>NC_086447.1:535390299-536674707 GCF_028390025.1 Pseudophryne corroboree | reverse complement strand
CAGTCAGGTGTCGACACCCTAGGGGGTGACATCACTAACCCAGGCAATTGCTCCGCCTCCACATCATTTTCCTCCTCATACATGTCGACACACACGTACCGACACACAGCACACACACCGGGAATGCTCTGATAGAGGACAGGACCCCACAAGCCCTTTGGAGAGACAGAGGGAGAGTCTGCAAGCACACACCAAGCGCTATATATATATATACACAGGGATAACCTTACATAAGTGTTATTCCCTTATAGCTGCTGTTTATATAATTTTTAGCTGCCAATAGTGCCCCCCCCCCTCTCTTTTTTACCCTGATTCTGTAGCAAGTCTGCAGGGGAGAGTCAGGGAGCCGTCCTTCCAGCGGAGCTGTGAGGGAAAATGGCGCTTGTGTGCTGAGGAGATAGGCTCCGCCCCTTCACGACGTCCTTATCTCCCGCTCTTTTCTGTAATAATGGCAGGGGTTAAAATACATCCATATAGCCCAAGAGCTATATGTGATGTATTCTTTTGCCAACCTAAGGTATCATCTGTTATATTGCGTCTCAGGGCGCTCCCCCCCAGCGCCCTGCACCCTCAGTGACCGGAGTGTGAAGTGTGCTGAGAGCAATGGCGCACAGCTGCGGTGCTGTGCGCTACCTTAGTCTGAAGACAGGATCATCTTCTGCCGCCGATTTCACCGGACCTCTTCGTTCTTCTGGCTCTGTAAGGGGGCCGGCGGCGCGGCTCCGGGACCCATCCAGGCTGAACCTGTGATCGTCCCTCTGGAGCTAATGTCCAGTAGCCTAAGAAACCCGATCCACTCTGCACGCAGGTGAGTCCGTTTCTTCTCCCCTTAGTCCCACGATGCAGTGAGCCTGTTGCCAGCAGGACTCACTGAAAATAAAAAACCTAAAATAAACTTTTATTCTAAGCAGCTCAGGAGAGCCACCTAGCCTGCACCCTTCTCGTTCGGGCACAAAAATCTAACTGAGGCTTGGAGGAGGGTCATAGGGGGAGGAGCCAGTGCACACCACCTGATCCTAAAGCTTTTATTCTTGTGCCCTGTCTCCTGCGGAGCCGCTATTCCCCATGGTCCTTACGGAGTCCCAGCATCCACTAGGACGTCACAGAAAACTTGTTTAATCACCTTCTGACGCTTGAACCTATCTGGTCTTAGGAGGAACGGATGGCTCGCGATCATCCGTAATCTGTAAAATTAACTTAATAGCCTCCAAAAGATCAGGAACATCCACATGTGAACCACCCTCCCCATGAGTCGTATCTGAGTCAGAACCTGTGGGGTCAGCGTAAGTGCCGTCTTCATCCGACGAGGTGTCAGTGACAGCAGTGGATTGTGAGGAGACAAGCGCTCGCATAGAGGACCCCTTGTACGTAGGCGAGCGACGGTCAGACTTTTTAGTAGTCAGGGACTGGTTCAACTTCTTTATTTGAGCAGATAAATCATCCGCCCACGGCGGGTTAGCTGCAGGGACCACAAACGGTTGCACCGGCATTGGGGGTCCCATAGGGGGTGTTAGTTTATGAACTAGTGTATGCAGAAGCGTGGAAAAAGCGGCCCACGGCGGGTCATTATTTGCCCCCGTTGCCACCGTCCCACTGGGGGGCAAAAAGCCCCCAGAACCAGAGCCCAAAGCTGCTATATTTTCCTCATAGGTATCTGCGGCTTCAGCAACACCGGCAGTGTGTTTAGCCCCAGAACCGTTACCCTCAGAAGCAGACATGATAACACTTGCAGTATCAGGTAACACAGTACAATTTGTCAGCAGCACAATACCTCTAGCCCAAACCCCTGCGCAGTGTAGTCACCACCAGCAGCAATATAGGAGAGATATGGTGACTAAATCACAGAGAAAAATACGTAATACAGTATATCTTTGTGAAAATCCTATATTAGATAAAACCTGACGCACCAAGCCCCTTCAGGTTATAGAATATAGGGATAGCAGGTTGAGTGAAAGACACAAAATGGACACCACTCAGCTATCAAATGCACACACAAATTGTCACAGGCTGTACAATGCAGTGGTTATTACTAACAATAATACTGCACTGGACTAGCTTACACAGCTATATAACAATAGATATAACAGTACACAGTAAGAACTGGATGTATATCACAGGGTAATTGTACTAGGAAATCCTGACTAAGTGCAATCTTTCTTAACTAACACTGACTAAAAAAGGCAGGGAGAATACTTAAGTGTCTTGTAAAGTCACAGCACTGACAACCAGGCGGCTTTACATAGGAGGATTTGCCCAAGCATTCCCAGGAACAGTGAGCTGAGGGATAATGGCGCCGCAGACACTGCCAGAGAGTGAGAAAGAGACAGATATGCAGCTCCAGGGCGGGAACATTTGCAGAAAATGGCGCCCTGGGGCTGGGGGAGAGGCTTCAGGTCCAAGCTCTATCCCCCTGCTGGCAAAACCACTGGGTACTGCGGGCTCTAATAAAACGGTTTATAGAGAAAACCTGACCTGTCCCATGCCCTGGTGATCTAGTGGGATTGCCTGTACTGCCACAGTGTCCACCGCCAGCGCGCGCACGCGGCCCGCCTCCCACTGACTGCGCCGGATCGCGATAAAGACCGGGTCCCGCAAGCGGGACCCACCACCTCCCGAAGCGTGGCCACGCGATCCCGGAGAGCCCCCGTCGTGTGTGCCTGACAAGAAGAAAACCGGAGCCTCCTGCTGTAGTTACCCGGCAACCAGGGCTCGGGAGTGTACAGCGCTGCTGGGGAGAGCCGGAGCTGCAGCCGTGAATGTCCACTGACATGCAACACTGCTGCTGCCCTTGAAGTCTTCACTTTTTTCCTCAGAAAAAAAGCTCTTCTTAGGGCTGCCTGGAGCAGCCCCTCTGTTAAGTGCCTGCTACTGCAGCACCAACTACAAAACTGAGATCCTGTGCAGGGAGGCGGGGTGATATAGGAGGCGGCGCTATGCATTCCGGGAACAGTCAAAGCTTTGAGCCTGTTGGTGCCTCGGATCAAGATCCTACTCTACACCCCATTGTCCATTCCTTGTGGAGCCCAGTGTACCCCGCAACAGAAATATGGTATTCCCCACTTTCCATTGCAACAACATTTAAGTGGGAGAGAACCTTCCGTCTCATTGTCCTGGGATACAATATCTACACCTGTGACACCAACTGTTAAACAGAGTGACTGGCACCCTGAAACAAAAGGGATACCACAGCATTTGCAGCGTCATGCAGTACCTTCTAGTCTATTAACTGGTTGGTCAAGGGTTCAACCAACAACAAGATAATGATTCAAACCATACTTCTAGGCTAGGTTAGAACTACCTTTGAGGAAAGCAACAAGACAATAGATTTAAAATCATGGAGTAGCCAGCACAGCCCATCAATCTAATTTGGGATAAGACGGACAGAAGTGTTGGAATGAACATCCCAAACAATGGTGGTCATTCCGAGTTGTTCGCTCGTTGCCGATTGTCGCTATGCTGCGATTTATTGCTAAATACGCATGGTATGCAGCGCGCATGCGCTTAGTTATTTAACTAAAAAATTAGCAGTTTTGCGGTTGTACGTGCGGCACTTTTCAGTCGCACTGCTGATCGGTGAGTGATTGACAGGAAAGGGGTGTTTCTGGGTGGTAACTGAGCGTTTTCCGGGAGTGTGCTAAAAAACGCAGGCGTGCCAGGTAAAAACGCAGGAGTGGCTGGCCAAACGCGTGTTTGTGACGTCAAACCAGGAACTTAACGGACTGAGGTGATCGCAGTCTAGGAGTAGGTCTGGAGCTACTCAGAAACTGCAAGGAATTATTTAGTAGCAGTTCTGCTAATCTTTCGTTCGCTATTCTGCTAAGGTAAGATACACTCCCAGAGGGCGGCGGCCTAGCGTGTGCAATGCTGCTAAAAGCAACTAGCGAGCAACTCGGAATGAGGGCCCATATTCAATTCCCAATGTAGAAAGAATGCCACAAGTTAGTGTGCTGGTTATGGGCCTCATTTAGGTTGGATCGCTCCGTTTCCAGGGAGGAGAGGGAGCGTTGCGGGGGGCGGTGCCGGATAAACGGGGGCAGTGCGGCACGAACAGGGGAGTGATCACGGCGGCTGTGAGACGCCACACGCAGCCGCCGTGATCAATAACATTGCAGCGGGACGCCTGCGGACACAGCTAAGCTGGCAGGAGCCAGCCCTAGTTTCTGCTAAGAAGCAGAAATTGCGATGTGTTCACAATTTCTGCTTGTTCAACGGGAGGAGGCGAAGGTCAGTATGCTGGGCGGTACTGCCCAGCGACGGGCGCCCCCAGCATGTGCTCCAAAGGATTGCAAATTCTGCTAATTAGCAGAATTTGCAATCCTTACTGAATTAGGCCCTATATCTGCAATGTAGCTATAATGGAGTTGTCAAAAAATTTAGAATAAGTTTTATTAAAATTATTCTGGGATTATTTTTTATTCATCTCCAATTGTTTACCTGTTCTATGCATTAATTTCAGAGCACAAAGAAACATTAAACTGTGCATTTCAATAAAAATTAATTACTATTAACAGTGAATACAGTGCAGACATATGGTCAGGGATAATACGCAATAAAGAGGATTAATAAATAAATAAAAAGAGGATACACACCTGTAACTCTGAATTGTTAATATCATGTTTTTCGTTGCTGCTCTCTACCTCGGCCTCCACATGTTGACCTTTACTTGACTTTTCATCTGTGTTGTTCAATTCACCTTCATTTCCCTTTGTTACCTCAGTTGAATCAACTATGCCATCTTTGTTATCCTCTGCTGGCTCAACCTCGCTCTGGGATTTTTGTTTCTTGCGCCACGGTGTTAGGAAGCGGGAAATCCCTTTGCTTTCATGTACCTCCTTTTCCCTTTTTTGCTTCCCTGGACTTTTCTCTCCAGGACTGGTTGGAGGAGATGTGGACTCAGTTATGTTAGCTTGCCCTGTCTCTCCGGGGTCTTTATTTTCGATGTGGTCCGTAGTTGCCTCGCCGTTTTCATCTGCTTGCTGACCACCCTCCTCATTCAAGGTCTCCAACTGTACAATCTGATTCTCAGACTTTTTTGAATCATGTATTTCAACTGCAGAAGTTGCTTCAGTTGTCATGGTTTCAGATAATGCTGAAATGGCAATAAAAATATTCAGTTAATCTCTGAAATAACAATAGTAATATAACAAATACTATACTGCCTATTGTTCATTATGAGCTTCAAGAAAGAAATAGGTTAAATAGCTGTCTTCCTCAGAGACCAGAGAATAATAATAATAATAATAATAGCGCTATTTCTCCAAACAGGACTAAAGGCGCTTTACAGACATAAAAACAGAGCACCTAATATTAAAGAATTAAGTGATTCAGCAATACACAAACCCCACTGAAATTACAAAGAAAAGAAAACCTAGAGAACATAGTAAGCATGCTGCCTGGTTAGTGCAGACAACATTTTGGGTAATAACTTCTACAGGGTTATCTATAGGTGGAAGCTAGATTGACTGATAAACGGATTAGTAAAGGATGGGAAGAAGGAAGGATATATGTGCGGAGGAAGTTGGATATCACTCAATGACATAACAGTATGCAAGAGTAGTATGACATAAATCTCAGGACAGCAGGTTCTTTAAAACCACTTAACTGGCATGGTCAGACTTCATGCAACTGCGCCGTCCCACCCTGTTCCCCCGTTTTTGATGAGGAGATCCGTACTGCATATGTGCATAATATAATGTTTCAATATTTTAATAAATACTTTTTCAACTTTATTAAATAAAATACATTTTAAAAAACAATGTTCTTAACGCTTTTGAAGGGAAACATCATCAGTTAAGTGGTTAGAACTAGTGTGTTACCAAATTTCATTACACTTTCTCATACAGACTTCCACATGCTAGGTCACACACATACTGTATTATAAGTGCCACGGTGAGTATTTAAGTCACAAATACAAAGAAGTACAATGCAAGACATATGGACTTTGTATGAATGCCAACTGTTCAGATAGTAACTGCAATCCTCTATGAGGAAGATTACACTAAAGTAGATGCTGACTAGCAAAATCTATTACACAGTGTCATGTGTCTATACCCCAATTACCATCTTGGCACACTTCTCACTGAGTGCTTAAAGACGTGCTCATTAGCAGCAGCAATCCAGGAGAGCACACATGGATCAGTGAGCATCCAGAGCCAGCATACTTTGGCAATGATGGGAGGCACAGTCACATTTCCTAGACTAGTATGCTGTGCTGTATAATGCAACAAATATGATTACCGTCATATTCATATGGACCAAGGAGATGCATGTGTATTGCCTTTCACAGGTTTGATACTAGAACATAGAAGGCAAATTTATTTTTTTGTTTTTTAAAAACAAGATATGAACAATTTTAATCCTGCATCCCATACCCAATAACAACCAGGGCATAGCCTCGAGTGACCCTTAACTGAACAGCTTTCAAGCTTGGCAGTGAAGAAATAAACTGGCACAAAATAAATACATGGCAACATCTTTGCACTTGAATTCTCACATGTGAAGACTAATTGAAGTGATAAAAATCTCATTCCCCCAATTCACTTTTTTTCTGCCTTATGTTCTAATGTATATTACGGGATGCAGTTAAATTGCCGGCAGTCGGGATCCCGATGATCTGGATAAGGACGCCGGAATCCCCGACTGCTGACAATGCCGCCAGCCGGAATCCTGGCTCACAGGGGCTATTCCCCCTCATGGGTGTCCATAGAGTGGGAATAGAACCTGTGGCAAGCGCAGCGAACCACCGTACCTGCAAGGGGACTTTTTGCGCTCGCCCTGCTTCCGGCATACTGGCGGCCGGGATGCCGTTGCCTCTATACTGGAGGCCATTTTTCCCGACCATCGGTAATTCATACTGATCCCCACTAAAAACCTAGGCAACCATTTCAGTCCATTATTTGAGCTCCAATTTAATAGTTCAGAACACATACAATTTGTCAGGTAATAAGACATGTTTCGGAGTACAATATACAGTTCCGGTAAAAGCTGAACATATAAAAAGATCATGCGAAACACATTAAACGCATTCTTCGGTGCATGTTTAAATTTTATGCAGTTTCACAGGGCATATAGAACACATGTAATTTTGGAGAAAGTTTACATTAAAAGGAGCGTACAAACTAGACGATATGCTCCATGAGTGACATTGTCAGTGTTTGCCCCTGAAATCCTGGGCAAACGACATAGGGGGTCACACAGACCTGGTCACATGCAGGCGGTTATTTGCACTGCTGCGACCAGGTAATCGCCACCTACAGTGGAAAGGGTAATCGCTGCGCAGGAGTGCAATCGGCTGTGCATAGAGCTGCACAAACAAAAGTTTGTGCAGTTTCTGCACAGCCCAGGACTTACTCAGCCGCTGCTACGTTCCGGGCCGATGCAGACGTCAGGAATCCTCCTCCCGAACGGCTGGGCATGACTGCATTTTACCGGACACTCCCTGGAAACGGTGAATTGCCGCCCATGAACGCCTTCTTCTGGTCAATCTTCTTGCGATCGCCAGAGTGATTGCTTTCTTAGTTCTGTCGCTGCCCGGCGATTCCAGCAATGCAGAAGTGCGTCGCTGCCAGCGGCCGACGCACCTGTGCATTGCGGTGCATACACATGTGCTGTTCAGACCCGATCGCACGGCTGCAAAAAAAGGCAGTGTGCGATCGGGTCTGAATGACCCCCATAGTACATACACACTGAACAATATTGTTAACGATATCATTCAGTGACATCATTCTGCCACATCCCAGAACATGCAGTTTAGGACCTATCTTGCCTCTTCCCTAAGGACATCCCTCCCCTGACTTTCCTATGCAGAGATTTGTCTTGTACAGTTGACGCCTTTACTTACGCAGTTCCATTAATTAAATTAAAAAACTTTAAATTTACGCTGTGTTATGTGAATATATCTCTCTCTCTATCAATATGGTCCGAGTTTTGCCCTCATTAAATAGCCTAATATTTTTTAGTTATACCATTATTCCACATAAGGCTGGAATAGAGGCAGTACAACACTACCTCGATTCAGATATGAATATGATAGGGTAGCGATGTGACTTCCATGTGAATGCAATTTTGTTTATACTCACAAGTAGTTTTTTGGAGGTATGTCATGCAGTCAGATCGACGGAAGTGCGGGTTGCCGGCCAATCTCGGATGTTTTATTAAAGGAACAATCACTTGCAAGACAAAACAATGCCTTGTAAGTGATTGTCCCTTTAAAAAAAAAAAAAAAGTGTCAGATCGGCCAGCAACCTGCACCTCCAGCGAGCTCGTACTGCTTTACATACTGCCGCTTATTTGAGAACACTTGGAACAGCCATGGGGACCAGGTTTGCTCCTAGTTTTGCAAACCTCTCTGTATATGGCCTGCTTCAATAAACATATTATATGGAACTGCCCATATAGAGAGAACCCAGTATTCTATGGCCATTTAATACATAATTTATTATTTGGGAAAACACATTTTATTTAAAAACCACTCATGCATTTGATTAAGAGGTCATCAACTTCTTAGAGATCACATTCTCAATTCAGGAAGATATCATTGTTTCATCAAATTATGTTAAACCCGTGGGGGCTAACAATTATTTACATTACTCTAGTGCCCACTATAGACCATGGATAAACAATATCCCAAGAAATCAAATCTTGACACTTAGGCAAACTTATACTAAAGATGATGTAGTCTCCCAAATTAAAGTAATGATTAGTCATGTTAAGAGGAGAGGATACCCGGAACACCTAATTGAAGGAGCAAAAAAAATAAAAAATAAAAAGTATATGTGAAATCAATCTGTAGACTAGATCTCATCTCAAAAAATTCCAAAAAGATTAGGAAGAATAGCACATACAGTATGTTAACAATAGCAACTCTGGGACTCACAATGGAGTTGAGGATATAAGATCTGAACCAATTGTATTTATATCCAAATTTAATGGCAAATCAGGGATAATTAGAAAATTATACAAAATAAGCAGTTATGGTAGACTTACCGTCGATAACTATTTCTCTGAAGTCCACAGTATCCACAGGATAACATTGGGCTAAAAAGGTAGCGTCAGCGGAACGGCAACAATCAATCAAAGCTTTATTCAGTGGTTCAAATGGGGCAACTTGAAGCGCCCTAAGGACTATTTCTAGATACCAATGGGCTGTAGAGGGAACAAAAGAAGGCTGAATGTGAAGCATTCCTTGGAAAAAAGTGCGAACATCCTGCAGGTTAGCAATTTTCTTTTGGAACCATACAGTTCGTGCCGACACTTGTACCTTTAAGGAAGACACATGTAGACCTTTATCCATTCCTATTTGAAGGAATGCTAGAACTCTTGAAACTCTAAAAGACCTCGGGTCATATTTTCTGGCAGTGCATCACTGAATATAAGCATGCCATAACCGGTAATAAATGCGAGCCAAGGATGGTTTCCTTGCCCTAAGCATTGTTTAAATTACCTGTTGTGAAAACCCTTTTGCTTTCAGGATGGATGTTTTAAGAGCCACACCATCAAAGACAGCCAATCCAGGTGCTTGTAATAACAAGGACCCTGAGACAGTAGATCTGGACATTGAGGCAGTACAAATGGAATATCCCCAAACAGCCTCTGCAGATCTGTGTACTAATGTCTTCTGGGCCATGCCGGAGCTATTAGTATCACGGCGCCTTTTCCTTGTTTGATTTTCCAAATCACCCAGGCAAACAGGCAATTGGCCAGATGAAACACCCATCTCACTGACAGAACATCCACGAAGATCGCTTTGGGATTCTTTGTCCTTGACCCATATGCAGGAACTTTGTTGTTCTGACGAGAAGCCATGAGGTCCATCTATGGCAGCCCTCACTTGTCTACCAGAATCTGGAAGACTTCTGGGTGTAAGGCCTATTCGATAACACGAATGGCATGTCGACTGAGAAAATCCGCTTCCCAGTTTTGGACTCCCGGAACAAACACTGCTAACAAGGACGGATGATGAGGTCCTGCCCACCTTTACTTGCTTCATTGCCTTTTGGTTGGGAGTTCCTCCCTGATGATTGAGGTACGCTGCTGCTATCACATTGTCCAAGCGAATCTGAACCGGTTTTCCTTGAAGCATGTCCTTTTCCTGAGTGAATGCCTGAAGATATATAGATAGATATATATATATATATATATATATATATATATGCAACTTTCTTCCTTGGTCCACTGTCCCTGGAGGCAACACATATCTGTCACGACTCCCCAGCCTTTACAAAACTGGCGACCATTGTCAGACCCTCCCAATCAGAGATCCAAAAGGGTTGCCCTTTGTCCAGATGAGATGTCTGTAGCCACCAGGCTAACAACCTCCACACTTCCTGAGGAAGGACCATAATCTGTTTTTATCGTCTGATGCAGTCCATTTCATTTGGGGGGAAAAAAATCAGACACTGAAGGGGCTTCGAGTGGAATTAAGCATATTTCACCATGTCGAACATTGATACCATAGATCCCATCACTCGCATTGCTACATGAATGGATAATGTTTGACTGTGTAGTAGCTCCTGAATCCTTTGTATTATGGATATTTAGTTCAGAGGTAGAAAAACTCTGAAGCCTGGAATCCAATACAGCCCCCAGATGCATCATGTATTGTGTATTGTGACGGAACCAGGGAAGACTGTGCCTAATTTATGAGCCATACTTGGCTTTGCAAACAGATTATTGTCATTTGTAGATGGCACTGGAGAATTTCCTGAGATTGAGTCAGGATTAATAGGTCGTCGAGCTACGAGAAAATACTTATCCCCTGACGACGGAGCTAGGCCACTATCACCACCATAAAAACATGAGATAGCACTGATGGGACAGTGTTATAGGTACATGTAGGTAAGCATCCTGGATATCCAGAGATACCATAAAGATCCTCCAGCACCGAGGCCAAGCTAATGGAACATAAAGTTTCCATATGAAAACGAGGAACCCAAATGCATATGTTCAGAGTTTTCTGTACTAGAAAACATGTTGGAATGGAAACCTTGTCCCTGCTGATCAGGAAGGACTGGTACTATCACCCCTGATTGTAACAACTTCTGAACTGCCTCCTGTAAAGCTCCATAAGAAAAGAACACTCTAAGCTATTTAAGAACCTTCCAGAATCCAAATAAAGTGAATCCACATGTATACATAAAAACACCTTTTTATTCCGGATTAGATTAATCACATAAATCTCTAATTAGTAGATGGAACTACATAAAATTCTTAGGGGTATATGCAATTGCGGTCGAATTCCCGAAAAACGGGACATTTTCGCACAAAAAAAAATTCGACAATGCAATACAGTACTTTTCGTCAAAAAAAAGGCCATTCCAAATTCGACTTTTTGAAATTCGACATTTGTCAAATTCGACATTTCTGCAATGGTACAAATGCGGCATTTCGACAAAAGTATATTCAATTGAAGATTATAAATTCGACAACAGTGCTTTTAGACAGTAAATTCGTCATTTTCAATCCGCCACACTTTGCTGGCGGAATCTAATAAAAAAAATTAAAAACATGTTTTTGTGTGTGTTTTTTATTGGTAATAGCATATCTATTTATATTAGAAGGGATTAGGTACTTGGTTTGTCTATTTAGGAGGCACAAGTATTATTTATATATTTGTAAAAATATATATATATATATATATTTTTTTTAATGGAATGGGGTAAAAATCCGAAAAAAAATTGCGTGGGGTCCCCCCTCCTAAGCATAACCAGCCTCGGGCTCTTTGAGCCGGTCCTGGTTGCCAAAATACGGGGGGAAAAATGACAGGGGATCCCCCGTATTTTAACAACCAGCACGGCTCTGCGCCTGGTCCTGGTGCAAAAAATACGGGGGACAAAAAGAGTAGGGGTCCCCCGTATTTTTTGTACCAGCACCGGGCTCCACTAGCTGGACAGATAATGCCACAGCCGGTGGTCACTTTTATACAGCGCCCTGCGGCAGTGGCATTAAATACCCAACTAGTCACCCCTGGCCGGGGTACCCTGAAGGAGTGGGGACCCCTTCAATCAAGGGGCCCCTCCCCCAGCCACCCAAGGGCCAGGGGTGAAGCCCGAGGCTGTCCCCCTCATCCAAGGGCTGCGGATGGGAGGCTGATAGCCTTGTTGAAAATGTAAGAATATTGTTTTTTTGCAGAAGAACTACAAGTCCCAGCAAGCCTCCCCCGCAAGCCGGTACTTGGAGAACTACAAGTACCAGCATGCAGGGGGGAAACGGGCCCGCTGGTACCTGTAGTTCTACTGCAAAAAAAAAATACCCAAATAAAAACAGGACACAGACACTGTGAAAGTAAAACTTTATTACATAAAGTGCTGCATATACCCCTTAGCCTAATAAAAAAGCTATCATTTGCATATATAAATTTAACAACTCTAATTAATTCTTATTTTCAAAAGCCGGCTTTCTATATGCACCTAAAATAAAATATGGATCAGCTCTCATGCGTATATAATAACCACAATATGTGCAATAGGGGATATACTTATTAATTGATGTGCAAATCAGTATTCTCAGATTGTCCGCTAACTGCTTGTAGAGAGACGGAATAATCAGATGTAGTAATCACCGCTTGTTGTTACAAAGTCTCAAAACGGCTCCTTGTGTTATTACACTGAACACTCGTTGTTACAAAGTCTCAAGCAATTCCTTTTGCATAGATAATAGTAACAGTTCCTGATTGCATAATCAGGCTGGCTAAATGGTAAAAACTCTCACCCTCCGTCTTACACGTAGACGGATCCAGCTGGAGATGCACTGCACGTCAGGTGCGGCTAGGGAGCTCCGGACGTCTCCGGCCCCCAACGTATGAAATGCCGCTGGGATCCCCCAGGTGGAGGCCCGTGCCATCAGGCTGATGGCTTATCTTCTAGTTTGGAAGCAGGCCCTATGGTAGCCCAATGCTTTTTTTCCAGACCCATCTGATTTGGACTGTTTGCCGTATCCCTTTCCTTTCACTTTTCCTTGGGCCGGAAAGGACCGAAAAAGCAGGAAACTTAGGTTTAGACTTCTAAACTGAAGGAAACTTCACTTTCTTAGAGTCTGCTTCTGACTCCAGAATAATGTTTTAATTATTTACCAAAAAAAAATATCTCCAGTCAAAAGCAAAGACCCTTTTGGACTGAGTCAGCCTTCCATGTACGTAGCCAGACCGCTCTGCGTGCTGCTAATGCTGCAGCTGATGCTCGAGAAGCTACTGTACCCATATCCAGGGCTGCTTCTTCAATAAAAATAGCTGTCTGTTTAATATGTGCAATATGGGACTTTTGTTCTCTAGTAGCCAATAAAAGATCATCTTCCAATGTATCAGCCCAGGCCGCTGTGGCCGTGGCCGGCCTCACAACTGCCCGACATGGGAAAAAAAAAAAAAAGTTTAGAAAACCATCTAATTTTCATCAGAATCAGCTTTATTGGCCAGGTGTACTCACGTACACTAGGATTTTTTTGTGGTACAATGCATTGCCAAGCAGCAAAATGTAGGGAGAAATACATAGCATAAGAAGGGGGGAAAACGTAGCATACATTACACATACGAGTTGATACTGCACATTGCAACTTTTACGATAGACTCAACATATTAGACTTATTATACATGTAAAACTAAAAACGAGGGCTGCTTGGCTGAGCAGCACCGAGGCAGCCATCCGCGGCGCCATCTTGAACTCAAACAAAGCATATTTCCTATTTGTTACATAATGCATATTTCCTGTTTGTTATATAATTTTTATTTATTACATCATTTAAAGATGTTGAAGGCAGAGGTAAATGTAGATTTACGCACTAGTCGAATCTACTTTGGGAGAAACCTCCCTTTTCAAGCCATCTCCAGCCTGAAGAGGATAATGAGAATTCCACTTTTTTAAGAATTCTGAACTTCTTACTGGGTGTGACCCAAGCCTCTTGACTAATTTCCATCAGCTGCTCCGACTCCGGAAATTCAGTCCTGACTGTTTTGAGACGTATAAACACAGGTGCATTGAATTTTAACAAAGGCTCTGCTGCCTCCTCTAAGGATAGAATGGCTTTCATAGCATTAACTAGCTCAGGTATATCTACCGAGCTGGGACCTTTGTCCTCATCTCTGTATGCAGACCCAAAATGTGAAGAATCATCTCCGAAGTGTCCCCTTCCGAAAAATGTGTAGACTGTGAAGATGTTTAATGTCTGTGTGATTTAATTACCACAGGCCTTTTAGCCGGTTTTTGTTGAAAGGCTGCAGCTTCCTGAACTGGATGTGTCATAATCCAGGGGGAATGTTGCACATAACAGTAAATAGGGAAACCTATACCTGGTACTGGAGCTGGTACTATTCGCTCAGCTATATTACATAATGTTTGACATCATAAACAAATCACACACCTGTATGGTGTTAACTACACAATTAGTAACCATATTTACTTTAAGCTTGCTAAAGTGATATAGAATCCGACCCCTCCCTGCTTTGCACCAGCATTGAGGATCAGATATACATGACAGCAGAACTGACAGAAACACAGTATAAGTCAGCAGCCACACTAGCAATCAGTCACATTGTTATACATTAGTATACATTGGCAATATGAGCCCATATTCAACTACAGATACATTTCAGGTATGTAGGAAAAACATATTACTGCATTATCTTGTATAGGACTTTTAACGTATTTAGCCGCACAGACGAAATAAACAGCAGTAAACGTTTATAAGACTCATATGCGATCGGCACTTATACAACAACTCATGCCCCAATGGTAGGTAGAGACTCTGCTGTATCACCGACCTCAAGAGAGCGGGATACAGGGAGACAATCACACTTGCAGGATCGATCAATATGCTTGCAAACACGGAGTGGATCCAGACGCCAATAGTGAACATAGACGCCTAAGTGAACACAGATGCACCAGTGACACAGCCGCCTAAGCTGCAACTGGGTTAATTAGTATTTAGCGTCTCAGACGGAAGCAGGAAATCAGTTCATGATGGGAGACTCTGAGGAAACTGATCATGAACCGGCAGGAGGGGCGACCATGGGAGCTGCTGACATCAAACCCAGGGATCACGGCCTCATACTAACCCCTGGAGCCTATGATCCCTGAGGCCTAGCGCTGGTGCGCCAGAGGTGGCTGCCGCGTTGGTGACAGTTCGGTAGTCTCCTCACGAAAACAGTGCAGCCGTGTCTCGCGTCTCCCCCACTAAGCGGACCGACGCCTTACCATCTCCCCGTGCTCCGGCTACAGCCTGGTAACGTCTGCTGGACTTGCTAGTACATCCTACACAGACGCCCGCCGAAACAGCACTGTACACGTGGGTACGCGTTGTCGCGACCTGGCGGGGAGTTGTTGGAGGGACTCTTTCTAAGGTATGTATAAGACGCTTTTTAGAAAGATCGCTCAAAAAGAATTAGACTATAAAAATAAAATAATAAAAGCTTATGGCTGCTAAAAACCAGCAGCCCACTGACCATGGTCCGGCTCCTGCCGCACCAAACAAAAAAAACTGAATTGCCTGATCCAGGAGGCGGGGATATAGGAGACTGGTCCGTTGCATTCTGGAAGGCAGAAAGCTTTGATCGATTGGTGCCATTCCGCTGATGCTACTTTATATCCCAATGTTATCCTTTGGATAATCTGTGGACCCTGCAGGAGAAATAACTGTATTGTATTTTTCTTAAAGGTAATAGGTTTAACTACAACAGTAAGAAATACATTAGCTCAAAGTGACTTAAAAATAGAACCAAAACCCCAGAATAATTAAATATATGGTTCCCTCTAAAACCTGTAGGGAACTATTATTGTAATAAAAATATCTGCTTAGCAAACAAACATGTGAAATATAAAGCATTAAGCATAACCTCATATGTGAATGCCAGTTCTTATATTAAACAATTTATCAATTGTGAGTCTACATATTGCGTATGTGTCCTACAGTGTCCGTGCTCCCTGCAATATGTGAGGATGACGACTAGATCGATGAAGTGTTGATTTAGAGAACATAAACACAACATTATCAGCAAACTTTTTACACATAGTGCCTTACGACACTTTTTCCATAGACATAATAGTGATCCTTGAAGTCTTTCCATCACAGTAGTCAAACTATTTTCAAATACAAAATGAGGAGGTAATAGGTATTGACAACTCTGTTTGGGAGAATCAGCATGGATCTTCAAATTAGATAATCTTAGTTCTAAAGGACTGAATGAGGCCCTGGATTACTTGTGTGTAGATTGACCTCTTGTCCCCCCACAGCAGCCTTGTGAGAAGAAATCCGTCACCACTGTGTGTGTGTGTGTGTGTGTGTGTGTGTGTGTGTGTGTGTGTGTGTGTGTGTGTGTGTGTGTGTGTGTGTGTGTGTGTGTGTTTTAAAGATGGGTCAATGAATGTAGGTGCCATTACAGCTAACCAACCTTCTGTTATACACTGCTCAAAAAAATAAAGGGAACACTTAAACAACACAATGTAACTCCCAAGTCAATCACACTTCTGTGAAATCAAACTGTCCACTTAGGAAGCAACACTGATTGACAATCAATTTCACATGCTGTTGTGCAAATGGAATAGACAACAGGTGGAAATTATAGGTAATTAGCAAGACACCCCCAATAAAGGAGTTGTTCTGCAGGTGGTGACCACAGACCACTTCTCAGCTCCTCTGCTTTCTGGCTGATGTTTTGGTCACTTTTGAAAGCTGGCGGTGCTTTCACTCTAGTGGTAGCATGAGACGGAGTCTACAACCCACACAAGTGGCTCAGATAGTGCAGCTCATCCAGGATGGCACATCAATGCGAGCTGTGGCAAGAAGGTTTGCTGTATCTGTAAGCGTAGTGTCCAGAGCATGGAGGCTCTACCAGGAGACAGGCCAGTACATCAGGAGACGTGGAGGAGGCCGTAGGAGGGCAACAACCCAGCAGCAGGACCGCTACCTCCACCTTTGTGCAAGGAGGAACAGGAGTAGCACTGCCAGAGCCCTGCAAAATGACCTCCAGCAAGCCACAAATGTGCATGTGTCTACTCAAACGATCAGAAACAGACTCCATGAGGGTGGTATGAGTGCCCGAAGTCCACAGGTGAGGGTTGTGCTTACAGCCCAACACCGTGCAGGACGTTTGGCATTTGCCAGAGAACACCAAGATTGGCAAATTCACCACTGGTGCCCTGTGCTCTTCACAGATGAAAGCAGGTTCTCACTGAGCACATGTGACAGACGTGACAGAGTCTGGAGACGCCAAGGAGAACGTTCTGCTGCCTGCAACATCCTCCAGCATGACCGGTTTGGTAGTGGGTCAGTAATGGTGTGGGGTGGCATTTCTTTGGGGGGCCGCACAGCCCTCCATGTGCTCGCCAGAGGTAGCCTGACTGCCATTAGGTACCGAGATGAGATCCTCAGACCCCATGTGAGACCATATGCTGGTGCGGTTGGTCCTGGGTTCCTCCTAATGCAAGACAATGCTAGACCTCATGTGGCTGGAGTGTGTCAGCAGTTCCTGCAAGACAAAGGCATTGATGCTATGGACTGGCCGGCCCGTTCCCCAGACCTGAATCCAATTGAGCACATCTGGGACATCATGTCTCGCTCCATCCACCAACGCCACGTTGCACCACAGACTGTCCAGGAGTTGGCAGATGCTTTAGTCCAGGTCTGGGAGGAGATCCCTCAGGAGACCAACCGCCACCTCATCAGGAGCATGCCCAGGCGTTGTAGGGAGGTCATACAGGCACGTGGAGCCTCATTTTGACTTGTTTTAAGGACATTACATCAAAGTTGGATCAGCCTGTAGTGTGTTTTTCCCCTTTAATTTTGAGTGTGACTCCAAATCCAGACCTCCATGGGTTAATAAATTTGATTTCCATTGATAATTTGTGTGTGATTTTGTTGTCAGCACATTCAACTATGTAAAGAACAAAGTATTTAATGAGAATATTTCATTCATTCAGATCTAGGATGTGTTATTTTAGTGTTCCCTTTATTTTTTTGAGCAGTGTAATATTACTTGGTTTTTGTAACCAGTTCCTAGTAATAAATTATTTTCCCTCCTTTCTTCTTTTGGATTGAGTACATTAATGAAAGAAAATACTACGGAATGAATTTATATTGAATTAGAATGAGTGCACTGCAGCTAATTGTTGCTGGCTGCTAGCCACCAGACTTGATCCCAGATTACTACACTACAGGTCCGCACAGAACTTTATAACCTGGAGTGCAACAGGAAATGGGTGATGATGCACTCAGCCCCTTAGTGAGTTTTGTCTGTTTCATCAAGTGTGCAGACCTGTGCAACCGGCATGTGCAATGTTGTGTGTTGGAAAGTACATATGGTATCTGCAACAAATATCTTATTGTACACAGTAATGTTAATGTTGCCAAATAAACTTTGACTTCTCAAATGTTCATAATGTCAAAACATATACATGAATGAAATGACATTACAATAAATAAATTAAGTTACATTACAGTAAAAAGTACACAGTGGGGAAAGGGGAAAACCGCCAATTGTGCTCACTATTAATGTTTACAATAATAAATGCAAAATATGCTTTCCGAAATTGTCCTTCCTTGTGGTGATAGGACCTTTTGTTTCCCATTGCCCTATTTAAGGAATGTAAATGGTGTTCTTTCAAATGTAATACAGGTTGAGTATCCCTTATCCAAAATGCTTGGGACCAGAGGTATTTTGGATATGGGATTTTTCCGTATTTTGGAATAATTGCATACCATAATGAGATATTATGGTGATGGAACCTAAGACTAAGCACAGAATGCATTTATGTTTCATATACACCTTATACACACAGCCTAAAGGTCATTTTAGACAATATTTTTTTATAACTTTGTGCATTAAACAAAGTGTGTGTACATTCACACAATTAATTTATGTTTCATATACACCTTATACACACAGCCTGAAGGTCATTTAATACAATATTTTTTATAACTTTGAGTATTAAACAAAGTTTGTGTACATTGAGCCATCAGAAAACAAAGGTTTCACTATCTCAGTCTCACTGAAAAAAGTCCGTATTTCAGAATATTTGGATATGGGATACTGAACCTGTATAATATTTTCAGTGCCAAGCTAGTTGCAGCCATTCTAGGTGTCTGCTGGGGGTGTCCGTGGGTCTCCTTAATCTAGGGGTACTTGAGAAAGGCTACTGAAGTTTAAATAAGATTTTAAACCTACCGGCAAATCTTTTTCTCCTAGTCCGTAGAGGATGCTGGGGACTCCGTAAGGACCATGGGGAAAAGACAGGCTCCGCAGGAGACATGGGCACTAAAAGAACTTTAGATATGGGTGTGCACTGGCTCCTCCCTCTATGCCCCTCCTCCAGACCTCAGTTAGAGAAACTGTGCCCAGAGGAGACGGACAGTACGAGGAAAGGATTATTGTTAATCTAAGGGCAAGATTCATACCAGCCCACACCATCCACACCGTATAACCTGGATATAGGAACCAGTCAACAGTATGAAACAAAACAGCATCAGCCCGAGACTGAGCAAAACTGTAACATAACCCTTATGTAAGCAATAACTATATACAAGTCTTGCAGAATGTAGTCCGCACTGGGACGGGCGCCCAGCATCCTCTACGGACTAGGAGAAAAAGATTTACCGGTAGGTTTAAAATCTTATTTTCTCTTACGTCCTAGAGGATGCTGGGGACTCCGTAAGGACCATGGGGATTATACCAAAGCTCCAAAACGGGCGGGAGAGTGCGGATGACTCTGCAGCACCGATTGAGCAAACATGAGGTCCTCAGCCAGGGTATCAAACTTGTAGAACTTTGCAAAGGTGTTTGAACCCGACCAAGTCGCTGCTCGGCAAAGCTGTAACGCCGAGACCCCTCGGGCAGCCGCCCAAGAAGAGCCCACCTTCCTAGTGGAATGGGCCTTTACCGAATTTGGTACGGGCAATTCAGCCGTAGAATGAGACTGCTGAATCGTGTTACAGATCCAGCGAGCAATAGTCTGCTTAGAAGCAGTAGCGCCAACCTTGTTGGCTGCATACAGGACGAACAGAGAATCTGTTTTCCTCACCCTAGCCGTTCTGGCTACATAAATTTTCAATGCCCTGACCACATCAAGGGACTCGGAATCCTCCAAGTCCCGCGTAGCCACAGGCACCACAATAGGTTGGTTCATATGAAAAGATGAAACCATCTTGGGCAAAAATTGAGGACGAGTCCGCAACTCTGCTCTATCCACATAGAAAACCAGATAGGGGCTTTTGTGAGATAAAGCAGCCAATTTCGACACTCGCCTTGCCGATGCCAAGGCCAACAACATGACCACTTTCCAAGTGAGATACTTAAATTCCACTGTTTTAAGAGGCTCAAACCAGTGAGATTTCAGGAAACGTAACACCACGTTAAGGTCCCAGGGTGCCACAAAAGGAGGCTGGATATGCAGCACTCCCTTCACAAAAGTCTGTACTTCCGGAAGAGAAGCCAATTCCTTCTGAAAAAAAATGGATAGGGCCGAAATCTGAACCTTAATGGAGCCTAATTTTAGGCCCAAAGTCACTCCAGTCTGTAGGAAGTGAAGGAAACGGCCCAGATGGAATTCTTCCGGAGGAGCATTCCTGGACTCACACCAAGAGACATACTTCCTCCAAATACGGTGATAATGTTTTGCTGTCACGTCCTTCCTAGCCTTTATTAGAGTAGGAATGACCTCATCCGGAATGCCCTTTTCAGCTAGGATTTGGCGTTCAGCCGCCATGCCGTCAAACGCAGCCGCGGTAAGTATTGGAACAGACAGGGCCCCTGTATTAACAGGTCCTCTCTGAGAGGAAGAGGCCACGGATCTTCTGTGAGCATTTCCTGCAGATCCGGATACCAGGCCCTTCGAGGCCAATCTGGAACAATGAGAATTGTCTGTACTCCTCTTCGTCTTATGATTCTCAATATCTTGGAGATGAGGGGAAGAGGAGGAAACACATAGACCGACTGGAACACCGACGGTGTCACCAGGGCGTCCACTGCTACCGTCTGAAGGTCCCTTGACCTGGCGCAATACCTCGGTAGCTTTTTGTTGAGGCGTGACGCCATCATGTCTATCTGAAGCAGTCCCCACTGACTTGCAATCTCTGCGAAGACTTCCTGATGAAGTCCCCACTCTCCTGGATGTAGATCGTGTCTGCTGAGGAAGTCTGCTGAGCGCTTACATGATTTTCCGCCCAGCGAAGAATCCTGGTGGCTTCTGCCATTGCCACTCTGCTCTTTGTTCCGCCTTGGCGGTTTACATGAGCCACTGCGGTGATGTTGTCTGACAATCAGAACCGGTAGGTCGCGAAGAAAAATCTCCGCATGACGAAGGCCGTTGTATATGGCCCTCAACTCCAGTACGTTGATATGTAGACAAATCTCCTGGCTTGACCAGAGACCCTGGAAGTTTCTCCCCTGTGTGACTGCTCCCCAACCTCGGAGGCCCGCGTCCATGGTTACCAGAACCCAGTCCTGAATGCCGAACCTGCGACCCTCCAGAAGGTGAGCACTCTGCAGCCACTACAGGTGGAGAGATACCCTGGCCTTGGGGGACAGGGTGATCATCTGATGAATCTGTAGATGAGACCTGGACCACTTGTCCAGAAGGTCACATTGAAAAGTTCTCGCATGGAACCTGCCGAATGGAATGGCCTCGTAAGTCGCCACCATCCTTCCCAGAACTCGAGTGCAGTGATGCACCGACACCCTTTTTGGCTTCAATAGGTCCTTGACCAAAGACACGAGTTCTTGGGCCTTTTCAGTCGGAAGATGAACCCTTTTCTGGTCTGTATCCAGAACCATGCCTAAGAAAGGCAAACGAGTCGTTGGAACCAACTGTGACTTCGGGATATTGAGAATCCAGCCGTGCTGTTGCAACACCCTCAGGGAGAGTGATACGCTGTTCAGTAACTGTTCTCTCGATCTTGCTTTTATTAGGAGATCGTCCAAGTACAGGATAATTGTGACACCCTGCTTGCGCAGGAGAACCATCATTTCTGCCATTACCTTTGTGAAAATTCTCGGGGCCGTGGAAAGTCCAAACGGCAACGTCTGAAATTGGTAATGACAATCCTGTACAGCAAACCTCAGGAACGCCTGATGAGGCAGATATATGGGGACATGAAGGTATGCATCCTTTATGTCCAGGGACACCATATAATCCCCCCCTTCCAGGCTGGCGATGACCGCTCTGAGCGACTCCATCTTGAACTTGAACCTTTTTAAGTATAGGTTTAAGGATTTTAAATTCAAAATGGGCCTCCGGTTTCGGGACTACAAACAGGGTTGAGTAATACCCCATCCCCTGCTGCAGCAGGGTGACTTTGACAACCACTTGCTGAAGACACAATTTTTGAATTGCATTTAACACTATCTCCCTCTCTGGGGGAGAAGCCGGTAGGGCCGATTTGAAAAACCGGCGAGGAGGCACCTCTTCGAATTCCAGATTGTAACCCTGGGAAACAATTTCTATTGCCCAGTGATCCACCTGTGAGTGAACCCAGACGTGGCTGAAAAGTCGAAGACATGCCCCCACTGGGACGGACTCCCTCAGCGGAGCCCCAGTGTCATGCGGTGGATTTTGTAGAGGCCGGGGAGGACTTCTGCTCATGGGAACTTGCTGTGGTTGGCAGCTTTTTCCCCTTGCCCTTACCTCTGGTAAGAAAGGAAGATCCCCACACTCTCTTGGGTTTATGCGACCGAAAGGACTGCATCTGATAATGTGGTGTTTTCTTAGGCTGTGAGGAAACACAAGGCAAAAAAGTTGATTTACCTGCCACAGCCGTGGAAATAAGGTCTGCGAGACCTTCCCCAAACAATTCCTCACCCTTGTAAGGTAAAACCTCCATATGCCTCTTCGAGTCGGCATTGCCCGTCCATTCTCGGGTCCATAGGGCTCGTCTAGCCAAAATCGCCATAGCGTTGGCCCTGGAACCCAGTAGGCCAATGCCTCTCTAAGCATCTCTCATATACAGGACAGCATCTTTAATATGACCCAGGGTCAATAAAATGGTTTCCTTATCCAGCGTATCTATATCAGCAGATAAGGTATCTGTCCACGCTGCTACAGTGCTACAAACCCAAGCCGACGCTATCGCCGGTCTGAGTAAGGTACCAGTATGTGTGTAAATAGACTTCAAAGTAGTCTCCTGCCTGCGATCAGCAAGATCCTTGAGGGTTGCCGTATCTTGAGATAGCAGCACTACCTTTTTGGATAAGCGAGTCAACGCTTTATCCACCCTCGGGGAGGATTCCCACCGTATCCTGTCCTTAGTTGGGAACGGATACGCCATAAGAATCCTTTTGGGAATCTGCAGCTTTTTGTCTGGAGATTCCCAAGCCTTTTCAAATAATTCGTTCAGCTCGTGAGATGGGGGACAGGTTACCTCAGGTTTCTTTTCCTTATACATGCGCACCCTCGTGTCAGGGACAGAGGGGTCATCTGTGATATGCAACACCTCTTTTATTGCAATGATCATATAATGAATACTTTTAGCCAATTTTGGCTGCAACTTTGTAGTCGACACGAGTCAGAATCCGTGTCGGAATCAGTGTCTACTATTTGGGATAGTGGGAGCTTTTGAGACCCAGAAGGTACCTGCGACATAGTGAAAGGCAGGGTTCGACTCCCTGTACACTCCCTGGACTCAGCTTTGTCCAAACTTTTGTGCAATAAATTCACATTTGCATTTAAAACATTCCACATATCCAACCAGTCAGGTGTCGGCGTTGCCGACGGAGACACCACACTCATTTGCTCCACCTCCTCCCTAGAAGAGCCTTCCGCTTCAGACACGCCGACACACGCGTACCGACACACCACACACTCAGGGAATTCTCTTATCTGGAGATAGTTCCCCCACAAGGCCCTTTGGAGAGACAGAGAGAGAGTATGCCAGCACACACCCAGCGCCAATGACCCAGGGGAAAAAAAAAATAACCCAGAGATAGCGCTTTAAAAAAAAAAAAATTATATATATATATATCTATCTCTCGAACAAATAGACACGGGGGCGCTCAGATGTCACAGTGCACTACCAGTAATAAATACAAAATCAAGTGTATACAATACGTGACACTTCCTCTAGAGTGAGAGTGGCTGCAACCTTAAGCAATAAATATGTGCTTGGAAAACACATAAAAAAAGATTTTTAGGAAGTGAAGAAAAGGGCGCCTACTAGTGTCTAATAAAATTATATAAAAATATGAAATATAGAGCTGGTGTGATTGAGAACAGGACGCTACTTATCTGGCATAAACAGACTTTTGCTTCAGTCATAGGACCAGTATAGGTACATGAAAAAAGAAGAACAAAATAACATAGCGCGTACTGTTTTTACGCAATTTTCAATCTACAGATCAAATGAATCAATTATGTGTTATAAAAAACTTTCTGGGTAAAGGCAAATTCAAACGTACAAAAAATAAGTATTAAAACAGCTTATCTGCCCATAAGGGAAGTTCAGGTGCATCAGTGCCAACGCGTTTCGTCCTTAATTAGACTAGTAGGCGCCCTTTTCTTCACTTCCTAAAAATAAATATATAGATATAGATATAGATATAGATATATACTGGAAAGACGAGGCGGCACTCAGAGACTTGTAACTGCAATCATATATTTGTGCAAATGGTGCAAATCATATCAACGTTTCGGGGACCTAGTCCCCTTCTTCAGGATGGTGTTCGAGAGAGAGAGAGCGCTCACTGGGGAAGAATTGGGTCAGTGCCGCTAGACCCGGAGGTGTCCTACCTCCTAGTGATTTGTGGAAAAGAAAATGGACAGCGCACTTGGGGATGCGGGTACCGGGGGGGGGGGGGGGAAACAGGGGGGGGGGTATGAACAATGGGGCGGGGAGGTGATGAGTCCTGTATGTATATTAATGAGGTGAGACGTAGTGAGATTCACTTGTTTATTGTTAGGATTTGTGTACAAGACTCTTCAGGTTTGTCATATAGGATATCCTCTATGGCTGTCCCTTCTGAGTGGTGCACTTATGCCCGGATGTGAGTAGTCAATTGGTCTAAATGCCACTATCAGGTGTGTCTTAACAGACTACCCTTTGTTGGTATACCCTCCAAATGGTATACCCTGTGCAGAGTAGATCCCGGCTGGATTCAATGTCAGGTGTACCCTGGTAAGGGTCGCCTTTACCATAGGTGTGGTCTGCCTATGTAGCTCTGAATGTCTGAATGCCACTATCAGGTGTGTCTTTTCAGATTACCCTTTATTTGTATACCCTCCCAATGGTATACCCTGTGCAGAGTATATCCCGGCTGGATCAATGTCAGGTGTACCCTAGTAAGGGTCGCCTTTACCATAGGTATGGTCTGCCTATGTGACTCTGAGTGTTCTCCGTTCAGCTGGTGTGGGATGAGCGTGACAGTTGCGGCGTCCCGCCTGTCAGACTCTCCCTGTGTGCTCAGGTCGAGGTGGCGGGTGTAGGCTGTGTGGAAGTCACTTACCGCCGGGGGCAGGAGGATGTGCCTGCCGTCGGTTGCCACAGTCCCGTCCCTCGTCCCGCACTGCCTCCGTGTTCGTCTGTCTGCAGCTCCGGTCCCGAATCCGATAGCAGGCGCTCCTGTTCGTGGGTCCCGTCTGCTTCCTGGTTGCCCGCGTCACGTGATTGGTCACGTGAGCGGACGAAGTGTCTCGATTCATGCACTCTCCCTCTCCGGCCTGAGAGGGGGATCTGCAAATGCGATGATAATGAAAAACGGTCTGTGTTAGAGTGTGTGGCGGACACTTCGTCCGCTCACGTGACCAATCACGTGACGCGGGCAACCAGGAAGCAGACGGGACCCACGAACAGGAGCGCCTGCTATCGGATTCGGGACCGGAGCTGCAGACAGACGAACACGGAGGCAGTGCGGGACGAGGGACGGGACTGTGGCAACCGACGGCAGGCACATCCTCCTGCCCCCGGCGGTAAGTGACTTCCACACAGCCTACACCCGCCACCTCGACCTGAGCACACAGGGAGAGTCTGACAGGCGGGACGCCGCAACTGTCACGCTCATCCCACACCAGCTGAACGGAGAACACTCAGAGTCACATAGGCAGACCATACCTATGGTAAAGGCGACCCTTACTAGGGTACACCTGACATTGATCCAGCCGGGATATACTCTGCACAGGGTATACCATTGGGAGGGTATACAAATAAAGGGTAATCTGAAAAGACACACCTGATAGTGGCATTCAGACATTCAGAGCTACATAGGCAGACCACACCTATGGTAAAGGCGACCCTTACCAGGGTACACCTGACATTGAATCCAGCCGGGATCTACTCTGCACAGGGTATACCATTTGGAGGGTATACCAACAAAGGGTAGTCTGTTAAGACACACCTGATAGTGGCATTTAGACCAATTGACTACTCACATCCGGGCATAAGTGCACCACTCAGAAGGGACAGCCATAGAGGATATCCTATATGACAAACCTGAAGAGTCTTGTACACAAATCCTAACAATAAACAAGTGAATCTCACTACGTCTCACCTCATTAATATACATACAGGACTCATCACCTCCCCGCCCCATTGTTCATACCCCCACCCCTGTTTCCCTCCCCCCCCCCCCCCCCCCCCCCGGTACCCGCATCCCCAAGTGCGCTGTCCATTTTCTTTTCCCCTTCTTCAGGATAACACAAGTGCCAAACAGTGAATGTTTAAATAGACAAAACACTTACCCCCTGACCCCACTCACTCCACAGCTGCAGCGTGTCTGTATGGCCACCCCTTCATGGCTTCCGCCCGGCTGTGCGTCTCAGCGGGACCGGAAGTGACGTCCCGGGTGCGAGCCGCGTTGCCATGGCTACCGCTCGTACTCACCGCCCAGCTGTCGCTCCCTGGCCGCGTCGCTCGAGTTACCTCCAGAGCGTCTCCAGGTCCCGCGAGATCACTGAGCCTGGCTGGGAAAACCCTGATGTTGCCATGGTAACACTGCAATCTGTGTAACAAAATACATATAAATAAAACAATGGCTGAAGTGAGACTTAAGATGATATATATCCGTCAATAATACATCAATGTAAAGTGCTAGTGCTAAGAACAATTTAAAAACAATTTAAAAACATCGAAAGGTGCACACAGAAAAATTTGCACAACAAAGCCCCTTTAGTTATTATACCAAAGGGCTGCTGACTATGATGAAAAAATCATAACGGGCAATAACTATCTGGCTGCTTATTCTGAAGTAAATGCCTTCTGCTGAACACATCTTTTCTCAGATAATAATATGTGCAAAAATCGCTCCAAACCTGCCTCTCATTAAGTGCGGCATCCTTATATCAGGGCCGCACTAACCTCACAGAAAGTTAATGAGTCCTACATTCTCATTCAACCCCCCAGGTTTCAATGTGTTGAGCCTATGGATCCACATGGACTCCAGCTGTAATAGTTTGCGACCTCGATCACCCCCCCGTATGGACTCGGGGACGTGATCGATGATGCGGTGTTTAAACGTGGCCATGGAATGTCTAAAGGTTACGAAGTGTTTGGCCACAGGTTGATCTCCACTGCCAGATGCCAGAGCATTTCGAATGGCCAGTCTATGCTGTGCCATTCTAATTTTGAACTGGCACTCTGTTTTGCCAATGTAATATCGCCCGCATGGGCAGATGATGGCATAAACAACGAATTTCGTGCTACATGTGAGGGGCCACTGTATCTTAAACGACTTGCCTGAAAACGGGTGGGCTATCGTGGTCCCTGGTGACATGTGGGAACAAGTGGTGCAACCGGTGCACTTAAAGCAACCGTTGCGCCTGGTGAGGAAATGTGTGGGGTTTACTCTCAATTTTGCCATGTCGGTTTTCACTAATATGTCCCTGATACTTTTTCCTTTTTTATAACTGGGCATGATACGTTTGTCATGTAGCATCCTAAGCTCCGGGTCTGATGTTATCATAGGCCATAGCTGCTTTACTTGCCGTTGCCTTTCATTGCTTGTCACATCATACTCACAGACCCACGGAATGATACGGGACATGTCTTTAGACTGTTTGGATTTCACCGAATCATCCCTCTGTGTTGTCTCTGCTTTCTGGCGAGCTGATCGTATTAGTGACCGAGGATAGCCTCTGGCCAAAAATCTATCCTCCATTTCTCTCAACTGACAAGCCCTTGTTGAATCACTGTTGTTGGCCCTACACACTCGCAAAAACTGGGAGTATGGAAGGCCTCTCACAGTGGATCTAGGATGGAAGCTGTCGTATCGCAAGATGGTGTTGCGATCGGTAGGTTTTCTATAGAGACATGTCAGGATTTTCCCGTCATGGATTTTAATAGAAATGTCTAAAAAACAAATCTCAACTGGACTACTGGTCATGGTTAGTTTAGCTGGATGTTCTGACTGATTGTGTGAGTCGATGAGTGCGCCCAATTCCTGTATCTCACCTCGCCAAAAAATCAGCACGTCATCTATATATCTATAGTAAATGAACAATCTGTCAGCAATAATCCTGTTGGCTAAAAATAATTCACGCTCAGTCTCCCACATAAAGGCATTAGCGAACGAGGGTGCCACGGAAGACCCCATGGCACACCCCGTTCGCTGCCTGTAAAACCTCCCATCAAAAATGAAAAAATTGTGTGTTAACGTAAACCACAATAGCTCAAGAAAAAACTCAATTTCAGGCCCAATGTATAGTGCATTCCCCACTATCAAATGCCTCACAGCCTGCAGACCTCGCTGATGAGGAATGCAGGTGTACAGGCTGGTGACATCCACCGAGGCCAAAACCACATCAGTGGGGACATTTTCAAAAGTGCTAAGTGTCTGTAATAAAGTGCTGGAGTCTTTTAAATAAGTGCAAATAGCTTGGATGCAAGGCTGCAGGTAAGTGTCCAGAAAAATGGCCACCGGCTCACACAGGGACCCACGGGCAGATATGATAGGTCTGCCCGGGGGTCTCTGTGCGTCCTTGTGGACCTTGGGAATAGTATAGAATATAGGAGCCACCGGTTTATCCGGCAGCAACTTGTGGAACATGTCTGTTGAAATGAGGTCTTCCGATTTTGCTCTTTCCAGCAGTGCTGTCAATTCTGCTTTATACTCTATTGATGGATCTTTGTCCAAAATACAATATGTGTCGCTGTCGGCAAGTAACCTCAGGCACTCCGTTGTATAATCAGTGGTATTCTGAACCACTATTTATCCGCCTTTATCGGCACCCCGGATTATTATATCTTTTCTATTGCTTAACGCCTTCAGGGCCAGGCGTTCCTCATATTGTAAATTATGAAACTGGCGTTTCTTTGATTGGCCAGCCGAATTCTCCAGCATTCTGTTAAAAGTTTTCAAGGAAGCATTAGTGGACACTGGATCAAATCTTGATCGAGGGCCTAATTTCTGGACTCGTGGGGGCAGTGGATCCTTGGTCGCCTGTGGAGGTAGTTTACCAAAGTGCTCTTTGATCTTTAAAGTGCGGTGCAGTTTGAATGTGCTGATTTTCTGTTTAAAATCATCACCAAAGTTGGTGGGGACGAACGTCAGACCTTTACTAAGCACCCTTGTTTCAGCTGGTGATAGCGGCGTGTCGGACAAGTTAAATATTAATGTTTCCTCGGTTTTGGTGGCTTTGTTTTGCTTTTGCCTTTGATTTTGTCTCCCTCGTCTGGTGAACTGATGTTTCTTCCTCGACCCGCGATAATGGCGCGGGTCTTGACCCCTAAAGGGGTATTGCGTTTGGGATTTAAAGCAGCTGCACCTTGAGGATCATCTGAATCGCTGGCAGAGGTTGTGCTGGTGCCCTGCCACCTCCTATCACGCCGGCCTTGGGCTGGTCTGAACCTACCTTGTGGGTTAGACACATTTCCTAGCCATGGATACACCCTGTGCTGGGTGTAATCCATTTGCACTTTGTGCAGTTTTTCTTTTTTAAACTTCAGTAGATTTACTCTGTACTGCTCCACCTGATCTTTTAATTTAGATAACCAACCACTGGCATCCTCTGATGCTAACACTGCATGGTCTAGTTTAAACTGTGCAATCTGTGCTTTGGTCTTTTCAAACTCCTTGGTGGATTCCTCCACCACTAATAAAATTAAGTCCATTGAGCACTTGTTTAAAACAGAGACCCACTTTTTACAAAAATCCATGCTGAAACGTCCAATAGTAGGTACATTGTGTACCCTGAAACCACGAGGTAGTTGTTTCGCCCTGTAGTAATCGGACAATGTCCTGCTATGGTATAAATAGTCTACTTCCCGTTTCATGAGGCGGGAAGTAGACTATTTATACCATAGCAGGACATTGTCCGATTACTACAGGGCGAAACAACTACCTCGTGGTTTCAGGGTACACAATGTACCTACTATTGGACGTTTCAGCATGGATTTTTGTAAAAAGTGGGTCTCTGTTTTAAACAAGTGCTCAATGGACTTAATTTTATTAGTGGTGGAGGAATCCACCAAGGAGTTTGAAAAGACCAAAGCACAGATTGCACAGTTTAAACTAGACCATGCAGTGTTGTTAGCATCAGAGGATGCCAGTGGTTGGTTATCTAAATTAAAAGATCAGGTGGAGCAGTACAGAGTAAATCTACTGAAGTTTAAAAAAGAAAAACTGCACAAAGTGCAAATGGATTACACCCAGCACAGGGTGTATCCATGGCTAGGAAATGTGTCTAACCCACAAGGTAGGTTCAGACCAGCCCAAGGCCGGCGTGATAGGAGGTGGCAGGGCACCAGCACAACCTCTGCCAGCGATTCAGATGATCCTCAAGGTGCAGCTGCTTTAAATCCCAAACGCAATACCCCTTTAGGGGTCAAGACCCGCGCCATTATCGCGGGTCGAGGAAGAAACATCAGTTCACCAGACGAGGGAGACAAAATCAAAGGCAAAAGCAAAACAAAGCCACCAAAACCGAGGAAACATTAATATTTAACTTGTCCGACACGCCGCTATCACCAGCTGAAACAAGGGTGCTTAGTAAAGGTCTGACGTTCGTCCCCACCAACTTTGGTGATGATTTTAAACAGAAAATCAGCACATTCAAACTGCACCGCACTTTAAAGATCAAAGAGCACTTTGGTAAACTACCTCCACAGGCGACCAAGGATCCACTGCCCCCACGAGTCCAGAAATTAGGCCCTCGATCAAGATTTGATCCAGTGTCCACTAATGCTTCCTTGAAAACTTTTAACAGAATGCTGGAGAATTCGGCTGGCCAATCAAAGAAACGCCAGTTTCATAATTTACAATATGAGGAACGCCTGGCCCTGAAGGCGTTAAGCAATAGAAAAGATATAATAATCCGGGGTGCCGATAAAGGCGGATCAATAGTGGTTCAGAATACCACTGAGTATACAACGGAGTGCCTGAGGTTACTTGCCGACAGCGACACATATTGTATTTTGGACAAAGATCCATCAATAGAGTATAAAGCAGAATTGACAGCACTGCTGGAAAGAGCAAAATCGGAAGACCTCATTTCAACAGACATGTTCCACAAGTTGCTGCCGGATAAACCGGTGGCTCCTATATTCTATACTATTCCCAAGGTCCACAAGGACGCACAGAGACCCCCGGGCAGACCTATCATATCTGCCCGTGGGTCCCTGTGTGAGCCGGTGGCCATTTTTCTGGACACTTACCTGCAGCCTTGCATCCAAGCTATTTGCACTTATTTAAAAGACTCCAGCACTTTATTACAGACACTTAGCACTTTTGAAAATGTCCCCACTGATGTGGTTTTGGCCTCGGTGGATGTCACCAGCCTGTACACCTGCATTCCTCATCAGCGAGGTCTGCAGGCTGTGAGGCATTTGATAGTGGGGAATGCACTATACATTGGGCCTGAAATTGAGTTTTTTCTTGAGCTATTGTGGTTTACGTTAACACACAATTTTTTCATTTTTGATGGGAGGTTTTACAGGCAGCGAACGGGGTGTGCTATGGGGTCTTCCGTGGCACCCTCGTTCGCTAATGCCTTTATGTGGGAGACTGAGCGTGAATTATTTTTAGCCAACAGGATTATTGCTGACAGATTGTTCATTTACTATAGATATATAGATGACGTGCTGATTTTTTGGCGAGGTGAGATACAGGAATTGGGCGCACTCATCGACTCACACAATCAGTCAGAACATCCAGCTAAACTAACCATGACCAGTAGTCCAGTTGAGATTTGTTTTTTAGACATTTCTATTAAAATCCATGACGGGAAAATCCTGACATGTCTCTATAGAAAACCTACCGATCGCAACACCATCTTGCGATACGACAGCTTCCATCCTAGATCCACTGTGAGAGGCCTTCCATACTCCCAGTTTTTGCGAGTGTGTAGGGCCAACAACAGTGATTCAACAAGGGCTTGTCAGTTGAGAGAAATGGAGGATAGATTTTTGGCCAGAGGCTATCCTCGGTCACTAATACGATCAGCTCGCCAGAAAGCAGAGACAACACAGAGGGATGATTCGGTGAAATCCAAACAGTCTAAAGACATGTCCCGTATCATTCCGTGGGTCTGTGAGTATGATGTGACAAGCAATGAAAGGCAACGGCAAGTAAAGCAGCTATGGCCTATGATAACATCAGACCCGGAGCTTAGGATGCTACATGACAAACGTATCATGCCCAGTTATAAAAAAGGAAAAAGTATCAGGGACATATTAGTGAAAACCGACATGGCAAAATTGAGAGTAAACCCCACACATTTCCTCACCAGGCGCAACGGTTGCTTTAAGTGCACCGGTTGCACCACTTGTTCCCACATGTCACCACCCGTTTTCAGGCAAGTCGTTTAAGATACAGTGGCCCCTCACATGTAGCACGAAATTCGTTGTTTATGCCATCATCTGCCCATGCGGGCGATATTACATTGGCAAAACAGAGTGCCAGTTCAAAATTAGAATGGCACAGCATAGACTGGCCATTCGAAATGCTCTGGCATCTGGCAGTGGAGATCAACCTGTGGCCAAACACTTCGTAACCTTTAGACATTCCATGGCCACGTTTAAACACCGCATCATCGATCACGTCCCCGAGTCCATACGGGGGGGTGATCGAGGTCGCAAACTATTACAGCTGGAGTCCATGTGGATCCATAGGCTCAACACATTGAAACCTGGGGGGTTGAATGAGAATTTAGGACTCATTAACTTTCTGTGAGGTTAGTGCGGCCCTGATATAAGGATGCCGCACTTAATGAGAGGCAGGTTTGGAGCGATTTTTGCACATATTATCTGAGAAAAGATGTGTTCAGCAGAAGGCATTTACTTCAGAATAAGCAGCCAGATAGTTATTGCCCGTTATGATTTTTTCATCATAGTCAGCAGCCCTTTGGTATAATAACTAAAGGGGCTTTGTTGTGCAAATTTTTCTGTGTGCACCTTTCGATGTTTTTAAATTGTTTTTAAATTGTTCTTAGCACTAGCACTTTACATTGATGTATTATTGACGGATATATATCATCTTAAGTCTCACTTCAGCCATTGTTTTATTTATATGTATTTTGTTACACAGATTGCAGTGTTACCATGGCAACATCAGGGTTTTCCCAGCCAGGCTCAGTGATCTCGCGGGACCTGGAGACGCGCTGGAGGTAACTCGAGCGACGCGGCCAGGGAGCGACAGCTGGGCGGTGAGTACGAGCGGTAGCCATGGCAACGCGGCTCGCACCCGGGACGTCACTTCCGGTCCCGCTGAGACGCACAGCCGGGCGGAAGCCATGAAGGGGTGGCCATACAGACACGCTGCAGCTGTGGAGTGAGTGGGGTCAGGGGGTAAGTGTTTTGTCTATTTAAACATTCACTGTTTGGCACTTGTGTTATCCTGAAGAAGGGGACTAGGTCCCCGAAACGTTGATATGATTTGCACCATTTGCACAAATATATGATTGCAGTTACAAGTCTCTGAGTGCCGCCTCGTCTTTCCAGTATATATCACCGGTTCCCGGTTGGGGAGGGCACCAGAGCAGCATCAGTCCAGCATTGGACTAAGTGGAGTGCCGGAGCATCTGCTCACGATATATAGATATATATATATATATATATATATATATATATATATATATATATATATATATATATATATATATAGATATATAGATATATAGATATATAGATATATATAGATATATAGATATATATAGATATATAGATATATAGATATATATATATATAGATATATATAGATAGATATATATATAGATATATATATAGATATATATATATATATAGATATATATAACACTGCGCCAAATAATGTGCCCCCCCCACCTTCTTTCAAACCCTCTGTCATCGTGTTCAGCAGGGGAGAGTCCGGGGAGCCAGCTTCTCAGCGGTGTGCTGTGGAGAACACAAGCTCCGCCCCCTCAGCGGCGGGCTTCGGTCCCGCTCGATTTCTTATATATAATGCAGAGCCCATATATGCCCTGATTTTGCCAGACCAGAGGTTGCATTGCTGCCCAGGGCGCCCCCCCTGCACCCTTACAGTGCCTGCCGTGTGTGTGTTGTGCGGGAGCAATGGCGCGCAGTGTTACCTCAGTGAAGATCCGAAGTCTTCTGCCGCCTCTGAAGTCTTCTTTCTTCTCATACTCACCCGGCTTCTATCTTCCGGCTCTGTGAGGAGGACGGCGGCGCGGCTCCGGGACGAACAGCTAGGAGAGACCTGCGTTCCAACTCCCTCTGGAGCTAATGGTGTCCAGTAGCCTAAGAAGCAGAGCCTAGCAGTTAAGTAGGTCTGCTTCTCTCTCCTCAGTCCCTCGATGCAGGGAGTCTGTTGCCAGCAGGCTCCCTGAAAATAAAAAAAACCTAACAAAATTACTTTCTTTCAGGAAACTCAGGAGAGCTCCCTGTAATGCACCCAGTATCCTCTGGGCACAGTATCAAAACTGAGGTCTGGAGGAGGGGCATAGAGGGAGGAGCCAGTGCACACCCATATCTAAAGTTCTTTTTAGTGCCCATGTCTCCTGCGGAGCTCGTCTATTTCCCATGGTCCTTACGGAGTCCCCAGCATCCTCTAGGACGTAAGAGAAAAAGGAGTTCCAGGCTGACTGTCTTAGCATGAGACTCGCTCAACTGGAGTGTCCTGTTAAGGGTGGTTGATGGTGCTGATGCCCATGCCGGTCGCTGCCTGGGGAGGGGATGAATCGGCTATGGGTTGTGTTCACCTGTCGCCGAACGGCTCTTCCTGTTTAGAGACTCACATTATTCTTCTTTGCTCAGCTTGTCTCCTCCGTTGTAGTTGATACCGGAGTGGCTCTCCTGTTTGTTTTGCCGGTCACGTGATCGCGGCTGGTGTCTCTTTGATGGATGCTCGATCTGTCGGTCACGCTGGCTTGTCCGCAGCGGTCTTTAGATGCTTTGTTCACTATCCGTGAGTGCTCCAACGTGTTTCGTCCGCTGAGGCCTTCCTCTGGGAAAAATGCGTTACACTGTTGACCAGCATTAATGGGGTTAAGTAGCCATTTTGTGGGCAGGCGTTTTTTTTTTTTTTTTGTTTGTTTTTTACTGGTTGGCTGTATAGGTTTCCCAATAGGTCCTCCTTGCTGTCCGTCTCCATTGTGAGCTGTGGTCTGTTAATCGGTACTCTGTTGCAGAGGGTGGATACTTGAATGTAAATTGTGGCTGTTTCTTCCTTGTAAGTCCGTGCAGTGTTTGTTATAGCGTATGTTGCCTTTACATTCAAAATTTGGCATTGTATTTATTTGCAATATTATTGTTACAGTAGTGTTCACTCTAGGGGATGGGCAGGGCGCCGGTCCGCGAGGGGCGAAGCCGCGCGTGCGCGTCAAAAGGGGTGTGGTCATGCAAATAGGGGGCGTGACCAATTACACATAATACAAGTGGGTGGTTCAGCCCACAGACGGGGGGCGTGGGCGGGCGGCGGTGTCGCTGTTGGGGGCGTGCCCAGCACCCACGGAGGTGCTGGGCTTCCCCCAAGCTCTCTCACAGCATGAAAAGCGTGCAGCATCTTTACATGCTGAAAGGGCAGAAAGCGAGTGGCTGTTTTAGCAGGGCGGGTTTTGCCCTTAAAAAAAAACAGGGCGCGGCACCCTGCTAAAACAGCCTAGCGTGAACACTAGTCACAGTGTTCTGTATATTAATACACACAAGCGCTCGGTTTAACAAAAATTTCAGAAAGTACCAATAAACAACCTGAGCAGCTTTTTTCCCTCACAGCGCAGCAAACTATACCAAATTTACTAGTCACAGTGTGTTACAGGAGTATTAGTGCTAATTATGCTAAATTTTAACAGTAATTGCTTGATGTAAATTTTGCATGAGTTCGTATGTCCCATGTTTGGGACAGGTGGTCTTCAGTATGCAGACTGACGGGATCCCGGCGCCGGGATCCCGACAGCCGGCATACCGACACTTATTCTCCCTCGTGGGGGTCCACGACCCCCCTGGAGGGAGAATAAAATAGTGTGGCACGCTTAGCGCGCCAGCGTCCCCGCAGCGTGGCGAGCGCAGCGAGCCCGCAAGGGGCTCATTTGTGCCCGCCACACTGTCGATATGCCGGCGGTCGGGCTCCCGGCGTCGGTATGCTGGTCGCCGGGAGCCCGACCGCCGGCATACCATACTACACCCGCAGTCAGGAATGTGTGGGTCTGAAGTCAAGTAAGTTGGGGGGGGGGGTGCAGAGTTAACAGTGTGCAGAAGTTATCTTCTATGAAAATCAGTATCTTGTATTCAGATGGTATTGACACATTCTGCCGGCGGTCGGGCTCCCGGCACCGGTATGCTGGTCGCCGGGAGCCCGACCGCCGGCATACTATAGTGAACCCGTTTGGGACCATATGATAGTCTTGTGTATGTGCGCAAACATCAAACTGCCCATAATAATGAACCAGATGTTTTTATGTACACAGTTAGGTAGTCGGTTCATCGGTGGGTCATTGTAGTAGGGAATATAAAGCCTTCATGGGGTTGATAAATAAGGGGGTATTGACTGAGGACGTCTGTGTTTAAAAATTATTTACTGTACCTTGGATGGTTGGTGGGTAAAAATGCCCTCGAAGTGGTGCATGTTTTACGCTCATTTTTTGTAGATTATGGATCTTGCCTTGTTATCTATGATGAGACCCTTAGGTGCACGAGTCCCCACTGTGATCATTAAATGTAGTTCTTCTTTGTTTATGGTATTCATGTAGTCCCCCCATATCCAGTTTTTATTGAGTTCCTTTAGACCCGTGAAGATCAAAGCAGTGGGATCAGAGTTGTGGTGCTGTTTGAAGTGCATGGATATGAGACGTTCTTCCAGACTTTTTCTAATGTTGCGTATGTGTTCGTTAATCCAGTGAATTTTTTTCATGGCACCCCTAAACCAATAGTTTTTTATTGAAAAGTTTAGAAAGAAATATAAAATTAAGTAAATTGTCTTTATATGTCATCCTTAGGGTCACTTATGTGGTGAGGGACAAGATTTGCTTCTGATTGTCAATATATTTTATGATTGGCAGCCACCAGCACTGGTTTTGCTTTTTACATTGACCATGCATAATTTGAATCGGTTCTGGACCACCAACCCGAGGCACCCCTGCAAGTGTCCCGAAGCACCCCAGGGTGCCACAGCACACAGTTTGGGAACCACTGCATTAATCCTAATTGTTCTCCCTATATATGGTCTTGGGCAAGGGAATTCTAAGCATGTATACTATCCCCTTCCTGTGGCATGTAAGTCTATTCTTTATCTTAAATTCATTATTATTAGAGGAAGATTGTACTGATTGTTTGGATTTTGTGCTTCTATCGTTTGTGGTGCTGCAGGCTTTGCAAGTACCGCAATGATAGGAACCCCCCTTGGTCCCGTATATTGTATTGATTTTTGTAACCTGTATTGCCGTATAGGGGTACCTTCAAGTGACAGCAAAAGGTTAAAAGCACGTACACGGTAAGTACATTGGCTCCAATCAAACATCGCTTGGACGCCAGCGCAGTCAGAGTACTCCTTCAGGAGTAGTGGTAGTGCTGTGCCAACACCATCACTGTTTACCTGGACCAGGTATAAGTACTATTACTACTATACTCACTTTGTAGACGGTAGATCTGACTGGTTGGAATGAAAATCTGGTAATAGATGAGAGCAAATGACAAACAACCATTTGCTCCCAAACACTGGCAAGTAGACAAAACTTGTTATTCACACAAATTGGTTAAAATCACAGATTTAACCAATTAGTATGAACGACAGTTTTTCAGTGTTTTGAAGCGAGAAATTGATGTTATTTCCTCTCATCCATTATCAGATTTTCTTTCCAGACAGCCAGATCTGCAAGATAATTGTACAGTGTATGCCCAGTTTAAATGCTTGAACTGAGATTTATTTACACCGGGTGCAATCATTAACATTTAAAGTTGGATCCACATTGCCGGCTTTCAGTGTTGTTCTCCAATAGCAATTAGCCGCACGTGGGCATACTAACTGCTATCTAAAACACAACTATCTACCTGTATCTGTTAATCACAAGCAATTTAGGCAGAATGGATGGTGTAATGGTTAGCATTATTGCTTCAGACTACTGAGGTCATGGGTTCAATTCCCACCATGGCCCCAACTGTGTGGAGTTTGTATATTCTCCCCCTACTTGGGTGGGTTTCCTCCCACAATCCAAAAATATACTGCTATGTCAATTGGCTCTCGTGTGAATGTGTTCGCGTTTACATGTGTTAGGGAATATAGGGGCAGATGTATTAACCTGGAGAAGGCATAAGGAAGTGATAAACCAGTGATATGTGCAAGGTGATAATGGCACCAGCCAAACAGCTCCAATATGTAAATTAACACTTAGGATCTGATTGGCTGGTGCCTTTGTCACCTTGCACATATCACTGGTTTATCACTTCCTTATGCCTTCTCCAGGTTAATACATCTGCCCCATAGATTGTAATCTCCACTGGGCAAGGACTTATGTGAACGGCCAAATATTCTCTGTAAAAGCACTGCGGAATATGTGTGCGCTATAGAAATAACTGGTAATAATTTTGAGCTGGGTAAAATAGTACTTTTGGATTGCAAATCTTTTATGATATTTATATATCAAACTTTGCACATTATTATTACATAACAAGCCCCTTGTCATTTACTAAGGAGCAAATATACACACACAAATATATTTTTATGCATATAACAGTCACACAGCACAGTGTAAATGTAAAGTTTTTTAGGTCCTAGCAAAAACAATACCTTTCTTAACAGGTGAGACTGCTTTCATATTTTAACGCTCAGACATTTAGTAGCTCCAGGAGCCGTAGTGGAACTTCTACTACTATTGTGACGCTGAAATTGCCGGATAAAAATAAGAATTTACTTACAGATAATTCTATTTCTCGTAGTCCGTAGTGGATGCTGGGGACTCCGTAAGGACCATGGGGAATAGCGGCTCCGCAGGAGACTGGGCACAAAAGTAAAGCTTTAGAACTACCTGGTGTGCACTGGCTCCTCCCCCTATGACCCTCCTCCAAGCCTCAGTTAGGATACTGTGCCCGGACGAGCGTACACAATAAGGAAGGATTTTGAATCCCGGGTAAGACTCATACCAGCCACACCAATCACACCGTACAACTCGTGATCTAAACCCAGTTAACAGCATGATAAACAGAGGAGCCTCTAGAAAAGATGGCTCACTACAGCAATAACCCGATTTTTTGGTAACAATAACTATGTACCTGTATTGCAGACAATCCGCACTTGGGATGGGCGCCCAGCATCCACTACGGACTACGAGAAATAGAATTATCGGTAAGTAAATTCTTATTTTCTCTAACGTCCTAAGTGGATGCTGGGGACTCCGTAAGGACCATGGGGATTATACCAAAGCTCCCAAACGGGCGGGAGAGTGCGGATGACTCTGCAGCACCAAATGAGAGAACTCCAGGTCCTCCTCAGCCAGGGTATCAATTTTGTAGAATTTTACAAACGTATTTGCTCCTGACCAAGTAGCTGCTCGGCAAAGTTGTAAAGCCGAGACCCCTCGGGCAGCCGCCCAAGATGAGCCCATCTTCCTTGTGGAGTGGGCATTTACAGATTTTTGGCTGTGGCAGGCCTGCCACAGAATGTGCAAGCTGAATTGTACTACAAATCCAACGAGCAATAGTCTGCTTAGAAGCAGGAGCACCCAGCTTGTTGGGTGCATACAGGATAAACAGCGAGTCAGATTTTCTGACTCCAGCCGTCCTGGAAACATATATTTTCAGGGCCCTGATAACGTCTAGCAACTTGGAGTCCTCCAAGTCCCTAGTAGCCGCAGGCACCACAATAGGTTGGTTCAGGTGAAACGCTGAAACCACCTTAGGGAGAAACTGAGGACGAGTCCTCAATTCCGCCCTGTCCGAATGGAAAATCAGATAAGGGCTTTTACAGGATAAAGCCGCCAATTCTGACACGCGCCTGGCCCAGGCCAGGGCCAACAGCATGACCACTTTCCATGTGAGATATTTTAACTCCACAGATTTAAGTGGTTCAAACCAATGTGACTTTTGGAACCCAAAAACTACATTGAGATCTAAAGGTGCCACTGGAGGCACAAAAGGAGGCTGTATATGCAGTACCCCTTTTACAACGTCTGAACTTCAGGGACTGAAGCTAGTTCTTTTTGGAAGAAAATTGACAGGGCCGAAATTTGAACCTTAATGGACCCCAATTTCAGGCCCATAGACACTCCTGTTTGCAGGAAATGTAGGAATCGACCCAGTTGAATTTCCTCCGTCGGGCCTTACTGGCCTCGCACCACGCAACATATTTTCGCCAAATGCGGTGATAATGGTTTGCGGTTACATCCTTCCTGGCTTTGATCAGGATAGGGATGACTTCATCCGGAATGCCTTTTTTCCTTCAGGATCCGGCGTTCAACCGCCATGCCGTCAAACGCAGCCGCGGTAAGTCTTGGAACAGACAGGGTCCTTGCTGGAGCAGGTCCCTTCTTAGAGGTAGAGGCCACGGATCCTCCGTGAGCATCTCTTGAAGTTCCGGTTACCAAGTCCTTCTTGGCCAATCCGGAGCCACGAATATAGTGCTTACTCCTCTCCATCTTATCAATCTCAGTACCTTGGGTATGAGAGGCAGATGAGGGAACACATACACTGACTGGTACACCCACGGTGTTACCAGAGCGTCTACAGCTACTGCCTGAGGGTCCCTTGACCTGGCGCAATACTTGTCGAGTTTTATAAACATGTGGAAGACTTCTGGGTTAAGTCCCCACTCTCCCGGGTGGGGGTCGTGTCTGCTGAGAAAGTCTGCTTCCCAGTTGTCCACTCCCGGAATGAATACTGCTGACAGTGCTATCCCATGATTTTCCGCCCAGCGAAGAATCCTTGCAGCTTCTGCCTTGCCCTCCTGCTTCTTGTGTCACCCTGTCTGTTTACGTGGGTGACTGCCGTGATGTTGTCCGAATGGATCAACTCCGGGTGACCTTGAAGCAGAGGTCTTGCTGAGCTTAGAGCATTGTAAATGGCCCTTAGCTTCAGGATATTTATGTGAAGTGATGTCTCCAGGCTTGACCATAAGCTCTGGAAATACCTTACCTGTGTGACTGCTCCCCAGCCTCGCAGGCTGGCATCCGTGGTCACCAGGACCCAGTCCTGAATGTCGAATCTGCGGCCCTCTAGAAGATGAGCACTCTGCAACCACCACAGGAGAGACACCCTTGTGCTTGGTGACAGGGTTATCTGCTGATGCATCTGAAGATGCGACCCGGACCATTTGTCCAGCAGGTCCCACTGGAAAGTTCTTGCGTGGAATCTGCCGAATGGGATTGCTTCGTAGGAAGCCACCATTTTTCCCAGAACCCTTTCATTGATGTACTGAGACTTGGCTCGGTTATAGGAGGTTCCCGACTAGCTCGGATAACTCCCTGACTTTCTCCTCCGGGAGAAACATCTTTTTCTGGACTGTGTCCAGGATCATCCCTAGGAACAGAAGACGAGTCGTCGGAATCAGCTGCGATTTTGGAATATTGAGAATCCAATCGTGCTGCCGCAACACTACCTGAGATAGTGCTACACCGACCTCCAACTGTTCCCTGGATCTTACCCTTATCAGGGAATCGTCCAAGTAAGGGATAACTAAAACTCCCTTCCTTCGAAAGAGTATCATCATTTCGGCCATTACCTTGGTAAAGACCCGGGATGCTGTGGACCATCCATACGGCAGCGTCTGAAACTGATAGTGACAGTTCTGTACCACAAACCTGAGGTACCCTTGGTGAGAAGGGTAAATTGGGACATGAAGGTAAGCATCCTTGATGTCCCGAGACATCATGTAGTCCCCTTCTTCCAGGTTCGCAATCACTGCTCTGAGTGACTCAATCTTGAATTTGAACCTCCGTATGTAAGTGTTCAGGATTTTAGATTTAGAATCGGTCTCACCGAGCCGTCCGGCTTCGGTACCACAACAGTGTGGAATAATACCCCGTTCCCTGTTGCAGGAGGGGTACCTTGATTATCACCTGCTGGGAATACAGCTTGTGAATGGCTTCCAAAACTGCCTCCCTGTCAGAGGGAGACATCGGTAAAGCCGACTTTAGGAAACGGCGAGGGGGAGACGTCTCGAATTCCAATTTGTACCCCTGAGATATCACCTGAAGGATCCAGGGGTCTAATTGCGAGTGAGCCCACTGCGCGCTGAAATTCATTGAGACGGGCCCCCACCGTGCCCGATTCTGCTTGTAAAGCCCCAGCGTCATACTGTGAGCTTGGCAGAGGCGGGAGAGGGCTTCTGTTCCTGGGAACTGGCTGATTTCTGCAGCCTTTTTCCTCTCCCTCTGTCACGGGGCAGAAAAGAGGAACCTTTTGCCCGCTTGCCCACGAAAGGACTGCGCCTGATAATACGGCGTCTTCTTATGTTGAGAGGCGACCTAGGGTACAAACGTGGATTTCCCAGCTGTTGCCGTGGCCACCAGGTCTGAAAGACCGACCCCAAATAACTCCTCACCTTAATAAGGCAATACTTCCAAATGCCGTTTGGAATCCGCATCACCTGACCACTGTCGTGTCCATAACCCTCTACTGGCAGAAATGGACAACGCACTTAAACTTGATGCCAGTCGGCAAATATTCCGCTGTGCATCACGCATATATAGAAATGCATCTTTTAAATGCTCTATAGTCAATAATATACTTTCCCTATCTAGGGTATCAATATTTTCAGTCAGGGAATCCGACCACGCCAACCCAGCACTGCACATCCAGGCTGAGGCGATTGCTGGTCACAGTATAACACCAGTATGTGTGTAAATACATTTTAGGATACCCTCCTGCTTTCTATCAGCAGGATCCTTAAGGGCGGCCATCTCAGGAGAGGGTAGAGCCCTTGTTCTTACAAGCGTGTGAGCGCTTTATCCACCCTAGGGGGTGTTTCCCAACGCACCCTAACCTCTGGCGGGAAAGGATATAATGCCAATAACATTTTAGAAATTATCAGTTGTTATCGGGGGAAACCCACGCATCATCACACACCTCATTTAATTTCTCAGATTTAGGAAAACTACAGGTAGTTTTTCCTCACCGAACATAATACCCCTTTTTTGGTGGTACTCGTATTATCAGAAATGTGTAAAACATTTTTCATTGCCTCAATCATGTAACGTGTGGTCCTACTGGAAGTCACATTTGTCTCTTCACCGTCGACACTGGAGTCAGTATCCGTGTCGGCGTCTATATCTGCCATCTGAGGTAACGGGCGCTTTAGAGCCCCTGACGGCCTATGAGACGTCTGGACAGGCACAAGCTGAGTAGCCGGCTGTCTCATGTCAACCACTGTCTTTTATACAGAGCTGACACTCACGTAATTCCTTCCAACAGTACATCCACTCAGGTGTCGACCCCCTAGGGGGTGACATCACTATTACAGGCAATCTGCTCCGTCTCCACATCATTTTTCTCCTCATACATGTCGACACAAACGTACCGACACAGCACACACACAGGGAATGCTCTGATAGAGGACAGGACCCCACTAGCCCTTTGGGGAGACAGAGGGAGAGTTTGCCAGCACACGCCAGAGCGCTATATATATATATATATATATATATATATATATATATATATATATATATATATATATATATATATATATATATATATATATATACACACACAGGGATAACCTTATATAAGTGTTTTTCCCCTTATAGCTGCTGTATTGTTTATACTGCGCCTAATTAGTGCCCCCTCTCTTTTTTAACCCTTTCTGTAGTGTAGTGACTGCAGGGGAGAGCCAGGGAGCTTCCCTCCAACGGAGCTGTGAGGGAAAATGGCGCCAATGTGCTGAGGAGATAGGCTCCGCCCCCTTCTCGGCGGCCTGATCTCCCGTTTTCCTATGTATTCTGGCAGGGGTTAAATGCATCCATATAGCCCAGGAGCTATATGTGATGCATTTTTTGCCATCCAAGGTGTTTTTATTGCGTCTCAGGGCGCCCCCCCCCAGCGCCCTGCACCCTCAGTGACCGGAGTGTGAAGTGTGCTGAGAGCAATGGCGCACAGCTGCAGTGCTGTGCGCTACCTTGTTGAAGACAGGACGTCTTCTGCCGCCGATTTTCCGGACTTCTTCTGTCTTCTGGCTCTGTAAGGGGGCCGGCGGCGCGGCTCTGGGACCCATCCATGGCTGGGCCTGTGATCGTCCCTCTGGAGCTAATGTCCAGTAGCCTAAGAAGCCCAATCCACTCTGCACGCAGGTGAGTTCGCTTCTTCTCCCCTTAGTCCCTCGATGCAGTGAGCCTGTTGCCAGCAGGTCTCACTGAAAATAAAAAACCTAAAACTAAACTTTTCACTAAGCAGCTCAGGAGAGCCACCTAGTGTGCACCCTTCTCGTTCGGGCACAAAATCTCAACTGAGGCTTGGAGGAGGGTCATAGGGGGAGGAGCCAGTGCACACCAGGTAGTTCTAAAGCTTTACTTTTGTGCCCAGTCTCCTGCGGAGCCGCTATTCCCCATGGTCCTTACGGAGTCCCCAGCATCCACTTAGGACGTTAGAGAAATATCATTTACAGGTTTTGTTTGGGGGAGATTACATCCACCTTGGATTTGTAACATTAAGAACTTAGGAAATAAAACTGCTGTAATAAACTTAACAAAGTTTGGAAGATTGACCCTTTCTTTCACCTGAACAGAGCCGGCCCTAACCAATATGATGCCTTAGGCAAGATTTTGGCTGGTGCCCCCTAGGACCACCGCTGGTTCCGCCTCTGACCTTGCACCTCTTTCCCAGCACCATCACCCCTCACCCATAGCAGTCGTTTTTTTGGTGTATGTACCCCCTATATTCTAAATAGGAACAGTTCGCACATTTGGCGCACAGCCCAAAAAGGGGTGTGTTTTTGCTAGCAAGGGGCATGGCCACACAATAGTAACCTCAATTCCAATTACACCACACAGTACTGCAACTTGATTCACGTTTGATCATGCGATAGTGTCCATAATTCATATTACATCCCACAGTAGTATCACTTTACCTTATAAACATTACTCCTCACAGTAGAGCCCCTTATTCACATTACATCACACTGAATTGCTCCTTATTCACATTACACCACACCCTATTGCTCTTTATTCATATTAGAAGACACAGTAGTGCCCTTTCTATACGCAACGCCACATAGTAGAGCACCTTATACACATAATGCCACACATTAGTAATGCATTTATACACATAATTCCACACAGTAATGCCCCTTACACATTAATGTCCTTATAAACATAATGCGCCTTACACATTATGACAACCTTTATTAATGCCCTTTTACACATAAGGTCCCTTACATATATGCCGCACATTATTAATGCCCTTATACACATAATGACACACATAGTGCCCCCTACACATTTGCTGCACATTATTAGTGCCCATATACACATAATGACACACATACAGTAGTACCCTGTTACACATATGCCGCACATTATTAATGCCCTTATACACATAATGACACACATAGTGCCCCTTACACATATGCCGCACATTATTAATGCATTTTTACATGACACACATAATGCTCCTTACACATATTCCGAACACTACTGCACAACCAACCCACTCACATGCAAACAGCACTCACACTGCCACTAACACTGTGACCTCTGCCTCTGGTTGGATACAGATGTGTCCTCATAAATCTTGCCTCAATGCTAACATTGGACACCTTTTTTTTATGAAAATGAATCGTATTTGCATTGCTATGTGGCTAGGATGCACAAGCAGATTCTGCTGATTAAAATGATATGCAGCATGCCTATATACTGTGTGAGACTGTGGCTGTATCTGCATATGAAATGCTACACACAGAATATAGGCATGCCGCATATCATTTTAATCAGCAGAAGCTGCTGATGCCCCTAGGCATATCAAATGCCCTAGGCAATTGCCTAGTTTGCCTATGCCTATGGCCGGCTCTGCACCTGAACATACTGTATTACATTAAAAGATTTTAAATCTGTAAAAGTTATTGCTAAATAAGTATATATGAAGAGTATGTAAAGGAAGTACCCCAATACCAGGTTATAGCTATGATTTGGCAGCACTTGCAGACGCTGCAATCTACTGACCTGAGTTATGGGTTGAAAGTTAAAAAATTTTAATTTCCATCAGATCACTCATAAGCATTGTTCTCATTTTCACTACCAACAAGCGATTTTATGTCAATCTGCATACAAAGCTCACCTGGGATCATCTTATATCACAGCACGATTAAATGGATAAATAACTTAACAGTCAATTAACAATGGAGCTAACCCATAACTGACTGTGCAGTGTGTGTAAGCATAAGTGAATCACTAATACTACTGATATGTTAATCTAAATGTTTACTTAACTGCTGCTGTGCGATGTCTGGGGCATTTTTTCCCACAGCCATAAAACAAAACCTACAAGGTTAAATGAGCAAGACTTGTTTTCAGACTATGTCCCGGATCTGTTGTATTGTTTTTATAGTTGCTGCAGCTGCATTAAGTGACTTGTCAAAGTCCATCAGTTTAATACACAGTCACTAGTTGGTAAATCACAGTAATAAAAATGAATGCACAGTATACAATGAAAGCAGCTAGACAGTTACTTGCACTTGTCTAGAACGCAATGATAACTACTCTGCAGATAGTGGTTTATGGTTTAATGGTTTAAGTATTTTTGTCAATAAATGTAAATTCATGTGTGTGGGGGGGGGGGTGGGGGGGGTAGGAGACACGACTACTTATGAAGTGGAAAGATTATGCAGGAATCAAGCATCTCCAACAAGTTTGCCAATTCTATGCTTAAAAAAGGTTATATATGGATTATCACATCTATCCTCTTTCTGGTTACATCTCTCCCAACTGAAGAATGAAGAGATAAGGGAGAATAGCTGACTAATTAATAGATTGGCAGGGCTGAGAAATACAGTTACTTTAATCAGGTGGCTGGTAACAACCAGAGCTAGTTCAAGCAAACATTTCTGTAACCTGAACAGCAAATATGTACTATTATTAGTATCCGTGTACCATGAATTAATAACGCACCAGAAAACTTACAATGCCGTGCCTTGAAAATTATGAACTACACAGCTAGATGTGCCTACACCCGAGTCATAGCATATACACTGTAGCAGAGACCGGATGTTTGCGTACAGCGTACAACAATTAAGCAAAGCAGTGAAGAAATGCCAGCCGTTTACTACAATTACAAAGGACTGGTTAAACATACTGTAGTTACGAACAAAACAAATAAAGAGGGATGATAGCAGCCATATTAGGTGACCAAAGTTCTCATGCTATCAAGTTAGGGTAATATACAGCTTTAACACTAGAAGATCATGCCATTTGTTCTACTAAAGCATTACTCTCTCTTGAACCTTATTAGAAGAATGAGAAACACCAAGAATCTTATCTTGGTGTTCCATGGACTGATAAGAAGAGAAAATGAAACACCTATCTAGTGTTCACTCTAGGAATTTTTTAGGGCAGGGTGCCGATCACGGGTAGGGCACATTTTTCATTCGGGAGGGCACATTTTTCGTTCGGGAGGGCACATTTTTCAATTAGAAGGGCAAAATTAGGTACATACTATAATGCTTGGTCCTCCCATTCCCACATGATAAAGAATGGGCAGTGCGCGCCAAAGGCGAAAATTTAGGGGCGTTGTTTTTCGTGGGGTTAGGGGCATGGCCACATAATAGTGGCAATTCACATTACACCACACAATAGTGCAGCTAATACACACTGCACCAGGTAGAACCTCCTATACACACTGCGACAGGTAGAGCACGTTATACATATTGCGCCAGGCAGAGCACATTCTACACTTTGCGCCAGGCAGAGCACGTTATACACATTGCGCCAGGTAGAGAGCACTGAGACACACTGCACCAGGTAGAGAGCACTGAGACACACTGCACCAGGTAGAGAGCACTGAGACACACTGCACCAGGTAGAGAGCACTGAGACACACTGCACCAGGTAGAGAGCACCGAGAAACATTGCACCAGGTAGAGAGCACTGAGAAACATTGCACCAGGTAGAGAGCACTGAGAAACATTGCACCAGGTAGAGAGCACCGAGAAACATTGCACCAGGTAGAGAGCACCGAGAAACATTGCACCAGGTAGAGAGCACTGAGAAACATTGCACCAGGTAGAGAGCACTGAGAAACATTGCACCAGGTAGAGAGCACCGAGAAACATTGCACCAGGTAGAGAGCACCGAGAAACATTGCACCAGGTAGAGAGCACCGAGAAACATTGCACCAGGTAGAGAGCACCGAGAAACATTGCACCAGGTAGAGAGCACCGAGAAACATTGCACCAGGTAGAGAGCACCGAGAAACATTGCACCAGGTAGAGAGCACCGAGAAACATTGCACCAGGTAGAGAGCACCGAGAAACATTGCACCAGGTAGAAAGCACTGAGACACATTGGAGGAGGAGGGGGGGGGGGGGGTAGATGGTTCCGCACACACATAAGACAAGGGGTAGTGGGGCCACACACAGGGGGTTGGGGGGGGCAGGAGGGCACAAGGTGTCACACACACGGGGGGGGGGGGGGTGCACAAACCAGGGTGAGGGGGGTAAAGTGTGCCACACACAAAGGCTGGGGGTAAATGGGGTCACATGCAGGGGGTGGGGGCAGGATATGGCAATGCATTAAAATACATGTTCATTACTTTGTGTGTATCTACTTACTCACACTCTGGCAGCTGAGGGTCACACTCCGGTAGATGGGTACGCTGGCCAGTGGCACTGGCTGGTGGGAGATGGGGGCTGCCCGCGGGTGTCTGGCCATGCACACAGAGAGGAGGGAGGGCTGGGTTTGCCTCGGCGGGAGAGGCAAACCCAGCCCTCCTGTCTCTCGCAGAGGAGGGGAGATGCGGCGGCTGACAACTAAGGACGGACGAGGTGGGCGGGCGGGACGGACGAGGTGGGCGGGACAGATGGGGCGGTACAGACGGGGCGGGCCGCGGAGGTCTCTGTCTCTCATGCAGGGAGACAGTGTGACTGTGATTAAGCACACTGGATTACTGCAGTAATGTGTCCGGTGGCTTGGCGGGGTCCGGCGGGCAGCAAAGTGCGGGGCGGGAGGGCGCACACAAATGGGCAGGGCGGCATTCAGGTGTCTAAAAAAAGGGCAGGGCGCAGCGCCCTGTGAAAGACACCTAGAGTGAACACTACCTATCCTAGCAACTCAGGAGCCTCTCTATGATCCTAATACACATGGGTGAAACAGTAATTTTTTTTTTCCTATCCACTGTAATCTTTGTGGTACTGTACTGTACTGTGCATGACTTAGTATGCCACTGGTTAGGACTAAACAGATGTCTGCCATCCATAGTAATGCAATAAACAGCTTTTGCACAATTATGTGAAATGCACTGTATTCTTCTTCTGACTGGTGGGTGGTATTCATGTGACCGGCGGTCAGGATACCGACGGTCACATGACCTCCATGAACATCCTGCCCCCTCACTATCCAGACGGTCTGCATGCCGACTAACAGGTACTATTTCCACTCGTGGGTGTCCACAACACCCATAGAGTGGGAATAGAACCCGTGGCGACCGCAGGTCGCCACCGAGCCCGCAAGGGGCTTGCTGCACTCGCCCCTCCCCGTCGGGATCCCGGCGTCGGTATGCTCACAGGCAGTCTCCTGACTGCCGGTCAGTCATACCACACCCCTGACTGGTTGCTAGCAATTACCTCCAGTGAGAAGCAGCAATCATGAAAACTGCTGAGCTTCTCCTACTCCTAATTGGACTATATTGGGGCTGGCCCATATGGGAGAAGTAATACATTCATAATTAGTTTAAACATCAAAGGCATGCTGCGAGTGCTCTTCATTCCATCCAGTCCATGCATTACAATGTGCTCAGGAGCTTAGTACAAGTAAAAGATGTTATGTGGAGTGGTTCAAACATTCACCTTAGTTTAGTCATGCAGGGATTTGGTGCAGCAAACGACCAACATTGTACAGACACTATTCTTGAGCCTGGTACATTGTAGTTAAACAAGTAAAATGTATGCATTGTACATACTGGGAACCTGCTTACAGAGGCGCCAAACTGATCAACACTGGATTACACTTTTGAGGTTTTATTTACTTCATTCTGTATTATTGTAGTTATTAAAAGTATTGTTCTGCACTTACCAAGTTAAAATAAGAATTTACTTACCGATAATTCTATTTCTCGTAGTCCGTAGTGGATGCTGGGAACTCCGTAAGGACCATGGGGAATAGCGGCTCCGCAGGAGACTGGGCACATCTAAAGAAAGCTTTAGGATCACCTGGTGTGCACTGGCTCCTCCCCCTATAACCCTCCTCCAAGCCTCAGTTAGGATACTGTGCCCGGACGAGCGTACACAATAAGGAAGGATTTTGAATCCCGGGTAAGACTCATACCAGCCACACCAATCACACTGTACAACTTGTGATCTGAACCCAGTTAACAGCATGATAATAGAGGAGCCTCTAGAAAAGATGGCTCACTACAACAATAACCCGAATTTTTTGGTAACAATAAATATGTACCAGTATTGCAGACAATCCGCACTTGGGATGGGCGCCCAGCATCCACTACGGACTACGAGAAATAGAATTATCGGTAAGTAAATTCTTATTTTCTCTGACGTCCTAGTGGATGCTGGGAACTCCGTAAGGACCATGGGGATTATACCAAAGCTCCCAAACGGGCGGGAGAGTGCGGATGACTCTGCAGCACCGAATGAGAGAACTCCAGGTCCTCCTCAGCCAAGATATCAAATTTGTAGAATTTTACAAACGTATTTGCTCCTGACCAAGTAACTGCTCGGCAAAGTTGTAAAGCCGAGACCCCTCGGGCAGCTGCCCAAGATGAGCCCACCTTCCTTGTGGAGTGGGCATTTTAAGATTTTTGGCTGTGGCAGGCCTGCCACAGAATGTGCAAGCTGAATTGTACTACAAATCCAACGAGCAATCGTCTGCTTAGAAGCAGGAGCACCCAGTTTGTTGGGTGCATACAGGATAAACAGCGAGTCAGATTTTCTGACTCCAGCCGTCCTGGAAACATGTATTTTCAGGGTCCTGACCACGTCAAGCAACTTGGAATCCTCCAAGTCCTTAGTAGCCGCAGGTACCACAATAGGTTGGTTCATGTGAAATGCAGAAACCACCTTAGGTAGAAAATTTGAGGACGAGTCCTCAATTCTGCCCTTTCAGAATGAAATATTAAGTAAGGGCTTTTATATGATAAAGCCGCCAATTCTGACACCCGCCTGGCTGAAACCAGGGCTAACTCGTCACTTCCATGTGAGATATTTTAAGTCCACAGTGGTGAGTGGTTCAAACCAATGTGACTTTAGGAAACTCAACACAACATTGAGATCCCCAAGGTGCCACTGGAGGCACAAAAGGAGACTGTATATGCAGTACCCCTTTTACAAATGTCTGAACTTCAGGCACTGAAGCCAGTTCTTTTTGGAAGAAAATCGACAGGGCCGAAATTTGAACCTTAATAGACCCTAATTTTAGGCCCATAGACCGTCTGTTTGCAGGAAATGGAGGAAACGACCCAGTTGAAATTCCTCTGTAGGGGCCTTCTTGGCCTCACCCCACGCAACATATTTTCGCCAAATGCGGTGATAATGTTTTGCGGTTACGTCTTTCCTGGCCTTGACCAGGGTAGGGATCTTCAGGATCCGGCGTTCAACCGCCATGCCGTCAAACGCAGCCGCGGTAAGTCTTGGAACAGACAAGGCCCTTGCTGGAGCAGGTCCTTTCTTAGAGGTAGAGGCCACGGTTCGTCCGTGAGCATCTCTTGAAGTTCCGGATACCAAGTCCTTCTTGGCCAATCCGGAACCACGAGTATAGTTCTTACTCCTCTCCTTCTTATGATTCTCAGTACTTTTGGTATGAGGGGCAGAGGAGGGAACACATACACTGACTGGTACACCCACGGTGTTACCAGAGCGTCCACCGCTATTGCCTGAGGGTCCCTTGACCTGGCGCAATATCTGTCTAGTTTTTTGTTTAGACGGGACGCCATTATGTCCACCTTTTGTTTTTCCCAACGGTTTACAATCAGGTGGAAGACTTCTGGGTGAAGTCCCCACTCTCCCGGGTGAAGGTCGTGTCTGCTGAGGAAGTCTGCTTCCCAGTTGTCCACTCCCGGAATGAACACTGCTGACAGTGCTATCACATGATTTTCCGCCCAGCGAAAATCCTTGCAGCTTCTGCCATTGCCCTCCTGCTTCTCGTGCCGCCCTGTCTGTTTACGTGGGCGACTGACGTGATGTTGTCCGATTGGATCAATACCGCCTGACCCTGAAGCAGGGGTTTCGCTTGACTTAGGGCATTGTAAATGGCCCTTAGTTCCAGAATGTTTATATGAAGAGATGTCTCCAGGCTTGACCATAAGCCCTGGAAATTCCTTCCTTGTGTGACTGCTCCCCAGCCTCGCAGGCTGGCATCCGTGGCCACCAGGACCCAGTCCCGAATGCCGAATCTGCGGCCCTCTAGAAGATGAGCACTCTGCAACCACCACAGGAGGGATACCCTTGTCCCTGGTGACAGGGTTATCCGCTGAAGCATCTGAAGATGCGACCCGGACCATTTGTCCAGAAGGTTCCACTGTGCGTGGAATCTGCCGAATGGGATTGCTTCGTAGGAAGCCACCATTTTTACCCAGAACCCTTGTGCATTGATGCACTGAGACTTGGTTCGGTTTTAGGAGGTTCCTGACTAGCTCGGATAACTCCCTGGCTTTCTCCTCCGGGAAAAGCACCTTCTTTCTGGACTATGTCCAGAATCATCCCTAGGAACAGAAGGCAAGTCGTCGGAACCAGCTGCGATTTTGGAATATTGAAAACCCAATCGTGCTGCCGCAACACTACCTGATATAGTGCTACACCGATCTCCAACTGTTCCCTGGATCTTACCCTTATCAGGGAATCGTCCAAGTAAAGGATAACTAAAATTCCCTTCCTTCGAAGGAATATCATCATTTCGGTCATTACTTCAGTAAAGACCCGGGTTGCCGTGGACCCTCCCTACGGCAGCGTCCAAACTGATACAGTTCTGTACCATAACCTGAAATACCCTTGGTGAGAAGGGTAAATTTTTACATGAAGGTAAGCCTCCTTGATGTCCCGAGACATCATGTAGTCCCCTTCTTCCAGGTTTGCAATCACTGCTCTGAGTGACTCAATTTTGAATTTGAACCTCTGTATGCAAGTGTTCAAAGATTTTAGATTTTAAAATCGGTCTCACCGAGCCGTCTGGCTTCGGTACCACAATAGTGTGGAATAATACCCCGTTCCCTGTTGCAGGAGGGGTACCTTGATTATCACCTGCTGGGAATACAGCTTGTGAATGGCTTCCAAAACTGCCTCCCTGTCAGCGGGAGACGTCGGTAAAACAGACTTTTGGAAACGGCGAGGGGAATACGTCTCGAATTCCAATTTGTACCCCTGAAATATTATCTGAAGGATCCAGGGGTCTACTTGCGAGTGAGCCCACTGCGCACTGAAATTCATTGAGAACGGGACCCCACCGTGCCTGAACTTGTAAAGCCCTAGCGTCATACTGAGGGCTTGGCAGCGGCGGAAAAGGGTTTCTGTTCCTTGGAACTGGCTGATCTCTGCAGCCATTTTCCTCTCCCTCTGTCACGAGCAGAAAAGAGGAACCCTTTTGTCCGCTTGCCAACCAGGACTGCGCCTGATAATACGGCGTCTTATTTTGAGAGGCGACCTGGGGTACATCCCCTCTTTTAAGGCAATACTTCCAAATGCCGTTTGGAATCCGCATCACCTGACCACTTTACTGGAATAATTGGACAACGCACTTATACTTGATGCCAGTCGGCAAATATTCCGCTGTGCATCCTGCATATATAGAAATTCATCTTTAATTGCTCTATAGGCAATAATATACTGTCCTTATCTAGGATATCATATTTCCAGTCAGGGAATCCGACCACGCCAACCCAGCACTGCACATCCAGGCTGAGGCGATTGCTGGTCGCAGTATAACACCAGTATGTGTGTAAATACATTTTAGGATACGCTCCTGCTTTCTATCAGCAGGATCCTTAAGGGCGGCCATCTCAGGAGAGGGTAGAGCCCTTGTTTTTACAAGCGTGTGAGCGCTTTATCCACCCTAGGGGGTGTTTCCCAACGCACCCTAACCTCTGGCGGGAAAAGGTATACTGCCAATAACTTTTTAGAAAATATCAATTGTTATCGGGGGGAAACCCACACATCATCACACACCTCATTTTATTTCTCAGATTCAGGAAAACTACAGGAAGTTTTTCCTCACCAAACATAATACCCCTTTTTTTGGTGGTATTCATATTATCAGAAAAGTGTAAACTTTTTCCATTGCCTCAATCATGCAATGTGTGGCCCTATTGGAAATCACGGTTGTCTCTTCACCGTCGACACAGGAGTCAGTACCCCTGTCGGCGTCTGTATCTGAGGTAACGGGCGCTTTAGGGCCCCTGTATGAGACGTCTGGACATGCACAAGCTGAGTAGCCGGCTGTCTCATGTCAACCACTGTCTTTTATACAAAGCTGACACTGTCACGCAATTTCAACAGTACATCCACTCAGGTGTCGACCCCCTAGGGGGTGACAACACTATTTCAGACACTCTACTCCGTCTCCTCATCATTTTTCTCCTCATACATGTCGACACCAACGTACCGACACACAACACACACACAGGGAATGCTCTGATAGAGGACAGGACCCCACTAGCCCTTTGGGGAGACAGAGGGAGAGTTTGCCAGCACACACCAGAGCGCTATATATATACACAGGGATAACCTTATATAAGTGTTTTTCCCTTTATAGCTGCTGTATTGTTATATACTGCGCCTAATTTGTACCCCCCTCTCTTTTTTAACCCCTTTCTGTAGTGTAGTGACTGCAGGGGAGAGCCAGGGAGCTTCCCTCCAACTGAGCTGTGAGGGAAAATGGCGCCAGTGTGCTGAGGAGATAGGCTTCGCCCCTTTCTCGGCGTCCTTATCATCCTTTTTCTGTATGTTTTGGCAGAGGTTAAATGCATCCATATAGCCCAGGAGTTATATGTGATGCATTTATTTTAGCCATATAAGGTTTTTTTATCGATTTATTGCGTCTCAGGGCGCTGCCCCCCCCAGCGCCCTGCACCCTCAGTGACCGGAGTGTGAAGTGTGCTGAGAGCAATGGCGCACAGCTGCGGTGCTGTGCGCTACCTTATCTGAAGACAGGATCGTCTTCTGCCGCCGATTTTTCCGGACCTCTTCGCTCTTCTGGCTCTGTAAGGGGGACGGCGGCGCGGCTCCGGTGACCCATCCAGGCTGAACCTGTGATCGTCCCTCTGGAGCTAATGTCCAGTAGCCTAAGAAGCCCAATCCACTCTGCACGCAGGTGAGTTCGCTTCTTCTCCCCTTAGTCCCTCGATGCAGTGAGCCTGTTGCCAGCAGGTCTCACTGAAAATAATTAACCTAAACTAAAACTTTCACAAAGAGCTCAGGAGAGCCCCTAGTGTGCACCCTTATCGTCGGGCACAGAAATCTAACTGAGGCTTGGAGGAGGGTCATAGGGGGAGGAGCCAGTGCACACCAGGTGATCCTAAAGGTTTCTTTAGATGTGCCCAGTCTCCTGCGGAGCCGCTATTCCCCATGGTCCTTACGGAGTTCCCAGCATCCACTAGGACGTCAGAGAAACTACTATTAACATTTGCACATTTAGGGTCTAATGCTGAGTTCCATACAAGCCTGCAGTAGCTGCTCCCGCATTGCGCATGCAGAACTGAATGTTATATGGGTGCCCACCACCTCTATTGATACACTTGACAGCAGTCATCATAATCATTAGAGCTAGTCTTCTTGCTAGCTGTGCCCTGCCTGATTTTTAAAGGGCAAAATGCGCCTAACCCTTTACCGGTACCCTGCTAAAATAGTCTGCTGCCACGTGAATAGATGAGGGGAGCATGTACATGTCATCTATTCACATTAAAGGGAGAGCTTGGAGGTAGGCACGGTACCTCTGTAAGTGCTGGGCACACACCCTTCAATGACGTTGATGGCTGGGGCATGCCCCACTAGTGACATTGAGGGGGCCGGACCGTCCTCAATAGTGATGCCGGCTGGGCCATGCCTCCATTTTGGGCAAGCGTGCATAATACCCCGCAACCTTAGTGCACTACCCAAAAAAAATTCTTGAGGAAACCTTAAGGGCCTATACTTGGTTCAAATAATACATCTGTTCACCTATACATAGAATCCCTGAATATGTGAGCCTGTACATGACCGCAGGTAAGATGGTGACCATATCCAGAACACAATGGAAGCGATTGCTACAATAATGGCAATGGACAATGTTTTAATGTAAATACAGGTATAGTCCTTGTAGTCTGTAATATGTCACACCCCTATATCAATGCCATGTTAAGGTTAAACATACTCTACCATATATTGGTATGCAACACTATAAAACAAGCCACAAAGTTACCTACATTCACAAAGTTGCTGGCTCATCATGGTAAGATCCTGGCTCCTAGTTTTCAGAGACATCCGTCCAGGTAAGCATAATTGGTTTGGTGTTTTTTTTTTTGCCTGTCAATAGTCCACCCATTACCTGTACCAGGTAGGTGGGCCAAGAATCAGACTCATAATAGCCAGAGTAGCATGAGCATTTTGTCATCTTCCCATTCCCCATATTACAAACTACAACAAACTATTATACGAGAAAGTAGCTCATTTTTGTAAAATCAAGTTTACCTACAGTATCTACATTACTTGGAACATGAGATGGATCTCAATACGAGCAGTATTTCACTAGATCTGACCTTGTCCATAGCACAGGTAAAGCAAAACAAACCATCCTGTTCATAAAAATGTCAAATATATTTACAAAGGTAGGATGAAATCAATTAATAGTAAAAAGTACAAGTGTAATACTGTACATAGACTTTGAAAGGTAAATGTTGCAATATAATACAGATTAGCATCAACTAGGATGCAATATAAATGTTACATGAACTTAATAAAGCAAAAAGTGATTTTAAACTATGTTGCAATTGTTTTAGTAAATGAAGCTCTAAAACGAAAAAAAAAAAATCAATCATGGCTATAACAAGTTTTGCATGATCATAATTTACTTGTACATACCATAAAAAGCACATAACAGCAGTTAGGCATTAATATAACTAGGGGAGAAAAACTTTGCCTACTAAAACGAAAAAAAAAAAATCAATCATGGCTATAACAAGTTTTGCATGATCATAATTTACTTGTACATACCATAAAAAGCACATAACAGCAGTTAGGCATTAATATAACTAGGGGAGAAAAACTTTGCCTAGAGACGGTCACATGGATTTTGACATTTAAGGACATGAATTAGGTGAAAGAATGTACCTACTGCACCAGAGTTATCAGTACGTGTTGCTTCCTCCAGCACCAAAGAAATCTATTTAATCAGCACACTGGAAATTGCAGACCGCTGGACACAACAAATGTAACAGAAGGGCCAGCCAATGCAAAGCCACTGGATGTTGAATGGGAAGCTTAATGAACAAGGCGGACCCCACCCAAGCACTGACATTGCTGAAGACAGGGGAGGAAAAACAGAACATACAGAGCAGGGAAACAAATCACCCAATGCCTCTCACTGCATCAAGAGAGAAATAAGGGGATCGCAATGTCTGATCATCCTGGACGAGCATTACTTAAAACAAAACAAGAAACTAGTGTTTTAATACAAAACTTCAAATGGACAAACCTTTTTACAAGAATTCTAGTTATTATTATTACTGATAAACAAAAAACATTACTTAACATTTGAAGACCCGAAACTAAAACGTGTACCTTTCAATGGGAATACAATAACTAAAGTAAAGTTACACTTTCTGGCACTCAACGGACCCTGCAGGTCCCATGAAGCAGCTTATACCCCTTTCACATATCCAATGCCGGATCCCACCCGGGAATTGGAAACTGGTCCTTCTCGGGTGGGATCCAGCATTGGAGCCTCAGCGCTGGCTTCCTGACCCGGCAATATACAGAGCCGGTTGCCATAACAGCAGGGGGGGGCGGAGCCAGCAGCAGGGTCGGGTTGGAGGCGGCACAGAGAGATGAGCTCATCTCCGTGCCGCCGCTTCTCTATGTAGTAAACAGGTCCCATGGACCCAGGAATCCGTTTACGCTGCAACTGACCTGGTATTCAACCCAGGAATAACCCGTGTTATTACCCAGGTTGAATTACTGGGTCAGGCGCCCGTACCATCACTACTCTCTCATCATCCCTGCCCTCAAAGTTAATCTCACCTCATCGCTACAGCAACCCTGATAATCTCATTCACCTCTCTCCCACAAACTCATACCCCCTGTGCCCTCTGGAATGCCAGATCTGTTTGTAACAGACTGGTCCCCACTCATGACCTTTTCATTTCCAACTCCCTACACCTACTAGCCATTACTGAAACTTGGATTACGCCCTCTGACAATACTTCTCCTGCTGCTCTCTCTGCTGGGGGCCTCACATTCACACACACAACCCCCGACCTGGGGGTCGCCATGGGGGTGGTGTTGGGGTCCTTTTACCTTCTAGTTACTACTACCAACTCATACCACCAGAACCATCCCTTACATTCTCTACATTTGAGATCCATGCCATACGCCTCTTCCAACCAGTCCATCTTATAGTAGCTGTCATTTACCGCCCCCCTGGCACTGCTTCCAAATTCATCGACAACTTTGCTTCCTGGCTTCCTCTCTTCTGACATTCCCTCCATTATCCTAGGCGATTTCAACATCCCTATTGACATCCCCACACAATCCCATGCCTCTAAACTCCTTAACCTCACCTCTTCACTTGGTCTTTCCCAGTGGACCTCCTCACCCTCCCATGTGAATGGGAGCTCACTGGATGTGGTCTTCACTCACCGCTGTGATGTTTCTGATTTTTCCAACTCCCCATTTCCCCTCTCTGACCACCACCTGCTCTCCTTTAACCTATCTCTCTCGACTTTCCCATCTCTACCTCCTAAGGCTACCATCACTAAGCGTAACATTGAAGCTATTGACACCCATTCCTTTCCTCCCTGTTTGACTTACTTCTCTCTCCTATTCTCTCTCTCATATGCCCTGAACAAGCCACTTCCACATACAATGCATCCCTTACTTCTGCTCTTGACTCTGTTGCTCCACCAACCACTATTCACCTTGCAAATTAACACCTCAACCCTGGCATACCAAATGCACCAGATATCTGCAAAAATGCTCACGTACTGCTGAGCGACACTGGAAGAAATCACGCTCTAAGGCAGACTTCCTCCATTTCAAACGTATGCTCTCATCCTTCAGTGCTGCCCTTTCTCTTGCTAAACAGTCATACTTCAAGAACCTCATCTTCTCCCAGTCTCCCAACCCCCGGCGCCTCTTTGCCACTCTCGACTCACTCCTCTGCCCACCTCCACCTCGTCTCCCTTCCTCACTCTCTGCTCTTGACTTTGCCACTTACTTCACATCCAGAATTGACTCCATACATCAGGACATCACATCACACCAGACCATCAGTAACCAGCCTTCTCCCATCCCTTACCAACCCTCGCACCTATTCTGAAATCTTTCTCCCATGCATCTGGAGAGGAAATCATGGCCCTCATTCGTTCCTGTCCCCTCACCACCTCCTCACTTGACCCTATCCCCTCCCACCTCCTCCGCTACCTCTCTCCTTCTGCTTGTTCACATATTTCCCACCTTCTCAATCTCTCCCTCTCATCAGGCACTGTCCCCTCTGCCTTCAAGCACGCACTCATCTCTCCTATTCTTAAAAAACCTACCCTTGATCCAACACTCTTTCCAACTACCGACCCATCGCTCTCCTCCCTTTTGCCTCCAAACTCTTTGAGCGTATTGTCAACAACCGCCTTACTTCCTTTCTTTCCTCACACTCATTGCTTGAACCATTCCAGTCTGGCTTCCATCCTCTCCACTCCACTGAACTGCCCTTACAAAAGTATGCAATGACCTCCAATCTGCTAAATCTAAGGGACACTACTCTCTACTTATTCTACTTGATCTCTCTGCTGCTTTTGACACTGTGGACCATCCTCTCCTACTGCAAATCCTTCACTCCTTGGTCTGCGTGACACTGCCCTCTCTTGGCTGTCTTCCTACCTTTCTGACCGTTCATTCTGTCTCCTCTCATGACTCCACCTCCCCCTCACTTCCACTAACTGTATGGGTACCTCAAGGTTCTGTCCTTGGTCCTCTTCTCTTCTCTATCTATACGTCCTCACTAGGTAAGCTCATTAGTTCTTTTGGTTTCCAATACCATCTCTATGCTGATGACACCCAAATCTATCTTTCCTCTCCAGACCTTTTCCCACTCGTATCTCCAACTGTCTCTCAGCTACCTCTTCCTGGATGTCCCAGCGCTTTCTTAAACTTAACATGTCTAAGACCGAGCTGATCATCTTCCCTCCCTCCCGCATAACCTCCCCTCCTTCAATCTCATTATCTATTGATGGCACTACTATCTCCTCTAGCCCCCAAGTGCGCTGTCTTGGAGTAATCCTTGATTCTTCCCTCTCCTTCAAACCACACATTCAGCACCTATCACAAACCTGCCGTTTTCATCTAAAAAATATTTCCAGGATCAGACCCTTTCTGACCCAGGATACTACCAAGACTCTTATCCACTCAGTGGTCATCTCCAGACTGGACTACTGTAATCTCCTCCTGACTGGCATTCCTGACAAATACCTCTCTCCACTCCAATCTATCCTCAATGCTGCTGCCCGGCTCATCTTCCTCACCAAACGCACTACGTCCACCTCTCCTCTCTTACTAGAACTTCACTGGCTCCCCTTCCCTTTCAGAATCCACTTCAAGCTTCTCACACTCGCTTACAAAAGCCCTCACCCACTCCTCTCCCATCTACATCTCTGACCTTATCTCCCTTTACACTCCCACCCGTCCTCTTCGCTCTGCTAATGCACGCCGACTCTCCTGCCTACGGATTACTTCCTCCCACTCCTACCGCCAAGATTTTTCACGTGCTGCACCATTTCTCTGGAATTCCCTACCTCTCCCCCTCAGCCTCTCCACCTCTCTACAAAACTTCAAACAGTCTCTCAAGACCCACTTCTTCACCAAACCCAGCCGAATCTCATCCTAACCCTCTGTTCAACATTCTCTATGTACCCCATCTGTGTCACATCTGTCTGTCTACCCCTCCCCTTTAGAATGTAAGCTCTCATGAGCAGGGCCCTCTTCCCTCATGTGCTTATCCTTTCTTACTTTAATAATCTTCAACTGCACCAAATCCAGCAGTCTTCTGCCACCTGATACTTATAACAGTGTCATCTGCTGATGTAACTGTTTATTTACCCTGTACTTGTCCTATACTGTCAACTGTAAGTTGCTGTTTTCCTGTTTGATTATTTGTTTATGTACTCTGTAATCGGGCGCTGCGGAACCCTTGTGGCGCCATATAAATAAAGGATGATGATGATAATAATAATAATAATAATAATAATAATGACCAGGGAATTCTCCAAGGCCCCTTTCACATCGCACACTGACCCGTGTCGACCAGGTAATATGCCGGGCCGATGCCGGGTTATTCTTGCATTGTGAAAGGGGTATTAACGGTAGGCAGGAGATACTCTAAACTGCTCTGAGTGCCTCACTTGGGTATAGATGAATCAAATCTTTGAGAGAAATAAAGTACCAACCAATTACGTGCCTGTCATTTTTCAAGCACATTCCGAAAATGACAGTTATGACCCCCATACATTACAGATAAATTGTGACAAAATCCTGGATCCCCTGACAGCAAGGTTGGGGGAATCAGAAATATTAAAACATGTTTAAAAGTCCTAATTAAGGGCATGGAGACGATGGATACAAGGAAAGGCTTGAAAGACTAGGCATGTTTACATTGGAAAAAAGAGGAGACTAAGAGGGGATATGATCAACATCTACAAATATATAAGGGGACAATACACAGAGCTTGCGCGGGACCTGTTTTTGGCCAGATCAACACATAGGACTCGTGGACACTTGCTCAAGTTAGAGGAGAGGAGATTCCGCACAATACGGCGTAAAGGCTTTTTCACGGTAAGGACAATACGTGTTTGGAATTCCCTGCCTGAGGGAGTTGTAATGGCGGAATCGGTCAACACCTTTAAGAATGGGTTAGATAAATTCCTAATGGATAAGGATATCCAGGGTTATGGTGCATAGTCACGCATTATAGTTACTACAAAAAGGGATAAAATGCAACGGCTAACATCAGCATCAGTCAAAAATTTTAGACAAATCATCATGCATAGGAGACCACGAATAGGTTGAACTCGATGGACAATTGTCTTTTTTCAACCTCAGATACTATGTTACTATATAAAAGTCCTGATTAGCTAATAAAACAACTGCTGACATTTTTAACATGTCTTCATTTCCCCCATTCCCTGACAGGTTGCTAGTCGGGTAATCAGCACATAGATGCAAGGGAGTGATTTGATGCCGATTGGTTAGTACTTTCTCTCCAAGATTTGATAAATCTCCCCCTTGGTTTGTTAAGTCACCACCTCTGCTCTCATGAAATTCCCATTCATGTGAATAAAAAATCAATGGGAAGGGGTTTTGATAACCATGAACAAGATCTCCTGTTCGCATCATTAGATTATTGGCAATCTACCAAACAATGAGAAGTAACGTAATGTTACGTTAAGGCATATCAATTTCACCACAAATCATTTAAACAGAAGAATGAAAATAAAAACATAACCGGCTGTACAAAGCAAGCTAACTTAAAATGAAAAAGACAAAACTGCTAGTAAAGGTTTCCACAAAAACCAGTAATGAAAAAAAATCAGTATCTAGGGCTCTGTCACAAAGCAGCTTGTAAAGGTGTTGTCAGCCACTACAAATATCAAAAGAACAAGAAGTAGTGAAACCAGCGCTAGTATATACAATATTTTCAAACTCTGCCTTTAAAATGATTTAGTGGCTGATTGGTTAGTGCTTTATCACTCTGTGTGCTTTGATAAATACCCCCCCTTACTCATTTTTCTCAGATGAAAAATTAAACCATGCTTAGGGGTAATGTTTCACCTCGTTAGTACAATTCTTTATCAAGGACAACTATCCCACATGAAGCCGAATTAAAAAATTAAAGCAGTTACCGAAGTCACCTTGGAAGGCAGAAACAGAATGGAGAAACTATGAACATGCGTTAAGGCTTAGCAGTCCAGAAGTATAAAAAGCAGGACATACAATGGATTGCTATATCTTATCACCATAGATGGGATTTAAATGCAATATATATCCTAGTACACTTTCCAAAAACATCTTCTCTTATAGGGGGAATTCAATTGTATTCACCACTTACAGCAGTATTGCACGTCCGATTGCAGAGATTAAATTGTTTTTGTCGCCAGGCACGACAGTATGACCTCTGCCTGCAGCCTCCTGAGAAATCAGCAAAAAGTCATGATTTGGGGCACCCCAACATGGACTCGACAGGTTTACGCAGCTAAAGCTGGTCTATTGGAGCACATAAAAAAAAAAAAAAATGAATATCGCACTGGATGGATTGAGCAGCTACTGCCTAGAGAACTGAAGTGGCTACCTTCAGAGCAAGGTCATGCTCTAGCTCCAGCCTATTCTCTACCAGAGTATAGAACAGGAAAAAGAAGATATGGACATAAAAAGGAAAAAAAACGATTTCTAATAAACATAGAAGCTAATGGGCCCTACACACTGGCAGATTTCACTGAACGATATGAACGAGAACTCGTTCATATCCTTCAGTGTGGAGGCAGCAACGATGAACTGGGCGCGGCCCCGAACTCGTTCAGATTGGTGCCACATCACTTATGCATGCAGGCCAATATGGACAATCTCGTCCATATTAGCATGCACTGCTATGGAGCCAGGTGACGGGGGAAGTGAAGAAACTTCACCCCCCCCCCCAAAGCCCCCCTCCTCCCGCCGGGTCGCCTGCCGGCTGTATCGGCCACCTCAGCGGCACATCGCCATATGTGTAGGGCCCATTAGCTACATTAGATATAAAGTTGGCATTAGCTAGTTTCTGCAGAGCTGTAGTTGAATGTAAGGTTATAGAACCAAATTCTATCATCATACTGCAACATCACCGACAATGGACAGATAAACCACCACTTTCCAAGGAACACATCAAAAGCACAAACATAGGGAGAAAAGTAACAAACAGCGATTTAAAAAAAAAAAAGATGCTGTCTTTCTGGGATTTCTGCCGAGAGAGAGAGAGAGAGAGAGAGAGAGAGAGAGAGAGAGAGAGAGAGAGAGAGAGAGAGAGAGAGAGAGAGAGAGAGAGAGCGAGAGAGAGAGAGAGCGAGAGAGAGAAATAAATAATCTGCTTACTAACTTGCTTTAGTTATTAATATTTTATGCTTTAAAATTTTTGCCTTCAAAAGGGAACATGGCAGTAACCAGATTTTTTCCTATCCTTCACTCAAGTAGTGGTGTATCGTTTGTAGGTCTAGCTGGCACATGGACATCATCATTAGGAGTGATCACTAGCAGCTCAGGTGCAGGGAATAACGATCAGGTCCCCCATGTCCTGACATGACCTATCCTGCTTGAGGAACTACCTCGGCATCTAAATTAGGAAACATGGTAATCAGATTAAGCACGGTTTTGCTCATCATTTGCCCAGGAATCCAATTAAAGAGTCTGAGCTAGAGTACGTCACAAACGTAAAAGGAGTCCGAGATATGCTTCAGATGTTAAGTAACAAACTACATGATCAGAAAGGGTTTTAATATTCATGTACAAAGGCCAATTATTTAAGCTGAATTGACACTTGCATAGAATAGACATTTTGTGGGCTGAGTCAGTGAGAGCGTATAAATTGTGCTAAGAACAAGTGATATTACAGAGCTACGGCATGACAATTATGTCCTTACTTCATGGGGAAAGGTTCTATTGGATATATGCTCATTTATATTAATATCACAAAACGCAAGTTTCCAATGCATGCATGCATGCATGCATGCATGCATGCATGTATGTATGTATGTATGTATGTATGTATGTATGTATGTATGGATCCACTTTAAATCAAACGATATACAAGCCAATCATGAGCTAAAATGTATAACTATACCCTAAATTGACATTCTAGAGTGTTTTAAACATGTGTAATTGCTCTGTTCTCGGGTTCTTACTCCATCCAAAACTTTAGAAAGCAGAGATTTATCTTGAGAAACCATTTGCTAAATGTGCCAGGTTCCCCAAGAAAAATAATGATTCATGCTCCTGTTCTTTGGCCATGCCTGTCAACCCCACGTTATTAGGAACAGGTTCAGTAGAAATTAGAGGTGTGGGGCAAGGGACTATGGGGGTCATTCCGACTTGATCGCTCACTAGCCGTTTTTAGCAGCTGTGCAAACGCTATGCCGCCTCCCACTGGGAGTGTATTTTAGCAGAAGTGCGAACGAAAGGATCGCAGAGCAGCGGCAAAGTTTTTTGGTGCAGTTTTAGAGTAGCTCAATACCTACTCACCGCTTGCGATGACTTCAGACTGTTCAGTTCCTGTTTTGACGTCACAAACACGCCCTGCGTTCAGCCAACCACGCCTGCGTTTTTTCGATCACTCCCTGAAAACGGTCAGTTGACACCCAGAAACACCCACTTCATGTCAATCACTCTGCGGCCAGCAGTGCGACTGAAAAGCTTCGCTAAACCCTGTGTGAAACTACATCGGCCGTTGTAAAAGTACTTTGTGCATGTGCATTGCGTCGCATGTGCAGAAGTGCCGTTTTTTTGACTCATCGCTGCACAGCGAACGAATGCAGCTAGTGATCAACTCGGAATGACCCCCTATGAGAGGACTAAAAATAAATGCCACCATTGTAAGTATGCTACTGGTTTAGGGACATTTCCGTTGGTTTTATTTTATCGCATTCAACTCCGATAAACAACATTTTACTTTTATCGCTGTCCATTAAAAGGAGAACACCACTGAAAAAAAATCAAAGTTTAATTAAGAATTATACTTCACATTAAAAATATAGGGAAGGGGTATTCAACTCTAGGCAATGTTACTGCCAGCAACCACCAACATCATGTTACTCCCACATCCCAAAGATGCATGCTGGAAAATCAAAGATGTCTACAAAGTGGTCATAAATAAAATCTATATACAATACTGTAAAAAAATCATCATTATATATATATATATATATATATATATATATATATATATATATATATATATATATATATATATATATATATATATATAATAAGAATTTACTTACCGATAATTCTATTTCTCGGAGTCCGTAGTGGATGCTGGGGTTCCTGAAAGGACCATGGGGAATAGCGGCTCCGCAGGAGACAGGGCACAAAAGTAAAGCTTTTACAGGTCAGGTGGTGTGTACTGGCTCCTCCCCCTATGACCCTCCTCCAGACTCCAGTTAGGTACTGTGCCCGGACGAGCGTACACAATAAGGGAGGATTTTGAATCCCGGGTAAGACTCATACCAGCCACACCAATCACACCGTACAACTTGTGATCTAAACCCAGTTAACAGTATGATAACAGAGGAGCCTCTGAAAGATGGCTTCCTAAACAATAACCCGAATTAGTTAACAATAACTATGTACAAGTATTGCAGATAATCCGCACTTGGGATGGGCGCCCAGCATCCACTACGGACTCCGAGAAATAGAATTATCGGTAAGTAAATTCTTATTTTCTCTATCGTCCTAAGTGGATGCTGGGGTTCCTGAAAGGACCATGGGGATTATACCAAAGCTCCCAAACGGGCGGGAGAGTGCGGATGACTCTGCAGCACCGAATGAGAGAACTCCAGGTCCTCCTTTGCCAGGGTATCAAATTTGTAAAAATTTACAAACGTGTTCTCCCCTGACCACGTAGCTGCTCGGCAGAGTTGTAATGCCGAGACCCCTTGGGCAGCCGCCCAAGATGAGCCCACCTTCCTTGCGGAATGGGCCTTAACAGATTTAGGCTGTGGCAGGCCTGCCACAGAATGTACAAGTTGAATTTTGTTACAAAACCAACGAGCAATCGACTGCTTAGAAGCAGGTGCACCCAACTTTTTGGGTGCATACAGTATAAACAGCGAGTCAGATTTTCTGACTCCAGCCGTCCTTTAAATGTATATTTTTAAGGCTCTGACAACGTCCAACAACTTGGAGTCCTTCAAGTCGTCTGTAGCCGCAGGCACTACAATAGGCTGGTTCAGGTGAAACGCTGATACCACCTTAGGGAGAAAATGCGGACGCGTCCGCAGCTCTGCCCTATGTCGAATGGAAAATTAAATAAGGGCTTTTATAAGACAAAGCCGCCAGTTCAGATACTCTCCCGGCCGAGCCAGGGCCAGTAACATAGTCACTTTCCATGTGAGATATTTCAAATCCACATTCTTTAGTGGTTCAAACCAATTGGATTTGAGGAAATCTAAAACTACATTTAGATCCCACGGTGCCACCTTAGGCACCACAGGAGGCTGTATATGCAGTACTCCTTTGATAAAAATCTGGACCTCAGGGACTGAGGCCAATTCTTTGTGGAAGAATATTGATAGGGCCGAAATTTGAACCTTAATAGATCCCAATTTGAGACCCATAGACAATCCTGATTGCAGGAAATGTAGGAAAACGACCCAGTTGAAATTCCTCCATCGGAGCACTCCGCTGCTCGCACCACGCAACATATTTTCGCCAAATACGGCGATAATGCTTCGCGGTGACTTCCTTCCTTGCCTTTATCAAGGTAGGAATGACTTCTTCTGGAATGCCTTTTCCTTTTAGGATCTGGCATTCAACGCCATGCCGTCAAACGCAGCCGCGGTAAGTCTTGAAAAAGACAAGGACCCTGCTGAAGCAGGTCCCTTCTCAGAAGTAGAGGCCACGGATCGTCCGTGACCATCTCTTGAAGTTCCGGGTACCAAGTCCTTCTTGGCCAATCCGGAGCCACTAGTCTTACTCCTCTTTGCCGTATAATCCTCAATACCTTTGGTATGAGAGGCAGAGGAGGAAACACATATACCGACTGGTACACCCAAGGTGTTACCAGCGCGTCCACAGCTATTGCCTGCGGATCTCTTGACCTGGCGCAATACCTGTCCAGTGTTTTGTTGAGGCGAGACGCCATCATGTCCACCATTGGTTTTACCCAACGGTTTAATAGCATGTGGAAAACTTCTGGATGAAGTCCCCACTCTCCCGGGTGAAGGTCGTGTCTGCTGAGGAAGTCTGCTTCCCAGTTGTCCACGCCCGGGATGAATACTGCTGACAGTGCTATCACGTGATTCTCCGCCCAGCGAAGGATCCTGGCAGCTTCTGCCATTGCCCTCCTGCTTCTTGTGCCGCCCTGTCTGTTTACATGGGCGACTGCCGTGATGTTGTCCGACTGGATCAACACCGGTCTTCCTTGAAGCAGAGGTTCCGCCTGGCTTAGAGCATTGTAGATTGCTCTTAGTTCCAGAATGCTTATGTGAAGAGACTTTTTCAGGCTCGACCACACTCCCTGGAAATTTCTTCCCTGTGTGACTGCTCCCCAGCCTCTCAGGCTGGCATCCGTGGTCACCAGGATCCAATCCTGTATGCCGAATCTGCGGCCCTCCAATAGATGAGCCTCCTGCAACCACCACAGAAGGGATACCCTTGTCCTCGGCGACAGGGTTATCCGCAGGTGCATCTGAAGATGCGACCCTGACCATTTGTCCAACAGATCCCTTTGCATGGAATCTGCCGAAAGGGATTGCTTCGTAAGAAGCTACCATTTTTTCCCAGGACTCTTGTGCATTGATGTACAGACACCTTTCCTGGTTTTAGGAGGTTCCTGACCAGGTCAGATAACTCCTTGGCTTTTTCTTCGGGAAGAAAAACCTTTTTCTGAACTGTGTCCAGAATCATCCCCAGGAACAGCAGACGAGTTGTCGGCATTAATTGGAATTTTGGAATATTCAGAATCCATCCGTGCTGCTTTAGCACCTCTTGAGATAGTGCTAAACCCATCTCTAGCTGTTCTCTGGACCTTGCCCTTATTAGGAGATCGTCCAAGTATGGGATAATTAATACGCCTTTTCTTCGAAGAAGAAATATTATCTCGGCCATTACCTTTGTAAAGACCCGAGGTGCCGTGGACAAACCAAACGGCAGCGTCTGAAACTGATAGTGACAGTTTTGTACAACGAACCTGAGGTACCCCTGGTGTGAGGGGTAATTGGAACGTGGAGATACACATCCTTGATGTCCAAGGATACCATAAAGTCCCCTTCTTCCAGGTTCGCTATCACTGCTCTGAGTGACTCCATCTTGAACTTGAACTTCTTTATGTATAGGTTCAAGGACTTCAGATTTAGAATAGGCCTTACCGAGCCATCCGGCTTCGGTACCACAAATAGAGTGGAATAATACCCCTTCCCTTGTTGTAGAAGAGGTACCTTGACTATCACCTGCTGAGAATACAGCTTGTGAATGGCTTCCAAAACCGTCTCCCTTTCTGAGGGGGACGTTGGTAAAGCAGACTTCAGGAAACGGCGAGGTGGCTCTGTCTCTAATTTCAACCTGTACCCCTGAGATATTATCTGCAGGATCCAGGGATTTACCTGCGAGTGAGCCCACTGCGCGCTGTAATTTTTGAGACGACCGCCTACCGCCCCCGAGTCCGCTTGCGAAGCCCCAGCGTCATGCTGAGGCTTTTGTAGAAGCCGGGGAGGGCTTCTGTTCCTGGGAAGGAGCTGCCTGTTGCTGTCTCTTCCCTCGTCCTCTGCCTCGTGGCAGATATGAATAGCCCTTTGCTCTCTTATTTTTAAAGGAACGAAAGGGCTGCGGTTGAAAGGTCGGTGCCTTTTTCTGTTGGGGAGTGACTTGAGGTAGAAAAGGTGGATTTCCCGGCCGTAGCTGTGGCCACCAAATCCGATAGACCGACCTCAAATAACTCCTCTACGCATCGCCTGTCCACTGTCGTGTCCATAAAGCTCTTCTGGCCGAAATGGACATAGCACTTACCCGTGATGCCAGTGTGCAGATATCTCTCTGTGCATCACGCATATAAAGAAATGCATCCTTTATTTGTTCTAACGACAGTAAAATATTGTCCCTGTCCAGGGTATCAATATTTTCGATCAGGGACTCTGACCAAACTACCCCAGCACTGCACATCCAGGCAGTCGCAATAGCTGGTCGTAGTATAACACCTGCATGTGTGTATATACCTTTTTGGATATTTTCCATCCTCCTATCTGATGGATCTTTAAGTGCGTCCGTCTCAGGAGAGGGTAACGCCACTTGTTTTGATAAGCGTGTTAGCGCTTTGTCCACCCTAGGAGGTGTTTCCCAGCGCTCCCTAACCTCTGGCGGGAAAGGGTATAAAGCCAATAACTTCTTTGAAATTAGCAGTTTTTTATCGGGGCACCCCACGCTTCATCACACACGTCATTTAATTCTTCTGATTCGGTAAAAACTACTGGTAGTTTTTTCACCCCCACATAATACCCTGTTTAGTGGTACCTGTAGTATCAGCTAAATGTAACATCTCCTTTATTGCCAAAATCATATAACGTGTGGCCCTACTGGAAAATACGGTTGATTCGTCACCTTCACCACCGGAATCAGTGCCTGTGTCTGGGTCTGTGTCGACCGACTGAGGCAAGGGACGTTTTACAGCCCCTGACGGTGTTTGAGGCGCCTGGACAGACACTAATTGAGTGTCCGGCCGCCTCATGTCGGCAAACGACTGCTTAAGCGAGTTGACGCTATCCCGTAATTCCACAAATAAAGGCATCCATTCTGGTGTCGACCCCCTAGGAGGTGACATCCTCATATTTGGCAATTGCTCCGCCTCCACACCAATAACGTCCTCATACATGTCGACACACACGTACCGACACACAGCAGACACACAGGGAATGCTCTATACGAAGACAGGACCCACTAGCCCTTTGGGGAGACAGAGGGAGAGTCTGCCAGCACACACCAAAAAGCGCTATATATGACAGGGATAGCCTTATGATTAAGTGCTCCCTTATAGCTGCTTTTATATTAATATATTGCCATTTATTCTGCCCCCCCTCTCTGTTATACCCTGTTTCTGTAGTGCAGTGCAGGGGAGAGACCTGGGAGCCTTCCTGACCAGCGGAGCTGTGACAGAAAATGGCGCCGTGTGCTGAGGAGATAGGCCCCGCCCCTTTTTCGGCGGGCTCGTCTCCCGCTATTTAGTACATTTAGGCAGGGGTAAATATCTCCATATAGCCTCTGGGGCTATATGTGAGGTATTTTTAGCCTTTTTAAAGGTTTTCATTTGCCTCCCAGGGCGCCCCCCCCCAGCGCCCTGCACCCTCAGTGACTGCCGTGTGAAGTGTGCTGAGAGGAAAATGGCGCACAGCTGCAGTGCTGTGCGCTACCTTAAGAAGACTGCAGGAGTCTTCAGCCGCCGATTCTGGACCTCTTCTTGCTTCAGCATCTGTGAGGGGGCCGGCGGCGTGGCTCCGGTGACCATCCAGGCTGTACCTGTGATCGTCCCTCTGGAGCTTCATGTCCAGTAGCCAAGAAGCCAATCCATCCTGCACGCAGGTGAGTTCACTTCTTCTCCCCTCTGTCCCTCGTTGCAGTGATCCTGTTGCCAGCAGGAATCACTGTAAAATAAAAAACCTAAGCTAAACTCTCTAAGCAGCTCTTTATGAGAGCCACCTAGAATTGCACCCTTCTCGGCCGGGCACAAAAATCTAACTGGAGTCTGGAGGAGGGTCATAGGGGGAGGAGCCAGTACACACCACCTGACCTGTAAAAGCTTTACTTTTGTGCCCTGTCTCCTGCGGAGCCGCTATTCCCCATGGTCCTTTCAGGAACCCCAGCATCCACTTAGGACGATAGAGAAATATATATATATATATATATATATATATATATATATATATATATATATATATATATATATATATATATATATATATAATAGTGATCACTGGCTCACTGCTGATCACTATTTGGAAGGTATCATCCATAGGATACCATAAGGACTCTGTATAGATTTCTGCATTTTTCACCTGTATTGTGACTTCTGAGGTCCTCCATGTGTGCATGAAGTTGCTGATTCCTCTTTTTTTCATACGAATGCTTCCCTTTTGAGCTCTTCGTAATCTGAGTAACCAGATTCACGAGGATGACTTTATGCTCTTATTTCACGCCTCATTGATGTTTGGAAGCCCACGTATGAACCTATTCGGCCAATGATCTAGGCCTATCACTCTCTTGGATAGACATTATTATCTAAGACGCACCCCTGACGAAACGCGTTGGGTTACTGTATTTCTTGTTGAGGTTATCTCCGAATATTTAATGAGGAAGAATAAGGATACAACAGAAAGGTTGCCTTCTTTCCTCCATATCCCATTGATGGATTTCTGTAGGAGAAACTACATCATAATGTACATGTAATAATGATGGATATACTTCATGTTTCTGTATAATTGTTATAATTAATTTTTATGAAAAGTACAGTCCGTTATGTGTTTTAAAAACCTGTATAAATATTGATTGCAAATCCTGTTAAGCAATAGTCTTTGTATAAGGGTATTTGTAAACCCCTGTGGGGCCATTTTTCCTCTTTTTCTATACTCTATTTTCTTTGCTCAGTTCCTCCTAACAAGGAACTCAGAGGAACCAGGCAGCCCATCCTAGAGATAGCTATACCTAATCGCCTATTTTGAAACCAATTAGCGCAGGAGGAGAGTGTTTGTGGAGTTTTTATATATATATATATATATATATATATATATATATATATATATATATATATATATATATATATATATATATATATATATATATATATATATATATATATATATATATATATAAATATAAATAAAATCTAAAAATCAGGTCAATGATCCAGGACGGGGGAAGGATACTGTGCCACAGTGAATCACTGGCTTATGGTCCTGAGGAAAAAAAGCAGTTGCTTGATTGGCCCCTCCAAATTTTCCAGATCTCTATCCGATGAAGCATCTGTGGGATGCTCTATAAAAACAAGCCAAAGTCATAGAGGCCCCAATTCACAAACTTACAGTACTTATATGATCTGCTGCCAACGTCTTGGTGCAGATTCCACAGGACACCTTCAGAGGTCTTGTGGAGTCCATGCCTCGACGGAGTCAGCTGTTTTGGCGAGACAAAGTGGCCCTACACAATATTAGGCAGGTTTATATTAAAGCCATCTGCTTTTTTCCATACCCTACGTATAGAAAAACCGCTTTGTATCACATAGAACATATTCTGCAGTTATTACTTTCATTAAAAAAAAATTAAAAACATTTTTTTTAAAACAGAAAAATATGTAGACCTCCTTAGTCAGTAGCCTGTACAAACAAACACCTTTAGTGATAACCTGAATTCGTTTGTATGAAACAAAAGTTTGTTAATATGACAGAGGTAGGCTTTTACAGTATAACATATGGCTCCTTTATGTTGGATTATATTTTGTGAGACCGAATAATAACGTACAATTTGTTATTTGTCCATTTCTCAAAGGATTGGCTATAATCACATTTTCAATAATATGATGATTTAAGATTAAATGTAATATGTGATAGAACACAACCGCTCTTCACAAGTCTCACAGCCAAACATATAAAACTAGCACTTAAGATACTGTCGTAGAAAATTAATGGATTTATTTATTTAAATATATCAGCCGCTTATTGAAAGTGTTTTATTTTCAAGTTAAATAAACAAGGAACTCAAACCACACGACACCAGGTTAAGGAACTCAAACCACACGACACCAGGTTGTCATAGTGCTGCCATGATATTTCTGTGCGCACGTGTGATCTTGTGTCTACTCACCACCGCTGTGATCCTCTTTTTCAATGTGAGTAAAAACTGCCCTTATACAAATGCCAGCTTTGAGATGAAAATCTGATTTACGCAAATAGTACACCAGTTTAAAAAGCCTTGAGCTGGGTACACCCTTTTTTCTGATCACTCTGCTCCCGATCAGCAGAGCAGTGAGCCCCAAACTTGACTTCCTGTCAGCCTCCTCGCAGCAATACACACACACACTGTGCTAAAATAGCTCTATGGCAGGCCTGGCCAACCTGTGGCTCTCCAGCTGTTGTGAAACTACAAGTCCCAACATGCCTTGCCACAGTTTTGCTATGAGGTAATGCTAAAACTGTGGCAGGGTATGCTGGGATGTGTAGTTTTACAGCAGCTGGAGAGCCACAGGTTGGCCAGGCCTGCTCTATGGGATCTGGAGGTCGGCCCAACATATATTGAACAGTACAAAAGAAGCGACCTCCCTATCCTCGCCCACCGTTGCAAGGTTATTTATTGGCTAGCCATCCTGCAATGGTACAGCATACAATGGTCAGCAAAATCACCAGATATCAGGAGAATGGGCTGACGATTTTATAGGTGTATACCCAGCTTTAGATAGTAAAAGTGAACATAATGGGCCTAATGTAATAGAGTGAGTTTCAGAAAGTGAGAGATTTGGTAAGGTTTTGCAGGGTTTTTTTGTTTGTTTTTATTAAAGTGGCAATCATTTACACAGCAAGATCAACCTGGTTTTGCAGTGTAAATGTTTGCCACTTTAAAAAAAAAAAAACACACTGAAAAACCTTACCAAATCTCTCACTTTCTGAAACTCTCACTCTATTACATTTGGCCCAATGGGGGTAATTCCAAGTTGATCGCAGCAGGAAATTTTTTAGCAGTTGGGCAAAACCATGTGCACTGCAGGGGGGGCAGATATAACATTTGCAGAGAGAGTTAGATTTGGGTGGGTTATTTTGTTTCTGTGCAGGGTAAATACTGGCGCGCTTTATTTTTACACTGCAAATTAGATTGCAGATTGAACTCACCACACCCAAATCTCTCTCTGCACATGTTATCTGCCCCCCCTGCAGTGCACATGGTTTTGCCCAACTGCTAAAAAATTCACATACATTCTCCAACGCTTGTTAGAGACATGTTACAGTATTCTTGTACCTGATGTTAAAAAAAAAAAAAATTCTACTGCTCTCCAGCTATACTTATTGTTGTCATACCTATTACCTAAAGTATGTCTCCGATCTTATATTTTCTGTTTTTTTACAAAAAACTAAAATTCCTTCAATAAAATGGTTTATGAAATCCCCCCACAAAAGAACTACAAAAATGTTTGCTTCAATATATTACTGAAGCTAAAAAAAGATTACATTATCAACAAATTAGACTATATCAATACAACAAACCAGTGATCATTGTATTTATATTATACTGTTCCAAAAAGGTTGAGTTCCAATGCCAAAGAATAATGTAATTGTTACATTCCCTCACCCACCACCAAAAGCAAATGGGTATGGGTCATTGGGTCAACCTAACTTAGGTCGACACTCATTAGGTCGACAGGCCAAAAGGTCAACATGGATTTTTTTTTTTTTTACTGTTTTTGGGGTCGTTTTCTCCGTAAAGTGACAGGGAACCCAAATTAGTGCACCGTGTCCCCACGCATGGCGAGCGTTTGGGCAAGTTACCGTTCCAATCGTACACCATGTGGATCGTTAAGTATGAAAAAATCTCAAAAATGAAAAAAAGTGAAAAACTCGTGTCGACCTTTTGACCAGTTGACCTAGTACATGTCGACCTAATGAGTGTCGACCTAACGACCGTATCCCAAGCAAATACAGCCTCCCACACAAAGGCTTTTACACTCCTGCATTAATTAGTAATAATGGAAAACAAAGAAGCACCACCCTAAAGTATATTGTTGTTGTAACATACAGCATCCTGGGCAGATTTAGCAGATCATAACCTGTTATTTAATATTTGTTCCTCTTTTGTTTTATTTAATGAGAAATACCCATGTCCAATGTGCTACTGAGCTTAGAGTGTGAAAAAATAAGATTTTAAACCTACAGGTAAATCTTTTTCTCCTAGTCATTAGAGGATGCTGGGGACTCCGTAAGGACCATGGGTTATAGACGGGCTACGCAGGAGACATGAGCACTATAAAGAACTTTAGAATGGGTGTGCACTGGCTCCTCCCTCTATGCCCCTCCTCCAGACCTGTTAGAGAAACTGTGCCCAGAGGAGACGGACAGTACGAGGAAAGGATTTTGTTAATCTTAGGGCAAGATTCATACCAGCCCACACCATCCATACCGTATAACTTGGACTATACGAACCAGTCAACAGCATGAAACAAACCGCATCAGTCAAGACTGATCAAAACTGTAACATAACCCTTATGTATGCAATAACTATATACAAGTCTTGCAGAATGTTGTCCGCACTGGAACGGGCGCCCAGCATCATCTACGGACTAGGAGAAAAAGATTTACCGGTAGGTTTAAAATCTTAATTTCTCTTACGTCCTAGAGGATGCTGGGGACTCCGTAAGGACCATGGGGATTTTACCAAAGCTCCAAACCGGGCGGGAGAGTGCGGATGACTCTGCAGCACCGATTGAGCAAACATGAGGTCCTCATCAGCCTGGGTATCAAACTTGTAGAATTTAGCAAAAGTGTTTGAACCCAACCAAGTCGCCGCTCGGCAAAGCTGTAATGCCGAGACGCCCCGGGCAGCCACCCAAGAAGAGCCCACCTTCCTAGTGGAATGGGCCTTTACTGAATTAGGTAACGGCAATCCAGCCGTAGAATGAGCCTGCTGAATCGTGTTACAGATCCAGCGAGTAATAGTCTGCTTAGAAGCAGGAGCGCCAACCTTGTTGGCTGCATACAGAACAAACAGTGCCTCGGTTTTCCTAACCCGAGCCGGCCTGGCTACATATATTTTTAAGGCCCTGACTACATCAAGGGACTTGGAATCCCCCAAGTCCTTCGTAGCCACAGGTACCACAATAGGTTGGTTCATATGAAACGATGAAACCACTTAAGACAAAAATTGAGGACGAATCCTTAATTCTGCTCTATCCACATGGAAAATCAGATAGGGGCTTTTGTGAGACAAAGCCGCCAATTCAGACACCCGCCTTGCAAATGCCAAGGCCAACAACATGACCACCTTCCAAGTGAAAAATTTCAATTCAACCATTTGAAGAGGTTCAAACCAGTGAGATTTTAGGAACTGTAACACCACGTTAAGGTCCCATGGTGCCACTGGGGGCACAAAAGGAGGCTGGATGTGCAGCACTCCATTTACAAAAGTCTGGACTTCTGGGAGAGAAGCCAATTCCTTCTGAAAGAAAATGGATAGGGCCGAAATCTGAACCTTAATAAAGCCTAATTTTAGGCCCATATTCACTCCAGTCTGTAGGAAGTGGAGAAAACGGCCCAGATGGAAATCTTCCGGAGGAGCATTTTTGGTTTCACACCAAGAGACATACTTCCTCCAGATACGGTGCTAATGCTTCGCTGTCACCTCCTTCCTAGCCTTTACCAGAGTAGGGATGACTTCATCCGGAATGCCCTTCCCAGCTAGGATCCGGCGTTCAACCGTCATGCCGTCAAACGCAGCCGCGGTAAGTCTTGGAACAGACAGGGTCCCTGTTGCAACAGGTCCTCTCTGAGAGGAAGAGGCCACGGATCTTCTGTGAGCATGTACTGCAGTCCGGATACCAGGCCCTTCGAGGCCAATCTGGAACAATGAGAATTGCCTGTACTCCCCTTCGTCTTATGATCCTAAATATTTTCGCGATAAGAGGAAGAGGAGGGAATACATAGACCGACTGAAACACCCACGGTGTCACCAGGGCGTCCACTGCCACTGCCTGAGGGTCCCTTGACCTGGCACAATACCTCGGAAGCTTGTTGTTGAGGCGTGACGCCATCATGTCTATTTGAGGAAGTCCCCACTGACTTGCAATCTCTCTAAAGACATCTTGATGAAGTCCCCACTCCCCTGGATGGAGATCGTGTCTGCTGAGGAAGTCTGCTTCCCAGTTGTCCACTCCCGGAATGAATACAGCCGTCAAGGCGCTTACATTATTTTCCGCCCAGCAAAGAATCCTGGCGGCTTCTGCCATCGCCACCCTGCTTCTTGTTCCACCATGGCGGTTTACATGAGCCACGGCAGTGACGTTGTCTGACTGGATCAGAACAGGCAGGCCCCGAAGAAGAGTCTCCGCCCGACAGAGGCCGTTGTAGATGGCCCTCAATTCCAGTACGTTGATGTGTAGACAAGCCTCCTGGCTTGACCATAGTCCCTGAAGGTTTCTTCCTTGTGTGACTGCTCCCCATCCTCGGAGGCTCGCGTCCGTGGTCACCAGAACCCAGTCCTGAATGCCGAACCTGCGCCCCTCTAGAAGGTGAGCACTCTGCAGCCACCATGAGAGATACCCTGGCCCTGGGGGACAGGCTGATCTTCTGATGAATCTGTAAATGGGATCCGGACCATTTGTCCAGAAGGTCCCACTGAAAAGTTCTAGCATGGAACCTGTCGAAGGGAATGGCCTCGTAAGACGACGCCATTTTTCACAGAACTCGAGTGCATTGATGGACCGACATCCTTTTCGGCTTCAACAGGTCCCTGACAGAGATCTGGAGTTCCTGGGCTTTTTCCCTCGGAAGAAAAATCCTTTTTTGTTCAGTGTCCAGAATCATGCCTAAGAAAGGCAATCGGGTCGTAGGAACCAACTGTGACTTTGGCAGATTGAGAATCCAGCCGTGCTGCTGTAACACCCTCAGGGAGAGTACTACGCTTTTCAGCAACTGTTCTCTCGATCTCGCCTTTATCAGGAGATCGTCCAAGTACGGGATAATTGTGACTCACTGCTTGCGCAGAAGCACCATCATTTCCGCCATTACCTTAGTGAAAATCCTCGGGGCCGTGGAAAGCCCAAACGGCAACGTCTGAAACTGGTAATGACAATCCTGTACAGCAAACCTCAGGAACGCCTGAGGAGGATATATGGGGACATGCAGGTATGCATCCTTTATGTCCAGAGACACCATAAAATCGCCCCCCCCCCCCCCCCTCCAGGCTGGCGATGACCGCTCTGAGCGATTCCATCTTGAACTTGAAGCTTTTCAAGTATAGGTTCAGGGATTTTAAATTCAGAATGGGTCTGACCGAACCGTCCGGTTTCGGGACCACAGACAGGGTTGAGTAGAACCCCGTCCCCTGTTGAAGCAGGGGAACTTTGACCACCACTTGTTGTTGACACAGTTTTTGAATCGCATCTTAAACTACTTCCCTCTCTGGGGAAGAAGCTGGTAGGGCAGATTTGAAAAACCGGCGAGGAGGCACATCTTCGAATTCCAGCTTGAAACCCTGGGATACAATTTCTATTGCCCAGGGATCCACCTGTGATTGAACCCAGACGTGGCTGAAAAGTCGAAGACGTGCCCCCACAGCGTCATGTGGTGGATTTAGTAGAAGCCGGGGAGGACTTCTGTTCCCGGGAACTAGCTGTAGCTGGCAGCTTTTTCCCTCTGCCCTTGCATCCAGCAAGAAAGGAAGATCCCCGACCTCTTTTGGACTTATGCGACCGAAAGGACTGCATCTGATAATGTGGTGTTATCTTTGGCTGTGAGGTAAACATAAGGAAAAAAATAAGATTTTACTCACCGGTAAATCTATTTCTCATAGTCCGTAGTGGATGCTGGGAACTCCGTAAGGACCATGTGGAATAGCGGGCTCCACAGGAGACTGGGCACTCTAAAGAAAGATTTAGTACTATCTGGTGTGCACTGGCTCCTCCCTCTATGCCCCTCCTCCAGACCTCAGTTAAGGAAACTGTGCCCGGAAGAGCAGACATTATAAGGAAAGGAATTTGGAATCCCGGGTAAGACTCATACCAGCCACACCATAAAACTTGTGATACACTTATCCAGTCAACAGTATAAGCAGGGCATCAACAATGGATGCCAACATAACATAACCCATTATTAAGCAATAACTATGTACACGTATTGCAGAAAGTCCGCACTAGGGACTGGCGCCCAGCATCCACTACGGACTATGAGAAATAGATTTACCAGTGAGTAAAATCTTATTTTCTCTAACGTCCTAGTGGATGCTGGGGACTCCGTAAGGACCATGGGGATTATACCAAAGCTCCCAAACGGGCGGGAGAGTGCGGATGACTCTACAACACCGAATGGGCAAACTCAAGGTCCTCCTCAGCCAGGGTATCAAACTTGTAGAATTTTGCAAATGTGTTTGAACCCGACCAAGTAGCAGCTCGGCAAAGCTGTAAAGCCGAGACCCCTCGGGCAGCCGCCCAAGAAGAGCCCACCTTCCTTGTGGAACGGGCTTTCACTGATTTTGGATGCGGCAATCCAGCCGCAGAATGAGCCTGCTAAATCGTGTTACAGATCCAGCGGGCAACGGTTTGCTTTGAAGCAGGAGCCCCCAACTTGTTGGGGGCATATAGGATAAACAGCGAGTCAGTTTTCCTGACTCCAGCCGTTCTGGCTACATAAATCTTCAAAGCCCTGACTACATCTAGTAACCTGGAATCCTCCAAGTCACGAGTAGCCGCAGGCACTACAATAGGTTGGTTCAAATGAAAAGATGACACCACCTTTGGCAGAAATTGGGGACGAGTCCGCAATTCTGCCCTGTCCATATGAAAAACCAGATAAGGGCTTTTGCATGACAAAGCCGCCAATTCTGACACACGCCTAGCCGGAGCTAAGGCCAATAGCATGACCACCTTCCACGTGAGATACTTTAGCTCCACGATCTTAAGTGGTTCAAACCAGTGGGATTTTAGGAAACCCAACACCACGTTGAGATCCCAAGGTGCCACTGGTGGCACAAAAGGGGGCTGAATATGCAGCACTCCCTTAACAAACGTCTGAACTTCAGGAAGAGACGCCAGTTCCTTTTGAAAGAAAATGGATAGGGCCGAAATCTGGACCTTTATGGATCCCAAATTCAAGCCCATAGTCACTCCAGACTGTAGAAAGTGCAGAAACCGGCCCAGTTGGAATTCCTCTGTAGGGGCCTTCCTGGCCTCACACCAAGCAACATTTTCGCCATATGCGGTGATAATGCTTTGCTGTCACGTCCTTCCTAGCCTTTATCAGCGTAGGAATAACTTCCTCCGGAATGCCTTTTTCCGCTAGGATCCGGCGTTCAACCGCCATGCCGTCAAACGCAGCCGCGGTAAGTCTTGGAACAGGCAGGGCCCCTGTTGCAACAGGTCCAGTCTGAGAGGCAGAGGCCATGGGTCCTCTGTGAGCATTTCTTGCAGTTCCGGGTACCAAGGCCTTCGTGGCCAATCTGGAACAATGAGTATTGTTCTCACTCCTTTTCTTCTAACGATTCTCAGCACCTTGGGTATGAGAGGAAGAGGAGGAAATACATAGACCGATTGGAACACCCACGGTGTTACCAGGGCGTTCACAGCTATCGCCTGAGGGTCTCTTGACCTGGCGCAATACCGTTGTAGCTTTTTGTTGAGACGGGACGCCATCATGTCTACCTGTGGCAGTTCCCATCGATTTGTAATCTGAATGAAGACTTCGTGATGAAGTCCCCACTCTCCCGGGTGAAGGTCGTGCCTGCTGAGGAAGTCTGCTTCCCAGTTGTCCACCCCCGGAATGAACACTGCTGACAGTGCTTGTACGTGATTCTCCGCCCACCGAAGAATACTGGTGGCTTCCGCCATCGCGACTCTGCTTCTTGTGCCGCCCTGGCGGTTTACATGAGCCACCGCGGTGATGTTGTCTGACTGAATCAGCACCGGTTGGTTGCGAAGCAGGGGCTCTGCTTGACTCAGGGCGTTGAATATGGCCCTTAGTTCCAGGATATTTATGTGCAGACAAGCCTCCTGACTTGACCACAACCCTTGGAAGTTTCTTCCTTGAGTGACTGCCCCCCACCCTCGGAGGCTCGCATCCGTGGTCACTAGGACCCAGTCCTGTATGCCGAACCTGCGGCCCTCGAGAAGGTGAGCACTCTGTAGCCACCACAGAAGAGACACCCTGGCCCTGGGGGACAGGGTGATCAGCCGATGCATCTGAAGATGCGATCCGGACCATTTGTCCAACAGATCCCACTGAAAGAACCTCGCATGGGACCTGCCGTAGGGAATGGCCTCGTATGATGCCACCATCTTTCCCAGGACTCGCGTGCAGTGATGCACCGACACCTGTTTCGGTTTTAAGAGGTCTCTGACTAGAGTCACAAGCTCTTGAGCCTTCTCCGTTTGGGAGAAACACCTTCTTCTGGTCTGTGTCCAGAATCATGCCCAGAAAGGGCAGATGCGTCGTAAGAATCAGCTGCGACTTTGGGATATTCAGAATCAAGCCATGCTGTTGCAACACTTCCTGAGAGTGCGCTACTCTCTGCAACTGCTCCCTCGACCTCGCCTTTATGAGGAGATCGTCCAAGTATGGGATAACTGTGACTCCTTGCTTTCTCAGGATCACCATCATTTCTGCCATAACCTTGGTAAATATTCTCGGTGCCGTGGAGAGCCCAAACGGCAACTTCTGGAATTGGTAATGACAGTCCTGTACCACAAATCTGAGGTACTCCTGATGAGGCGGATAAATGGGGACATGCAAGTAAGCATCCTTGATGTCCAGAGACACCATAAAATCCCCCTCTTCCAGGCTTGCAATGATCGCTCTGAGCGATTCCATTTTGAACTTGAATCTTTTCAGAGACTTTAAATTTAATATAGGTCTGACCGAACCGTCCGGTTTCGGTACCACAAACATTGTGGAATAGTATCCCCTTCCCTGTTGAAGAAGGGGAACCTTTACCACCACCTGCTGGAGAAATAGCTTGTGAATTGCCGCTACCACTACTTCCCTTTCTATGGGGGAAGCTGGCAGGGCCGATTTTAGGTAACGTTGAGGGGGCATCACCTCGAATTCCAGCTTGTATCCCTGAGACACAATCTGTATAGCCAAGGGATCCACCCGTGAGCGAACCCACTGGTGGCTGAAATGTCGGAGACGCGCCCCCACCGCTCCTGGCTTCACCCGTGGAGCCCCAGCGTCATGCGGTGGATTTAGTGGAAGCTGGGGAGGACTTCTGTTCCTGGGAACTAGCTGTAAGGTGCAGATTTTTTCCTCTACCCCTGCTTCTAGCAAGAAAGGAAGCACCTCTGACCTTCTTGCTTCTTTGTGCGCGAAAGGACTGCATTTGGTAATACGGTGCTTTCTTAGGTTGTGAGGGAATATATGGCAAAAAATTTGACTTCCCAGCAGTAGCTGTGGAAACCAGGTCCGAGATACCGTCCCCAAACAATTCCTCACCCTTGTAAGGTAACACCTCCATGTGTTTTTTGGAGTCTGCATCACCTGTCCACTGCAGAGTCCACAGGACCCTCCTGGCAGAAATTGACATTGCATTAATTCTAGAGCCCAGTAGGCAAATGTCCCTCTGGGCATCCCTCATATATAGGACAGTGTCTTTTATATGCCCCAGGGTCAGCATAATGGTATCCCTGTCCAAGGTATCCATTTCCTCAGACAGATTATCTGTCCACGCTGCTACCGCACTACACATCCACGCCGACGCAATTGCCGGCCTCAGTAGAGTCCCTGAATGTGTATAAACAGATTTCAGGATACTTTCCTGCTTTCTATCTGCAGGATCCTTTAGGGTGGCCGTATCCTGCGACGGCAGGGCCACCTTCTTAGATAAGCGTGTGAGAGCTTTATCTACCCTAGGGGAGGATTCCCAGCGCACCCTGTCCTCTGGTGGGAAAGGGTACGCCATAAGTAACCTTTTGGAAATCAGGACTTTCTTATCTGGGGAATCCCACGCTCTTTCACATAACTCATTTAACTCATGTGAAGGGGGGAAAGTCACCTCTTGCTTTTTCTCCCCATACATATAAACCCTCTTGTCAGGGACAGGGTTTACCTCTGATATGTGTAAAACATCCTTCATCGCTATAATCATGTAACGTATAGCTTTTGTCATTTTTGGTTGCAACTTTGCATCATCGTCGTCGACACTGGAGTCAGAATCCGTGTCGACATCTGTGTCAACCATTTTGGATAGTGGGCGCTTTTGAGACCCTGAGGGCCTCTGCGCTGTAGGATCAGGCATGGGTTGAGACCCTGACTGGCCCGAGGTATCAGCTTTATCCAACCTTTTATGTAAGGAGTTTACATTATCATTTAACACCTTCCACATATCCATCCAATCAGGTGTCGGCACCGTCGGTGGCGACACATCAGTCAACTGCACTTGCTCTGCCTCCACATAGCCCTCTTCGTCAAACATGTTGACACACGCGTACAAACACACCACACACACAGGGGAAGCTCTAAATGAGGACAAGACCCCCACAAGGCCTTTTGGAGAGACAGAGAGAGAGTATGCCAGCACACACCCCAGCGCTATATAACCCAGGGATTACACAGTAGCTTAGTGTTTACCCAGTAGCTGCTGTAATATTATTAATGCGCCTACATTTATGTGCCCCCCCTCTCTTTTTTACCCCTCTACCGTGATTCTGCAGGGGAGAGCCTGGGGAGCATCCTCTCAGCGGAGCTGTGGAAGGAAAATGGCGCTGACGAGTGCTGAGGAAGAAGGCCCCGCCCCCTCAGCGGCAGGCTTCTGTCCCACGATTTTTTTGTAAAATAAATGGCGGGGGCTCATACATATAACAGTGTCCCACTGTCTATATGCAGCTTTCGCCAGGAGGTATCAATTGCTGCCCAGGGCGCCCCCCCGCGCCCTGCACCCTACAGTGACCGGAGTGTGTGGGTTAGTGTGGGCGCAATGGCGCACAGCTGCAGTGCTGTGCGCTACCTCATGTGAAGACAGGAGTCTTCTGCCGCAGATTTCGATGTCTTCTCCGCTTCTGCCGGCTTCTGTCTTCTGGCTCTGCGAGGGGGACGGCAGCACGGCTCCGGGAATGGACGACAAGGTCAGGTCCTGTGTTCGATCCCTCTGGAGCTAATGGTGTCCAGTAGTCTAAGAAGCGCAACCTAGCCGCAGTTAGTAGGTTTGCTTCTCTCCCCTCAGTCCCACGTAGCAGAGAGTCTGTTGCCAGCAGAAGCTCTCTGAAAATAAAAAAAACCTAACTAAAATACTTTCTTATTAGCAAGCTCAGGAGAGCTCACTAAAAGCACCCAGCTCTGTCCGGGCACAGATTCTAACTGAGGTCTGGAGGAGGGGCATAGAGGGAGGAGCCAGTGCACACCAGATAGTACTAAATCTTTCTTTAGAGTGCCCAGTCTCCTGCGGAGCCCGCTATTCCCCATGGTCCTTACGGAGGCCCCAGCATCCACTAGGACGTTAGAGAAAAGTAGATTTACCTGCAGTAGCTGTGGAAACCAGATCCGTGAGACCTTCCCCAAATAAGTCCTCACCTTTGTAAGGCAAAACCTCCATATGCCTCTTTGAGTTGGCATCACCCGTCCACTGGCAGGTCCACAGGGTTCGCCTAGCAGAAATCACCATGGTGTTGGCTCTTGAACCCAGTAGGCCAACGTCTCTCTGAGCATCTCTCATATATAGTACCGCATCTTTAATATGACCCAAGGTCAATAAAATGGTATCCTTATCCAGGGTATCAATGTCAGCAGACAAGATATCTGTCCAAGCTGCTACAGCGCTACAAACCCAAGCCGACGCTATCGCCGGTCTGAGCAAGGTACCAGTATGTGTATAAATAGACTTCAAGGTAGTCTCCTGTCCTCTTGAGACGGCAGCGCCACCTTTTTGGATAAGCGCGTTAACGCCTTGTCCACCCTGGGGGAGGATTCCCACTGTATCCTGTCCTTAGCCGGAAAAGGATACGCCATAAGAATCCTCTTGGGAATCTGCAATTTCTTGTCTGGAGTTTCCCAAGCCCTTTCAAACAACTCATTTAGCTCATGAGAAGGGGGGAAAGTAACCTCAGGTTTCTTTTCTTTAAACATGTGGACCCTCGTGTCAGGGACAGAGGGGTCATCAGTGATATGCAACACATCTTTCATTGCAATAATCATATAATGAATACTTTTTGCCAACTTTGGCTGCAATTTCGCATCATCGTAGTCGACACTGGAGTCAGAATCCGTGTCTGCTATTTGGGATAGTGGGCGCTTCTGAGACCCAGAAGGGCCCTGTGATTTTGTGAAAGGCAAGGATTGTCTCCCTGCATTTTCCCTGGACTCCGCTTTGTCCAATCTCTTATGTAATAAATTCACATTTGCATTTAAAACATTCTACATATCCAACCAATCAGGTGTCGGCGTTGCAGACTGAGACACCACACTCATTTGCTCCACGTCCTCCCTAGAAGAGCCTTCTGCTTCATGCCGACACACGTGTACCGACACCCCCACAAACATTCAGGGAAATATCTAATCTGGAGACAGTTCCCCAATAAGGCCCTTTGGAGAGACAGAGAGAGAGTATGCCAGCACACACCCAGCGCCAATGACCCTGGAAAACAATTTCCCAGACCCACAGCGCTTTAATATTATTCAATATACACTCACTGCCTGTGACAGGACAGTTCCGTACGAAAGCACTCGCCGCTTTCGCGTCCCGTCCCCAGTGCACAGAATGGAAGGTTAGGTCACACGGGACCTGACCACATAGGGGATTCCCGCTTACGGTCAGTAACCGCCTGTTACTAAATCCACCCACTGCGCTGTGGGAGGGTTTATGCTGCCACCACCAAACTCCTAACCTGCCGTGGCGTTTGGAACCACGGTTCTGCTCTGTATGTGCCGACACACTGCGTTACCACAATCTTCTTGAAGCAGATGATGTTTATTTGCTCAATAATAGTCTTAAAAAAAAACTCTTCCCTATTGCTAGGGGCAACAGCAATACAGCAAGATTTTCCAGCAGAATGAAGATGGTACAAAACACTCTGGATGCACGCAGGCCTCCTTTTTATGTCAATTTTCCACACAGTACCACAGGGGGGTCATGTCCTCCCTGTCTTCTCCAACCAATCAGGTTATCGCACAAAATATACATAAATTACATTTTACAAGGATGTCAGTAAGTGCAAAAAAGCTATTTCCTTTTTCCTGCCACACACAGACAAAGTTTTGTATAATTTAAACTCCAATTCCTACCACCTGGGAGTTTACACTTCACCATTGATACATTTAACACATAGCTTCAAATACGGTTTGTATTTGATTTACCAAACAAATATTCTTCCTTCCTGCATCTACCATTCAGGATTCGTATATCAATTAAATCAGCTACATGAAACAAACAGGTTCCAAGCCCATAGACTTTATCTATGGGATAAGGAGATCCCCCGTGATTAGCATCTTTCTCTAAGGAACTTACACATCAAAAGGTATTGTCATTCACACCTCTCTGCTAGGACAGGGCCATTAGCATGCCACTTCCTATTTCCAGAGGATAAGAGATGCTTATTCAGACAGCTATAGTAAGTGCATTTTTCCCTTTAAAATACAGGTGACCACATCTTAAATATAAATACATTTAAACATGCATTCCTGCAATTGTGCACAGAGCACTACATATGACATGTTAAGACTAGTGATGAGCGGATTCGGTTTTACTCGGTTTTACTCGGTTTTACTCGGTTCTCAAAACGGCATCTTATTGGCTCACGGATGTCACGTGTTTTGGATAGCCAATAAGATGCCGTTTTGAGAACCGAGTAAAACCGAGTAAAACCGAACCTCGCTCATCACTAGTTAAGACACATCAATAAACATATTTTTAAACAGTCTGCGCCCAGCGCCGTAAGTACATTTAACAGGGACGCCAAGCGCCTATTGTCCGCAACATGGGGCCGGGCACAAGGGTTAACCTCTTCAGTACCGCAGCCGCCATTACACGTATGGCTGGTTAGTCTCTCCGGCCACAATGCCAAATTAAGTGCCCCCCCCCCACTCTTTTTAAGCCCTCTGTCACCGTGTTCAGCAGGGGAGAGTCTGGGGAGCCAGCTTCTCTGCAGTGTGCTGTGGAGAAAATGGCGCTCGTCAGTGCTGTGGAATCAAGCTCCACCCCCTCAGCGGCGGGCTTCGGTCCCGCTCAAAAATACAATACTGGCGGGGGATTTATATTATATATATATATATATATATATATATATATATATATATATATATATATATATATATATATATATATATATATATATATATATATATATAGCCTCCGCAGCCCATATATACTAAAATGCCAGCCTAGAGGTTTTATATTGCTGCCCAGGGCGCCCCCCCTGCGCCCTGCACCCATCCGTGCCAAAGTGTGTGTTTGTGTGTGGGAGCAATGGCGTGCAACAGTAACGCTGCGCGTTACCTCAGTGAAGATCTGAAGTCTTCTGCCGCCTGTTATGTCTTCTGTCTTCTAATACTCACCCGGCTTCTATCTTCCGGCTCTGCATGGAGGATGGCAGCGCGGCTCTGGGACGAACGGCTAGGGTGAGACCTGCGTTCCGATCCCTCTGGAGCTAATGGTGTCCAGTAGCCTAAGAAGCAGAGCCCATCACTTAAGTAGGTCTGCTTCTCTCTCCTCAATCCCACGATGCAGGGAGCCTGTTGCCAGCAGGGCTCCCTGAAAACAAAAAACCTAACAAAATTCTTTTAATCAGAGAAACTCAGGAGCGCTCCCTGTAATGCACCCAGTCTCCTCTGGGAACAGGATCTAACTGAGGTCTAGAGGAGGGGCATAGAGGGAGGAGCCAGTGCACACCCATTCTAAAGTTCTTTATAGTGCCCATGTCTCCTGCGGAGCCCGTCTATACCCCATGATCCTTACGGAGTCCCCAGCATCCACTAGGACGTAAGAGAAAAAATAATAATAATTAATAATAATAATAAATAATATTTCTATATTATATGCAAAATGGGTCAACTCAATTAGCAAGTGGGAGCAAACGCCAGCAATTACTAATTTATTACCAGTTATTTATATAGCGCACACATATCCGGCAGCGCTTTACAGAGAATATCTGGTCACTCACATCAGTCCCTGCCCCAGTGAAGCTTACAATCTCTATTCTCTACCACATGTACATGCACACACATTCACGCTAGGGTTCATTTTTGTTGGGAGACAATTACCCAACCAGTATATTTTTGGATTGTGGGAGAAAACCGGAAGTACCCAGAGGAAACCCACGCAAGTACGGGAAGAATATACAAACTCCGCACAGTTAGGGCCATGGTGGGAATCGAACGTATGACCTCCGTGCTATGCGGCAGTAATGCTAACCATTACACCTCATATCACTCCAATCTCGCCCCAGACTTGCAGGTTTTTGCACTCAGCCTTATACTCGCTCAGACACGTGGGGCTAATCTAGCTTAATCAATGCCTAAGTATGCTTGTTAAAAAGGGATGCAGTTAATTTGCTGGCATAGAGTGGGAATAGAATCTGTGGCGTGCGCAGCGAGCCACGCTCACCCACAAGGGGACTATATGCGCTTGCCCCGCTGCAGGCTTACAGGCGCCGATTGTCAGTATACTGACGACCAGCATCCCGACCATCTGTAAATCATACTGAACCCGTTAAAAAGGTACAGAAAGTAGCAACAATTATAGTATTATACTGTAATTTATGAGCAGTCATGAAAAGGATATTCTAATCGTATTAGTGCTTATTAATCAATCATATAATTGTGCAGCTGCAGAATGCTAAATATATGATAATGTATTCACAACTGTAAAATGGAAAAATAAAACTAAATTTAAGCCTTTAAGCCTCCAAAAAGTTACATGTCTCTATAACACCAGCGCACAAGCAGACTGTTGCTATACAGGTTATGGGATCGGATTCTGTGCTTACTGTGATCTGTATGATGTCTGGCTGAAGGAAAGATATTTGAACAGAGAAATGAATCAGAGAAGCAGTATGTATTGTTCAAAACAGTTTGTGAACTATATTATTTCATACTTTGGCATGGATAAGGTACGCCCTAAGTTGGCCGCTGCAATGAAATACAGTCCTGTTACGCTCTTACATCACTGATTATTATAGGTGGCCATAAATTAAATAAACAGGTCTCCGCATAACAAACATATATCAACACACAGGTCTAAAAACAAGCTATTGGTTACCATTCAATACCATCAATATATAATGGCAAACTGCTCTAATCAAACTGGTATTCTTCAGGTGCTGCGGGAGGGGGTTACTCTAGACAAGAAAAAATAAGATTTTACTCACCGGTAAATCTATTTCTCGTAGTCCGTAGTGGATGCTGGGGACTCGGTAAGGACCATGGGGAATAGACAGGCTCCGCAGGAGACTGGGCACTCTAAGAAAGAATTAGTACTACTGGTGTGCACTGGCTCCTCCCTCTATGCCCCTCCTCCAGAGCACAGTTAAGGAAACTGTGCCCGGAAGAGCTGACATTACAAGGAAAGGAATTTGGAATCCAGGGTAAGACTCATACCAGCCACACCAATCACACCGTATAACTTGTGATAACATACCCAGTTAACAGTATGAACAACAACAAAGCATCAACCACGGATGCCAACATAACATTACCCTTTATTAAGCAATAACTATATACACGTATTGCAGAAAGTCCGCACTTGGGACGGGCGCCCAGCATCCACTACGGACTACGAAAAATAGATTTACCGGTGAGTAAAATCTTATTTTCTCTAACGTCCTAGTGGATGCTGGGTACTCCGTAAGGACCATGGGGATTATACCAAAGCTCCCAAACGGGCGGGAGAGTGCGGATGACTCTGCAGCACCGAATGGGCAAACACAAGGTCCTCCTCAGCCAGGGTATCAAACTTGTAGAATTTTGCAAAGGTGTTTGAACCCGACCAAGTAGCTGCTCGGCAAAGCTGTAATGCCGAGACCCCTCGGGCAGCCGCCCAAGAAGAGCCCACTTTCCTCGTGGAATGGGCTTTTATCGATTTTGGATGCGGCAATCCCGCCGCAGAATGAGCCTGCTAAATCGTGTTACAGATCCAGCGAGCAATAGTTTGCTTTGAAGCAGGAGCACCCAGCTTGTTGGATGCATACAGGATAAACAGCGAGTCAGTTTTCCTGACTCCAGCCGTTCTGGCCACATATATCTTCAAAGCCCTGACTACATCAAGCAACTTGGAAACCTTCAAGTCACGAGTAGCCGTAGGCACCACAATAGGTTGGTTCAAATGAAAAGATGACACCACCTTCGGCAGAAATTGTGGACGAGTCCGCAATTCTGCCCTGTCCACATGGAAAACCAAATAGGGGCTTTTACATGACAAAGCCGCCAATTCTGACAAACGCCTAGCCGAAGCTAAGGCCAATAGCATGACCACCTTCCACGTGAGATACTTTAGCTCCACGGTCTTAAGTGGCTCAAACCAGTGGGATTTCAGGAAACCCAACACCACGTTGAGATCCCAAGGTGCCACTGGTGGCACAAAAGGGGGCTGAATATGCAGTACTCCCTTAACAAACGTCTGAACCTCAGGTAGAGAAGCCAGTTCTTTTTGAAAGAAAATGGATAGGGCTGAAATCTGGACCTTTATGGACCCTAACTTCAAGCCCATAGTCACTCCAGACTGTAAGAAGTGCAGAAACCGGCCCAGCTGGAATTCCTCTGTAGGGGCCTTCCTGGCCTCACACCAGGCAACATATTTTCGCCATATACGGTGATAGTGTTTTGCCGTCACGTCCTTCCTAGCCTTTATTAGCGTAGGAATAACTTCATCCGGAATGCCTTTCTCCGCTAGGATCCGGCGTTCAACCGCCATGCCGTCAAACGCAGCCGCGGTAAGTCTTGGAACAGACAGGGCCCCTGTTGCAACAGGTCCTGTCTGAGAGGCAGAGGCCATGGGTCCTCTGTGAGCATTTCTTGCAGTTCCGGGTACCAAGTCCTTCTTGGCCAATCCGGAACAATGAGTATTGTTCTCACTCCTCTTTTTCTTACGATTCTCAGCACCTTGGGTATGAGAGGAAGAGGAGGAAATACATAGACCGACTGGAACACCCACGGTGTCACTAGTGCATCCACAGCTATCGCCTGAGGGTCCCTTAACCTGGCGCAATACCTTTTTAGCTTTTTGTTGAGGCGGGATGCCATCATGTCCACCTGTGGCAGTTCCCATCGATTTGTAATCTGCGTGAAGACTTCTTGATGAAGTCCCCACTCTCCCGGGTGGAGGTCGTGCCTGCTGAGGAAGTCTGCTTCCCAGTTGTCCACTCCCGGAATGAACACTGCCGACAGTGCTTGCACGTGATTCTCCACCCAACGTAGAATCCTGGTGGCTTCCTCCATCGCCACTCTGCTTCTTGTGCCGCCCTGGCGGTTTACATGAGCCACTGCGGTGATGTTGTCTGACTGAATCAGCACCGGTTGGTTGCGAAGCAGAGGCTCCGCTTGACTCAGGACGTTGTATATGGCCCTTAGTTCCAGGATATTTATGTGCAGACAAGCCTCCTGGCTTGACCACAACCCTTGGAAGTTTCTTCCCTGAGTGACTGCCCCCCATCCTCGGAGGCTCGCATCCGTGGTCACCAGGACCCAGTCCTGAATGCCGAACCTGCGGCCCTCGAGAAGGTGAGCACTCTGCAGTCACCACAGAAGAGACACCCTGGCCCTTGGGTACAGGGTGATCAGCCGATGCATCTGAAGATGCGATCCGGACCACTTGTCCAACAGATCCCACTGAAAGATCCTCGCATGGAACCTGCCAAAGGGAATGGCTTCGTATGAAGCCACCATTTTTCCCAGGACTCGCGTGCAGTGATGCACCGACACCTGTTTCGGTTTTAAGAGGTCTCTGACTAGAGTCACGAGCTCCTGAGCCTTCTCCGCCGGGATAAACACCGTCTTCTGGTCTGTGTCCAGAATCATGCCCAGAAAGGGCAGACGCGTCGTAGGAATCAGCTGCGACTTTGAGATATTCAGAATCCAGCCGTGCTGTTGCAACACTTGCTGAGAGTGTGTTACGCTGATCAGCAACTTCTCCCTGGACCTCGCCTTTATGAGGAGATCGTCCAAGTATGGGATAATTGTGACTCCTTGCATTCTTAGGAGCACCATCATTTCCGCCATTACCTTGGTAAAAATTCTCGGTGCCGTGGAGAGCCCAAACGGCAACGTCTGGAATTGGTAATGACAGTCCTGTACCACAAATCTGAGGTACTCATGATGAGGTGGATAAATGGGGACATGCAAGTACGCATCCTTGATGTCCAGAGACACCATAAAATCCCCCTCTTCCAGGCTTGCAATGATCGCTCTGAGCGATTCGATTTTGAACTTGAATCTTTTCAGATAAATGTTCAGGGACTTTAAATTTAATATAGGTCTGACCGAACCATCCGGTTTCGGTACCACAAACATTGTGGAATAGTATCCCCTTCCCTGTTGAAGGAGGGGAACCTTTACCACCACCTGCTGGAGATATAATTTGTGAATTGCCGCTAACACTACCTCCCTTTCCATGGGAAAAGCTGGCAGGGCCGATTTGAGGTAACGGTGAGGGGGCATCACTTCGAATTCCAGCTTGTATCCCTGAGACACAATCTGTATAGCCCAGGGATCCACCTGTGAGCGAACCCACTGGTGGCTGAAATTTCAGAGATGCGCCCCCACCGCTCCTGGCTCCACCTGTGGAGCCCCACCGTCATGCGGTGGATTTAGTGGAAGCTGGGGAGGACTTCTGTTCCTGGGAACTAGCTGTATGGTGCAGCTTCTTTCCTCTACCCCTGCCTCTGGCAAGAAAGGATGCACCTCTGACTTTATTGCTTTTTTGTGATCGAAAGGACTGCATTTGGTAATACGGTGCTTTCTTAGGCTGTGAGGGATTATATGGCAAAAAATTTGACTTCCCAGCCGTAGCTGTGGAAACTAGGTCCGAGAGACCGTCCCCAAACAATTCCTCACCCTTGTAAGGTAAAACCTCCATGTGCTTTTTGGAGTCGGCATCACCTGTCCATTGCCGAGTCCACAGGACCCTTCTGGCAGAAATTGACATTGCATTTATTCTAGAGCCCAGTAGGCAAATGTCCCTCTGGGCATCCCTCATATATAGGACAGCGTCTTTTATATGCCCCAGGGTCAGTAAAATAGTATCCTTGTCCAAGGTATCCAGTTCCTCAGACAGATCATCTGTCCATGCTGCTACAGCACTACACATCCAGGCCGACGCAATTGCCGGCCTCAGTAGAGTACCTGAATGTGTATAAACAGACTTCAGGATACTTTCCTGCTTCCTATCCGCAGGATCCTTTAGGGAGGCCGTATCCTGCGACGGCAGGGCCACCTTCTTAGATAAGCGTGTCAGAGCTTTGTCTACCCTAGGGGAGGATTCCCAGCGCATCCTGTCCGTTGGCGGGAACGGGTACGCCATAAGTAACCTTTTGGAAATCAGCACTTTCCTATCGGGGGAATCCCACGCTTTTTCACATAACTCATTTAACTCATGCGAAGGGGGAAGTGTCACCTCTTGCTTTTTCTCCCCAAACATATAAACCCTCTTGTCAGGGACAGGGTTTACCTCTGATATGTGCAATACATCCTTCATTGCTATAATCATGTAGCGGATGGCTTTAGCCATTTTAGGCTGCAATTTTGCATCATCGCCATCGACACTGGAGTCAGAATCCGTGTCGATATCTGTGTCAACAATTTGGGATAGTGGGCGCTTCTGAGACCCTGACGGCCTCTGCGCTGTAGGATCAGGCATGGGCTGAGACCCCGACTGTCCCAAGGTTTCAGCTTTATCCAACCTTTTATGCAAGGAGTTTACATTATCATTTAACACCTTCCACATATCCATCCAATCAGGTGTCGGCACCGTCGGCGGAGACACGTCATTCATCTGCACCTGCTCTGCCTCCACATAGCCCTCCTCGTCAAACATGTCGACACAAGCGTACCGACACACCACACACACAGGGGATGCTCTATATGAGGACAGGACCCCCACAAGGCCTTTTGGAGAGACAGAGTATGCCAGCACACACCCCAGCGCTATATGACCCAGGAATCACACAGTAACTTAGTGTTTACCCAGTAGCTGCTGTATATATGATTAATGTGCTAAATTTATGTGCCCCCCCTCTCAATTTACCCTCTTTCTACCGTGAGTCTGCAGAGGAGAGCCTGGGGAGCTTCCTCTCAGCGGAGCTGTGGAGAGAAAATGGCGCTGGTGAGTGCTGAGGAAGAGGCCCCGCCCCCTCAGCGGCGGGCTTCTGTCCCACGATTTTGTGTAAAAATAATGGCGGGGGCTCATGCATATTACAGTGCCCAGCTGTATATATGCTGCTTTTTGCCAGGAGGTACTCAATTGCTGCCCAGGGCGCCCCCCCCCCCCCCTGCGCCCTGCACCCTACAGTGACCGGAGTGTGTGGGTTAGTGTGGGAGCAATGGCGCACAGCTGCAGTGCTGTGCGCTACCTCATATGAAGACAGGAGTCTTCTGCCGCCGATTTTGACGTCTTCTTGCTTTAGCCGCCGGCTTCTGTCTTCTGGCTCTGCGAGGGGTACGGCGGCGCGGCTCCGGGAACGGACGACCAAGGTTAGGTTCCTGTGTTCGATCCCTCTGGAGCTAATGGTGTCCAGTAGCCTAAGAAGCGCAACCTAGCCGCAGTTAGTAGGTTTGCTTCTCTCCCCTCAGTCCCACGTAGCAGAGAGTCTGTTGCCAGCAGAAGATCTCTGAAAATAAAAAACCTAACTAAAATACTTTATTATTAGCAAGCTCAGGAGAGCTCACGAAAATGCACCCAGCTCCTTCCGGGCACAGATTCTAACTGGGGTCTGGAGGAGGGGCATAGAGAGAGGAGCCAGTGCACACCAGTAGTATTAAATCTTTCTTAGAGTGCCCAGTCTCCTGCGGAGTCCGTCTATTCCCCATGGTCCTTAAGGAGTCCCCAGCATCCACTAGGACGTTAGAGAAACAAAAGGATTTTCCCACGCACTCGAGGGTTGTTACCAACAAGAACTGTACACTATCTAATAATAGAAAAATTAGAGCTCTTAGTTACATATATTTCTCTGACGTCCTAGTGGATGCTGGGGACTCCGTAAGGACCATGGGGAATAGCGGCTCCGCAGGAGACTGGGCACAAAAGTAAAGCTTTAGGACTACCTGGTGTGCACTGGCTCCTCCCCCTATGACACTCCTCCAAGCCTCAGTTAGATTTTTGTGCCCGAACGAGAAGGGTGCAGACTAGGTGGCTTTCCTGAGCTGCTTAGTGAAAAGTTTAGTTTAGGTTTTTTATTTTCAGTGAGACCTGCTGGCAACAGGCTCACTGCATCGAGGGACTAAGGGGAGAAGAAGCGAACTCACCTGCGTGCAGAGTGGATTGGGCTTCTTAGGCTACTGGACACCATTAGCTCCAGAGGGATCGAACACAGGCCCAGCCATGGAGTCCGGTCCCAGAGCCGCGCCGCCGGCCCCCTTACAGAGCCAGAAGCAAGAAGAGTTCCGGAAAATCGGCGGCAGAAGACATCCTGTCTTCACCAAGGTAGCGCACAGCACTGCAGCTGTGCGCCATTGCTCCTCAGCACACTTCACACTTCGGTCACTGAGGGTGCAGGGCGCTAGGGGGGGGCGCCCTGAGCAGCAATTAAAACACCTTGGCTGGCGAAAATACATCACATATAGCCCCCAGGGCTATATGGATGAATTTTAACCCCTGCCAGAATCCATAAAAAAGCAGGAGAAAAGTCTGCGAAAAAGGGGCGGAGCCTATCTCCTCAGCACACTGGCGCCATTTTCCCTCACAGCTCCGTTGGAGGGAAGCTCCCTGGCTCTCCCCTGCAGTCACTACACTACAGAAAGGGTTAAAAAAGAGAGGGGGGCACAAATTAGGCGCAGTATTAACAATACAGCAGCTATAAGGGGAAAAACACTTATATAAGGTTATCCCTGTATATATATATATATAGCGCTATGGTGTGTGCTGGCAAACTCTCCCTCTGTCTCCCCAAAGGGCTAGTGGGGTCCTGTCCTCTATCAGAGCATTCCCTGTGTGTGTGCTGTGTGTCGGTACGTTTGTGTCGACATGTATGAGGAGGAAAATGATGTGGAGGCGGAGCAAATTGCCTGTAATAGGGATGTCACCCCCTAGGGGGTCGACACCTGAGTGGGTGAACTGTTGGAAGGAATTAACAGTGTCAGCTCTTTACAAAAGATAGTGGTTGACATGAGACAGCCGGCTACTCAGCTTGTGCCTGTCCAGACGTCTCATAGGCCGTCAGGGGCTCTAAAGCGCCCGTTACCTCAGATGGCAGATACAGACGCCGACACGGATACTGACTCCAGTGTCGACGGTGAAGAGACAAATGTGACTTCCAGTAGGGCCACACGTTACATGATTGAGGCAATGAAAAATGTTTTACACATTTCTGATAATACGAGTACCACCAAAAGGGGTATTATGTTCGGTGAGGAAAAACTACCTGTAGTTTTCCTGAATCTGAGAAATTAAATGAGGTGTGTGATGAAGCGTGGGTTTCCCCCGATAAAAACTGATAATTTCTAAACAGTTATTGGCATTATATCCTTTCCCGCCAGAGGTTAGGGTGCGTTGGGAAACACCCCCTAGGGTGGATAAAGCGCTCACACGCTTGTAAAAACAAGGGCTCTACCCTCTCCTGAGATGGCCGCCCTTAAGGATCCTGCTGATAGAAAGCAGGAGGGTATCCTAAAATGTATTTACACACATACTGGTGTTATACTGCGACCAGCAATCGCCTCAGCCTGGATGTGCAGTGCTGGGTTGGCGTGGCCGGATTCCCTGACTGAAAATATTGATACCCTAGATAGGGACAGTATATTATTGCCTATAGAGCATTTAAAAGATGCATTTCTATATATGCGTGATGCACAGCGGAATATTTGCCGACTGGCATCAAGAGTAAGTGCGTTGTCCATTTCTGCCAGAAGAGGGTTATGGACACGACAGTGGTCAGGTGATGCGGATTCCAAACGGCATATGGAAGTATTGCCTTATAAAGGGGAGGAGTTATTTGGGGTCGGTCTTTCAGACCTGGTGGCCACGGCAACAGCTGGGAAATCCACGTTTTTACCCCAGGTCGCCTCTCAACATAAGAAGACGCCGTATTATCAGGCGCAGTCCTTTCGTTCCCATAAGGGCAAGCGGGCAAAAGGTTCCTCATTTCTGCCCCGTGACAGAGGGAGAGGAAAAAGGCTGCAGAAATCAGCCAGTTCCCAGGAACAGAAGCCCTCTCCCGCCTCTGCCAAGCCCTCAGCATGACGCTGGGGCTTTACAAGCGGACTCAGGCAGGGTGGGGGCCCGTCTCAAGAATTTCAGCGCGCAGTGGGCTCACTCGCAAGTAGACCCCTGGATCCTTCAGGTGGTATCTCAGGGGTACAAATTGGAATTCGAGACGTCTCCCCCTCGCCGTTTCCTAAAGTCGGCTTTACCGACGTCTCCCTCCGACAGGGAGGCAGTTTTGGAAGCCATTCACAAGCTGTATTCCCAGCAGGTGATAATCAAGGTACCCCTCCTGCAACAGGGAAAGGGGTATTATTCCACACTGTTGTGGTACCGAAGCCGGACAGCTCGGTGAGACCGATTTTAAATCTAAAATCTTTGAACACTTACATACAGAAGTTCAAATTCAAGATGGAGTCACTCAGAGCAGTGATTGCGAACCTGGAAGAAGGGGACTACATGGTGTCTCTGGACATAAAGGATGCTTACCTTCATGTCCCAGTTTACCCTTCTCACCAAGGGTACCTCAGGTTTGTGGTACAGAACTGTCACTATCAGTTTCAGACGCTGCCGTTTGGATGGTCCACGGCACCCCGGGTCTTTACCAAGGTAATGGCCGAAATGATGATACTCCTTCGAAGGAAGGGAGTTTTAGTTATCCCTTACTTGGACGATCTCCCGATAAGGGTAAGATCCAGAGAACAGTTGGAGGTCGGTGTAGCACTATCTCAGGTAGTGTTGCGGCAGCACGGTTGGATTCTTAATATTCCAAAATCACAGCTGGTTCCGACGACTCGTCTTCTGTTCCTAGGGATGATCCTGGACACAGTCCAGAAAAAAGGTGTTTCTCCCGGAGGAGAAAGCCAGGGAGTTATCCGAGCTAGTCAGGAACCTCCTAAAACCGAGCCAAGTCTCAGTGCATCAATGCACAAGGGTTCTGGGAAAAATGGTGGCTTCCTACGAAGCAATCCCATTCGGCAGATTCCACGCAAGAACTTTTCAGTGGGACCTGCTGGACAAATGGTCCGGGTCGCATCTTCAGATGCATCAGCAGATAACCCTGTCACCAAGGACAAGGGTGTCCCTCCTGTGGTGGTTGCAGAGTGCTCATCTTCTAGAGGGCCGCAGATTCGGCATTCAGGACTGGGTCCTGGTGACCACGGATGCCAGCCTGCGAGGCTGGGGAGCAGTCACACAGGGAAGGAATTTCCAGGGCTTATGGTCAAGCCTGGAGACATCACTTCACATAAATATCCTGAAGCTAAGGGCCATTTACAATGCTCTAAGCTTAGCAAGACCTCTGCTTCAAGGTCAGCCGGTGTTGATCCAGTCGGACAACATCACGGCAGTCACCCACGTAAACAGACAGGGTGGCACAAGAAGCAGGAGGGCAATGGCAGAAGCTGCAAGGATTCTTCGCTGGGCGGAAAATCATGTGATAGCACTGTCAGCAGTATTCATTCCGGGAGTGGACAACTGGGAAGCAGACTTCCTCAGCAGACACGACCTCCACCCGGGAGAGTGGGGACTTCACCCAGAAGTCTTCCACATGATTATAAACCGTTGGGAAAAACTCGACAGGTATTGCGCCAGGTCAAGGGACCCTCAGGCAATAGCTGTAGACGCTATGGTAACACCGTGGGTGTACCAGTCAGTGTATGTGTTCCCTCCTCTGCCTCTCATACCCAAGGTACTGAGAATTATAAGATGGAGAGGAGTAAGCACTATATTCGTGGCTCCGGATTGGCCAAGAAGGACTTGGTAACCGGAACTTCAAGAGATGCTCACGGAGGATCCGTGGCCTCTACCTCTAAGAAGGGACCTGCTCCAGCAAGGACCCTGTCTGTTCCAAGACTTACCGCGGCTGCGTTTGACGGCATGGCGGTTGAACGCCGGATCCTGAAGGAAAAAGGCATTCCGGATGAAGTCATCCCTATCCTGATCAAAGCCAGGAAGGATGTAACTGCAAAACATTATCACCGCATTTGGCGAAAATATGTTGCGTGGTGCGAGGCCAGTAAGGCCCGACGGAGGAATTTCAACTGGGTCGATTCCTACATTTCCTGCAAACAGGAGTGTCTATGGGCCTGAAATTGGGGTCCATTAAGGTTCAAATTTCGGCCCTGTCAATTTTCGTCCAAAAAGAACTAGCTTCAGTCCCTGAAGTTCAGACGTTTGTAAAAGGGGTACTGTATATACAGCCTCCTTTTGTGCCTCCAGTGGCACCTTGGGATCTCAATGTAGTTTTGGGTTCCAAAAGTCACATTGGTTTGAACCACTTAAATCTGTGGAGTTAAAATATCTCACATGGAAAGTGGTCATGCTGTTGGCCCTGGCCTGGGCAAGGCGCGTGTCAGAATTGGCGGCTTTATCCTGTAAAAGCCCTTATCTGATTTTCCATTCGGACAGGGCGGAATTGAGGACTCGTCCTCAGTTTCTCCCTAAGGTAGTTTCAGCGTTTCACCTGAACCAACCTATTGTGGTGCCTGCGGCTACTAGGGACTTGGAGGACTCCAAGTTGCTAGACGTTGTCTGGGCCCTGAAAATATATGTTTCCAGGACGGCTGGAGTCAGAAAATCTGACTCGCTGTTTATCCTGTATGCACCCAACAAGCTGGGTGCTCCTGCTTCTAAACAGACTATTGCTCGTTGGATTTGTAGTACAATTCAGCTTGCACATTCTGTGGCAGGCCTGCCACAGCCAAAAAATAAGATTTTACTTACCGATAAATCTATTTCTCGGAGTCCGTAGTGGATGCTGGGGTTCCTGAAAGGACCATGGGGAATAGCGGCTCCGCAGGAGACAGGGCACAAAAAGTAAAGCTTTTCCAGATCAGGTGGTGTGCACTGGCTCCTCCCCCTATGACCCTCCTCCAGACTCCAGTTAGGTACTGTGCCCGGACGAGCGTACACAATAAGGGAGGATTTTGAATCCCGGGTAAGACTCATACCAGCCACACCAATCACACCGTACAACTTGTGATCTAAACCCAGTTAACAGTATGATAACAGCGGAGCCTCTGAAAGATGGCTTCCTTCAACAATAACCCGAATTAGTTAACAATAACTATGTACAATTATTGCAGATAATCCGCACTTGGGATGGGCGCCCAGCATCCACTACGGACTCCGAGAAATAGATTTATCGGTAAGTAAAATCTTATTTTCTCTATCGTCCTAGTGGATGCTGGGGTTCCTGAAAGGACCATGGGGATTATACCAAAGCTCCCAAACGGGCGGGAGAGTGCGGATGACTCTGCAGCACCGAATGAGAGAACTCCAGGTCCTCCTTAGCCAGAGTATCAAATTTGTAAAATTTTACAAACGTGTTCTCCCCTGACCACGTAGCTGCTCGGCAAAGTTGTAATGCCGAGACCCCTCGGGCAGCCGCCCAAGATGAGCCCACCTTCCTTGTGGAGTGGGCCTTTACAGATTTAGGCTGTGGCAGGCCTGCCACAGAATGTGCAAGTTGGATTGTGCTACAGATCCAACGAGCAATCGTCTGCTTAGACGCAGGAGCACCCATCTTGTTGGGTGCATACAATATAAACAACGAGTCAGATTTTCTGACTCCAGCTGTCCTTGCAATATATATTTTTAATGCTCTGACAACGTCCAGTAACTTGGAGTCCTCCAAGTCACTTGTAGCCGCAGGCACTACAATAGGCTGGTTCAGATGAAATGCTGACACCACCTTAGGGAGAAAATGCGGACGAGTCCGCAGTTCTGCCCTGTCCGAATGGAAAATCAGATATGGGCTTTTGTAAGATAAAGCTGCCAGTTCTGACACTCTCCTGGCCGAAGCCAGGGCTAGAAGCATGGTCACTTTCCATGTGAGATATTTCAAATCCACCTTCTTTAGTGGTTCAAACCAATGAGATTTTAGAAAGTCCAAAACCACATTGAGATCCCACGGTGCCACTGGAGGCACCACAGGAGGCTGTATATGTAGCACTCCCTTAACAAAGGTCTGGACTTCAGGGACTGAAGCCAATTCTTTTTGAAAGAAAATCGACAGGGCCGAAATTTGAACCTTAATAGATCCCAATTTGAGACCCATAGACAATCCTGATTGCAGGAAATGTAGGAATCGACCCAGTTGAAATTCCTCCGTCGGAGCACTCCGATCTTCGCACCACGCAACATATTTTCGCCAAATTCGGTGATAATGTTGCACGGTTACTTCCTTCCTTGCTTTAATCAAAGTAGGAATGACTTCTTCCGGCATGCCTTTTTCCTTTAGGATCCGGCGTTCAACCGCCATGCCGTCAAACGCAGCCGCGGTAAGTCTTGAAACAGACAGGGACCCTGCTGAAGCAAGTCCCTCCTTAGAGGTAGAGGCCACGGATCTTCCGTGATCATCTCTTGAAGTTCCGGGTACCAAGTCCTTCTTGGCCAATCCGGAACCACTAGTATCGTCCTTACGCCTCTTTGCCGTATAATTCTCAATACTTTTGGTATGAGAGGCAGAGGAGGAAACACATACACCGACTGGTACACCCAAGGCGTTACCAGCGCGTCCACAGCTATTGCCTGCGGATCTCTTGACCTGGCGCAATACCTGTCCAGTTTTTTGTTGAGGCGAGACGCCATCATGTCCACCATTGGTCTTTCCCAACGGGTTACCAGCAAGTGGAAGACTTCTGGATGAAGTCCCCACTCTCCCGGGTGAAGATCGTGTCTGCTGAGGAAGTCTGCTTCCCAGTTGTCCACTCCCGGGATGAACACTGCTGACAGTGCTATCACATGATTCTCTGCCCAGCGAAGAATCCTTGCAGCTTCTGCCATTGCACTCCTGCTTCTTGTGCCGCCCTGTCTGTTCACATGGGCGACTGCCGTGATGTTGTCCGACTGGATCAACACCGGTTTTCCCTGAAGCAGAGGTTCTGCCTGGCTTAGAGCATTGTATATTGCTCTTAGTTCCAGAATGTTTATGTGAAGAGACGTTTCCAGGCTCGTCCATACTCCCTGGAAGTTTCTTCCTTGTGTGACTGCTCCCCAGCCTCTCAGGCTGGCGTCCGTGGTCACCAGGATCCAATCCTGTATGCCGAATCTGCGGCCCTCCAATAGATGAGCACTCTGCAACCACCACAGAAGAGACACCCTTGTCCTTGGAGACAGGGTTATCCGCAGGTGCATCTGAAGATGCGACCCTGACCATTTGTCCAACAGATCCCTTTGGAAAATTCTTGCGTGGAATCTGCCGAATGGAATTGCTTCGTAAGAAGCCACCATTTTTCCCAGGACTCTTGTGCATTGATGTACAGACACCTTTCCTGGTTTCAGGAGGTTCCTGACAAGCTCGGATAACTCCTTGGCTTTTTCCTCCGGGAGAAAAACCTTTTTCTGAACCGTGTCCAGAATCATCCCTAGGAACAGCAGACGAGTTGTCGGCATTAACTGGGATTTTGGAATATTCAGAATCCACCCGTGCTGTTTTAGCACTTCTTGAGACAGTGCTAATCCCATCTCTAGCTGTTCTCTGGACCTTGCCCTTATTAGGAGATCGTCCAAGTATGGGATAATTAATATGCCTTTTCTTCGAAGAAGAATCATCATCTCGGCCATTACCTTTGTAAAGACCCGAGGTGCCGTGGACAATCCGAACGGCAGCGTCTGAAACTGATAGTGACAGTTTTGTACAACGAACCTGAGGTACCCCTGGTGTGAGGGGTAAATTGGAACGTGGAGATACGCATCCTTGATGTCCAAGGATACCATAAAGTCCCCCTCTTCCAGGTTCGCTATCACTGCTCTGAGTGACTCCATCTTGAACTTGAACTTCTTTATGTACAGGTTCAAGGACTTCAGATTTAGAATAGGCCTTACCGAGCCATCCGGCTTCGGTACCACAAAAAGAGTGGAATAATACCCCTTCCCTTGTTGTAGAAGAGGTACCTTGACTATCACCTGCTGAGAGTACAGCTTGTGAATGGCTTCCAAAACCGTCTCCCTTTCGGAGGGGGACGTTGGTAAAGCAGACTTCAGGAAACGGCGAGGTGGATCTGTCTCTAATTCCAACCTGTACCCCTGAGATATTATCTGCAGGATCCAGGGATCTACCTGCGAGTGAGCCCACTGCGCGCTGTAATTTTTGAGACGACCACCCACCGTCCCCGAGTCCGCTTGAGAAGCCCCAGCGTCATGCTGAGGCTTTTGTAGAAGCCGGGGAAGGCTTCTGTTCCTGGGAAGGAGCTGCCTGTTGCTGTCTCTTCCCTCGACCTCTGCCTCGTGGCAGATATGAATAGCCCTTTGCTCTCTTATTTTTAAAGGAACGAAAGGGCTGCGGTTGAAAAGTCGGTGCCTTTTTCTGTTGGGGAGTGACTTGAGGTAGAAAGGTGGATTTCCCGGCTGTAGCCGTGGCCACCAAATCTGATAGACCGACTCCAAATAACTCCTCCCCTTTATACGGCAAAACTTCCATATGTCGTTTTGAATCCGCATCGCCTGTCCACTGTCGCGTCCATAAAGCTCTTCTGGCCGAAATGGACATAGCACTTACCCGTGATGCCAGTGTGCAGATATCCCTCTGTGCATCACGCATATAAAGAAATGCATCCTTTATTTGTTCTAACGACAGTAAAATATTGTCCCTGTCCAGGGTATCAATATTTTCAATCAGGGACTCTGACCAAACTACCCCAGCACTGCACATCCAGGCAGTCGCTATAGCTGGTCGTAGTATAACACCTGCATGTGTGTATATACTTTTTTGGATATTTTCCATCCTCCTATCTGATGGATCTTTAAGTGCGGCCGTCTCAGGAGAGGGTAACGCCACTTGTTTAGATAAGCGTGTTAGCGCCTTGTCCACCCTAGGAGGTGTTTCCCAGCGCTCCCTAACCTCTGGCGGGAAAGGGTATAATGCCAATAATTTCTTTGAAATTATCAGCTTTTTATCAGGGGCAACCCACGCTTCATTACACACGTCATTTAATTCTTCTGATTCAGGAAAAACTATAGGTAGTTTTTTCACACCCCACATAATACCCTGTTTAGTGGTACCTGTAATATCAGCTAAATGTAACGCCTCCTTCATTGCCAAAATCATATAACGTGTGGCCCTACTGGAAAATACGGTTGATTCGTCACCGTCACCACTGGAGTCAGTGCCTGTGTCTGGGTCTGTGTCGACCGACTGAGGCAAAGGGCGTTTCACAGCCCCTGACGGTGTTTGAGTCGCCTGGACAGGCACTAATTGATTGTCCGGCCGTCTCATGTCGTCAAACGACTGCTTTAGCGTGTTGACACTATCCCGTAGTTCCATAAATAAAGGCATCCATTCTGGTGTCGACTCCCTAGGGGGTGACATCCTCATATTTGGCAATTGCTCCGCCTCCACACCAATATCGTCCTCATACATGTCGACACACACGTACCGACACACAGGGAATGCTCCTAACGAAGACAGGACCCACTAGCCCTTTGGGGAGACAGAGGGAGAGTTTGCCAGCACACACCAAAAGCGCTATATATAACAGGGATAGCCTTATAATAAGTGCTCCCTTATAGCTGCTTTATATATATCAAAATATCGCCATAAATTTGCCCCCCCTCTCTGTTTTACCCTGTTTCTGTAGTGCAGTGCAGGGGAGAGACCTGGGAGCCGTCCTGACCAGCGGAGCTGTGAGAGGAAATGGCGCCGTGTGCTGAGGAGATAGGCCCCGCCCCTTTTCCGGCGGGCTCGTCTCCCGCTATTTAGTGAATCCAGGCAGGGGTTAAATATCTCCATATAGCCTCTGGGGGCTATATGTGAGGTATTTTTAGCCTTTATATAGGTTACATTTGCCTCCCAGGGCGCCCCCCCCCAGCGCCCTGCACCCTCAGTGACTGCGTGTGAAGTGTGCTGAGAGGAAAATGGCGCACAGCTGCAGTGCTGTGCGCTACCTTTAGAAGACTGCAGGAGTCTTCAGCCGCCGATTCTGGACCTCTTCTGACTTCAGCATCTGCAAGGGGGCCGGCGGCGCGGCTCCGGTGACCATCCAGGCTGTACCTGTGATCGTCCCTCTGGAGCTGATGTCCAGTAGCCAAGAAGCCAATCCATCCTGCACGCAGGTGAGTTCACTTCTTCTCCCCTCAGTCCCTCGTTGCAGTGATCCTGTTGCCAGCAGGACTCACTGTAAAATAAAAAACCTAAGCTAAACTTTTTCTAAGCAGCTCTTTAGGAGAGCCACCTAGATTGCACCCTTCTCGGCCGGGCACAAAAATCTAACTGGAGTCTGGAGGAGGGTCATAGGGGGAGGAGCCAGTGCATACCACCTGATCTGGAAAAGCTTTACTTTTTGTGCCCTGTCTCCTGCGGAGCCGCTATTCCCCATGGTCCTTTCAGGAACCCCAGCATCCACTAGGACGATAGAGAAATCTGTAAATGCCCACTCCACAAGGAAGGTGGGCTCATCTTGGGCGGCTGCCCGAGGGGTCTCGGCTTTACAACTTTGCCGAGCAGCTACTTGGTCAGGAGCAAATACGTTTGTAAAATTCTACAAATTTGATACCCTGGCTGAGGAGGACCTGGAGTTCTCTCATTTGGTGCTGCAGAGTCATCCGCACTCTCCCGCCCGTTTGGGAGCTTTGGTATAATCCCCATGGTCCTTACGGAGTCCCCAGCATCCACTAGGACGTCAGAGAAAATAAGAATTTACTTACCGATAATTCTATTTCTCGTAGTCCGTAGTGGATGCTGGGCGCCCATCCCAAGTGCGGATTGTCTGCAATACTGGTACATAGTTATTGTTACCAAAAATCGGGTTATTGCTGTAGTGAGCCATCTTTTCTAGAGGCTCCTCTGTTATCATGCTGTTAACTGGGTTTAGATCACAAGTTATACGGTGTGATTGGTGTGGCTGGTATGAGTCTTACCCGGGATTCAAAATCCTTCCTTATTGTGTACGCTCGTCCGGGCACAGTATCCTAACTGAGGCTTGGAGGAGGGTCATAGGGGGAGGAGCCAGTGCACACCAGGTAGTCCTAAAGCTTTACTTTTGTGCCTAGTCTCCTGCGGAGCCGCTATTCCCCATGGTCCTTACGGAGTCCCCAGCATCCACTACGGACTACGAGAAATAGAATTATCGGTAAGTAAATTCTTATTTTTGCAAAAAATATGATAAGCCTCCAGGCCACTTCATGGCTGCTCTATTGCTGGAGGTCCCTTATACTAAGTATAAGTCCAGGGAGTGGACCCCACACAGTCGGCTCAGGCCCAACCACCCCAGGACAGCACACCATTGACAAACTAAAGTGTTTATATGTGTTAATAAGAATGTGTCAATACCATCTGAATACAAGATACTGATTTTCATAGAAGATAACTTCTGTACACTGTTAACTCTGCACCCCCCCCCCTCCCCCCAACTCCCTTGACCTCAGACCCACATTCCTGACTGCGGGTGTAGTACGGTATGCCGGCGGTCGGACTCCTGGCGACCAGCATATCGACAGTGTGGCGGGCACAAATGAGCCCCTTGCGGGATCGCTGCGGGGACGGTGGCGCGCTAAGCGCGCCACACTATTTTATTCTCCCTCCAGGGGGGTCGTGGACCCCCACGAGGGAGAATAAGTGTCGGTATGCCGGCTGTCGGGATTCCGGCGCCGGTATACTGAGCGCCGGGATCCCGACAGCTGGCATACTGAAGACCATCCCTGACTGCATGTGCCAATAAATGTATTGACAAATATTTAACACTGTATTACCATAATTATGCAAATACAGGGAGCCGCACAATTTGGGGGTCAATGGGCGCTTATGCACATTACGCCAGGTACAGCCCAATATACACAAGACGCCAGGTACAGCCCAATATACACAAGATGCCAGGTACAGCACATTATATACATTACACCAGGGCAGGCACGTGTGGATGTGCTGCTGCTCCTCCATCTGTGCACTCCTCCCCCCCACCTCCATGGCAGGCACCTTATCTCCCATACCCCCCTCGCCCAATCCCCCACACACTGATTGTGGTGCTCCATTGGCAGCAGCACTCTGGCAGACAGCTCACCTCCCATGCAACCCCACCCCGACACATTTTGATTGCGGACAGATACAGGTAAAGACAGCACTCAATGTACAATCTGTCCCCTTCACAGTCCTCTCACAGACTTGCAGTCCAGCCGCTACTGTAGGTTGCGCACCACAGCAGAGACAGGGCGGGATGGGAGGAGAAGAGGGGAGGACACAGCGTTGCGAGCAGCGCAATGTCAATACACATGGGGACAATCATCCGGAGTTACGTACAGTTGACCTGGAGGACCGCTGTAATAGAACAAATACCTACTACAGAGCGGGCGGCCTGTGTGATGCCGCGGCATCCATCCATGCTGCAGCAGCCGGATCTTGGGGTCCCTCAAGTTGGGGCCCGGGATGGGTGTTCCCTTTGACCCCCTGTCGCCGGGCCTATTTCTCACAGACTGGAACACACCTTTTGCACAGCGAGAGAACTTGATTGTAAGGTCAGAAAAACAAAAAAATTATCTTATTCACTCGTGGCTACATTTGTGTGGAATGTCATTATTGCTGCATCAGTGTGAACAATACAGAGTGCTCTGGAAACAGGAAGAGGTCTTCTTTGTCCATAACTTTTGTTTCTGATTAAGTACGAAATAGCACACCATTGTCCTTAAGCCTTCACTGCCAAGTCAGTGGTCCAGTATTCATTTAAACATTAGGAATTAGCAAAGTATAATATATATATATATATATATATATATATATATATTTTTTTTTTTTTTTTTTATATTTATTAGGGCTGGGCAAGTTAACGCGATAATATCGCGTTAACGCATTAGCTAATTAACGGGCGACAATTATTTTAACGCGCACCGGCAGCTGCCTTGGAAGGACAGAGGCTAAGCCGCGGCGCTATTCTAACTACAATGCCGTCCGTGAGCCAATCGGAGGTCACGGACCGGCAGCCAATCAGGAGCTGCCATTTGGCAGCTACTGATTGGCTGCCAGCCCGTGACCTCCGATTGGCTCACGGACGGCATTGTAGTTAGAATAGCATTGCAGCTCTGTTCCTCCTTGCCGTGGCTGCCTGGCGGTTCGCAGGCAGCTGGCCCTGTCCCGATCTTTGCTGCTGCCTCCCGGGTCCCCTCAAAATGTAAGTTTTGTAGAATGCAGGGGGGAGGAATGGGCAGCAGTGCAAGTATGCGGGAACTTAGATATCTGGCACTGGGGGGGGGGGGATGTATACCTGGCACTGGGAACATATCTGGCACTGGGGGAACTTGTGTACCTGGCACTGGGGTATAACTGGCACTGGGGGCATATCTGGCCCTGAAGGGCATGTATACCTGGCACTGGGGGCTTATCTGATACTGGGGGATATCTGGCACTGGGGGCATATCTGGCCCTGAGGGGCATGTATACCTGGCACTGGGGGCTTATCTGATACTGGGGTATATCTGGCACTGGGGGCATATCTGGCACTGGGGGGCATGTATACCTGGCACTGGGGGAACATCTGTCACTGGGGGGGCATGTATACCTGGCACTGGGGGATATCTGGCACTGGTGGGACATGTGTGGTGCATACAGTAGTTAGCTGCAGACAGCCATGGAGACCGTGACAGCGCCGGTGCCATTTCAAGTGTATTGCTGGCCACCAGCGAGCCAATAGGAACTTGAGTACTGGCAGCCAACCAGGAGCGCAATACACTACTTTTGAATTCATTATTGAATCTTGCGCATAACAATGCGATTAATCTATGAAAATCATGCGATTAATCGCGATTAGAAATTTTAATCGTTGCCCACCACTAATAAATAAATATATATATATATATATATATATATATATATAAAATCTTTTTATTTTTGTAGAGTGGGGAGCTTGTCAGCAGAATATAAATGATGGCCGCTAAACATTGTTAATTGAAAGCATATAGAGTAGGACGCTGAATAAAAATGAACAGTAGGTCCAATCCTTTTACACACTGTCTGTTCCGGTTTGCTCCCTCCTTTACACAGCAGACATGACCAGTGGCAGTGGACGCAAAGCCACATATTGGGGGTCATTCTGTCCCGATTGCTCGCTGCAGTTTCTCGCAGCGATCGGGTCAGAACTGCGCATGCGCCGGCGCATGGCAGTCGTCGTTGCCTAGCGATCGCCTCTGAGGCAGTATTCTAGAACATTTGCAAACATTCAGATTTAAACTAGCAGCAACCTAAACATCTAGTAGAAAATTACTTCTAGACATGCATCCGCTCACAACACAGTGTATTCCTTCACCTATAGCGTACGTGTCATTATGCGGTTTAATTGTTAGGTGGCCAACATATGAATCATTGCATACACAAAACATACCTTCAAGATACAGAAAATAAAATAAACTTTGACTAGTATTTGCAGGGGCGCACTGACATTCACATTAAGACAGAAATATGGATACAAGGACAGACACCTGCACAAAACACTATGGCCCTCATTCAGAGTTGTTCGCTCGTTGTCAAGTATCGCTATATTGCGATTAGACGCTTACTGCGCATGCGCAATGTTCGCAGTGCGTCTGCGCCAAGTAAAATTGCTAAAAAGTTTGGTATTTTGCTCACGGCATAACAAGGATTTTTCATCGTTCTGGTGATCGGAGTGTGATTGACAGGAAGTGGGTGTTTCTGGGCGGAAACTGTCCGTTTTTTGGGTGTGTTCGGAAAAACGCTGCCATTTCTGGAAAAAACGCGGGAGTGGCTGGAGAAATGGGGGAGTGTCTGGGCGAACGCTGGGTGTGTTTGTGACGTCAAACCAGGAACGAAACTGACTGAACTGATCGCACTGGAAGAGTAAGTCTCGAGCTACTCAGAAACTGCAAAGAAATTTCTATTCGCAATTATGCAAATCTTTCGTTCTCAATTCTGCAAAGCTAAGATACACTCCCAGAGGGCGGCGGCTTAGCGTGTGCAATGCTGCTAAAAGCAGCTAACGAGCGAACAACTCGGAATGAGGGCCCATACACTTACAAAAGTAAAAGAAAAGAAAAAGAAAAAAGCCTAGACACGCTTCAAACATAATTATAAAGACTGACAAAATTGCATGCAGATAACACATTCCACATGCATACACATTACACTGGATACCAAATATCCAATTTCTAATTGGCTTATTGGCCGGATTACTGGATACTGTGTATGCACTGTGGGTCACCCATAGATGGCATCAAATGCTCCTGAAACAGTCAGATTGGGAGGTCAGGATCTGGTGTGCTGTACACGGTATCACTTTCCAGACTTCCCGCTCCTAATGTGATATGAAGACAATAAAGTGAGCTACAAATTGCTTGTGAGGGCGATTCAATTGTTTGTAACTCCCGTCTAAGAAACCCAGGAGGTATTCAAATGAATTGCCCATTTAGCTCCCACAACTGCCCCTTTCTCACACCCTAATGCATGGGATTAGCTTTGTTAAACAGCTTTCCCATGCTAAAAGCCCTACTTTACGCAAGTTTCTAGCACAATGGGGGTAATTCCAAGTTGATCGCAGCAGGATTTTTTTTTTTTAGCAGTTGGGCAAAACCATGTGCACTTGCAGGGGAGGCAGATATAACATGTGCAGATAGAGTTAGATTTGGGTGGGTTATTTTATTTCTGTGCAGGGTAAATACTGGCTGCTTTACTTTTACACTGCAAATTAGATTGCAGACTGAACACACCACACCCAAATCTAATACCCCTTTCACATCGCACAAATAACCCGGTATCTACACGGCATATTGCCGTGTCGAAACAGGTCAGTGTGCGTTGTGAAAGCTCCTTTGCTGAATTAGCGGGTCGCCTGACCCGGTAATTCAACCCGGTAAAAAAGAAGGGTTATTAATGTTATTAATAATGAGAATATCCCACTGATAGGTACTTATTTAAGTGAGGAAGTAGTCTGTGACCGATTAAAACATTTAAAGATAAATAAATCACCAGGGCCCGATGGTATTCACCCAAGGATTCTAATGGAGCTTCACTCTGAACTGGCAAAACCGCTATCTTTGATCTTTAAGGATTCAGTTAGATCAGGTATGGTTCCCAAAGAATGGCGTATAGCAGAAGTAGTGCCTATATTCAAAAAGGGAAGTAAAGCTGAACCAGGTAATTATAGACCAGTTAGTCTTACATCTATAGTGGGTAAATTATTGGAAGGTATTCTAAGAGATAGTATTTAGAAGTTCCTTGAAGTCAATAAGGTCATTAAAAGGAATCAACATGGGTTTATGAAGGACAGATCCTGTCAAACCAACTTACTTGGCTTTTATGATACAGTAAGCGCAAACCTAGATCAGGGTAAAGACGTGGCTGTAATCTTTTTAGACTTTGCCAAAGCGTTCGATACTGTACCACACATGAGACTTATCTACAAGCTACAAGCATCAGGGCTAGGAAGCACAATATGCACTTGGGTCAAAAACTGGTTAGATAATAGGGAGCAGCGCGTTGTGGTTAATGGATCTTTTTCAACTTGGACTGAAGTGCTAAGTGGTGTGCCGCAAGGCTCAGTATTAGGACCGCTATTGTTCAATATTTTCATTAACGACCTAACAGAAGGTCTAGAGAGCATGGTGTCAACTTTTGCAGATGATACCAAATTGTGTAAGACTATAAATACAGAGGAGGATGCCGAGTCTCTTCAGAACGACTTAGTTAAATTAGAAGCATGGGCAGCCAAATGGAGAATGCGCTTCAACACAGACAAGTGTAAGGTAATGCACTGTGGTAACAAGAACAAAAATTACACCTACCTACTAAATGGGGTAAAATTAGGGGATTCTGTACTGGAAAAGGACTTGGGTGTCCTCATAGATAGCAAACTAAGCAGTAGTACCCAAAGTAGGACTGCAGCAAAGAAGGCCAATAAGATATTAGCATGCATAAAACGGGGTATTGATGCTAGGGACGAGAGTATTATACTCCCGTTATATAAATCACTAGTGAGGCCACACCTTGAATACTGTGTACAATTCTGGGCACCGTACTACAAAAAGGATATCCTGGAGCTAGAAAAGGTTCAGAGGAGGGCGACCAAACTAATTAAGGGCATGGAGACGATGGAATACTAGGAAAGGCTTGAAAGACTAGGCATGTTTACATTGGAAAAGCGGAGACTAAGAGGGGATATGATCAACATCTACAAATATATAAGGGGAGAATACACAGAGCTTGCGCGGGACCTGTTTTTGGTTAGATCAACACAGAGGACTCGTGGACACTCGCTCAGGTTAGAGAAGAGAGGAGATTCCGCACAATACGGCGTAAAGGCTTTTTCACGGTAAGGACAATACGTGTTTGGAATTCCCTGCCTGAGGGAGTTGTAATGGCGGAATCGGTCAACACCTTTAAGAATGGGTTAGATAAATTCCTAATGGATAAGGATATCCAGGGGTATGGTGCATAGTCATGCATTATAGTTACTATAAATAGGGATAAAATGCAACGGCTGACAGCAGTATCAGTCAGAAATTTTAGTCAAATCATCATGCATAGGACACCACAAATAGGTTGAACTCGATAGACAATTGTCTTTTTTCAACCTCAGATACTATGTTACTATGTTACTGGGTTGAATACCGGGTCAGGTGCAGTGTGAATGGGAGCCGTTCCGATGAGACACGGCTCCCATTCACAGCATAAGGAGAGGCGGCGCAGGAGATGAGCTCATCTCCCAGCGCCGCCTCCACCCCCGCTGCTATGGCAACCGACCCGGTATATTGCCGGGTCGGAAAGCCAGCAAAGGAGCGCAAATGCCGGATCCCACCCGGTAAGGACACGTTTCTCTTACCGGGTGGCATCCGGCATTTGCGATCTGAAAGCAGCATAACTCTCTCTGCACATGTTACATCTGCCTCCCCTGCAGTGCACATGGTTTGGTCCAACTGCTAAAAAAAATCCTGCTGCGATCAACTTGGAATTACCCCCAATGTACCTTCCTGAGGTGCCAACAAACAACTGAATAGCTCCCAGGGTATTCTAAACAGGAGCAACAAATAATCCAATTACCCACAGTGTATACAGGACACACCAATCACTATCTAGAAAATAAAAGTTTAACTAAAGCAAATCTCACACTCAGGCTACATCCACATGTACTTTATGGAAGCATGCAGGAAAAGTAGAATCACTAGGTAATGCAAGAAGATAAGCAGGATGCAATTATGTTCATTTCATAAAGGTTTTTTGTTTTTTTTAAGTATTGGTGGTGATTTTCTAAAACATTCTATAGCTAGTTTCCAAATGTTGCTTGTTTGAGGTAACAAGGCATTTCCCTTTTCTGTACAATGAAGTTTGTTGATTTTGTTATTACTTTAACCTCATAGGAACAAATGCTTTTTAAGTCAGTGCTTGTCTTTGTTTTTATACTAGAAAATGATTAAACCATAACTCATAGTAGCAGCCAAAAGAAATGTATTTAAAGTCAATGTCAATACAGTAATACCTGGCCTAGTGCTTTTACCTATTATGCCATATACTAAAATTTGCAATTAAAGTCAATGTTAAGCTCTTTTTGGCTCTGGCTTGACATGCACACTCTTGTATTACTGGAGTATGATTTCATTGTAGATCATAGAACAGCTGGTAATATAGGTAAGTATTCTGAGTTGGGAATAAAGCAAGAAAGAGCAAGTACTGTAACTGCGCACATGGACAAACCATGTTCCAAAGCAAGGGGCGCAAATACATACTTTTATGAATGCAGTGTAAATACGGTCTGCTTTTGCATGCAGCCCACAAGTACTGCACAGCTTTAGGTTTACAAAACAATTTAGATTTGAGATTGCACATGCCTCTCCCAAATCTAAATCCCTCTGCAGTGCAACATGGTTTTACCAGAATACACAGATACTTGCTCTTTCTTGCTTTATTCCAAATTGTGAATCAGGCCAATGATCAGAGATGTGACAAATCTTATGTGACGCAAAGACACAGTGTATGGCAGGAGAGCATGGAAGCGACTCCTGGCAGCTTTGAGAAGTGAATATGAAGCGTATGTATTTAAAGAAAGAGTGGAAGGACCACACATTTTACAGCATTTTAAAGCATGTTTTAGTACTGCGCTGTGACCTGGTGAACCAGAAGCAGAGGCATTGAATCGGAAGGAGTAGTGCGGGCAGAAGTGCGGGTTCCGGAGTGTGCAGGATTGAGTGCGGGTGCCTGTTCGGGTGCAGAAGCAGAGCGGGAGAGTGAGCTGCCACTCCATGTGGCAGGGGGAGAAAGGGAGAGTCACCTGTTCGGGTACAGGCGTAGAACGGGCAGCGGGAGAGAGTGAGCTGCCGCTCCGTGTGCACGTGTTGAGAGGTGAAAGCCACTGAGCAGAGCAGTAAGCAGGAGTGAGCACTGCTGCAGCAGCTCGGTGGGAGTGAGTGGGAGCCGCTGAAAGGTGCAGGTGAGCGCTGCGTGTGTGAGTGTGGTGTGACGCTGAGCCAGGGGAGTGCACTGGCCAGGGTGTGTGGGTGGGGGGGGAAGCCGAGCTGAAATGAATACCCGGAGTATTGGCTGTTGTGCATTGATACATTCTTATACTGTACATTGTATAACCAATTAATTCTTTGTTTTTCTCTGTCCTTCTGTATGTCCCCTTGTCCTTGATTGTATTGTGGTAACAATTACTGTTCTTGAAAATGGTTTCTCTTCATAGCTATGCTATAGTACTGTAGTGTGTGTGTGTGTGTGTGTGTGTGTGTGTGTGTGTGTGTGTGTGTGTGTGTGTGTGTGTGTGTGTGTGTGTGTGTGTATGTATATAGATGAACACTTTCGGTGTTTATTTTGCACAGCAGGTCACCTCATAGCAAGTTGATTCCATACAGTTGGTATTACAGGCGGTAGCATACAGGGACTCGCAGCACAGCAGACTCTTGATAGGCTGAGTTGTGTGGGTTAGGCTAGGGACCACAGGAGCCTATCACTCGGGTAGCTATTCCACCTTCGAGAGCAAGGTGAGACTGTCCTGGAAACCCTTATATGAGAAAACCCCAGGTGCTGCTGATCAGACACCTAAGAGTCTGCTACTGCTTCTAAAACCTGGTCTGGATCCTCCACATTACTTTCAGATGGAAAACTGCTGTCTCTGCCACACTCCTCCCCCCTTAGCTTCAAACACCCTGGTGAAGCTACACTATTTTCAGGCGAGCTTTCTGCCTCGCCCACCCCTACCTGTGTCATCCGCCCAGGTACACAGCCTTCCACTACCTTCCAGAGGTCACCCACCTTGCCTTCTTCCTCCTCCCCTAGCTTCCCCATAGGGTTGCTTGGAGGAACAGGACCTACAAACCTCCTGGAGAGGGCATCAGCATTGACGTGTACTTAGCTGTGTAAGTTGGGGGGAGGCACAGCTAAGTACCTGACTACAGAACCAATTATCTGAGGAATTCTAAATCCAAAGCACTATTCAGTCAAAACCACTCCTTGGTTACTCAGTATATTACAGAGTAAATGAATGATGCCTTGGAACGCAAACAGGAAAAGGAAGATATGGCTAGAGCCCCTATAAAGTGATGAAGGGAGACGGATCGATCATTCTGCAATTCTGACGAAGCCCTACCACAGGCGAAACGCGTCGAGTGCAGAGAACATCGATCCCGAGCAACGCTGTGCAGCGCTACCAGCAGCGTACACGGGATTTCCGGCGGCGGATTCCGGACCTCTTTATCATCTTGGGGACAACACAGCCAAGGAGCTTTCCCCTTTGAGAGACATTGCCTGGATGCTATTATAAGGTATCAATTTGCCATATGGGACTACACCAAGTGCAATACCAGTGGTTGTGCAGATGCACTAATAGTAACCGGGAAGACGTTATAATTACGGTACTGGTGCATGTTTATACAGTTCAGAGTGTGCCTATTGAGTTTACCTTTTGGAACAATATCATCTGTGACTAATTCATTTGAAATAAAGGGAGTAAGCTGCGGATCAGCGCGTCTCGTCTATTAGAACCATCCACAGTGAGCTTATGTACTAAAGACCATCAAAGTACCCGTGGGGCATAAATTCTCTTGCCATAATCTATATATGTTTGTATGTGTTGTGTCCTCGTTTACCGGTAATAGGTAGTCACACCATTGTATACCCTTTTATGGTTTTTAAAAATTGGTGTTATCATCTGAATTATTAAAAATAAAAGTAAAAAATAAAAAAATAAGCATTTTATTTTCATTTTTCACATTCTGTTTCTTGCGCTGGGGAAAAATCTTCTCCTCTACATCTACCTCTTGGGATAGGACTGCTCCTAATCCTGTCCCAGAAGCATCCGTTTGTAACACAAATTGCTTTTTAAATCCAGGAGCTTGTAAGACAGGCTTAGTACACAAAGCTCGTCTAAAATCTTGCCAAGCAGTTTCCACTGGTCCAGACCACGTTATCTTGTCTGGGAATTGTTAAGACATTCGGTTAGTGGAGCAGCTCTAGCAGCGAAAATCTCAAATGAACCTGCGATAATAACCGACCAAACCGAGAAATGTTCTAAGTTGTGATTTACATTTAGGTCTGGACCAGGTGAGGACTGCTTCAACCTTACTAGGCTGAGGTTTAACCTGTCCTCTGCCCACAATATACCCCAAATACTTGGCCTCAAATCATACCATTGGCACATTTCTCGGGGTTGGCGGTAAACCCGTGCGCCCGTAGAACCTATAAAACAGCTTCAACCTTTGGTAGGTGTGACTCCCAATCAGAGCTGAAAATAACAATGTCATCTAAACATGCAGCCGCATATTCCCTGTGGGGCCGCAGCAACTTATTCTGGAAGGTTGCTGGGGCACCATGTAAACTAAATGGGAGCATTTTATATTTGAATAAGCCTTCTGGGGTAGAGAAGGCTGTTTTTCCTTAGCTGTTTTTCGTTAACTGAATCTGCCAATAACCTTTTGTCAAATCAGGAGTAGTGAGATATTGGGGGTAATTCCAAGTTGATCGCAGCAGGAATTTGGTTAGCAGTTGGGCAAAACCATGTGCACTGCAGGTGAGGCAGATTTAACATGTGCAGAGAGAGTTAGATTTGGGTGTGGTGTGTTCAATCTGCAATCTAATTTGCAGTGTAAAAATAAAGCAGCCAGTATTTACCCTGCACAGAAACAAAATAACCCACCCAAATCTAACTCTTTCTGCACATGTTATATCTGCCTCCCCTGCAGTGCACATGGTTTTGCCCAACTGCTAACAAAATTCCTGCTGCGATCAACTTGGAATTACCCCCATTGAGTATTGGCTAAGTTTTCTACTAACTCATCCACCCAGGGAATAAGGTAGGAATCAAACCAGGACACTTGATTTAATTTACGGAAGTCATTGCAGAACCGTAAGGCACCTGAAGGCTTTGGTACTAGGACAATTGGATTATTCCACTCACTGGTGGATTCCTCGATAACCCCTAGGCGCAACATCTCTTCCACCTCCTGCTTTACCGCTGCCCGCTTCGCTTCGGGTATGCGATATGGCATCTGTTTAATGACCACCCCGGGTGGAGTCACCACATAATGTTGGATGATCTGTCTCTTTCCCGGAATGGCAGAAAACACATCTTGGTAGCGTTTTACCAAGTTCACCACTTCCCGTTTCTGTTCAGGAGTAAGCGCGACTTCAGTGGGCACCTGGCATTCTGAAATCTTTTTAGCTACCAAAGTGGGCCGATTGGCAGTTTCCTTCCAAGGTTTTAACAGGTTTACATTGTAGACTTGTACCTCCCTCCTTCTACCCTCCTGTCGGACCCGGTAATTGACCGGTCCCACTGCCTCGATGATCTCACAGGGGCCCCGCCATTGTGCATACATCTTGCTTTCTGTGTTGGGCACCAGCACTAACACTATCTCCCGGATTAAAGGACCGGTTAACGGAGGTGACGTCATACCTCTGTTTCTGACGTTGTTGGGCCCTTTCCATGTGTTTGTTCAGTAGCGGCGCAATCTGCCTTAAGCGGACGTATAACTGGGCCACAAACTGAACGTTAGGGTCCGGCAGGGTTGTTCTTCCCACCCTTCTTTTAAGAGATCTAGAATTCCTCTGGGCTGTCTGCCATAGAGGAGCTCAAAGGGACTAAAGCCTGTAGAGCAGGCATTCCCAACCACGGTCCTCAAGGCACACTAACAGTCCTGGTCTTAGTGATATCCAGCCTTCAGCACAGGTGACTTAATTTGTAGCTCAGTTATTTTGATTTAACCATCTGTGCTGCAGCCTGGATATCACTAAAACCTGCACTGTTGGTGTGCCTTGAGGACCGTGGTTGGGAATGCCTGCTGTAGAGGATTGGGGTACCTCTCTAACCGCAAACATCAAATAAGGTTTTTCTTGTGACACTGCCCTCTATCATTTGCTTAAGGGTTTTATTAAATCTTTCTACCAGGCCATCTGTCTGCAGGTGGTACACCGAGGTGGTTATCCTATTTACATTTAGCAACCGACATAAATCTTTCATGAGTTTAGACACGAAAGGTGTACCCTGGTCCGTTAAGCCCTCTTTCGGTATTCCTAAACGGGTATACATAGTTAGTAGGTCTCTGGCAATAGTGCCAGATTTCATATTGCGCAGGTGTATAACCTCTGGGTATCTGGTTGTATAACCAACTACCACCAATATGTATTGGTGCCCTCAAGCAGATTTTTCCACTGGCCCCATCAGATCCATACCAATCCGCTCAAAAGGTACAGAAATGATAGGGAGGGGTACCAGTGGAGCTCTAAACTCTGGCCGAGGGGCTGTCCTCTGGCAGACTGGGCATTCCTATCAATACCTCTTAACGGAAGCACAGATGCCTGGCCAAAAGAACCTTAACTGGATGAGTTGAGTGTTTTCTCCTCCCCTAGATGGCCACCCCACAAATGCGTATGGGCAGCTTCTAATACCAACCGCTCCAGTTTTCGGGGGAAGCAAGAGCTGATCTACCCATTTCCCTTGTAAAGTAGTGACACGATACAGAAAATAATTTTTCAACACAATATATGTTACACCCTCTGATGGTAAAGCATCAACTACCCTGCCGTTAACTACTTTAACAGTCTCAAAGGCGTGTGCCAAATTGCTGTCATCGCGTTTATCTCTCCCAAAGTCCTGCAGTGATATCTTCTCACCAACTGGGTTCTAATGGGCCTCGGACTACGTTTCTTGGGGAGGTCTGGGACCGGCAGCCTCTCTCCCGGATGCTAACCTTTGGTAGTCTCTGGCTTCTGAGTTGTTTCGGTGGTTGACGGTTTGTGGGTAGCATGCCAGGTAACCAGCTCCTGCAACAATGGAAAGTCCCGGCCCAGGATCAGCGGCTAAGGGGGTCTGGAGGTCACCGCCACCACCTTTAATGACCGACCTTGAACGACCCGGGGTAAGTAAACACGTGGGCACTCCTCCACATCGCCATGGATGCACAACACCCTGACAGGAGGCTGGACCTTGTAAGCTCCCAGGGGAACCACGCTGGCCGCAACAATGGTGAGCTCACTGCCGGTATCCACCAGGTACCTGCACCCGGAACAGGGAGGACTCTGCTTAGGATACCCCCGCCGCCGCAATGCTGACCAATGGCCGAGCCATTTTCCCCACACAGCAATTCATCGGCTCGCCCTGTTTCGGGCAGTCCCGCCGTACATGACCAGGCTTGCCGCACTCAAAGCACACCAAGGGTAAAATGGGGGAATTGGAATGGCTTGCATCAAAAAAATCAATATGATATTATAGGCATTACGGAAATCTGGTGGGACAACTCCCACGACTGGGTTGCAAATTTGGAGGGATATACACTTTTCAGGAGGAATAGGGATACCAAAAGGGGTATGTCTCTGTTAAACCATCTCTAAAACCAAACTTAATAGATGTTATTTACGAGGGGACTGAAGATAACGTGGAATCACTATGGGTCTTGACCACAAGTAGGGGTACTGAAGCAAAAAAAACTAGTCATTGGCACGTGCTACAAACAACCGGATAATAGCATACATGAGGAGGAACAACTCTTACAACAAACCGAAAAAGCTGCGGGAATGGGAGACATCCTAGTGTTAGGGGATTTTAACTATCCTGGTATAAACTGGAGTAACGATTCAGGTGTAAAAGCTAGGAGAAGTAGGTTTCTAAACACATTAAAAGGATCAATGCTTCTCAATTAGTCGAGGACCCAACCAGAGGTGGTAATATTCTGGACCTAGTTATTACCAATAATGTGGACATTATATCAAACATTACAGTTGCGGAGACCTTGGGAAACAGTCATCACTATATGATCACATTCGACATCAGTGTCAAGAAACATAGCTATAAAGGGATCAACCAAAACATTAAACTTTAGAAAAGCTAACTTCAATATGCTGAGACAGGCACTAAATGACTGGATAAGCTAAAAAAAACTCCCATTTTTCAGTAGTAATTGGATACCCTCCTTAGGCTATATTTACTAAAGTGTAGTTTTTGTAAATGAGGTTGCCCATAGTAACCAGATTCTGGCAATTATCTTGTAAAATATACTAGTGTACATAAATAAGTAGAATCTGAATGGTTCCTATCGGCAACATCTCCACTTAGAAGCCCATACTTTAATAAATATACCACCATGAGTTACATTATAAATCAAATAACAGGAACACCGCTTCTCACAGGATTTGTACTGTAGCCAAGGCATATTGATCATCCAACTTCACATAGATTTAGCCTTAGGTCATTTCCAATGATAATACATTAATACATATTCATATAGAATAAATAAGAATTTACTCACCGGTAATTCTATTTCTCGTAGTCCGTAGTGGATGCTGGGAACTCCGTAAGGACCATGGGGAATAGACGGCTCCGCAGGAGACTGGGCACATCTAAAGAAAGAATTAGGACTATCTGGTGTGCACTGGCTCCTCCCCCTATGACCCTCCTCCAAGCCTCAGTTAGGACACTGTGCCCGGAAGAGCTGACACAATAAGGAAGGATTTTGAATCCCGGGTAAGACTCATACCAGCCACACCAATCACACCGTATAACTCGTGATAGGAACCCCGGTTAACAGTATGATAACAACGGAGCCTCTGAACAGATGGCTCGCAATAACAACCCGATTTGTGTAACAATAACTATTTACAAGTATTGCAGACAATCCGCACTTGGGATGGGCGCCCAGCATCCACTACGGACTACGAGAAAATAAGAATTTACTCACCGGTAATTCTATTTCTCGTAGTCAGTAGTGGATGCTGGGGACTCCGTCAGGACCATGGGGAATAGCGGCTCCGCAGGAGACAGGGCACAAAATTTAAAAGTTTGACCACTAGGTGGTGTGTACTGGCTCCTCCCCCTATGACCCTCCTCCAAGCCTCAGTTAGGATACTGTGCCCGGACGAGCGTACACAATAAGGAAGGATTTTGAATCCCGGGTAAGACTCATACCAGCCACACCAATCACACTGTACAACCTGTGATCTGAACCCAGTTAACAGCATGATAACAGCGGAGCCTCTGAAAAGATGGCTCACAACAATAAACAACAAGATTTTTTGGTAACAATAACTATGTACAAGTATTGCAGACAATCCGCACTTGGGATGGGCGCCCAGCATCCACTACGGACTACGAGAAATAGAATTACCGGTGAGTAAATTCTTATTTTCTCTGACGTCCTAGTGGATGCTGGGGACTCCGTCAGGACCATGGGGATTATACCAAAGCTCCCAAACGGGCGGGAGAGTGCGGATGACTCTGCAGCACCGAATGAGAGAACTCCAGGTCCTCCTTAGCCAGGGTATCAAATTTGTAGAATTTTACAAACGTGTTCTCCCCTGACCACGTAGCTGCTCGGCAGAGTTGTAATGCCGAGACCCCTCGGGCAGCCGCCCAAGATGAGCCCACCTTCCTTGTGGAGTGGGCATTGACAGATTTAGGCTGTGGCAGGCCTGCCACAGAATGTGCCAGTTGAATTGTGCTACAAATCCAACGAGCAATCGTCTGCTTAGAAGCAGGAGCACCCAGCTTGTTGGGTGCATACAGTATAAACAGCGAGTCAGATTTTCTGACTCCAGCCGTCCTTGAAATATATATTTTCAATGCTCTGACAACGTCCAGCAACTTGGAATCCTCCAAATCGCTAGTAGCCGCAGGCACCACAATAGGCTGGTTCAGGTGAAACGCTGATACCACCTTAGGCAGAAAATGAGGACGCGTCCTCAATTCTGCCCTGTCCGAATGGAAAATCAGATATGGGCTTTTATACGATAAAGCCGCCAATTCCGACACTCTCCTGGCTGAAACCAGGGCCAGTAGCATGGTTACTTTCCATGTAAGATATTTCAAATCTACCGATTTGAGTGGCTCAAACCAATGGGATTTGAGAAAATCCAAAACTACATTGAGATCCACACGGTGCCACTGGGGGCACAACCGGGGGCTGTATATGTAGTACTCCTTTTACAAAAGTCTGGACTTCAGGAACTGAAGCCAATTCTTTCTGGAAGAAAATCGACAGGGCCGAAATTTGAACCTTAATGGACCCTAATTTGAGGCCCATAGATAATCCTGTTTGCAGGAAATGTAGGAATCGACCCAGTTGAAATTCCTCTGTCGGGGCCTTCCTGGCCTCACACCATGCAACATATTTTCTCCAAATGCGGTGATAATGTTGTGCAGTCACCTCCTTCCTGGCTTTGACCAGGGTAGGGAGGACCTCTTCCGGAATGCCTTTTTCCCTTAGGATCCGGCGTTCAACCGCCATGCCGTCAAACGCAGCCGCGGTAAGTCTTGGAATAGAAACGGTCCCTGCTGAAGCAGATCCCTTCTTAGAGGTAGAGGCCACGGATCTTCCGTGAGCATCTCCTGAAGTTCCGGGTACCAAGTCCTTCTTGGCCAGTCCGGAGCCACTAGTATCGTTCTTACTCCCCTTTGCCGTATAATTCTCAGTACCTTGGGTATGAGAGGCAGAGGAGGGAACACATACACTGACTGGTACACCCATGGTGTTACCAGAGCGTCCACAGCTATTGCCTGAGGGTCTCTTGACCTGGCGCAATACCTGTCCAGTTTTTTGTTGAGGCGGGACGCCATCATGTCCACCATTGGTCTTTCCCAATGGACTACAATCATGTGGAAAACTTCTGAGGGAAGTCCCCACTCTCCCGGGTGAAGATCGTGTCTGCTGAGGAAGTCTGCTTCCCAGTTGTCCACTCCCGGGATGAACACTGCTGACAGTGCTATCACATGATTTTCCGCCCAGCGAAGAATCCTTGCAGCTTCTGCCATTGCCCTCCTGCTTCTTGTGCCGCCCTGTCTGTTTACGTGGGCGACTGCCGTGATGTTGTCCGACTGGATCAACACCGGCTGACCCTGAAGCAGAGGTTTTGCCAGGCTTAGAGCATTGTAGATTGCTCTTAGTTCCAGTATATTTATGTGAGAGACGTTTCCAGGCTTCACCACACGCCCTGGAAGTTTCTTCCTTGTGTGACCGCTCCCCAGCCTCTCAGGCTGGCATCCGTGGTCACTAGGACCCAGTTCTGTATGCCGAATCTGCGGCCCTCTAACAGATGAGCACTCTGCAACCACCCTAGCAGAGAGACCCTTGTCCTTGTCGACAATTTTATCCGCTGATGCATCTGCAGATGCGATCCGGACCATTTGTCTAGCTGATCCCACTGAAAAATTCGTGCATGGAATCTGCCGAATGGAATCGCTTCGTAAGAAGCCACCATTTTTCCCAGGACTCTTGTGCATTGATGCACAGACAATGTCCCTGGTTTTAGGAGGTTCCTGACGAGTTCGGATAACTCCCTGGCTTTCTCCTCCGGAAGAAATACCTTTTTCTGAACAGTGTCCAGAATCATCCCTAGGAACAGCAGACGTGTCGTCGGGATCAGTTGGGATTTTGGAAAATTCAGAATCCACCCGTGCTGTTGGAGCACTACTTGAGTTAGTGCTACTCTGACCTCCAGCTGTTCTCTGGATCTTGCCCTTATCAGGAGATCGTCCAAGTAAGGGATAATTAATACACCTTCTCTTCGAAGAAGGATCATCATTTCGGCCATTACCTTGGTAAAGACCCTGGGTGCCGTGGACAATCCAAACGGCAGTGTCTGAAACTGATAATGACAGTTTTGTACCACGAACCTGAGGTACCCTTGGTGTGAAGGGCAAATTGGGACATGAAGGTAAGCATCCTTGATGTCCAAGGACACCATAAAATCCCCTTCTTCCAGATTCGCTATCACTGCTCTCAGTGACTCCATCTTGAACTTGAATTTTTGTATGTACAGGTTCAGAGATTTCAGATTTAGAATAGGTCTTACCGAGCCGTCCGGCTTCGGTACCACAAATAGCGTTGAGTAATACCCCTTTCCCTGTTGTAGAAGGGGTACCTTGATTATCACCTGCTGAGAATACAGCTTGTGAATGGCTTCCAATACCGTCGCCCTGTCTGAGGGAGACGTTGGCAAAAGCAGATTTTAGGAACCGGCGAGGGGGAGACTTCTCGAATTCCAACCTGTAACCCTGAGATACTACCTGCAGGATCCAGGGGTCCACCTGCGAGTGAGCCCACTGTGCGCTGAAATTCTTGAGGCGACCCCCCACCGCCCCTGAGTCCGCTTGTAAGGTCCCAGCGTCATGCTGAGGCCTTTGCAGAAGCCGGGGAGGACTTCTGCTCCTGGGAAGGGGCTGCTTGCTGCAGTCTCTTACCCTTTCCTTTGCCTCGGGGCAAATATTGGAATCCGCATCGCCTGACCACTGTCGTGTCCATAGACTTCTTCTGGCAGATATGGACATCGCACTTACTCTTGATGCCAGAGTGCAGATATCCCTCTGTGCATCTCGCATATAAAGGAATGCATCCTTTAATTGCTCTATAGTCAATAAAATACTGTCCCTATCCAGGGTATCAATATTTTCAGTCAGGGAATCCGACCAAGCCACCCCAGCACTGCACATCCAGGCTGAGGCGATTGCTGGTCGCAGTATAACACCAGTATGTGTGTATATACTTTTTAGAGTATTTTCCAGCCTCCTATCAGCTGGATCCTTGAGGGCGGCCGTATCAGGAGACGGTAACGCCACTTGTTTGGATAAACGTGTGAGCGCCTTGTCCACCCTAGGGGGTGTTTCCCAGCGCGCCCTAACCTCTGGCGGGAAAAGGTATAACGCCAATAACTTCTTTGAAATTAGCAGTTTTTTTATCAGGGGTAACCCACGCTTCATCACACACGTCATTCAATTCCTCTGATTCAGGAAAAACTACAGGTAGTTTTTTTCAGACCCCACATAATACCCCTTTTTGTGGTACTTGCAGTATCAGAGATATGCAAAGCCTCCTTCATTGCCGTGATCATATAACGTGTGGCCCTACTGGAAAATACGTTCGTTTCTTCACCGTCGACACTAGATTCGGTGTCCGTGTCCGGGTCTGGGTCGACCGACTGAGGCAAAGGGCGTTTTACAGCCCCTGACGGTGTTTGAGACGCCTGTACAGGTATTAACTGGTTTGCCGGTCGTCTCATGTCGTCAACCGACTTTTGCAGCGTGCTGACATTATCACGTAATTCCATAAACAAAGCCATCCATTCCGGTGTCGACTCCCTAGGGGGTGACATCACCATTACCGGCAATTGCTCCGCCTCCACACCAACATCGTCCTCATACATGACGACACACACGTACCGACACACAGCAGACACACAGGGAATGCTCTGATAGAAGACAGGACCCCACTAGCCCTTTGGGGAGACAGAGGGAGAGTTTGCCAGCACACACCAAAGCGCTATAATTATATAGGAACAACCTTATATAAGTGTTGTTTCCTTATAGCTGCTTAAATATATATAATATCGCCAAAAAAATGCCCCCCCTCTCTGTTTTTTACCCTGTTTCTGTAGTGCAGTGCAGGGGAGAGCCTGGGAGCCTTCCTAGCAGCGGAGCTGTGTAGGAAAATGGCGCTGTGTGCTGAGGAGATAGGCCCCGCCCCCTATTCCGGCGGGCTCTTCTCCCGGTTTTTCTGAGACCTGGCAGGGGTGAAATACATCCATATAGCCTCATGGACTATATGTGTATTCTTTTTAGCCAGAAAGGTATTAACATTGCTGCCCAGGGCGCCCCCCCCAGCGCCCTGCACCCTCAGTGACCGCCGGTGTGAAGTGTGCCTGAGCGCAATGGCGCACAGCTGCAGTGCTGTGCGCTACCTCATGAAGACTGAAAAGCCTTCAGCCGCCGGTTTCTGGACCTCTTCTTACTTCGGCATCTGCAAGGGGGTCGGCGGCGCAGCTCCGGTGACCCATCCAGGCTGTACCTGTGATCGTCCCTCTGGAGCTAGTGTCCAGTAGCCTAAGAAGCAAATCCATCCTGCACGCAGGTGAGTTCACTTCTTCTCCCCTAGGTCCCTCGTTGCAGTGAGCCTGTTGCCAGCAGGACTCACTGAAAATAATAAAACTATCAAAACTTTTACTCTAAGCAGCTCTTTATGAGAGCCACCTAGATTGCACCCTGCTCGGACGGGCACAAAAACCTAACTGAGGCTTGGAGGAGGGTCATAGGGGGAGGAGCCAGTACACACCACCTAGTGGTCAAACTTTTAAATTTTGTGCCCTGTCTCCTGCGGAGCCGCTATTCCCCATGGTCCTGACGGAGTCCCCAGCATCCACTAGGACGTCAGAGAAATAGAATTACCGGTGAGTAAATTCTTATTTTCTCTGACGTCCTAGTGGATGCTGGGGACTCCGTAAGGACCATGGGGATTATACCAAAGCTCCCAAACGGGCGGGAGAGTGCGAATGACTCCAACACAGAATGAGAGAACTCCAGGTCCTCCTCAGCCAGTGTATCAAATTTGTAGAATTTTGCAAACGTGTTTGCTCCTGACCAAGTAGCAGCTCGGCAAAGTTGTAAAGCCGAGACTCCTCGGGCAGCCGCCCAAGATGAGCCCACCTTCCTTGTGGAATGGGCTTTTACAGATTTAGGCTGCGGTAGTCCTACCGCAGAATGCGCCAGCTGAATAGTGCTACAAATCCAGCGCGCAATAGTCTGCTTAGAAGCAGGAGCACCCAGTTTGTTGGGTGCATACAGGATAAACAGCGAGTCAGTTTTCCTGACTCCAGCCGTCCTGGAAACATAAATTTTCAGGGCCCTGACTACGTCCAGTAACTTGGAATCCTCCAAGTTCCCAGTAGCCGCAGGCACCACAATAGGCTGGTTCAAGTGAAACGCTGATACCACCTTCGGGAGAAACTGAGGACGAGTCCTCAATTCTGCCCTATCCATATGGAAAATCAGATAAGGGCTTTTATAGGACAAAGCCGCCAATTCTGACACACGCCTGGCCGAAGCCAGGGCCAACAGCATGACCACTTTCCACGTGAGATATTTCAAATCCAGAGTCTTAAGTGGTTCAAACCAATGTGATTTCAGGAACTCCAAAACCACATTGAGATCCCAAGGTGCCACTGGGGGCACAAAAGGAGGCTGAATATGCAGAACTCCCTTGACAAAAGTCTGAACTTCAGGCAGGGAAGCCAGTTCTTTCTGGAAGAAAATCGACAGGGCCGAAATCTGGACCATAATGGACCCCAATTTGAGGCCCAACGTCACCCCTGTTTGCAGGAAATGCAGGAATCGACCCAGTTGAAATTCCTCCATTGGGGCCTTCCTGGCCTCACACCAAGCAACATATTTTCGCCAAATGCGGTGATAATGGTTTGCGGTGACATCCTTCCTGGCTTTGATCAGGGTAGGAATGACTTCCTCCGGAATACCCTTTTCCTTCAGGATCCGGTGTTCAACCGCCATGCCGTCAAACGCAGCCGCGGTAAGTCTTGGAACAGACAGGGCCCCTGCTGTAGCAGGTCCTGTCTGAGCGGCAGAGGCCAAGGGTCCTCTGAAAGCATCTCTTGAAGTTCCGGGTACCAAGCTCTTCTTGGCCAATCCGGAACCACGAGTATAGTTTTCACTCCTCGCCTTCGTATTATTCTCAGTACCTTGGGAATGAGAGGCAGAGGAGGAAACACATAAACCGACTGGTACACCCACGGTGTTACTAGAGCGTCCACAGCGATCGCCTGAGGGTCCCTTGACCTGGCGCAATATCTTTTTAGCTTTTTGTTGAGGCGGGACGCCATCATGTCCACCTGTGGTCTTTCCCACCGGTTTACCAGCATTTGGAAGACTTCTGTATGAAGTCCCCATTCTCCCGGGTGGAGGTCGTGCCTGCTGAGGAAGTCTGCTTCCCAGTTGTCCACTCCCGGAATGAACACTGCTGTCAGTGCTAACACATGATTTTCCGCCCATCGGAGAATCCTTGTGGCTTCTGCCATTGCCCTCCTGCTTCTTGTGCCGCCCTGTCTGTTTACATGGGCGACCGCCGTGATGTTGTCTGATTGGATCAGTACCGACTGGTTCTGAAGCAGGGGCCTTGCTTGGCTTAGGGCATTGTAGATGGCCCTTAGCTCCAGAATATTTATGTGAAGCGAAATCTCCTGATCTGACCACAGTCCTTGGAAATTTCTTCCCTGTGTGACTGCCCCCCAGCCCCGAAGGCTGGCATCCGTGGTCACCAGGACCCAGTCCTGTTTTCCGAATCTGCGGCCCTCTAGTAGATGAGCCCTCTGCAGCCACCACAGCAGCGACACCCTGGTCCTTGCCAACAGGGTTATCCGCTGTTGCATCTGGAGATGGGAACCGGACCATTTGTCCAACAGGTCCCACTGGAAAGTCCTTGCGTGGAACCTTCCGAATGGAATTGCTTAGTACGAAGCTACCACTTTTCCCAGGACTCGTGTGCATTGATGTACCGACACCTGTCCCGGTTTTAGGAGGTCTCTGACTAGAGATGACAACTCCTCGGCTTTCTCCACTGGAAGAAACACTTTTCTGGTCTGTGTCCAGAATCATTCCCAGGAACAGAAGACGTGTCGTCGGGACCAGCTGTGACTTTGGAATATTGAGAATCCAGCCGTGCTGTTGTAGCACTTCCCGAGAAAGTGCTACCCCCACTACCAACTGTTCTTTGGACCTCGCCTTTATCAGGAGATCGTCCAAGTACGGGATAATTAAAACTCCCTTCTTGCGAAGGAGTATCATCATTTCGGCCATTACCTTGGTAAAGACCCTCGGTGCCGTGGATAACCCAAACGGCAGCGTCTGGAACTGATAGTGACAGTCCTGTACCACAAATCTGAGGTACTCCTGGTGAGGGGGGTAAATGGGGACATGTAGGTACGCATCCTTGATGTCCAGGGAGACCATGTAATCCCCCTCGTCCAGGCTCGCAATAACCGCCCTGAGCGATTCCATCTTGAACTTGAACCTATTGATATAAGTGTTCAAGGCTTTTAAATTTAAGATGGGTCTCACCGAACCGTCCGGTTTCGGTACCACAAACATTGTGGAATAGAAACCCTTTCCTTGCTGAAGGAGGGGTACCTTGACAATCACTTGATGTGAATACAGTTTTTGGATAGCCACCAACACTGCCTCCCTGGCAGAGGGAGTTGCTGATAAGGCAGATTTTAGAAAACGGCAGGGGGGGGGGGGAACGTCTTGAATTCCAGCCTGTACCCCTGAGATACTACTTGAAGGGTCCAGGGATCCACCTGTGAGAGAGCCCACTGTGTGCTGAAATTTCTGAGACGGGCCCCCACCGTACCCGGGTCCGCCTGTGAAGCCCCAGCGTCATGCTGTGGACTTACCGGACGCGGGGGAGGACTTTTGCTCTTGGGAACTGGCTGTATGCTGCAGCTTTTTCCCTCTACCTTTGCCTCTCGGCAGAAAGGACGCGCCTCGAGCCCTCTTGTGTTTTTGGGGCCGAAAGGACTGTACTTGATAATACGGTGCTTTCTTTTGCTGTGGGGTAGCTTGTGGCAAAAATGTCGATTTCCCAGCCGTAGCTGTGGAAACGAGGTCTGAAAGACCATCCCCAAACAGTTCCACCCCCTTATAAGGCAAAACTTCCATGTGCCTTTTTGAATCGGCATCACCTGACCACTGCCGAGTCCATAACCCCCTTCTGGCGGCAATGGACATTACACTTATTTTTGATGCCAGCCGGCAAATATCCCTCTGTGCATCACGCATGTATAAGACAGCGTCTTTTATATGCTCTACTGTCAGCAAAATATTGTCCCTATCCAGGGTATCAATACTATCCAACAGGGAATCTGACCACGCGGCAGCAGCACTGCACATCCATGCTGATGCAATCGCTGGTCGCAATATAATGCCCGTGTGTGTATATATAGCTTTTAGGGAAGCTTCCTGCTTTCTATCGGCAGGATCCTTTAGGGCGGCCGTATCCGGAGATGGTAGTGCCACCTGTTTTGATAAACGTGTAAGCGCTTTATCTACCCTAGGGGATGTTTCCCAACGTGACCTATCCTCTGGCGGGAAAGGGTACGCTGCCAATAACCGTTTAGAAATTATCAATTTCTTATCGGGGGAAGTCCAGGCTTCCGCACACACCTCATTTAATTCCTCAGATGCAGGAAAAACTACTGGGAGATTTTTCTCACCGAACATAATACCCTTTTTTGTGGTACCTGGGGTACTATCAGAAATGTGTAATACATTTTTCATTGCCTCAATCATGTAACGGGTGGACCTATTGGAGGGTACATTAGTCTCATCGTCGTCGACACTGGAGTCGGTATCCGTGTCGACATCCGTGTCTGCCATCTGAAGTAGCGGGCGTTTTAAAGCCCCTGATGACATTTGAGACGCTGGAACAGTCACAAGCTGAGTAGCCGGCTGTCCTATGTCGTCAAACCTTTTATGTAAGGAGCTGACACTGTCACGTAATTCCTTCCATAAGTCCATCCACACAGGTGTCGACCCTTCAGGGGGTGACAACACACTTACAGGCATTTGCTCTGCCTCCACATCATTTTCCTCATCATACATGTCGACACAGCGGTACCGACACACAGCACACACACAGGGAATGCTCTGACAGAGGACAGGACCCAACAAAGCCCTTTGGGGAGACAGATGGAGAGTATGCCAGCACACACCAGAGCGCTATATACCACAGGGATATCACCTATAAAGTGTGTTTTCCCCTTATAGCTGCATATATATTATACTGCGCCTAAATTTGTGCCCCCCCCCCTCTCTTTTTTACCCTTTCTGTAGTGCAGGACTGCAGGGGAGAGCCAGGGAGCGATCCTTCCAGCGGAGCTGTGAGGGAAAATGGCGCCAGTGTGCTGAGGGAGATGGCTCCGCCCCTTTTTCGGCAGGCTTTCTCCCGCAATTTTAAGATTTCTGGCAGGGGTTAATATACACCTATATAGCCTCTGGGGCTATATATGGTGTCAGTTTGCCAGCCAAGGTGTTATTTATTGCTGCTCAGGGCGCCCCCCCCCCCCAGCGCCCTGCACCCATCAGTGACCGCAGTGTGTGGTGTGCATGAGGAGCAATGGCGCACAGCTGCAGTGCTGTGTGCTACCTTGGAGAAGACAGAAGCCTTCAGCCGCCGATTTTCCGGACCTTCTTGCTTCTGGCTCTGTAAGGGGGACGGCGGCGCGGCTCCGGGAACGGACGACGAGGTCGGGTCCTGTGTGCGATCCCTCTGGAGCTAATGGTGTCCAGTAGCCTAAGAAGCCCAAGCTACCACCACTTAGGTAGGTTCGCTTCTACTCCCCTTAGTCCCTCGGTGCAGTGAGCCTGTTGCCAGCAGGTCTCACTGTAAAATAAAAAAACTAAATTATACTTTCTTTCTAGGAGCTCAGGAGAGCCCCTAGTGTGCATCCAGCTCAGCCGGGCACAGAAATCTAACTGAGGCTTGGAGGAGGGTCATAGGGGGAGGAGCCAGTGCACACCAGATAGTCCTAATTCTCTCTTTAGATGTGCCCAGTCTCCTGCGGAGCAGTCTATTCCCCATGGTCCTTACGGAGTTCCCAGCATCCACTAGGACGTCAGAGAAATTACAGATAGCCCACTGAAATAAACATAGTATTAATAACTCCACCCAGGAGTTGTTACATAGAGACCGAAAAGAAAGAAATAAGTTCTAAGCCAATGATTCTCAACTCCAGTGCTTAAGTACCCCCACAGCAAGTCATGTTTTATGGATTTATTTAATTGTGTACTGGTGAGTTATTCTCCTTTGCTGGATCAATAATTATCTCACATGTTCCCACAGGAAATCCCAAAAACATAACTTTTTGGGGATACTTGATGACTTCAGTTGAGAACGACTGTTCTATGCAATCTAGAACCTTACAAGTATGCCCTCAGATTTCATCTAAAAAAATAAAAAATAAATAGAAATCAAGTACCTGGAATAATTAAGAAGAAAACATATTTCCATGCAACAAAAGAACTGGTCAAAGAGAGTTAGTGAAACACAGCACTCACAATTTCAAAAAGTCTTGTTGGGAAGGGGAACTTCCGCACTATAGTCACAAACCGGACTGCAATTAAAATGTGCACAGATGAATGAGTTTGAAAAGAACTATCAAGTTAGGGAAGATTGCTTCTGACTAATGTACCCACTGTTACCGCTTCTCATCTAAATAATTGTTCCCACATTAAAGAAAATTAGGATTAAAAATTAAAATCACACACACACACACACACAAAATGACCATACAGCACCGGCAGAATTCTGATGTATCACTAATATCATTAAATACTCTTAATGTACTTCTCTTGCCCATATACAGAAGCATAAGTCGAAAAATGTGCAATAAAAAAAAAAAGGCATTTTGTAAGCCTTTGTTGGGGCAGCCATATAGGCATGCTGGGGCCAGCTCGGCAAGGGTAGCATGTTCCTCCTTTGCTTGTGAAGTTAGCAGTATAAATGCATGTGACTTTACAGTAGTAGTCATCGTCACCAAGGGGATCTAGCCCCTTGACTCCGTTCCTCCATTGTCTTTGCAACTCTTTCAGTGGCTCTAAACCTATTTGTTGCGCCGACGTTACTGGACACAGGTTTCAGATTACACCGAATATACCCCATTACCCATCTATGGAAATGTTTTTTTGACAATTGTCTGGTCAATAACATTCTCTCATTTGCATGTATTCATCTTTTCTTCTCCCCCCATTCATATTAGTTTAGTTCTTTTTCTTAGTTTAGGTCTCTTTTTTTGCTTCTATATAGTAATATAGGAGCAGTCTGTTTACTTGCTTGGGTCTTTTTCTTTAAGCTCTCCCTCCACAATATTAGGAGAAATTTAATTAGTAACATAGATGTAATAATATCTGATAGTTGAAAAACTTATCACATCTGTATTTCGGGGTATAATTTACAGTCTCTAATTATTAATGAATTTTGTGTAATTCTAGTAATATTGCTGATTTTCCTCATGAAATGTAGAACTATGGGATCGTATATATATATATATATATATATATATATACACAAACAGAGAACCCAGCACTCACCAAAGTAAAGTAGCTCTTATTAACCGTGGCCACTAGCTTTCCCATGCACCCCTGTGTGGACTTCATTATCCTGAACCTGTCTCAGCTGTTTTTTAGCAATCATCTTTGAGCCAGTGCAATAGGTGACTAGTGTGCCTTTAAAAGCCATATAGTCTGTGGCAGGTACACATTACATCTAGCAGGCAGATGATGCAGCAGTGTGGTAGTCAGGTTTTAAGACTCTGTGATAATGTAGGACCTGTATGAAGGTGGGGTACCTTGAATCGGTATACAGGCTTCCGTGCATTGGCCAATCCACCAACTAAACCCCCATCATTTATTTATTGAATTGTTGAGGATAAGTGAGTTTACTTTGGTGAGTGCTGGGTTCTCTGTTTGTATTTATTAGAGCGATGTGGTCATGGGCTACATGCACCCCGCCCTGTGAGTGGTAAGTACAGCTGTGTACCCCGCTTCTGTGGTGGAGAGTGCAGTGTTACATGCACCCCACCCTGTGAGTGGTAAGTGCATAGCTGTGCCCCGCTTCTGGTGCGGTGAGTGCTGTGGTTTTTACTTTGTGTGTATATGAAGGGGTTAATCTATGGTTAGCTCTTATTAACCGTGGCCACTAGCTTTCCCATGCACCCCTGTGTGGACTTCATTATCCTGAACCTGTCTCAGCTGTTTTTTAGCAATCATCTTTGAGCCAGTGCAATAGGTGACTAGTGTGCCTTTAAAAGCCATATAGTCTGTGGCAGGTACACATTACATCTAGCAGGCAGATGATGCAGCAGTGTGGTAGTCAGGTTTTAAGACTCTGTGATAGTGTAGGACCTGTATGAAGGTGGGGTACCTTGAATCGGTATACAGGCTTCCGTGCATTGGCCAATCCACCAACTAAACCCCCATCATTTATTTATTGAATTGTTGAGGATAAGTGAGTTTACTTTGGTGAGTGCTGGGTTCTCTGTTTGTATTTATTAGAGCGATGTGGTCATGGGCTACATGCACCCCGCCCTGTGAGTGGTAAGTACAGCTGTGTACCCCGCTTCTGTGGTGGAGAGTGCAGTGTTACATGCACCCCACCCTGTGAGTGGTAAGTGCATAGCTGTGCCCCGCTTCTGGTGCGGTGAGTGCTGTGGTTTTTACTTTGTGTGTATATATATATATATATATATATATATATATATATATTTTTTTTTTTTATAATTATTATTTTTATTAATTATTTTATGATCTCTTGTTCTAATTTTTTCATTGTTAAATTATGGATTTATTTCATAATGTGTTCAGAGCTATCAAATCCACATAATTGTATGATGCAAGTGGACAACAACAGCATTATTTAATTAATTTTTTAATATATTATAAATTTTTATAGATGATCATGTTATTACTATTGGTAAACTCCGCCATTAAGTGTTTTATTTTTATTTGCTTAGTGAATATACCCAAGAACAACCAAAGGTATTATAGCTAATTAGTTTTTAATAGGATGCAATACCTAATTTATTAAAGACACATGGGTGTGTGAGATTGTGTGCTCTTTAAATAGAGCACATTTGGTTAGAGGAGTCATCATTGAAAAAGTCACTGGTCACGTGACGAAACGCGTCAGGACTCCTCTTTTGGTCACTGAATTTAATACACAGCCTGGGACGCATCTGCAATTACCCCGCTTCATTTGATACGGCAGCGGTCACGCGTCCAGAGTTAACAGACGGCTGTATTACGGGACTCTGTGCAGCAGCTCTCAGTATCCATCTCAGCACTATTCCTCCCATCACTAACGGACAACGCACGTCCAGGGATTACAGGATTAGACCCACGTGCAGTGGGTTTACCGCGGCTGAACGGAACCGGCTGTCTGCACACCTGCTTCTTCCCCGAGACATTGTAGCGGGCAGCGCCCGCCCAGGGAAAATCGAGAAATATCTACGTGAGCAGGTTATTTGTGGCTCACACGGATATCCAAGTCAATATGCCTCTTAGCCCTTTATCAGACTGGGCATATGTTGGCCTTACCCGAGGACGCTCGGGCTTCAACAGTTTTATTGGAGAGGTAATGATTTAACAAAATCTGCATATCTATCATATTGGCTTTTTGTACCTTGAAGTAAGCCACAAACGGTTAAATACCATCTCAGAGCCTACACTTGTAATCAGTGACTACTATACATTGAAGTAACTGTGCTCAATATAATAAGATTCATTTTCCCATAGCAGGACTGGTTACTTTTTTGCACATCTGCTGAAGAACTTTGTTACTTTTGGATTACAAGTAGCCATCTTCTTTATCTTATGGTTCTAAACCAGTTATTGAATTAATATATACAATATCCGAGTGATCATTATATTCATGTATTATGGCAATTCAGTGATCATTAGGTTAGCATAATATGCATATTTATTAGGATACTTAAAAGGAAGTGTTTTTATTTATTTTTAGAATAATAAATATATACATTTTTTAATTTCTTGACTCATTGGTTGTTTTCAGGGCACTATAATGTCTGAGTGACATGAGCGCTTCTATTTTTTCCTTTTGTTCTATTAATTTATATGGGAGTTCGCACATCTCCTTATAGAGGCGCACTTGCATTTGGCATTATTTAGTCCCTGGTTGAAAATAAGACATTGATTCACTGGAGCAAATATAGACACAGGCGCAGCATTATTTTCTTTGTTCCATTACCCATCTTGGCTATCATTGTAGTGCCATTTGTTGTTTACTGTATTGTAATGTTATTACACTGTCTTGTTGTTTGCCCTCTGTACGGCGCTGCCGCCCAGATGAGGCTACCATCCTCTTGGAGAAAGAGTGCTATATAAATAAAATTATTATTATAATAATAAAATAAATAAATAAATAAATAAATAGACAACACAATTCATACATGGTCAATGTTAATAATTAAATTGCGACCGTTTAAAAATGGATGTATGAGAATTACTTCTATGTGCTCGTGACTAACAATTGAAGCAAACATTAACATTTGCAATTTGCCAATACTAACATTACTAACATTTTAGCTTATTAACCCACTAAAAAGGAGATTTATGGTAGATTTATCATAGTTAAATCTTTCTGCAAGGTACATTGTATTCCACAGGGAATAAATAGGGGTGTAGAGTTGGATCTTGATCTGAGGCACCAACAGGCTAAATCTTTGACTGTTCCCAGGATGCACTGCACCGCCTCCTCTATAACCCCGCCTCCAGGTACTGGAGCTCGGTTTCGTTAACCAGTCCAATGCAGCAACAGGTAAAACAGACGTCAGATGTTAGTCACATAGAACCACATTCTAACGACAGGAGAAGAGACCAGCGGATAATGCCATACAAACCCAAAGAACATAGGTGCATCAGGGTGGGCGCCCTGTGGAATCCAGTGTACCTCGCAGAAAGAGATTTAACTAAGGTAAGTCTACCATAAATCTCATTTTCCGCAGCGGGGTACACTGGGATTCCACAGTTAAAACATCGGGGATGTCCTAAAGCAGTTCCTCATGAGAGAGGACGCACTGTAGCGGGCACAAGAACCCGGTGTCCAAAGGAAGCATCCTGGGAGGCGGAAGTATCAAAGGCATAGAACCTAATGAACGTGTTCACGGATGACCACGCAGCCGCCTTGCACAATTGTTCAGCGGACGCGCCTCGGCGGGCTGCCCAAGAAGGTCCAACAGACCGAGTAGAATGGGCTTTGATAGCATCAGGAGCCAGTCACATTTGTGAAAACCAAAAAGTACAAACAGGGTATCTGACCTCCTGATAGAGGTAGTCCTCTCCACATAGATACGGAGAGCCCGTACCACATCCAAAGACCGTTCTTTGGAAGAAAAACCAGAAGAGATAAAAGCCGGAACCACAATCTCTTGGTTAAGATGGAAAGAAGATACTAGTGTTCATTCTAGCACCCTGCACCTTTTCAAAATCCGTGCAGTTCCTCTTTCCTGCCTGGGGTGTCGCGCTTTGCTGTGATGCTTCTCAGCATACTCTGATCTGTTACTCAGTGCTGTGATACAGACCTGTATGTGCTGAGAAGCATAGGGAGGCTGAATCCGTAAAACACCCTGAGTGAAAGTATGAACATCAGGAAAAGACGCAATTTTTCTCTGAAACAACACAGACAAGGCAGATATATGAACCTTGAGGGAGGCCTAAATCTAGGCCTTGTTGCAGAAAAGCCAAAAGCCTGGAAGTTCTGAACGAATAGACATAATTCTGAGCAGCACACCATGTGAAGTAAGAGTTCCAGACCCTGTAATACATCCATGTCTACAACATAGTTTGAATAACCGCATCAGAGAATCCTTTGGCACTTAGGAGTGAAGTTTCAAGAGACACGCCGTCAATGCCAGTCTGGCCAGGTCTGGATAGACACAAGGGCCCTGAAAGAGGAGGTCTAGGCATTGAGGAAGTAAAAGAGGACGCTCTATCGATAGACCTTGCAGGTTTGAGAACCAATGCAGTCCGGGCCACGCTGGAGCGACTGGAAGTAGTATTCCTCTTTCTTGCTTGAACTTCCGTAGCACCCTGGGCAGGAGTGACACTGGAGGGAACACGTACTATATGGCAGTCGAAAGTTGCATGGAATTGCCAGTGCGACCACGAATGCTGCTTGAGGATGCCTTGTCCTTGATCCAAAGACCGGAACCTTGTTATTGTGTCGAGACACCATCAGGTCTACATCTGGTAGGCCCCACTTGTCCACTAGGAGTTGAAAGACTTCTGGATGAAGACTCCACTCTCCGGCGTGAACGTCCTAATGACTGAGGAAATCCGGTTCCCAGTTGTGGACTCCGGGAATGAACACTGCCGATATTGCTGGCAGATGGTGTTCCCAACGGAAGATTTTTGACACTTCCAGCATTGCCATGCAGCTTCGAGTGCCGCCTTGATGATTTATGTACACCACCGTGGTGGCATTGTCTGATTGTACTTGAATAGGCCTGTTCTGTACCAGAGGCAAGGCAAGCGTCAACGCACTGAAGACTGCCCGGAATTCCAGAATGTTTATCGGGAGGAGAGATTCCTCCCTGGTCCACCAACCCTGGAGAGAGTGTTGCTCCAACATCGCACCCCAATCTCGCAGACTGACGTCCGTTGTTAGGAGGATCCAGTTGGAGATCCAGAAGGGACGGCCCCTGCTCAACTGTTAGTCCTGTGGCCACCAGAGCAGTGACAGACGAACCTCCGGAGTCTAGGAGTTCATTTGAGACCTGATCCGATGAGGCAGGCCATCCCACTTGGAAAGGATTAACCACTGCAGAGGGAGGGAATGAAATGGAGCGTACCAGGAGGCCTAATACTTGCATTGCAGAGTGTATCGACACTCTTGGGCTAGAGAGGAAGTATCTGATCCTGTCATGAAGTTTCAGGATTTTCTCTGAAGACAGAAACAATCTCTGGCTATGTGTGTCCAGCAGTGCCCCCCGGTGCACCATGCTCTGAGCTGGGACCAGCTAGGACTTTTTCCAGTCGATGAGCCACCAGTGGGCTTGTAGGAATTGGACTGTCAGTTCTAGATGACTGAGGATAACATCTTGGGAGCTCGCCAGGATCAGCAAGTCGTCCAGATACGGCAGGGTCCCGATTTCCTGACGGCGGAGAAGGGCCGTCATCACGGCCATGACCTTGGTGAAGATCCGAGGGGATGTTTCCAGTCTAAATGGCAGAGCCTGGATTGATAATGTAGGTTGCCAATAGCAAACCGCAGATATTGCAATATGGCAATAGGTATATGCAGGTAAGCATCCTGTAAGCCCAGGGATACCATATATACTTTGGGTTCCAAAGCCAGTACAATAGAGCACAGAGTTTCCATATGGAATTTGGACACTCTCACAAATTTGTTCAAATGATTTGAGATTGAGTATAAACCGGAAGGAACCATTTGGCTTCAGAACTAGAAACAAGGTCGAATAGTATCTCCTGCCTCTCTGGGACAGAGGTACCGGCACTGTGTCCAGGAGGGATTGCACAACCAAGTGTAGAGCTTGCGCTTTCAACGGATCCAAAGGGATAACCGTTGAGCAGAACTGGTGAGGTGGACGTCTCTTGAAAGAGATTGCGTACCAGTGAGAGACAATGTCCCATAGCCAGGCGTCCGAAGTGGTCTTTAACCAGGCCTGGGCGATCTGTGATGACCCTTTGAGAAAAGTGCGCCAGCCCTGAAACGGCTGCTGTCAGGGTGGGGGTTGCCATGCCCCACGCTGCTTATGCCTGTCATCATACGCAAATATACGAGACCCTGACGCACCTAGCCCCCCAGGGTACAGAATATAGTGATAGCAAGAGGTGTGATACACAAGAATGAAATCCACACAGCAGCTACAGGCACACAGTCACCGGTACAATGCAGACGTTATTACAAATAAACAATAAAACTGCACTGGACTAGTAAAACTACATATAGATATGTATGTATATAGATGTAACAATGCACAGTAGATACTGGATGTGTATCACAGAATACTTGTACTAAATATTCAGGTAGCAGTACACTTGTTCTTAACTAACACTATATAAAATGACATGTAAAATACTTAAGTGTCTGTAAATGCACAGGCGGCTTTACAGAAAAAAGACAGTGCCTGCACTCCCGGAGATCAGCTCAGCTACTTGAGTAAAGATGGCGCCAAAATCTCTGTCAAGGAGTGAGGGAGAGTGAAATGCTGCTCCAGGGCAGGAACACCAGCAGTAGATGGCACCCGTAGCTGGGGGAGGACCTACAGGTCAGCGCCTTATCCCCTATGCTGGCCCTCACCACCAGGTACTGTGGAGCCTATGCGGAATGGATTTTAGTAAATCCGACCTGTGCTCCCTGCCCTGGTAGATATAGTGGGGTCCCTGTACAGTACAGTGTCTACGCCAGTGGCGCAGAACTTCTCCTGGGACCGCAATTTACAGGCGGGTCCCACCTGGGGGACCCTCTTACCTCCTCCCTGATGTGCAGCCACGTGATCCAGGAGAGTGTCAGCGGTGGTGTGCCTAAAGACCGGTGCGCCTCTGCTGCAAGTACCCGAAAACCCAGCCGCAGGAGTATGCAGCGCTGCTGGGGAGGTGATGGAGCCGCAGCACAGAATGTCAGAATGACAAACAGTGCTGCGGCCCTTCTTCTTAAAAAGCTCTTTTGAGGGATGCCTAGCGCAGCCCCACCTGTTAGTGACCTGCTCTACAGGCACCAATTTACAAACTGAGCTCCAGTGCCCGGAGGCGTGGTTATAGAGGAGGCGGTGCAGTGCATTCTGAGAATGGTCACAGCTTTAGCCTGTTGGTACCTGGGATCAAGATCCAACGCTACACCCCGACGTATTCCCTGTGGAATCCCAGTGTACCCCGCTGCAGAAAAAAATAAGATTTTACTCACCGATAAATCTATTTCTCATAGTCCGTAGTGGATGCTGGGACTCCGTAAGGACCATGGGGAATAGCGGCTCCGCAGGAGACAGGGCACAAGAATAAAAGCTTTAGGATCAGGTGGTGTGCACTGGCTCCTCCCCCTATGACCCTCCTCCAAGCCTCAGTTAGGATACTGTGCCCGGACGAGCGTACATAATAAGGAAGGATATTGAATCCCGGGTAAGACTCATACCAGCCACACCAATCACACCGTACAACTCGTGATCTGAACCCAGTTAACAGTATGATAAACGAAAGGAGCCTCTGAAAAGATGGCTCACAACAATAATAACCCGAATTTTAGTAACAATAACTATATACAAGTATTGCAGACAATCCGCACTTGGGATGGGCGCCCAGCATCCACTACGGACTACGAGAAATAGATTTATCGGTGAGTAAAATCTTATTTTCTCTGACGTCCTAGTGGATGCTGGGACTCCGTAAGGACCATGGGGATTATACCAAAGCTCCCAAACGGGCGGGAGAGTGCGGATGACTCTGCAGCACCGAATGAGAGAACTCCAGGTCCTCCTCAGCCAGGGTATCAAATTTGTAGAATTTAGCTAACGTATTTGCCCCTGACCAAGTAGCTGCTCGGCAAAGTTGTAAAGCCGAGACCCCTCGGGCAGCCGCCCAAGATGAGCCCACTTTCCTTGTGGAATGGGCTTTTACAGATTTTGGCTGTGGCAGGCCTGCCACAGAATGTGCAAGCTGAATTGTACTACAAATCCAACGAGCAATCGTCTGCTTAGAAGCAGGAGCACCCAGCTTGTTGGGTGCATACAGGATAAACAGCGAGTCAGATTTTCTGACTCCAGCCGTCCTGGAAACATATATTTTCAGGGCCCTGACAATGTCAAGCAACTTGGAGTCCTCCAAGTCCCTAGTAGCCGCAGGTACCACAATAGGTTGGTTCATGTGAAATGCAGAAACCACCTTAGGGAGAAATTGAGGACGAGTCCTCAATTCTGCCCTGTCAGAATGAAAAATTAAGTAAGGGCTTTTATATGATAAAGCCGCCAATTCTGACACACGCCTGGCTGAAGCCAGGGCTAACAGCATCGACACCTTCCATGTGAGATATTTTAAGTCCACAGTGGTGAGTGGTTCAAACCAATGTGACTTTAGGAAACTCAAAACAACATTGAGATCCCAAGGTGCCACTGGAGGCACAAAAGGAGGCTGTATATGCAGTACCCCTTTTACAAATGTCTGAACTTCAGGCACGGAAGCCAGTTCTTTCTGGAAGAAAATCGACAGGGCCGAAATTTGAACCTTAATGGACCCTAATTTTAGGCCCATAGACAGTCCTGTTTGCAGGAAATGGAGGAAACGACCCAGTTGAAATTCCTCTGTAGGGGCCTTCTTGGCCTCACACCACGCAACATATTTTCGCCAAATGCAGTGATAATGTTTTGCGGTTACATCCTTCCTGGCTTTGATCAGGGTAGGGATGACTTCATCTGGAATGCCTTTTTCCTTCAGGATCCGGCGTTCAACCGCCATGCCGTCAAACGCAGCCGCGGTAAGTCTTGGAACAGACAAGGCCCCTGCTGGAGCAGGTCCTTTCTTAGAGGTAGAGGCCACGGGTCTTCCGTGAGCATCTCTTGAAGTTCCGGGTACCAAGTCCTTCTTGGCCAATCCGGAACCACGAGTATAGTTCTTACTCCTCTCCTTCTTATGATTCTCAGTACTTTTGGTATGAGAGGCAGAGGAGGGAACACATACACTGACTGGTACACCCACGGTGTTACCAGAGCGTCCACCGCTATTGCCTGAGGGTCCCTTGACCTGGCGCAATACCTGTCTAGTTTTTTGTTTAGACGGGACGCCATCATGAACACTGCTGACAGTGCTATCACATGATTTTCCGCCCAGCGAAGAATCCTTGCAGCTTCTGCCATTGCCCTCCTGCTTCTCGTGCCGCCCTGTCTGTTTACGTGGGCGACTGACGTGATGTTGTCCGATTGGATCAATACCGCCTGACCCTGAAGCAGGGGTTTCGCTTGACTTAGGGCATTGTAAATGGCCCTTAGTTCCAGAATGTTTATATGAAGAGATGTTTCCATGCTTGACCACAAGCCCTGGAAATTTCTTCCCTGTGTGACTGCTCCCCAGCCTCTCAGGCTGGCATCCGTGGTCACCAGGATCCAATCCTGAATGCCAAATCTGCGGCCCTCTAGTAGATGAGCACTCTGCAGCCACCACAGAAGAGACACCCTTGTCCTTGGCGACAGGGTTATCCGCTGATGCATCTGAAGATGCGATCCGGACCATTTGTCCAGTAGATCCCACTGAAACGTTCTTGCATGGAATCTTCCGAATGTAATCGCTTCGTAAGAAGCCACCATTTTTCCCAGGACCCTCGTGCACTGATGCACTGACACCTGGCCTGGTTTTAGGAGGTTCCTGACTAGCTCAGATAACTCCCTGGCCTTCTCCTCCGGGAGAAACACCTTCTTCTGGACTGTGTCCAGAATCATTCCTAGGAACAGTAGACGTGTCGTTGGAATCGGCTGCGATTTTGGAATATTTAGGATCCACCCGTGCTGACGTAACACTACCTGAGATAGTGCTACTCCGACTTCTAACTGTTTCCTGGACCTTGCCCTTATCAGGAGATTGTCCAAGTAAGGGATAATTAAGATGCCGTTTCTTAGAAGAAGAATCATCATTTCGGCCATTACCTTGGTAAAGACCCGAGGTGCCGTGGACAACCCAAACGGCAGCGTCTGAAACTGATGATGACAGTTTTGTACTACAAACCTGACGTACCCTTGGTGAGAAGGGTAGATTGGGACGTGAAGATAAGCATCTTTGATGTCCAGAGACACCATATAGTCCCCTTCTTCCAGGTTCGCTATCACTGCTCTGAGTGACTCCATCATGAATTTGAACCTTTTTATGTAAGTGTTCAAGGATTTCAGATTTAAAATTGGTCTCACCGAGCCGTCCGGCTTCGGTACCACAAACAGCGTGGAATAATACCCCTTTCCTTGTTGCAGGAGGGGTACCTTGATTATCACCTGCTGGGAATACAGCTTGTGAATGGCTTCCAAAACTGCCTCCCTGTCGGAGGGAGACTTTGGTAGAGCAGACTTCAGGAACCGGCGAGGGGGAAACGCCTCGAATTCCAGTTTGTACCCCTGCGATACTACCTGTAGAATCCAGGGGTCCACTTGCGAGTGAGCCCACTGCGCGTTGAAATTCTTGAGACGGGCCCCCACCGTCTCTGAGTCTGCTTGTAAAGCCCCAGCGTCATGCTGAAGACTTGGCAGAAGCAGGGGAGGGCTTCTGCTCCTGGGAAGCGGCTGCATGGTGCAGTCGTTTTCCTCTTCCTCTGCCCCGGGGCAGAAATGAGTGGCCTTTTGCTCGCTTGTACTTATGGGAACGAAAGGACTGAGTTTGAAAAGACGGTGTCTTTTTCTGCTGATGTGAGGTGACCTGGGGTAAAAAGGTGGACTTTCCAGCCGTTGCCGTGGCCACCAGGTCCGATAGACCAGCCCCAAATAACTCCTCCCCTTTATACGGCAATACTTCCATATGTCGTTTGGAATCCGCATCCCCTGACCACTGTCGCGTCCATAATGCTCTTCTGGCAGAAATGGACATAGCACTTACTCTTGATGCCAGGGTGCAAATATCCCTCTGTGCATCACGCATATATAGTAATGCATCCTTCAAATGCTCTATAGTTAACAATATATTGTCCCTGTCCAGGGTATCAATATTTTCAGTCAGGGAATCCGACCACGCGACTCCAGCACTGCACATCCAGGCTGAAGCGATAGCTGGTCGCAGTATAACACCAGTATGTGTGTATATACTCTTTAGGATATTTTCCAGCCTTCTATCAGCTGGTTCTTTGAGGGTGGCCGTATCAGGAGACGGTAACGCTACTTGTTTAGATAAACGTGTGAGCGCTTTATCTACCCTAGGGGTGTTTCCCAACGCGCCCTAACCTCTGGCGGGAAAGGGTATAGTGCCAATAATTAATTAGAAATTAGCAGTTTTTTGTCGGGGGAAACCCACGCTTTATCACACACCTCATTTAATTCATCTGACTCAGGAAAAACTATTGGTAGTTTTTTTCACACCCCACATAATACCCTTCTTTGTGGTACTTGTAGTGTCAGAAATGTTCAATGCCTCCTTCATGTAACGTGTGGCCCTACTGGACATTACGTTTGTCTCCTCACCGTCGACACTAGACTCAGTATCTGTGTCTGGGTCTGTGTCGACCCACTGAGGTAACGGGCGTTTTAGGGCCCCTGACGGTGTCTGAGACGCCTGGACAGGCACTAATTGATTTGCCGGCTGTCTCATGTCGTCAACAGTTTTTTGCAAAGTGCTGACATTGTCACGTAATTCTTTAAATACGATCATCCAGTCAGGTGTCGACTCCCTAGGGGGTGACATCATTAACCCAGGCAATTGCTCCGCCTCCACATCATTTTCCTCCTCATACATGTCGACACACACGTACCGACACACAGCACACACACCAGGAATGCTCTGATAGAGGACAGGACCCCACCAGCCCTTTGGAGAGACAGAGGGAGAGTTTGCCAGCACACACCAAGCGCTATATATATATATATATATATATATATATATATATATATATATATATATATATATATATATATATATATATATATATATATATATATATATACATATACATACATACATACACACATATATATATATATATATATATATATATATATATATATATATATATATATATATATATATATACACACACACACACACACACACAGGGATAACCTTATATAAGTGTTACTCCCTTTTATAGCTGCTGTTTTTATTATTAGCTGCCAATAGTGCCCCCCCTTCTCTTTTTTACCCTGATTCTGTAGCAGGTCTGCAGGGGAGAGTCAGCGAGCCGTCCTTCCAGCGAAGCTGTGAGGGAAAATGGCGCTTGTGTGCTGAGGAGATAGGCTCCGCCCCTTCACGACGTCCTTATCTCCCGCTCTTCTGGAAAAATGGCAGGGGTTAAATACATCCATATAGCCCAGGAGCTATATGTGATGTATTTCTTTTTGCCAACCTAAGGTATATCTGTTATATTGCGTCTCAGGGCGCTCCCCCCCCCCCAGCGCCCTGCACCCTCAGTGACCGGAGTGTGAAGTGTGCTGAGAGCAATGGCGCACAGCTGCAGTGCTGTGCGCTACCTTAGTTGAAGACAGGACCGTCTTCTGCCGCCGATTTCACCGGACCTCTTCGCTCTTCTGGCTCTGTAAGGGGGCCGGCGGCGCGGCTCCGGGACCCATCCAGGCTGAACCTGTGATCGTCCCTCTGGAGCTAATGTCCAGTAGCCTAAGAAGCCCAATCCACTCTGCACGCAGGTGAGTTCGCTTCTTCTCCCCTTAGTCCCACGATGCAGTGAGCCTGTTGCCAGCAGGACTCACTGAAAATAAAAAACCTAAAATAAACTTTTATTCTAAGCAGCTCAGGAGAGCCACCTAGCCTGCACCCTTCTCGTTCGGGCACAAAAATCTAACTGAGGCTTGGAGGAGGGTCATAGGGGGAGGAGCCAGTGCACACCACCTGATCCTAAAGCTTTTATTCTTGTGCCCCGTCTCCTGCGGAGCCGCTATTCCCCATGGTCCTTACGGAGTCCCAGCATCCACTAGGACGTCAGAGAAAAGGGATTTTATATACGGCAGCTTTAATTCCAATTGTAGTACCAATATATATGTATATACATTTTATGATGTATTATTATGTACCGGCCGTGTGTGTTGGTTTAATATTTTTAAAATTAAAATCAGAACCTAAAGTTACCCCTTTCCATGGGCTGCTACCTATACTTTTTTATTTTAATCTGATAAGTAAGCTCTGAGTATCCCTTAGAAAACAGCAGTAGGGAAACGGTATATTCAGATCAAGTGCCTAGTCATTTATAAAGACTGAATAAAATGTGTAGCATTCATACTGTAAGTCTTTTCCATATGCTTTCAAGTTTTGTGGAATTGGGAGTTGCCTTCTTAGGAACTGTTGTAAATCTGGACACAAGTTTGCATTCCCCCCACCCTACAACTTGCACTTTATTTCAACTGTGCATGCGCCCCAATATTTCTTGCACATCCATCGCCTAATTTTGTGCTTATGAGCCCTTGCACTAATCAGTCTGGGAGAGGGGTTTAGGGGACATGCAAAGCACAGTAAGAGTGTGTTCATGCAAAACGCATCCCATGCTTATCACAAGAAAGCCATATAGGCCGATTACTTGCTGGTGCCCGATTCCTGGTGCGAATTGCGATCTGATGAATAGCAGCTACTTCCGATTGGTTGAATGCTTCTTATCTATTTGCATTACAGGTTGAGTATCCCATATCCAAATATTCCGAAATACGGAATATTCCGAAATACGGACTTTTTTGAGTGAGATAGTGAAACCTTTGTTTTCGGATGGCTCAATGTACACAAACTTTGTTTAATACACAAAGTTATTAATAATACTGTATTAAATGACCTTCAGGCTGTGTATATAAAGTGTATATGAAACATAAATGAATTGTGTGAATGTAGACACACTTTGTTTACTGCAAAAAGTTATAAAAAAATATTGGCTAAAATTACCATGTGTATAAGGTATATATGAAACATAAATGCATTCTGTGCTTAGACTTGGGTCCCATCACCATGATATCTCATTATGGTATGCAATTATTCCAAAATACGGAAAAATCCCATATCCAAAATACCTCTGGTCCCAATCATTTTGGATAAGGGATACTCAACCTGTATTACTATGATTTTAGCATTTCTACAATATCATCTCTTTTTCAGTCATATAATCTTTTAAAGAAGATATTAAGTTTACACAAAGTATACACTAACAACTATCATTTTGTGCTTTCCTTTTGTTTAAAATTACTTTCACATGATGAATGTGGTTTTTAGGGAGCAATTCAATTATTTGTACCGACGAGTGCGAGTGTTGCGGGTGCCCATTATTTCTGCAAACTTCTGAGGTGGTGAGCAGAAATACGTGAAAAGTTGGGATTGGGCCACCCAAACAAAGCTTGCACAGTACGCTGCACACATTTAGCCACTATACACATCTAAACCTGCTCTATTTGGGCACAACATGCATGATAAGTAATAGCTGTAACTTTCACCCGCCAGCACAAATAATTGACTATCAACCCATCACTTTAGACGAGAGATCAGGACCAAGAGAGCATGAAAAAAACAAATTGAAATCCCCCCTTGGGCACAATTCAATTCTAAGAGAATTGGATAGTGCCGGGAATTAGCTCCCGGCGCTATTCAATACAACACAATGGTAAGTCGAAGAATGCCCGTGCTCCCGGACTAAACAGGGTGTTTTGTCGGGACAACCTGCATTCTCTGACTGAAGTGCCCGTCGCGATTCTGTTTCAGCCGCGCTAAGGGCAGACATCAGCATCAAGCCAGCACCTTTGTCTCTCCGGGGGTGCAAGAAGAAATCCCGTCGTCGGGTGTCACAGGGTGCTGTATTGAATAGCTCTGGGAGCTTTTTCCTGGCGCTAGTCAACTTTTATGTGGGGTACACAAGGAGCGGTTTTTGCCTATTTTCTAAGAGATCTGACTAGCTTGCTTAGAAATTAAGCACAAATCACTGTGTGTGTATGCCCCATAGTGATAGTGATGCACAGTCACACGCGTCGCTATCGCCGGCTCTGATCATTCAAGCATTCAGTATAAATCTAGTCAGATCGCTTAGCAAGCAAGTTCAAATCACCTGTGTGTACAGAAACAAGCGGTAGCGCTCTCCGGGGTCTATTTACTAAGCCTTCGATGGAGAAAGTGCACGGAGATAAAAGTACCAGCGAATCAGCAACTACCTGGCCTGTCACAGGCTGCGTTGGAAAAATGGCAGGAGCTGGTTGGTTCGGACTTTATCTCCGTGCACTTTATCACCAGCTAAGGCTTAGTAACTAGACCTCTTAGTCACCCGAACCACCCCATCTCTCCCTGAGCCCTCCTCTTGTTATTCACACTGCGCACCACGCCAAGAAGGAGCCTGAAGTGTGCAGAAGCGGAGTTCTATATAGTCTGGTAAGTACACTTTACCCCCCGACGGGTTTTTTTGCTTAGCACAAATCGCCTACACTAAATCGCTTAGCACAGATCACTTGTGCACATCGCTATGTGTGTATGCCCCATTGGGAATGAATCGTGTCCAATGAAATTCCCAATAAGGAGGCAGTCATTCATCAGTTTAGTCTGTATAGCTTAAAAGCGAGTTATTTGTGTATAAAGACTGTAAAAAGATTATTTCCAACTAAAGCCTGGCCAGACAATTTACACATTTATACCCCTTTCACACCGCACAAATAACCCGGTATCGACCCGGGTATTAGCTTCTGTGTCCCATATAGCGTCTCACCGCCTTCCAGTACAGCTTTGCTTGTTGCAGGTGTCTCCCGACTGCTGGTGCTATTCCAACATACTGCAGTCATCGAGTCCAATGGATGTACAAATTAATTATATTCACCTACAGGGTGGAAGGCAGACAGACTGGTGCCAGTGTCTCAGTCACTCAAATAGGTCTTAATACGTTTCCACGCCTCAGCGGCTTCCTCAGAGGTTAATCAAATTAATAATAAGATTTTACTTACCGGTAAATCTATTTCTCGTAGTCCGTAGTGGATGCTGGGGACTCCGTAAGGACCATGGGGAATAGACGGGCTCCGCAGGAGACATGGGCACTTTAAGAAAGAATTTAGATTCTGGTGTGCTCTAGCTCCTCCCTCTATGTCCCTCCTCCAGACCTCAGAGAAACTGTGCCCGGAAGAGCTGACAGTACAAGGAAAGGATTTTGGAAATCCAGGGCAAGACTCATACCAGCCACACCAATCACACCGTATAACTTGTGATAAACTTACCCAGTCAACAGTATGAACAACAGAGCATCAGTTCAACCCTGATGCAACAATAAGATAGCCCTTATTGCAGCAATAACTATATACAAGTATTGCAGAAGAAGTCCGCACTTGGGACGGGCGCCCAGCATCCACTACGGACTACGAGAAATAGATTTACCGGTAAGTAAAATCTTATTTTCTCTAACGTCCTAGTGGATGCTGGGGACTCCGTAAGGACCATGGGGATTATACCAAAGCTCCCAAACGGGCGGGAGAGTGCGGATGACTCTGCAGCAAAGAATGAGCAAACACAAGGTCCTCCTCAGCCAGGGTATCAAACTTGTAGAACTTTGCAAAAGTGTTTGAACCTGACCAAGTAGCCGCTCGGCACAGCTGTAATGCCGAGACCCCTCGGGCAGCCGCCCAAGAAGAGCCCACCTTCCTAGTGGAATGGGCCTTAACTGATTTTGGCAGCGGCAATCCAGCCGCAGAATGAGCCTGCTGAATCGTATTACAGATCCAGCGAGCAATAGTTTGCTTTGAAGCAGGAGCACCAAGCTTGTTGGAAGCATATAGGATAAACAAAGATTCTGTTTTCCTGACCCTACCCGTCCTGGCTACATAAACCTTCAAAGCCCTGACCACATCAAGTAACTCGGAATCCTCTAAGTCAGTAGTAGCCACAGGCACCACAATAGGTTGGTTTATATGAAAGGATGAAACCAGTTTTGGCAGAAATTGTGGACGGGTCCGCAATTCTGCTCTATCCTCATGGAAAACCAGATAGGGGCTTTTATGTGACAAAGCCGCTAATTCTGACACACGCCTAGCCGAAGTTAATGCTAGTAGCATGACCACCTTCCACGTGAGATATTTCAATTCCACCGTTTTGAGTGGTTCAAACCAGTGGGATTTCAGGAAACCCAACACCACGTTAAGATCCCAAGGTGCCACAAAAGGAGGCTGAATACGCAGCACTCCCTTTACAAACGTCTGAACTTCAGGTAGAGAAGCCAGCTCTTTTTGAAAGAAAATGGATAGGGCTGAAATCTGGACCTTAATGGAACCCAATTTTAGGCCCAAAGTCACTCCTGACTGTAGGAAGTGAAGGAAACGGCCCAGCTGGAATTCCTCCATAGGGGCATTCCTGGCCTCACACCAGCAACATATTTTCGCCATATACGGTGATAATGTTGAGCTGTCACGTCCTTCCTAGCCTTTATCAGCGTAGGAATGATCTCATCTGGAATGCCTTTTTCCGCTAAGATCCGGCGTTCAACCGCCATGCCGTCAAACACAGCCGCGGTAAGTTTTGAAACAGACAGGGCCCTTGTTGCAACAAATCCTGTCTTAGAGGAAGAGGCCAATCCGGAACAATGAGTATTGTTCTCACTCCTCTTTTTCTTATGATTATCAACACCTTGGGTATGAGAGGAAGAGGAGGAAATACATAGACCGATTGGAACATCCACGGTGTCACCAGGGCGTCTACAGCTATCGCCTGAGGGTCTCTTGACCTGGCGCAATACCTCTGTATTTTCTTGTTGAGGCGGGATGCCATCATGTCCACCTGTGGCAGTTCCCATCAACTTGCAAGCTGTGCGAAGACTTCTTGATGAAGTCCCCACTCCCCCGGGTGGAGGTCGTGCCTGCTGAGGAAGTCTGCTTCCCAGTTGTCTACCCCCGGGATGAACACTGCTGACAGTGCGCTTACATGATTCTCCGCCCAGCGAAGAATTCTGGTGGCTTCCGCCATCGCCACCCTGCTCCTTGTGCCGCCTTGTCGTTTACAAGAGCCACAGCGGTGATGTTGTCTGACTGAATCAGAACAGGTTGACCGCGAAGCAGGGCATCTGCTTGACGTAGGGCGTTGTAAATGGTCCTAAGTTCCAGGATGTTGATGTGAAGGCAAGTCTCCTGACTTGACCACAGACATTGGAAATTTCTTCCCTGTGTGACTGCTCCCCACCCTCGGAGGCTTGCATCAGTGGTAACCAGGACCCAGTCCTGAATGCCGAATCTGCGGCCATCGAGAAGGTGAGCAACCTGCAGCCACCACAGGAGAGACACCCTGGCCCTGGGGGATAGGGTGATTAACCGATGCATCTGAAGATGTGATCCGGACCATTTGTCCAGTAAGTCCCATTGAAAGGTCCTCACATGGAACCTGCCGAAGGGAATGGCCTCGTAAGATGCCTTGACCAGTGTCATGAGTTCCTGAACCTTCTCTAATCGGGATATAAACCCTTTTCTGGCCTGTGTCCAGAATCATGCCCAGGAAGGGCAGACGAGTCGTAGGAATCAGCTGCGACAATGGAATATTCAGAATCCAGCCCTGTTGCCGTAACACTTCCAGAGAACGTGCTACGCTGATCAGCAACTGCTCTCTTGACCTCGCTTTTATGAGGAGATCGTCCAAGTATGGGATAATTGTGACCCCTTGCTTCCGCAGGAGTACCATCATTTCCGCCATTACCTTGGTAACTATTCTCGGAGCCATGGAGAGACCAAACGGCAACGTCTGAAATTGGTAATGACAATCCTGTACCACAAATCTGAGGTACGCCTGATGAGGTGGATAAATAGGGACATGAAGGTATGCATCCTTTATGTCCAGAGACACCATAAAATACCCCCCTTCCAGGGTTGCAATGACAGCTCTCAGCGATTCCATCTTGAACCGGAACCTTTTTAGGTACACGTTAAGGGATTTTAAATTCAATATGGGTCTGACCGAACCGTCCAGTTTCGGTACCACAAACATGGTCGAATAATAACCCTTTCCTTGTTGAAGGAGGGGAACCTTGACCACCACCTGTTGAAGATACAATTTGTGAATTGCAGTTAACACTATATCCCTCTCTAAGGGGGAAGCTGGCAGGGCCGACTTGAGGTAACGGTGAGGGGGCATCTCTTCGAATTCCAGCTTGTATCCCTGAGACACATCTATTGCCCAGGGATCCAACTGTGAGTGAACCCACTTGTGGCTGAAATTTTGGAGACACGCCCCCACCGGGCCTAGCTCCGCCGGTGGAGCCCCAGCGTCATGCGGTGGATTTAGTGGAAGCCGGGGAGGACTTCTGTTCCTGGGAACTAGCTGTGTTGGGCAGCTTCTTTCCTCTGCCCCTGCCTCTGGCAAGAAAGGACGCACCTCGGACTTTGTTTTTCTGTGATTGAAAGGACTGCATTTGGTAATACGGTGCTTTCTTAGGTTGTGCGGAAACATATGGCAAAAATTTTTACTTCCCAGCCGTAGCTGTGGAGACCAGGTCCGAGAGACCCTCCCCAAACAATTCCTCACCCTTGTAAGGTAAAACCTCCATGTGCCTTTTTGAGTCGGCATCACCTGTCCATTGCCGAGTCCACATGACCCTTCTGGCAGAAATCTACATAGCGTTTATTCTAGAACCTAGTAGGCTAATGTCTCTCTGAGCATCTCTCATATAAAGGACAGCGTCTTTAATATGCCCCAGGGTCATTAATACAGTATCCTTGTCTAAGTTATCAAGTTCCTCAGATAAGGTATCCGTCCATGCTGCTACAGCACTACACACCCAAGCTGACGCGATTGCCGGCCTTAGTAAGGTACCTGAATGTGTATAAATGGACTTCAGGGTAACCTCCTGTTTGCGATCCGCAGCATCTTTGAGGGTAGCCGTATCCTGTGACGGCAGGGCTACCTTCTTGGATAAGCTTGTCAAAGCTTTGTCCACCCTCGGGGAGGATTCCCAGCGTAACCTGTCCGTTGGCGGGAAAGGATACGCCATAAGAATCTTTTTGGAAATCTGCAGTTTTTTTATCTGGAGATTCCCAAGCCTTTTCACATAACTCATTGAGCTCGTGTGAGGGGGGAAAAGTTACCTGCGGCTTCTTTTCCCCATACATATGAACCCTCTTGTCAGGGACTGGGGTTTCCTCTGTGATGTGCAACACATCCTTAATAGCTATAATCATATAACGGATGGATTTAGCCATTTTTGGCTGTAACTTTGCATCATCGTAATCGACACTGAAGTTCGAATCCATGTCAGTATCCGTGTCAATAATTTGGGATAGTGGGCGCTTCTGAGACCCTGTCGGTCTCTGCGACATAGGATCAGGCATGGGTTGGGACCCTGACTGTCCTGAGGTGTCAGCTTTGTCTAACCTTTTATGTAAGGAATTAACATTATCATTTAAAACCTTCCAAATATCCATTCAATCAGGTGTCGGTGCCGTCGGCAGAGACACCACATTCCTTTGCTCCCGCTCTGCTTCCACATAGCCTTCCTCATCAGACATGTCGACACAAGCGTACCGACACCACACACACACAGGGAATGCCCTTTTTGAAGACCGTTCCCCCACAAGGCCCTTTGGTGAGACAGAGAGAGAGTATGCCAGCACACACCCCAGCACTATATAACCCAGGAATAACACAGTAACTTAATGTTAACCCAGTAGCTGCTGTATTTGTGTTTTTAGCGCCTAATTATGTGCCCCCCCCCCCTCTCCTTTTACCCTTTTTCTACCGTGATCTGCAGGGGAGAGCCTGGGGAGCTTCTTCTCAGCGGAGCCGTGGAGAAAAAATGGCGCTGGTGAGTGCTGAGGGAGAAGCCCCGCCCCCTCGACGGCGGGCTTCTGTCCCGCTAAAATACATATCTTTTTGGCGGGGGCTCATACATATATACAGTGCCCAACTGTATATATGTTTACTTTTGCCAACAGAGGTCCATATGCTGCCCAGGGCCCCCGCCCCCTGCACCCTGCACCCTTACAGTGGCCGGAGTATGTGAGGAGTGTATGGAGCAATGGCGCACAGCTGCAGTGCTGTGCGTTACCTCATGTGAAGAATGGAGTCTTCTGCCGCCGATTTTGAAGTCTTCTTTGCTTCTCATACTCACCCGGCTTCAGTCTTCCGGCTCTGCGAGGGGGACGGCGGCGCGGCTCTGGGATCGGACGACGAGGGTAAGATCCTGTGTACGATCCCTCTGGAGCTAATGGTGTCCAGTAGCCTAAGAAGCAGGACCTAGCTTCAGAGAGTAGGGCTGCTTCTCTCCCCTCTGTCCCACGATGCAGGGAGTCTGTTGCCAGCAGAGCTCCCTGAAAATAAAAAACCTAACAAAATACTTTCTTACAGCAAGCTCAGGAGAGCTCACTGAACAGCACCCAGCTCGTCCGGGCACAGATTCAAACTGAGGTCTGGAGGAGGGACATAGAGGGAGGAGCCAGAGCACACCAGAATCTAAATTCTTTCTTAAAGTGCCCATGTCTCCTGCGGAGCCCGTCTATCCCCATGGTCCTTACGGAGTCCCCAGCATCCACTACGACGTTATAGAAAATATATTTATGTATTTTTTAAATAATTTTTAAATGTTTTGTTTACTTTAGTGCGATACAGAATCTACAATTGCTCTCCCAGGTAGCAAGCACATTCTATAACAGTGTGGTGTGATATTGCCTATATATGAAATTACCACATTACATTTTCTTAGGTACACTGTGGCTTTAGTACATCCACCAAGTATTGACAAATTGAACACCTCAGCCATAAATATTGATGGAATACATATCACTGACTGGCAGACCGGATGCCGGCTGTCACTATACAGACATTGGCATCCTGTCTGCCAGAATTCCGGCAGCGAGTCCCCTCTGTGCTCGCCACGCTTTGGGCCCAGTTGCACGCTTGCCACAGATTATATTCCCACTTGGATGGTGGCATGGACCCACCAACCAAGTGGGAATACCACGAGATGGTCGGGATTTCGGCCAGCGGCATTGCACCGGCTGCCGGGATTCCAGCGATGGTCTCCTGAACGTCAGGGTCCTGACAGGTATATTAACTGCATCCCATATGGATCATTACAGTTTTTAAGGCAATCAGACAGCTTGCTGTTATAGAGTTCTAAAGTAAAAAGGGTCACTTCTCACTATTATATTGCTTGTACTTTCTGCAGCTTTAAAGAATGCCCTATTCTTCATCACATCCTTTTCTCCCTTGTAGCAATCTGATGTGGATTCAATAACAATTTAAACGGATTCTTAATTATCACAGAGAAAGCAATGGTTTAGGGATGGCTAGAATAATCAATTTTCTCATGGGAAAGACCAGAAGTGTTGAGCTAATGTAACTGCATTATCTCTAAAGCATACAGCAGCTAATACAACACAAGTAATAGAGGACGCAGACCAACCTCTGAAAGGAATGAGGGAATGCAATTACATATGTTCTAACAACACCCTTCTTACACGGCTTTCACTGGGTAGAAAAAAAAGAAAATGTGTACTCTGGTATTTAACAAAAACTTTTTTTTTTTTTATAAAGTAAAGTAGTTTTCAGTTGGAGGTGACTGTATAAGAATCCTAAAACGTAAAAGTAGAATTGAATGCTTTAGATTATATGAAACATGGAGAAAACACAATCAACTAAAAAGCAATCGTCAAGACATTCTAAACAGCAACAATAGATAATTAGTCAAGCAAAAGAACAAGTTTAACAAAAGAGCGCTATGGTCAAACATTTACAGAAATCATTTCTGAAATAAGAGATGAGATAATCACCCCCTTGAGGCAAATGAATGATCGTGTCGGCCAAACTTGCTGCTATAACACTATAGTACATAAGCCAAAGCCTTCTGACATCTTGGCAGAATCACTGAAGATAAAGCACTTCCACATGGTTATACCATTATGCATGCTTGGAATTTTAAATCAACAAGTTTGTAAGCAACTCTGAAATATTACCGTTAATGGGAGGAATTCAACTGTTTTTTGCTTGGCTGTAAGTAATAGGCACCCAACAAAGTTATTGAATTGTTTCTGCTGCGAGCGCCCATGATTTCTGCTCGCACCCTCCTGAATTGGCAGGAAACATCAGGCATTTGGGCACGCTACCCAGTACTTTGCATGGGTTTAGTCGACTACGTGTCTTAAACTAGTGCATTTAGGCATGACAAGTGTGATAAGTTAAAAGCATCCGGACCATCAGCATAACAACTGAATAGTTCGGCCATTACTTAAGTGGGCAAAAAAAAAAAAAAAAATTTTTTAAATTTCCTCTAATGTATTAAGTCCTGTCAAAGTCGAAAAATATTGCAGAACACACAGCACGTATAAAACTGCACACACATGCCCACTGCGCGTGCACTTGTTCTGCAGTGCGTGCACATGTACGCATTTTGCATATGGTCGGTCCTGCGCATCGGCGCGTGGTATGGGTATTTACGGCAGAGTTTGTGTATGCATGGAGGGCCACCAGAACACATTACATATTTAATCCAAATAGTGCACAATGTACACATAGCCTCCCTGCACCACATCAGAAAATTATAGCTGTTTAAATGGTAACAGAACAAAGGGATTCACCTTTACAGGATAGGAGGGGACAGAACAAGGTTACAAGGTGGTGTTTGGTATCCAGCTGTAGGGTATTTTAAGGGAAACATTCCGGTGTTGGTTTGAGGAAGATCGCATGTTCCTGCGGATAGTTATGTGCAGGAGCAGAATATAGATATAAACTGTATTTACTGTACATTATGTATGCGGCGGGAATCCAGAGGAGACCACCCACAAGAGTAGTGAATATAGACATCGCCAACCTATTCAAACAGACCTATGACCTCTCCTGTACTGTAAATGACCATCCCTGTGTCCAATGGACAAAGAGATTACAGTATCCATTGTGTTATGTTTTGGATGAAGTGAATAAAGAGAGCCTGCAGCAAGCTTAGTCAGACAGAAGGCTCACAACGCTATCTATCAGATGGCGGAGGACCGGACCGGGTAGCGCAAGCGAATCCACTCACGTATGTACATTGACTGTAGCCATTTACTCTGTTGTATTGTAGTGCATAATTTGTATTGTTAACCCCCTTTCAGAAATATTACTCTGTGGTGTCGGAACCCAGTGATTAACTACAAATCGGTGTTGTGTCCTCTTTTCCCTGCTAAGGTTTAAAGTGTATTTCATTATTGTATTGCTTAGCTGAATAAGGTTTAAAAACGTATCAATTGGGTGTGTACGCGCTGCGGGTACTTTGTACAGTCAGCGCTGCATAAGGTTTAAAAGTGTAATAGCATCACACTGCATTGCTGCATTAGGTTAAAAGTGTAATAGCATTGCTGCATTAGGTTTAAAGTGTATTATCATGGCATTGCATTGCTGCATAAGGTTTAAAAGTGTAATAGCATCACACTGCATTGCTGCATTAGGTTAAAAGTGTAATAGCATTGCATTGCATTACTGCGAAGGTTTAAAGTGTATCTCTGGGTGTGTGCGCGCTGTGTGTACTTTGTACCCCCAGCACGGCGTTTGTACGCTAAGTCCGTACAATGTACGGGACTCTGTACGCAAATAGCGTAAAAGGTACGTAGAGTGCATATTAAGTCTAGCGGCCGCAGCGGCTCCATGGTAAAAAAGTGTGTTTAAAGGTATAGCTTTATGTTTTAATATAAAATCGACATTATCAGTCCCAAACATCTAAGCAAATACATTTAAAAAGATACTTGATATAAAATTAGTTTTTACATTTCTCATTTAAATATACATGCAGGAATACTTCTAACAACATATATATGAACATAGCAAAAGCAAACAAGTAATGTACACTCAAACATATCCAATTGGTGTTTGGGCATAAATAGTAAAATATTTTGAAGACTTCGGCCAAACCCAAATAGACCAGTGCACCAAATGCCATTGGAAAAAGGTTCTTAGAAAATCGAGAAGAAACATTAATATAAAATAATCAATCACAAAAAAAAGTGCATAAAAATGCTTACTATCGCAACAAGAATGAATGAATTGCAACCCATATTGTCTGCAGCATTATGCAGGTGCCGTGACGTCCATTTCGGTGAACTCAAGCTCTATCATGGGGCTCCTTGCAACAGAATGCTCCAACTAGCAAGTCTTAAATAAGTACATAAGTGGACACACTTTGCTTGGTCTCCAATCAATGTCCCTGTATTCACCCGACATCTATATGACAAAAACAGCTCCTAGAGCATCTAACAGAGGCGTGCATGCTAATATCCGCAGCAACCAGAAATGATATCTGCATTCCAGCTATGTTTACATTCAAATCTAATACAAATGTGTGAACACAATGACGAAAACATCAAGTAATATCCAATCTGGTCATACCACATATTCTAGTGTTCACACTAGACTGTTTCTGTCCCCTTAGCGGTGCCCTGTTAAAAACATCCTGCTTCCGCCACATGAATTCACATTGTTGGTAGAGCTTGGCGGAAGCCCGGTACCAACGTAGGTTCTGGGCATGCCCCCATCAATGACGCCGCAGGGTGGGGGACGCGTGCTGGGCATGCCTCCATCAATGACGCCACAGGGTGGGGCACACCCATTCAGTGATGTTGAAAGACAAAGCATGCCTCCATTAGAGATGCTGGCGGGACCGCGCCCCCTCCCCAGTCGTCCGCGCCTGTGAGAACACTGCCCCCAGCATACCTGCACCCTGCCCTGCAAAATTCCTGGGGAGAACACTATATCTATCTAATAAATGTTGGACAATAGTATGAGCCTCTGGAAATTATGGTCAGTGATAATAAAGCACTCCTGGTGGCCAAAAAAAATTAAATAAACAGGGTACAATAGCGTATACCTGACAGAACCATAGTGTATGTATATAAAATTGCAAATATAAATGCATCATCTAATACAAAAATTGGGAGGATCGAAACATTACTGGAGGAGATCAAAAATCTAAAGAAAACATGCAAAGATCACTTCCTCGTTGAGGCCCACTGGAGACAAGGAATTAAGTTTATCAATATGGTTTTTTTGCTGTAAAAAGTCATTTATTTTGCTTGCCAATCAATCACGTTTTAGGATATGTGAACTGATGGAAAAAGCAGGAGGAAAAACCAAAACATCATACAACCACAATACAAAAATGGGGAAAGTTTGGTGCTTCAAAGCGGAGTGCAGCTATACCTTAAAGCCCATCTGTAGGGCAAAAGAGTATGAAAATACAGAAAGAATGTAGATAAAGCGCAACCTCCTGTAGGGGTAAAATTAAAAATATGCAGGAACAGAGGGAGGAGAAGTTTTACAGCCTGTTACTTGAGGATATGAAAGAATTCTTGGGCTTATTTTGAAATAACGAACACTCATCATGGACATTTGACTTTTATGAGGTTATCCTGGAACTACCGACATTTGAATTATGAAGAATATCTCCGTTAAATTGGGTGACTGGAGAATTTGGATATTTTTAATTTCACCCCTACAGGAGGTTGCGCTTTATCTTTCCTTCTATATTATCATACAACCACAATTTTGTTCTGGGCTTTTAGCACGCAACTTCTCCCTGTCCAGGTCAAAATGTTTGTCTATTGCTTCTTTACTACTTTAGTATCATAGCCACATTAATAAATGTGTTGCCCATTACAAAAAATCTGGGTACACATTAGATGACCATTGTACCAAGCTGATGGCAGATGCGAAGGAATATATTGTGCAGTCCATACACATTGCAAGATCTGGTGAACGACCACACAATATACAATATTGTTCCCCTGCTGCATCCAAATACATGGGGTCGTCAGCCACATCTTCAGATTGGGCTGTATGTACAGCAGATCTGTAGATGTGACGGACGACCTGTGGGAGGGCGCAACAGTGCGTACACATTTGACAATCTGCATGATTTTTCGTTACGATCCAATCAGAAATTGGGCAATCGTTCCAAAAATCGTCTCTGTACCCAGCTTAAGGGCTTGTGGCAACTTATTTTTGTTGGAAGTGATGCGTGTGGCTGTCAACTGAATAAGGAAGGCCTCTTAAGTGGGTGATGAAAGCAATCCACAGTTTTTTTGTATATACAGTTGCTGCAAACTGTCCACTCTAAATATTATTTATCAACCGTAACATCCAAGGAATTGATTACATTAGTACTGAAATTGGAAACATCTGGCCCAGGCAACAATCGAATTCCCTGCACTCACCTGAGGTTTTTATGACAAAAACAAACAGACTCCTGTCTAACAGAAAAGAAGTAAACCTGTACCTAGTTAACATGGATTTCTGCTCGCACCCTCAGAAGGTTCTGTATTCTAACAATGTTTCAGAAGACGCCAAAGGCGGCGGGCAGCAGGAACAGGGAGTACATGATAAAGTCGACAAACCCCCGTTTTTGGACATAATGCACTTGAGGTAGCATTGGAACATCCATGTGGAGATGGCAGAACAGTAGTTAGACACATGGTATATGAGAGGAGTACTGTAGACATATGGAAGAAGAGGTACTGTAGATTTCAGCGTTGAAAAATAGAGAAAAAGAACAGAGCCTGGAGGGACACAGAGGTAGAGGGAAGCCTTAGAAACCAAGAGAGGTAAGAAGTGAACAGGAAGGTCAAAGGAGCAAAGGCTTATTTCCAATGTCTCATAAGCAGCAAACGGGTCAAGAAGTATGAGCAACGAGAAGTGACACTTCAGTTAAGGCAAAGGTAGAATATTGGTCACTTTAATGAGGGTGGTTTCAGTGGAGTGAAAGTGGAAGCCTGATTACATAGGGAGAAAAGACCAAGCAAAAATAGATGAGGCAGTAGTTTGGAAGTAGAAAGAGGGATAGAGTAGTTAAGACATTGTTTCTGGAGAAAAGGATAGATAAGAACATGTTGGATGGAAAATTTTCAGTGAAAAGATCTTAGTGCAGGCAAGCATTATGGGAAGGAGTATGTACAAAAGGTTAGAGAACACGGTAATGTGGACAGGTTGAGAGAAAAGAAAACGAGTTTTATGGTAAGAACTTACCTTTGTTAAAACTTTCTGCGAGGTACACTAAGCTCCACAAGGATAGACATTCGGGTGTAGAGTAGGATCTTGATCCGAAGCACCAACAGGCTCAAAAGCTTTGACCTTCTTCCCAAGATGCATAGCGCCACCTCCTATATCACCCCGCCTCCGTGCACAGGAGCTCAGTTTTGTTAACCAGCCCAATGCAGTAGCAAATAAAAGAGACGACAACTGCAAGTTGCCACAAACACCACACTCTCCCGACAGGAGAAAGTATCAGCGGCTATAGCCACACCAACCCAAAGAAGCTAAGTGCATCAGGGTGGGTGCCTTGTGGAGCCCAGTGTACCTCGCAGAAAGAGTTTTTACAGAGGTAAGTTCTTACCATAAAACTCGTTTTCTGCTGCGGGGTACACTGGGCTCCACAAGGATAGACATTGGGGATGTCCTAAAGCAGTTCCTTATGGGAGGGGACGCACTGAAGCGGGCACAAGAACCCGGCGTCCAAAGGAAGCATCCTGGGAAGCGGCAGTATCGAAGGCATAGAACCTTATGAACGTGTTCACTGAGGACCATGTAGCCGCCATGCACAATTGTTCAAGGGTCGCACCACGGCGGGCCGCCCAAGAAGGTCCAACAGACAGTAGAATGGGCCGTAATGTGAGCAGGAGCTGACACACCAGCCCTCACATAAGCATGTGCAATCACCATTCTAATCCATCTGGCCAAAGTCTGCTTGTGAGCAGGCCAGCCCCGTTTGTGAAACCCAAAAAGTATAAAGAGAGAATCAGATTTCCAAACAGAAGCAGTTCTCTTAACACAGATACGGAGAGCCCGTACCACATCCAAAGACCTTGGGAGACAGATCAGGAGAGACCAAGGCCGGAACCACAATCTCCTGATTAAGGTGGAAAGAAGAAACCACTTTAGGCAAATAACCGGGACGAGTCCTAAGAACCGCTCGGTCACGGTGAAATATCAGATATGGGGAACTACAAGACAAGGCACCCAAATCCGACACTCTTCTAGCTGAAGCAATAGCCAGCAGAAACACCACCTTAAGGGAAAGCCACTTAAGATCAGCTGAACCAAGAGGTTCAAACGGAGACTCTTGTAACGCCTCCAAAACCACCGACAAGTCCCAAGGAGCCACAGGCGGGACATAGGGAGGTTGGATACGCAACACACCCTGAGTAAAGGTATGCACATGAGGTAAGGTCGCAATCTTTCTCTGAAACCACACCGACAAGGCAGATATTTGAACAATGAGGGAGTCCAGACGCAGGCCTAAGTCCAGGTCCTGCTGAAGAAAGGCCAACAACTTGGTTGTACTAAATTTGGATGAGTCATAATTGTTAGATGCGCACCAAACAAAGTAAGAATGCCAGAACCTATGGTAAATCCGAGCAGAAGCCGGTTTCCGGGCCCGCAACATAGTTTGAATAACCGCCTCAGAAAACCCTTTAGCCCTCAAGATGGAAGCTTCAAGGAGCCACGCCGTCAAAGACAGCCGGGCTAGGTCCTGGTAGACACAGGGGCCCTGAACGAGGAGGTCTGGGCGTTGTGGAAGTAGAATTGGACGCTCTGACGATAGGCCCTGCAGGTCTCAGAACCAGTGCCGTCTGGGCCACGCTGGAGCTATGAGAAGCAGAATTCCTCTTTCATGCTTGAACTTCCGAATTACCCTGGGCAGGAGTGACCCCGGAGGGAACACGTACGGCAATCAAAACCTCCACGGCACCGCCAGCGCATCCACGAATGCTGCTTGAGGATCCCTTGTCCTTGCTCCGAAGACCGGAACTTTGTGATTGTGTCGAGACGCCATCAGATCAACCTCTGGAAAGCCCCACTTTTCCACTAGGAGTTGAAACCCTTCTGGATGGAGGCCCCACTCTCCGGCATGTACGTCCTGACGACTGAGAAAGTCCGCTTCCCAATTCAGGACTCCCAGAATGAACATTGCCGATATGGCCGGTAGATGGCGTTCCGCCCAATGTAGAATCCGTGAGACTTCCTTCCTTGCCAAACGGCTTAGAGTTCCACCTTGATGATTTATGTAAACCACTGTGGTGGCGTTGTCCGACTGTACTTGAACAGGACGGTTCTGAATTAAATGCTAGGCCAGGTTCAAGGCATTGAAGACCGCCCGCAATTCCAGAATGTTGATCGAGAGGAGATCCACCGGCCCTGAAGGGATTGTTGCTCCAGCACTGCGCCCCAACCTCTTAGACTGGCATCTGTCGTCAACAGGACCCAGTCAGATATCCAGAAGGGACGGCCCCTGCACAATCGTTGGTCCCGCAGCCACCAGTGCAGCGACAGTCGGACCTCCGGAGTCAATGAGATCATGTGAGACCTGATCCGGTGAGGCAGGCCGTCCCACTTGGCTAGAATCAGCCTCTGGAGGTGGCGAGAATGGAATGGAGCATACTCCACCATTTCGAATGCTGACACCATGAGGCCCAGCACCTGCTTCGCCGAATGTATCGACACTTGCGGACGAGAAAGGAAGCAACAAATCCTGTCCTGAAGCTTCAGGACTTTCTCTCAGGAGAAGAACAGCAGCTGGTTGTGAGTGTCCAATAGCGCTCCCAGGTGCACCATGCTCTGAGCAGGAACCAGGGAGGATTTCTTCCAGTTGATGAGCCACCCGTGGGCCTGCAGAAACCGGACAGTCATATTCAGATGACGTAGGAGAAGTTCTGGGGAATTTGCCAGGATCAACAAGTCGTCCAGATACGGCAGGATCCTGATCCCTTGACGGCGGAGTACCACCGTCATCACAGCCATAACTTTGGTGAAGACTCGCGGAGCCGTAGTTAAACCAAAAGGTAACGCCCGAAACTGGTAATGGAGGTTGCCAATCGCAAACCTCAGGTACTGCTGATGTGACACTGCTATAGGAATATGCAGGTAAGCATCTTGTATGTCCAAGGAGACCATATAATCCCCAGGTTCCAAGGCCAGAACTATAGAGCGAAGGGTTTCCATACGGAACTTGGAAACTTTCACAAACCTGTTCAATGCCTTGAGGTTGAGAATGGGCCGAGAAGACCCACTCTGTTTCGGGACTAGAAACAGCGGAGAATAGTACCCCCGGCCCCTCTGAGCAAGAGGCACCTGTACCACCACTCCTGTATCCAGGTGGGTCTGTACCACAGAGTGTAGAGTTTTTGCCTTTGTCTGGTCCAAAGGGACGTCTGTCAGGCAAAATCGATGAGGGGGACGGTTTTTGAAGGCTATGGCGTAACCTCGAGTGACGACTTCCCGTACCCAGGCATCTGAAGTGGTCTTCAACCATTCCTGGGTATACCCCCGTCATGCGGCAGGCTTATCGGTCTTGGAAGCTGTCTGACGGGCAGCCCAGGCTCTTTTGGGCTTTGGCTTACCAGGTTTGGAATTGCAGGCCTGCCTGTGGTACACCTTACCTTTTGCTTTACCTGAAGGACAAAAGGGGCGAAAGGAAGTACCTTTAATCTTCGACACAGAAGGAGCGGTACTTGGCAGACAGGCAGTTTTGGCAGTAGCCAAGTCAGCCACTATCTTATTTAAGTCCTCCCCAAACAGAATATCTCCCTTGAAAGGGAGTACCTCCAGGGTTTTTCTAGAGTCCAGATCCACAGACCAGGATCTCAGCCACAATATCCGGCGAGCCAGGACTGACGTAGTAGAGGCCTTGGCTGCTAGAATACCGGCATCAGAAGCCACCTCTTTAATATAATGAGAAGCAGTGACAATATATGACAAGCATTGTCTAGCATGGTCAGAAGAGATTTCAGCTTCCAATTCTAGGGCCCATGCTTCAATAGCCTCTGCAGCCCATGTTGCTGCAATAGTGGGCCTTTGTACAGCACCCGTGAGGGTGTAAATCGCTTTCAGACAACCCTCCACACGTTTATCCGTAGGCTCTTTTAGAGACGTGACGGTAGTGACAGGTAGAGCTGAGGAAACCACCATCTTAGCCACATGCGAGTCTACTGGAGGAGGCGTTTCCCAATTTTTAGACAGCTCTGGCGCAAAGGGGTAGCGAGCCAGCATCTTCTTTTGAGGCACAAACTTCTTTCCTGGGTTTCCCCAGGATTCCTGACGTATATCCACTAGGTGGTCAGAGGGAGGTAAAATTTGTTAAACCACCTTCTGACGCTTGAACCTATCTGGTTTCTTAAGAGGGACGGATGGCTCGGTATCATCCGTAATCTGTAGAATCAACTTAATATCCTCCAAAAGATCAGGAACATCCACATGTGAACTACCCTCCCCATCAGCAGTATCTGTGTCAGAATCTGTGGGGTCAGTGTAAACGCCATCTTCATCAGACGATGTGTCAGTGACAGCAATGGATTGTGAGGAGGTAAGAGCTCGCTTAGAGGACCCCATGGTCTTAGGCGAGCAAGGGTTAGACTTTTTATTAGTCAAGGACTGGTTCAATTTCTTCAATTGAGCAGATAAGTTATCTGCCCACGGTGGGTTAGCCGCGGGGACCACATACGGTTGAACCGGCATAGGAGGTCCCATAGGGGGTGTTAGTTTAGTAACTAGCGTATTTAGAAGCGTGGAGAAAGTAGCCCACGGTGGGTCATTATGGATCCCCGTTGCCACAGTCCCACTGGGGGGCAAAAAGCCCCCAAAACCAGAGTCCGCAGCTGCTATAGTCTCCTCATAGGAATCTGTGGCTTCAGCAACACCGGCAGTGTGTTCAGCCCCAGAACCGTTACCTTCAGTAGCAGCAGACATGATATAACTTGCAATATCAGGTAACAGTACAATTGTCAGCAGCACAATACTTCTTGCCCAAACCCCTGCGCAGTGTAGTCAGCACAAGCAGAGATACAGGAGAGATATGGTGACTAAAATCACAGAGAAAAATACGTATTAGAGTATATCTTGTGAATATCCTATATTATTATAAAACCTGACGCACCAAGCCCCCTTCAGGTTATAGAATATAGGGATAGCAAGGTGAGTGACACGAAATGGAAATCACTCAGCAAGCTAATGCACACACATATAGTCACAGTTCTACAATGCAGAGGTTATTACCAACAATAATACTGCAGTGGACTAACTAGATAGATAGATAGATAGATAGATAGATAGATAGATAGATAGATAGATAGATAGATAGATAGATAGATAGATAGATAGATAGATAGATAGATAGATAGATAGATAGATAGATAGATAGATAGATAGATAGATAGATAGATAGATAGATAGATAGATAGATAATATATATATCTCTGTACTCAATAGATATAACACTGCACAGTAAGAACTGGATGTATATCACAGGGTACTTGTACCAGAGACCTGACTAAATGCACTCTCTCTTGACTAACACTGTCTAATTGACATGCAGAATACTTAAGTGTCATGTAAAGTCACAGCGCTGACAACCAGGCGGCTTTACAAAAGGAGGATTTGCCCAAGCAGTCCCAGGAACAGTGTAGCTGGGGAAATGGCGCCCAAACACTGACAGGGAGTGAGGGAGAGACAGATATGCAGCTCCAGGGCGGGAACATTTACTGGAAATGGCGCCCTGGGGCTGGAGGATGGGCTCCAGGTCTAAGCCTTATCCCCTCTGCTGGCAAAACCACCTGGTACTGCGGGCTACTTGTAAAAAGGTTTAGAGAGAAAACTTGACGTGCACCCATGCCCTGCTGATCTAGTGGCATCGCCTGTACTGCCAGTGTCCACTGGCCACGCCGGATCGCGATAAAGTGCGGGTCCCGCGAGCGGGACCCACTTACCTCCTCCCGAAGTGCGGCCACGCGATCCCGGAGAGCCCCAGCCGTGTGTGACTGACTTGGAAGAAAACCGGATCCTCCTGCAGTAGGTACCCGGCAACCAGGGCGCGGGAGTGTACAGCGCCGCTGGGGGAGAGATGGAGCTGCAGCAGGTGATGTCTATTGACATCTAACACAATCTGTGCCTCTGCTGCAGCCCTTGTAGTCTTCTTGTTTCCTCAGAAAAAGCTTTTTCTAGAGCTGCTGTGAGCAGCTCTTCTTGTTACATGCTTGCACTGCAAGCACCAACTACAAAACTGAGCTCCTGTGCACGGAGGCGGGGTGATATAGGAGGCGGCACTATGCATCTTGGGAAGAAGGTCAAAGCTTTTGAGCCTGTTGGTGCTTCGGATCAAGATCCTACTCTACACCCCAATGTCTATCCTTGTGGAGCACAGTCTACCCCGCAGCAGAAAGGATTGTAATTGGGCGAAGTTGCCCATGGCAACCAATCAGCTTTGAAGCAACATTTATCAAGTGCATTCTATAAAACTATACGTAGCAGGTGATTGTTTGCCATGGGCAACTTCTCTACTTGTCACTGCTTCATACAGCTACGCCTCTGTTACTCCGTTATTCACCTAATGCAGTTTAAGAAGAAACCGCAATATTACATTTAACAACTCAGGAGCTAAGAACATGTTATTGTTCCAAGGGCTGTCCATGAATTTGTCGGTCTAACGCAGGGGTGGGGCCCGCGAAGCAGTTTGGTCCGGCCCACCAGCTTGTGTCAGTGAGACACGCTGCCGCTCAGTCCGGCGGCAGCGTGTCTCAGCTGTCAGAACGGGTGGTCTTCAGTATGCCGACTGACGGGATCCCGGCGCACAGTATACTGGCGCCGGGATCCCGACAGCCGGCATACCGACACTTATTCTCCCTCGTGGGGGTCCATGACCCCCCCCTGGAGGGAGAATAAAATAGCGTGGCGAGCGCAGCGAGCCCGCAAGGGGCTCATTTGCGCTCGCCACACTGTCGGTAAGCCGGCGGTCGGGCTCCCGGCGCCGGTATGCTGGTCGCCGGGAGCCCGGCCGCCGACAGATTGTAGTGAACCCGTCGGAACAGGGAGGAGAGCGCAGCTGTCGGGTGGGAGCGGCGGAGTGTAGGACTTGAAACCAGCCGCCGGTTCGTGATCCAATCAGAGCTCGCGAACCGGCAGCCAATCAGGAGCCGCGGCTGCCGGTCCGCGAGCTCTGATTGGCTCTCGAACCGGCGGCTGGTTTCAAGTCCTACACGCCGCCGCCCAACATAGCCCCGCTCTCCTCCGTGTCCCGCCGAAAGCAGCACGGTAAGCAGCACGGAGGGGAGGGGGGGAGGGGGGCAGGGCATCTGTATACCTGGCACTGTGGGGGGCATCTGTATACCTGCCACTGTGGGGGCATCTGTATACCTGCCACTGTGAGGGGCATCTGTATACCTGGCACTGTGAGGGGCATCTGTATACCTGGCACTGTGGGGGCAATTGTGGATCTGGCACCGCACTATTGGGGGCATGTGTGTATCACGTCCCATTTTAACTGGCCACACCCATTTTTTTGGTGCGCACGCCTCCGGCGCGCACACACAGTACCTCTAAGGGGCAAACCTACTGGGGGGCAGGGTAATTTTTTAAGTTGAGAATTTTTGTATGGCCCCCCAAAGGATTTTATAAATATCCAAATGGCCCTCGTTAGAAAAAAGGTTCCCCACCCCTGGTCTAACGGATACATTGCTTATTCTGAAAGGGAGTCAGAGCAGAGTACAAGCCATTGCAAACAAGCCTTTTAGCTCATTCTTTTTAAAGAAAATGAAAGGGTCAAAAAGGTAGGGATTCACACAGTAAAAAAATCCTGTATTTGCAACATGAGACAGAGATTTGACATAATAGAGAGGAGGTGCTCTGGAATGAATATGAATAACCAGTTAAAAGTTCATGTACAAAACGCCAAAGCTACAGAAAATCTTGGAACTAATTTGAAATCTTTTAACATGATATAATTTATCCTTCCTGTTATTTTCACTGTTCGCACACAATCAACTTGCTTAGTAGCACGTCCAGAAAGATGTGCAGTGATGTAATTATTTTACAGCCCTAACTATAAAGGAAAAAATACTGCCAGATCATTTACACAAAACAAATTCTGCCAACCGCACAAATAGTAATGAAAGACACATACATATAACATTAATCTACAGTCACATAGGATGAATATTTACATGCCCAGCAATATTACAGGACCAAAAATCAGGAAAATATATAAGATTTTTGGCTTGCTAAAACCACATTTATATTTACCAATTCTACACCCCTTATTACAGCTGTTTGAAGGCACCACAACGGTGTCCCACAATGACAATGCATGTGCTAGCAATTGACAAATGCAAACATTCACAGGTTGTAGAAAGGTGAATAGGAGATGCAGATCTGTTGACATGCTTTTATCAGCATTAAACACTTGTAAAACAATTTTAGATATCAATGGGTAAAGGCCTTTTGGGAGAGAATTAGCTTCTATTAAGAATAAGGGGTAGATTTAATAAAGATTCTAAAAATGAAAAGTAATGGTGTTGTAGCAGTAAGTCTCATTTCTTTTTTACAGGGCAACTTTTTTTTATTTTTTTTTATCAAAGCATGGATGGGTGTGGTATATAAATCTTTACGCATGCACAACATTACTTTTTAAACTGTATATACACATTTGGGAAAAATGTCTACATTCAATGAATTTTCACATTTCCAGTTACCGTGAATACATGTTTTTCGCACTGACTGCATACAAGAGACGTATACTTTTCAAATTCAAAAAATGAAGCTAGAAACTCAAAACACGAAGGACAAATATAAATTATATTTGGTGCACATTTATCGTAAAATGATTCTTCCATATAAAAAAAACAAACAGATTGACATTACCAAGGGACATTATGATCAGAGATGCAGAAAGAATCAGTTTTGGATAGTTGGAAAAGGTGAGGGAGGCATTTAATTAACATTTATATAGTGCCAGAATACTGTGCAGAAAAAGGGGAGGTAGCCTCAGGCTTTTACACCCGTGGCTATTAAACTACACTCCCCTTTTCACCCAACAGCCTTGTTAACACCCAATAAAGTAGCGTGTTATCACACAGAACCAGTGAAAAGTTCACGGATGTGTGTTTTAACAGGGTCGCAGCAGCTGTTACTTAATCTACGGTGGCTATTTGGATCCCCCCTAAACCAACATACAACATTGAAAAAGGTCCTTACGTAAAAAGAAAAAAAAAAATAGACATTTCATTGCTGTAAAAAAAAAAAACGGTTATCCAATCAAAGTGATATTTTATTGTTCCAACTACATACACTTAGTATTCATAAGTGAAGGCAAAAGTAGTGAATATGGAGGGCAAAGAACAACATCCTCCAGTCAAGTTAAGGAAACAATTTTCATTCCTCCATAGAAAGCCCAACTTTGCACTTTAGTCACCTTGTACAGTAAAATTAGATAGGTTGTTACTTAGAAAAGAGAAAATTAATACAAAAAGTCTCCAATCTGGAGTGACAACTCACAAGTAAAACAAAAACAAAATATTCACTCTCACTAGTAGGCTGACTAGGTGGGCGGGCGGGCATGGACAACTAACATTATATATAGATGTTACCTTATAAATTCAGAACAATGTTATGGGAACATTTCCGTTCTACTTAACTGACAATACTCACAAAGCAGCGGCATTCTGAGTTTAGCTGCACATCCCTCTGTTCAAACATCTGTGGCTTGTATTTAAACATCAAACCAAATTTTAAGCAAACACTACCTACAAATACTAATGTTGGCTTTGGGAGGGCCAGTATAAAACTGTAGCGTTAACCCACTTTTCTGTATATACAGTAGTATTCCATATCAACTACAGGACAACAAAAGTGACAACATTTTACCATAGTAAGCAATCTCCTAAACTAGAAAGAAAACAGTTGACAATTTGTAGTATAATACGTAAACAAAAATGGCCGTGCTCTTTCCTATAAGCAACTTGAAATGTAAACATGCTACAGAAATATGGATAAGGAAGGATGTGATCACTCCCTGACTCTTATACCACACAATAGCATGAAAGATGTGCTCAGGAAAGACAGAGTCCCACAAGGTAAAATAAATACTTAGAAGTTCACTTCCCTAAAAGTAAAACTAAGTGATAATGTGCTAGCATGTTACATACTATACTATGCTAATTGCAATGCAGTTTAGTTTCAATTTCTGCAATTACAGGAATTTAAATGCAGCCCTAAACAAAGACACAAATGCTTTGAAAATGTGACATGTCTTCATCTGTAGAATGGGGAAGCAAAACAGACAGAGGATGATAGTGATGCAGAGATTGTATTCAGGCAGCAGATGGCAGGACATTTAACACTGCTCCCATCCACTAAAGCTCACACTGGCTGATGTTTACAGTCCGGATGCAGGCAAAGCTCAGGGGAGCAGCACAGAGGGCTACGGAAGATGATGGATGAGAGAGACGTAAAGGAGCAATGAGGGGGAGAGAAAGGGAAGCGACAATTCTCCCACAGCTGGATGCACTGTAAGGCAGTCAGGCCAGATGCCAATAACCCGCCACATACACACAGACAAACCTGCACTCCAACATACCAATAACACTCTAGAAGTGCATCTCAAATACTATAAAGTAGAAATATGCCACATAAAATAAGATTTTACTCACCGGTAAATCTATTTCTCATAGTCCGTAGTGGATGCTGGGGACTCCGTAAGGACCATGGGGAATAGACGGGCTCCGCAGGAGACTGGGCACTCTAAGAAAGATTTAGTACTACTGGTGTGCACTGGCTCCTCCCTCTATGCCCCTCCTCCAGACCTCAGTTAAGGAAACTGTGCCCGGAAGAGCTGACATTACAAGGAAAGGATTTTGGAATCCAGGGTAAGACTCATACCAGCCACACCAATCACACCGAATAACTTGTTTTAACATACCCAGTCAACAGTATGAACAACAACAGAGCATCAGACAAACCTAATGTTACCATAACATAACCCTTATTTAAGCAATAACTATATACACACGTATTGCAGAAGAAGTCCGCACTTGGGACGGGCGCCCAGCATCCACTACGGACTACGAGAAATAGATTTACCGGTGAGTAAAATCTTATTTTCTCTAACGTCCTAGTGGATGCTGGGGACTCCGTAAGGACCATGGGGATTATACCAAAGCTCCCAAACGGGCGGGAGAGTGCGGATGACTCTGCAGCACCGAATGAGCAAACACAAGGTCCTCCTCAGCCAGGGTATCAAACTTGTAGAACTTTGCAAAAGTGTTTGAACCCGACCAAGTAGCTGCTCGGCAAAGCTGTAATGCCGAGACCCCTCGGGCAGCCGCCCAAGAAGAGCCCACCTTCCTTGTGGAATGGACTTTTACTGATTTTGGAGGCGGCATGCCAGCCGCAGAATGAGCCTGCTGAATCGTGTTACAGACCCAGCAAGCAATAAATTGCTTTGAAGCAGGAGCACCCAGCTTGTTGTATGCATACAGGATAAACAGCGAGTCAGTTTTCCTGACTCCAGCCGTTCTGGCTACAGAAATCTTCAAAGCCCTGACTACATCTAGTAACTTGGAATCCTCCAAGTCACGAGTAGCCGCAGGCACCACAATAGGTTGGTTCAAATGAAAAGATGACACCACCTTTGGCAGAAATTGCGGACGAGTCCGTAATTCTGCCCTGTCCATATGGAAAACCAGATAGGGGGTTTTACATGACAAAGCCGCCAATTCTGACACACGTCTAGCCGAAGCTAAGGCCAATAGCATGACCACTTTCCACGTGAGATATTTTAACTCCACGGTCTTAAGCGGCTCAAACCAGGGAGATTTCAGGAAACTCAACATGTTAAGATCCCAAGGTGCCACTGGTGGCACAAAAGGGGGCTGAATATGCAGCACTCCCTTTACAACGTCTGAACTTCAGGTAGAGAAGCTAGTTTTCTATGAAAGAAAATGGATAGGGCCGAAATCTGGACCTTAATGGACCCCAATTCTAGGCCCAAAGTCACTCCCAACTGTAGGAAGTGAAGGAAACGGCCCAGCTGGAATTCCTCTGTAGAGGCATTCCTGGCCTCACACCAGCAACATATTTTCGCCGTATACGGTGACAATGTTTAGCCGTCACGTCCTTCCTAGCCTTTATCAGCGTAGGAATAACCTCATCCGGAATCCCTTTTTTCTACTAGGATCCGGCGTCCAACCGCCATGCCGTCAAATGCAGCTGCGGTAAGTCTTAGAACATACAAGGTCCCTGCTGCAACAGATCCTGCCCTAGAGGCAGAGGCCATGGGTCCTCCGTGAGCATTTCTTGCAGCTCTGGATACCAAATCCTTCTTGGCCAATCCGGAACAATGAGTATTGTTCTCACTCCTCTTTTCCTTATGATTCTCAGCACCTTGGGTAAGAGAGGAAGAGGAGGAAACACATAAACCGACTGGAACATCCACGGTGTCACCAGTGCGTCTACAGCTATCGCCTGAGAGTCTCTTGACCTGGCGCAATACCTCTGTAGCTTTTTGTTGAGGCGGGATGCCATCATGTCCACCTGTGGCAGTTCCCACCGACCTACAATCTGCGCAAACACTTCTTGATGAAGTCCCCCCTCTCCCGGGTGGAGGTCGTGCCTGCTGAGGAAGTCTGCTTCCCAGTTGTCCACTCCCGGAATGAACACTGCTGACAGTGCTTGCACGTGATTCTCCGCCCATCGAAGAATTCTGGTGGCTTCCGCCGTCGCCACCCTGCTCCTTGTGCCGCCTTGGCGGTTTACATGAGCCACAGCGGTGATGTATCTGATTGGATCAGCACCGATTAGTTGCGAAGCAGGGTCTCCGCTTGACTTAGGGCGTTGTATATGGCCCTTAGTTCCAGGATATTGATGTGAAGGCAAGTCTCCTGCCTTGACCACAGCCCTTGGAAATTTTTTCCCTGTGTTACTGCCCCCCACCCTCGGAGGCTTGCATCCGTGGTCACCAGGACCCAGTCCTGAATGCCGAATCTGCGACCTTCGAGAAGGTGAGCACTCTGCAGTCACTACAGGAGAGACACCCTGGCTCTGGGGGATAGGGTGATTAACCGATGCATCCGAAGATGTGATCCGGACCACTTTGTCCAGTAAGTCCCATTAGGTGGTCCTCTCATGGAACCTGCCGAAAGGAATGGCCTCGTATGATGCCACCATCTTTCCCAGGACTCGAGTGCAGTGATGCACTGACACCTGTTTTGGTTTTAATAGATTCCTGACCAGTGTCACGAGCTCCTGAGCTCTCTCTATCGGGAGATAAACCCTTTTCTGGTCTGTGTCTAGGATCATGCCTAGGAGAGGCAGATGAGCTGTAGGAACCAACTGCGACTTTGGAATATATAGAATCCAGCCGTGTTGCCGTTACACTTCCAGAGAAAGTGATACGCTGTTCAGCCACTGCTCTCTTGATCTCGCTTTTATGAGGAGATCGTCCAAGTGCGTGATAATAGTGACACCTTGCTTCCGCAGGAGCACCATCATTTCCGCCATTACCTTGGTGAATATTCTCGGGGCCGTGGAGAGACCAAACGGCAACGTCTGAAATTGGTAATGACAATCCCGTACCGCAATTCTGAGGTACGCCTGAGGAGGTGGATAAATGGGGACATGAAGGTATGCCTCCTTTATGTCCCGAGTCACGATAAAATCTCCCCCTTTCAGGCTTGTAACGACCGCTCTTAGCGATTCCATCTTGAACTTGATCCTTTTCAGGTATATGTTCAGGGATTTTAATTCAATATGGGTCTGACCGAACCGTCTGGTTTCGGGACTACCACCTGGTCGAACAATAACCCCCTCCTTGTCGAAGGAGGGGAACCTTGACCACCACCTGTTGAAGATACAATTTGTGAATTGCAGTTAACCCTGTTTCCCTCTCGTGGGGGGAAGCCGGCAGGGACGTCAGGATGGAGGCATCTTCTCAAAGTCCAGCTTGTATCCCTGAGATGCAATATCTATTGCCCAGGGATCTAACAGGGAGTGAACCCACTTGTTGCAGAACTTACGAAAGCGTGCCCCCACCGGGCCTAGCTCCGTCTGTGGAGCCCCAGCGACATGCGGTGGATTTTCATAGAGGCCGGGGAGGACTTCTGTTCCTGGGAACTAGCTGTGTTGTGCAGCTTCTTTCCTCTGGCAAGAAAGGACGCATCTCGGCCTTTCTTGTTTCTTTGTTCGAAAAGCTGCATTTGATAATGACGTGCTTTCCTAGGCTGTGCAGGAATATAAGGCAAAATATCCGAATTACCAGCTATAGCCGTGGAGACCAGGTCCGAGAACCCTTCTCCACACAATCCTCAGCCTTCCACGTGCCTCTTAAGTTGGCATCATCTGTCCATTGCCTATTCTACAGGACACGTCAAGCAGAAATCGACATAGCTTTGACTCTAGGACCCAGTATACTCATGTCTCTTTGGGCATGTTTGATTATATATATCTCTTAAGACAGCATCTTTAATATATCGAGATATCTATCGAGATATCTATCGAGATATCTATCGAGATAGATAGATAGATAGATAGATAGAGAGAGAGAGAGAGAGAGAGAGAGAGAGAGAGATAGAGAGAGAGAGAGAGAGAGATAGAGAGAGAGATAGATAGAGATAGATAGAGATAGATAGAGATAGATAGAGATAGATAGAGATAGATAGAGAGATAGATAGAGATAGATAGAGATAGATAGAGAGATAGATAGAGATAGATAGATAGAGATAGATAGATAGAGATAGATATAGAGATAGATATATTTATTTATTTTAGTGTTCACTCTAGGAGTGAAAAGGGGCAGGGCGCCGGACTCCAGGGGCACACGAGCGCGTGCGTCCGAAATGGGGGAGCGTCCACGCAAATTAGGGGGCGTTGCCACGCCTTCGTCATTTTAGGGGGCGGTGCGGCCCACAGACGCTACTATAGAGAGCGTCTGTGGCCGGCGACGTTACTGTTGGGGGCGTGCCCAGCACCTCCGTCGGTGCTGGGCTTCCCCCACCCCTCTCCCAATGCGTGAATACACGCCGGGAGGGCAGGGAGCGGGCGGCTGTTCTAGCAGGGCGCCGCAAAAGGGACAGGGCGGGTTTTGCCTGTTAAAAAACGGGCAGGGCGCGGCGCCCTGCTAAAACAGCCTAGAGTGAACACTATATATAGTGTTCATTCTAGGCTGTTTTAGCAGGGCGCCGCGCCCTGCCCGTTTTTTAACAGGCAAAACCCGCCCTGCCCCTTTTGCGGCGCCCTGCTAGAACAGCCGCCCGCTCCCTGCCCTCCCGGCGTGTATAGATGCCGTGCGCATGCGCGCGGCATCCATTCACGCATTGGGAGAGGGCTTGGGGAAGCCCAGCACCGACGGAGGTGCTGGGCACGCCCCCAACAGTGACGTCGCCGGCCACAGACGCTCTCTATAGTAGCGTCTGTGGGCCGCACCGCCCCCTAAAATGACGGCGGCGTGGCCACGCCCCCTAATTTGCGTGGCCGCGCCCCCATTTCGGACGCGCGCACATGTGCCCCCGGGGTCCGGCGCCCTGCCCCTTTTCACTCCTAGAGTGAACACTAACATAACATATATATATATATATATATATATATACACACACACACACACACACACGCTAGGGTCTCAATTTCTGCTGACAAGGTACCTGTCAACGCCGCCCCAGCGCTATAAACCCATGCCGACACAATCGCCGGTCTGAGTAGTGTACCAGAATGTGCACGCTATCTGCAGGATCCCTGAGAATAGCTAGGGCTACCTTCTGGGCAAACGTGACCCCCTAGGAGAAGATTCCCATCACATCCTGGCCCTAGTGGGGAAAGGATACTGCCTGATAATTCTTTGTGGGAAGCTGCAGTCTCTTGTCTGGAGATTCACGCTCTTTTTCCTCATGAGAGGAGGGAAATTTACCTCAGCTTTCTTCCCCTTAACATGTGTACCCTTGTGTCAGGGACATGAGTCATCAGTGATATGCAAATCATCTTTATTACAATAATCATATATTGAATATTTTTCTGCCATTTTGGCTGTAACTTTGCATTATCGTAGTCGACACTGGAGTCAAACTCCGTGTCGATATCAGTGTTTATTATTTTGGATAGTGAGCATTGAGAGACACTGAAGGTCTCTGCGACATAGGGACAGACATGGGTAGATTTCCTGTCTGTTCTCTAATCTTTTGTGCAATAAATTCACATTAGCACTTACACATATCCAAACAGGTGTCGGCGTTGTCGACGGAGACACCCTCACACACATATTTGCTCTCTCTCCTCCTTATGGGGAGCCTTTTACCGCAGACATGTCGACACACACGTACCGACACCACACACACAGGGGATCCTCTATTTGAAGACAGTTCCCCCACAAGGCCCTTTGGAGAGACAGAGAGAGTATGCCAGCACACACCCCAGCGCTATATGACCCAGGAATCACATAGTAACTTAGTGTTAACCCAGTAGCTGCTGTATATATTTTTTACGCCAAATTTATGTGCACCCCTCTCTATCGTGCTTCTGCAGGGGAGAGCCTGGGGAGCTTCCTCTCAGCGGAGCTGTGGAGAGAAAATGGCGCTGGTGAGTGCTGAGGAAGAAGGCCCCGCCCCCTCAGCGGCGGGCTTCTGTCCCGCGATTTTGTGTAAAATTAATGGCGGGGCTCATGCATATTACAGTGCCCAGCTGCATATATGCTGCTTTTTGCCAGGAGGTAATCAATTGCTGCCCAGGGCGCCCCCCCCCCTGCGTCCTGCACCCTACAGTGACCGGAGTGTGTGGGTTAGTGTGGGCGCAATGGCGCACAGCTGCAGTGCTGTGCGCTACCTCATATGAAGACAGGAGTCTTCTGCCGCCGATTTTGACGTCTTCTTGCTTCAACCCGCCGGCTTCTGTCTTCTGGCTCTGCGAGGGGAAAGGCGGCGCGGCTCCGGGAACGGACGACCAAGGTTAGGTTCCTGTGTTCGATCCCTCTGGAGCTAATGGTGTCCAGTAGCCTAAGAAGCGCAACCTAGCCGCAGTTAGTAGGTTTGCTTCTCTCCCCTCAGTCCCACGTAGCAGAGAGTCTGTTGCCAGCAGAAGCTCTCTGAAAATAAAAAACCTAACTAAAATACTTTCTTATTAGCAAGCTCAGGAGAGCTCACTAAAATGCACCCAGCTCTGTCCGAGCACAGATTCTAACTGAGGTCTGGAGGAGGGGCATAGAGGGAGGAGCCAGTGCACACCAGTAGTACTAAATCTTTCTTAGAGTGCAAAGTCTCCTGCGGAGCCAGTCTATTCCCCATGGTCCTTACGGAGTCCCCAGCATCCACTAGGACGTTCGAGAAATAATATTTCTGGCAAGAACAGAGGCAGGAGCACAAAATATAGCATTTTCCTACTTTGCTATGTGGAAAACAAAACAGTAGGAATTACAAATCTGCCAACAACCCAGTATAAGCAACATTCTAATTTTGAGGACGCTCTGTCATTTAAAAATGTCACACAGGATGGAGACAATATGCAATCTTTTTACCACCTTATCTCTTTTCAAGGATAAACTTTTCTTTTTGTTTAAGATGGACTGACTTGAAGTCTCTGCCCATAGTGAGGCACAAGTTAAGAACCGTTTTACTATTTGGAAAAGCTATAAGGATTCACTTCCTACCGCCACTAACTTCCAAATTAGAAGTGTTTTCAGACCACATGGTATAAAACACGAATATTGTTCAATGACCCTCCAAGAGATTCGGGTCAGTAGATTTTGAGTAGATTTTGTCCTGCTTTTATGGCACCTCCACCAGTTTTCCTTTTATTCTTATTTTTCTATCCCTCACAAAGTATTATTTTCTTTATGGCAAAGAGTTACGTCTCTTTGATCTTATACTTTTTGCTCATAGCTTATTTTCCTCCCTCTTCAGTAACCCTACCAATCCCTTTTCTCTTTTTGGTTAACTACAATATTTTCAATCTGTGGCTTTCAGAGAGTGGTTTCAAGTTAACTCATCTGACAGATGTAAAGTCTCTTATTGTTCCTGAAGCAGTCTGTAGATTATTTTAAACATATTGTTTATACGGTGCTCTTCAACATTTATTGTATTCTTATTGAATGCAATATTCTCTTATTATTTATCTACATTTCTGTGATGTTTCAATGTATTTGCTTCTTTTATTCACGGCTATTCGCTCAACAAAGACAATTTTGAAGAAAAAAATACATTCATTTACTTCCGGACGGTGTCGTTGTAGAAGATTCATGCTCAAATCAGATAAAGTAAACGATGACCTTCATGGAGGGACGATTGCTTCACATTTTTTGCTTCAAAAGGCCTGGTTACATTTAACTTTCATATACAGACTGTTGTGCCTTCTACATGCACAATTGGTTACCAGTGTCGTAGCGCAGTATATCTGCTCTATGGGCCTGATTCATGTTTGTAAGTAAAGCAAAAAAAACAAGTAACTTTGGTGCAGATGTATTAAGCCTGGAGAAGTGATAAAGCAGTGATAAGAGCAAGGTGATAACGCACCAATCAGCTCCAATACGTAAATTTGCATTTAGGAGTTGATTGGCTGGTGCGTTATTACCTTGCACTTATCACTTCTCCAGGCTTAATACATCTGCCCCTTTGTGCCTTGAACAAACCATGTTGCCATGCAAGGGGAGCAAATATATTTATACTGTAAAAGGAGATTTATGTTAAGAACTTACATTTGTTAAATCTCTTTCTGCAAGGTACACTGGATTCCACAGGGAATAACATCGGGGTGTAGAGTTGGATATTGATCCGAGGCACCAACAGGCTAAAGCTTTGACAGTTCCCAGGATGCCTTGCACCGCCTCCTCAATAACCCCACCTCCAGGAACTGGAGCTCAGTTTTGTTAACCACTCCAATGCAGTAGCAGGTAAAAGTCAATAAGTTAGTAGCCACAGATAACCACATTCTCACGACAGGAGAGGGTACCAGCGACTAATGACATACAAACCCAAAGAAGCTAAAAGTGTGTCAGGGTGGGCGCCCTGTGGAATCCAGTGTACCTCGCATAAAGATTTAACAAAAGGTAAGTTCTTACCATAAATCTCCTTTTCTGCAGCGGGGAACACTGTATTCCACAGGGAATAACATTGGGATGTCATAAAGCAGTTCCTTATGGGAGGGGACGCACCATAGCGGGCACAAGAACCCGGCGTCCAAAGGAAGCATCCTGGGAGGCGAAAGTATCAAAGGCATAGAACCTAGTGAACGTGTTCACTTAGGACCACATAGCCGCCTTGCATAACTGTTCAAGGGTCGCGCCACGGCGGGACGCCCAAGAAGGTCCAACAGAGAGTAGAATGGGCCTTGATAGTAGCAGGAGCTGGAAGTCCAGCCTGTACATAAGCTTGTGCAATCTCCATTCTAATCCATCTGGCCAAAGTCTGCTTATTAGCAGGCCAGCCACGTTTGTGAAAACCAAAAAAGGACTAAGGGGGCAATTCTGAGTTGATCGCAGCAGGAAATTTTTTAGCAGTTGGGCAAAACCATGTGCACTGCAGGGGAGGCATATATAACATGTGCAGAGAGAGTTAGATTTGGGTGTGGTGTGTTCAATCTGCAATCTAAATTGCAGTGTAAAAATAAAGCAGCCAGTATTTACCCTGCACAGAAACAAAATAACCCACCCAAATCTAACTCTCTGCAAATGTTATATCTGCCTCCCCTGCAGTGCACATGGTTTTGCCCAACTGCTAAAAAATTTCCTGCTGCGATCAACTTGGAATTACCCCCCATGTGCACTGCAGGGGAGGCAGATATAACATGTGCAGAGAGAGTTAGATTTGGGTGTGGTGTGTTCAATCTGCAATCTAAATTGCAGTGTAAAATAAAGCAGCCAGTAATTACCCTGCACAGAAACAAAATAACCCTCCCAAATCTAACTCTCTCTGCACGTTATATCTGCCTCCCCTGCACATGGGTCCTCATTCCGAGTTGTTCGCTCGTTAGTTTTTTTTGCAACGGAGCGATTTGTCGCAAACTGCACATGCGCAATGTTCGCAGTGCGTCTGCGCCAAGTAAATTTGCTAAAATGTTTGGTATTTTACTCACGGCTTAACGAAGAAATTTCTTCGTTCTGGTGATCGGAGTGCGATTGACAGGAAGTGGGTGTTTCTGGGCGGAAACTGGCCATTTTCTGGGAGTGTGCGAAAAAACGCGGGAGTGTCTGAAGAAACGGGGGAGTGTCTGGGCGAATGCTGGGTGTGTTTGTGATGTCAAACCAGGAACGAAACTGACTGAACTGATCGCAATGGCTGAGTAAGTCTGGAGCCAATCAGAAACTAAGAAATTTCTGTTCGCAATTCTGCTATGCCAAGATACACTCCCAGAGGGCGGCGGCTTAGCGTGTGCAATGCTGCTAAAAGCAGCCAGCGAGCGAACAACTCTGAATGAGGGCCATGGTTTTGCCCAACTGCTAACAAAAATCCTGCTGCGATCAACTCAGAATTACCCCCTAAGAGAGAATCAGATCTCCTAAGGGAAGCTGTTCCCTTCACATAGATACGGAGAGGCTGTACCACATTCAAAGATCGTTCTTTGGAGGACAAGTCAGGAGAGATAAAGGCAGGATCCAATCTCTTGGTTAAGGTGGAAAGATGACATCACCTTTAGGTAGATAACCAGGGCGAGTTCTAAGAACCGCACGGTCACGGTGAAAAATCAGAAAGGGAGACCTACAGGATAAGGCACCCAGATCTGAAACCCTTCTAGCAGAGGCAATAGCCAACAAAAATAAGACTATAAATGTAAGTCATTTAAGGTCCACAGACTCAAAACACCCTGAGTAAAAGGTATGAACGACAGGCAGAGTCGCAATTTTTCTCTGAAACCACACCAACAAGGCTGAAACATGAACCTTGAGAGAGGCCAGACGAAGGCCTGAGTCCAGGCCCTGTTGCAGAAACGCCAGTAGTTTGGCAGCACTGAACTTGCATGCATCAAAATTCTTAGCCGCACACCAGGTGAAGTAAGAATTCCAGAGCCTACAATAAATCCGAGCCGAAGCTGGTTTATGGGCTATCAACATCGTTTGAATGAACGCCTCAGAAAAATCTTTGGCCCTCAGAACTGAAGCTTCAAGAGCCACGCCATCAAAGCCAGTCAGGCCAAATCCTAGTAAACACAGGGGCCCTGAACGAGGATGTCCGGGCGTTGAGGAAGTAGAAGAGGACGCTCTATCGAGACACCCTGTAGGTCTGAGAATCAATGCCGTCTGGGTTACTTGAACTTGCTTGAACTTCCTTATTACCCTGGGCAGGAGCGACGCCGGAGGGAACACGTATGGCAGCCTAAAAGTTCCATGGAATTGCCAGGGTGTCCAAGAACGCTGCTTGAGGATCCCTTGTCCTTGCTCCGAAGACCGGAACCTTGTGATTGTGTCAAGACACCATCAGGTCTACATCTAGTTGGCCCCACTTGTTCACTAGGAGTTGAAAAACTTCTGGATGAAGGCTCCACTCTCTGGCATGTACGCCCTGACAACTGAGGAAGCCCGCTTCCCAGTTGAGGACCCCCTGAATGAACACTGCCGATATAGCTGGCAGATGGCGTTGCCCAGTTGAAGAATCTTTGACACTTCCAACATCGCCATGCGGCGCGAGTGCCACCTTGAGGATTTCTGTATGCCACCGTGGTGGTGTTGTCCGACTGTACTTGAACAGGTCTGTTCTGTACCAGAGGCAGGGCCAGTTTCAAAGTATTAAACACTGCCCGCAATTGCATAATATTTATCGGGAGAATTCCTCCATGGTCCACCAACCTTGTAGAGAGTGTTGCTCCAACAACGCGCCCCAACCCCGCAGACTGGCATCCGTCGTTAGGAGGACCCAGTTGGAGATCCAGAAGGGACAACCCCTGACCAATTGTTGGTCCTGCAGCCACCAGCTCAGTGACAGACGAACTTCCGGAGTAAAGGAGATCATTTGAGTCCTGAACCGGTGAGGCAGGCGGCCATCCCACTTGGCAAGGATTAGTTTCTGCAGAGGGCGATGGTGAAATTGAGCGTACTCTACCATGTCGAAAGCCGACACCATGAGGCCTAGTACTCGCATCATCGAGTGTATCGACACTTGCGGATGAGAAAGGAAGCATCTTATCCTGTCCCGAAGCTTCAGGACCTTCTCTCGGGACAAGAACAACCGTTGGTTGTGTGTGTCCAACAATGCCCTCAGGTGCACCATGCTCTGAGCAGGGACCAGGGATGATTTCTTGCAGTTGATGAGCCACCCGTGGGCTTGCAGGAGAACGTCAGGAGAGTTCGCCAGGATCAACAAGTCATCCAGATGTGTCAGGATCCAGATACCCTGACGAAGGAGCAGAGCCGTCATAACCGCCATGACCTTGGTGAAGATTTGCGGAGCCGTGGTCAGTCCAAAAGGCAAGGCCTGGAATTGATAATGTAGGTTGCCAATAGCAAACCGCAGGTATTGCTGATGCGATATGGCAATAGGTATATGTAGGTAAGCATCCTGTATGTCCAGGGATACCATATAGTCCATGGGCTCCAAGGCCAGAAGAATAGAACGAAGAGTTTCCATACGGAACTTGGAAACCTTCACAAACTTGTTCAGAGACTTGAGGTTGAGAATGGGCCAGGAGGAACCATTCGGTTTCGGAACTAGGAACAGCGTTGAATAGTACCCCCTGCCTCTCTGAGCCAGTGGCACCGGCACTACCACTCCAGTGTCCAGGAGGGATTGTACTACCAAGTGGAGAGTTTTTGCTTTTACCGGATCCAAAGGGATATTTGTCAAGCAAAACTGGCGAGGGGAACGCTTCTTGAAAGAGATGGCGTATCCGTGAGTGACGACTTCCCTTACCCAGGCGTCTAAAGTGGTCTGTAACCATACCTGAGCAAACCGTAGAAGTTGGCCTCCCAACCTGGGGTCCCTCAAAGGGAGGCCCGCCCCGTCATGCAGCAGGATTGTCTGGTTTGGAAGCAGGCTGACGGGCAGCCCAGGAACGTTTAGGTTTGGGCTTAGAGGTTTTGTAAGTGCGAGCCTTTTTCGGGTACGCCTGACCCTTTGCTTTACTTTGAGGTCGAAATGAACGAAAGGTGGTACTCTTAGCCTTCTGAACCGAAGAAGGATTAGTACTTGGCAGACATGCAGTATTAGCAGACGCTAAGTCTGCAACAATCTTGTTCAGATCTTCCCCAAACAGGATGTCTCCCTTAAAGGGGATAACCTCCAAGGTCTTTTTAGAGTCCAGATCCAAAGACCAGGACCGCAACCACAGAATCCGGCGGGTCAAAATGGACGTAGTAGACGCTTTGGTGGCCTGGACACCAGCATCAGAGGCCGCCTCCTGTATATAATGAGAGGCTGCGATAATATATGAAAGACACTGTCTGGCATCAGAAAAATTAGAAGGTAGCTCTTCTTCAACTTCTTGAACCCAGGCTTCAGTAGCCTTCACAGCCCAAGAGGCCGCTATACTGGGTCTATGCACAGCACCTGCAAGGGTGTAAATACACTTCAAGCAACCCTCCACACGCTCATCAGTCGGATCCTTCAGAGAAGGGACGGTAGTGACAGGCAGAGTAGAGGACACCACCAGACGTGCGACATGCGAGTCCACCGGCGGCGGCGTTTCACAATTGTTACTTAACTCTGCAGCGAGGGGATAACGAGCTAGCATCTTCTTAGACAGGGAGAATTTCCGTCCTGGATACTCCCAGGATTCCTGACGTATGTCAACTGAATGGTCAGAATGGGGCAAAACTAATTTAGTGACCTTCTGACGTTTGAACTTATCGGGTTTCTTAGACATATCTGGGAGGTTCAGATTCATCATCAATCTGAAGAATCAGTTTGATAGCCTCCAAGAGGTCAGGAACATCCACCTGTGAAATAGATTCCCCATCAGAAGCATCTGCATCTGCGGGATCAGTATATACGCCATCTTCATCGGATGAAGTATCTGTAACATGCGTGGATTGTGAGGAAGTAATGGCCCGCTTAGAAGACCCTTTGGTCCTTGGAGGGCGAGGGTTAGGTTTTTGTTTAACCAAAGACTGATTTAATTGCTGTAACTGAGTTGACAGATTAACTGCCCATGGCGGATGAACTGCAGGGACAATATGTGGCTGTAATGGCACAGGAGGTCCTGTCTTGTTACTAGCGTAGTCAGCAAATTAGTAAAAGCAGCCCAGGGTGGGCTTGGTAACATAGTAACATAGTATCTGAGGTTGAAAAAAGACAATTGTCCATCGAGTTCAACCTATTTGTGGTCTCCTATGATTATTTGACTAAAATTTCTGACTGATGCTGCTGTCAGCCGTTACATTTTATCCCTATTTATAGTAACTATAATGCATGACTATGCACCATACCCCTGGATATCCTTATCCATTAGGAATTTATCTAACCCATTCTTAAAGGTGTTGACAGATTCCGCCATTACAACTCCCTCGGGCAGGGAATTCCAAACATGTATTGTCCTTACCGTGAAAAAGCCTTTACGCCGTATTGTGCGGAATCTCCTCTCCTCCTCTGGTGTGCCACCGGCGCTGCAGGATGACTGAGGGGTACTGAACCCCCGATACCTGGACCCTCAGCTGGAATATGTTCCTCAGATGCATCCGCGGCGTCAGCACTGCATGACGCAGGAATAGTCACAGAATAGGAACCCCACAGCAGCAATTGGCACACACAGTCACATGTACAATGCAGAAATTATTACAACAATAAAACTGCACTATACTAGCAATACTAAGTAAAGCTATATATGTATACAGATATAACAATGCACAGTAAATACTGGATGTATATCACAGGGTACTTGTACTGAAATACCCCTGTAGTAATGCACTTTTTCTTAACTAACACTGTCTAAACGACATGTAGAATACTTAAATGTCCTGTAAATGCACAGCGCTGATGACACAGCGGCTTTACAGAGGAGACAATGCCCAGCAGTCCCAGATCAGCACAGCTCTGTGTAATGGCGCCCAAACGCTGACAGGGAGAGGGAGAGGGGGAGAGAGAGGCAGCTCCAGAGCGGGAACATTTGCAGTAAATGGCGCCTGGGGGAGGGGCTACAGGTCAGAGCCTTATCCCCTCTGCTGGACTTCACCACCGGGTACTGCGGGGCCTATATCAAACAGATTTTAGTAAATCCGACCTGTGCCCCTTGCCCTGGTGGATATAGTGGGGTCCCTGCATGGCCACAGTGTCCACGCCAGTGGCGTGATTCGTCTCCAGAGACCGCGCCGGATCGCAATTTTGGCGGGTCCCACCTGGGGGACCCTCTTACCTCCTCTCTGAACTTGCGGCCACACGATCCCGGAGAGCAGTGGCGGGTGTGTGCCTGATGAAGCCGGAGCGCCTCCGCTGTAAGTACTCAGCAACCAGGACGCAAGAGTATACAGCGCCGCTGGGGGAGGTGAGGGAGCCGCAGCACGATGTCAGACTGACATATAGCACTTCTAGATGCCTGTGCTGCGGCCATTGAAGTCTTCTTTTCTTTAGAAAAGCTCTTTCCAGGGCTGCCTTGTTAGCTGGCACCAACTTACAAACTGTGCTCCAGTGCCTGGAGGCGGGGTTATAGAGGAGGCGGTGCAAGGCATCCTGGGAACAGTCAAAGCTTTAGCCTGTTGGTGCCTCGGATCAAGATCCAACTCAGATGTTATTCCCTGTGGAATACAGTGTACCCCGCTGCAGAAAAAGCTTTTGCATGTAGCCCACAAATGTTAGACAGCTTTATTTTTACCCTGTAATTTAGACTTCAGTTTGAACACACTTCACCCAAATCTAACTCTCTACACGTTACATCTGCCAGTTGATGTTAGTTGAATATGCTTGTAAGGTTATCAAGCCAGGTGTCGATGTAGAATATTAAATAATAATTCCAAGGGAAAGATATGTAATAAAAGCCCAGAATAATTTTATCAGAAACAGAGGATAAAAAGTCGGCACTGAAAAAAAGCATACAAAAATTAAATCATATTAGAACACAAAATACACATAATTTATATACACTGGGCCAACGGCTGATCCTGAGCTGGTAAAGACAGCCTGGTCCTCAAACACCTCACTCTCTATGATGCTGCACATAATCTCCTACCTAAGGCTCATTAAATATGCCACGGTCTTGGATTATCCCTGCTCTAAATTAGCATTTATCCATCCTTAGAGTAAGGAACGCATGCATCAGGCCTCAGACGTGTACAATGAGGAAATACATAATCAAGCTCTTTAAAGAACGACAGGAGGAAGATCCAGCTTACAGAAGAAGCAACATCATAGGCACATGGTAACTGTGCCCGCGGGACAAAGTAATGCCAATACTGGGGCTGCACTTGCCTTTTCTAAAAATTAATGCTGAACATTTCAACTATCTTCATCATCCTCTTGGCAGCAAAGCAACAGGTGGGGTGGGGGGGGGGGGGGGTGAGGGGGTAGAAGAGGAGAATTAAAAAAAAAAACCCACACCAGCACAGCAAACTGCAGTTCATGATCACTAATGTCATGGATACACAAATTAAGTGGTGGTACTATTTCTGTTGTCTAAAGTCAGAGTTGGCAGCCATCTATCTGGAGCGCCATCATACAATGTAACTATTGCTTTTAATTCCTATCTTTCTCTACTTTTAGCTAAGACCTATACCCCTTTCACACTGCCATTTTGACCTGGGTTGCGTCCGGAGTTGAATACGGGAAGGACTCTAGTTATGGGGCAGTGTTAAACCCCATGGAGCACCGGCTCACCAGTGCTTTGAGATCAGATCATCTCCAAGCGCCGGCAGAGGAGTTAACACTGCACCCGTGTGCAGTGTGAACGATGCCAAACCGGGAATAGCCAGGGTCAGAGCTGCAGTGTGAACGGGGTCTATACCGGGCATGTCACGGCTTGGAACAGTGTTCACAATCCCAGGTCAGAGCTGGGGTTTTGGTCTGAAAGGAGTATAAGATGGAGATGTAGCAAACCAATGAGAATTAAAGTGGACAATTTGTCCACAGCAACGAACAAGCTTCTAATACCGACAGAAGCCAGGGTTGGATCCCAGTCCCGGCTCAGTACCCATGTTCACACAAGAGATGAAATTCCCAAGATAAGACGGTTTAACTTAGGCCCTTTCTCCGACCAGGACTTTTTGACACAGGAGGACCCTGTCACACAGGGAAAGGACCCAAGTTGAGCCAGCTTGCCACAGCAAATGACTGCATAAAAAAATAATAAGAATTTACTTACCGATAATTCTATTTCTCATAGTCCGTAGTGGATGCTGGGGACTCCGAAAGGACCATGGGGAATAGCGGCTCCGCAGGAGACTGGGCACAAAAGTAAAAAGCTTTAGGACTACCTGGTGTGCACTGGCTCCTCCCCCTATGACCCTCCTCCAAGCCTCAGTTAGGATACTGTGCCCGGACGAGCGTACACAATAAGGAAGGATTTTGAATCCCGGGTAAGACTCATACCAGCCACACCAATCACACCGTACAACTTGTGATCTGAACCCAGTTAACAGCATGATAACAGAAGGAGCCTCTGAAAAGATGGCTCAACAACAACAACAACAACAACAACAACAACCCGATTTTTGTAACAATAACTATGTACAAGTAATGCAGACAATCCGCACTTGGGATGGGCGCCCAGCATCCACTACGGACTATGAGAAATAGAATTATCGGTAAGTAAATTCTTATTTTCTCTAACGTCCTAGTGGATGCTGGGGACTCCGAAAGGACCATGGGGATTATACCAAAGCTCCCAAACGGGCGGGAGAGTGCGGATGACTCTGCAGCACCGAATGAGAGAACTCCAGGTCCTCCTCAGCCAGGGTATCAAATTTGTAGAATTTAGCAAACGTGTTTGCCCCTGACCAAGTAGCTGCTCTGCAAAGTTGTAAAGCCGAGACCCCTCGGGCAGCCGCCCAAGATGAGCCCACTTTCCGTGTGGAATGGGCTTTTACAGATTTTGGCTGTGGCAGGCCTGCCACAGAATGTGCAAGCTGCATTGTACTACAAATCCAACGAGCAATCGTCTGCTTAGAAGCAGGAGCACCCAGCTTGTTGGGTGCATACAGGATAAACAGCGAGTCAGATTTTCGGACTCCAGCCGTCCTGGAAACATATATTTTCAAGGCCCTGACTACGTCTAGCAACTTGGAATCCTCCAAGTCCCTAGCAGCCGCAGGTACCACAATAGGCTGGTTTAAGTGAAAAGCTGAAACCACCTTAGGGAGAAATTGAGGACGAGTCCTCAATTCTGCCCTGTCCGTATGAAAAATTAGGTAAGGGCTTTTATAGGATAAAGCCGCCAATTCTGACACACGCCTGGCTGAAGCCAGGGCTAACAGCATTACCACTTTCCATGTGAGATATTTTAAGTCCACAGTGGTGAGTGGTTCAAACCAATGTGATTTTAGGAATCCCAAAACTACATTGAGATCCCAAGGTGCCACTGGAGGCACAAAAGGAGGCTGTATATGCAGTACTCCCTTGACAAACGTCTGAACTTCAGGAACAGAAGCCAGTTCTTTTTGGCAGAATATAGACAGGGACGAAATTTGAACCTTAATGGACCCCAATTTGAGGCCCATAGACAGTCCTGTTTGCAGGAAATGCAGGAAACGACCCAGTTGAAATTCCTCTGTAGGGGCCTTCCTGGCCTCGCACCACGCAACATATTTACGCCAAATACGGTGATAATGTTGTACGGTTACATCCTTCCTGGCTTTGATCAGGGTAGGGATGACTTCATCCGGAATGCCTTTTTCCTTCAGGATCCGGCGTTCAACCGCCATGCCGTCAAACGCAGCCGCGGTAAGTCTTGGAACAGACATGGTCCCTGCTGGAGCAGGTCCTTTCTTAGAGGTAGAGGCCACGGGTCTTCCGTGAGCATCTCTTGAATTTCCGGGTACCAAGTCCTTCTTGGCCAATCCGGAGCCACGAGTATAGTCTTTACTCCTCTCCTTCTTATGATTCTCAGTACTTTTGGTATGATAGGAAGAGGAGGGAACACATACACTGACTGGTACACCCACGGTGTTACCAGAGCGTCCACAGCTATTGCCTGAGGGTCCCTTGACCTGGCGCAATATCTGTCCAGTTTTTTGTTGAGGCGGGACGCCATCATGTCCACCTTTGGTTTTTCCCAACGGTTCACAATCATGTGGAAGACTTCTGGGTGAAGTCCCCACTCCCCCGGGTGAAGATCGTGTCTGCTGAGGAAGTCTGCTTCCCAGTTGTCCACTCCCGGAATGAACACTGCTGACAGTGCTATCACATGATTCTCCGCCCAGCGAAGAATCCTTGCCACTTCCATCATTGCCCTCCTGCTTCTTGTGCCGCCCTGTCTGTTTACGTGGGCGACTGCCGTGATGTTGTCCGACTGGATCAACACCGGCTGACCCTGAAGCAGAGGTCTTGCCTGACTTAGGGCATTGTAAATGGCCCTTAGTTCCAGGATATTTATGTGAAGTGACGTTTCCATGCTTGACCACAAGCCCTGGAAATTTCTTCCCTGTGTGACTGCTCCCCAGCCTCTCAGGCTGGCATCCGTGGTCACCAGGACCCAATCCTGAATGCCGAATCTGCGGCCCTCTAGGAGATGAGCACTCTGTAACCACCACAGGAGAGACACCCTTGTCCTTGGAGACAGGGTTATCCGCTGATGCATTTGAAGATGCGATCCGGACCATTTGTCCAGCAGATCCCACTGAAAAGTTCTTGCGTGGAATCTGCCGAATGGAATCGCTTCGTAAGAAGCCACCATCTTTCCCAGGACCCTTGTGCATTGATGTACTGACACTTGGCCTGGTCTTAGGAGGTTCCTGACTAGGTCGGATAACTCCTTGGCCTTCTCCTCCGGGAGAAACACCTTTTTCTGTACTGTGTCCAGAATCATCCCTGGGAACAGCAGACGTGTCGTCGGAATCAGCTGCGATTTTGAAAAATTTAGAATCCATCCGTGCTGTCGTAGTACTACTTGAGATAGTGCTACTCCGACCTCTAACTGTTCTCTGGACCTTGCCCTTATCAGGAGATCGTCCAAGTAAGGGATAATTAAGACGCCTTTTCTTCGAAGAAGAATCATCATTTCGGCCATTACCTTGGTAAAGACCCGGGGTGCCGTGGACAATCCAAACGGCAGCGTCTGAAACTGAGTGACAGTTCTGTACCACAAACCTGAGGTACCCTTGGTGAGAAGGGCAAATTGGGACATGGAGGTAAGCATCCTTGATGTCCAGAGACACCATATAGTCCCCTTCTTCCAGGTTCGCTATCACTGCTCTGAGTGACTCCATCTTGAACTTGAACCTTTTTATGTAAGTGTTCAAGGATTCCAGATTTAAAATGGGTCTCACCGAGCCGTCAGGCTTCGGTACCACAAACAGCGTGGAATAATACCCCTTTCCCTGTTGTAGGAGGGGTACCTTGATTATCACCTGCTGGGAATACAGCTTGTGAATGGCTTCCAATACCGCCTCCCTGTCGGGGTGAGACGTTGGTAAAGCAGACTTCAGGAACCGGCGAGGGGGAGACGTCTCGAATTCCAATTTGTACCCCTGAGATACTACCTGCAGGATCCAGGGGTCCACTTGCGAGTGAGCCCACTGTGCGCTGAAATTCTTGAGACGGGCCCCCACCGTGCCTGAGTCCGCTTGTAAGGCCCCAGCGTCATGCTGAGGACTTGGCAGAAGCGGGGGAGGGCTTCTGTTCGTGGGAAGAGGCTGTCTGCTGCAGTCTTTTTCCCCTTCCTCTGCCCCGGGGCAGATATGAGTGGCCTTTTGCCCACTTGCCCTTATGGGGACGAAAGGACTGAGCCTGAAAAGACGGTATCTCTTTCTGCTGCGAGGTGACTTGGGGTAAAAAGGTGGATTTTCCAGCCGTTGCCGTGGCCACCAGGTCAGATAGACCGACCCCAAATAACTCCTCCCCTTTATACGGCAATACTTCCATATGCCGTTTGGAATCCGCATCCCCTGACCACTGTCGCGTCCATAATCCTCTTCTGGCAGAAATGGACATCGCACTTACTCTTGATGCCAGAGTGCAAATATCCCTCTGTGCATCTCGCATATATAGAAATGCATCCTTTAAATGCTCTATAGTCAATAATATATTGTCCCTGTCCAGGGTATCAATATTTTCAGTCAGGGAATCCGACCAAGCCACCCCAGCACTGCACATCCAGGCTGAGGCGATTGCTGGTCGCAGTATAATACCAGTATGTGTGTATATACTTTTAAGGATATTTTCCAGCTTTCTATCAGCTGGTTCCTTGAGGGCGGCCGTATCAGGGGACGGTAACGCCACTTGTTTTGATAAGCGTGTGAGCGCCTTATCTACGCTAGGGGGTGTTTCCCAACGCGCCCTAACCTCTGGCGGGAAAGGGTATAATGCCAATAATTTTAGAAATTAGCAGTTTTTTATCGGGGGAAACCCACGCTTCATCACACACCTCATTTAATTCATCTGATTCGGGATAAACTACGGGTAGTTTTTTCACACCCCACATAATACCCTTTTTTGTGGTACTTGTAGTATCAGAATTGTTCAAAACCTCCTTCATTGCCGTGATCATGTAACGTGTGGCCTTACTGGAAAATACGTTTGTTTCCTCACCGTCGACACTGGAGTCAGTGTCTGTGTCTGTATCGACCTGAGGTAACGGGCGCTTTCTTTCACGTAATTCTTTCCATAAGACCATCCAGTCAGGTGTCGACTCCCTAGGGGGTGACATCACTAACACAGGCAATTGCTCCGCCTCCACACCATTTTCCTCCTCATACATGTCGACACAACGTACCGACACACAGCACACACACAGGGAATGCTCTGATAGATGACAGGACCCCACTAGCCCTTTGGGGAGACAGAGGGAGAGTTTGCCAGCACACACCAGAGCGCTATATATATACAGGGATAACCTTATATAAGTGTTTTTCCCTAATATAGCTGCTGTATATATTTATATGCCAATTTAGTGCCCCCCCTCTCTTGTTTTACCCTGTTTCTGTAGTGCAGGACTGCAGGGGAGAGTCAGGGAGCCTTCCTCCAACGGAGCTGTGAGGAAAAAATGGCGCCAGTGTGCTGAGGAGATAGGCTCCGCCCCTTTTTCGGCGGCCTTTCTCCCGCTTTTTTATGTAAAAATAGGCAGGGGTTAAATACATCCATATAGCCCAGGAGCTATATGTGATGTATTTTTTGCCAAAAAGGTGTTTTTATTGCGTCTCAGGGCGCCCCCCCCCAGCGCCCTGCACCCTCAGTGACCGGAGTGTGAAGTGTGCTGAGAGCAATGGCGCACAGCTGCGGTGCTGTGCGCTACCTTAGTGAAGACAGGACGTCTTCTGCCGCCGATTTTCCGGACTTCTTCAGTCTTCTGGCTCTGTAAGGGGGACGGCGGCGCGGCTCCGGGACCCATCCATGGCTGGGCCTGTGATCGTCCCTCTGGAGCTAATGTCCAGTAGCCTAAGAAGCCCAATCCACTCTGCACGCAGGTGAGTTCGCTTCTTCTCCCCTTAGTCCCTCGATGCAGTGAGCCTGTTGCCAGCAGGTCTCACTGAAAATAAAAAAACCTATTTAAACTTTTACTCTAAGCAGCTCAGGAGAGCCACCTAGATTGCACCCTTCTCGTTCGGGCACAAAATCTTAACTGAGGCTTGGAGGAGGGTCATAGGGGGAGGAGCCAGTGCACACCAGGTAGTCCTAAAGCTTTTTACTTTTGTGCCCAGTCTCCTGCGGAGCCGCTATTCCCCATGGTCCTTTCGGAGTCCCCAGCATCCACTAGGACGTTAGAGAAAAGATATTACTCACCGGTAAATCTATTTCTCGTAGTCCGTAGTGGATGCTGGGGACTCCGTAAGGACCATGGGGAACAGACGGGCTCCGCAGGAGACTGGGCACTCTAAGAAAGATTTAGTACTACTGGTGTGCACTGGCTCCTCCCTCTATGCCCCTCCTCCAGACCTCAGTTAAGGAAACTGTGCCCGGAAAAGCGGACATTACAAGGAAAGGATTTTGGAATCCAGGGTAAGACTCATACCAGCCACACCAATCACACCGTATAACTTGTGATAAACTTACCCAGTTAACAGTATGAACAACAAAAGAGCATCAACCAAATGGATGCCAACATAACATAACATAACCCTTTATTAAGCAATAACTATATACACGTATTGCAGAAAGTCCGCACTTGGACGGGCGCCCAGCATCCACTACGGACTACGAGAAATAGATTTACCGGTTAGTAAAATCTTATTTTCTCTAACGTCCTAGTGGATGCTGGGGACTCCGTAAGGACCATGGGGATTATACCAAAGCTCCCAAACGGGCGGGAGAGTGCGGATGACTCTGCAGCACCGAATGGGCAAACACAAAGTCCTCCTCAGCCAGGGTATCAAACTTGTAGAATTTTGCAAAGGTGTTTGAACCCGACCAAGTAGCAGCTCGGCAAAGCTGTAATGCCGAGACCCCTCGGGCAGCCGCCCAAGAAGAGCCCACCTTCCTTGTGGAATGGGCTTTCACTGATTTTGGATGCGGCAATCCAGCCGCAGAATGAGCCTGCTGAATCGTGTTACAGATCCAGCGAGCAATAGTTTTCTTTGAAGCAGGAGCACCAAGCTTGTTGGATGCATACAGGATAAACAGCGAGTCAGTCTTCCTGACTCCAGCCGTTCTGGTAACCTAAATCTTCAAAGCCCGGACTACGTCAAACAGCTTGGAATCCTCCAAGTCACAAGTAGCCGCAGACACCACAATAGGTTGGTTCAAATGAAAAGATGACACCACCTTTGGCAGAAATTGCGGACGAGTCCGCAATTCTGTCCTGTCCATATGGAAAACCAGATAGGGGCTTTTACATGACAAAGCCGCCAATTCTGACACACGCCTAGCCGAAGCTAAGGCCAACAGCATGACCACTTTCCACGTGAGATACTTTAGCTCCACAGTCTTAAGTGGCTCAAACCAGTGGGATTTCAGGAAACCCAACACCACGTTAAGATCCCAAGGTGCCACCGGTGGCACAAAATGGGGCAGAATATGCAGCACTCCCTTAACAAACGTCTGAACCTCAGGCAGTGAAGCCAGCTTTTTGAAAGAAAATGGATAGGGCCGAAATCTGGACCTTTATGGACCCTAATTTTAGGCCCATAGTCACACCTGACTGTAGGAAGTGCAGGAATCGACCCAGCTGGAATTCCTCTGTAGGGGCCTTCCTGGCCTCACACCAAGCAACATATTTTCGCCATATACGGTGATAATGCTTTGCTGTCACGTCCTTCCTAGCCTTTATCAGCGTAGGAATAACTTCATCCGGAATGCCTTTTTCCGCTAGGTTCCGGCGTTCAACCGCCATGCCGTCAAACGCAGCCGCGGTAAGTCTTGAAACAGACAGGGCCCTTGTTGCAACAGGTCCTGTCTGAGAGGGAGAGGCAGAGGCTATGGGTCCTCTGTGAGCATTTCTTGCAGTTCCGGGTACCAAGTCCTTCTTGGCCAATCCGGAACAATGAGTATTGTTCTCACTCCTCTTTTTCTTACAATTCTCAGCACCTTTGGTATGAGAGGAAGAGGAGGAAACACATAGACCGACTGGAACACCCACGGTGTTACTAGTGCGTCCGCAGCTATCGCCTGAGGGTCCCTTGACCTGGCGCAATACCTTTTTAGCCTTTTGTTGAGGCGGGACGCCATCATGTCCACCTGTGGCAGTTCCCATCGATTTGCAATCTGCGTGAAGACTTCCTGATGAAGTCCCCTCTCTCCCGGGTGGAGGTCGTGCCTGCTGAGGAAGTCTGCTTCCCAGTTGTCCACTCCCGGAATGAACATTGCTGACAGTGCGCTTACGTGATTCTCCGCCCAGCGAAGAATTCTGGTGGCTTCTACCATCGCCACCCTGCTCCTTGTGCCGCCTTGGCTGTTTACATGAGCCACTGCGGTCTGACTGGATCAGAACCGGTTGGTCGCGAAGCAGGGTCTCCGCTTGACTTAGGGCGTTGTATATGGCCCTTAGTTCCAGGATATTGATGTGAAGGCAAGTCTCCTGCCTTGACCACAGCCCTTGGAAATTTTTTCCCTGTGCGACTGCCCCCCACCCTCGGAGGCTTGCATCCGTGGTCACCAGGACCCAGTCCTGAATGCCGAATCTGCGACCTTCGAGAAGGTGAGAACTCTGCAGTCACTACAGGAGAGACACCCTGGCTCTGGGGGATAGGGTGATTAACCGATGCATCCGAAGATGTGATCCGGACCACTTGTCCAATAAGTCCCATTGGAAGGTCCTCCTATGGAACCTGCCGAAGGGAATGGCCTCGAATGATGCCACCATCCTTCCCAGGACTCGAGTGCAGTGATGCACTGACACCTGTTTTGGTTTTAATAGATTCCTGACCAGTGTCACGAGCTTCTGAGCTCTCTCTATCGGGAGATAAACCCTTTTCTGGTCTGTGTCTAGGATCATGCCTAGGAGAGGCAGATGAGCTGTAAGAACCAACTGCGACTTTGGAATATATAGAATCCAGCCGTGTTGCCGTTTCACTTCCAGAGAAAGTGATACGCTGTTCAGCAACTGCTCTCTTGATCTCGCTTTTATGAGGAGATCGTCCAAGTACGTGATAATAGTGACACCTTGCTTCCGCAGGAGCACCATCATTTCCGCCATTACCTTGGTGAATATTCTCGGGGCCGTGGAGAGACCAAACGGCAACGTCTGAAATTGGTAATGACCATCCCGTACCGCAATTCTGAGGTACGCCTGATGAGGTGGATAAATGGGGACATGAAGGTATGCATCCTTTATGTCCCGAGTCACCATAAAATCTCCCCCTTTCAGGCTTGCAATAACCGCTCTTAGCGATTCCATCTTGAACTTGAATCCTTTCAGGTATATGTTCAGGGATTTTAAATTCAATATGGGTCCGACCGAACCGTCTGGTTTCGGGACTACAACATGGTCGAATAATAACCCCCTCTCCTTGTTGAAGGAGGGGAACCTTGACCACCACCTGTTGAAGATACAATTTATGAATTGCAGTTAACACTGTTTCCCTCTCGTGGGGGGAAGCCGGCAGGCCCGTCGGTGAGGGGGCATCTTCTCAAAGTCCAGCTTGTATCCCTGAGACACAATATCTATTGCCCAGGGATCTAACCGGGAGTGAACCCACTTGTGGCTGAACTGACGAAGACGTGCCCCCACCGGGCCTAGCTCCGCCTTGCGGTGGATTTTTGTAGAGGCCGGGGAGGACTTCTGTTCCTGGGTACTAGCTGTGTTGTGCAGCTTCTTTCCTGTGCCCCCGCCTCTGGCAAGAAAGGACGCACCTCGGCCTTTCTTGTTTCTTTATTCGAAAGGCTGCATTTGATAATGTCGTGCTTTCCTAGGCTGTGCAGGAATATAAGGCAAAATATCAGAATTACCAGCTATAGCTGTGTAGACCAGGTCCGAGAACCCTTCTCCACACAATCCTCAGCCTTCCACATGCCTCTTAAGTCGGCATCATCTGTCCATTGCATATTCTACAGGACACGTCAAGCAGAAATCGACATAGCTTTGACTCTAGGACCCAGTATACTCATGTCTCTTTGGGCATGTTTTATACAGGTTGAGTATCCCTTATCCAAAATGCTTGGGACCAGAGGTATTTTGGATATCGGAATTTTCCGTATTTTGGAATAATTACATACCATAATGAGATATCATGGTGATGGGACCTAAATCTAAGCATAGAATGCATTTATGTTACATATACACACAGCCTGAAGGTCATTTTAGCCAATATTTTTTTATAACTTTGTGCATTAAACAAAGTGTGTGTACATTCACACAATTCATTTATGTTTCATATACACCTTATACACACAGCCTGAAGGTCATTTAATACAATATGTATAATAACTGTGTATTAAACAAAGTTTGTGTACACTGAGCCATCAGAAAACAAAGGTTTCACTATCTCACTCAAAAAAGTCCGTATTTCGGAATATTTGGATATGGGATACTGGGATATATGGATATATATATATATATATATATATATATATATATATATATATATATATATATATATATATATATATATATATATATATATATATATATATATATATATATATATATATATATATATATATAATAAGAATTTACTTACCGATAATTCTATTTCTCATAGTCCGTAGTGGATGCTGGGACTTCCGTAAAGACCATGGGGAATAGCGGCTCCGCAGGAGACTGGGCACAAAAGTAAAAGCTTTAGACTAGCTGGTGTGCACTGGCTCCTCCCCCTATGACCCTCCTCCAAGCCTCAGTTAGGATACTGTGCCCGGACGAGCGTACATAATAAGGAAGGATTTTGAATCCCGGGTAAGACTCATACCAGCCACACCAATCACACTGTACAACCTGTGATCTGAACCCAGTTAACAGTATGATAAACGTAGGAGCCTCTGAAAAGATGGCTCACAACAATAAACAACCCGATTTTTTTGTAACAATAACTATATACAAGTATTGCAGACAATCCGCACTTGGGATGGGCGCCCAGCATCCACTACGGACTATGAGAAATAGAATTATCGGTAAGTAAATTCTTATTTTCTCTGACGTCCTAGTGGATGCTGGGACTTCCGTAAGGACCATGGGGATTATACCAAAGCTCCCAAACGGGCGGGAGAGTGCGGATGACTCTGCAGCACCGAATGAGAGAACTCCAGGTCCTCCTCAGCCAGGGTATCGAATTTGTAAAATTTTGCAAACGTGTTTGCCCCTGACCAAGTAGCTGCTCGGCAAAGTTGTAAAGCCGAGACCCCTCGAGCAGCCGCCCAAGATGAGCCCACTTTCCTTGTGGAATGGGCTTTAACAGATTTTGGCTGTGGCAGTCCTGCCACAGAACGTGCAAGCTGAATTGTACTACAAATCCAACGAGCAATCGTCTGCTTAGAAGCAGGAGCACCCAGCTTGTTGGGGTGCATACAGGATAAACAGCGAGTCAGATTTTCTGACTCCAGTCGTCCTGGAAACATATTTTCAGGGCCCTGACTACGTCCAACAACTTGGAGTCCTCCAAGTCCCTAGTAGCCACAGGCACCACAATAGGTTGGTTCATGTGAAACGCTGAAACCACCTTAGGGAGAAATTGAGGACGAGTCCTCAATTCTGCCCTGTCTGAATGAAAAATTAGGTAAGGGCTTTTATATGACAAAGCCGCCAATTCTGAGACACGCCTGGCTGACGCCAGAGCTAACAGCATGACCACCTTCCATGTGAGATATTTTAATTCCACAGTGGTGAGTGGTTCAAACCAATGTGATTTTAGGAACCCTAAAACTACATTGAGATCCCAAGGTGCCACTGGTGGCACAAAAGGAGGCTGTATATGCAGTACCCCCTTGACAAACGTCTGAACTTCAGGCAATGAAGCCAGTTCTTTCTGGAAGAAGATCGACGGGGCCGAAATTTGAACCTTAATGGATCCTAATTTTAGGCCCATAGACAGTCCTGCTTGCAGGAAATGCAGGAAACGACCCAGTTGAAATTCCTCTGTGGGGGCCTTCTTAGCCTCACACCAGGCAACATATTTTCGCAAAATGCGGTGATAATGTTTCGCGGTTACATCCTTCCTGGCTTTGATCAGGGTAGGGATGACTTCATCTGGAATGCCTTTTTCCATCAGGATCCGGCGTTCAACCGCCATGCCGTCAAACGCAGCCGCGGTAAGTCTTGGAACAGACAAGGTCCCTGCTGGAGCAGGTCCTTTCTTAGAGGTAGAGGCCACTGGTCCTCCGTGAGCATCTCTTGCAGTTCCGGGTACCAAGTTCTTCTTGGCCAATCCGGAGCCACGAGTATAGTCTTTACTCCTCTCCTTCTTATGATTCTCAGTACTTTTGGAATGAGAGGCAGAGGAGGGAACACATACACCGACTGGTACACCCACGGTGTTACCAGAGCGTCCACCGCTATTGCCTGAGGGTCCCTTGACCTGGCGCAATATCTGTCCAGTTTTTTGTTGAGACGGGACGCCATCATGTCCACCTTTGGTTTTTCCCAACGGTTTACAATCACTTGAAAGACTTCTGGGTGAAGTCCCCACTCCCCCGGATGGAGGTCGTGTCTGCTGAGGAAGTCCGCTTCCCAGTTGTCCACTCCCGGAATGAACACTGCTGACAGTGCCACCACATGATTTTCCGCCCAGCGAAGAATCCTTGCAGCGAAGAATCCTGCCATTGCCCTCCTGCTTCTTGTGCCGCCCTGTCTGTTGACGTGGGCGACTGCCGTGATGTTGTCCGATTGGATCAATACCGACTGACCCTGAAGCAGAGGCCTTGCTTGACTTAGGGCATTGTAAATGGCCCTTAGTTCCAGGATATTTATGTGAAGAGACGTTTCCATGCTTGACCACAAGCCCTGGAAATTTCTTCCCTGTGTGACTGCTCCCCAGCCTCTCAGGCTGGCATCGGTGGTCACCAGCATCCAATCCTGAATGCCGAATCTGCGGCCCTCTAGAAGATGAGCACTCTGTAACCACCACAGGAGAGACACCCTTGTCCTTGGAGATAGGGTTATCCGCTGATGCATCTGAAGATGCGATCCGGACCATTTGTCCAGCAGATCCCACTGAAAAGTTCTTGCATGGAATCTTCCGAATGGAATCGCTTCGTAAGAAGCCACCATTTTTCCCAGGACTCTCGTGCATTGATGCACTGACACTTGGCCTGGTTTTAGGAGTTTCCTGACTAGCTCGGATAACTCCCTGGCCTTCTCCTCCGGGAGAAACACCTTTTTCTGGACTGTGTCCAGAATCATCCCCCAGGAACAGTAGACGTGTTGTTGGAATCAGCTGTGATTTTGGGATATTTAGGATCCACCCGTGCTGACGTAGCACTACCTGAGATAGTGCTACTCCGACCTCTAACTGTTCCCTGGACCTTGCCCTTATCAGGAGATCGTCCAAGTAAGGGATAATTAAGACGCCTTTTCTTCGAAGAAGAATCATCATTTCGGCCATTACCTTGGTAAAGACCCGTGGTGCCGTGGACAATCCAAACGGCAGCGTCTGAAACTGATAATGACAGTTTTGTACCACAAACCTGAGGTACCCTTGGTGAGAAGGGTAGATTGGGACATGGAGATAAGCATCTTTGATGTCTAGAGATACCATATAGTCCCCTTCTTCCAGGTTCGCTATCACTGCTCTGAGTGACTCCATCTTGAATTTGAACCTTTTTATGTAAGTGTTCAAGGATTTTAGATTTAAAATTGGTCTCACGGAGCCGTCCGGCTTCGGTACCACAAACAGCGTGGAATAATACCCCTTTCCCTGTTGTAGGAGGGGTACCTTGATTATCACCTGCTGGGAATACAGCTTGTGAATAGCTTCCACTACCGCCTCCCTGTCGGAGGGAGACGTTGGTAGAGCAGACTTCAGGAACCGGCGAGGGGGAGACGTCTCGAATTCCAATTTGTACCCCTGTGATACTACCTGCAGGATCCAGGGGTCCACTTGCGAGTGAGCCCACTGCGCGCTGAAATTCCTGAGACGGCCCCCCACCGTGCCTGAGTCCGCTTGTAGAGCCCCAGCGTCATGCTGAAGACTTGGCAGAAGCGGGGAAAGGCTACCTGGTGCAGTCTTTTTCCCCTTCCTCTGCCCCGGGGCAGAAATGAGTGGCCTTTTGCCCGCTTGCCCTTATGGGAACGAAAGGACTGAGTTTGAAAAGACGGTGTCTTTTTCTGCCGAGAGGTGACCTGGGGTAAGAAGGTGGATTTTCCAGCCGTTGCTGTGGCCACCAGGTCCGATAGACCGACCCCAAATAACTCCTCCCCTTTATACGGCAATACTTCCATATGTCGTTTGGAATCCGCATCACCTGACCACTGTCGCGTCCATAACGCTCTTCTGGCAGAAATGGACATCGCACTCACTCTAGATGCCAGGGTGCAAATATCCCTCTGTGCATCTCGCATATATAGTAATGCATCCTTTAAATGCTCTATAGTTAATAATATACTGTCTCTATCCAGGGTATCAATATTTTCAGTCAGGGAATCCGACCAAGCCACTCCAGCACTGCACATCCAGGCTGAGGCGATTGCTGGTCGCAGTATAACACCAGTATGTGTGTATATACCTTTTAGGATATTTTCCAGCCTTCTATCAGCTGGTTCCTTAAGGGCGGCCGTATCGGGAGACGGTAACGCCACTTGTTTTGATAAGCGTGTGAGCGCCTTATCTACCCTAGGAGGTGTTTCCCAACGTGCCCTAACCTCTGGCGGGAAAGGGTATAGTGCCAATAATTTATTAGAAATCAGCAGTTTTTTATCGGGGAGCAGTTTTTTATCGGGGGAAAACCACGCTTTATTACACACCTCATTTAATTCATCTGATTCAGGAAAAAACTACTGGTAGTTTTTTCACACCCCACATAATACCCTTTTTTGTGGTACTTGTAGTGTCAGAAATATTCAATGCCTCCTTCATTGCCGTGATCATGTAACGTGTGGCCCTACTGGACATTACGTTTGTCTCCTCACCGTCGACACTGGATTCAGTATCCGTGTCTGGGTCTGTGTCGACCATCTGAGGTAACGGGCGTTTTAGCGCCCCCGACGGTGTCTGAGACGCCTGAACAGGCACTAATTGATTTGCCGGCTGTCTCATGTCGTCAACAGTTTTTTGCAAAGTGCTGACACTGTCACGTAATTCTTTAAATACGACCATCCAGTCAGGTGTCGACTCCCTAGGGGGTGACATCACTAACACAGGCAATTGCTCTGCTTCCACATCATTTTCCTCTTCATACATGTCGACACAATCGTACCGACACCCAGCACACACACAGGGAATGCTCTGAAAGAGGACAGGACCCCACGAGCCCTTTGGGGAGACAGAGGGAGAGTTTGCCAGCACACACCAGAGCGCTATATATATATATATACAGGGATAACCTTATGTAAGTGTTACTCCCTTTATAGCTGCTGTTTTATATTAGCTGCCAATAGTGCCCCCCCTCTCTTGTTTTACCCTGATTCTTGTAGCAGGACTGCAGGGGAGAGTCAGGGAGCAGTCCTTCCAGCGGAGCTGTGAAAGAAAATGGCGCTTGTGTGCAGAGGAGAAATGCCTCGCCCCCTTCACGGCGGCCTTTTCTCCCGCTTTTTTCAGGAAAACTGGCAGGGGTTAAATGCATCCATATAGCCCAGGAGCTATATGTGATGCATTTCTTTAGCCATATAAGGTTTTTATAGTGTTCTATTGCGTCTCAGGGCGCTTTCCCCCAGCGCCCTGCACCCTCAGTGACCGGAGTGTGAAGTGTGCTGAGAGCAATGGCGCACAGCTGCAGTGCTGTGCGCTACCTTATCTGAAGACAGGAACGTCTTCTGCCGCCGATTTCTCTGGACCTCTTCGCTCTTCTGGCTCTGTAAGGGGGCCGGCGGCGCGGCTCCGGGACCCATCCAGGCTGAACCTGTGATCGTCCCTCTGGAGCTAATGTCCAGTAGCCAAGAAGCCCAATCCACTCTGCACGCAGGTGAGTTCGCTTCTTCTCCCCTTAGTCCCACGATGCAGTGAGCCTGTTGCCAGCAGGACTCACTGAAAATAAAAAACCTATTTAAACTTTTACTTCTAAGCAGCTCAGGAGAGCCACCTAGCATGCACCCTTCTCGTTCGGGCACAAAAATCTAACTGAGGCTTGGAGGAGGGTCATAGGGGGAGGAGCCAGTGCACACCAGCTAGTCTAAAGCTTTTACTTTTGTGCCCAGTCTCCTGCGGAGCCGCTATTCCCCATGGTCCTTACGGAAGTCCCAGCATCCACTAGGACGACAGAGAAATTAGAGATAGATTTAAAACAGCATTATATATATATATATATATATATATATATATATATATATATATATATATATATATATATATATATATATATATATATATATACATATACACACACACACACACACACACACACACACACACACACACACATATACATACACACAAATATACACATCCGGCACTCTGTGCAGCAATAGAAATGCCTGGGTGCCCTCCTAAAGATAATACAGTATCTGTACCTTCCCCACCTGTGGCTCAGGTGTATCTGGCAAAGGACAAGAGGCGGCACTCCAAGGTCTTGAAAAAACTTTTATATGCAAAGCATAGTGCAAAACAGGGCAATGAGGTGCAAAAAATAGAAAAACATGGAGGTCTTACGACGTTTCAAGGCATCAAGCCTTTTCCTCAGGTAAGGATACCCATGTACAGTGTAGTGGCGAACCACAGGAGCTCTATCCATCAGGCAGTGATCTCAGGACGGACAGATAAACCTGTGGCCCAACATTTTTTGACAGCAGGCCATCAGGTTTCCGCACTAAGATGCAGATTGATTGATTGGGTACCAGACCCCATAAGAGGAGGCGATCGAGCTATGATCCTTAAGAAACTGGAAGCCAGATGGATTTTTAGGTTGGGGACACTGGCCCCGCATGGACTTAATGAAAACAACCCACTAGGGGTATTCTTGAGATAATGTAGATAGGACCAATGCACTTCTAAATAATATTTTTATAGAAAATGAGAAAAAATAAAAAAATAAAAATACAAAATTTAAAACCCAAAAATAAGACAAAATTAGATAAAGTAAATATATTAATGTATTTTTTTTATAGTATTAGACTAAGGATATATACTTTTTTGATATGTTACAGGCGTATCGATATTGTCTTTCACCTGATGTTATAATCTTTAGTCTATGAAATCATTTAGTGGTTAAAAAACTTTTTGGATATGTGTGTTATACTGTCTGCGATGTTTCACCGGCTCCTTTCCCTTTTTATTACTAAACACATATGTCCTTGCCCCTTTAAGACATGATCAAGACACATGTCACTTTGCTACTGAATGCAGTGCGTCACTTTCGCTATAACGTGACTCACTGTGAGACCTAGATTTTATCTAATGATATGATTGTTAAGCAACCAACATGTTTGCGTATTTGTCGGTTTGGTGGCTACTTGGTAATTTATTGTACTTTGATATTCCCGTTACTATGTGTCCTGTTGTAATACATAGCGGTATAGCGTTCTTTGGTTACCTAGTTACCGAGAGCGGAACGTCACTTCCGCTATCACGTGACTTGGTGTCACGTGTTGCGGCTCATGTGAGCCAGGAAGTAGCGATGCGTCCTCCGGCGGTGGGTATAATCCGCCTGCAAATAAAGATAATGATAATAGGTAAGATGTGGTCTGAGAATGACGTGTCCCTTAATTACAAACTGACGTAAACGCTATTTATAAGGCATAACAGGTAAGGTCTAATATACTGGATATATATGTAATGGTGACAGTTCAGTGTGGATTGGGTGGCTCCGCCCACACAATGAGGTCACTATGACGCCGTGTTGGCGCGATTTTTTGAAATCTAGGGTATTTAAGGAGCCGGTGAGGCATGGCCAGATATGCAGCTGATGGATTGTTGAATGGTTATGACAGCTTTCTGTGATTATTATTGAAAATCTCCTGATGATGGTCTGCAAGGACCGAAAACGTTTGAGATACCATGTATGCTGGAAGATACATTTGTTATCGTATGGGCTGTGAGGTACAGCTGAATGATGCTGTCAACATAATAAATCTGGTGCATATTTATTATTAAGACTGGTGAGTGCTCCAGTTTTTTGCTATATACAATTGGATGTTCGTGAGAACCTCTTTGGATGACACCCCAGCGGATGGACTATGATCAAAACGTGAGTGCGACCCATATACCTATATACACACACACATACACACATACATATACATATACACACACATACATACACACACTAGGGTCTCAATCTCTGCTGATAAGGTACCTGTCCACACTGCCACAGCGCTATAAACCCATGCCGACACAATCGCCGGTCTGAGTAGTATACTAGAATGTGCACGCTATCTGCAGGATCCCTGAGAATAGCTAGTGCTACCTTCTGTGCAAACAGGACACCCTAGGGGAAGATTCCCAACACATCCTGGCCCTAGTGGGGAAAGGATACTGCCTGAGAATTCTTTGTGGGAAGCTGCAGTCTCTTGTTTGGAGATTCTCGCTCTTTTTCCTCATGAGAGGAGGGAAATTTACCTCAGCTTTCTTCCCCTTAACATGTGTACCCTTGTGTCAGGGACAAATGAGTCAGTGATATGCAAATCATCTTTTATTACAATAATCATATATTGAATACCTTTCAGCCATCTTGGCTGTAACTTTGCATTATCGTAGTCGACACTGGAGTCAAACTCCGTGTCGATATCAGTGTTTATTATTTTGGATAGTGAGCATTGTGAGACTCTGAAGGTCTCTGTGACACAGGGACAGACATGGGTAGATTTCCTGTCTGTTCTCTAATCTTTTGTGCAATAAATTCACCTCAGCACTTACACATATCCAAACAGGTGTCGGCGTTGTTGACGGAGACACCCTCTCACACATATTTGCTCTCTCTCCTCCTATCTCCTCCTTAGGGGAGCCTTTTACCTCAGACATGTCGACAAACACACGTACCGACACACCACACACACAGGGGATGCTCTATTTGAAGACAGTTCCCCCACAAGGCCCTTTGGAGAGACACAGGGAGAGTATGCCAGCACACACCCCAGCGCTATATGACCCAGGAATCACACAGTAACTTAGTGTTAACCCAGTAGCTGCTGTATATATTGTTTTTACGCCAAATTTATGAGCCCCCCCTCTCTTTTACACCCTCTCTATCGTCTAAGCCTGGGGAGCATCCTCTCAGCGGAGCTGTGGAGAGAAAATGGCGCTGGTGAGTGCTGAGGAAGAAGGCCCCGCCCCCTCAGCGGCGGGCTTCTCCCGCGATTTTGTGTAAAATTAATGGCGGGGGCTCATGCATATAACAGTGTCCAACTGTATATATGCTGCTTTTGCCAGGAGGTACTTAATTGCTGCCCAGGGCCCCCCCCCCCCTGCACCCTACAGTGACCGGAGTGTGTGGGTTAGTGTGGGAGCAATGGCGCACAGCTGCAGCGCTGTGCGCTACCTCATGTGAAGACAGGAGTCTTCTGCCGCCGATTTCGATGTCTTCTTGCTTCTGCCGGCTTCTGTCTTCTGGCTCTGCGAGGGGGACGGCGGCGCGGCTCCGGGAACGGACGACCAAGGTTAAGATCCTGTGTTCGAACCCCCTGGAGCTAATGGTGTCCAGTAGCCTAAGAAGCGCAACCTAGCCGCAGTTAGTAGGTTTGCTTCTCTCCCCTCAGTCCCTCGTAGCAGAGAGTCTGTTGCCTGCAGAAGCTCTCTGAAAATAAAAAAACCTAACTAAAATACTTTCTTATTAGCAAGCTCAGGAGAGCCCACTTAAAGCACCCAGCTCTGGCCGGGCACAGATTATAACCGAGGTCTGGAGGAGGGGCATAGAGGGAGGAGCCAGTGCACACCAGTAGTACTAAATCTTTCTTAAAGTGCCCTGTCTCCTGCGGAGCCCGTCTATTCCCCATGGTCCTTACGGAGTCCCCAGCATCCACTAGGACGTTAGAGAAATCTGTATGTGAAAAGGGTATAACCATCATTTGACAGACTGCGCTAGATAAAGAATATCTACTATAGTTAATATGGGCAACTTCTGCACTTTATCTCTCTAGAAGGTTGATGCATCTCCCCTTATAAAGATACAGTTATTTCCATGACCAGGAGATGAAACACAAAGCTGCAGCCTGAACCTAAATGCAGGGCCCACAACTAGCTATGCTACACTAAATGCAATTAAAACAGATACGTAAGATATGTATACATGGTTTTTGTTCCTGGGAACTGGCTGTCTGGTGCAGCTTTTTCACTATACCCCTGCCTCTGGGCAGAAAGGACGCGCCTCTGACCCGCTTGCCTTTCTGGGGCCGAAAGGACTGTACTTGATAATACGGTGCTTTCTTAGGCTGTGAGGAAACCTGAGGTAAAAAAAGTCGACTTCCCAGCTGATGCTGTGGATACGAGGTCCGAGAGACCGTCCCCAAACAATTCCTCACCCTTATAAGGCAAAACCTCCATGTGCCTTTTAGAATCAGCATCACCTGTCCACTGCCGAGTCCATAATACTCTCCTGGCAGAAATGGACATTGCATTAATTCTAGATGCCAGCCGGCAAATGTCCCTCTGTGCATCCCTCATATACAAGACAACGTCCTTTATATGCTCTATGGTTAGCAAAATAGCATCCCTGTCGAGGGTATCAATGTTGTCTGACAGGGTATCAGACCATGCTGCTGCAGCACTACACATCCATGCTGAAGCAATAGCAGGTCTCAGTATAGTACCCGAGTGTGTATACACAGACTTCAGGATAGCCTCCTGCTTTCTATCTGCAGGCTCCTTTAGGGCAGCCGTATCCTGAGACGGCAGTGCCACCCTTTTAGATAATCGTGTGAGCGCCTTGTCCACCCTAGGGGATGTCTCCCAGCGTAATCTATCCGTTGGCGAGAAAGGGTACGCCATCAGTAATCTCTTAGAAATCACTAGTTTCTTATCAGGGGAACACCAAGCTTCTTCACACAATTCATTTAATTCATCAGATGGGGGAAAAGTCACTGGCTGCTTTTTCTCCCCAAACATAATACCCTTTTTAGTGGTAACCGGGTTAATGTCAGAAATGTGCAATACATTTTTCATTGCCGTAATCATGCATCGGATGGCCCTTGTGGACTGTACATTTGTCTCATCCTCGTCTACACTGGAGTCAGACTCCGTGTCGACATCTGTGTCTGCCATCTGAGCTAGCGGGCGTTTTTGAGCCCCTGATGGCCTCTGAGACGCCTGGGCAGGCGCGGGCTGAGATGCCGGCTGTCCCAAGGCGGTTACGTCATCGAACCTTTTATGTAAAGAGTTGACACTGTCGGTTAATACCTTCCACATATCCATCCACTCTGGTGTCGGCCCCATAGGGGGCGACATCACACTTACCGGCTCCTGCTCCGCCTCCACGTAGCCCTCCTCATCAAATATGTCGACACAGCCGTACCGACACACCGCACACACACAGGGAATGCTCTGACTGAGGACAGGACCCCACAAAGTCCTTTGGGGAGACAGAGAGAGAGTATGCCAGCACACACCACAGCGCTATATAACACAGGGATTTCCACTATACTGTGATTTTTCCCAATAGCTGCTAATACACAAATTGCGCCTAAATTTATGTGCCCCCTCTCTTTTTTACCCTTGTCGTACTGTATACTGCAGGGGAGAGCCTGGGGAGCGTCCTTCCAGCGGAGCTGTGAAGAGAAAATGGCGCTGGCTGTGCTGAGGAAGATAGCCCCGCCCCCTCAGCGGCGGGCTTCTCCCGCTTTTTATAAATGTTAATGGCGGGGGGTTTTGCACATATACAGTGTTATACACTGTATTATGTGCTAATTTATGCCAAAAGGTAAACTAATTGCTGCCCAGGGCTGCCCAGGGCTGCCCCCCCCCCCCACCCCCCAGCGCCCTGCACCCAACAGTGACCGGAGTGTGTGGTGTGCTATGGGAGCAATGGCGCACAGCTGCAGTGCTGTGCGCTACCTTAATGAAGACAGGAGTCTTCAGCCGCCGTTTTCATCTTTATCTTCCGTCTTCTGGCTCTGCAAGGGGGACGGCGGCGCGGCTCCGGGAACGGACGATCGAGGTCGGGCCCTGTGTTCGATCCCTCTGGAGCTAATGGTGTCCAGTAGCCTTAGAAGCACAAGCTAGCTGCAAGCAGGTAGGTTTGCTTCTCTCCCCTCAGTCCCTCGTAGCAGTGAGTCTGTTGCCAGCAGATCTCACTGAAAATAAAAAACATAACAAATACTTTCTTTTCTAGTGAACTCAGGAGAGCCCACTAGGTGCATCCAGCTCTGGCCGGGCACAGATTCTAACTGAGGTCTGGAGGAGGGGCATAGAGGGAGGAGCCAGTGCACACCAGATATAGTACCTAATCTTTCTTTTAAGAGTGCCCAGTCTCCTGCGGAGCCCGTCTATTCCCCATGGTCCTTACGGAGAACCCAGCATCCACTAGGACATCAGAGAAATGAATAAAACAAGCTGAACACACAAAAAGTATGCAGTCAGTAAAAGTCAGGTAGTGTATCAAACAGTGAAGGTGGAAGCTCCTTTAAAATAAAGCCATATCCAAACACAAGTTGGAAATCAGAATCTGGACTTTTGTTCTCTAGGCACAAGACGTCTGCAAATTATATAATTTACAAGAATAACAAAAGGGACAATGTTGTCATTAACAAGTTGTCTCTATCCTTAATTCCCTAAGTAAAGGGCATTTCCGAGACTCATTTGGCTCAAAGTTAAAATAAGAATTTACTCACTGGTAATTCTATTTCTCGTAGTCCGTAGTGGATGCTGGGAACTCCGTAAGGACCATGGGGAATAGCGGGCTCCGGAGGAGGCTGGGCACTCTAGAAAGATTTCAGACTACCTGGTGTGCACTGGCTCCTCCCACTATGACCCTCCAAGCCTCAGTTAGGATACTGTGCCCGGACGAGCGTACACAATAAGGAAGGATTTTGAATCCCGGGTAAGACTCATACCAGCCACACCAATCACACCGTACAACTCGTGATATGAAACCCAGTTAACAGTATGAAACAACTGAGCCTCTCAACAGATGGCTCAACAATAACCCAATTTAGTTAACAATAACTATGTACAAGTATTGCAGATAAACCGCACTTGGGATGGGCGCCCAGCATCCACTACGGACTACGAGAAATAGAATTACCGGTGAGTAAATTCTTATTTTCTCTGACGTCCTAGTGGATGCTGGGAACTCCGTAAGGACCATGGGGATTATACCAAAGCTCCCAAACGGGCGGGAGAGTGCGGATGACTCTGCAACACCGAATGAGAGAACTCCAGGTCCTCCTCAGCCAGGGTATCAAATTTATAGAATTTTGCAAACGTGTTTGCCCCTGACCAAGTAGCAGCTCGGCAAAGTTGTAAAGCCGAGACCCCTCGGGCAGCCGCCCAAGATGAGCCCACCTTCCTTGTGGAATGGGCATTGACAGATTTTGGCTGTGGCAGGCCTGCCACAGAATGTGCAAGTTGAATTGTACTACAAATCCAACGAGAAATAGTCTGCTTAGAAGCAGGAGCACCCAGCTTGTTGGGTGCATATAGGATAAACAGCGAGTCAGATTTTCTGACTCCAGCCGTCCTGGAAACATATTTTCAGGGCCCTGACCACGTCTAACAACTTGGAGTCCTCCAAGTCCCTAGTGGCCGCAGGCACCACAATAGGCTGGTTCAAATGAAACGCTGACACCACCTTAGGGAGAAACTGGGGACGAGTCCTCAATTCTGCCCTATCCATATGGAAAATCAGATAAGGGCTTTTATAAGACAAAGCCGCCAATTCTGATACTCGCCTGGCAGAAGCCAAGGCCAATAACATGACCACCTTCCATGTGGGATATTTCAGATCCACGGTTTTTAATGGTTCAAACCAATGTGATGTGATTTTAAGAAACTCAACACCACGTTGAGATCCCAAGGTACCACAGGAGGCACATATGGGGGCTGAATATGCAGCACTCCCTTTACAAATGTCTGAACTTCAGGTACTGAAGCTAGTTCTTTCTGAAAGAAAATCGAGAGCCGAGATCTGTACCTTAATGGAACCCAGTTTTAGGCCCATATTCACTCCTGCTTGCAGGAAATGCAGAAATCGACCTAGTTGAAATTCCTCAGTTGGGGCCTTTTCGGCCTCACACCATGCAACATATTTCCGCCATATGCGGTGATAATGATTTGCTGTAACCTCTTTCCTGGCTTTAATAAGCGTAGGAATGACTTCCTCCGTAAATGCCCTTTTCTTTCAGGATCCGGCGTTCAACCGCCATGCCGTCAAACGCAGCCGCGGTAAGTCTTGGAACAGACAGGGCCCCTGCTGTAGCAGGTCTTGTCTTAGCGGCAGAGGCCACGGGTCCTCTGAGATCATCTCTTGAAGTTCCGGGTACCATGTTCTTCTTGGCCAATCCGGAACCACGAGAATTGTGCTTACTCCTCGCTTTCTTATTATTCTCAATACCTTTGGTATGAGAGGCAGCGGAGGGAACACATAAACTGACTGGTACACCCACGGTGTCACCAGAGCGTCCACAGCTATCGCTTGAGGGTCTCTTGACCTGGCGCAATACCTCTCTAGTTTTTTGTTTAGGCGGGACGCCATCATGTCCACCTGTGGACGACCCCACTGATGTACAATCATTTGGAAGACTTCTGGATGAAGTCCCCACTCTCCCGGGTGGAGGTCGTGTCTGCTGAGGAAGTCTGCTTCCCAGTTGTCCACTCCCGGAATGAACACTGCTGACAGTGCTAGTACATGATTTTCCGCCCATCGGAGAATTCTTGTGGCTTCTGTCATTGCCATCCTGCTTCTTGTGCCGCCCTGTCGATTCACATGGGCGACTGCCGTGATGTTGTCTGACTGGATGAGCACCGGCTGGTGTAGGAGCAGGGATTTTGCTTGACTTAGGGCATTGTAGATGGCCCTTAGTTCCAGAATATTTATGTGAAGGGAAGTCTCCTGACTTGTCCATAGTCCTTGGAAGTTTCTTCCCTTTGTGACTGCCCCCCAGCCTCGCAGGCTGGCATCCGTGGTCACCAGGACCCAGTCCTGAATGCCGAATCTGCGACCCTCCAGAAGATGAGCACTCTGCAGCCACCACAGAAGAGACACCCTGGTTCTTGCAGACAGGGTTATCAAGCGATGCATCTGAAGATGCGATCCGGACCACTTGTCCAACAGGTCCCACTGAAAGATTCTGGCATGGAACCTGCCGAATGGAATTGCTTCGTAAGAAGCTACCATCTTTCCCAAGACCCGCGTGCAGTGATGCACCGATACCTGTTTTGGTTTCAGGAGGTCTCTGACTAAGAAGACAACTCCCTGGCTTTCTCCTCCGGGACAAACACTTTTTTCTGGACTGTGTCCAGAATCATCCCCAGGAACAGTAGACGTGTCGTTGGGACCAGCTGTGACTTTGGGATATTCAGAATCCAGCCGTGCTGGTTCAGCACTTCCTGAGATAGTGCTACTCCCACCAACAACTGTTCTTTGGACCGTGCCTTTATTAGGAGATCGTCCAAGTACGGGATAATTAAAACTCCCTTTCTTCGAAGGAGTATCATCATTTCCGCCATAACCTTGGTAAATACCCTTGGTGCCGTGGAGAGTCCAAACGGCAGCGTCTGGAATTGGTAATGGCAATCCTGTACCACAAATCTGAGGTACTCCTGGTGAGGATGGTAAATGGGGACATGCAGGTAAGCATCCTTGATGTCCAGGGAAACCATGTAATCCCCCTCGTCCAGGCTTGCAATAACCGCCCTGAGCGATTCCATCTTGAACTTGAATTTTTTTTATGTACATGTTCAAGGATTTCAAATTTAAAATGGGTCTCACCGAACCGTCCGGCTTCGGTACCACAAATAGTGTGGAATAGTAATCCCGGCCTTGTTGAAGTAGGGGTACCTTGATTATCACCTGCTGGGAATACAGCTTGTGAATTGCCGCTAGCACCGCCTCCCTGTCTGAGGGAGCAATCGGCAAGGCAGATTTTAGGAACCGGAGGGGTGGAGCCGCCTCGAATTCCAGCATGTATCCCTGAGATACTACTTGAAGGATCCAGGGATCCACCTGTGAGCGAGCCCACTGATCGCTGAAATTTCTGAGGCGGGCCCCCACCGTACCTGGCTCCACCTGTGGAGCCCCACCGTCATGCGGCGGACTTGGAAGAGGAAGCGGGGGAGGACTTTGGTTCCTGGGAACCTGCTGTCTTTTGCAGCCTTTTTCCCCTACCTCTGCCTCTAGACAGAAAAGACCCTCCTTTTCCACGCTTGCTTTTCTGGGTCCGAAAGGACTGAACCTGATAAAATGGCGCCTTCTTAGGCTGTGAGGGAACATGGGGTAAAAATGCTGACTTCCCAGACGTTGCTGTGGAAACTAGGTCGGAGAGACCATCCCCAAATAATTCCTCCCCTTTATAAGGCAAAACTTCCATGTGCCTCTTGGAATCTGCATCTCCCGTCCACTGACGAGTCCATAAGCATCTCCTAGCAGAGATAGACAATGCACTTACTTTAGATGCCAGCCGGCAAATTTCCCTCTGTGCATCTCTCATATATAAGACTGAATCTTTTATATGGTCAATCGTTAGCAGAATAGTGTCTCTGTCTAGTGTGTCAATATTTTCTGACAGTTTTTCTGACCATGCAGCGGCAGCACTGCACATCCAAGCTGACGCAATAGCTGGTCTAAGTATAATGCCTAAGTGTGTGTATACAGACTTCAGGATTGCCTCCTGCTTTCTATCAGCAGGCTCCTTAAGGGCGGCCGTATCCTGAGAGGGTAGTGCCACCTTTTTTGACAAACGTGTGAGCGCTTTATCCACCCTAGGTGGTGTTTCCCAACGTGACCTATCCTCTGGCGGGAAAGGGAACGCCATTAGTACCTTCTTAGGAATTACAAATTTTTTATCAGGGAAAAGCCACGCTTCTTCACACACTTCATTTAGTTCATCTGATGGGGGAAAAACTACGGGTAGTTTTTTCTTCCCAAACATAATACCCTTTTTTGTGGTACCTGGATGTAAATCAGAAATGTTTAACACCTCTTTCATTGCCTCAATCATGCAGTGAATGGCCCTGACAGGCATTAGGTTTGACTCATCGTCGTCGACACTGTTATCAGTATCCGTGTCGACATCCGGGTCTGCAAACTGAGGTAGCGGGCGTTTTAGAGCCCCCGACGACCCCTGAGGCACCTGGACAGGCACGAGCTGAGATCCCGGCTTTCCCACATTTGGCATGTCGTCAAATTTCTTATGTAAAGAATCTATACGTGCACTCATTTCTTTCCATAAGTTCATCCACTCGGGTGTCTGCCCCGCAGGGGGTGACGTCCCTTCAAAATGCATCTGCTCCGCCTCCACCTCATTATCCTCATCAAACATGTCGACACAGCCGTACCGACACACCCCACACACACACAGGGAATGCTCAACAGAGGACAGGACCCACAAAAAGCCCTTTGGGGGGACAGAGTGAGAGTATGCCAGCACACACCAGAGCGCTATATATATATATATACACACATACAGGGACTAACTGAGTTATGTCCCTAATAGCTGCTTTTCATATAATATATGTATATATACTGCCAAATTTAATGCCCCCCCTCTCTTTTCCCTCTTACTGTTACTGTATATTGCAGGGAAGAGCCAGGGAGCTTCCTTCCAGCCGAGCTGTGAGGGAAAAATGGCGCCAGTGTGCTGAGGAGATAGGCTCCGCCCCTTTTTCGCGGCCTATTCTCCCGCTTTTTATGGAATTCTGGCAGGGGTATTTACCTCATATATAGCCTCTGGGGTTATATATTGAGGTATTTTAGCCAGCCAAGGTGTTATTATTGCTGCCTCAGGGCGCCCCCCCCCCCCAGCGCCCTGCACCCTCAGTGACCGGAGTGTGAAGTGTGAGAGGAGCAATGGCGCACAGCTGCAGTGCTGTGCGCTACCTTGGTGAAGACAGAGTCTTCATGCCGCCGATTTTCCGGACCATCTTCTTGCTTCTGGCTCTGTAAGGGGGACGGCGGCGCGGCTCCGGGACCGAACACCAAGGACTAGGCCTGCGGTCGATCCCTCTGGAGCTAATGGTGTCCAGTAGCCTAAGAAGCCCAATCCGGCTGCAAGCAGGCGAGTTCGCTTCTTCTCCCCTTAGTCCCTCGCTGCAGTGAGCCTGTTGCCAGCAGGTCTCACTGAAAATAAAAAACCTAAGTCTATTCTTTCTAAGAGCTCAGGAGAGCCCCTAGTGTGCATCCAACCTCGGCCGGGCACGAATTCTAACTGAGGCTTGGAGGAGGGTCATAGTGGGAGGAGCCAGTGCACACCAGGTAGTCTGAAATCTTTCTAGAGTGCCCAGCCTCCTTCGGAGCCCGCTATTCCCCATGGTCCTTACGGAGTTCCCAGCATCCACTAGGACGTCAGAGAAAATAAGCTTGCTTTTAAGGCGGCTGATAAAAGGAGTAAAAGGTTTGTTTTTAGTGTACTTTATTCAGTGGAAAAAATAATGGGGCAGATGTATTAACCTGGAGACAGCATAAGGAAGTGATAAACCAGTGATATGTACAAGGTGATAAAGGCAGCAGCCAATCAAATCCGAACTGTTAATTTACATATTGGAGCTGATTGGCTGGTGCCTTTATCACCTTGCACATATCACTGGTTTATCACTTCCTTAAGCCTTCTCCAGTATCTGCCCCAATGTGCTGTGCTGTATTTTGCTCAACATATAATAAATGAAATCAGACCAAATCAACAAAAAGTTCTGCTATTCTGTCATAGACATATCGAGCTGCCTTTACACAGAAAACATATTATTAAAGTGTTATGCTTTAATTGCAGAAATATAAAATATATCATAGACCAAAGAGAGGAAGTATTCCCTATTATGGGCACATACGGACAGTTGTATACAGAATTCTGTTAAAGTTAAATACCGGTTAGGTAAGTGACCACTAATTGTAAAATATAATTTTATTAATTTGATTATGTAAAAAAGGTTTTGCGAAATAGGTTGTAAGTGAAAGAAGTGTGTAAACAAATAACAGGTGAATTTAAAATGCTAGACCACTGTTGTTGATAAGACTATTTCGAGTGTTTCAAATATTAGTGTAAAAATAGATATTTGCTACAAAACTCCCTCAATTCCTAGATCTGACACAATTGTATCAATAGGATTTCTTTGTAGCATTTATATGTGCTATGTCTGTGACTTGGTTAAAACCTGCTGTTTTCCAGGTCTCATTTACATTAGGTAATTATGCTCTCTCTATGCTGGCAGCGTGCATATCACTGCCCAATCACGCACCTTCAATTGCTTTCGCTAAATACGAGACCCTATTTTAGGAGTAACCAGAATGAATTATTTAGTACACAGGACATTTATGAATCTCGTCTCTCGGACATAAATCACTGTTGTTAAATACACATAGGTAACGTAGTAGTGTGTTTAATAATTATCACACTGAATGATGACATTGCAGCCCTAATTTATGCTGCTATATACTGATTTTTTTATGATATATACATACATAGATAGATAGATATATCTATCTATCTATCTTATGTGGTCACTAACAGGGACCATTCTCTAAGAATTAAAGTATTTACTTTAGGCCAGTTTGTTTGTGTCTAGGTACAATGTTTACCAATATATGGGTAATATGACGTGGATATTAAATAGGTGAATGGTATTGCCCCTGTTTTACGTGATAAAACCCCAATTATTATAGTAAAGGGATTCCTATCTAATGTGTATATTACACTTTCAAAGTTGTTTCATTCTAATCACAGAAATCCCATCTATAAATGCAACAGTATGCAGGGTTCTATTAATATAAAACAGGCAGTGTAAGTACTAGTCACAGATATAAATTGATGTAGGAGCACTGCATAAACTGCTAAATATGCTTTCTCAAAGCACCTGACAAAGAAAGGGTTTAGCATGAATAAATATCCACACATTTAACGTCTATAAAACAACAGAATATAAAAAAAAAAAAAATAGTCCCTCAACCACATAGCCAAGTAGTTTGACAAGTAAATCTACCAAAACAACCAAGGACACACCTGTGCGATAAGACTGTTCTATCTACTCTGTCTGGTGAAACCTGAAGTGGCTGAACCTACAGTATGGTGCTGAAAATGCAATTACACTTTGCACCTTTGTAAACATTACGTTCATAGAAAACAGCAGAACTTGGTTAACATAAACATAATTACTGTGCCAAAATAAGCAACCGAAATTCCTTACCAAAATGAAACCGATGTACCTAAAATGAACTGAATGTCTGATAATCCAATAACCTTATGCGTCTTAAAATTCTGCACCATCTCAGTAAGCAGCTTACATTAATTTTATAACTGGATCCACACAAATACAATTCTGTTTAATATATAATAGAGCAACATTATTCATCAACCAGCACAGGTGTCCGCCTCCAGGATGCAAATTAAAACCACCAAAACCACACTACTAAAGACTAATAGCTTAATTTACTTGAGCAGGTAAGCAGAATCAGAGCTGCAAGTGTCATAACCTGTATTTTTAACAATTGAAGTATGCTAAATACACACACATTATCATTAGTTTCATGTATGTAAACTGCAGTACCTGTTTCATTCTTTTTGGACACCTGCAATGACCGGTCATTTGCTCCACTTGCTAAACTGTCATTGCTGTTATTCCTCCTTATATGAACTCCACTGCCTACTTAGAGAGCGGCATTCTGAAGTTCAAAGTCCCAATGGATCCCGATGAGTATTTCCCCGCAGTTCAACCCTAACCCACCCCTCCCCCTACTGACTAACACTAACCCCAGCACTTACCGTTGGGATTCTTACTGTCAGCATGCCACTGTCGTCACTCTGACCATCGGGATCCTGAGCGCCAGGATATTAACTACATCCCTTCGAGGTGACAGCAGCTGCCAATTAACTTGTGGAGCCACTGGCCTGTGTCTTTTTGCAGCTAAGAGCATAACATCAAAGAAAACGCTTTGAAAAAGCTGCCACTCCAGTGCAGCGAAACGCGTCAGGCTACAGGGACCCATGCCAGGAATTTTTATTTGAAAGTCCGGACCATTCCCCACTACATTCCAGCACAAGATCTACATTGGAGGGCGTTTGTAATTTGGCTGAACTGTCGAACCTTGTCCTCCGCACTGCATGAGGAGCTCACCATTTACCATCTTGGAGCAACATACCCTCTAGCATTAAAGCCACAATTTTGGATATATACACACCTCCTAAATCTGCAATTGCTGAACATATTGATCATTGGGAACAAATCTGGAACGGACTTCCTCAATCCAATACTGTTCACACTCCTGGCTTATGGGTAACCCTGGTTTTATTTATTCTATCGTGTATACCTTTTAATGTTTATTTTTTGGAACTACCATTAATGGTTTATATTTCTATACTTATTATATTCATTTTTAATAATTAATATTGAATATCAGATATCATTGTTGTGCTGTATATGGTTTCCTTATTGACCAGCACTGCACAATGGGAATAATTCAGAGGAACGATACTCCATTTTGATAAATTGTAAACAATGAAGTGTCTTGAAGATTGGTGTTCTAAAATGCAAAGCATATATTGTATAGATCTAAACAGAAGTTGCACAACTGTCACTTGCAATATTACAAGTCACTACCAGAGATATAATGATATATATCTCCATACGTTGTGACAAAAAAGATCCACAAAAACCAGCACACCTTGTGTAGCAATAAACAATTTACTGAATCCTCATTTTAAAGTGCACCGTGCATAAGATAGTACAAATCGTATACTTAGCAGTTCAATTCACAATGGTAACCCCGCATATTGGCAACTCCAACAGCTGTTTCGGTGCAGCAGCACCTTCGTCAGGGAAAGCCAGCAGTATACACATTATATACACACACACACACACACACACACACACACACTCTCTATTGTACTCAGTATGGTGAAAACGGTCTGTCTTTGAAGAATTCTAAAGTGGGAGGCCTCTCAAACTGTGCGGGGAAGGGAGTTCCACAGAATCAGAGCCGCATGGCTAAGAGCTCAACCCCCAGATGAATTTCGGGAGATTCTAGATCAGGCCTGGCCAACCTGTGGCTCTCCAGATGTTGTGAAACTACACATCCCAGCATGCCCTGCCACAGTTTTAGCATTCCTTAATAGCAAAACTGTGGCAAAGTATGATGGGACTTGTAGTTTTACAACAGCTGGAGAGCCACAGGTTGGCCAGGCCTGTTCTAGATACTGCTAGACTTCCCCCTCCAAAAAGACTTTGGATCTGGGTGTGCACTGGCTCCTCCCTCTACGCCCCTCCTCCAGACCTCCGTTAGAGAAACTGTGCCCAGAGGAGTACGAGTAAAGGATTTTTGTTAATCCAAGGGCAAGATTCATACCAGCCACAACAATCACACCATATAACTTGCGATATACTAACCAGTTAACAGTATAAAAACATAGCATCAGTCCAACACCGATGAAAACTATAACATAACCCTTATGTAAGCAAAACTATATACAAGTCTTGCATAAGTAGTCTGCACTTGGGACGGGCGCCCAGCATCCTCTACGGACTACGAGAAAAATATTTACCGGTAGGTTTAAAATCTTATTTTCTCTAACGTCCTAGAGGATGCTGGGACTCCGTAAGGACCATGGGGATTATACCAAAGCTCCCAAACGGGCGGGAGAGTGCGGATGACTCTGCAGAACCGATTGAGCAAACAGGAGGTCCTCCTCAGCCAGGGTATCAAACTTATAGAATTTTGCAAAGGTGTTTGACCCCGACTAAGTAGCAGCTCGGCACAGCTGTAGTGCCGAGACCCTTCGGGCAGCCGCCCAAGACGAGCCCACCTTCCTAGTGGAATGGGCCTTAACCGATTTTGGTAACGGCAATCCTGCCGTAGAATGCGCCTGCTGAATCGTGTTACAGATCCAGCAAGCAATAGTCTGCTTTGAAGCAGGGCCGCCAACCTTGTTGGCTGCATACAGGACAAACAGTGCTTCTGTTTTCTGATCCTAGCCGTTCTGGCCACGTAAATTTTCAAAGCCCTGACCACATCAAGGTACTCAAAATCCTCCAAGTCACGTGTAGCCACAGCCACGACAATAGGTTGGTTCATATGAAAGGATGAGACCACCGTAGGTAGGAATTGAGGACGGGTCCGCAATTCCGCTCTATCCATATGGAAAACCAGATAGGGGCTTTTATGTGATAAAGCCGTTAATTCCGAAACTCGTCTACCCGAAGCCAAGGCTAACAACAGGACCACCTTTCAAGTGAGATATTTCAACTCCACTGTTCTAAGTGGTTCAAACCAATGTGACTTAAGGAAACTTAACATCACGTTAAGGTCCCAAGGCGCCACCAGAGGTACAAAAGGAGGCTGAATATGCAGTACTCCCTTCACAAGTCTGTACTTCAGGTAGAGAGGCCAATTCCTTTTGAAAGAAAATGGATAAGGCCGAAATCTGAACTTTAATGGAGCCTAATTTTAGGCCCAAATTCACTCCAGTTTGTAGGAAGTGAAGAAAACGGCCTAAATGGAATTCTTCCACAGGAGCATTCCTGGCCTCATACTAAGAAACATATTTTCGCCATATTCGGTGATAATGTTTAGATGTCACGTCCTTCCTAGCCTTTATTAGCGTAGGAATTACTTCATCCGGAATACCTTTTTACGCTAGGATCCGGCGTTCAACCGCCATGCCGTCAAACGCAGCCGCGGTAAGTCTTGGAACAGACAGGTACCCAGTTGCAACAGGTCCCGTCTTAGAAGAAGAGGCCACGGATCTTCTGTGAGCATTTCCTGCAGATCCGGATACCAGGTCCTTCGTGGCCAATCCGGAACAATGAGTATTGTTCTCACTCCTCTTTTTCTTGTTATTCTCAACACCTTGGGTATGAGAGGAAAAGGAGAAAATACATAGACCGACTGGAACACCCACGGTGTCACTAGGGCGTCCACAGCTACCGCCTAAGAATCTCCTGACCTGGCGCAATACCTTTGTAGCTTTTTGTTGAGACGGGACGCCATAATGTCTATTTGGGAACAAAAAGAGGGTAATGTGGGCGCTCAAAGGGGATCGTGAATCAACAGCTGCTGGTTTTGTAAGTAAAAAACTTTGTTTAATGGTAAAAAAAAATTGTTTACCATTAAACAAAGTTTTTTACTTACAAAACCAGCAGCTGTTGATTCACGATCCCCTTTGAGCGCCCACATTACCCTCTTTTTGTTTCTGTTCGGTGGACACCCAGGTCCACCTTTGTGGGCAGCTAGAAGGGTGATAGATATCGTATTCTATCTTTAAAAAAAGTGTGAAGCAAGGTGGATTCATAGACTGGACACCATAACTCCACGCGGGCTTAATGAGAACAATCCACTTAACATATTCATTCATTAAGTAGTATAGAACAGAGGTCAACTATTGACCCCTTTCCTTAGAGGCACAGGGTTACTGTTTATATTATTGTTTATTTGTTTTATTGGTATATTGGTTTGGTGTTGGTGACAGTGATCACCATATATTGAAATTTTAATCTGGGGGTACTATTGGGTGTATTGTTTCTGCCGGGTCCTCTTCTATAGCATCATCTTTGCTTATGTGCTATACTATAAGGTTTAATGGTTTCATGTTTGATCCCTACATCTGATCGGTGATAATTTGCCGAGGGATTTTGGGATTAATAATACCTTTGTTATGATATAGATATTGATAAGTTGATTAATCCTAATGTACTGTCTATATATCTGCAGCCTATGAACAGTGTTATTACCCTGTCTTTATATTCCAGTTTTTTATTGATATAGTCTGATAGCATGTGATTTGCTGATATAGAGCTCATATGATATTAAATTAATCCTCTTAATGTGAAGTAATTGCTATGCTTGTAATCTGCTTTATATATACTATGCAAACTATTGGATTGCAACATATTTTGTATACTATATCAGACATGTATGACATTAAGGCAGTTTAACATCTGGGTCACATTGCGATATAGGTGTGAATCCTAATCTAATTTAGGTCTAGTTATTGTGGGGAGCAGCATGGAGCGCAATCTAGACTTATACGTCTTTTTAGCACTTCCAGGCTTTGTAATCTTTAGTTGTAAGTGGTTACCCTGGCTACGAATAACTAGTATGACACGCTTTAATGCGCGGTTAGCACATCACTAAAATGTGCGCCGCGCGACCATGGTTACCGGTGACGCGTATGGATTCAATTCTGTAGCCATGGTAACGCGTGATACGGATGACGTATTTCCGGTAGCTCCGGACGCGTGGCGCAGCGTTCACAGCTGTCTCCTGTGTTTAAATGATGGTACCTATTTCGGTGATATGTATTTTGATTCTTGCTTGCTCTGTGAGTCCAGGATGTTATATTATATACATAACGGGGGGTTTTTGAATCACACTGCAGGTATTCTATTTGGGTTGATTACATTGTTGATTGATATTTGATGGGCTATATAAAGGGGACCCGGCAGGCAGTGTCAGTATGTGTGTAATTGGCATGCTGTTTGGATGTCTCCATTGATTGTCCTGAGAAAGGCCCTAGGGGCCGAAACGTCGACACACTATTGGTGATTATAATGTATCAATAAACCTTTATACTCTTATGGACTGGTGAGTGCCCTCTGTTGGATTTTCCAACACACCTGGTATATATTATATTATATATTATAAGTCCCCACTCTCCCGGATGCAGGTCGTGTCTGCTGAGGAAGTCTGCTTCCCAGTTGTCCACTCCCGGAATGAACACTGCTGACAGGGCGCTTACATGATTCTCCGCCCAGCAAAGAATCCTGGTGGCTTCCGCCATCGCCACTCTGCTCCTTGTGCCGCCCTGGCGGCTTACATGAGCTACTGCGGTGACGTTGTCTGACTGGATCAGAACTGGTCGGTCGCGAAGTAAGGTCTCCGCTTGACGTAGGGCGTTGTATATGGCCCTTAGTTCCAGGATATTGATGTGAAGACAAATCTCTTGACTTGACCAAAGGCCTTGGAAATTTCTTCCCTGTGCGACTGCTCCCCAACCTCGGAGGCTCGCGTCCGTGGTCACCAGGATCCAATCCTGAATGCCGAACCTGCGGCCCTCTAGAAGGTGAGCACTCTGCAGCCACCACAGGAGAGATACCCTGGCACTGGGGGACAGGGTGATCCACTGATGCATTTGCAGATGTGACCTGGACCATTTGTCCAATAGGTCCCATTGGAAAGTCCTTGCATGGAACCTGCCGAAGGGAATGGCTTCGTACGTCGCCACCATTTTTCCCAGGACTTGAGTGCAATGATGTACTGACACTTGTTTTGGCTTCAACAGGTTCTGGACTAGAGTCATGAGTTCCTGCGCTTTTTCTATCGGAAGAAAAACCCTTTTCTGGTCTGTGTCCAGAATCATGCCAAAGAAGGGCAGATGAGTCGTAGGATTCAGCTGCGACTTTGGAACATTGAGAATCCAGCCGTGTCGCTGTAACACCTTCAGTGAAAGTGATACGCTGTTCAGCAACTTCTCCCGTGATCTCGCTTTTATGAGGAGATCGTCCAAGTACGGGATAATTGCGACACCCTGCTTGCGCAGGAGCACCATCATTTCCGCCATTACCTTGGTGAAAATTCTCGGGGCCGTGGAAAGCCCAAACGGCAACGTATGAAATTGGTAATGACAATCCTGTACCGCAAATCTCAGGTACGCCTGATGAGGAGGATATATGGTAACATGCAGGTATGCATCCTTTATGTCCAGAGATACCATAAAATCCCCCCCTTCCAGGCTGGCGATGACCGCTCTAAGCGATTCCATTTTGAATTTGAACCGTTTTAAGTAAAGGTTCAGAGATTTTAAATTCAAAATGGGTCTGACCGAACCGTCCAGTTTCGGGACCACAAAGAGTTGAGTAGTACTCCTTCCCTCTTTGAAGCAGGGGAACCTCGACCACCACTTGTTGAAGACACAATTTGTGAATCGCATGTAACACTATCTCCCTTTCCAGGGGAGAAGTCGGTAGCGCAGATTTGAAAAACCGGCGAGGAGGCACCTCTTCGAATTCCAGCTTGTATCCCTGGGAAACTATTTCTATTGCCCAGGGATCCACCTGTGAGTGAACCCAGATGTGGCTGAAAAGTCGAAGAAGTGCCCCCACTGGAGCGGACTCCCTCAGGGGAGCCCCAGCGTCATGCGGTGGATTTTGCAGAGGCCGGGGAGGACTTCTGTTCCTGGGAACTAGCTGTGTTGTGCAGCTTTTTCCCTCTGCCCTTACCTCTGGCAAGAAAGGACGATCCACGTACTCTTTTGCTTTTATTTGACCAAAAGGACTGCATTCGATAATGAGGCGCTTTCTTAGATTGTGAGGGTATATATGGCAAAAAATTTGATTTGCCATAGCTGTGGAGACGAGGTCCGAGAGGCCCTCTACAAACAATTCCTCACCCTTGTAAGGCAAAAACTCCATATGCCTCTTTGAGTCGGCATCACCTGTCCACTGTCGGGTCCATAAGACTCGCCTAGCAGAAATAGACATAGCATTTATTCTGGAACCCAGTAAACTAATGTCTCTTTGAGCATCCCTAGGGTCATTAAAATGGTATCCTTATCAAGGGTCTCAATATCCGCTGATAAGGAATCTGTCCATGATGCTACAGCACTACAAAACCAGGCCGACGCAATTGCCAGTCTGAGCAACGTACCAGAATGTGTGTAAATGGACTTCAAGGTAACCTCCTGCTTGCGGTCAGCAGGATCCTTGAGGGTAGCCGTATCTTGGGATGGGAGCGCTATCTTTTTTGATAAGCGTGTCAAAGCCTTGTCTACCCTAGGGGAGGATTCCCACCGTATTCTGTCCTTTGGCGGGAAAGGATACGCTATAAGAATCCTTTTGGGAATCTGCAGTTTTTTTTGTCTGGAGTTTCCCACGCTTTTCCGCATAATTCGTTCAGCTCATGTGAGGGAAAGGTGACCTCAGGTTTCTTTCCCTTATACATGTGTACCCTCGTGTCAGGGACAGGGGGTTCCTCTGTGATATGCAAAACATCTTTTATTGCAATAATCATATATCGAATACATTTAGCCACTTTTGGCTGTAGTTTTGCATCATCGTAGTCGACACTGGAGTCTGAATCAGTGTCGGTATCTGTGTCTACTATTTGGGATAGTGGGCGCTTCTGAGACCCCGAAGGTCCCGGCGACATTGGGACAGACATGGGTTGACTCCCTGACTGTACCCTATCTTCAGCCTTGTCTAATCTTTTGTGCAATAAAATAAGAATTTACTTACCGATAATTCTATTTCTCGGAGTCCGTAGTGGATGCTGGGGTTCCTGAAAGGACCATGGGGAATAGCGGCTCCGCAGGAGACAGGGCACAAAAAGTAAAGCTTTTCCAGATCAGGTGGTGTGCACTGGCTCCTCCCCCTATGACCCTCCTCCAGACTCCAGTTAGGTACTGTGCCCGGACGAGCGTACACAATAAGGGAGGATTTTGAATCCCGGGTAAGACTCATACCAGCCACACCAATCACACCGTACAACTTGTGATCTAAACCCAGTTAACAGTATGATAACAGAAGAGCCTCTGAAAGATGGCTCCCTAAACAATAACCCGAATTAGTTAACAATAACTATGTACAAGTATTGCAGATAATCCGCACTTGGGATGGGCGCCCAGCATCCACTACGGACTCCGAGAAATAGAATTATCGGTAAGTAAATTCTTATTTTCTCTATCGTCCTAGTGGATGCTGGGGTTCCTGAAAGGACCATGGGGATTATACCAAAGCTCCCAAACGGGCGGGAGAGTGCGGATGACTCTGCAGCACCGAATGAGAGAACTCCAGGTCCTCCTTTGCCAGGGTATCAAATTTGTAGAATTTTACAAACGTGTTCTCCCCTGACCACGTAGCTGCTCGGCAGAGTTGTAATGCCGAGACCCCTCGGGCAGCCGCCCAAGATGAGCCCACCTTCCTTGTGGAATGGGCCTTAACAGATTTAGGCTGTGGCAGGCCTGCCACAGAATGTGCAAGTTGAATTGTGTTACAAATCCAACGAGCAATCGACTGCTTAGAAGCAGGCGCACCCAACTTGTTGGGTGCATACAGTATAAACAGCGAGTCAGATTTTCTGACTCCAGCCGTCCTTGAAATGTATACTTTTAAAGCTCTGACAACGTCCAACAACTTGGAGTCCTCCAAGTCGCTTGTAGCCGCAGGCACTACAATAGGCTGGTTCAGGTGAAACGCTGATACCACCTTAGGGAGAAAATGCGGACGCGTCCGCAGCTCTGCCCTATCCGAATGGAAAATTAAATAAGGGCTTTTATAAGATAAAGCCGCCAGTTCAGATACTCTCCTGGCGGACGCCAGGGCCAGTAACATAGTCACTTTCCATGTGAGATATTTCAAATCCACATTTTTTAGTGGTTCAAACCAATGGGATTTGAGGAAATCTAAAACTACATTTAGATCCCACGGTGCCACCGGAGGCACCACAGGAGGCTGTATATGCAGTACTCCTTTGACAAAAGTCTGGACCTCAGGAACTGAGGCCAATTCTTTTTGGAAGAATATTGACAGGGCCGAAATTTGAACCTTAATAGATCCCAATTTGAGACCCATAGACAATCCTGATTGCAGGAAATGTAGGAAACGACCCAGTTGAAATTCCTCCGTCGGAGCACTCCGATCCTCGCACCACGCAACATATTTCCGCCAAATGCGGTGATAATGCTTCGCGGTGACTTCCTTTCTTGCCTTAATCAAGGTAGGAATGACTTCTTCTGGAATGCCTTTTCCTTTTAGGATCTGGCGTTCAACCGCCATGCCGTCAAACGCAGCCGCGGTAAGTCTTGGAATAGACACGGTCCCTGCTGAAGCAGGTCCTGTCTTAGAGGTAGAGGCCACGGATCGTCCGTGACCATCTCTTGAAGTTCCGGGTACCAAGACCTTCTTGGCCAATCCGGAGCCACTAGTATCGTTCTTACTCCGCTTTGCCGTATGATTCTCAATACCTTTGGTATGAGAGGCAGAGGAAGAAACACATACACCGACTGGTACACCCAAGGTGTTACCAGCGCGTCCACAGCTATTGCCTGCGGATCTCTTGACCTGGCGCAATACCTGTCCAGTTTTTTGTTGAGGCGAGACGCCATCATGTCCACCATTGGTCTTTCCCAACGGTTTATTAGCATGTGGAAAACTTCTGGATGAAGTCCCCACTCTCCCGGGTGAAGATCGTGTCTGCTGAGGAAGTCTGCTTCCCAGTTGTCCACTCCCGGGATGAACACTGCTGACAGTGCTATCACGTGATTCTCCGCCCAGCGAAGGATCCTGGCAGCTTCTGCCATTGCACTCCTGCTTCTTGTGCCGCCCTGTCTGTTTACATGGGCGACTGCCGTGATGTTGTCCGACTGGATCAACACCGGTCTTCCTTGAAGCAGAGGTTCCGCCTGGCGTAGAGCATTGTAGATTGCTCTTAGTTCCAGAATGTTTATGTGAAGAGACTTTTCCAGGCTCGACCACACTCCCTGGAAGTTTCTTCCTTGTGTGACTGCTCCCCAGCCTCTCAGGCTGGCGTCCGTGGTCACCAGGATCCAATCCTGTATGCCGAATCTGCGGCCCTCCAATAGATGAGCCCTCTTCAACCACCACAGAAGAGATACCCTTGTCCTTGGAGACAGGGTTATCCGCAGGTGCATCTGAAGATGCGTGCATTGATGTACAGACACCTTTCCTGGTTTTAGGAGATTCCTGACCAGGTCGGATAACTCCTTGGCTTTTTCCTCGGGAAGAAAAATCTTTTTCTGAACCGTGTCCAGAATCATCCCTAGGAACAGCAGACGAGTTGTCGGCATTAATTTGGATTTTGGAATATTCAGAATCCATCCGTGCTGCTTTAGCACCTCTTGAGATATTGCTAATCCCATCTCTAGCTGTTCTCTGGACCTTGCCCTTATTAGGAGATCGTCCAAGTATGGGATAATTAATACGCCTTTTCTTCGAAGAAGAATCATCATCTCGGCCATTACCTTTGTAAAGACCCGAGGTGCCGTGGACAAACCAAACGGCAGCGTCTGAAACTGATAGTGACAGTTTTGTACAACGAACCTGAGGTACCCCTGGTGTGAGGGGTAAATTGGAACGTGGAGATACGCATCCTTGATGTCCAAGGATACCATAAAGTCCCCTTCTTCCAGGTTCGCTATCACTGCTCTGAGTGACTCCATCTTGAACTTGAACTTCTTTATGTACAGGTTCAAGGACTTCAGATTTAGAATAGGCCTTACCGAGCCATCCGGCTTCGGTACCACAAATAGAGTGGAATAATACCCCTTCCCTTGTTGTAGAAGAGGTACCTTGACTATCACCTGCTGAGAGTACAGCTTGTGAATGGCTTCCAAAACCGTCTCCCTTTCGGAAGGGGACGTTGGTAAAGCAGACTTCAGGAAACGGCGAGGTGGATCTGTCTCTAATTCCAACCTGTACCCCTGAGATATTATCTGCAGGATCCAGGGATCTACCTGCGAGTGAGCCCACTGCGCGCTGTAATTTTTGAGACGACCTCCCACCATCCCCGAGTCCGCTTGAGAAGCCCCAGCGTCATGCTGAGGCTTTTGTAGAAGCCGGGGAGGGCTTCTGTTCCTGGGAAGGAGCTGCCTGTTGCTGTTTCTTCCCTCGACCTCTGCCTCGTGGCAGATATGAATAGCCCTTTGCTCTCTTATTTTTAAAGGAACGAAAGGGCTGCGGTTGAAAAGTCGGTGCCTTTTTCTGTTGGGGAGTGACTTGAGGTAGAAAGGTGGATTTCCCGGCTGTAGCCGTGGCCACCAAATCTGATAGACCGACTCCAAATAACTCCTCTCCTTTATACGGCAAAACTTCCATATGCCGTTTTGAATCCGCATCGCCTGTCCACTGTCGCGTCCATAAAGCTCTTCTGGCCGAAATGGACATAGCACTTACCCGTGATGCCAGTGTGCAGATATCCCTCTGTGCATCACGCATATAAAGAAATGCATCCTTTATTTGTTCTAACGACAGTAAAATATTGTCCCTGTCCAGGGTATCAATATTTTCAATCAGGGACTCTGACCAAACTACCCCAGCACTGCACATCCAGGCAGTCGCTATAGCTGGTCGTAGTATAACACCTGCATGTGTGTATATACTTTTTTGGATATTTTCCATCCTCCTATCTGATGGATCTTTAAGTGCGGCCGTCTCAGGAGAAGGTAACGCCACTTGTTTTGATAAGCGTGTTAGCGCCTTGTCCACCCTAGGAGGTGTTTCCCAGCGCTCCCTAACCTCTGGCGGGAAAGGGTATAATGCCAATAATTTCTTTGAAATTATCAGCTTTTTATCAGGGGCAACCCACGCTTCATCACACACGTCATTTAATTCTTCTGATTCAGGAAAAACTATAGGTATTTTTTCACACCCCACATAATACCCTGTTTAGTGGTACCTGTAGTATCAGCTAAATGTAACGCCTCCTTCATTGCCAAAATCATATAACGTGTGGCCCTACTGGAAAATACGGTTGATTCGTCACCACTGGAATCAGTGCCTGTGTCTGGGTCTGTGTCGACCGACTGAGGCAAAGGGCGTTTTACAGCCCCTGACGGTGTTTGAGGCGCCTGGACAGGCACTAATTGATTGTCCGGCCGCCTCATGTCGTCAAACGACTGCTTTAGCGTGTTGACACTATCCCGTAATTCCATAAATAAAGGCATCCATTCTGGTGTCGACCCCCTAGGAGGTGACATCCCCATATTTGGCAATTGCTCCGCCTCCACACCAATATCGTCCTCATACATGTCGACACACACGTACCGACACACAGCAGACACACAGGGAATGCTCTAAACGAAGACAGGACCCACTAGCCCTTTGGGGAGACAGAGGGAGAGTCTGCCAGCACACACCAAAAAGCGCTATATATGACAGGGATAGCCTTATAATAAGTGCTCCCTTATAGCTGCTTTATATATATCAAGATATTGCCATTAAATTTGCCCCCCCTCTCTGTTTTACCCTGTTTCTGTAGTGCAGTGCAGGGGAGAGACCTGGGAGCCGTCCTGACCAGCGGAGCTGTGAGAGGAAATGGCGCCGTGTGCTGAGGAGATAGGCCCCGCCCCTTTTTCGGCGGCTCGTCTCCCGCTATTTTGTGAATACAGGCAGGGGTTAAATATCTCCATATAGCCTCTGGGGGCTATATGTGAGGTATTTTTAGCCTTTATATAGGTTTACATTTGCCTCCCAGGGCGCCCCCCCCCCCAGCGCCCTGCACCCTCAGTGACTGCGTGTGAAGTGTGCCGAGAGGAAAATGGCGCACAGCTGCAGTGCTGTGCGCTACCTTTAGAAGACTGCAGGAGTCTTCAGCCGCCGATTCTGGACCTCTTCTTACTTCAGCATCTGCAAGGGGGCCGGCGGCGCGGCTCCGGTGACCATCCAGGCTGTACCTGTGATCGTCCCTCTGGAGCTGATGTCCAGTAGCCAAGAAGCCAATCCATCCTGCACGCAGGTGAGTTCACTTCTTCTCCCCTCTGTCCCTCGTTGCAGTGATCCTGTTGCCAGCAGGAATCACTGTAAAATAAAAAACCTAAGCTAAACTTTCTCTAAGCAGCTCTTTATGAGAGCCACCTAGAATTGCACCCTTCTCGGCCGGGCACAAAAATCTAACTGGAGTCTGGAGGAGGGTCATAGGGGGAGGAGCCAGTGCACACCACCTGATCTGGAAAAGCTTTACTTTTTGTGCCCTGTCTCCTGCGGAGCCGCTATTCCCCATGGTCCTTTCAGGAACCCCAGCATCCACTAGGACGATAGAGAAATTAACATTAGCACTTAAAACATTCCACATATCCACCCAGTCAGGTGTCGGTGCTGCCGACGGAGACCTTACATTCATAAACTCCCCCTCCTCCTTAGGTGAGCCTTCAACCTTAGACATGTCGACACACGCGTACCGACACACCACACACAGGGAAGCTCTTTTCTGAAGACAGGTACCCCACCAGGCCCTTTGGAGAGACAGAGAGAGAGTATGCCAGCATACACCCCAGCGCTATATGACCCAGGAAAAAACACAGAATGTTTACCCAGTAGCGCTTTTCAAGTATGCATATGCGCCAATTATGTGCCCCCCCTCTACTTCAAAACCCTCTTTCACCGTGGTATCAAGTAGGGGAGAGTCCTGGGAGCTTCCTCTCAGCGGTGCTGTGGAGAAAAATGGCGCTGGCGAGTGCTGAGGGAGAAGCCCCGCCCCCTCGGCGGCGGGCTTCTGTCTCGCTCAAAATTGTTAAAAACATGGCGGGGGCTCTTTATATACATGTACAGTGCCCAGCTGTACATGTATATATGTACATTTACCACAGGAGAGGTTTATATTGCTGCACAGGGCGCCCCCCCTGCGCCCTTACAGTGACCGATGTGTGTGAGGTGAATGGGAGCAATGGCGCACAGCGTCACTGTTGTGCGTTACCTCTATGTAGATCAAGCTGTCTTCTGACGCCTCTGAAGTCTTTTCCTCTCATACTCACCCGGCATCTATCTTCCGGCTCTGCGAGGAGGACGGCGGCGCGGCTCTGAGACGGACGGCGAGGGTGAGACGGACGGCGAGGGTGAGACCTGCGTACCGATCCTTCTGGAGCTAATGGTGTCCAGTAGCCTAAGAAACAGAGCCCTGAAACTCAGAGTAGTGGGTCTGTTTCTCTCTCCTCAGTCCCTCGATGCAGGGAGTCTTGCCAGCAGGCTCCCTGAACATAAAAAAACCTAACTAAAATACTTTCTTTACAGGAAACTCAGGAGAGCTCTCTGAAATGCACCCAGTCTCCACTGGGCACAGTATCAAACTGAGGTCTGGAGGAGGGGCATAGAGGGAGTAGCCAGTGCACACCCAGATCCAAAGTCTTTCTTAAAGTGCTCCTGCGGAGCCCGTCTATCCCCATGGTCCTTACGGAGTCCCAGCATCCTCTAGGACGTTAGAGAAATAAGTGTTTGATTCCAGGACAATGCCAAGATTCTGCACATGATCAGTGTTTTGTAATTCTGTACTCCCAAGTGTCAGTCCTGTTGGTTAGCTATGCTGCAGTCTGGTCTTTAGATGTTGAGGTCCTATCATAAAAAGACATCGGTCTCAGCCAACTGGCACTCATCCACTCCTGGAGCTCAGCTAGACAGTCATTTAGGGTTGTTGTTGGGTTCTCACTGCCCAGAGCATAGAACAGGTACAGTTGTGTATCATCTGCAATGAAGTGGTAGCGCAGGCCATGGCGACTGATTATTTCACCATAAGGTTACATTTTCTGTTCACACAGAATCAAATTCAACTCAAATAAAAATATGATCTTTTTGGGGAAATTTCAACAACATGGGATGGCATCTGAACGCTGGCAATAGCATCAATAGTGCTACACAGGAAAATGCATAATGTTAGTCTACTGTCTGTATAGCTGGGTACACATTAGTAGATGAGTAAACGATGCAATGGTCATCCCGGACATACACATGGTGCATACACACTGTGCAATCTTCCAAAAGACTAAACGATACATAATGCACCGTTCTGTTTAAAATATTTAACAATATGTAGTGTGTACACACTGCACGATTTGCTGAAAATCGTTGATATCTACAGATTGGGCAGCATGCAGGGCGAACTAAAGATGCAACGGACGACGCCGTGGGAGCGTGCAAAGTGCATACACACTGAATGATTTCAACAATTTGACGTTCCGATCTTTCAGAATCGGGCAAATCATTCAAAATATTGTTTAGTGTGTCACCCAGCTTAAGCTCATATGTGCAGTTTCATCACTAACCTTTGATTTCTTCAATTGTTTTCTCTCATAAAGTGCTTGTTTTAGGTTATTATTTTTTACAGTTTATTATATAGCAAAACATATTACATAGCAATTATGCATTCATGTCATTGATTCATGCCAATACAGGTGGAGGTTACATTCTAAATTCCCTACCACAAAAACAATCTATGGGTCCAATTCACCAATGACCCTAACTGTGGGAGAAACCCCACGCAAGCATAGGGAGAACATACAAGCAAAACACAGATAGTACCCCGATTGCGATCAAAACCTAGCATTGAGGGCCATATTCAGCGCTTATCGCTAAGGCCAAGTTTTTCACATCTGCGGATGTGCGGCCGCTGTGTACGTGCTATCATGATGCGATCGCATCCTGGGAGGATTGCATGATTGACGGGGTGGCGACGCGGTGTTGGGGGGGTACGAGACAAGAAACGCCATTTTAGGAGCGGCCCAATGATGTTGCCTGCGTTTTTTGCAAGTGGAAACGTGGTGCCAGACTGCCTGCATACGCAAACCATGCTACGCAGGCAGAGGTCTAAATCTATTCGATGCGCTGCCAATTGAATTACAATCACATGCCACAAGCATGTGATTTTAGTGGTTGCAGATTTTGCTGCAATAGCAAAATCTGTGACCAACTCTTAATAACCCTCTGAGGCAGCAACGCTCCCCTCTGTCTCAGTGCTGTTTATGGTTTCCCCACTGACGACTACTGCACAATAGACCTAATTCAGTTGTGGTTACAAAGCAGCAGAAGTACGCACATCAGTCAATGTTTTCATACTGCGCAGGTATCAGAGTAGCAATGCACACGCACAGTGAATTAATTACGATGTTGGGCGCAATGAGGGATTAGTCGCAAAGTGAGTGACAGGTAGCGTTTGAGGGTGGAAATGGAAAGTGGTCAGGTAAATGCAGACATGTCATGGCCATTCAGACCGCATTTTCTGGGCATTCATAAATCAGCAGTTGCGATTTCACTTGGTACTGAAGAGCAGCTCAGCCTACACGTCTTCAGAGGCACTCAGACTCTACGTGATGACCCGATATGTGACAATGGTAGCGATGTATCAGCAATTATATTCCGTTGGATGGAAATGAAGAGTCAGGATCCCAGTACTCAGAATACTGATGCTGGAATCCTGATACTGTTCGGAATAACAAAGCTAGGATCCCAACATGAATCACACTGCCAGCACCGGGATTCTGATCTAAGTATCTCGAGACTACTAAGAGGTAAGCCGTGTGCAGGAAGGGGCGGTAGGTTTAGGCTGCAGGGGGTGGGGTTAAGGTTAGGGTCAGGCTGCGGGTAAGAGATTAGGGGTACCATACTTAGGCCCAATATACTCAATGCCACAGATTTATCTTAACTCTTCAGTTTTGATTATACAGGTATTTCATATAGTAAACTTGCGGGGTCCTTTAGAGAAGCATATATACGGGCCATTACATGAAATGTCCCATACATGACAGCTGCAATGAGTGTGGCTACATAATCTGTCCATGAATTAATTCACGTGGATTCTACAGGTTTGAGTCATTTGTACCAGAGTCCTTTGACTGGGGAAAGAAATGCAACATGAGTCACAGGTCAACATTGATAGTATAGTTTGGTTAACATTCAGTTTTTTGTTTGTGTGTCAATCATACGTTTAGGGTTGTATAAGTGTATAGTATAACCATCATATTGTAAAAATAATTAGGAAAGCAGGTTTAAAAATATAAGCCCCCTCAGTTTCTATGCCCAGTCTGTTGTAACATGAGTCACGCATATGCACAATAAAATGTAACTACTCAGAGTGTACATTTTTTTTTTTCTTCTAAGCATTAATTATGACTACCTACCCCATATATTATTGTAATATTTTTAAAACATTGAATTTCAGGGGGGGGGGTGTATATGTGTGTGTGTAAGAGAGATGAATTTAAAACTTCTAAAATTACCGGATTTCCATTCCAACCAGAAAGATTGGACAGATAATCTCATAGTGTGTGTCCATTTTAAAACAGGAGTTTTTCACAATTTCTTTATTACCCCAATGAAAATAGCTTGGATAACAAAAAAAAAAGGTGCGAAAATACATAAGTCCCGCGAAAAGCCACAGATCTATGGCCCTCATTCCGAGATGATCGTAGCTGTGCTTAATTTAGCACAGATACGATCATTCACACTGAAAGGCGGGCGGACGCCCAGCACAGGGCTAGTCAGCCCCGCAGGTCAGTGCCGGCCCTCCCTGCAGAAGTGCAAAGGCATTGCACAGCGGCAATGCCTTTGCACTTCAAGAGTAGCTCCTGACCAGCGCAGCTTTAGCGTGCTGGCCAGGAGCTACTCGTCGCTCCCCGGCCCGCAGTGGCTGCGTATGATGTCACGCAGCCGCTGCAGGCCGCTCCCCGCACGGTCCAGCCACGCCTGCGTTGGCCGGACCGCGCCCACGAAACGGCGGCCAAATACCGCTGTTCCACCCCCTCCTGCCCAATGACCGCCTCTGCCTGTCAATCAGGCAGAGGCGATCGCAGCCCAGCTATGGCCTTCGGTCGTCTGGCATGCACAGGCGCACTATGGTGCCAGAGCATGCAGTGGGTACCCGTTCGCTCGGCTGCGATAAAAAGCAGCGAGCGGGTCAGAATGACCCCCTATGTATTTTCTCTGCAAATATCGTAGATTATGCTTTGCGTGTCTCATGATCCCCAATAAGTGCCGGCATCGAGGCTAATTGGATAGTCCCCGGCGAATCCATCTGCGGAAAATTACCGTGGATAATTGGATACACCTAAGAGAGTTGAGCTGAATTATAAATTAGAAGTTTCCTTAATGTCCTGAGCGTGACATAGAATGGCCAAAACCAGCAAACACAACAATAAAATCATAAGACAACTCTTAAAAAAAAAATAATAATAAATAAAATAAATAAATAAAAGGGGTAGGTGTTTTTGATTACTAGCGCTTTGAAGTAACCATGAACTTATAACAGCATGACAGAAGTGGGAAATCTTATGGCGGAATCTAAACTCACATTAATCTTAAAGAGATAGGACAGTGCTGCGACGGCTGGGCATCAAATATCCAAAACTTTTTTGCACTAAAAAAAAAAAAACACATTACAATATATGCAAACATCACATGCATGGTACATGGAGATACCATTCACAATGATCTCAAGACAAAAACTCATCTGCAAACGTCCTTGCTGAATTCTGATGTAACTGTTCCCAAATGCTGAAGTAACAGCCCCAGAGAAATAACTAGCAGCACACAGCCAATGACAGCACGGCACCCCTGACACAGCAGCGCTGCTCATCACCCTCTGTGGGAGCTGCCAACAGGGGAACACACTAGTGGTGCCCTGCAACAGGCGAGATTGAAAACTGAATAAAATACTTTATAGAAAATAATAATAAGTCCAGCAACTCAACCACATGCACATATTACTGTGGAGATTTCCAGGAGCTCTGCATGCCAAGGCGCCAGCGGCAAAGCAGAGACAGATATCAGCATACTACAGGGCAGCAGCAGCTCGCGCTCTCTCCTCGGTGATCTGACTGCTGTGTGCACACTGCTGCTGCCATGTTACATACATGCACACATGTGCTGCTGCTGCAGCCCCCAGTGTAGTCAGTGACTACTAGTCACCACATCTGATCTCCATTAGCCCTTCCTAGGGATGGCCCTACCACAGGGAGCGGAGGGGAGGGGGGTGAGGGGGAAGGAGGCTGAGATGTGCAGCAGCAGTAGTGTGTGTATGGCTGGCGACCCGTACTTACTGTATAAGATGGAGATGACCGATAACCGCCCTCTCCCACAGAGCTCTCCAGTGACGTGATTCTATCTGACGTCCGGAGCGTGAAGTAAACACCGTAACGATGAGGAGTTGGAGATGCCGGTGGCGATGCTGCGCCGTTACAACTGCCGGGCACACAGCGCGCACAGCACAATTACTATCGCCATTCAAATTCCCCGACACGCAGGCGAGCGGGCGCTACTAGTGATTGCTGCTGAGGACACGCCTCCTCTCGCCAACTGCCACGCCCACCTCACCGTGCAACTCGCTCTTCCCCTAACCATCACGGCAATGGTAGGCCACGCCCACTGTCCTCCTGGCCCTATCATTATGGCCTATAAAGAGCTACGCTTTTGCTGACATTCATTTGCTGGTAGCGCTGTCACTCGTAGTGACGTAATTGTGTTTGCAAATAACCCCGCCCAGTTACACGCCCGTTTCTCCAGCCTCTCACTGCGCTCCGTCACACTACTGTCTCCCTCGCCTCAGTGTATTTCTGTTCTTGTGTCACGTCATAGGTCCTCACCTTATGTCGCTGCTATTATGTACTAGCAGCTAAAGGTTTTATATATTGTATTGCTATGTACATCGGTAACCATAACTCTGGCATAGGTATAGATAAAAGAACATCTTAGTTGTTTATTGCTCATTACGCTATTACTTGCCAACTTCAAAAAATAAGATTTTAAACCTACCGGTAAATCTTTTTCTCCTAGTCCGTAGAGGATGCTGGGGACTCCGTAAGGACCATGGGGAATAGACGGGCTCCGCAGGAGACATGGGCACTAAAAAAGAATTTTAGGTATGGGTGTGCACTGGCTCCTCCCTCTATGCCCCTCCTCCAGACCTCAGCCAGAGAAACTGTGCCCAGAGGAGACGGACAGTACGAGGAAAGGATTTTGGAAATCCAAGGGCAAGATTCATACCAGCCACACCAATCACACCGTATAACATGGGATAGACGAACCAGTCAACAGTATGAAACAAAACCAGTATCAGTCCAAAACTGATCCAAACTGAAAACATAACCCTTATGTAAGCAACAACTGTATACAAGTCTTGCAGGATGTTGTCCGCACTGGGACGGGCGCCCAGCATCCTCTACGGACTAGGAGAAAAAGATTTACCGGTAGGTTTAAAATCTTATTTTCTCTTACCTCCTAGAGGATGCTGGGGACTCCGTAAGGACCATGGGGATTATACCAAAGCTACAAAACGGGCAGGAGAGTGCAGATGACTCTGCAGCACCGAATGAGCGAACATTAGGTCCTCATCAGCCAGGGTATCAAGCTTGTAGAATTTTGCAAAAGTGTTTGAACCCGACCAAGTCGCTGCTCGGCAAAGTTGTAAAGCCGAGACGCCAAGGGCAGCCGCCCAAGAAGAGCCCACCTTCCTAGTGGAATGGGCCTTTACCAAATTCGGTAACGGCAATCCAGCCGTAGAATGAGCCTGCTGAATCGTGTGTAGCCCCTTAAACTATTTGTTCATAATGAGATGTATTAGAGTATAGATACTCTGAATATTAGAGTAAATATATATTAATTATTTATTGAATGTGTAAATACATGAAATATCTTTAATATTTATATTGTATTCCTGAATTGTTTATAAAGGAGGGTGGATGGTGGTTGTTAAATACAGTGTAATGTGGAATATTAGAATTGATACCAGGACACTTTGGCACGAGAAGGGCTAGTGAGACTTTTCTAGAAGCCCTCGTGCCGGGTAGTGAGTGCCAGGATGAAGAGCCGTTGGAGAGGGAAGCGCGAGCTGGAGTGAGAGCGGCAGAAGACGGAGCTGACAGGAGGGAAGCGGCTAGAGAGAGACGGAGTTACCGCTGAGGAGATCGGGGCTGGGAGATGCCTGATCGTGACCAGAAGCGGTAGTGACCCCGGGAACAGGAGGACTGGACTGCGGCCTCAGGAGCAAGGGGAGCACTGATTGAAGCTGAGCGGAGATCCGAGTGACAGCGACGCTGAGGGGGAAGCGCGAGGGAGAAGCGGAAAGGTGTGCGGCGAGGGGCTGAGAGAGAGGACTCGCTGAGGAAAAGACGCGCTGGACCCGAGTGACTGCAAGTAGCGGGCAGCAGAGACCCCCGGTATGATGACAAAAACACAGATGTAGTGACTATACTTACCAGCGGCAAATCCTGGTAAGTGGTGTGGAGTGATCGGATCGCGGGCAGCAGAGGCCCCGGTAACGGAGGAGCTGCATCAGTAAAAGCGGCGCTGAGGAGAAGTTCACTCGGGCAGCACAAACAGCTTTCCCCCGAACACACCCCCAGGGGCCCGGCTAATCCGCTTTCCACCAACCCGATCAGGGCAGCGGTGACACATCAAATGTGAGTGACGGTATAAGGGAGGGAAGGAGGTGGTTTCCGTCCTTAAAAAAGAATGAGAGGGATGGACATGAATAAACTGCAGCACCGAAAGGGCATCCACTGAAGGGGATTTTACATGTTTAATAGCATTGCAGTGAAGGGAATTTATATCCAAATCTAGCAAGGAAGCTGTCCATTCTGCTGTAATGGATATATGAACAGTAATTATAACATTGACTGTATATTAGTGAAAGGAACAATAATCTCCAAGTAAGAGGATGAGGCAGTTGCAGGTTGAAGAAAGTAAAGGACTTGTTAGTATCTGAATCTAGCCTGCACCTATTTTCACAGTATAATTACTCATAAATGCCATTATAAGCATTTAGAAAGGGTAAGAGAACAACCGCTTTACCTGTGGAAAAGGAATTGAAGGAGTTGAAAAGCCCTATACTAAATGTCATCATTTTGGATTGACATGAGCATGATACAGTTATGGGGATGAGAGTGAGAAGCGTAGAAGTCACTGCTGTAGACTAATTAATGTGCAACTCCAGTGAAAAAAAGGTGCATAGACTTTTCCTCACATATTACAATCCTTATTATAGGATTCCCAGGGCAAGATAACATTTAGTGATACACTACCCCATTGCATATATGGTATGGTCGTCCAAGTATAATAATTAAATATCCTGGGTTAGGACAACAGACTGGATGATCACAGAAGTGGAATGATCAACTGTGACTTCCCCAGAAGTAGATGAAGTAAATAGTTGGGGGAGAAAGATAATAGAGGTATCCTGTATAACTCGCACTGGAAACAGTCATCCCCTGATGAATTCCAATTGATGGAGTCCCTTTCCTAAGTCGTGTGAACCTGTATCTTATCATTTGACGAGGATCCTCAAGTCAGATAAACCAACTGGAATAGTGACGGTGCTCAACAGTACAACATAGGGGATATATATATTTAATGAAATTGACTATTTAAGTACAATTTTCGTACTGTATTCATCCTTAAGTGACGACTAATGCCATTTTCTCCAACGTAAATTGGGCCCCAACAGTGCACCAACGAAAACCAACAAGTGAAGAAAGAGACTGCAGGGGGACAAATAAGGTTATTGTATATGTATGTTTAATCTATATAAGCAATACAGTAGTTATAATATTGTTGTATTGTATAAACTGTTACAATATAGATATCTGAATGAAAATATCGTGGTATAGTATATCATTATTCTGTGTGTAGTGAGTTATAAAAAAATATGCTTATTCATACCCTAATAGGGACATAAGGTAATGGTGTGTTAATTCTGAGAACAACCAAGTATAGTAAAGTATAAATTCAGGTTCATGAATACTTACCGTGGATGTGGACAAGTGGCCGCCGTCAGATGAACATCGGGATCTGAAAGACAAAAGAAGAGAACAAGGTAAATTAAACACATCACCCAACCCACACTCTAAACAGTAACTACAACACTACTGGCAACCGCTTTCCCAAGCAAGCCTGGGTTGGTCTATTGATTGCTTGGGTGGAGGCACTAAGTCATCTGGGAATATTAACCTTTGTATTGCATAAATAGAGAGCTACTAAGGGTTACACGTGTTACAGATCCAGCGAGCAATAGTCTGCTTAGACGCAGGAGCGCCAACTTTGGGCCTCTGTTTTCCTAACCCGAGCCGTTCTGGCCACATAATTTTTCAATGCCCTGACCACATCCAGGGACTCGGAATCCAGGGACACATCCAGGGACTCGGAATCCTCCACGTCCCTAGTAGCCACCAGCACCACAATAGGTTGGTTCATATGAAAAGAAGAAACCACCTTAGGCAGAAACTGAGGACGAGTCCGCAACTCCGCTCTATGCACATGAAAAATCAGATAAGGGCTTTTGTGAGACAAAGCCGCCAACTCTGACACTCGCCGCGCCAAAGCCAATAACATGACCACTTTCCAAGTGAGATACTTCAATTCTACAGTTTGAAGAGGTTCAAACCAGTGAGACTTAAGAAACCGTAACACCACGTTAAGGTCCCATGGTGCCACCGGAGGCACAAAAGGAGGCTGGATATGCAGCACCCCTTTCACGAAAGTCTGGACTTCTGGAAGAGAAGCCATTTCTTTTTGAAAGAAAATGGAAAGGGCCAAAATCTGAACCTTAATGGAGCCTAACTTTAGGCCCAAATTCACTCCAGTTTGCAAGAAGTGGAGAAAACGGCCCAGATGGAATTCTTCCGGAGGAGCAGTCCTGGCTTCGCACCAAGATACATACTTCCTCCAGATACGGTGATAATGTTTTGATGTCACCTCCTTCCTAGCCTTTATCAGAGTAGGAATTACCTCATCCGGAATGCCCTTTTTCGCTAGGATCCTACGTTCAACCGCCATGCCGTCAAACGCAGTCGCGGTAAGTCCTGGAACAGACAGGGCCCTTGTTGTAACAGGTCTTCCCTGAGAGGAAGAGGCCACGGATCTTCTGTGAGCATTTCCTGCAGATCCGGATACCAGGCCCTTCGAGGCCAATCTGGAACAATGAGAAATGTTCTGAATCCCTCTTCGTTTTATGATTCTCAGTATCTTTGAGATGAGAGGAAGAGAAGGAAACACATGGACCGACTGGAACACCCACAGTGTCACCAGGGCGTCCACTGCTACCGCCTGAGGGTCCCTTGACCTGGCGCAATATCTCGGAAGTTTCATGTTGAGGCGTGAAGCCATCATGTCTATTTGAGGCAGTCCCCACTGACTTGCAATCTCTGCGAAGACTTCCTGATGAAGTCCCCACTCTCCTGGATGTAGATCGTGTCTGCTTAGTGACAATGCTAAATTCCCTTGTCGTATAAACAACCCTTTATGAAGCTAAGAACGCTGTACGCTGTTTACTTAAGAAGTACCGTAATGGTACGCTAGTTGCGTAACGATCGCTCAGCCGTAGGCGAGACGCTCAAGCGTCACGTTCGCTCACGGCCCAGCGATCACAGGACACGTTATTGGCTATGACTAGAGTAATGATTCGCTATGGCGTAGCGGACGCTCGAGACCACGAGGAGATCACCAGCGGCGCAGACGCTCACAATGCTATACCTTTATGTCTAAACCTTATACCAAAGAAATACACAGAATACCTCAATGTGAATACAGGGTGTAAGTGCAACCTTGTGTAACCTGACTAACTACAAAGCTGCTTGAGCGTCACCGACGCTCAAGTGAACACTTAACACTATAGAAAATACACAGATACTGGTTTAGGTTCCAAAGCCTATTAACTGTATTATATCTAGTATACTTGTAAAAAGGGGATAACAGTACAAATGATACACTACAATATAACAGAGACTTCCTAACCACAGAACTAAACAATACTATCTAATACAATACAATACTAGTCTAGGGGAGATACGAGAGAGAGAGAGAGAGGAAAGAGAGAGAGGGAGACGGTGAGAGATGAGAGAAATTGGCTCACAGAAAGACAATGATAACGGAGAAAAACTTACGCACAAGGGTAAACGATCGCATGCGCCTGGACATCCAGCACCCGATTTTCAGCAATGAGAACCGTTGAAGAGTGAGAGCTGGATGTGGTCGGCCTGCCTATTTATGCCCCACACACAATGCAATCCTACAGTCCCTACAATCCCATTGTCCATTGGACGTCGGAATTCGGCCCTGCATCATAACAAAAGGTCATAGGTTGATTCATACAGGTGGGCTGTGACGATTTCAAACAGCTCAGGTGGGTGGGGAACTAGGTTTCCCGCCGCATACCTGAGTATGAGTAAATAGTAGAAATGGACATAAACTTCTTATGTCCATAACTATTCGCACGAGCGATTAATACGCTCCAAACCAACACCGGAATATTGCTAATTAAATACTCTTCCGATGGGTACCAAACACTGCTGTATGATTCCTGTTAGACCCTTCGTACGATACAAAGAGGGATTCCTTAGCTCAGGGACCTTCTATATTAACCAAACTTTCAGAAACTATCAAAGGGACCATGATCTATAAACTACATTAATTGTGAAAATATGTAACGAATGAGTCGCACGCTACGACTACATAAACTCTACCGTAAATACGCATACCGCGCCTGCGAGTGCACGCTATTGCGGGTATGCGCCTTCACGGGAGAGCGTACGCACGCGCAGCACGGACCAGTGTGCGGTGTAAATATGGCAACGTGCATAGAGACATTTTTCTGACTTTGACAGTCCACCCTTTGGCAGTCAATAATAACTGCCACAAAACATTTAAGGAGAAAAATGCAAGTCAGGGGTTAGTTGATTTCCATGGTGGGGTAAGGAAGAAGAGAGGAGTAGGTGTGAAGAGGGTATGACCTAGTGAGAAAGTAGAAGCATGTGTGTATGAGTCCATGTTTAGAGGGTCATGTATCATCGTGCCGTACGTGTTGTAAATCAAGCTTCGAGGTATTGCGAAGTATACATTTGAATTCCTTCTTATCCTGTGGTACAGGTCTGTGGATGGGCTGTCAAACTTTACCGAGCTCTTTTCGGATTTTGAACAAAATGGGGAGCACATTTTAGTTGATGATACATGAATGGGGGAGGTATGTGGTTGCTGATATCTGTGCCTGTATTCCCTATCGTCTATGTGTGTCATTACCTGAGGGTTGTAGAGATGAAGATAAAGAACACTTATGGAAAATGCAATGATATTCTATGTCAGGGAAATGTACATCTGTCGTCGAAGTTGTGTTCGGTATCTGTTGAGAGTCGTCTTCTTTGCGCTGTATTGCTCCTTGGGCATGAGCAAATAGCTTTGTCTGAGCCATCAGATTTACAAAAAAAATGTTGGGCTAGCGTGAGTTTAAAAGTACTAGGGAAACTGGGGATCCATGGCAAAGTTCATCAAGTGTCCATATTTAAAGTTGTCAAATCTTCTTCTTTGGTCAATCCGTTGTCTGTATACATCTCGTCTCGTCAGCTTCCTCGTCCAAGGGGGTCTTTGTATCTTGGAGAAAAGCAGAAAAACAGGTGAAAGAAACGGACCGTATAATCGCATTTTCATCACATCCTGGTTTCTATCATTGGGTCATAAATCAAATCCAGGTTAATTACGGTTTCCTCACTCCTCAAGCTCATCACTTTTGTACTTTGTTTGCACCTCATTAAAGCCTGCCCGCATCTAAATATCAATCCAATCGATATAACGACACCCAAGATACATAGTAGAAACTTTCCAACATCCATTATGACTCCTTGAGCCCAGTCTCCCAAACCGGAGAACCAATTTCGCGGGTTCAACCATGACACCCAACCAGTCAGCTCATTACCTACAGCAGCAAGGGTGAGATTGTGTTTTCGACGAAATTCCCACTTCAATTGGAGAATATCGTCCATCTTTTGGTCTATGACCTCTACCGGATCCTCGGTGCTATTTGTGATATACGTGCAACACTTTATGCCGTACTGTGTTGCTAATGTAACACAATATCCGCCTGTTACTGCTGTAAGATAATTAAGAACCATCCTATGCTGAACTAGTTCTGTTTTATAAGCTTGAAGTTCTCTTCCAGTGTATCTAAACGTGTCATCATACATTTCAGTGATATTATCTAACAAATTGGCGAGTGCGGAAATGTATCTATAATTCATCACTCCCCGAGCGGTACGAGTGAAATCTAACGCTACCAGAACCTGAATCCCGGTGGATTCATGGATAAGATCAGAGGCCGGATGCTCTAACCTTTCTGACAGTTGTCTTTTAACTCGGTGTTCGTAATGAGTGTGAGTATAAGGAGCTTGGGCACCACGGTGTATGTCCTTCATTTTGTCATGTGTTACAGTCATCACTTCAGGCAATACTTTTCCAATATAACACAATCCTTCAGAGTTTGGGGCAAGCCACTTGTACGCCTTTCTCCCGCATATGAAATATGCGTCATCGGGGAGAACATAAGGGACGGAGAAGGACATGACCATGTTACAAACCTTCCAGGTGAAATCTCCTGACCCTAATTCTTCCAACTGCTTAATGCACATATCAGTTTGTACGATATGTGCACAGTATCCTGGTGATACCTCTCCAACTCTAGTAATCCTATTTCCTAAGGTATATCGATACCGAAAAGATTTTCCTCTACTGGCTATATGGCGTACGAGCTCTGTATCTGTAGGCATTCTATCTGCTCTGTGTGAAAAGGTCATGGTAAGGTTGCTCCATGACACTTCCCAATTTCCCGGTTTTCTGGGATTGGAGATGTTAAAACATAAGAGGGACCTATCCACATGGTATTGGTGGAGCTTCAAACTAGGAGGGCTGGAGATGTTAAACCTCCGGTCCACCGGTCTCCCACCACTTAGCTCAAGTACCTCCCCTAACGTTAAAGGAAATGGTACTAGCCCTGATTTGCTGTGACCCTGAGGTACTTGAGAGCATACCCAACAATCTGTTTGGTTTAACACGTTACCCACTAAGGAGTGATAGTCACTCAATGGATGCCGGTCCATATGGATATTAAAACTAGATTGGCATTTCTTTATGCATCCATCTTCAACCAGATTATCACAGAGCCTACAGATACAATTTTCTTCAGCTAACAATCCATCACAATTTCTTCTATCGGATCGTTTTCTGATACTCGCCTTTGCTTGTTGGTTTGGTTGATCTTGGAAAACTACGCCTCCATCATCATAGTCGGAACCCATTCCAGAACCTCTCTCGACCTCTATGGTACTCTCGCCGGAACAGACTGCTCTGGTCAACATCATGGTTAACATCAAAATCTGGATCACAGTCTCTTGGGGCAAGTCCATCTTTGAGGATGAGAGAAGAAGAAATTTGTAAAGGGGGTATAAGAAAACAGTTTGAGGGGGAGAGAACTTGTTACGATAATAAGTTCTCTCGTCTTGTTGTTCTTCTTGTTCTGCTGTCCTCTCAAAGGTGCTGTCTCTCAGTCTTCCAAACTAACATTCTGGTGATGCAATATTCCTTCCTAACCGGCGATCTTTCTGTAAGGAGCAAAAATCTGGCATTACCATTGGTCCAACTGAGGGGTGACATACCATCTTTAAACCATGGAAACATGAGTGAGAAGAGAGAGAAAGCACAAAAAGAAAAAAAGAGATAGAGAACAATTCATGTGCATATATACATTACCCAACTCGACAATAACCATCAATAAGAAAAGAGAAACAAAACATTTTTAAACATTGTCAACATTGAGAAAACCTTGTTAGCATTAGAAAAACATTGTCAGACTTATTAGGCTGTCATATCTATGTGTCTACTGGTCTCCTTGAGCAGTCCCTCCCCACCAGCACCTGCATTACTCCACTGTCTGTATCTGGCCAGAAATACATTGTGGCGGAGGTCATGCTGGGGTTTGGTAGACTTCTGCAAGGACCAAGTGGATATGTAATGTGTGAATTCTTACCAATACTAGTCAGAGATGGGGATAGAGAGAGAGAGAGAAAAAAAAACATTTTTCACAAATACATTTACAACTTTTCACCTGGTCATTCCTGTGTCTTCAGTGAATGACCTCCCACTTCATTAACCGTTACCTCAGGCTTACCATCAGTCCTAATGATCACCTTTCCTGACTATGTGATCCCTGATTATAATGGTGTGTATTGTAATTTTGCTCATTTCTTGGTCTAGGGGGTCTAACTTTATGTAGGCTGTTACAGTTGCTAGCATAATGCCCTTCTCTCCTACAATGATAACAAATCCTGGGCTTCCTCCACGTGTCAATGACCTGAGGTTTTGGTTGATTTGATGCCTCCTCAAACGCTCGGATGCTCATCATCATCATCAATCGTTTCCCCTGTACTTCCCTGATTTCTTGGATTTTATGATTATGGTGTTGTCTTTCTCTTGATCTACAATCTCTTGCAATGTGTCCCTTTTTATGACAATTGTAACAGATTTCCATATCTGGATTTCTCGCAGGGGTGTGTGGCTTTTGTTGGGGTGGTCTTGTGGTTTGGGCCTGTATATTTGCTGCCATTAACTTATCTCTTAGTGACTCTCTGTACCTGGTGATATTCTGATCATGATTAATGACGGCCTCTCTTAGTGCGGCCACCGAGATCTCTCTCCAGTTTGGGTTGGTGGTCTGTACCTTTGTTTTTAATTCATCCTTTAAACCATTCATTAATACCTTAACCGCTATTCCTTTATGTTGTGCATTTGTCTTGATGTCTGCGATCCCAGTGTTTCTAGCCATTATTTGCAGTGCTCGATTGAAATAATTAGAAACATTTTCCTTTTTCGTTTTGCCTTATGGAGAAAATTTCATTCCACTTGACAGCAGCTGGGAAATATATTCCTAACTGTCGGTTAATCTGCCTAATACATTCCTGATTGTGTTCTTCCATACAAGGTACCTCCGTGTTTAATTTACAATCAGCAATGAACTTTTCAGGGTCAACACTGGAGGGCAAACATGCCCTCAGCACTGTCCGCCATTCTTTGTTGGTGGGTTCTGTGGCGTTTCCTAGTTCTTTAATAAACCTTTGACATTTGGCTAGATTTTTCCTAGGATCAGGAAATTCAGACATAATTGATCTCAATTCGGTCCGGGACAAGAGACAGCGCATTGCACTGTCCTTGACGGGAATGATTCCCTGATCGTCAGTCTTCCCATTGGGGACTGAGATCACCCTGGCCAGATCGAGCTCAGTTACATCATCTTGTGTTGGTCTTACAATATGGGGTACACCTGTTTGTGCGTGATATGAAACATTGTACGTACCTGTGGACACGACCTCACCTGACCCTCCGTTAGGGGGTTCGATTATTGCCTTTACCAATTTGGTCGCGTCCACCTGGATGGCTTTTGTGATGGTTGCTGGAAGAGGTGCTGACATCGTTCTGGGCTCACTTTCTTGTTTGTATTCCTGAGGGAGGTTTGACATGGGGTGCAACTTGCACAGGTTAATAGTTGTACATTCAACAGTATTACAATAATCATTGTTACAGTTATTACACTTATTCTTATAATCTATACTACAGTTGCTAAGAGCGTTTTTATTGTTCAACCTTGTGCTTTTCTCCGCAACCATAATCCTCCCTGATGCCATGTCTCTCCTCTCAAGATAAGATTCAGAAAAGTCAATTGAATCTCTTTGTAATTCACCTTCCTGTTGCCATAACTGCAAATAATCATAATGTTTACTTCGTCTCTTTGTTGGTTCAATGAGACATATCCTCCTCCTTAAATTTTGTAACACGTCTGGACTGAAGCTACCTATTCTTGGGAATTTGTCCCTGTCTTGTACAGTCATTCTCTCCCATTCATCACATAAAGATTCTGTGTGACTTCCGTATTTTTCACCCATGATGTACCTTGCCGACCCAACGGGTCGGTTCTCTGAATCAACCCGAACCGAGGTTGATCGCCCCCTACCTGAACAACTGGCCCCCATAATTCTGCAGGTGTTGCTTATTCCTCCTTGGATCTTTATCTCAAGGTTTTCAGCGAACCCTTACAAACAAACCAAGATGTCCTGGGCAGGCCGGCGGTGGCGGTTTGCCAAGTACCCCACTTACTTCTCGCCCACGTTGGCCAGTACTGCAATCACTGTAACCAGAGCTGCTGTACCCAACCCAGGGCCCCTGTGAACCTTTATTTACTGGGGCGCGTTCCCCAGCAAGTATCGGTTGTTGGATAGTTCCTGAGTGACCAGCGAACTTCCCTTCCAAAAATAAAAAATTACACAAATCACGTCAGAATGTACAGATAGCGTTTGTGACCACTTTACTCTAATGGTATTAGGTCAGATTACTAACTACTGCACACAATTACGTGTGGTCCAATCGTTCAGTACACAAGCACTACTTGTCATGTACTGAAAGATCAATGGAATCGATGTTTCCGGCCGCGATTCCTTCAGCAAGAGCTTATGGCCTATATGGGTTCTGCACCAACACCCCAGGCGTTGTGCCACTGGACTTTTATAGCGGACCTCTTTGTCTATTTTACCTGTTACCTTATGACCTCCTGGTCTGTTACCGTCTGTTAATGACCTCCTGGTCTGTTACCTTATGACCTCCTGGTCTGTTACCTTATGACCTCCTGGTCTGTTACCTTATGGTCCGCTATACTCTAATGCTCAAATATTATTTAACCAGGGATGCCTCCCTAGCCACCGTATATGTCACTTACACGTGTGTCCCTTGACGAGTACCCGGCTTTCCTTTTGGTTCCACCTTAAAGTTGTATAAACTTATGTATACAAAACCACACTCACTCAACACATGTACACTTTGTTTCTATATCTATTTCTGCGCAGAAATTGTCTTCAGTCCAACAGTGTTACTAATTAGGAGCAGGATCTGTTAAGCTAAATTTCAGATTTTCCAAAAATAGATTTGCGTTATTTACCGCGTCGCGTTATTTACCGCTGTGCGTTACTTATCGCCTTTGCGCTAATTCAACTTTTCGTGACTTGAGCTACGTGGGCGTAACCAGACGCTACGTTGCGTAATGTACGCTGCGTGCGTCTGCCGTTTGGATTGCGTACGCAAGTCTTTTGTTAGGGACACGTGTACGCAAAACAAAGATCCACCGTAACACAATTTCTACCTTTATCAATGTAGGTGATCCCTGATCATCTACCGCACACCACACTGACTGTCTTATCTCCCAGACAAGCCGTGTGTTGGTCTATACTTTAACTATTACCTCTACTATGAAATAACAGCAAATCTCTTTTTTGCACTTTCTATCAACTATAAAACTTGGCAAACAGGAATAGTGATATACGAAATTTGAAAAAGAAATGCAGATAAATGTATGCGTGCGTGTATACGCAAGACAGAAGAGAAATAAAACAGTTTTAAAAGACACAAGCGTTTTGTTCTTACTTCCGGTTCCCGGATTCCTTCAGCACTCTTTATCTAAGCGAAGCAGACGCTTATCCAATCAGCACTGCAAGGAATATGATCCCGCCCTTTGCTGATGGATAATGTCTGCTGATCTACCTAGTGCAGATATGAGAAGGATAGGACGAGTCCCCAATTGACAATGCTAAATTCCCTTGTCGTATAAACAACCCTTTATGAAGCTAAGAACGCTGTACGCTGTTTACTTAAGAAGTACCGTAATGGTACGCTAGTTGCGTAACGATCGCTCAGCCGTAGGCGAGACGCTCAAGCGTCACGTTCGCTCACGGCCCAGCGATCACAGGACACGTTATTGGCTATGACTAGAGTAATGATTCGCTATGGCGTAGCGGACGCTCGAGACCACGAGGAGATCACCAGCGGCGCAGACGCTCACAATGCTATACCTTTATGTCTAAACCTTATACCAAAGAAATACACAGAATACCTCAATGTGAATACAGGGTGTAAGTGCAACCTTGTGTAACCTGACTAACTACAAAGCTGCTTGAGCGTCACCGACGCTCAAGTGAACACTTAACACTATAGAAAATACACAGATACTGGTTTAGGTTCCAAAGCCTATTAACTGTATTATATCTAGTATACTTGTAAAAAGGGGATAACAGTACAAATGATACACTACAATATAACAGAGACTTCCTAACCACAGAACTAAACAATACTATCTAATACAATACAATACTAGTCTAGGGGAGATACGAGAGAGAGAGAGAGAGGAAAGAGAGAGAGGGAGACGGTGAGAGATGAGAGAAATTGGCTCACAGAAAGACAATGATAACGGAGAAAAACTTACGCACAAGGGTAAACGATCGCATGCGCCTGGACATCCAGCACCCGATTTTCAGCAATGAGAACCGTTGAAGAGTGAGAGCTGGATGTGGTCGGCCTGCCTATTTATGCCCCACACACAATGCAATCCTACAGTCCCTACAATCCCATTGTCCATTGGACGTCGGAATTCGGCCCTGCATCATAACAAAAGGTCATAGGTTGATTCATACAGGTGGGCTGTGACGATTTCAAACAGCTCAGGTGGGTGGGGAACTAGGTTTCCCGCCGCATACCTGAGTATGAGTAAATAGTAGAAATGGACATAAACTTCTTATGTCCATAACTATTCGCACGAGCGATTAATACGCTCCAAACCAACACCGGAATATTGCTAATTAAATACTCTTCCGATGGGTACCAAACACTGCTGTATGATTCCTGTTAGACCCTTCGTACGATACAAAGAGGGATTCCTTAGCTCAGGGACCTTCTATATTAACCAAACTTTCAGAAACTATCAAAGGGACCATGATCTATAAACTACATTAATTGTGAAAATATGTAACGAATGAGTCGCACGCTATGACTACATAAACTCTACCGTAAATACGCATACCGCGCCTGCGAGTGCACGCTATTGCGGGTATGCGCCTTCACGGGAGAGCGTACGCACGCGCAGCACGGACCAGTGTGCGGTGTAAATATGGCAACGTGCATAGAGACATTTTTCTGACTTTGACATTAGGAAGTCTGCCTCCCAGTTGTCCACTCCCGGAATGAAGACTGCTGACAGAGCGCTTACATGACTCTCCGCCCATCGAAGAATCTTTGAGGCTTCTGCCATTGCCACTCTGCTCCTTGTGTCGCGTGGCGGTTTACATGAGCCACTGCTGTGATGTTGTCTGACTGGATCAGAACCGGTAGACCTCGAAGTAAGGTCTCCGCTTGACGAAGGCCGTTGTATATGTCCCTTAATTCCAGTACGTTGATGTGTAGACAAGTCTCCTGGCTTGACCACATACCTTGGAAGTTTCTTCCCTGTGCGACTGCTCCCCATCCTCGGAGGCTCGCATCCGTGGTCACAAGAACCCCGTCCTGAATGCCGAACCTGCGACCCTCTAGAAGGTGAGCACTCTGCAGCCACCACAAGAGAGATACCCTGGCCCTGGGGGACAGGCGGATCATCTGATGAATCTGTAGATGTGACCCGGACCACTTGTCCAGAAGGTCCCACTGAAAAGTCCTGGCATGGAACCTGCCGAATGGAATGACCTCGTAAGACGCCACCATCTTTCCCAGAACTCGAGTGCAGTGATGTACCGACACCCTGTCTGGCTTTAACAGGTCCCTGACCAAGCTCTGAAGTTCCTGGGCCTTTTCCATTGGGAGAAAGACCCTCTTTTGTTCCATGTCCAGAATCATGCCTAAGAAAGGCAATCGGGTCGTTGGAACTAACTGTGACTTCGGTAGATTGAGAATCCAACCCTGTTGTTGCAACACCCTCAGGGAGAGAGATACGATGTCCAGCAACTGTTCTCTCGATCTTGCTTTTATCAGGAGATCGTCCAAGTATGGGATAATTGTGACATCCTGCTTGCGCAGGAGCACCACCATCTCTACCATTAATTTAGTAAAAATCCTCGGGCCATGGAAAGCCCAAACGGCAAGGTCTGAAATTGGTAATGACAATCCTGCACCACAAAGCTCAGGAACGCCTGATGAGGTTGATATATAGGGACATGAAGGTATGTATCCTTTATGACTAGGGACACCATATAATCTCCCCCTTCCAGACTTGCGATGACCGCTCTGAGCGATTCCATCTTGAACTTGAACCTCTTTAAGTATAGGTTTAAGGATTTTAAATTCAGAATGGGTCTGACCGAACCGTCCGGTTTCGGGACCACAAACAGGGTTGAGTAATAGCCCATCCCCTGCTGCAGCAGGGGAACTTTGACCACCACTTGTTGAAGGCACAACTTTTGAATTGCTGCCAAAACTACCTCCCTCTCTGGGGAAGAAGTCGGCAGTGCCGATTTGAAAAACCGGCGAGGAGGCACCTCTCCGAATTCCAGCTTGTACCCCTGGGAAACAATGTCTATTGCCCAGGGATCCACCTGAGAGTGAACCCAGACTTGGCTGAAAAGAGGAAGACGTGCCCCCACAGGAGCGGACTCCCCTCGCGGAGCCCCAGCGTCATGCGGTGGATTTAGTAGAAGCCGGGGAGGACTTTTGTTCCTGGGAACTGGCTGTAGCTGGCAGCTTTTTCCCTTAGCCCTTACCTCTGGCAAGAAAGGAAGATCCCCGAGCTCTCTTGGATTTATGCGACCGAAAGGACTGCATCTGATAATGTGGCGCTTTCTTAGGCTGTGAGGAAACATAAGGTAAAAAGGTTGATTTACCTGCAGTAGCCGTGGAAACTAGGTCCGCGAGACCTTCCCCAAACAATTCCTCTCCCTTGTAAGGCAAAACCTCCATATGCCGTTTCGAGTCGGCATCACCCGACCACTGTCGGGTCCACAGTGCTCGCCTGGCAGAAATCGCCATAGCGTTCGCTCTGGACCCCAGTATGCCCACATCCCTCTGAGCCTCTCTCAAATAAAGGACCGCATCCTTAATATGTCCCAGGGTCAATAAAATAGTTTCCTTATCCATCATATCCATATCAGCAGATAAGGTATCGGTCCACACTATTACAGCTCTACAAATCCAAGCCGACGCTATTGCCGGCCTGAGTAATGTACCGGTATGTGTGTAAATCGACTTCAAGGTAGTTTCCTGTCTGCGATCAGCAGGATCCCTGAGGGCAGCGGTATCCTGAGACGGCAGCGCCACCTTTTTGGAAAGGCGCGTCAACGCTTTGTCCACCCTTGGGGAGGATTCCCACCGTAATCTGTCCTTGATCGGGAAAGGATACGCCATAAGAATCCTTTTGGGAATCTGCAGTTTCTTGTCTGGAGTTTCCCAAGCACTTTCAAATAACTCATTTAATTCAAAAGAAGGTGGAAAAGTAACCTCAGGCTTCTTTTCTTTGAACATGTGGATCTGTGGATTAGGTACAGTGGGGTCATCTATAATATGCAGCACATCCTTTATAGCAATAATCATATAATGAATACTCTTTGCCAATTTTGGCTGCAACCTCGCATCACCATAATCGACACTGGATTCAGAATCCGTGTCGGTATCTGTGTCGACTACCGGAGAAAGTGGGCATTTTTGAGACCCAGAAGGCCCCTGTGACATAGGGAAAGGCAGGGCATGACCCCCTGTACCGTCCCTGGACTCTGCTTTGTCCAAACTTTTGTGCAATAAATTCACATTTGCATTTAAAATATTCCACATATCCATCCAGTCATGTGTCGGCGTTGCCGACGGAGACACCACACTCATGCGCTCCACCTCATCCCTAGGAGAGCCTTCCGCTTCAGACATGCCGACACGCACGTACCGACACACCACACACTCAGGGATAGCTCTAATCTGGAGACAGTTTCCCCACAAGGCCCTTTGGAGAGACAGAGAGAGAGTATGCCAGCACACACCCAGCGTCAATAACCCTGGAAAAAATTACCCAGATACAGCGCTTCTTTATATATGTACTGCGCCAAATTATGCCCCCCCCCCTTCTTTAAAACCCTCTGTCACCGGTGATCAGCAGGGGAGAGTCCAGGGAGCCAGCTTCTCAGCGTGTGCTGTGGAGAAAATGGCGCTGGTGAGTGCTGAGGGAGAAGAACCGCCCCCTCAGTGGCGGGCTTCGGTCCCGCTCATTTAAAACAACTGGCGGGGATTCACTGTAAATACCACAAAAAAGTGTAAATATATGTATAGCCAGTCTTAGAGGTATACATTGCTGCCCAGGGCGCCCCCCCCCCCGCGCCCTGCACCCAACAGTGTGCGCTGTGTGTGTTCTGTGAGGGAGCAATGGCGCGCAGCGTTACCGCCGCGCGTTACCTCAGTGAAGCTCTGAAGTCTTCTGCCGCCTTTGAAGTCTTCTGTCTTCCTATACTCACCCGGCTTCTATCTTCCGGCTCTGCGAGGAGGACGGCGGCGCGGCTCCGGGACGAACCACTAGGGGAGACCTGCGTTCTGACTCCCTCTGGAGCTAATGATGTCCAGTAGCCTAAGAAGCAGAGCCTATCACTTAAGTAGGTCTGCTTCTCTCTCCTCAGTCCCACGGTGCAGGGAGCCTGTTGCCAGCAGGTCTCCCTGAAAATAAAAAACCTAACAAAATACTTTCTTTCAGGAAGCTCAGGAGAGCTCCCTGTAGTGCACCCAGTCTCCTCTGGGCACAGTCTTAAACTGAGGTCTAGAGGAGGGGCATAGAGGGAGGAGCCAGTGCACACCCATACCTAAAGTTCTTTTTTAGTGCCCATGTCTCCTGCGGAGCCCGTCTATTCCCCATGGTCCTTACGGAGTCCCCAGTGTCAAAGTCGAAAAAATATTGTAATGCATATACCCTGTACTAACCCCATGCACATGCCCGCTGTGCGTGCACATATCCGCAATTTGCGTAGGCTCGCTCCTGCGATCATGTGCGTGGTATGGGTATTTACGGCGGAGTTTGTGAGCGCGTAGAGGGTTATTAGAACATTACATATTTAACCCAAATAGTGCATTTTGTACACATAGTTCCCCTACACCACATCAGCGAGTATCAACAGTTTAAACAGTTCCAGGACTAAGGGATTCGCCTTTGCATGATAGGAAGGGTCAGATAAAGGTTGGAAGGTGATGTCTAGTATCCAGCTGTAGGGTATTTTAAGGGTAACATTCCGGTGTTGGTTAGAGAAAGATCGCATGTTCCAGCGTATAGTTATGTGCAAAAGTAGAATATAGATATTAACTGTATTTACTGTATATTATGTATGCGGCGGGAATCCAGAGGATACCACCCACAAGAGCAGTTGGGGAAAGACATCGCCCATCCTTTCAAATCAACCTATGACCTCTCCTGTAATGAAAAGACACATCTCTGTGTCCAATGGAAATTGAGATTACAGTGACCATTGTATTGTGTATGTAAGTTGTGTATAAAAAGCCCATTGTTGCCTGGCCGGTCAGAAGACTCTGAACGCTTTCTATCTGACAAGCGGAGGACCGGCCAGGTTACGCTTGCGAACATTCTCACGTATGTACATTGACTGTAGCCATTACTCTGTTTTAGATTTATCTTGTTAGCCTATAGTGTATGATTTGTACTGTTTTACCTTTCGAAATAATCCACGGTGGCCTTAGAACCCTGTGGTTTCAACTACAAATCGGTGTTGTGTCCTCACTTTCCTGCAAGGGTTTAAAAGCATATTTAAATGTATAAGGTTTATAAGCATTGATAAGGTGTACGCACTGCGGGTACTTTATACCGTTAGCGCTACTTAAGGTTTAAGGTATAACATCGTTGCAGTACTTTGCTGCTAAGGGTTTAAAGTGTAATCATATCATTACATTGTATCACTAACAAGGTTTAAAGGTTATCAGTTGTGTGTGCATGCGCTGTGCGTACTCTGTACACTCAGCGCGGCGTGTGTACGCCAAGTACGTACCACGTACGGGACTCTGTACGCAAATAGCGTACAGAGTGCGTAGCACGTGTATTCAGTATAGTGGCCATAGCGGCTCCACGGTAAAAGTGTATCTAGAGGTATAGCTTTATGGTTTAAGATAATATCGACATTATCAATTGGGGGCATCGTCCGGTTTTTCCTCATACCCGCAGCCTAGCAGGTTTACGCAGACTTTATCTATCAGCAAAGGGCGGAAAGGTATCCCCCGTAAGCCTTCTCTTGGTTGGTGGATACAGAAGTGCTGATTAGATAAGCGTCTGCCCTGCATGGTTTGTAGGGATGCTGGAGGGAACCGTAAGGTAAGAACGCAAAGCTATTTTTTTGAAATCTATGAAATTTCTGTTTCGGTGCCAAATGCGCACACAACACACACATACACCTGTATTTTGTACTTTGCATATCTGCCCGCATTATTGCCATAAGTATTGATTATTAGATTCATTTTGACCTGTACTGAAAAATTTGTTGCTATTTAGTTAAAATATAGAGTTAATATTTAAGGAAGTAAGTGTAAGACGCACACGCAGCCTGGCCTAGTTGTAAAGGTTTATACAGAAGAAACTGTGTGTTGTGTTAAGTAAGCGATTATAGTTAAATATCGCTAACATTTATAGAAGTGTGGGATTTGTAGTACTGCGGACATGTGGCCTTTGTACACGTGTCTCGGACAAAGTACGGGACTGCGTACGCAACGTAAAGGCATACACACGTGGCGTGTTTACGCAACATGCGTAAAGATTAGAGATGAGCGGGTTCGGTTCCTCGGAATCCGAACCCCCCCCGAACTTCAGCCTTTTTACACGGGTCCGAGGCAGACTCGGATCTTCCCGCCTTGCTCGGCTAACCCGAGCGCGCCCGAACATCATCATCCCGCTGTCGGATTCTCGCGAGGCTCGTATTCTATCGCGAGACTCGGATTCTATATAAGGAGCCGCGCGTCGCCGCCATTTTCACACGTGCATTGAGATTGATAGGGAGAGGACGTGGCTGGCGTCCTCTCCGTTTATAGTTACTGTTAGTAGTTAGTTGATCTGATTGCTGCTTAGCTTATTGTGGGGAGGATTGGGGAGAGCTGTTAGGAGGAGTACAGTCAGTGCAGAGTTTTGCTAGTTTTTTTTAATCCGTTCTCTGCCTGAAAAAAACGCTCCATACCATATCTGTGCTCAGCCTCAGTGTGCTGCATGATATATCTATGTATATCTGACTGTGCTGAGTGCTCACTGCTCACACAGCTGAATTGTGGGGGAGACTGGGGTGCAGTTATAGCAGGAGTACAGTGCACACTTTTGCTGCCAGTGTGACTGACCAGTGACCACCAGTATATTGTCTGCCTGAAAAAGTTAAACACTCCTGTGGTGTTTTTTTTTTCTCTATCGTCCTAGTGGATGCTGGGGTTCCTGAAAGGACCATGGGGAATAGCGGCTCCGCAGGAGACAGGGCACAAAAAGTAAAGCTTTAGGATCAGGTGGTGTGCACTGGCTCCTCCCCCTATGACCCTCCTCCAAGCCTCAGTTAGATTTTTGTGCCTGGCCGAGAAGGGTGCAATCTAGGTGGCTCTCCTAAAGAGCTGCTTAGAAAAGTTTAGCTTAGGTTTTTTATTTTACAGTGAGTCCTGCTGGCAACAGGATCACTGCAACGAGGGACTTAGGGGAGAAGAAGTGAACTCACCTGCGTGCAGGATGGATTGGCTTCTTGGCTACTGGACATTAGCTCCAGAGGGACGATCACAGGTACAGCCTGGATGGTCACCGGAGCCTCGCCGCCGGCCCCCTTGCAGATGCTGAAACGAGAAGAGGTCCAGAATCGGCGGCAGAAGACTCCTCAGTCTTCTTAAGGTAGCGCACAGCACTGCAGCTGTGCGCCATTTTCCTCTCAGCACACTTCACACGGCAGTCACTGAGGGTGCAGGGCGCTGGGAGGGGGGCGCCCTGGGAGGCAAATGAAAACCTTTTTTGGCTAAAAATACCTCACATATAGCCTCCGGGGGCTATATGGAGATATTTAACCCCTGCCAGAATCCGTTAAAAGCGGGAGACGAGGCCGCCGAAAAAGGGGCGGGGCCTATCTCCTCAGCACACAGCGCCATTTTCCCTCACAGAAAGGCTGGAGGGAAGGCTCCCAGGCTCTCCCCTGCACTGCACTACAGAAACAGGGTTAAAACAGAGAGGGGGGCACTAATTTGGCGTTAGAAATATATAAAAAAGATGCTATAAGGGAAAACACTTATATAAGGTTGTCCCTATATAATTATAGCGTTTTTGGTGTGTGCTGGCAAACTCTCCCTCTGTCTCTCCAAAGGGCTAGTGGGTCCTGTCCTCTATCAGAGCATTCCCTGTGTGTGTGCTGTGTGTCGGTACGTGTGTGTCGACATGTATGAGGACGATGTTGGTGAGGAGGCGGAGCAATTGCCTGTAATGGTGATGTCACTCTCTAGGGAGTCGACACCGGAATGGATGGCTTATTTAGGGAATTACGTGATAATGTCAACACGCGCCAAGGTCGGTTGACGACATGAGACGGCCGACAAACAATTAGTACCGGTCCAGACGTCTCAAAAACACCGTCAGGGGTTTTAAAACGCCCGTTTACTTTAGTCGGTCGACACAGACACAGACAGGGACACTGAATCCAGTGTTGACGGTGAATAAACAAACGTATTCCTTATTAGGGCCACACGTTAAGGGCAATGAAGGAGGTGTTACATATTTCTGATACTACAAGTACCACAAAAGAGGGTATTATGTGGGATGTGAAAAAACTACCGTAGTTTTTCCTGAATCAGATAAATTAAATGAAGTGTGTGATGATGCGTTGGTTCCCCCCGATAGAAAATATGGGCGGTATACCCTTTCCCGCCAGAAGTTAGGGCGCGTTGGGAAACACCCCTTAGGGTGGATAAGGCGCTCACACGCTTATCAGAACAAGTGGCGGTACCGTCTATAGATAGGGCCGTCCTCAAGGAGCCAGCTGACAGGAGGCTGGAAAAATATCATAAAAAGTATATACACACATACTGGTGTTATACTGCGACCAGCGATCGCCTCAGCCTGGATGTGCAGAGCTGGGGTGGCTTGGTCGGATTCCCTGACTAAAAATATTGATACCCTTGACAGGGACAGTATTTTATTGACTATAGAGCATTTAAAGGATGTATTTCTATATATGCGAGATGCACAGAGGGATATTTGCACTCTGGCATCAAGAGTAAGTGCGATGTCCATATCTGCCAGAAGATGTTTATGGACACGACAGTGGTCAGGTGATGCAGATTCCAAACGGCACAAAGGTGTATTGCCGTATAAAGGAAGAGGAGTTATTTGGGGTCGGTCCATCGGACCTGGTGGCCACGGCAACTGCTGGAAAATCCACCGTTTTTACCCTAAGTCACATCTCTGCAGAAAAAGACACCGTCTTTTCAGCTTCAGTCCTTTCGTCCCTATAAGAGTCATATCTGCCCAGGGATAGAGGAAAGGGAAGAAGACTGCAGCAGGCAGCCTATTCCCAGGAACAGAAGCGTTCCACCGCTTCTGACAAGCTCTCAGCATGACGCTGAGACCGTACAGGACCCCTGGATCCTACAAGTAGTATCCCAGGGGTACAGTTTGGAATGTCGAGACGTTTCCCCTGCGCAGGCTCCTGAAGTCTGCTTTACCAGGGTCTCCCTCCGACAAGGAGGCAGTATGGGAAAAAATTCACGAGCTGTATTCCCAGCAGGTGATAATTAAATTACCCCTCCTACAACAAGAAAAGGGGTATTATTCCACACTATATTGTGGTACTGAAGCCAGAAGGCTAGGTGAGACCTATTCTAAATCTAAAAAAATTTGAACACTTACAAAGGTTCAAATCAAGATGGAGTCACTCAGAGCAGTGATAACGAACCGGGAAGAAGGGGACTATCTGGTGTCCCGAGACATCAGGGATGCTTACCTCCATGTCCCAAATTTGCCCTTATCACTAAGGGTACCTCAGGTTCGTGGTACAGAACTGTCACTATCAGTTTCAGACGCTGCCGTTTGGATTGTCTACGGCACCCCGGGTCTTTACCAAGGTAATGGCCGAAATGATGGTTCTTCTTCGAAGAAAAGGCGTCTTAATTATCCCTTACTTGGACGATCTCCTGATAAGGGCAAAGTCCAGGGAACAGTTGGAGGTCGGAGTAGCACTATCTCGGATACTGTTACAACAGCAGGGGTGGATTCTAAATATTCCAAAATCGCAGCTGATCCCGACAACAAGTCTCCTGTGCTTAGGGATGATTCTGGACACAGTCCAGAAAAAGGTGTTTCTCCCGGAAGAGAAAGCCAGGGAGTTATCCGAGCTAGTCAGGAACCTCCTAAAATCAGTGCATCATTGCACAAGGGCCATGGTAAAAAAATGGTGACTTCCTTCGAAGCAATTCCAGTCGGCAGATTTCATGCAAGAACTTTTCAGTGGGATCTGCTGGACAAATGGTCCGGATCGCATCTTCAGATGCATCAGCGGATAACCCTATATCCAAGGACAAGGGTGTCTCTCCTGTGGTGGTTACAGAGTGCTCATCTTCTAGAGGGCCGCAGATTCGGCATTCAGTTTTGGATGTTGGTGACCACGGAGGCCAGCCCGAGAGGCTGGGGAGCAGTCACACAAGGAAAAAATTTCCAGGGAGTGTGATCAAGTCTGGAGATTTTTCTCCACATAAATATAGCTAAGAGTAAATTTATAATGCTCTAAGCTTAGCAAGACCTCTGCTTCAAGGTCAGCCGGTATTGATCCAGTGGGATAAAACATCACGGCAGTCGCCCACGTAAATAGACAGGGCGGCACAAGAAGCAGGAGGGCAGTGGCAAAAACTGCAAGGACTTTTCGCTGGGCGGAAAATCATGTGATAGCACTGTCAGCAGTGTTTCATTCCGGGAATGGAAACTGGGAAGCAGACTTCCTCAGTAGGCACGACCTCCACCCGGCAGAGTGGGAACTTCATGGGGAAGTTTTCCACATAATTGTAAACCGTTGGGAATTACCAAAGGTGGACATGATGGCGTCCCGTCTGAACAAAAAAACGGGACAGGTATTGCGCCAGGTTAAGAGACCCTCAGGCAATAGCTGTGGACGTTCTGGTAACACCGTGGGTGTACCAGTCGGTGTATGTGTTCCATCCTCTGCTTTTCATACCTAAGGTACTGAGAATTATAAGACGTAGAGGAGTAAGAACTATACTCATGGCTCCGGATTGGCCAAGAAGGACTTGGTACCCGGAACTTCAAGAGATGCTCACAGAGGACTTATGGCCTCTGCCGCTAAGAAGGGACTTGTTCAGCAAGTACCATGTCTGTTCCAAGACTTACCGCAGCTGCGTTTGACGGCATGGCGGTGGAACGCCGGATCCTAAGGGAAAAGGCATTCAGGAAGAGGTCATTCCTACCCTGGTCAAAGCCAGAAAGGAGGTGACCGCACAACATTATCACCACATGTGGCGAAAATATGTTGCGTGGTGTGAGGCCAGGAAGGCCCCACGAAGAAATTTCAACTCGGTCGATTCCTGCATTTCTTGCAAACAGGAGTGTCTATGGGCCTCAAATTGGGGTCCATTAAGGTTCAAATTTCGGCCTGTCGATTTTTCTTCCAGAAAGAATTGGCTTCAGTTCCTGAAGTCCAGAAGTTTGTCAAGGGAGTATTGCATATACAACCCCCTTTTGTGCCTCCAGTGGCACTGTGGGATCTCAACGTAGTTCTGGGATTCCTCAAAACACATTGGTTTAAAACCAGTCAAATCTGTGGATTTGAAGCATCTCACATGAAAAGTGAACATGCTCTTGGACCTGGCCTGGACCAGGCGAGTGTCAAATTGGTGGTTTTTTTCTCAAAAAAGCCCATATCTGTTTGTCCATTCGGACAGGGCAGAGCTGCGGACTCGTCCCCAGTTCTCTCCCTAAGGTGGTGTCAGTGTTTCACCTGAACCAGCTTATTGTGGTGTCTTGCGCCTACTAGGGACTTGGAGGACTCCAAGTTGCTAGATGTGGTCAGGGCCCTGAAAATATAGGTTCCAGGACGGCTGGAGTCAGGAAAACTGACTTGCTGTTATCCTGTATGCACCCAACAAACTGGGTGCTCTTGCTTTTAAGCAGACTTTTGCTAGTTGGATGTGTAATACACTTCAGCTTGCACATTCTGTGGCAGGCCTGCCACAGCCAAAATATGTAAATGCCCATTCCACAAGGAAGGTGGGCTTATCTTGGGCGGCTGCCCGAGGGGTCTCGGCTTTACAACTTTGCCGAGCGGCTATTTAGTCAGGGGCAAACACGTTGGTAAAATCCTACAAATTTGATACCCTGGCTAAGGAGGACCTGGAGTTCTCTCATTCGGTGCTGCAGAGTCATCCGCACTCTCCCGCCCGTTTGGGAGCTTTGGTATTATCCCCATGGTCCTTTCAGGAACCCCAGCATCCACTAGGACGATAGAAAAAATAAGAATTTACTTACCGATAATTCTATTTCTCGGAGTCCGTAGTGGATGCTGGGCGCCCATCCCAAGTGCGGATTATCTGCATTACTTGTACATAGTTACAAAAATCGGGTTATTATTGTTGTGAGCCATCCTTTCAGAGGCTCCGCTGTTATCATACTGTTAACTGGGTTCAGATCACAGGTTGTACAGTGTGATTGGTGTGGCTGGTATGAGTCTTACCCGGGATTCATAAATCCTTCCTTATTGTGTACGCTCGTCCGGGCACAGTACCTAACTGAGGCTTGGAGGAGGGTCATAGGGGGAGGAGCCAGTGCACACCACCTGATCCTAAAGCTTTACTTTTTGTGCCCTGTCTCCTGCGGAGCCGCTATTCCCCATGGTCCTTTCAGGAACCCCAGCATCCACTACGGACTCCGAGAAATAGAATTATCGGTAAGTAAATTCTTATTTTTTATTCTATAAACGCATTCTGCTGACAGTGTCCAGCAGGTCCGTCATTCATTATATTATATAAATATTTACCTGCAGTAGTGTTATATTTTTTTTGTTCATCTCTATCATCTTTATCATCTCTATATTAGCAGACGCAGTACGGTAGTCCACGGCTGTGGCTACCTCTGTGTCGTCAGTGCTCGTCCATAATTGTATACCTACCTGTGGTGGGGTTTTTTTTTTCTATCTTCTTCATACTAGTAGTTTAGGAGTCTGCTGACAGTGTCCAGCAGGTCCGTCATTATATTATATATATACCTGCAGTAGTGATATATATATATTTTTTATATCATTATCATCTCTATACTAGCAGACGCAGTACGGTAGTCCACGGCTGTAGCTACCTCTGTGTCGTCAGTGCTCGTCCATAATTGTATACCTACCTGTGGTGGGTTTTTTTTTCTATCTTCTTCATACTAGTAGTTTAGGAGTCTGCTGACAGTGTCCAGCAGGTCCGTCATTATATTATATATACCTGCAGTAGTGATATATATATATTTTTTATATCATTATCATCTCTATACTAGCAGACCCAGTACGGTATTCCACGGCTGTAGCTACCTCTGTGTCGTCAGTGCTCGTCCATAATTGTATACCTACCTGTGGTGGGTTTTTTTTTTCTATCTTCTTCATACTAGTAGTTTAGGAGTCTGCTGACAGTGTCCAGCAGGTCCGTCATTATATTATATATACCTGCAGTAGTGATATATATATATTTTTTATATCATTATCATCTCTTTACTAGCAGACGCAGTACGGTAGTCCACGGCTGTAGCTACCTCTGTGTCGTCAGTGCTCGTCCATAATTGTATACCTACCTGTGGTGGGTTTTTTTTTTCTATCTTCTTCATACTAGTAGTTTAGGAGTCTGCTGACAGTGTCCAGCAGGTCCGTCATTATATTATATATACCTGCAGTAGTGAGATATATATATTTTTTATATCATTATCATCTCTATACTAGCAGACGCAGTACGGTAGTCCACGGCTGTAGCTACCTCTGTGTCGTCAGTCACTCGTCATCCATAAGTATACTAGTATCCATCCATCTCCATTGTTTACCTGAGGTGCCTTTTAGTTGTGCCTATTAAAATATGGAGAACAAAAATGTTGAGGTTCCAAAAATAGGGAAAGATCAAGATCCACTTCCACCTCGTGCTGAAGCTGCTGCCACTAGTCATGGCCGAGACGATGAAATTCCATCAACGTCGTCTGCCAAGGCCGATGCCCAATGTCATAGTACAGAGCATGTAAAATCCAAAACACAAAATATCAGTAAAAAAAGGACTCAAAAATCTAAAATAAAATCGTCGGAGGAGAAGCGTAAACTTGCCAATATGCCATTTACCACACGGAGTGGCAAGGAACGGCTGAGGCCCTGGCCTATGTTCATGGCTAGTGGTTCAGCTTCACATGAGGATGGAAGCACTCAGCCTCTCGCTAGAAAAATGAAAAGACTTAAGCTGGCAAAAGCACAGCAAAGAACTGTGCGTTCTTCGAAATCACAAATCCACAAGGAGAGTCCTATTGTGTCGGTTGCGATGCCTGACCTTCCCAACACTGGACGTGAAGAGCATGCGCCTTCCACCATTTGCACGCCCCCTGCAAGTGCTGGAAGGAGCACCCGCAGTACAATTCCTGATAGTCAGATTGAAGATGTCAGTGTTGAAGTACACCAGGATGAGGAGGATATGGGTGTTGCTGGCGCTGGGGAGGAAATTGACAAGGAGGATTCTGATGGTGAGGTGGTTTGTTTAAGTCAGGCACCCGGGGAGACACCTGTTGTCCGTGGGAGGAATATGGCCATTGACATGCCTGGTGAAAATACCAAAAAAATCAGCTCTTCGGTGTGGAAGTATTTCAACAGAAATGCGGACAACATTTGTCAAGCCGTGTGTTGCCTTTGTCAAGCTGTAATAAGTAGGGGTAAGGACGTTAACCACCTCGGAACATCCTCCCTTATACGTCACCTGCAGCGCATTCATCATAAGTCAGTGACAAGTTCAAAAACTTTGGGCGACAGCGGAAGCAGTCCACTGACCAGTAAATCCCTTCCTCTTGTAACCAAGCTCACGCAAACCACCCCACCAACTCCCTCAGTGTCAATTTCCTCCTTCCCCAGGAATGCCAATAGTCCTGCAGGCCATGTCACTGGCAATTCTGACGAGTCCTCTCCTGCCTGGGATTCCTCCGATGCATCCTTGCGTGTAACGCCTACTGCTGCTGGCGCTGCTGTTGTTGCTGCTGGGAGTCGATGGTCATCCCAGAGGGGAAGTCGTAAGACGACTTTTACTACTTCCACCAAGCAATTGACTGTCCAACAGTCCTTTGCGAGGAAGATGAAATATCACAGCAGTCATCCTGCTGCAAAGCGGATAACTGAGGCCTTGGCATCCTGGGCGGTGAGAAACGTGGTTCCGGTATCCATCATTACTGCAGAGCCAACTATAGACTTGATTGAGGTACTGTGTCCCCGGTACCAAATACCATCTAGGTTCCATTTCTCTAGGCAGGCGATACCGAAAATGTACACAGACCTCAGAAAAAGACTCACCAGTGTCCTAAAAAATGCAGTTGTACCCAATGTCCACTTAACCACGGACATGTGGACAAGTGGAGCAGGGCAGACTCAGGACTATATGACTGTGACAGCCCACTGGGTAGATGTATTGATTCCCGCCGCAAGTACAGCAGCGGCGGCACCAGTAGCAGCATCTCGCAAACACCAACTCTTTCCTAGGCAGGCTACGCTTTGTATCACCGCTTTCCAGAATACGCACACAGCTAAAAACCTCTTACGGCAACTGAGGAAGATCATCAAAGAATGGCTTACCCCAATTGGACTCTCCTGTGGATTTGTGGCATCGGACAACGCCAGCAATATTGTGTGTGCATTAAATATGAGCAAATTCCAGCACGTCCCATGTTTTGCACATACCTTGAATTTGGTGGTGCAGAATTATTTAAAAAACGAGAGGGGCGTGCAAGAGATGCTGTCGGTGGCCAGAAGAATTGCGGGACACTTTTGGCGTACAGGCACCACGTACAGAAGACTGGAGCAACACCAAAAACGCCTGAACCTGCCCTGCCATCATCTGAAGCAAGAAGTGGTAACGAGGTGGAATTCTACCCTCTATATGCTTCAGAGGTTGGAGGAGCAGCAAAAGGCCATTCAAGCCTATACAACTGAGCACGATATAGGAGGTGGAATGCACCTGTCTCAAGCGCAGTGGAGAATGATTTCAACGTTGTGCAAGGTTCTGCAACCTTTTGAACTTGCCACACGTGAAGTCAGTTCAGACACTGCCAGCCTGAGTCAGGTCATTCCCCTCATCAGGCTTTTGCAGAAGAAGCTGGAGACATTGAAGGAGGAGCTAACACAGAGCGATTCCGCTAGGCATGTGGGACTTGTGGATGGAGCCCTTAATTCGCTTAACAAGGATTCACGGGTGGTCAATCTGTTGAAATCAGAGCACTACATTTTGGACACCGTGCTCGATCCTAGATTTAAAACCTACCTTGGATCTCTCTTTCCGGCAGACACAAGTCTGCAGGGGTTCAAAGAACTGCTGGTGAGAAAATTGTCAAGTCAAGCGGAACGCGACCTGTCAACATCTCCTCCTTCACATTCTCCCGCAACTGGGGGTGCGAGGAAAAGGCTCAGAATTCCGAGCCCACCCGCTGGCGGTGATGCAGGGCAGTCTGGAGCGACTGCTGATGCTGACATCTGGTCCGGACTGAAGGACCTGCCAACGATTACGGACATGTCGTCTACTGTCACTGCATATGATTCTCTCCCCATTGAAAGAATGGTGGAGGATTATATGAGTGACCGCATCCAAGTAGGCACGTCAGACAGTCCGTACGTATACTGGCAGGAAAAAGAGGCAATTTGGAGGCCCTTGCACAAACTGGCTTTATTCTACCTAAGTTGCCCTCCCACAAGTGTGTACTCCAAAAGAGTGTTTAGTGCCGCCGCTCACCTTGTCAGCAATCGGCGTACGAGGTTACTTCCAGAAAATGTGGAGAAGATGATGTTCATTAAAATGAATTATAATCAATTCCTCCATGGAGACATTCACCAGCAGCAATTGCCTCCACAAAGTACACAGGGAGCTGTGATGGTGGATTCCAGTGGGGACGAATTGATAATCTGTGAGGAGGGGGATGTACACGGTGATGAATCGGAGGATGATGATGAGGTGGACATCTTGCCTCTGTAGAGCCAGTTTGTGCAAGGAGAGATTAATTGCTTCTTTTTTGGTGGGGGTCCAAACCAACCCGTCATTTCAGTCACAGTCGTGTGGCAGACCTTGTCACTGAAATGATGGGTTGGTTAAAGTGTGCATGTCCTGTTTATACAACATAAGGGTGGGTGGGAGGGCCCAAGGACAATTCCATCTTGCACCTCTTTTTTCTTTCATTTTTCTTTGCGTCATGTGCTGTTTGGGGAGTGTTTTTTGGAAGGGCCATCCTGCGTGACACTGCAGTGCCACTCCTAGATGGGCCAGGTGTTTGTGTCGGCCACTTGGGTCGCTGAGCTTAGTCACACAGCTACCTCATTGCGCCTCTTTTTTCTTTGCGTCATGTGCTGTTTGGGGAGTGTTTTTTGGAAGGGCCATCCTGCGTGACACTGCAGTGCCACTCCTAGATGGGCCAGGTGTTTGTGTCGGCCACTAGGGTCGCTTAGCTTACTCACACAGCTACCTCATTGCGCCTCTTTTTTTCTTTGCGTCATGTGCTGTTTGGGTAGTGTTTTTTGGAAGGGCCATCCTGCGTGACACTGCAGTGCCACTCCTAGATGGGCCAGGTGTTTGTGTCGGCCACTTGGGTCGCTGAGCTTAGTCATCCAGCGACCTCGGTGCAAATTTTAGGACTAAAAATAATATTGTGAGGTGTGAGGTGTTCAGAATAGACTGAAAATGAGTGAAAATTATGGTTATTGAGGTTAATAATACTTTGGGATCAAAATGACCCCCAAATTCTATGATTTAAGCTGTTTTTTAGGGTTTTTTGAAAAAAACACCCGAATCCAAAACACACCCGAATCCGACAAAAAAAATTCGGTGAGGTTTTGCCAAAACGCGTTCGAACCCAAAACACGGCCACGGAACCGAACCCAAAACCAAAACACAAAACCCTAAAAATTTCCGGTGCACATCTCTAGTAAAGATACGACCGCTAAGTACAAATCACACAATAGCATTGTTTAGTTTAGGCGCAAGACGGTAGCCACGCGATAATTGTTAGGGTCTCCTGCCCTGTGCTGCCACGTCGTCATGGCAACCGGGAGACAAGTGCTAGTGGAGTAACCTGAGCGCAGCTGATACTCCGGTTCGGGTCTTTTGCTGTGCAGTGGTTATAGGCTCTGTGCACGGCAGGGGATCCGGTGCTGGTTTTTGTGCTCACAGTCTGTGAGGTCTGAGTGGGGCGTGGACAGCACCTGCTTTATAAGGCCTCTTTTCAGGGTAAGCAGATGCTGCTGAATCTCTGTTGGTTAGTCAGTTCATGAAAGTTAGCCAGTACTGTGTAGCTTTGTATTTGTTTGTTGCTTACTGCAAATAGGCCTGGGGATTTGGTATTACACTCTGCCAATCCAGACCTAGCAGTAAGACTGGAGTCAGTCGTTTAGCTTGCTGGGGTTCTGTTATTACTCTGTGAACTTAGCAAGTTTGCGGCTGTATTCTAACACTTGCCTGTCTAATCCTGTCTCACTGTGCTAGGTGTCAGGGGTCAGTTTAGTGGCAGTAAGCTTAAACCTGTGCACTGCAAGTGAGAATCAGGATTGTGGAGGCTCTCCTTGTGTCTATCATTCCATCTCTGACCAAGGAGTTTACTGCCACACCCGTTGGTAACCCTTTAGGGTTTTGCTGTTGCCCTTAGCAACAGCATTTCGGGTTCTCTACGTATTAAAACACAACATCTTGCTTTTTACATCTGAGCAGTTCTAATACAAGGGAGATACCCAGTACCTTAGCCTCTGGGCTTCTCTGTTCACTGTGTGTGTATTTTGTTACCCTATCACCTTCTGTGTACGTTATGTCATATTCCCCAGTTTGTCTGTGAGTCCATTTGTTTTGCATAACAGTTCAAACACCAGTACATTCCTGCAGACACTGGAGTGCATAACAGTTCTGACACTAGTACTTTCCTGCAGGCACTGGTGTGCATAACAATAATAGCACAAATTGCTCGGTTTTCAAAAATTTAGTTTAAATAAAACCTTTTTACTGTATTACCTCTGGGGAAAGCTATCAGTTAACAGGAAAAGATATTTTTCTGATCAGAAAACTATAGAATGTTAGTGTGGGCTGAATAAGGTGTGAATGTATTGAACCCCGCTTAGTGAACTTGGTGATCTTCGTGATCTTGGTGAAACTTGGTGAAGCATGGTCTAGGTGAAAATGTGGTGAGCACGGTCTAGGTGAATACGTGCAACGGAGTGTGATAAAGTTTTCGTGGTATTACACTCCGGCTGTTTTGGAGCACAGTGTGGAGACTCCAGTGATCCTACCACTTATAGATAGCAAGTGTCTATGAGCGGTACGATTGGACCGCACGGTTGTGTGGGCAAAACGCGGTGCAACGTGATACGAAGTTTTGCATATTTGTGCATAAATCTCGTCATCATAAGCGTTGTGTGAAGCACATGCAAGTGTGATTTGTGTAAAATAAAGGTTTAGGGAGTTTTCACTGGTCCCTCCAGAGGCAGATATTCACTGGGTACCTAAAGGCCCAGGGGATATAGGCCAAAGTAGGGCCTGCAATGGCTACACGTGTCTGCTAAAAAAAGGCGGATCCGTGATACTTGGAGCAGAAGAAGTTAGTGGAAGAACTTTGCGGACTTCCACCGGTAGACTACTGTGTTTGGTGCATTTTAGGAAGTTTTCCCGTGTTAAAAAGGTCCACAATGGAAGCCAAGTGCGCAACACAGGGATGTTCCGCAGTCAGGGTTCAGACAGCAGAGTTCAGACCCAGGGGGTCAGCTCGGTTAGTAATGTGGGGGAAGTATGGTCCCCACACTGAGACCTTTTGTGATGAATGGACACGAATGACTGTGGGGGATAAAGCACCATTTCCTGGGATAGGTAGTTTTGACTCAGAGGTATTGCATAATCTAAGGCTTAGGATCTGTCTGATAAAATCTCAAAAGCAAAGGGTCAGACACACAACATGTTTAAATTTATGGCAGCAAGAGGGCAATATGCAGAGGGAACTAGCTCACACAGCCGGTTCCAAACCTAGCAGGAAACTGATGGCAACCGCACCACCACCACCGTATATTACAGGGGAGAAAGTGGCTACAGGCAATGGCATACTGATATATGCTAAGAGTAAAATTGATAAATATAGTAATGATGATAAGAGTGAACTTAATAAATGTATTAATGCTAACCCGTGCAAGTTGTATCCCATCTTAAACTTCCCTCAGGAATACGAGCAAGAAGATGAACCCAGCACGATATCGGCACTTTCTCTAGCAGCCACCATACAGGACACTCAGGTTGTAGAGTCAACACAAAATGATGTAATTGAACTAAATCCTGTCAGGGTGATCGCAGTCCCCAATGGGAGGACTGACGCTCAGGGAATCAGTCCCGTCAGGAACATTGCTATGCATTGTCCTTGGTCCCGGGCAGAATTGAGGACAATTATGTCTGAATTTCCCGATCCCAGAAAGGATCTAGTCGCATGCCAGAGGTTTATTAAAGAATTAGGTAATGCCACCGAACCCACAAACAAAGATTGGTGAACAGTGCTACGAGTATGTTTATGTTATGATTCCAGCACTCCTGGCCAGAGGAGATCTTATGACAATGACCGGAGCACTGGAATGGAATGCTGGTAACGGGAGCAGGAAAGAGTAATAGCCCCATGCGCCCTAACTCTGTTGTCTCACCCGTGCTATCGGAAATCCCTTGCGAGACTATGGTTTCTTGAGCCCTTGGCAGCCACGTTTGAAGGGCGGATTATGGCCCTCATTCCGAGTTGTTCGCTCGGTATTTTTCATCGCATCGCAGTGAAAATCCGCTTAGTACGCATGCGCAATGTTCGCACTGCGACTGCGCCAAGTAACTTTACTATGAAGAAAGTATTTTTACTCACGGCTTTTTCTTCGCTCCGGCGATCGTAATGTGATTGACAGGAAATGGGTGTTACTGGGCGGAAACACGGCGTTTCAGGGGCGTGTGGCTGAAAACGCTACCGTTTCCGGAAAAAACGCAGGAGTGTCCGGAGAAACGGTGGGAGTGCCTGGGCGAACGCTGGGTGTGTTTGTGACGTCAACCAGGAACGACAAGCACTGAACTGATCGCACAGGCAGAGTAAGTCTGGAGCTACTCTGAAACTGCTAAGTAGTTAGTAATCGCAATATTGCGAATACATCGGTCGCAATTTTAAGAAGCTAAGATTCACTCCCAGTAGGCGGCGGCTTAGCGTGTGTAACTCTGCTAAATTCGCCTTGCGACCGATCAACTCGGAATGAGGGCCTATGTCTGCCCAACTCCGGTGCCCCCCGGTCTTAATGAGAGACAAAGGGAAATCCGAGGCAGGATGATAACAAGAGGACCTCTAACTAACAAACAGGCCAGGGGCTACGAGCTAACTAACAAAACCTAAAGTATGTGCGGAAAAACCGCCAGGGAAAAAGACAACCAAAATCCACTTGTCCAATACTCCTACCCAGCACCGCCGGATACCAGAGTGGACCTGTGGAAGCGGAACCCTCCGCAAAATGCTCCAAACACAAATAATAAGGGTAAAGCGGCCAAGCCGCTACACACGGCAAAGCCGCGACTCACGAACACCACTGGATGTTAAACGGTGATCAGTCAGGACTCCAGGGACGAGATGACAACTCCCGAGTACAGGACTTCAGAAGACTGGAACGACCGGATACAGCAGGACTGGAAACAGACTCTCAGCAACAAAGACAGCATGCAGGAAGCTATTACCGGCGTCTGTGAGAAGCCCTGAGAGTGTATTAAAACAGGAGTCCTCCAATCAGCTGCTGACAGAGCTGATTAGCATAAATGCCGTGCAGCTGCCTTGCTGCACGGCCAGAGAACAGGTGCACTATAATTTCAAATGGACCCAGCAACGGGGAACGCGGTCCGCCAGTGGCGTCCCCGTTGCTAGGGTCCGTGCGGCTCAGCGCGCCCGGCGTCTAGCGTTGCCAGGGAGGCAGACGAGCGGACCCCGGCGCCTAACAGTACCCCCCCCTTGAGGAGGGGTCGAGGAACCCCTAAAGCCAGGTTTCCGAGGAAATTCCCGAAAAAATGCCCTCTTGAGCCTCGGGGCATGAAGATCCTTATCCAGGACCCAAGACCTTTCCTCTGGACCATAGCCTCTCCAGTGAACCAGAAAATAAAGTCGGCCCCGGGACAATTTGGAATCGAGAACCTTCTCCACCAAGAACTCCTGTTGTCCCTGTACATCCACCGGAGATCTACCCTGAGAGATCCTCCGAGGAAATCTACTGGAAGAAACGTATGGTTTCAACAGGGAGCAATGAAACGTATTTCCAATCCTGAGAGATCTTGGTAAACGTAACCGGAAAGCAACTGGGTTGACTTTTTTAATAATAAGAAATGGTCCAATAAATTTGGGTCCCAATCTAGCCGAGGATTGTCGAAGCCTGATGTTACGAGTCGACAACCATACTCTATCTCCCACCTTAAAAGTGCAAGGACGTCGGAGCCTGTCAGAAAAAAATTTCTCTCGAAAGGCCGCTTTTCTGAGAGCAAGGTGCACTTTTTTCCAAATGGCTCTGAGATGGGAGGTTAAGGTTAGCGAGGAAACTGAGGAATGATGAAAAAAAGAATTAGCTCTGGGGTGAAAACCAAAAACTGAAAAGAATGGAGACACATTAGTGGAGGAATGACAAGAATTATTGTAAGCAAACTCCGCCAACGGAAGAAACTCGGACCAATCATTCTGGAGTTTGGCTGAATACAAACGCAAATACTGTTTCAATGATTGGTTAACTCGCTCGGTTTGCCCGTTGGATTGTGGGTGGTAACCGGATGTTAACGACAATTTCATCTTAAATGAAGCACAAAAACACTTCCAGAATTGTGCGATGAATTGTGGACCCCGATCAGAAACAATATCAGTGGGCAACCCATGAAGTCTGAAAACATGGCGGAGAAACAAAACTGCCAATCCTTGGGCAGATGGCAGTCGGGGAAGAGCAATGAAATGAGCCATCTTGCTAAAACGGTCCACTACCACCCATATGACTCGGAATCCGGCTGAAAGGGGAAGGTCTACCACAAAATCCATGGAAATATGAGACCATGGCCTGAGAGGGACATTTAAGGGCATAAGTTGCCCGATAGGCAAGGAACGGGGAACCTTATGCTGTGCACAAACCTGACATGAAAAAACAAACTCCTTAACGTCTTTAGAAAGACCAGGCCACCACACCGAGCGGGAGACTAACTCCAAAGTCTTAGAGATCCCCGGATGCCCGGAAACTTTGTTATCATGGAATTCAGTCAAAACAGTAGCTCTCAAAAACTCAGGGACGTAAAGACGACCAGCAGGAATATTACCAGGAGCTTGGTGTTGAAGCTGTTTTAACTGGGTAAATAAATCTTGTGTGAGGCCTGCCCAAATGACTGAAGATGGAAGTATGGGAGTAACAGGACTGTTATTGTGAACCGGAAGAAAGCTGCGTGACAGGGCATCAGCCTTGGTATTCTTGGAACCAGGCCTGAAAGTGATTATAAATTTGAAACAAGTAAAAAATAAAGCCCAACGAGCCTGCCGGGCATTCAGCCGTTTAGCTGATTCGATGTATTGCAGGTTTTTATGGTCAGTCAATACTGAAATAGTATGTTTTGCTCCCTCCAGCCAATGCCTCCACTCCTCGAAAGCCCACTTTATTGCCAGTAACTCCCGATTACCAACGTCATAGTTGGATTCAGCGGAGGAGAATTTCCTGGACATAAAGGCACAAGGATGTAGTTCCAGAGACTCCGGATCCTTTTGAGATAGGATAGCCCCCACTCCAACCTCCGAGGCATCATCCTCCACAACAAAGGGCAATTCCGGATTGGGATGTCTGAGGACTGGAGCCGAGACAAAGGCTTGTTTCAAGGCCCGAAAGGACAACTCAGCTTCATGCGACCAGTTGGTAGGATCTGCTCCTTTCTTTGTCAGAGCTACAATGGGAGCAACCAGGTCAGAAAAAGATTGAATGAACCTCCTATAATAATTCGCAAACCCTAAAAAGCGCTGAATTGCTTTTAAATTGGTGGGTTGCGCCCAACTAAGGATGGCCTGGAGCTTCTTAGGTTCCATGAAAAATCCCTGAGGGGAAATAATGTACCCTAAAAAAGATACCTCCGTGACATGAAACTCACATTTCTCCAGCTTGGCATATAAATGATTCTCACGTAACTTTTGAAGAACCTGACGCACCTGGGTAACATGTTGTTCCATTGACTCAGAATAAATCAGGATGTCGTCTAAGTAAACGACCACGAATTTCCCTAGGAAATCACGGAGCACATCGTTAATGAGGTCCTGAAAAGCTGCTGGAGCGTTAGACAAGCCGAACGGCATCACCAGGTACTCGTAGTGACCCGACTGAGTACTGAAGGCCGTCTTCCACTCATCTCCAGATTTGATTCGGATGAGGTTGTATGCTCCTCTTAGGTCAATTTTAGAAAAAATCACAGCCGAACGTAACTGATCAAAGAGGACAGAAATCAGCGGCAAAGGATAAGTATTTTTAACTGAGATCTTATTCAGGGCTCTAAAGTCAATGCAAGGTCTAAGCGAGCCATCCTTTTTCTCCACAAAGAAGAAGCCTGCACTTAAAGGAGATTTTGATGGTCTAATAAATCCTTTCCCTAGGCTCTCCTTAACATAATCATTCATGGCCGCAGTTTCTGGCCCGGATAAAGCATATAACCTTCCCTTTGGCAATGCGGCACCAGGAATTAGCTCAATAGCACAATCATAAGGCCGATGGGGAGGCAGAATGTCCGCATTGCCCTTGGAGAACACTGCAAACTCCTGGTATTCCACAGGAATGAGTTCAGGAATGGCAGCTGCTATTCTGACTGGAAACGTAATACATTCCTTATCACAAAAGGTACCCCATTGTGAAATCTCCCCCGACCGCCAATCAATGGTGGGATTATGAAAGGCCAGCCAAGGGTGACCCAGAACTACTGGAACTGCTGGGCAATGAGTAAGGAAGAACTCGATTTTTTCAGAATGTAGAGCTCCTACTGTAAGTAATACAGGGGGTGTACAGAGGGAAATAACCCCATTGGACAGTGGACTCCCATCTAAGCCATGCATGGTGACACACCTACCCAAAGGTAACTGAGAAATGCCTAAGGCCTTAGCCCAAGTTAAATCCATAAAATTTCCTGCAGCTCCACTGTCAACAAAAGCCGACACCGAAGAACTGAGGCAGCCAAAGGAAACCTTAGCTGGGACTAAAAGGGAGTTATTCGAGGAGATAAGCTGCAGACCTAGGTGAACCCCCTCACAATTCACCTGGTCAAGGCGTTTCCCGACTTGTTCGGACAATTACGAGCAAAATGTCCCTTACCCCCACAGTACAGACAAAGACCAGAATTTTGCCTTCTGGCTCTTTCTTCAGGAGACAGCCGGGAGAGACCCATCTGCATGGGCTCCTCTACGTCCTCAGGAATGGAATATACACATGGACTTGACCTTACAGGTGCTCCTTTTTCAGCCCTCCGCTCTCTGAGACGACGATCAATCTTAATAGAAAGCTCCATGAGTTTATTGAGAGTCTCAGGAACGGGGTACTGAAGGAGACTGTCTTTTATAGACTCCGATAAGCCGAGGTGAAACTGACTGCGCAGGGCTGGGTCATTCCAGCCACAGTCGTTCGACCAACGGTGAAACTCCGTACAATAAACCTCTGCAGGATTTCTACCCTGTCTGAGAGCGCGCAACTGACTTTCAGCGGATGCCTCTCTATCAGGGTCATCATACAAGAGCCCTAAAGACCCAAAAAAAGCGTCCACTGACAACAATGCCGGATCCTCTGCCTTCAAACCAAATGCCCAGGTCTGAGGATCCCCCTGGAGCAAAGAAACAACAAACCCGACCCGCTGAGATTCAGTACCCGAGGAAATTGGTCTTAAACGAAAATAAAGTTTACAGGATTCTTTAAAATTAAAAAACTCTTTCCTATCACCAGAAAAACGGTCAGGCAAATGCATCTTTGGTTCAGGGACTTCCCTCGGGGAAGCTCGCAAAAGATCTTCCTGCGACTTCACCCAAAGAGAAAGATCCTGAACCATCTGAGTAAGTTCTTGAATCTGACTGACTAAGAGCTGACCAGGATTTGGCCCTAAACCTGTTGGATTCATGAGGCCGATAAACTCTCACAAAACTGAATGAGAAAAAATTAACCCCGTTTAATGTTAAGTTTTGGTATTGGCCGGTAATAATGTTATGATTCCAGCACTCCTGGCCAGAGGAGATCTTATGAAAATGACCGGAGCACTGGAATGGAATGCTGGTAACGGGAGCAGGAAAGAATAATAGCCCCATGCGCCCTAACTCTGTTGTCTCACCCGTGCTATCGGAAATCCCTTGCGAGACTATGGTTTCTTGAGCCCTTGGCAGCCACGTTTGAAGGGCGGATTATGTCTGCCCAACTCCGGTGCCCCCCGGTCTTAATGAGAGACAAAGGGAAATCCGAGGCAGGATGATAACAAGAGGACCTCTAACTAACAAACAGGCCAGGGGCTACGAGCTAACTAACAAAACCTACAGTATGTGCGGAAAAACCGCCAGGGAAAAAGACAACCAAAATCCACTTGTCCAATACTCCTACCCAGCACCGCCGGATACCAGAGTGGACCTGTGGAAGCGGAACCCTCCGCAAAATGCTCCAAACACAAATAATAAGGGTAAAGCGGCCAAGCCGCTACACACGGCAAAGCCGCGACTCACGAACACCACTGGATGTTAAACGGTGATCAGTCAGGACTCCAGGGACGAGATGACAACTCCCGAGTACAGGACTTCAGAAGACTGGAACGACCGGATACAGCAGGACTGGAAACAGACTCTCAGCAACAAAGACAGCATGCAGGAAGCTATTACCGGCGTCTGTGAGAAGCCCTGAGAGTGTATTAAAACAGGAGTCCTCCAATCAGCTGCTGACAGAGCTGATTAGCATAAATGCCGTGCAGCTGCCTTGCTGCACGGCCAGAGAACAGGTGCACTATAATTTCAAATGGACTCAGCAACGGGGAACGCGGTCCGCCAGTGGCGTCCCCGTTGCTAGGGTCCGTGCGGCTCAGCGCGCCCGGCGTCTAGCGTTGCCAGGGAGCCGGCGGCTGTACGCGCACGGCGTCCCTGGTTGCTAGGCGCCGGGCCGCGCAGACGAGCGGACCCCGGCGCCTAACAGTTTACCTTCCAATATTGACCCCGCAAAATTCATTACTGATTGTAAATTAGACGCAGAAGTACCTCTCACTGAAGAGTACACTCAGGAGAATGTACGACAAATCAATCTGCAATTAGGAGTATATTTCCCTACTGTTGTCAAATGGAACAAAATCTATTCCATAAGACAAAAAGAAGGTGAAATGGCATCTGAATATTCCCACCGAGCACTGCAGGAAATGTCTAGATACACTGGGATCGAGGACATTAAGGAAAATGTACATCATAGAGAGGTAGCTGTGTCAGTATTAATGGACGGCTTAAAAGACACACTAAGAACAAGGGTACAAACCTCTCTACCTAACTGGAGAGGTATCTCGGTGGCTGCATTAAGAGAGTCCGCTATCGAGCACGACCGTTATATCCAGAGAACCAGGGAGGCACAGGGAGAGCGGTTGATGGTTATGAGCATCCAAGCACTGGAAGAAGCATCAACTCGACCAAAACCCCAGGCCCCTGGCACATGGAGGAAGTCAAGAGTTTGTTATCTGTGTAAAAGGGAAGGGCATTATGCCAGCAATTGTAACAGCACACATAAATTCAGACCCCCTAGACAAGAACACGAGCAAAGTTATGATACACGTAATTGGGATCAGGGATCACATAGGAAAAATTTTGGGCCACACCTGTAGTCTGCAGCCAGTGAAGTTGATTGCTAGCCTTGGTAGTGAACCTGAGGTCACAGTTGATGTAGCTGGTAGATCATTCCTTGTAGATACAGGGGCGGCCAGGTAAACTCTGTGATTTATCTTTAAAGTTTCCTCTTCATCTCTGACGTTCACCGACAGATTTACAGCTCAAACGTCACATATCTACTCTGTCTTTTCAGAGGTCTGCCCAACCCCAGTATATCTCACCAGCATCACTGTGCCTGGCCATGCACAAAGGGTGGAGAGTGGAAATACTGGTGAAGGGAGACTGTGCATAGATACCGATAGACATGATGGTGTGACAGCCTGATGGTGAACGCCAATCTGACAAATTTTTCTTTTGTTATTCTCTCTCTCTCTCTCTCTTTTTCATCTTCCACGGATGGTTTACTTCACACAACAGTGAAACACATTGTAATGCAAGATTTATGTTCCCTACAGAAAGGTCGCTGACTCGGAGAGAACATCGTATCACTGGAGTGTCTGTTCCGGGAAGGTTGAGAGGCAGGACTGTTGTCACAGCACCTGAGCACGGAGAACTACAAGACCAGAGGCGGTTGTCGCACCAAATTTCTTTTTCCTTTTTATTATTTTCTCCATCTCCCATTACCCTCCTTTTCCTCCCCCTTCTTGTTCCCTTTCTCTCCCCTTAAACAAGATGGACTTACCCCAAGAGCCTGCATTCCGGGTTTTCCTGTTAACCCTGTTGTTGACCAGAGCAGTCTGTTTCGGTGAGAGTACCAGAGAGGTCGAGAAAGGATCTGGAATGGGTTCTGATGGCAAGGATGGATTTGTAGAATTCCAAGAGCAACACATCCACCGAGCAAAGGCGAGTATCAGAAAACGATCTGGTAGTCAAGAAACTAGGAGGCACTGTGAAGGGTTATTGGCTGAGGAAAATTGTATTTGTAGAAACTGTGAAAACATAGTTGAGGACGGGTGCATCCAGAGATGTCAGTCCTGCCCTAATATCAACATGGACCTTCATCCATTGAGTGATTATCACTCATTAGTGGGTAAGGTTTTAAACCAAACAGAATGCTGGGTGTGCTCACAAGTACCTCAAGGTCAGAGCAAGTCAGAACTAGTACCATACCCTTTAACAATAGATGAGGTACTTGAATTACGGGGTGGGAGACCGGTGGACAAGAAATGTAATATTTCTAGGCCCCCTAGTTTGAAGCTCCACCAATATCATGTGGATAGATCCTAAGTATGTTTCAACATTTCCAATTCCCGAAAGCCGGGAAATTGGGAAGTGACATGGAATAACCAAACCATGGCATTTTCACACAGAGCTGATAGAATGCTCGTAGACTCTGAACTTATACGCCAAATAGCCGACGGTGGAAGGTATTTTTGGTACAGGTATACTCTAGGAAGTAAGACCATGCGGGTTGGAGAAGTATCACCAGGGTACTGTGCGCATATCATACAGACTGATACGTGTACTGAACAGATGAGAGAGTTAGGGATAGGATTTTTCACTTGGAAGGTTTGCAATATGGTAATGTCATATTCTGTCCCATATGTTCTCCCCGATGATGCATATTTCATATGCGGGAGGAAGGCGTATAAGTGGCTTGCCCCAAACTCAGAGGGATTGTGTTACATTGGAAGAGTGTTGCCAGAAGTTATGACCATAACCCATGATAAGATGAAAGACGTTCACCGCAATGCTCAAGCTCCTTACACTCATACTCACTATGAACACATCGTTAAGAGACACCTTATAGATAGGACAGAGCACGCAGCCTCTGATTTGATCCACGAATCCACCGGGATTCAATTCCTACTCGCGTTAGACATCACCCGTACCGCCAGAGGAATGATAAATTATAGGTATATCCACGCGCTAGCGAACCTAATAGATAATATCACCGAGATGTATGATGACACCTTCAGGTATACAGGGAGGGAGTTGCAAGCTTACAAAATAGAACTGATTCAGCACAGGATGGTTCTCAATTATATCACAGCGGTGACAGGCGGGTACTGTGTCACTTTGGCAACTCAGCATGGTGTGAAGTGCTGCATGTACATTACAAACAGCACTGATGACCCAACCGAGGTCATAGATCAAAAGATGGACGATATCTTGCAGTTGAAGTGGGAGTTCCGGAGGAGACACAACCTTACCCTTACTGCTGTGAGTAATGAACTGACTGGCTGGGTCTCATGGTTGAACCCACGAAATTGGTTCTCAGGTTTAGGAGAATGGGCTCAAAATGTTATCGTGAGTGTAGGAAAGTTTCTCCTTTGTATCCTGGGAGTTGTCATAATGATTGGTTTGATATTTAGGTGTGTTCGAATTTTAACGCGGCGTAAGCGCGGTACCAAAGTGATGAGTTTGAGGAGCGGGGGCATTGTTACAGCAACTGATTTCATTTATGACCCATCAATAGAGACAATGTTGTGATAAAACGTGAATCCACGGTCCGTTTCTTTCACCCGTTTCTCCTTTGTTTTTCCCAAAGCAAAAATACACCCATCCGGAGAAGACTTCAATCAACACCCAAGAATGATTACGCGAATGTTATGTGAATGTATGTTTGATATGTGTCTTATCTTCATCTCTACAACCTTCAGGTAGTGACACACATAGTCGACAGGTGATATCCACATATTAGCATTCACATGTGTTCCCCCTCCATGTATCATCAACTAAATGTGCACCCCATTTGTTGGAACAAGAAGCCGAAAAGAGCTCGGTAGTGTTTGTTGGCCCACTTACAGACCCTTAATACGGGATAAGAAGGATTTAATGTATACTTCGCAATACCTCGAAGCTTATCTAGAACATATACGGCACGATGATACATGCCCCTCAGACATGGATTTCATACATACATGCTATTACTATTCCACTAGGTCATACATTTCCCGCCTACACCTCTCCTCCTACCATCCAACCAACCAACCACCTATGGATAATGTATTGTATATTTTTATGCAATCATCTGTAGATAAAGTATTGTATATTTTTATCCAATCATCTGTAGATATTGTATTGTATATTTTTCTGTTTAATGTTTAGATAGTGGCAGTTATTGTTGACTGCCAAAGGGTGGACTGTCAAAGTCGAAAAAATATTGTAATGCATATACCCTATACTAACCCCATGCACATGCCCGCTGCGCGTGCACTCAGTCCACCGTGCGTGCACATATCCGCAATTTGCGTAGGCTCGCTCCTGCGATCATGCGCTTGGTATGGGTATTTACGGCGGAGTTTGTGAGCGCATAGAGGGTTATTAGAACATTACATATTTAACTCAAATAGTGCATTTTGTACACATAGTTCCCCTACACCACATCAGCGAGTATCAACAGTTTAAACAGTTCCAGGACTAAGGGATTCGCCTTTGCATGATAGGAAGGGTCAGATTAAGGTTGGAAGATGATGTCTAGTATCCAGCTGTAGGGTATTTTAAGGGTAACATTCCGGTGTTGGTTAGAGAAAGATCGCATGTTCCAGCGTATAGTTATGTGCAAAAGTAGAATATAGATATTAACTGTATTTACTGTATATTATGTATGCGGCGGGAATCCAGAGGATACCACCCACAAGAGCAGTTGGGGAAAGACATCGCCCATCCTTTCAAATCAACCTATGACCTCTCCTGTAATGAAAAGACACATCTCTGTGTCCAATAGACATTGAGATTACAGTGACCATTGTATTGTGTATGTAAGTTGTGTATAAAAAGCCCATTGTTGCCTGGCCGGTCAGAAGACTCTGAACGCTTTCTATCTGACAAGCGGAGGACCGGCCGGGTTGCGCTTGCGAACATTCTCACGTATGTACATTGACTGTAGCCATTACTCTGTTTTAGATTTATCTTGTTAGCCTGTAGTGTATGATTTGTACTGTTTTACCTTTCGAAATAATCCACGGTGGCCTTAGAACCCTGTGGTTTCAACTACAAATCGGTGTTGTGTCCTCACTTTCCTGCAAGGGTTTAAAAGCATATTTAAATGTATAAGGTTTATAAGCATTGATAAGGTGTACGCACTGCGGGTACTTTATACCGTTAGCGCTACTTAAGGTTTAAGGTATAACATCGTTGCAGTACTTTGCTGCTAAGGGTTTAAAGTGTAATCATATCATTACATTGTATCACTAACAAGGTTTAAAGGTTATCAGTTGTGCGTGCGTGCGCTGTGCGTACTCTGTACACTCAGCGCGGCGTGTGTATGCCAAGTACGTACCACGTACGGGACTCTGTACACAAATAGCGTACAGAGTGCGAAGCACGTGTATTCAGTCTAGCGGCCATAGCGGCTCCACGGTAAAAGTGTATCTAGAGGTATAGCTTTATGGTTTAAGATAATATCGACATTATCACCAGCATCCTCTAGGACGTAAGAGAAATGTATTTAATTTGATACTGCGGCCTGTTTAATTATAAGCCATTGTAGCGATGTGCTGTTGAAAGGGGTGGTCTTCAGTTTGCCAGCTGTCGGGATCCCGGCGCATAGTATACCAGCGCCGTAATCCCGACACTCGGCATGCCGACACTTTTTCTCCCTCTTGGGGGTCCACGACCCCCCTGGAGGGAGAATAGATAGCGTGGCGCACGCCCAGCTGTAGGTATGCCGGCGGACGGGATTCTGATGCCGGTATGCTGGCCGCCGGGAGCCCGGCCACCGGCATACCATACTACACCTGTAGAAAGAACACTCGTCGTAACAATGGCATGTCGCAATCTCAACATCCATTTTACCTCGCAGGAAAATATGCACTTTGCTCCATTGTGATACTAAGGAGGGAATTCAGTTGTCACCGAACGGTGCAAATTGCCGTTGCCACGGTGTTTAAACGCACCTTTCTCCCCGCCCAATTCACATTAAAAAATCGCTACTATATTGCGAAAACCTTTTTGTGTGTTCCTGCTGCCATAAAGTGCTGCGGGTGCTGCACAGATTCGCCTTCGTCGGCAATTGAATTCCTCCTACATGATGTGCGCAGCCACGCATTGCTCACAATTTGCACCTTAGCTATTTAGGGGCTCATTTATCAATGAGTAATTGAACGCATTGTGTATTATAAATGGTGCTCCAGACAGTCAGTCATTTTTCAAACACATGACAGAGGCTGATTGGCTGGAGCACCATTTATCATACGCAACAAGTTTTATCACTCACAACGAGTTTTATTGATAAATGAGCCCCTTAACTTGCAACCAAATTACATCACGCATTACAGTAAGTCTGAAGACCGTTATGTACTACTACTACAATACCCATTTTTTTTCTAGGGACAAGAATGCTGGAAATGATGTATGTGTAGGTGTTGATATTACAGAGTTATACAGACACACACCCAGGTCCATCTTAACAGCAGTGTATGCCCCTGGGCTCAGCAATGCACTGGGCCCCCTACCCATCCTCCAGCTGTAAGGGTTGGGGGTGCTATCAGCATCAGCTTTGATGTCCCGCAGGCGGTAGTGGGTATTCTATCTTCCACTCAGCATGTAGGACCTGGAGCAGTAATATCTGCCAGTTACTCCTTTACTGCACAGATGGGGCTAAACTGTAGAAGGAGGCATTGGCCTGAATGAAGAAGCCCTGGTACATGGGTTTTTGGAGCCCAGGGCAAGATTAGGAATGGCCATGATGCCCACAGCACGTGCCCTGCTCGCACCCACTAGTTACGCCACTGGTGGGTGGCCTTAATATTTATTGATGGGGGCCCCCACAAATTTGTTGCCCTGAGGACCCCACAAGCCTTAATCCGGACCTGCCCTTCATTCTGTGTCTCTTATACCGGTTTTAGACCTAATAAAGCCGGTCGCAGCCAGGAGCCCTGACACGGGTGCTACCCAGCTGCGACCCGCATCAGCCCTCTTTTACACCGCTGTCACCATCCCGGCATATTGCCGGGTTGGTGACGTTGCCGATGACGTGATGGGGCGGCGCTTGGAGATCAAATGATCTCCAAGCGCCACCCGCACAGAGAGTGTAAATGGGAAGCCGGGTCGCATCGACCTGGCTACCATTTACACTGCTCAGCTTGCCGGGTTGAACACATGTTCAACCCCGCAAACTTCCCGAGTTGGAATACCGGGTCACTCGACCTGGACTATTCTAACTCGATCCTTTTACACCAGCCAGCAACATGGGTTATGCGCGCTCATGTGCAATAACCCGTGTTACTAGCTGGTGGTGTAAAAGGGGTATTGGTGTCCCCCACCCCCCTTCAGAGAGATGGTGAGTGTGTTTTTTTTTGTGTGTTTTGTGTGTTTGTGTGTGTTATTTTACCCCCCTCACCTTCAGCTGGGAGCCAGGAGCCGTGAGCCAGGGAGCCAGGAGCTAGGGAGCCGGAAGACAGGAGCTAGGGAGCCAGGAGCCGGAAGCCAGGGAGCCCGGGAGCCTGCAAGTCCGGAGCAGGGGTGGCCGCAGTCACGCTCCCTCCCATCAGCAGGTGACTGGATGCTGCTGCTAATTTGCCGCTGAGCACCACGTCCACGGCGGGTCTAGCTCGGCGGCACAGTGGGGAGGGCAGACGGCAGCAGCAGCTTAATGACAGCAGTGGCGGACGGCAGGCAAGGTAACTAAGGGGGGTCCAGCAGGTATGGTGCCCTGGCCAGCAGCGCCCCCTTCTGCTGGGCCTGCCACGGCGCCCAGGGCATGTGCCCTGCTCGACCCTCCTTAGTTACGCCTCTGCTCACACAGTACTAAAGATCAACAAGATGGTTGCTGCCCATGTGCAGTAAAACATCAGATTGGAGGACAGACCTTACTGGGTCCTAGTGCCCAGAATGTATGCATAGTGCAGGATCACATTGCTGGATAGCAGGTACAGCCGTACTCACTGTTACATGTACATTGGTGTTGGAGCGGAGTGGGTTTTATACAGCCCACCAGTTGGAGTGTGTATGCTGCAAACGAGTAGCATGCAGGGATGCTGGAACACCTTTATATCAGCAGGTAGCCTTAGGTCCCACTGGAGCTAAGCAGCAGATTCCTGTCTTCCACCATGTAACTCTACACAGCTTCAAGATGGCTCCGCACATGCAGAGTAGAGTCATTGGCCATTTGGGATAGGGCATGATGCCTCCTTGGAGAAAAAGAAAACTGGAGTCTGTGCAGTAACGCACTCCCCTACTCCCATACTTGCCACTTGTTATTTACGGGTGTGTAGTGCGTGACTGGTGGTCAGGAGACCACTGGTCAGCATACCGATGCAGGCATCCCGGCTGTGGAATGCTGGTGGGGGGGGCGAGCGCAACAAGCGACTTGCGGGCTTGGTGGCGGATTCTATTCCTACTCTATGGGTGTCGTGGACACCCACGAGTGGGAATAGTCCCTGTTGGTCGGCACACCGATCGTAGGGATTGTGAGGGTGCGGGATGTAGGGGGAGGTAACCGTCAGTTACATAACAACATCCCGTTATTTCTATGTCATCATATTCTGCATCACTGGAATAAGAAGACTGAACTATTTACAGCAGTCCCTAACCCATTCTTTAAAACTTCAGACTGTCCCTGGGTAGGGCATGGGTGAGAGGTGCTTGGGATCCCGACACCGGTCACCATACCGACGCCGGGATCCCGCTCGCCATAGGTTCTATTCCCACTGTATGGGTGACGTGGACACTCACGAGTGGGAATAGTCTCCGCTAGTCGGCATGCCGACTGTTGGGTTTGTGAGGGGGCGGGATGTAGTTGTCGGTATTGTGACCGCCGGTCACATAACTACATCCCGTATAGATGGTATGCACACATGGTATTTATTGATTCTATCTAAAAAATTAATGATTCATCCCTCTTCCCTTTCCATATGTACAGCATCCAACATTTTATAATGAAGAAATGAGACATGGTGCACAATACGGTGATGTAGCCACATCCCTAGAACTTTTGGGAGTGCTGGGCCACCCTCAGCCACGCTGTCCTCACGTGAAACATCCCTTCAGAGTTATCTACATCTGCCGCTGGTATGCATGCAGGGCTGCATTAAGGGAGGAGCCCCTACATAATGCATTTTACAATTGGATGAGTCTCCCTCCAGTGGCTCAGCTGTTCCATAACAGTGTCCAGCGAGGAGCTTTTCCGTGCACAGTAAGTCTTGTGGGATAGTGAAGAGACAGCGCTGTCCCTGCTGCTGTGTGTATGTGTGTGCCTGTCCATCTGTCGCGAGGGCTTTGCCAGCACTTTTAGTAGTGAGGGCCCCTACAACCTCCATTGCCCTGGGCCCCCACCAACTTTAATCTGGCCCTGTATGCATGGTATTGAGTGCCATCACTTATCTTCCAACTGTACCTGAATGGGGCCCAAACTACTTTTCTGCAGGATAGGTATGCACATAGATGTCAGAACTCGTAATTGGGGGTAAAGGCTCACCCCACAAAAAATATTTGAGAGGCACCAATGTACTGGGTATTAGGGTGCACTGCACCCGCCATCTAGGTTTACCACAGTGTAAATATAGAGATAATCCCCTTACCGGCTGTCCTTCTCACCTCCCTCTTCCTCTCTTCTACCTCTTCTCCCCCTTCATCCTTTCTCCCCAACCTGGATTGGACCTAGGACTCACAGGGAAGATTTCCAATGGGCCGGCGTATCCCGAGGCCTGTTTTGTTTTGTGCGCTGACTTGTGCCCTCCCCCCACACACACACACGACAGACAGCCCACCACACTCATTACACTGCATTGTCCACATTCATTCTGTTATTATATCTCTGCGGTACAGCTGCATGGCATGTTACACTTCTGGTGCTGGCCATGTTGGGCCACTTCTGTCAAATTTTCCAGAGCCACTTTTAGTTCCCAATCTGCCCCTGCTCACAGCACCCCCATAGATAGAAACAGATATCTGGATAAATATAGCTATATGTATCTATCTCTGTCAGATAGGTGGTGTGGCAGGTAAGTTCAGGTGCCTCGACACTAAGCAATTTAGAGATGTCAAAATGAAATTTGCCCCTCCCCCCAAACCTAAATCCGTTGTGGCACCCCTGGATATGCGTACAGTATATTTGCAGCTTTCATGTGTTTATAGCTCAGTGAGATTACACGTATCCACGTATCCTGCATGTTGCTCACGGATATTACCACAGAGATGAGCACTGGAATAGGCCATTTTACAGAGGTTAAAAAGCTCCAACAATACAATTTTCCAGTTCTGCTTCACCATTATCCAAAATATTCACTTTGCACTGTATTTAAACATTTACATTGCATTAAATTTATTGCATAAATAGAGGACATAATTCATGTTTGTATGCAAGGCCGATATTTTCACAAATGAGCAAGGAATAAAAATCATAAACCGATGTGGCTTAACAAAAAGATTAAGGAACTTATGGGCAAGAAAAGGCGAGCATTTAAAAAATACAAATCTGACGGGGAAGCAGAGTCATTTCAGCACTATAAGGAATGTAACAAAATTTGCAAAAAGGAAACAAGAGCGGCTAAAGTAGAAACTGAAAAACTAGTAGCAAAGGAAAGCAAAGCGAATCCCAAAAGATTATTTAAATACATTAATAGCAAGAGATTAAAGAAGGAGAGTATATGCCCTTTAAAAGACAAGTTGGGAGTCTTAAGCAAAAATTACAATGACATAGCGGACACACTAAATGAGTTTTTTTCAACAGTATTCACTAGAGAGGACCCAATTCAGGGACTGACACACAAGCTCAATAATGAGAATATCCCACTGATAGGTACTTATTTAAGCGAGGAAGCAGTCTGTGACCGATTAAAACATTTAAAGATTAATAAATCACCAGGGCCCGATGGTATTCACCCAAGGGTTCTAATGGAGCTTCACTCTGAACTGGCAAAACCGCTATCTTTGATCTTTAAGGATTCAGTTATATCAGGTATGGTTCCCAAAGACTGGCGTATAGCGGAAGTAGTGCCTATATTCAAAAAGGGAAGTAAAGCTGAACCAGGTAATTATAGACCAGTTAGTCTTACATCTATAGTGGGGAAAGTATTGGAAGGTATTCTAAGAGATAGTATTCAGAAGTTCCTTGAAGTCAATAAGGTCATTAAAAGGAATCAACATGGGTTTATGAAGGACAGATCCTGTCAAACCAACTTACTTGGCTTTTATGAAACAGTAAGCGCAAACCTAGATCAGGGTAAAGACGTGGATGTAATCTTTTTAGACTTTGCCAAAGCTTTCGATACTGTACCACACATGAGACTTATCTACAAGCTACAAGAATCAGGGCTAGGAAGCACAATATGCACTTGGGTCAAAAACTGGTTAGATAATAGGGAGCAGCGCGCTGTGGTTAATGGATCTTTTTCAACTTGGACTGAAGTGCTAAGTGGTGTGCCGCAAGGCTCAGTATTAGGACCGCTATTGTTCAATATTTTCATTAACGACCTAACAGAAGGTCTAGAGAGCATGGTGTCAATTTTTGCAGATGATACCAAATTGTGTAAGGCTATAAATACAGAGGAGGATGCCGAGTCTCTTCAGAACGACTTAGTTAAATTAGAAGCATGGGCAGTCAAATGGAGAATGCGCTTCAACACAGACATGTGTAAGGTAACAAGAACAAAAATTACACCTACCTACTAAATGGGGTAAAATTAGGGGATTCTGTACTGGAAAAGGACTTAGGTGTCCTCATAGATAGCAAGCTAAGCAGTAGTACCCAAAGTAGGACTGCAGCAAAGAAGGCTAATAAGATATTAGCATGCATAAAACGGGGTATTGATGCTAGGGACGAGAGTATTATACTCCCGTTATATAAATCACTAGTGAGGCCACACCTTGAATACTGTGTACAATTCTGGGCACCGTACTACAAAAAGGATATCCTGGAGCTAGAAAAGGTACAGAGGAGGGCGACCAAACTAATTAAGGGCATGGAGACGATGGGATACAAGGAAAGGCTTGAAAGACTAGGCATGTTTACATTGGAAAAGCGGAAACTAAGAGGGGATATGATCAACATCTACAAATATATAAGGAGACAATACACAGGGCTTGCGCGGGACCTGTTTTTGGTTAGATCAACACAGAGGACTCGTGGACACTCGCTCAGGTTAGAGGAGAGGAGATTCCGCACAATACGGCGTAAAGGCTTTTTCACGGTAAGGACAATACGTGTTTGGAATTCCCTGCCTGAGCGAGTTGTAATGGCGGAATCTGTCAACACCTTTAAGAATGGGTTAGATAAATTCCTAATGGATAAGGATATCCAGGGGTATGGTGCATAGTCATGCATTATAGTTACTATAAATAGGGGTTAAATTCCACGGCTGACAGCAGGATCAGTCAGAAATTTTAGTCAAATCATCATGCATAGGAGACCACAAATAGGTTGAACTCGATGGACAAATGTCTTTTTTCAACCTTCAGATACTTTGACCTCTATCATCTGTCTCCTCTGAGGTGGCAGCCATTTTAGGAGGGACAATTTCCACAGCATAGTGGCCACAGGTGCCTTGTGCGATTGCACGGCTCATTTGTCACTGGATGGTCAGCTCCATCCATGCTGGCATTGCTTGTGCAAGTTTCTATCTGCTGAATTTAGCTACACTATTAGAGAGAACAGTTATTGGTTATGAAATTAGCATTAGAAGAGTAGAGACATTTTCTAAAAGGGACTAATTTCCCCATAATGATTATCACAAGGGGCGTAGTGAGGGTGGAACGAGTGGAGCTTGAGCTTCAGGCGCCGCTGGGGACAGAAGGCGACGGCTCTCTGTAACAGAGCTGAGAGACGAAAATTAGGGGGTAGGAGGAGATGACTGGAAGAGAGGGAAGGGGTGGCCACCACATTGCCTGCATGTTCCATATCACTGATTGCAGTGCAGAGAGTCCAGAGCAGTGTAGTGTGGTGTGTTGTAAGGGAAGAGGGGAGGATTGGAGGCTTGTCATAAGAACCTTCCTGGCTATCAGGAATCTGCATTCAGTGATATGGAACATGCAGGCAGTGTGGTGGACACCCCTTCCCTTTCCTCAGTCCTTTCCTTCTACCCATGGAGGTCAATCACATAGAAGCTCCACCCCTCCAGGCTAGAACGAGGAGCTGCTCTGCTGCTGCTGCTCTCTTGGTGAGAATTAATGGTTGTTTGTCTTTGGAGGTCATTCAGACCCGATCGCACGCTGCCTTTTTTCGCAGCCGTGCGATCGGGTCTGAACAGCGCATGCGTATGAACTGCAATTCGCAGGTGCGTCGGCCACCAGCGTCAGGGATCGCCGGGCAGCGACAGAACTAACGAAGAAAGCAATCGCACTGGCGATTTCAAGAAGACAGAAGGCGTTCGTGGGCGGCAACTCACCGTTTTCAGCGAGTGTCCGGAAAAACGCAGGCCGTTCGGGAGGAGGATTCCTGACGTCAGCACTGGTCCGGATCGTCGCAGCGGCTGAGTAAGTCTTGGGCTGTGCTGAAACTGCACAAACTTTTGTTTGTGCAGCTCACTGCACAGCCGATCGCACCCTTGCACAGAGATTACCCCCTCCCCTGTAGTCAGCGATTACCTGGTCGCAGCAGTGCAAAAAAAAACGCCTGCTTGCGACCAGGTCTGAATTACCCCCAAAGTTCCCTTTGCGATCAAGACCAGGAAGTTACAGCACGAGAAGGCAGTAGATAACTTCCGCCCTTACAGCACCTAAATGTTTTATCCGTTCTCCGTTCGTTTGAGGTTATTTAGTTTTAACTATGCACCACTATACCTGCGCGGGCTCGCTTAGCTTGCCACGCTTTGCTCGCCACAGGTTACTATTCCAAATAGTTTGTGACATGGACCCAGGGGCTTATAGGAAAGGTCCTCTTCACGAAGGGTAACTAGATGCTACCGAGAATTAATGTGTGTATATACAGTGTTTTTATGTGTGTGTGTGTGTGTGTGTGTGTGTGTGTGTATATGTATGTATGTATGTATGTATGTATATGTGTGTGTGTGTAACTGTGTATATGTCTGTGTGCCTTTGTATGTGTTTATGTGTACACATGTATATGTCTGTGTGTGCTTACGTATATCTGTGTGTATATGTGTGTGTGTGTGTGTGTATATATCTTTGTATACAGTATGTGTGAGCATATGTGTGTCTTTATGTATGTCTGTGTGTATATCAGGGACGTGCAGTCAGGGGAGGCAGTGCAATGATTAAGATAATACAAAGAAGATGCATATGACACATATTCTGTGTCATATGTATCTTCTTAATATTATTCTTTGCATTGCTGTTTTCTTTTTGTGTTTGGGAGGCACCGATCGTGGTGCCTCCCGTTGTCACTGGGGAAAGTATGGGGAGCGGGGGGTGGGCACGGGCGGGGACTAGCCATGGGCTGTAAAAGCCCATTGAAAATATATGGGAAAGGGGCACCATTAGTGGTGCCGCTTTCATACAGGGACGTGCTTTCAACCTATGAAAGCATGTCCCTGTCAGTGAGGCCACAGTGATTGGCCAGCGGATCCGTCACTGGATCCGCTGTCAATCACTGTGTGGGCGACGCTGGCGGAGGAGGTGCGGGCGGCTGGATGCGGCGATGGTGCGGGCGACGGGATGCGGTGGTGGTGCGGGCGGCGGCGGTGCGGGTGGCGGGTTGCGGCGGCGGTGGAAATTTACCTTTATCCTGCAGAGTTTGGCAGCGGAGCGGTTCCAGTTTCAAAAATGGCGCCTCAGCGTCATTTTTGAAATTCAAGATGGCAGCCGCGAGCCAATCACGGCTCGCCGCGTCATCGCCCCGCCCCCTCCGGCTGACTTATATAAGTCAGCGCGAGGCGGAGGAGAGTCAGTCCGACGGCGGAGGAGGAGCAGTGAAGAGCTCCTGAAGAAAGAAGACGCCGGAAGTCCTGGCTGGGCGGCGGCTATGCAAAAGAGCTTAGCAGCCGCCGCCCACCAGGTGAAGACGCTGGAAGCCCTGGGGGGGTGGCGCCCCCCAGGTGAAGACGCCGGAAGCCCTGGGAAGGCGGCGGCCACGCAAAAGAGCTTAAAGGCCGCCGCCCCCAGGTGAAGACCCAGTTTAATAAAGCTTATTTTCAAGACGTGTGGTGTTTTATTTTAATATTTTCTTTACAGGTGGACTACAGGTGCCAGCTGGCCCTTTATGTCCGGGCATGCTGGCACTTGTGGTTCTCCAAGTGCCAGCATGCTGGGGCAGGCTTGCTGGGACCTGTAGGCTACCTGTAAAGAACAATGGCCCTCATTCCGAGTTGATCGGTCGCAAGGCGAATTTAGCAGAGTTACACATGCTAAGCCTACGCCTACTGGGAGTGTATCTTAGCATCCTAAAATTGCGACCGATGTATTCGCATTATTGCGATCAAAAACTACTTAGCAGTTTTAGAGTAGCTCCACACTTACTCTGCCTGTGCGATCAGTTCAGTGCTTGTCGTTCCTGGATTGACGTCAGAAACACACCCAGCGTTCGCTCAGACACTCCCCCGTTTCTCCGGCCACTCCTGCGTTTTTTCCGGAAACGGTAGCGTTTTCATCCACACGCCCCTAAAACGCCGTGTTTCCGCCCAGTAACACACATTTCCTGTCAATCACACTACGATCGCCGGAGCGAAGAAAATGCCGTGAGTAAAAATCCTATCTTCATAGCAAAGTTACTTGGCGCAGTCGCAGTGCGACTATTGCGCATGCGCACTAAGCGAAATTTCACTGCAATGCTATGAAAAATAACGAGCGATCAACTCGGAATGAGGGCCAATATTACTATTCATTGCAGGTGGACTACGGGTGCCAGCAGGCCCTTTATGTCTGGGTATGCTGGCACTTGTGGTTCTCCCAAGTGCCAGCATGCTGGGGCAGGCTTGCTGGGACCTGTAGGCCACCTGTAAAGAACAATATTAACACACAATGAACCCCGCACCAACCGCCACCAGGGGTGCGGGGCAAAGCACTGAGCTATCAGCCCAGTGCTGGTTATTGCTTGGGAGGGGGGACCCCATTTTTATTTTTTGGGGTTCCCACTTTCCGAGGAATTCCAACCCTAGGCTGGGGGGCAGATTAATGTTATGGCAGGGGGACACCACACTGAGTGTCTCCCCTGCTATGGCATTACTCCCCCTGGCTGGTTCTGCCTAGTGCTGGTTTTACTGATGTGTTGGGGGACCACACTTTTTTTTTTTTTTTTTTTTGGGGGGGGAGGGCTAGTTAGCTGCCAGTGCCTCCCCAACCAGTGACCTCACCGCACGTCACTGGTGTATATGTATGTGTTTATGTATGGCTGTGTGTATATGTGTATATCTGTGTGTATATTTGTGTGTTTCTGTGTGTATGTATATGTGTATATATCTGTGTATATGTGTGTGTGTTTATGTATGTCTGTGTGTGTATATCTGTGTGTATATTTGTTTCTTTGTGTATCTATATGTACATATATCTGTGTATATGTGTGTTTATGTATGTCTGTGTGTATATTTATATGTGTATATCTGTGTGCATATTTGTGTGTTTGTGTGTGTATGTATATGTGCATATATCTGTGTATATGTGTGCCTAAATGTGTGTGAATCTTTGTATGTATGTATGTATGTATGTATGTATGTATGCATGTTACATAGTAACTAAGGTTGAAAAAAGACAATTGTCCATCGAGTTCAACCTATCTGTGGTCTCCTATGCAGTCTTATTATAGGACTAGTTATTTTTATGTTAGGACTAGTTACATTAACTATAATGCGTGCCTATGCACCATAACCCTGAATATCCAATAGGAATTTATCTAACCCATTCTTAAAGGTGTTGACTGCTTCCGCAGTTACTACTCTCTCAGGCAGGGAATTCCAAACACGTATTGTCCTTACTGTGAAAAAACCTTTTCGCCTCAATGTGCGGAAACTCCTCTCCTCTAACCTAAGCGAGTGACCACGTGTCCTTTGTGCTGATCTTATTGAAAACAGGTCCCTCCCAAGCTCTGTGTATTGACCCCATATATATTTGTAGATGTTGATCATGTCCCCTCTTAGTCTCCTCTTTTCCAATGTAAACATGCCTAGCCTTGCAAGCCTTTCCTCGTATTCCAGCGTCTCCATGCCCTTGATTAGTTCGGTCGCCCGCCTCTGAACCTTTTCTAGCTCCAGGATATCCTTCTTGTAATATGGTGCCCAAAATTGCACACAGTATTCAAGATGTGGCCTCACTAGTGATTTATATAATGGAAGTATAATACTCTCGTCCCTTGCATCAATTCCCCGTTTTATGCATGCTGATTTCTTATTAGCCTTCTTTGCTACACTGGGTACTGCTGCTTAATTTGTTATCTATGTGAACCCCTAAGTCTTTTTCCAGTACAGAATCCCCTAATATTACCCCATTTAGTATGTAGGTGTAATTGTTGGTCTTGACCCCACAGTGCATTACCTTACACTTGTCTGTGTTGAATCTCATTCTCCATTTTGCTGCCCATGGTTCCAGTTTAGTTAAGTCGTTCTGAAGAGACTCAGCATCCCCCTCCGGATTTATAACCTTACACAATTTGGTATCGTCTGCGAAAATTGACACCATGCTCTCTAGACCTACTGTTAGGTCGTTGGTGAAAATGTTGAAAAAAAGTGGTCCAAGTACAGACCCTTGTGGCACACCACTTAGTACTTTAGTCCAATTTGAAAATGATCCATTGACCACAATGCGCAGCTCCCTATTATCTAACCAATTACTGACCCAAGTGCATATTGTGCTCCCTAGCCCTATTTCTTGTAGCTTACAGATACGACGCATATGTGTTACAGTGTCGAAAGCTTTGGCAAAGTCTAAAAAGATTATATCCACCTCCTTACCCTTATCCAGGTTCGCACTTACTGTTTCATAAAAGCCAAGTAAGTTGGTCTGACATGATCTGTCCTTCACAAATCCATGTTGGTTCCTTTTAATGACCTTATTTGCTTCAAGGAACTTTTGAATACTGTCCCTTAGAATACCTTCCAATACTTTCCCCACTATAGATGTAAGACTAACTGGTCTATAATTACCTGCTTCAGCTTTGCTCCCCTTTTTAAATATCGGCACTACCTCCGCTATACGCCAGTCCTTGGGAACCATACCCGATTTAACCGAATCCATGAAGATCAAAAATAAAGGTCTTGCTAGTTCAGCGTACAGCCCCATAAGAACCCTCGGGTGAATTCCATCGGAACCAGGTGACTTATTAATCTTTAACTTTTTTAATTGGTCACAGACTACCTCCTCACACAAATAAGCATTTAGCAGTGGGACATTATCTTTGTTGAGATTTTGTGTTAGACCCAGCATTTGGTCCTCTCTGGTAAATACCGTAGAAAAAAAACTGTTTCTTTTGTTTGCTATGTCATTATCATTTTTGATTAAGACTCCCCTCTTGTCCTTTAAAGGGCCTATAGTCTCCTTCTTTAGAACAGGTGATGGTAATCTGCGCACTGAGGTGTTAGGTGTTAGCTGGGTCGGGGTGTGCTGCAAGTTCAGGGGATGTCCAGTCCCTATTGTTACAATCTTAAAGAATGGGTACACAATGCAAGAACACAATGTGAGAAATTTAACTGCGCTCTACCCCTGATGTTCATATGTCTCAATCTGTTTAAATCGGAAATACCTGTGCTGTTTCTTAGCTTGAGATCAATAATACCAGTGAGTGGAAAAGTATAACTAAAAGGTGTTTTATTGATTGCTAATTGGACAGGGTATGCGTTCCAAACAAAGTCCAAATGCTGTCCTTCTCTTAAGTGAAAGTCCAACAAGCTCTTTCTATTACTGAAAGTGCCCTTTTAGATGCAAGGAGTAATAACTTCAAAACGTCCTTTTCCTAGTAATAGTTCACATTGAATTGACAGTCTTTGATCCTTAATGAAGTAACAGAGACCGGCGTCCCATGTCTCTGTTGAGGTCTAGTGGATTAAAGTCCTCACCGTTGCAGCCGTGTTCGTGAGGAGTCCGGGTGCGGGTCTGCGCCAAGATTCTGGAGGGGCTCTGGACCAGTCAGCTAACGGCGATCAGCACTTGCTCGCTCGGTTCGTCCTTGTACGGATTCACCGTGAGCCTGCTGTCTTCACCGTGCCGATCCTGTGTCCGTGGAGAGGGTGCGCCGCTGTGGAACCTGTCCGGGAATCCACAGCAAGGCACACCAGTCCACTTGTCGAGCCGCACCTGCAGTCTCCCTCCTCGCCGCCCGTCCGCCTGCACTCACTTACCCGTTTTGCTGCGCTGTTACTGCAAGCTCGTCGTCGGTGCTCCGGGGTTCCTCTTGCATCCACTGACCGCTTTGATGTAGTTGCTTTCCTCTGTGTCCTCCAACGCGTTTCAGCCGGGTCTGGCCTTCCTCTGGGAGTTTGCAATTAAGAATGTTCATGCCATGAGGGTTTTTATATCATGGTGTAGGGGCGGGATCTTCATTCATTCGTCTTTGTCTTAGTGCCTGATTGGTTTTTCCAAATGTCCATCATAGATGTCTGACAGTCTGTATTGGCTGGTGATAACACTGTGTCCACTGAGTGTTGTTGAGTTCTAAACATTTTTATTTATTTAGTCATATCCCATAGCAACTTATTATAAGGTGTGTTTGTATTTGGAGTGTTTAAAGTGCTGTTACCATTATCCTACTGTTAAATTACCCATTAACTAGACGAACTGCTGTATCTGTGACACTATGTCCCCTGTAAGTGAGACAAATGTTGTTCTTATTGTAAATACTTTTGTTATGAGGTGTTTAACATCTATGTTTTTCCTTGATGTCACATTGTAGAGGGCAATAATTCCTTTTGAGTGTGGTTAACTATATAGTTCGATATGGATCCTGTTGCCATAATGGTTGGTGAGATACAATGAATAGATATTAAACAACAGAAACGTTTTGCCATACTAATAGCTGAGAAAGAATAGATAGGTGTTGCATGACAGAAAAGTTCTTTTGAAGTGAAACTTGACTGTCTGAATCCCTTAGTTCTAGTCCCCAGTCTAACCTAGTAAATGTCAAAAAAAGTGTGTTCCCTAATTCCTTCTTGTATGTTAAAATATCTAGTGCTCTCCATTGGATATATTGTTCTATCACTGATGAATCCTGTCTCCTAACATGAAGGTTAGTTGGTCAAAAGCAGATATATTGTTAGTAGAGTAAAGTAAGTATGACTAAATGTACAAAGAAATAACGATGCTGCTGTTGTGAAGGTTACTGGGGTAGAATAAACAAGGGGGGGGGATTTGTTTTGTAGTGGGACCAAAAAGAACCCTAAAGGAACCCGTAACTCTCATGGTTCCAATACCTTATTTACATATAATGGACCTAATTTCATTGTCAAGGTTCAGGCCTTTGGGTGCGAGAGTACCTAGTGCTATAATTGTGTGAAGTTCTTCTTTGTTGATGCTGTTTAAATAATCGCCTCCTCTCCAGTTCTTCTTAACCTCTTTGAGTCCTACAAAGCTAAACCCTGAGGGATTGGACCCATGGTGATCTCTAAAGTGTACCGATAGAGGATGATCCTCTACCTCTTTTTTTATGTTGCGGATATGTTCTCCTACCCTTACCTTAAGGGGTCTGATGGTTCGTCCTATGTACTGCATTGGACATGGGCATTCCAACAGGTAAATGATGCCCTTGCTGTGGCATGTGATTCTATCCCTGATTTTGTAGATTTGGGAATTGGATGTCGACTTTTTGATAACTGTGGGCCTTGTGCTCCTTGCTTTTGTCGTTTTGCATCCTATGCATGTGCCACAGTGAAAAAAACCCCCTTTGTGATGCGTGTTATCTATGGTAGTCTGTACTGGTTTGGTCGGTGGTATATGACTGTGTACTAACTTTTTCTTGATATCTGGAATCTTCCGAAAAACTACTCTAGGTTCTACTGGTAGGATCTCTGATAAAGTGTGGTCTTGTAGGAGAATGGGCCAATGTTTCTTCAAGATATTTTTTATTTGATTTGCTTTGTTTGAATATTGTGTAATGAATAGTGGATCATCATTGGTGGCTTTTGTGTCGGGTTTCTTCTTGTAATTTAGTAGAGGTGCCCTTTCATCTTTCCTAACTGTTTCAAAGGCCAATTGGATTTTATCATTGTGGTATTTTCTATCCTTGAATTTCTTACTCAAAAGCTGCCCTTGTGTCTCAAAATCTTCTATCCTGGAACAATTCCTCCTGAGTCTTTTGAATTGTCCCATAGGTATACCATTTAACCATGTTGGGTGATGACCACTTGAAGCTAGAATGAAGCTGTTGACGGCAACTTGTTTATTGAATGTATTCGTGTGTATCTGATTTTCATGAATGTAAATATTGAGGTCTAAAAACTCGACTTTCTTTTGGCTGTATGTAATAGTGAATAGAAGGTTGCAATTGTTCTGATTGAGATGTGTGGTGAAGTCAATTAAGGAATTTTCGTTTCCCTGCCAGATGAAAAAAACATCATCTATGTACCTGGCCCAGAGGACGAGGTTCGCGTCGAGACTACGGTCAGACCAGATGACATCATCCTCCCACTTACTCATGAAGAGATTCGCGTAGCTCGGTGCAAACCTCGTCCCCATTGCTGTGCCAGTGACCTGGAGATAATGCTTGTTGTTGAACCACACATAATTATGCATTAATATGTATTTAATGCCTTTGAGGATGAACTCACGTTGTTCAAATGTCATCCCAGGATCCTGCTCTAAAAAGTGTTGTGTGCTGTCCAAACCCTGTGTATGGTCAATGATAGAATATAATGACTTTACATCACTGGTAGCTAGCCAATAATTGTCCTTCCATGCAATGGGTTTGAGTCTTGTGAGAATGTCTGTGGTGTCTCTAAGGTAGGCCTTTTGTTGTCTGACGTATGGCTATAAAAAGGTATCAATATATTGAGATAGGTTGGAAGTAATGGAACCTATTCCGGAAATTATGGGTCTGCCTGGTGGTTTGGTGGAATCTTTGTGCATTTTTGGTAGATAATAAAAGACTTGTATGATGGGATGTTGGATATTTAAATATGAAACAGGGATACTCACAACTGAGGAATATGCATATTTAAATATCCACAGCCATACGTCAGACAACAAAAGGCCTACCTTAGAGACACCACAGACATTCTCACAAGACTCAAACCCATTGCATGGAAGGACAATTACTGGCTAGCTACCAGTGATGTAAAGTCATTATATTCTATCATTGACCATACACAGGGTTTGGACAGCACACAACACTTTTTAGAGCAGGATCCTGGGATGACATTTGAACAACGTGATTTCATCCTCAAAGGCATTAAATACATATTAATGCATAATTATGTGTGGTTCAACAACAAGCATTATCTCCAGGTCACTGGCACAGCAATGGGGATGAGGTTTGCGCCGAGCTACGCGAATCTCTTCATGAGTAAGTGGGAGGATGATGTCATCTGGTCTGACCGTAGTCTCAACGCGAACCTCGTCCTCTGGGCCAGGTACATAGATGATGTTTTTTTCATCTGGCAGGGAAACGAAAATTCCTTAATTGACTTCACCACACATCTCAATCAGAACAATCGCAACCTTCTATTCACTATTACATACAGCCAAAAGAAAGTCGAGTTTTTAGACCTCAATATTTACATTCATGAAAATCAGATACACACGAATACATTCAATAAACAAGTTGACGTCAACAGCTTAATTCTAGCTTTAAGCAGTCATCACCCAACATGGTTAAATGGTATACCTATGGGACAATTCAAAAGACTCAGGAGGAATTGTTCCAGGATAGAAGATTTTGAGACACAAGGGCAGCTTTTGAGTAAGAAATTCAAGGAGAGAAAATACCACAATGATAAAATCCAATTGGCCTTTGAAACAGTTAGGAAAGATGAAAGGGCACCTCTACTAAATTACAAGAAGAAACCCGACACAAAAGCCACCAATGATGATCCACTTTTCATTACACAATATTCAAACAAAGCAAATCAAATAAAAAATATCTTGAAGAAACATTGGCCCATTCTCCTACAAGACCACACTTTATCAGAGATCCTACCAGTAGAACCTAGAGTAGTTTTTCGGAAGGCTCCAGATATCAAGAAAAAGTTAGTACACAGTCATATACCACCGACCAAACCAGTACAGACTACCATAGATAACACGCATCACAAAGGGGGTTTTTTTCACTGTGGCACATGCATAGGATGCAAAACGACAAAAGCAAGGAGCACAAGGCCCACAGTTATCAAAAAGTCGACATCCAATTCCCAAATCTACAAAATCAGGGATAGAATCACATGCCACAGCAAGGGCATCATTTACCTGTTGGAATGCCCATGTCCAATGCAGTACATAGGACGAACCATCAGACCCCTTAAGGTAAGGGTAGGAGAACATATCCGCAACATAAAAAAAGAGGTAGAGGATCATCCTCTATCGGTACACTTTAGAGATCACCATGGGTCCAATCCCTCAGGGTTTAGCTTTGTAGGACTCAAAGAGGTTAAGAAGAACTGGAGAGGGGGCGATTATTTAAACAGCATCAACAAAGAAGAACTTCGCACAATTATAGTACTAGGTACTCTCGCACCCAAAGGCCTGAACCGTGACAATGAAATTAGGTCCATTATATGTAAATAAGGTATTGGAACCATGAGAGTTACGGGTTCCTTTAGAGTTCTTTTTGGTCCCACTACAAAACAAATCCCCCCCCTTGTTTATTCTACCCCAGTAACCTTCACAACAGCAGCATCGTTATTTCTTTGTATATTTAGTCATACTTACTTTACTCTACTAACAATATATCTGCTTTTGACCAACTAACCTTCATGTTAGGAGACAGGATTCATCAGTGATAGAACAATATATCCAATGGAGAGCACTAGATATTTTAACATACAAGAAGGAATTAGGGAACACACTTTTTTTTGACATTTACTAGGTTAGACTGGGGACTAGAACTAAGGGATTCAGACAGTCAAGTTCCACTTCAAAAGAACTTTTCTGTCATGCATCACCTATCTATTCTTTCTCAGCTATTAGTATGGCAAAACGTTTCTGTTGTTTAATATCTATTCATTCTATCTCACCAACCATTATGGCAACAGGATCCATATCGAACTATATAGTTAACCACACTCAAAAGGAATTATTGCCCTCTACAATGTGACATCAATGAAAAACATAGACGTTAAACACCTCATAACAAAAGTATTTACAATAAGAACAACATTTGTCTCACTTACAGGGGACATAGTGTCACAGATACAGCAGTTCGTCTAGTTAATGGGTAATTTAACAGTAGGATAATGGTAACAGCACTTTAAACACTCCAAATACAAACACACCTTATAATAAGTTGCTATGGGATACGACTAAATAAATAAAAATGTTTAGAACTCAACAACCCTCAGTGGACACAGTGTTATCACCAGCCAATACAGACTGTCAGACATCTATGATGGACATTTGGAAAAACCAATCAGGCACTAAGACAGGGACGAATGAATGAAGATCCCGCCCCTACACCATGATTTAAAATCCCTCATGGCATGAACATTCTTAATTGCAAACTCCCAGAGGAAGGCCAGACTCGGCTGAAACGCGTTGGAGGACACCAAGGAAAGCAACTACATCAAAGCGGTCAGTGGATGCAAGAGGAACCCCGGAGCACCGACGACGAGCTTGCAGTAACAGCGCAGCAAAACGGGTAAGTGAGTGCAGGCGGACGGGCGGCGAGGAGGGAGACTGCAGGTGCGGCTCGACAAGTGGACTGGTGTGCCTCGCTGTGGATTCCCGGACAGGTTCCACAGTGGCGCACCCTCTCCACGGACACAGGATCGGCACGGTGAAGACAGCAGGCTCACGGTGAATCCGTACAAGGACGAACCGAGCGAGCAAGTGCTGATCGCCGTTAGCTGACCGGTCCAGAGCCCCTCCAGAATCTCGGCGCAGACCCGCACCCGGACTCCTCACGAACACGGCCGCAACGGTAAGGACTTTAATCCACTAGACCTCAACAGAGACACGGGACGCCGGTCTCTGTTACTTCATTAAGGATCAAAGACTGTCAATTCAATGTGAACTATTACTAGGAAAAGGACGTTTTGAAGTTATTACTCCTTGCATCAAAAAGGGCACTTTCAGTAATAGAAAGAGCTTGTTGGACTTTCACTTAAGAGAAGGACAGCATTTGGACTTTGTTTGGAACGCATACCCTGTCCAATTAGCAATCAATAAAACACCTTTTAGTTATACTTTTCCACTCACTGGTATTATTGATCTTAAGCTAAGAAACAGCACAGGTATTTCCGATTTAAACAGATTGAGACATATGAACATCAGGTGTAGAGCGCAGTTATATTTCTCACATTGTGTTCTTGCATTGTGTACCCATTCTTTTAGTCTCCTTCTTTAGTCTCTTACTGTTGATGTACTTAAATTTTTTTTATGTGTGGTGGTGGTGGTGGGTGGGGGCGCCGTGACATGACCCTGCTTCGGGTGTCTTGTCTCCACGCTTTGCCTCTTAATATTACTGATAAGAAAAGCTTGTACTTTAAGCCTGCTCATTGTTTAAACCCAAGACAAGACCATTGGGCCTTGTTTTTCTCAATTTTCAACTTCCAAGTGACATTTTGGGCAGGGTCACGTAACCATTAAGCTGACACATTGTCCTGGTCTCTAGCCACTGAGGAGAACTCTTCTGATGCCAAATATAATCCGATCATTAATCATATGTCTCTACTAGAGATGAGCGGGTTCGGTTCCTCGAGATCCGAACCCCCCCAAACTTCACCTATATTACACGGTTCCGAGGCAGCCTCGGATCTTCCCGCCTTGCTCGGTTAACACGAACGTGCCCGAACGTCATCATCCCGCTTTCGTATTCTCGCGAGATTTGTATTGCATATAAAGAGCCGCGCGTCGCCGCCATTTTCACTCGTGCATTGGGGATGATAGCGAGAGGACGTGGCTGCGTTCTCTCAGTTTCTGTGCTCAGTGTGCTGCAAATATCTGTGCTCAGTGTGCTGCAAATATCTGTGCTCAGTGTGCTGCAAATATCTACATTCTCTGCCTGAAAACGCTCCATATCTGTGCTGCATTGTAGTTGTGCGCAGTATATAGTAGGAGGACAGTGCAGAATTTTGCTGACCACCAGTACATATATAGCAGTATGGTACAGTAGTCCATTGCTCTACCTCTGTGTCATCAAGTATACTATCCATATCTGTGCTGCATTGTAGTTGTGCGCAGTATATAGTAGGAGGACAGTGCAGAATTTGCTAACCACCAGTATATCTATAGCAGTACGGTATAGTAGTCCATTGCTCTACCTGTGTGTCGTCAAGTATACTATCCATATATGTGCTGTATTGTAGTTGTGCGCAGTATATAGTAGGAGGACAGTGCAGAATTTTGCTGACCACCAGTATATATATATATATATATATATAGCAGTACGGTACAGTAGTCCATTGCTCTACCTCAGTGTCGTCAAGTATACTATCCATATCTGTGCTGCATTGTAGTTGTGCGCAGTATATAGTAGGAGGACAGTGCATAATTTTGCTGACCACCAGTATATATATAGCAGTACGGTACAGTAGGCCATTTCTCTACCTGTGTGTCGTCAAGTATACTATCCATATCTGTGCTGCATTGTAGTTGTGCGCAGTATATAGTAGGAGGACAGTGCAGAATTTTGCAAGTGGAGCAAGGCAGACTCAGGACTATATGACTGTGACAGCCCACTGGGTAGATATATTGCCTCCCGCAGCAAGAACAGCAGCGGCAGCACCAGTAGCAGAATATCGCAAACGCCAACTCGTTCCTAGGCAGGCTATGCTTTGTATCACAACTTTCCATATGAGGCACACAGCAGACAACCTCTTACGGAAACTGAGGAACATCATCGCAGAATGGCTTACCCCAATTGGACTTTCCTGGGAATTTGTGACATCGGACAATGCCACCAATATTGTGCGTGCATTACATCTGGGAAAATTCCAGCACATCCCATGTTTTTCACATACATTGAATTTGGTGGTGCAGAATTTTTTTTAAAACGACAGGGGCGGGGGCGTGGCTTGGCCGAGCATGGAGTAGGAAGCTAGGAGTTAGATCTCCGTCTATCCTGCCTTATATATCCTGATTCCCCCGCTCGTGGCTACTACTGACCCGGCTCACGCGTTGTGGCTTTTAACCCTGCTCATATTGAGGGGTCTGCGGGACTGTGTTTCTGCCCTGGGAAGCCGCTGGACGAATCGCGGCCTACACCGCTCGGCCTCACTCCTTCCGCCCGGCGCCATCTTGGGAACTAACGGCGGAGTCCGGAGCCGCGCTGGGACGGAGCTCCCTTCACTCGCACCCTCTGCTGTTTTCTACTGAACCGGAGGTCGTTGTGTCCCTGTCTCCTTCCACCTTGCGTCTGGCGGACTACATGTCCCTCTGTGGCGGTGATAGTTGCTGACGGTGCGGGGGTGCATCTGCCTACATGGACCGTCTCTCCTCACATCCCCTGCCTCTCTGCACTGCTGGTCGGAGCCTCCCAGTCTGCACTACTCTGCCTGCGGGGCTGCCTTGATACCTGCAACTACCCTGCTCTACCCACACTGCTGGGTGACGCTTCCATATCTACACTACTCTCTGAGAGGGTCCACTCAAAAGCCTGCTGTTGATTATACTGCCTGACTACTGACATTAAAGATTTCCTTTTCCTTGCCTGGGTTTATTCACCTGCGTGAGACTCTGGAGTCCTGGGGATTTTACAGCCTGTGGTGAGCACGTATTGTTTATTCTATATCATTGAATCCGTCCGTCTCCCATCATGGTACGTGGGGGCAGTGCTGCTGCTGCTACCGCTGCTGCTAAACTTGAGAAATATGCTAGAGGCTCTCAATCCTCCTCCCAACCCACCCGGGCTGCTGCTCCCCCATCCCCCTCTTCCCCCTCGGGATCACCACCTCGTGAAGACGACACGTCTCAGTCGACACAGCAAATTCTCTTAGCCATATCCACGTCCGAGCACAGAGTCATGGATAAAATTGGCCAAGTACAGGTGGATATCACTTTAATCAGGCATGACATGCAAAAGATTCGTGAACGGGTGGGGGAGGCGGAGCACCGTATCTCCGACCTAGAAGATGTCACCAATCCTCTTAAAGACGCAGTTTCCAACCTCACAACCCAGATGTCGGCAGTTAAGGCAAAACTCTCCGATATTGAAGGAAGACTGCGTCGTAATAACGTTCGCTTTGTGGGCCTCCCGGAGAGAGCGGAGGGCTCCTCCCCAGAATCGTTCCTCGAAACATGGCTTCTCCGCCTCTTTCAACGCGATGACTTTGGTCCTCAGTTCTCTGTGGAGAGGGCCCATCGATTGCCTGCCAGGGCTCCTCCCCCGGGCGCACCTGCACGCACTTTCATAGCCCGTTTTCTACATTACAGGGACCGGGATGCGGTCCTATGGCTGGCCCGCACACAGGGTCCTTTGAAATTTGACAACCATGATATTTCTGTTTACCCAGACTTTGCCGTAGAAGTCCAGAAGTCGCGTACGCAGTTCCTCCAGGTCAAAAGAAAGCTTCGTGACCATCAAATTCAATATGCCATGTTGTTTCCGGCATGTTTAAGGGTGGTGTATGATGGCTCCACACACTTCTTCAATACCCCTCAAGAGGCGGAGGCCTGGCTGGAGCGCAGACCCAGGCCCCCTATTTAGGGACTGTTTCTCCCTCAGAGGTCGCATTGACTGCTGGGTTCTGGACTCCTCCTAACCATGTAGCGGGAATGATCTTTATCTCTAGGAGCTGAATGCTAGGATATAGCCTTTTTGTAGAGGCATTAGTTGTCTCTACTCCCTAGGGTTGTTATAGGTTCTCAGCCTTAGTTTAGTTAGGTTTTTTTTGGGATCCAGGCGTGTCTAGTTTGGGATGGATATGCAGGGAGGGGGGGGGGGGTTTGGGATGTTCTAGGTTTGTTCTTCTTTTTGTACATGTATTGCTTCATGTGTCACTGTGCTATTTTTTTTTTCTTGAACTGTAATGTGTCCATGATTTCTTCTATGTATGCCTTCTGCTCTCCGTATGCTCTGCCTGTGTGCTGGCGGGGGGCCGTAGTGATCCCTTTGCTCCTTCCCCCTCTGCGTTATGGGTTCCTCTCTTTTGCGCGCCTTGCTTGCCTTGGATTTCCCTCTTCTCCTGCCTCTTCGTATTTGCCCCTTGCCCTTTTTCTCCTTCTGTCCTTTCTCTTTTGTATCCATGGCTGCAGGGGTTGATGGACTCCGCATACTCGGCTGGAATGTGAGGGGCCTGAATGACCGCATTAAGCGGGCTCTGGTTTTATCTCTGATGAGAAAGTATAGGGCAGATATCATATGCCTTTCCGAAACGCACCTAGTTGGTACTAGAACCTTGGCTCTCATGAAGCCCTGGGTGGGTCTCTCCTATCATTCCACCTTCTCTGCTAACTCCAGGGGGGTTTCAGTTTTGGTGCGGAAGTCAGTTAATTTCCACTTAGTTCATAGCCAAATTGACCAATATGGCAGGTATGTATTTCTTAGGGCCTATGTTAACCGTACACTTTTACACATACTTGCTGTCTACGTCCCTCCCCCCAACACTAATGAGGTACTCAGGCAGGCAATGTCGTTTCTTGCTACTTCTCCCTCAGCTCCGGTCCTTTGCATCGGTGACTTCAATAATGTTTTGGATAAAGTTTTAGATAGATGGGCTGAACTTCCCCCTTCTCTACCCTCTGCCTCCCCGTCCCCCACTCAGTTCGCGAGGTTGGTTTCCGAGCTTGGACTCCTGGATATTTGGAGGTTGAGACACCCTAAACAACTCCAATACTCCTGCCACTCGGCCAGCTTTCACTCGTTCTCGAGAATAGACTTGGCCCTCGTCTCCCCTGATCTCACTGCTAGAATACTGGATGTCCAGTACCTTCAGAGGGGAATCTCGGATCACTCACCTGTGCTGGTGGTCCTAGATTCTGTTCCTCCCTGTGGGGCTAAGCTCTGGAAATTGAATCCCTTCTGGTTGACCTTGCTGACTGACCACGAGGCCTTGCTTAGTGAATGGAGTGATTTTGGGGTTCATAATGCGTCCTGTTCTGATCCACTGGTTAAGCATGACGCATTTAAAGCTTCACTACGGGGCTCCTTCATACGACAAATAGCTAATGTCAAGAAATCTAGTAGGGAGGAAGAGATGCGCCTGGAGCTTGCCTGTTCCCAATCTGAATCTGCTTACCTCACTACTAGGACCCTTGATGATCGGGCAAGTTGGGATTTGGCCAGGAAAGCCTTGTCTGACCACTTGCTTAATAAATCAAAGCGCAAATTACTTTTCTCCCAGCACGCCCTCTATTCACAATCGGACACGGGGGGGTAGTTACTTGGCCTTTCTGGCTCGGGGAGAGAGAACGGGGGGTTCCATTCAGCAGGTCTGTAATACTCAGGGCGACATGGTATATGCCACTCCTGAAATAGCCCAGGTTTTCCAGTCCTTTTATTCTTCGTTGTATGCCTCTAGGGTCACCTATACCCCCACTCAATTACAGCAATATCTTTCAGACCTTGCCCTGCCACAGCTGTCCCAACAATCTGTAGATATTTTGGATGCTAATATCACCCCAGAGGAGGTTGAGGCTGCTATTGCCTCCTTCCCTAATAAAAAGGCCCCGGGTAGCGACGGTATACCGGTTGAAGTTTATAAACAATATCGTGCATACTTTGTCCCCTATCTTTTGACTCTCTTCAATACATTGATGGAGGGCGCTCGTCTACCTCCCTCTATGTCCGAAGCTATTATTGTGGTGATCCTTAAACCGGGTAAAGACCCTACGGCCCCGGAGTCCTACCGCCCGATCTCATTGCTACCTACTGATGTCAAGATTTTGGCCAAAATTCTGGCACTTAGACTCAATAGTGTTATCACCTCGATCATTCATGATGACCAGACAGGATTTATGCCAGGCAAGTCCACCCTCCAAAATTTGAGGCGACTGTTTTGTCACCTGCAGATGGAGGACCGCCCCGAGTCGGGGGCTGTGGTAGTTTCCTTGGATGCTGCCAAGGCCTTCGACTCTGTAGAATGGGAGTATTTGTGGGAAGTCCTTAGACGGTTTGCTTTTGGCCCCAAATTCATACGCTGGGTACAATTACTCTATTCCTCCCCCGTGGCTCGAATATCTGTCAATGGCTATGTGACGTCCCCATTTGCTTTGTCCCGTGGTACCAGACAGGGCTGCCCACTCTCCCCTGCCCTTTTTGCCCTGGCTGTAGAGCCATTAGCATGTTTCATCAGAGCGTCCCCTGATGTTAGGGGCATCACCATTGACGGACATGAGGATGTTATTGCATTATATGCCGATGACATGCTCTTGTTCCTCAGAGACCCTGATGCTTCCCTGACCTCCCTTCTGGGTATTGTTGATACATTTGGCCTTTACTCCGGCCTGACTATCAACTGGAATAAATCTAATGTCTTTCCCATCTCTGGTATTCTTCCTGACCCGTTGCCAGATGTGTCCTCCTTGGCCTGGACCCTTCGCTTTCAGTATCTTGGTGTCTGGATCACTCCTAATGTTAAGTCTTTTGTACATCAAAACATTGACCAGGTCACGGTGGATCTGAAGCGACGGGTTCATGTATGGAAGAAGCTTCCCCTTACTGTCACGGGTCGCATTAACCTTATCAAGATGGCGATGCAACCAAAGTATCTTTATCTATTGCAGCACTCTCCTACTTATATCCCCAAGAAAATATTCACTAACATTGATAGTGTGCTTTCCTCCTCTGTTTGGGGCGACAAAACACCTAGGGTTGCCCTGAGAGCTCTGGTTAGGGCTAAACCGGATGGAGGTTTGGGCTTTCCCAATCTCCGGGCCTATTATATAGCTGCTCAGCTTGCACACCTGTCTAATTGGATTCTCAGTAGGGATAGTCTCACATTTGAGAGATTCTTTGCCGAGTGTGTGGGGTCTCATTTCTCCCCTCTCCATTTTCTTCTTTCTGCCTCTTCTACTGCTGGTCTTCCTCCTTTGCTCCGACAATCGCTACTTGTGTGGCGTCAGGCTCACTCCTATTATTCATGGCAAGGCACAGACTCTGACACGCCACTTTGGTTCAAGCCAAGATATAGGGAGTTGTTGCAGCTCTCACAGGACAACATATGGATTGGGGCGGGCCTTACCACAGTCTCGCAACTGTATGATAATGGTGTTTTCAAGTCTTTCGCACAACTGAAGGAGGAGCTTGAAATATCCAATAGATCATTTTATCGCTATCTACAGCTCCGCCATGCGCTGCAGGCACAGTTTGGGGCCTCGCCCCCGCCCATTTCTGACTCCCCGATTAAAGATATGGTTAGGAATTTGGGTACAAGACACCAAGTTTCCATTTTATATAGTAGTCTGAATGCCCACATCTGTCCGAATATATTTGACCAACTTAAACTCAAATGGGAACAAGACATTGGCCCAATTGCAGACGACCAGTGGCTACAGGTGTTGAGCTCACTTAAATACTCTACTCAGTGTATCAAATATCAGCAGGTTTATTTCTTTGTTCTGCATAGGACATACAGAACTCCAGTTTCTTTGTATAAAGCAGGCCTACAGCCTGATAGTACCTGCCCCAGATGTGGTGCCCTTGAATCTACTTTTTGGCACCTATTATGGCTGTGCCCCACTGTGCATGCCTTTTGGGAAGCAGTTTGGGCGGACATTCTGCTCACTGAACCTACGCTGCCCCCCCTTTCTTCTACTATATGTATGTTTGCGCTAGACTTAGAGGAATCCTACTGCCCGGCACTATACAAATATGTTCTTTGCCTGACTACCTTAGCTAAGGTGATTATAGCGCGTATATTGCTACTTCTTCCCCCAATGTGTACAACTGGCGAGCCCTAGTAAATGAGGTGTCAGGACATGAGAGGTTTACACATAGGTCTAGAGGGACCCTACCCCATTACTTTAGCAAGTGGGACAGGTGGAACACCTCCCGTCTGGCTACAGCTGGAGCACTATTCTCTAACTAATTGAGGCTTCATATTTGAATTCGCGATGTTGCCGTGACAATTACAGGTTGAGTATCCCTTATCCAAAATGCTTGGGACCAGAGGTATTTGGGATATCGGATTTTTCCGTATTTTGGAATAATTGCATACCATAATGAGATATCATGGTGATGGGACCTAAATCTAAGCACAGAATGCATTTATGTTTCATATACACCTTATACACACAGCCTGAAGGTCATTTTAGCCAATATTTTTTATAACTTTGTGCATTAAACAAAGTGTGTCTACATTCACACAATTCATTTATGTTTCATATGCACCTTATACACACAGCCTGAAGGTCTTATAATACAATATTTTTAATAACTTTGTGTATTAAACAAAGTTTGTGCACATTGAGCCATCAGAAAACAAAGGTTTCACTATCTCACTATCACTCAAAAAAGTCCGTATTTCGGAATATTCCGTATTTCGGAATATTTGGATAAGGGATACTCAACCTGTATTATCTTTTTCCATGTGACACTGTGACACAGATGGTATTAATTACTGTATTTTCCCTGTAATTTTTTTTTCTCTGTTTTGTTTGTTGTTCTGGTTTTGTTCTGTATTTAATGTTGTTGTTTTTTTTTTAATCTTGTCCCTGTGAAAAACTCTAATAAAAAACTACACAAGTTAAAAAAAAAAAAAAACGACAGGGGCATGCAAGAGATGCTGTCGGTGGCCCGAAGAATTGCGGGCCACTTTCGGCATTCAGCCACCGCGTGCCGAAGACTGGAGCACCAGCAAACACACCTGAACCTGCCCCGCCATCATCTGAAGCAAGAGGTGGTAACTAGGGATGAGCGGGTTCGGTTCCTCGGAATCGGAACCCGCCCGAACTTCATGTTTTTTTACACGGGGCCGAGCGACTCGGATCTTCCCGCCTTGCTCGGTTAACCCGAGCGCGCCCGAACGTCATCATCCCGCTGTCGGATTCTCGCGAGGCTCGGATTCTATCGCGAGACTTGGATTCTATATAAGGAGCCGCGCGTCGCCGCCATTTTCACACGTGCATTGAGATTCATAGGGAGAGGACGTGGCTGGCGTCCTCTCCATTTATAGAGAAGAGAGTGAGACAGTAGAGAGAGACACAGTAGTAATTTTGGGGAGCATTAGGAGGAGTACTAGTTACTTGCTGAAGTGATAGATAGTGTGACTGTATATTATCTGACTTGTGGGGGAGACACTGACAGTGGGGAGCAGTTAGAGTCTGAGAGCAGGACTCAGGAGTACATATAACGTACAGTGCACACTTTTGCTGCCAGAGTGCCACACTGCCATTGTGACCACACTGACCACCAGTATAATATATATTGTGATTGTCTGCTTAGGAGTACTACTTGCAAGTTGCTGATAGTGTGACCAGTGACCTGACAACCAGTCACCACCAGTTTAATATATATATATATATATATATATATATATATATAATTGTATATAATATATATATAATATTGTATACCACCTACCCGTGGTTTTTTTTTTTCTTTCTTCTTTATACATACTACTATAGTAGCTTACTGTAGCAGTCTGCGGTGCTGCTGAGCTGACAGTGTCCAGCAGGTCCGTCATCAGTCATTACATAATAAATATATATACCTGTCCGGCTGCAGTACTAGTGATATTATATATATATATATTGATTTCATCTCATTATCATCCAGTCTATATTAGCAGCAGACACAGTACGGTAGTCCACGGCTGTAGCTACCTCTGTGTCGGCAGTCGCTCGTCCATCCATAATTGTATACCACCTACCCGTGTTTTTTTTTTTTCTTTCTTCTTTATACATACTACTATAGTAGCTTACTGTAGCAGTCTGCGGTGCTGCTGAGCTGACAGTGTCCAGCAGGTCCGTCATCAGTCATTACATAATAAATATATATACCTGTCCGGCTGCAGTACTAGCGATATTATATATATATATATTGATTTCATCTCATTATCATCCAGTCTATATTAGCAGCAGACACAGTACGGTAGTCCACGTCTGTAGCTACCTCTGTGTCGGCAGTCGCTCGTCCATCCATAATTGTATACCACCTACCCGTGGTTTTTTTTTTTTCTTTCTTCTTTATACATACTACTATAGTAGCTTACTGTAGCAGTCTGCGGTGCTGCTGAGCTGACAGTGTCCAGCAGGTCCATCATCAGTCATTACATAATAAATATATATACCTGTCCGGCTGCAGTACTAGTGATATTATAAATATATATATTGATTTCATCTCATTATCATCCAGTCTATATTAGCAGCAGACACAGTACGGTAGTCCACGGCTGTAGCTACCTCTGTGTCGGCAGTCGCTCGTCCATCCATAATTGAATACCACCTACCCGTGGTTTTTTCTTTTTCTTTCTTCTTTATACATACTACTATAGTAGCTTACTGTAGCAGTCTGCGGTGCTGCTGAGCTGACAGTGTCCAGCAGGTCCGTCATCAGTCATTACATAATAAATATATCTACCTGTCCGGCTGCAGTACTAGTGTGATATAATATATATTGATTTCATCTCATTATCATCCAGTCTATATTAGCAGCAGACACAGTACGGTAGTCCACGGCTGTAGCTACCTCTGTGTCGGCAGTCGCTCGTCCATCCATAATTGTATACCACCTACCCGTGGTTTTTTTTTTCTTTCTTCTTTATACATACTACTATAGTAGCTTACTGTAGCAGTCTGCGGTGCTGCTGAGCTGACAGTGTCCAGCAGGTCCGTCATCAGTCATTACATAATAAATATATATACCTGTCCGGCTGCAGTACTAGTGATATTATATATATATATATATTGATTTCATCTCATTATCATCCAGTCTATATTAGCAGCAGACACAGTACGGTAGTCCATGGCTGTAGCTACCTCTGTGTCGGCAGTCGCTCGTCCATCCATAATTGTATACCACCTACCCGTGGTTTTTTTTTTCTTTCTTCTTTATACATACTACTATAGTAGCTTACTGTAGCAGTCTGCGGTGCTGCTGAGCTGACAGTGTCCAGCAGGTCCGTCATCAGTCATTACATAATAAATATATATACCTGTCCGGCTGCAGTACTAGTGATATTATATATATATATTGGTTTCATCTCATTATCATCCAGTCTATATTAGCAGCAGACACAGTACGGTAGTCCACGGCTGTAGCTACCTCTGTGTCGGCAGTCGCTCGTCCATCCATAAGTATACTAGTATCCATCCATCTCCATTGTTTACCTGAGGTGCCTTTTAGTTGTGCCTATTAAAATATGGAGAACAAAAATGTTGAGGTTCCAAAATTAGGGAAAGATCAAGATCCACTTCCACCTCGTGCTGAAGCTGCTGCCACTAGTCATGGCCGAGACGATGAAATGCCAGCAACGTCGTCTGCCAAGGCCAATGCCCAATGTCATAGTACAGAGCATGTAAAATCCAAAACACCAAATATCAGTAAAAAAAGGACTCCAAAATCTAAAATAAAATTGTCGGAGGAGAAGCGTAAACTTGCCAATATGCCATTTACCACACGGAGTGGCAAGGAACGGCTGAGGCCCTGGCCTATGTTCATGGCTAGTGGTTCAGCTTCACATGAGGATGGAAGCACTCAGCCTCTCACTAGAAAACTGAAAAGACTCAAGCTGGCAAAAGCACCGCAAAGAACTGTGCGTTCTTCGAAATCCCAAATCCACAAGGAGAGTCCAATTGTGTCGGTTGCGATGCCTGACCTTCCCAACACTGGACGTGAAGAGCATGCGCCTTCCACCATTTGCACGCCCCCTGCAAGTGCTGGAAGGAGCACCCGCAGTCCAGTTCCTGATAGTCAGATTGAAGATGTCAGTGTTGAAGTACACCAGGATGAGGAGGATATGGGTGTTGCTGGCGCTGGGGAGGAAATTGACAAGGAGGATTCTGATGGTGAGGTGGTTTGTTTAAGTCAGGCACCCGGGGAGACACCTGTTGTCCGTGGGAGGAATAGGGCCGTTGACATGCCTGGTGAAAATACCAAAAAAATCAGCTCTTCGGTGTGGAAGTATTTCACCAGAAATGCGGACAACATTTGTCAAGCCGTGTGTTGCCTTTGTCAAGCTGTAATAAGTAGGGGTAAGGACGTTAACCACCTCGGAACATCCTCCCTTATACGTCACCTGCAGCGCATTCATAATAAGTCAGTGACAAGTTCAAAAACTTTGGGCGACAGCGGAAGCAGTCCACTGACCAGTAAATCCCTTCCTCTTGTAACCAAGCTCACGCAAACCACCCCACCAACTCCCTCAGTGTCAATTTCCTCCTTCCCCAGGAATGCCAATAGTCCTGCATGCCATGTCACTGGCAATTCTGACGAGTCCTCTCCTGCCTGGGATTCCTCCGATGCATCCTTGCGTGTAACGCCTACTGCTGCTGGCGCTGCTGTTGTTGCTGCTGGGAGTCGATGGTCATCCCAGAGGGGAAGTCGTAAGCCCACTTTTACTACTTCCACCAAGCAATTGACTGTCCAACAGTCCTTTGCGAGGAAGATGAAATATCACAGCAGTCATCCTGTTGCAAAGCGGATAACTGAGGCCTTGACAACTATGTTGGTGTTAGACGTGCGTCCGGTATCCGCCGTTAGTTCACAGGTAACTAGACAATTTATTGAGGCAGTGTGCCCCCGTTACCAAATACCATCTAGGTTCCACTTCTCTAGGCAGGCGATACCGAGAATGTACACGGACGTCAGAAAAAGACTCACCAGTGTCCTAAAAAATGCAGTTGTACCCAATGTCCACTTAACCACGGACATGTGGACAAGTGGAGCAGGGCAGGGTCAGGACTATATGACTGTGACAGCCCACTGGGTAGATGTATGGACTCCCGCCGCAAGAACAGCAGCGGCGGCACCAGTAGCAGCATCTCGCAAACGCCAACTCTTTCCTAGGCAGGCTACGCTTTGTATCACCGGTTTCCAGAATACGCACACAGCTGAAAACCTCTTACGGCAACTGAGGAAGATCATCGCGGAATGGCTTACCCCAATTGGACTCTCCTGTGGATTTGTGGCATCGGACAACGCCAGCAATATTGTGTGTGCATTAAATATGGGCAAATTCCAGCACGTCCCATGTTTTGCACATACCTTGAATTTGGTGGTGCAGAATTTTTTTAAAAACGACAGGGGCGTGCAAGAGATGCTGTCGGTGGCCAGAAGAATTGCGGGACACTTTCGGCGTACAGGCACCAAGTACAGAAGACTGGAGCACCACCAAAAACGCCTGAACCTGCCCTGCCATCATCTGAAGCAAGAAGTGGTAACGAGGTGGAATTCAACCCTCTATATGCTTCAGAGGTTGGAGGAGCAGCAAAAGGCCATTCAAGCCTATACAATTGAGCACGATATAGGAGGTGGAATGTACCTGTCTCAAGCGCAGTGGAGAATGATTTCAACGTTGTGCAAGGTTCTGCAACCTTTTGAACTTGCCACACGTGAAGTCAGTTCAGACACTGCCAGCCTGAGTCAGGTCATTCCCCTCATCAGGCTTTTGCAGAAGAAGCTGGAGGCATTGAAGGAGGAGCTAAAAGGGAGCGATTCCGCTAGGCATGTGGGACTTGTGGATGGAGCCCTTAATTCGCTTAACAAGGATTCACGGGTGGTCAATCTGTTGAAATCAGAGCACTACATTTTGGCCACCGTGCTCGATCCTAGATTTAAAACCTACCTTGGATCTCTCTTTCCGGCAGACACAAGTCTGCTGGGGTTCAAAGACCTGCTGGTGAGAAAATTGTCAAGTCAAGCGGAACGCGACCTGTCAACATCTCCTCCTTCACATTCTCCCGCAACTGGGGGTGCGAGGAAAAGGCTCAGAATTCCGAGCCCACCCGCTGGCGGTGATGCAGGGCAGTCTGGAGCGACTGCTGATGCTGACATCTGGTCCGGACTGAAGGACCTGACAACGATTACGGACATGTCGTCTACTGTCACTGCATATGATTCTCTCACCATTGAAAGAATGGTGGAGGATTATATGAGTGACCGCATCCAAGTAGGCACGTCAGACAGTCCGTACTTATACTGGCAGGAAAAAGAGGCAATTTGGAGGCCCTTGCACAAACTGGCTTTATTCTACCTAAGTTGCCCTCCCACAAGTGTGTACTCCGAAAGAGTGTTTAGTGCCGCCGCTCACCTTGTCAGCAATCTGCGTACGAGGTTACTTCCAGAAAATGTGGAGAAGATGATGTTCATTAAAATTAATTATAATCAATTCCTCCGTGGAGACATTGACCAGCAGCAATTGCCTCCACAAAGTACACAGGGAGCTGAGATGGTGGATTCCAGTGGGGACGAATTGATAATCTGTGAGGAGCGGGATGTACACGGTGATATATCGGAGGATGATGATGAGGTGGACATCTTGCCTCTGTAGAGCCAGTTTGTGCAAGGAGAGATTGATTGCTTCTGTTTTGGTGGGGGCCCAAACCAACCAGTCATTTCAGCCACAGTCGTTTAGCAGACCCTGTCACTGAAATGATGGTTTTGTTAAAGTGTGCATGTCCTGTTTATACAACATAAGGGTGGGTGGGAGGGCCCAAGGACAATTCCATCATGCACTTCTTTTTTATTTTTTTTATCTCTGCATCATGTGATGTTTGGGGCTAATTTTTTTAAGTGCCATCCTGTCTGACACTGCAGTGCCACTCCTAGATGGGCCAGATGTTTGTGCCGGCCACTTGGGTCGCTTAGCTTAGCCATCTAGCGACCTTGGTGCACCTCCTTTTTCTTTGCATCATGTGCTGTTTGGGGACTATTTTTTTAAGTGCCATCCTGTCTGACACTGCAGTGCCACTCATAGATGGGCCAGTTGTTTGTGCCGACCACTTGGGTCGCTTAGCTTAGCCATCCAGCGACATTGGTGCACCTCTTTTTTTCTTTGCATCATGTGTTGTTTGGGGACTATTTTTTTAAGTGCCATCCTGTCTGACACTGCAGTGCCACTCCTAGATGGTCCAGGTGTTTGTGCCGGCCACTTGGGTCGCTTAGCTTAGTCATCCAGCGACCTCGGTGCAAATTTTAGGACTAAAAATAATATTGTGAGGTGTGAGGTGTTCAGAATAGACTGGAAATGAGTGGAAATTATGGTTATTGAAGTTAATAATACTATGGGATCAAAATGACCCCCCAAATTCTATGATTTAAGCTGTTTGTGAGGGTTTTTTTTTTTTTTAAAAACCACCCGAATCCAGAACACACCCAAATCCGACAAAAAATTTTCAGGGAGGTTTTGCCAAAACGCGTCCGAATCCAAAACACGGCCGCGGAACCGAATCCAAAACCAAAACACAAAACCCGAAAAAATTTCCGGTGCACATCTCTAGTCTCTACTACTGTAAACTCCATGTCTTCTGTTGGGAAAATGTTTGTAGCTGAAGCTCTCCATAAAACAACTTCTACACTGTGCTCACACATCTCAGTTTGCTGGGTATTCTGGAGGTCAAAGACGGTTGAGCTTATCCAGTGAGGATATTGGTGGCCTACATTAGCTCATGACTACATAGCTTCATGTCACAAGTGTAAGTCTCCCTGTCAAGCTCCAGCTGGTCAGCTTTGCCTTTGCCTGTACCTCATACACAGTGATCCCACCTATCCATGGACTTTATTACTGATTTGCCAGCATCTAATATATTCCACAGTAGGGGCCAAATTAATGTTTGTATGCTATGGCCAATGTTAACGCATGTGAGTGATTATCAGCAGACTGCACATGTGCTGGGATCACACTGCGCATGCGTCTAGGGCCAGTGTGGTCTTGCTCGCAATGAGTATTTAATGGGAAAGTGATTGACAGGAAGTGATCATTTGGAGGTGTTAATGTGAGTGATTACAAAAATACAGGCATGTCATGGCCGTTTCTGGGGCGTATATCTGTCATCAGCTGTGAACTCGTTAGTACAAAAACAAAACATGGTGCCTGCATAGTTACTGCCGTGTCCAGTCTGCATAGCTAAAGGCCAACCCTTAGACCCAATGTTCCTCATTTTTGTGCATAGGCTGCAAATGTGTATGGAATTGCAAATGAGTCTGTGATTGCTCCAGTGGATGTCTCTTTTAATTTCTGTGTGGAAGTTTCACTTGCTAATATCAGCAGTTGTAAAGCAGAGTACATTGGCCCTCATTCTGAGTTGTTCGCTCGCTAGTAGATTTTAGCAGCATTGCACACGCTAGGCCGCCGCCCTCTGGGAGTGTATCTTAGCATAGCAGAATTGCGAACGAAAGATTAGCAGAATTGCAAATAAATAATTCTTAGCAGTGTCTGAGTAGCTCGAGACTTGTTCCTACACTGCGATCACCTCAGCCCGTTTCGTTCCTGGTTTGACGTCACAAACACGCCCTGCGTTCGGCCAGCCACTCCCCCGTTTCTCCAGACACTCCCGTGTTTTTCCCTGACACGCCTGCGTTTCTTAGCAAATGCCAGGAAAACGCTGAGTTGCCGCCCAGAAACGCCCCTTTCCTGTCAATCATTTACCGAACACCAGTGCGACTGAAAAGCGCCGCAGACGCTACAGCAAAACAGCTAAGTTTTGTGTAAAATAACTAAGCGCATGCGCTCTGCGTACCATGCGCATGCGCAGTTAGCGACTAATCGCAGTATAGCGAAAATCGTCAACGAGCGAACAACTCGGAATGACCCCCATTGTGCATACAAACATGAATTAGGCCCTATATAGGTGTTGTAGAAAGTTTTCATAAAAATTGTTCCTTTCATTCCTTTACGTGGCTTGCCATCAGTTAACATTCTAGCTCAATTATTTATCTGAGAACATTTCAGAATCCATGTGTTACCTTCAGAGATATACAATTAGTCACCCAAATCTGGTGGGCTCTATGTTCTGCTCTGTGGGTCTAGCTAAACTTCTTGTCGGCCTGCCATTTGCAATCTAATGGCTAAATGGAGAGGGTCAATCAAGACATAAAAACATTTCTGCACTTACTGTATATGTATCTTCTTCACAGGATGATTAGGCAGAACTTCTACCATGGGCAGGGTTCACGCATAACAACTCATATCACACCTCTTATAAATCAACTCAGTTTTTACAACCAATGGGTTACACCCACGAGTGCCAGAATTGACAGCCTTACTACAAACGTCTGTTCTGGCTGCTGACCATATTTTATGCCAATTTGCTGATAACTGGAAGAAGATTTGTTCATCGCTTTTGCAAGCTTTTTCTCTGTATAAATCATTTACTGGTCGTAGATGTAGAGCAATTCCAAGACTCAAGCCAGAAGATAGAGTTTGGCTGTCGACCCGAAATCTACCATCTATAAAATTTGCACTACACCATAGGTTTAGGCGTCATCGGGTAGGGTTAGGGTTAGGCTGCGGGGAGTGGAGGATTAGGTTTAGACTATGGGAAGGGGGGGGGGTAGGTTTAGGCTGCGGGAAGGGGGGATTAGGTTTATGCATCCCTAGGGAAGGTTAGGGTTAGGCTGCGGGGGTGGAGGATTAGGTTTAGGTTGCGGGCAGAGAGATTTAGGGTTAGGCACCACAAGGAGGGTTAGGGTTAGGCACCACGAGGAGGGTTAGGGTTAGGCTGCAGGAAGGAAGGGTTAGGGTGCCATTTGGGGAAGATAAGTATACTTAACCTTCCCCCTGTCGGGATTCACACTGTCGGGATACCACAGTTGGTATTCTGACCATCGGCATCCTGACAACTGGCATTGCGAACCCAACCCATTACCTTCAAATAGAGCCCTTATTAATGTGTGGTCAGCAATAAAGGAACCTGTGCAAATTAAAACACCTGAAGGTAGATGGGAGGGGTGCCAATACCAGAGTGAAGGAGCCTTACCCTCAAGTGTACAATATATACACAAATCCAGGACAAGGAAGGGAGGGGGGGGGGGGGGGGGGGGTAGCTGGACTGCACTGCTCACCCTATTTCTAAACATAGTAAGAGGTGCTACCATGCTCAGGCTTCTTGCAGGAGGAAGAAAAATACTGATGCACACTCCTTTTATTCTCCCTCCACCACCATCCTGTACTAGCCAGTATTGCTGAATGTCAGCCATGGGTACCTGTGTATTGTTGTATGTATGCGTCATGCTTTGGCTAGTCATGCTGAAACCTTCCAGGACTCGTGAGTCAAGATACATATTTTCTCCAGCGCTAGTCTGTCCTGCTAAGCACTACCCACAGATTCCTGTGCATTACCAGCTTCAAGTTCCAGTCAGCCTGCTATTCACCATTCGCAAACTTATGTGTTTAAACTGTGCTAACCAGTGCACTATCCACAAACTCCTGAGTGTTGTTGTATGCTGCTAAAGTAACTAACAATCCTGCTAGCACTAATCAGTCTCCTATGTGAACCTGTATAGCTTCAAGCACCAGTCAGTCCAGCTAGAGCTACTTACAGTCATCTGTGGAGTGTACCACCAGCCAGTCTATTCTGTTGGTCTCATCACAGACTGCACTTACACTCAGTGCTAGCCTGCCTACAAAGCACTTGTACTATTGGGGGTCATTCCGAGTTGATTACTCTCTGCCGTTTTTCGCAGCGCAGCGATCAGTTAAAAAAATGGCAAATTTGCGCATGCGTATGCACTGCAATGCGCATGCGTGACGTACGGGTACATCGAGCATCGTGGTTTTGCACAGGTTCTAGCGACGCTTTCAGTCGTACTGGCGGTCGCAAGAAGATTGACAGGAAGTGGGAGTTTCTGGGTGTCAACTGACCGTTTTCTGGGAGTGTTTGGAAAAATGCAGGCGTTGCCGGGCGTTTGCTGGGCGGGTATCTGACGTCATTACCGTGTCACTCGTCGCAGCAATCATCGCACAGGATAAGTAACTACAGGGCTGGTCTTGTTTTGGACAAAATGTGTTTGCAGGTGCACTGCTGCACAGGCGTTCGCACTCCTGCAAAGCGAAAATACACTCCCCCATGGGCGGCGACTACGCGTTTGCACGGCTGCTAAAAACTGCTAGCGAGCGATCAACTCGGAATGATCCCCATTAGCCAGTGTATCTTTATGGTATTGTAGCCAGCCAGCTCACTAAACTTCTTCCATCTGCAGCTGAGATATTTCTAGTACCAGAGCTCTAGAGCACTCCCTACTGGTGAGCACTGACTAGAGACTCCTGTCCACATCCTGATACCCTCAGCTAAAGCTGGGTGCACACCTAAAGATTTATCTGTCCAATCTGTCTGGTCAGAAAAAAATTCTGGTAGTCAATGGGAGCAAATGATAATCAACCATTTGCTCCCAAATGCTGAAAAATGTTCACAAATGATTGTTTGGATAAATTTGTTAATTCAAACAGATTTAACCAATTTGTCTGAATGATCATTTCTGTTTTTAAGCGCTTGGGAGCCAATGGTTGATTGTCATTTGCTTCCATACATTACCAGATTTTTTTTCTGACTAGACAGATTGGACAGATAAATCTGACAGTGTGTACGCACCTTTACTCCATTCTGCTAACTATACTACTTGCTGCTAGAAGCATTGCGTGAACCACTACCCAATGGCTTCTGTTCTAAGATTGTTATTACTGCAGAGACTATCTATAATGTAGTGCTGGGAACTCACCACAGTTTCTGCCCTGACCATATTTGCTAGTCCCACTGGTAACCAGAAACTACCAGGAACGTATAGGGGAGCACAACTGTGTCTGTACATACAGTGACAGACATGGCGATGCATGCTGGTTCTGTATATGCAACAGCACAGCGGTGGTGGTACAGTGGAACTAGCAGGAGCTTGTGGCCCATTGCGTCTTATTATGTAATATAGGGGTCTATTAACTAAGCCTTGGATGGAGATAAAGTCGCTGGAGATCAAAGGGGTCATTCCAAGTTGATCGCACAAAGCTACTTTTGCAGCCCGTGTCATCAACTAGATGCCGCCTATGTGGAGGGATTTTTTGCATCGCAAGGCTGCAAACGCTTGTGCAGCCCTGCTATGCAAAAAATATTTTGATCAAAAGAAGACCAGGGTCAGACTTACTGTGCGACAGATCCAGTGACGAAGGTCCCGGAATTGACGCCAGACATTCGCCCTCCAAACGCCTGGACACGCCTGCGTTCACCTCACCACGCCTTGAAAATGGTCAGTTGACGCCCCGGTATGCCTCCCACCTGTCAGTCTTCTTGCTACTGCGATCACCTTTTCCGCTGGCGGCGTGGGCAATGACGCGCATGTGCAATGTGGCCGCAGCGCACGCGCAGTTCCAACCCATTCGCACCGCTGTGACAAACTGCAGCGTGCGAACGGGTCGGAATGACCCCCCAAGTACCAGCCAATCGGCTCCTAGCTGTCATTTTTCAAACACAGCCTGTGGCATGGCAGTTAGGAGCTGATTGGCTGGTACTTTATCTCCAGTGACTTTATCTCCATCCAAGGCTTAGTAAATAGACCCCATAGTCTGGAGAATCTCAGGAGGCATGGTCGGTGGTCACACCCCTGGCAGCCCAGGGATCCCAGTGCCCATACAGACGTGGGGCGCCAATCAGTGTCATGGTGTGCAGTGCGCTAAAGGAACTAATGCTGTTTGTCTGTTGCCTGCATATACCTGACTGCAGTCTTGCTGACCAGTCAGGTGGCAGCCATCTTGCAGCTTCTGGCTGGCTACTCGGGGTCCTAACAGGACAATAATAACAACAATAATAACTTAAGTGCAGATAACACAATGATAAAATCTCTATAACATAAACCCAGTTATTTTAAATCTGTCACAAAGCACAGTTAAAAATTGGCTACACTCAGAGGTGTATTTAGGGGTCCAGCCACCCCTATGCACAACCTTTGTTGGCCATCCCCCCTTCAAAACGTATACATACACACACACTGCACACATATACACTGTACACACACATACTGGGGGTCATTCTGAGTTGATCGCTCGCTGGCTAGTTTTAGCAGCCGTGCAAACGCTATGCCGCCGCCCACTGGGGAGTGTATTTTAGCTTAGCAGAAGTGCGAACGCATGTGCAGACGAGCTCTGCAAAAACAGTTTGTGCAGTTTCTGAGTAGTTCTGAACCTACTCAGCACTTGCAATCACTTCAGCCTATTCGTGTCCGTATTTGACGTCATAAACCCGCCCAGCCACGCCTGCGTTTTTTCAGACACGCCTGCGTTTTTGCAAACACTCCCTGAAAACGCTCAGTTGACACCCAGAAACGCCCCCTTCCTTTCAATCTTCTCGCGGCCGTCAGTGCGACTGAAAACTTCGCTAGAACCTGTGCACAACCTCAACGGGCTTTGTACCCATACGTCACGCGTGCGCATTGCGGGCCATACGCATGCGCAGAAATGCAGTTTTCTTTTAGCCTGAACGCTACGCTGCGAACAACGGCAGCTAGCGATCAACTCAGAATGACCCCCACTGTACACACAGTAGCGGATCTTGCCACTGGCAAGGACTTTTGCCCGGGGCGCCGCCTTCCGGAGGGCGCCGCACCATGGCAAGATCCGCTGCTGCTGTGGTGCCCCCCGCTGCCGCGGCCCGCTGTCCGTTGTGAAGGGAAACTAGACGCTACACGTCTAGTTTCCCTTCGTGGGCTGCCCGCTGTGAAGGGAAACTAGACGCTACGCGTCTAATTTCCCTTCCTGGAGGGGACCTTCACTGTAATGATGTGCGGTGCGCATTGACGTCATCGCGCACCGCACAGCAAAGGTCCTCTCCACGAAGGGAACTAGACGCTTAGCGTCTAGTTTACCTTCGTGGAGAGGACCTTTGCTGTGCAGTGCGCAATGACGTCATCGCGCACCGCACATCCTACAACAGTACAGGGGGCGTAACTGACCACGCCCCCTGTATGAATCCACGCCCCCCAATGCCGCCCGGGGCGCCAGAAGCCCCGGAACCGGCCCTGTGTACACACACACTGTATGCACGCACACACACTGCATAGACCCACACTACACACACACGCACACACACACACACACACTGCATAGGCATACACATACACTGCATACACAGCACAAACACACTGCATAGACTCACACTACACACATACACATACAGTACACACACAGTGCAGAAGCATACATATACTGCATGCACACACACTGTATAGACCCACACTGCATACAGACTCATTCCTCCCAACTTTATAGACAGGGGAGGCGGGACCCTAGCTCGGCTCCGCTGCACGTGACCCAGAAATGAGGCATGGCCTCGGAAAGGAGGGGCATGGCCTCTGTAGAGTGGGCGTGGCCTCGTGTGCACGGACCCATTTCCTAGCATTTTGAGGGCGTGCCCAGCTCACCCGAGCAGCTGGGCAGTCCTCTGCTCACCTCGCAGCAGTGAATAGATGCGGCATCTATTCAGCGATCACTCGATGCTTTGCAGAGCAGAGCAGCGGTGATCAAAGGATCTCCCAACTGCTCTTCCCCTCCCGCCCACTGGACACTGCGACCCGTGAGTGGGACAGCGTTATGCAGACTGCATAAGCATACATGGACACTGCATACACACATACTGCATACACATACACTTACACACTTACACCTTAAACACACTGCACACACTGTACATACACGGCATATACACACACTCATAGGCAAACATGGAGGGGGGTTCTGGTTGCCTGGAAACCCCCACCTCTTGGACAAAGGCTCAGATTATGACCACAATAGCAATAGTATATAATATGATTACTAGAACTGTCGCCACAAAATGCAGTTTAAGGAGCAGAGCAGAGCTGCTGCACATGCCCAATGGTAGCAGCTTCTTCAACCAAGTTTAGTTTGTGTGGATCTGAGCCCTCAATCAGTGCACTGGACCAGAGAGTAGCAGCCAGAAAGAACAGACAGGCGCCTTACCATGAGGTAGAAGAATGTTCTCAGAAAGTGCAGTTCTGTTCCTAGTGGTTCTATTATGTTTGTGTATTTATTATGGGATGTTAACTTTTCCTGACCACTTATTTTATTTATATTAGTTAAATATGTTTGATACAGCCTATACTATAGACCATCTATAGTGTTAAATATTAATACTGTATTCCATACACTATCCAGTGTACAAAAAGTCTAATGTGTACATTAATGTCTAGGGTTGGTACTAGGTCCTTCTACTGCTCCCCCAGACTCCTGCGCATACTCCAATGTTCCGCAGAGTGGGGGACTCTGGATTGCATTTGGGAACCCCCCTCTAGAAAACCTGCATTTGCCCCTAACACTGCACAAGCATACATGTACACTGGATGCACACACACACTGCATAAATCCTCACAACACACACACTGCATACACACAATTACCTCACAAGCAGCAGAGTCTGCTGAAGAGGTTCAATGCTGCCCAGCACTGAAAAAAACAGTGGACTGGTTAATCCCGAAATCCCCAGGATTGGAAGTTCCAATCCCAGGATTGAATCCTGGCCAATTTTTTACCTAAATCCTGGGATCCCGCCGATCCCGATCCCGGGATTGGCCACCATAGTCCCGCATCACTCAGACCGGAGTCAATGGGAAGACTTGCCGGTGGAAGGAGGAGGTGAATCAGTCCGACAGGAAGGGGTTAGACCCTGTGTGGGGTGTGCTGGGACTGCAGATGATGCGGGTGAGGAGGCAGATAAGCAGCTCAGCTACTTTATATATACTGTGGAGGGGTAGGGTCCTGTGTTCGCCCCTCCCACACCCTACCCCAAGACCAGTGGCTGGTGGCTACTGTTGTTCTCTAACCCCCAGACGGCAGCTGTGCAGGGACTGGTGAGCTTACACGTGCCAGTACTCGTGTATATAGTGCAGTATCCAGAGCCGGCCCTAACCAATATGATGCCCTAGGCAAGATTTTGGCTGGTGCCCCCTAGCACCACCGCTAGTTCCGCCTCTGACCCTGCACCCCTTTCTCAGCACCATCACCCCCCACCCATAGCAGTCCTTTTTTTTTTCCCTACCCCCTGTAATTTAAATAAGAACAGTGTGCACATTTGTCCTTACACATAAGCCGCACATTATTAGTGCCCTTATACACATAATGACACACATAGTGCCCCTTACACATATGTTACACATTATCAATGCCCTTATACACATAATGACACATGTAGTTCCCAACGTGAGTCAACTGGCAGCTCTGCTAACGTTGGGTGCCTATTTTTTATGAAAATGCATCTTATTTGCATTGCTATGTGGCTAGGATACACAAGCAGCTTCTGCTGATTAAAATGATATGTGGCATGCCTATATACTGTGTGCGACTGTGGCTGTATCTGCGTACGAAATGCTACACACAGAATATAGGCATGCCGCATATCATTTTAATCAGCAGAAGCTGCTGATGCCCCTAGGCATACCAGATGCCCTAGGCAATTGCCTAGTTTGCCTATACGTAGGGCCGGCTCTGGCAGTATCATTATAGCATGCCTATTACTAATATATATATATATATATATATACAGGGTGATTCATAAGTCGCAGTACACCCTTTTCTTTCAAAAACCGTGCAGGAAATGGGAAAAGTCGCAGTACACCCTTTTCTTTCAAAAACCGTGCAGGGAATGGGAAAACGGAATACTCCAGTAAGGTATGGGGAGGTGGGCTATCTTTTAGGGTATGTACCGAACATGGGAGCCGTCTTGAAATTGGCCATCTTGAATCTAAGTCAGCTTTTTCAAATAGAAATGTGGTTGTGTAACATGTCATACAACACCAGTGTCACGATCCGGGTATCTGGACGCCATTTCTTACCCATCAGATGCCTCCTAAGGCTGGCTCAGCGCTCCAGGACCGGATCCCATCTGTTATCCTAATGTTCACATTCCTGCATCCTCTCCTGTCTCTCTGAGACGCTGTCACAGTAACGCCTTATTACATCTGGCATGGCGTCTCCCGCGGCCTCCGCCGCCGTCCCTGAGCTTCTGCATGCAGAGTGTCAGAGTGGCGATTACGTCAGCCGCGGCCTCCGCTGTGTCCGCGTGGTTGGATGTGCACTTGTCAGCCTGGCGTCTCCTGTCTCCAGTGGCCGGCGCCGCCATTACTGTTTTCATTACCACATGGATTACAAACCAAACTTCCCTCCAAGTGTCTGCATGGGCGCAGCCATCTTGGATTCTGTCAGCTGATCATTTCCTCCAATCTGTTGTCAGTATTGTTAATCTGCATAATTGCCTAGCCAATCCCTTCCTTGCTGCAGGTATAAATACACTGTGCCTGAGCAAGGAAGGCGTCAGTGCTTTGGTTGTCAAACCTAGTTCCTGTTTGTCTCTCTCCTGTGATTGTCTTCCAGGTTCCAGCTCCTGTCTCAAGACTTCCACCATAGAGACCCGCACCAGCATTCCACCTGCGGTGTAGCCTGACTCTCCAATCCATTGTGGATTCATCTGTTTCCAGCTACAACATTACCTGCTTCCAGCCCAGCTTCCAGCAGAGTACAGCTTCTCTTAAAGGGCCGGTGTCCTTTCTACACTTTACCACTCTCCACCGGTATTATTATTTCTCCGCTCTCAAGTTCTACATTTCAGTTCATATTTCATCGCTCCCAAGTTCATTTATTATTTAACTGGTTCCAGCCAGTATCCACTCCGTGCTAACAACAGTCTGGTTCCAGCCAGTATCCACAGCAGCCGTTTTATCTTCAGCAACCCAGCTTTTCCTGGAACACCAGCTGGTACAATCCTGGGTTATCTCCATTGCTACAGTCGGGCCTGGTAAGAACTATCTCACACTACCAGTGCCCTGTGGCTCCTGCCATCCTGTAGTACCCAGGAACTGTATTTATTCTTTGCTGACTTTTACGTTTTCTTTTACTGCTGCTGTGTTGCGGAGTTGTCATAATAAACATCATTGACTTTTATCCAAGTTGTCGTGGTCACGCCTTCGGGCAGTTATTATTCATGTTACTTACATGTCCAGGGGTCTGATACAACCTCCCAGGTTCCGGTACATCTCAGCCCCTACAACTGAGGCTGCCTCCCGTCTGCTCAGGCCCTCAGTTGTGACAGTAAGCACTGACCTAATGAATCCAGCCGGAGACCAGGATCAAGCGGCCGGGCCGATGCAAGAACTGGCAGCCCGACTAGAACATCAGGAGGCTGCACAGGGCCACATCATCCGCTGTCTCCAGGATTTCTCTACTCGGCTGGATGGGATTCAGACAACTCTCCGTGGATCAGGCGCGTCTGGTGCGTCAACCACAGTGACTCCAGCTATAACCCCACCCACCTTACCCATTTCTGCTCCACGTCTTCATCTTCCAACGCCAGCAAAATTTGACGGATCTCCAAGATTCTGCAGGGGATTTCTCAACCAGTGTGAGATTCAGTTTAAGCTACAACCTGGCAATTTTCCCAGTGACCGTACAAAAATTGCCTACATTATTTCTCTTCTCAGTGGCTCAGCCCTTGATTGGGCATCACCGTTATGGGAGAGGTCCGACACCCTGCTATCTTCCTACACTGCCTTCGTGTCAACATTCAGGCGCATCTTCGACGAGCCAGGCCGGGTAACCTCAGCTTCATCCGAGATTCTCCGTTTACGCCAGGGGCCACGTACTGTAGGACAATATCTGATACAGTTCCAGATCCTGGCATCCGAACTGGCATGGAACGACGAGGCCCTGTATGCTGCATTCTGGCATGGCTTATCTGAGCGTATTAAAGATGAGTTAGCTACCAGAGACTTACCCTCTAAGTTAGATGAGCTAATCTCACTCTGCACGAAAGTTGATTTACGTTTCAGAGAGAGAGCAACTGAGCGTGGAAGATCATCTGCTCCAAAATCTTCTGCTCCTCCTCCTCGCCAACTGTCACCAACTAAAGATGAGCCCATGCAAATTGGCCGTTCCCGTTTAACTCCTGCTGAGCGCCGAAGACGTCTCTCCGAGTCTCTCTGTCTTTATTGTGCAGCTCCGTCTCACACCATTAATGCCTGTCCCAAACGTCCGGGAAACTCCAAATCCTAGCTCGCCAAGGAGAGGGCCGGCTAGGAGTAATGATCTCCTCTCCATCTCCTCAAGATTGTAATCTCCCAGTCTCGCTTCAAGTTGCTCAACGTTATCGGAACGTCATTGCCCTCCTTGATTCCGGAGCAGCTGGGAACTTTATTACCGAAGCCTATGTTAAACGGTGGTCCCTACCCACCGAGAGGCTTCCTTCGTCCATTTCTTTAACTGCCGTGGATGGCAGCAAAATTTTTGATGCAGTTATTTCTTTAAGGACTCTACCAGTTCGTCTGAGAGTGGGAGTTCTTCATTCCGAACTTATTTCTTTTTTAGTGATTCCAAGAGCCACACATCCTGTGGTCCTGGGCCTTCCATGGCTCCGTCTTCACAATCCTACAATTGATTGGACGACTACGCAAATCCTGGCATGGGGTTCCTCCTGTGCTGAGACATGTTTGTTTAAAGTATTGCCTGTCTGTTCTTCCTCCCCCAGGTCGTCTGATGTTCCACCTCCTCCATATCAAGATTTCACGGATGTGTTCAGTAAAGCTTCTGCTGATATCCTTCCTCCTCATAGAGAATGGAACTGCCCGATTGATCTCGTTCCAGGGAAGGTTCCACCTCGAGGCCGAACTTATCCGTTGTCTCTGCCTGAGACGCATTCTATGGAGGAATACATTAAAGAGAACCTAGCAAAGGGGTTCATTCGACCTTCTTCTTCCCCAGCCGGCGCAGGCTTCTTTTTTGTAAAAGCGAAAGATGGTGGTCTGTGGCCGTGCATCGACTACAGAGGTTTGAACGACATTACCATCAAGAACCATTATCCTTTACCCTTGATTACTGAGCTCTTTGACAGAGTTAGCGGAGCTACCATCTTTACAAAGCTGGACTTGAGAGGTGCATACAATCTCATCCGGATCCGTGAGGGTGACGAGTGGAAGACCGCCTTTAACACCCGTGACGGACATTATGAGTACCTCGTCATGCCCTTCGGATTGAGCAATGCTCCAGCTGTCTTCCAGCATTTTGTCAATGAGATCTTCAGAGACATTCTATATCGTCATGTCGTGGTCTATCTAGACGATATCCTCATTTTTGCCAACGATTTAGAGGAACATCGTTTTTGGGTTAAAGAGGTTCTGTCCCGTCTCCGTGTCAATCATCTCTATTGCAAATTAGAGAAATGCGTCTTTGAAGTCAAGTCCATTCCGTTTCTAGGGTACATTGTGTCCGGTTCCGGACTAGAGATGGATCCTGAGAAACTACAAGCAATCCAAAATTGGCCGATACCCTTAACCCTCAAAGGGGTCCAGAGGTTCTTGGGGTTCGCCAACTATTACCGAAAGTTTATACGAGACTTTTCCACCATTGTGGCGCCTATTACTGCTTTCACTAAGAAGGGTGCTAACCCGTCCAAGTGGTCTGAAGAAGCCATGCAAGCATTTCATCTTTTAAAACAAAGGTTCATCTCTGCGCCTGTTCTGAAACAGCCTGACATCGACTCTCCTTTCATCTTAGAGGTGGATGCCTCCTCCGTTGGAGTAGGAGCGGTGTTATCTCAGAGGGCTAAAGATGGCCATTTACACCCTTGCAGTTTCTTCTCCCGGAAGTTCTCCCCAGCTGAGCGCAACTATGCCATTGGCGACCAGGAGTTGCTAGCCATCAAGCTCGCTCTAGAAGAGTGGAGGTATCTGTTGGAGGGAGCTTCTCATTCAATCACCATACTTACAGACCACAAGAACCTTTTATATCTGAAAGGCGCACAATGTCTCAACCCTCGTCAGGCCAGATGGGCACTTTTCTTTTCCAGGTTCGACTTTAAACTCTAATTCTGTCCGGGCTCTCAGAATCGCAAGGCCGATGCCCTTTCCCGCTCATGGGAGCAAGAAAATGAGTCAGAGTCTTCAGACAAGCATCCTATTATAAATCCGTTGGCATTCTCCACGGTAGGGATGGACTCTACGCCCCCATCAGGGAAAAGTTTTGTGAAACCGATGCTAAGGAAGAAGCTCATGCATTGGGCCCATGCTTCCCGTTTTGCCGGACATACAGGTATCCAAAAAACCCTGGAGTTTATCTCTAGGTCCTATTGGTGGCCAACTCTGAAAAAGGACATCTTGGAGTTTATTGCATCTTGCCCAAAGTGTGCTCAACATAAGGTATCCCGCAAGTCGCCTGCGGGGCAACTGGTTCCACTATCTGTTCCCCGTCGACCTTGGACCCATTTGTCGATGGATTTTATTACAGATTTACCCATGTGCAACAAGTTCAATACCATCTGGGTGGTAGTTGACCGGTTCACCAAGATGGCACACTTCATTCCTCTCACCGGTCTTCCGTCAGCTTCCAAGTTGGCTCAAGTATTCATACAAGAGATCTTCTGACTCCACGGTCTTCCTGAAGAAATTATCTCAGATCGAGGAGTTCAATTCACAGCCAAATTCTGGCGAAGTTTATGTCAAGTCCTTCAAGTCAAGCTAAAGTTTTCCACGGCTTACCATCCTCAGACCAATGGTCAAACCGAGAGGGTGAATCAGGACTTGGAGGCCTTCCTCCGCATCTATGTGTCCTCCTCTCAAGATGACTGGGTTCAATTACTTCCCTGGGCCGAGTTCTGTCATAACAACCAGTATCATTCTTCATCTGCTTCAACACCATTCTTCACTAACTTTGGATTCCACCCTAAAGTCCCTGAGTTCCAACCGCTTCCAGCAACTTCTGTTCCCGCAGTGGATATCACCTTGCATCAGTTTGCCAATATCTGGAAGAGCGTACGATCAGCTCTGCTCAAGGCATCGTTCAGGTACAAGAAGTTTGCGGATAAGAAGCGTCGAGCAGTTCCTGCTCTCAAGGTGGGTGATCGGGTATGGTTATCCACGAAGAATTTGAGGTTAAGAGTTCCCAGTATGAAGTTTGCACCTTGCTATATCGGTCCTTTCAAGATTGAACAAGTCATCAATCCTGTTGCTTACAGACTTCAGTTGCCTCCCTTCTTAAAAATACCCAGGACATTCCATGTTTCCCTGTTGAAACCGCTGATCTTGAATCGGTTTCATTCCTCACTTCCTCCAACTCCGAAAGTCCAAACTCAACGAGGCGTTGAGTATGAAGTGGCCAAGATCCTGGACTCACGTCACCGTTAAGGTCAACTACAGTATCTTATTGACTGGAAGGGTTACGGCCCTGAGGAACGTTCATGGACCAATGCTTCTGATGTCCATGCTCCTGCCTTGGTCCGGAGATTCCATTCCAAGTTTCCTCAAAAGCCAAAGAAGTGTCCTGGGGCCACTCCTAAAGGGGGGGTGCTGTCACGATCCGGGTATCTGGACGCCATTTCTTACCCATCAGATGCCTCCTAAGGCTGGCTCAGCGCTCCAGGACCGGATCCCATCTGTTATCCTAATGTTCACATTCCTGCATCCTCTCCTGTCTCTCTGAGACGCTGTCACAGTAACGCCTTATTACATCTGGCATGGCGTCTCCCGCGGCCTCCGCCGCCGTCCCTGAGCTTCTGCATGCAGAGTGTCAGAGTGGCGATTACGTCAGCCGCGGCCTCCGCTGTGTCCGCGTGGTTGGATGTGCACTTGTCAGCCTGGCGTCTCCTGTCTCCAGTGGCCGGTGCCGCCATTACTGTTTTCATTACCACATGGATTACAAACCAAACTTCCCTCCAAGTGTCTGCATGGGCGCAGCCATCTTGGATTCTGTCAGCTGATCATTTCCTCCAATCTGTTGTCAGTATTGTTAATCTGCATAATTGCCTAGCCAATCCCTTCCTTGCTGCAGGTATAAATACACTGTGCCTGAGCAAGGAAGGCGTCAGTGCTTTGGTTGTCAAACCTAGTTCCTGTTTGTCTCTCTCCTGTGATTGTCTTCCAGGTTCCAGCTCCTGTCTCAAGACTTCCACCATAGAGACCCGCACCAGCATTCCACCTGCGGTGTAGCCTGACTCTCCAATCCATTGTGGATTCATCTGTTTCCAGCTACATTACCTGCTTCCAGCCCAGCTTCCAGCAAAGTACAGCTTCTCTTAAAGGGCCGGTGTCCTTTCTACACTTTACCACTCTCCACCGGTATTATTATTTCTCCGCTCTCAAGTTCTACATTTCAGTTCATATTTCATCGCTCCCAAGTTCATTTATTATTTAACTGGTTCCAGCCAGTATCCACTCCGTGCTAACAACAGTCTGGTTCCAGCCAGTATCCACAGCAGCCGTTTTATCTTCAGCAACCCAGCTTTTCCTGGAACACCAGCTGGTACAATCCTGGGTTATCTCCATTGCTACAGTCGGGCCTGGTAAGAACTATCTCACACTACCAGTGCCCTGTGGCTCCTGCCATCCTGTAGTACCCAGGAACTGTATTTATTCTTTGCTGACTTTTACGTTTTCTTTTACTGCTGCTGTGTTGCGGAGTTGTCATAATAAACATCATTGACTTTTATCCAAGTTGTCGTGGTCACGCCTTCGGGCAGTTATTATTCATGTTACTTACATGTCCAGGGGTCTGATACAACCTCCCAGGTTCCGGTACATCTCAGCCCCTACAACTGAGGCTGCCTCCCGTCAGCTCAGGCCCTCAGTTGTGACAACCAGAATTTGCTGAAAAGTTTATTGCTGCATACAGATTTGAAATAGCAGTTATAGTTCAAAAGTTACAACACTTTTTTTGTTGGAATTACAGGCTGAACCGTTCTCCATAAAGGACAGTCATTTAATGTATTCAACATGTTGTCGCTCTTGATCAACACAAATTCGAAAGTGCTGGATTCGATTGTCGGAAGGATTTCCGAAGAAATGCTGTCACGCACTTCTTCTATTGTTGTACATTTAGGACCTGGTCAATTAAAATGGGTCCAATTACACGGGTACCCCATATCCCACACCACACCATAACCTTTACGTTACCAACAACCGTGGAAGGCTCCATCCAGTGTGGATTCTGGTCACTCCAGTACCTGTGGTTGTGACAGTTAACTTCACCACTGACATAAAAGTTTGCCTCATCACCGAACAAGATTCCTTGTGCAAAAGAGGGATTCTGTTGATGTTGCTCTAAGGCCCACATGCAAAACTGCATATGTCTGTCTCTGGTCATCCTCTGCTAGATACTGGAGTAGCTGGATCTTGAATGGACGCCATTGATGTGCATGAAGGATTCGTACGATTGATGACTGGTGGATTCTGTGCTGCATTGTGTGCTCTTCACGAAGTATGTCAATACCATTGTTGAAGTTGTCTCGTCAGTAGCACTTTTTGGATGACCACTCTGTAACTTGTCAGCCACAGTCCTAGTTTCTCGGAATTTGGAAATTAGGCACCTGACAGTGTTATGTGAAATTGGAGGTCTTTCGGGGTGCCGTTTGTTAAAATCTCCAGCGATGACACAGAAGCTTCATTCTACAGACATCAAAATGACCTCAATTCTCTCAGTTTTGTCAAAGCCATCTTCAGTTACCTGCAACTAAAAAAGTGTTGTAACTTTTGAACCATAACTGCTATTTCAAATCTGTTTGCAGAAATAAACTTTTCAGCAAACTCTGAGGTTGCTTGACAATGACATGTTATACAACCCCCTTAACAAATGACAGATTCAAGATGGCCGATTTCAAGATGGCGCCCATGTTCGGTACATGCCCTAAAAGATAGCCCACCTCACCCATACCTCACTGGAGTATTCAGCAGTATTACCCATTTCCTGCTTGGTTTTTGAATCAAAAGGGTGTACTGCGACTTTTTAATCACTATATATATATATATATATATATATAGGCAGACTACTTCCTGTTAGACAGTGGATCACTCTGTGGTCTGTCTCCGTTCCCTGCACTAGAGGCAGCTTCCCTGCTCTAATGTTTTCCCTTCTAGTGTTAGCTCAGTGCAGGAGGAGGTGCTTAGTGCACAGTCTGAGAGAGTTCTTCCTGGGAGAGACAACTGCACTAACGTGCAGCTTCTAGTCTCTTGAGTGTGTGACATTGTCTACCCCGCAGCCGCACCCTGTGTATATATAGCCGGATCCTGTGTGTACTAAATCACTGTGTTACTGCTGTACTGCTTCACATGTATACTGTGAATTCCTTCTGCTGCAGAACATCTATATACTACAAGCTGTTATCTCTGTTATATGAATAAAGCAAACATCCTGGTTAAGTGCCGTTGTGTGGACTAACATCCCTATCCGAAACCGCAACACTCTGCCAACAGGTTATGGGCCCAGGACCTTAAGTTGGAAAGGCATTCTAAAACAGAGGTACATAAGAAATAAAAGTGCAGCTGATTAAAGAAGGAGTACTTTTATTAAATACAGAGAAGAATGTACACTACAGGGAACAGCGTTAACTTTGCAAAGCTCAATGGCTCAGAGAATTATACAACATGGAAATTTGCCATGGAGATGCAGTTTAAGCGGGATAAATTGTGGAAAGTCACAATTGAGCCAGGAGCAGACCCAAACTCTGTTGAAGTGGATAGAGCCATCAGAACGATAGGCTTGGCCATGGAACAACATGTCTACTCCATTATCAGCGGGAAAGTGTCAGCCAAAGACATGTGGACAGCTCTGCAAATGGCGTATGAGGACAAAGGTCTGAAAAAATAATGTGATTGACTATGGAGTGATCTTTTCACCTGTCGCAAGGTACAGCACCTTGATGTTAGTCACTGCCATTGCTACACTTCATGATTTATTGTTATACCAGTTAGACTTTGATTCTGCATTCCTAAATGGAGAGTTAATTGAGAAACAAAGATTCAAGCTAAAGGATTTAGGCCCTGCAAATCATTTGTTAGGCATGAGAATTGTACAAAACCTGAAAGATGGGGCTATTCCAATTTATCAACAGACATATACTGAAGCAATACTTCACAAGTATGGAATGTCTGATGCAAAACCAATGAGCACTCCTATTTACAAAAGCATAAATATGGTAAAGGCCATGTCACCAACCAGTCAGTAGGAGATAGAGGAAATGAGAGAGGTTCCTTATCAAAATGCTGTTGGTAGCTTAATGTATGCAAGTATTGGGACTCGCCCCGACATCACACATGCAGTGAGCTGGGCAAGCCAGTTTGCAATTAACCCAGGGAGGCAACACTGGATTGCAGTCAAAAGAATCTTGAGATACTTAAAAGGTACAAGTTCATTAAAGTTGGTGTTTACAAAGTCAAAAGGTATGACTTTGAAAGTTTTCTGTGATGCCGAATGGGGATCAGATGAGGATAACCATCAGTCCTACACGGGATACTTGTTCATTTTGGCAGGCGCAGCCATCAGCTAGGCAAGCAGAAAGCAACCCACTGATGCCCTATCCAACACTGAGGCGGAGTACATGGCACTTACAGAAACTGCAAAAGAAGCTTTATGGATAAAGGAAACTTTATGTGAGCTTAGCCTTCTTTACCACAGTGAGACTATCAACATTGCGTGTGATAACAAGGGAGCAATTGATTTGTCTTCCAGCACCAAGCATTACAGAGAGTCCAAACACATTGGCATCAGACATCACTTTATCTGTGAGTTAGTGGAAAACAAGTCTGTCAATATGGATTACATAGCAAGCGAGAGCAATGCTGCTGATATGTTAACAAAGGGACTGTCATCACACTTGCTGAATATATTCATGACCAAAATGTGGACTGGAATACTTCTGAGAAATGTTGATTTGTTTTACTGTTTGCTTACCATACTTTATTAATGTGTTTTCGGTTACAGGAAAACTTTATTGAGAAATGCTTTTATAAAGTGTTATGCAAATGTATGTAACTGGAGACAGCCTTGAGCGAGGGGTGGGTGTTAGACAGCAGAACACTCTGTGGTCTGTCTCCATTCCCTGCACTAGAGGCAGCTTCCCTGCTCTAGTGTTTTCCCTCCTAGTGTTAGCTCAGTGCAGGAGGAGGTGCTTAGTGCACAGTCTGAGAGAGTTCTTCCTGGGAGAGACAACTGCACTGACGTGCAGCTTCTACACTCTTGAGTGTGTGACCTTGCCTACCCGGCAGCCACACCCTGTGTGTATACAGCCGGATCCTGTGTGTACTAAATCACTGTGTTACCGCTGTACTACTTCACATGTATACTGTGAGTTCCTGCTGCTGCAGAACTTCTTCTATATGCTACAAGCAGTTATCTCTGTTATATGAATAAACCAGTCATCGTGGTTAAGTGCCATCGTGTGGACTAACATCTCTATCCGACACTGCAACACTCTGCCAACAGATCCAAGTGGTTCTTATCTGTCATCAAATTCTATGTTTCTATGTTAATGAGTAATGCTACACACACACACACACACACACACACACACACACACCCACTCTCTTTCTCTCACAAACAAGCCCTGGCTCCCAACAGCAGGAATTCCAGAAACCAGGCAGCTCCTTTGTGTGTAGTGAAGTTCCCCCTATAACCCAGCCCTGGTGTCCGTCATTTTGACCGGCTTTTAACTAGTAGGTAATAAATGCAATATAAGTCAGGTCCATACAAAGTCAAATCAAATCACAATCCATTTTTAAACCATAATACAGAACAAGGAAAGAAAATAAAGGACTATGCAGCAGTGAGTTAGGACCTAAAAAGGATAGAAAGGAAACAACTTGAAAAGAAAGAGGAAAAATGTAAAGGAAAAGTAGAAAAGAGGAATCTCTTGGATGGGTCCTCAGGCTAAGAACAGAAATAAGTCAATACATACAGTATATTTGACTATTACCAGGCCAAAGGGAAAAGGGCATTTTGAGAAGCTAACCAAGGACTCCATATTTTGTCAAATGATGTTGGAGAATGATTAATGATAATAGTCATGTACTCTATGCAATAGAAGTACCAGATGCAGTATGCAATAGACTGCATAGGAGGAGAAGCTGGTTGCTTCCAATACACCGCTAAATGACATGTCATGGCAGAGGCTACATGAAGCATCAGTTTGTTTTGGTACATAGTCAACGTAGGGAGACCAAAATGCAGGAGAATACATTTAGAATCATATGGAATAGGGATGTAAAGTAAATGTGTTCTAAGACTGATTTCTTCCTTCTAAAGATGTGCTTAAACATCCTAACAGCTGATGAATGACCTTGTGCATGAATCAATAACCCAAACACTTTATCTTACATAAAATAATGACACAGAGACTTAGATTTGGCAGAGAAATGTTAGCTGATTTATTTAAACCACTATAAACTTTAATTGGCTGTAAAGAAAATGATTAGATAATGATGGCAAAGAAAGAATGGCCAGAACTCATTCCCCAAACTGCAAAACTTGCAACATACTTCCCAAACAAACTAAAAACAAAAAGGTATCCACTCAATCTTCTACCATGACTACCCACCCATCTGGGTGATGTCGCTGCCCCCTTCTAGGTGGTCCAACCATTATACACAGTCAACGAAGGTGAGCGCTGTCATGACTGGGGTTTGTGAACCTGGCGTGTATGTGAAGTCCGTGCGGGTAACTGGAGGACTAAGTGAATATTTGGCTGGTCTGTGGGAATAAGTGAGATGAAGTAGTAAGGAGCAATCCTTGACCGGGGGTCGAACCCAGGCCTCGGCAGAGTGAGCCAAATCCTGACCACTGGATCACCAGGGACTTGGTGTTGATAGCAGGATGGTGAATGTATTGGTGAGAACGAATTGGATATACTGTCACAGGAGTAGGTGTTTGTGTACTCAAGGTTACTATGAAATATGTTCTCTGGAGTTGCATAGAACAGGGAGAGCTGAAGACGTTGAACCAGACTGGTTACCAGTGAAACTGAGAACCGGGCTGGTTACTGGTGAGACTGAGAACCACACTGTGAACCGGGCTGGGTACCGGAATAACTGGAACGCAACTGTGATCCGGGCTGGTACCGTATATAATTGGAAACGCAACTGTATGTAGAAAAATTAGTGTGGCTTTAAGACGAGGCTGAAGATGAACCGAAGACTGTGGCTGTGTCTTTAAGATGAGACTGAAGAGTACTGCAGCTGTGTCTTTAAGACAAGACTGATAAATACTGCGGCTGTGACTTTAAGACGAGACTGAAGAATACTGCAGCTATGACTTTAAGACGAGACTAATGAATACTGCGGCTGTGGCTTTAAGACGAGACTGAAGAATACTGCGGCTGTGGCTTTAAGACGAGACTGAAGAATACTGATGCTGTGTCTTTAAGACGAGACTGATGAATACTGCGGCTGTGTCTTTAAGACGAGACTGATACTGGATATAACTGGTAACACAACTGTAATCCAGACGGGGTAGCAAAAGAGCAGAGTTTTACAGGAACCAAAGTAAAAGTGTTACCTTTTAGGGAGCTCAGCTATTAAGCTCACACAGAGCTTTGTGACACAAGGAACTGGCAGCTTCTGTAACACAAGTCTCTTTGCTTATACTTCCTGGTCCTTAGTGATTGAAGAACAGAGTCAGGTGATTCGGAGAGTCTCAGGCTGACACAGGATTGGATAGCTCCAGGTCAGGTGATCAGATCCTGTCATGTCAGTACTCCAGGTTAGGCTCTGATATAGAGTGAGGCCTAACAGGCCAAAAAACACTGAAGCCTGAACTTCTACAAATGAGCAGAGGATGCTGACTCTTAGGCCTAAACTCCAGAGAGCCGAGCACAGTGGAGAATGTATCTGGTGACCACTGGAGTCAGAAAGGCATATAGTATAATGACAACAATGATTGCTGTGTAGGCACAGCATAGAAAGACTTGCTGAATTCAGTATTCACACAGAAGATTAATCATCACTGGTGTAGCTCATTAAGTCTCACCTTCCAGACAGAGAACTCAGCACTCAGGAAACTCATGGTACTGGCAAGCTGTTTATCTCAGTGAGCAGAAAAGACCCAGGATCCAGGACAGATGGCAGAGGTAAGTCACCAAACATGAGAACTACAGTCAGGATCATGACAAGCGCACCAAACACCTATGAATCAACCAACAAACAATCCATCTATGACCTAAAACAGGTAACCTGCCATTTTTTCCAGCCACAAGCGAAGTTCCTGGTCCCAGAAACTTTGCTCCGCCACTATAAGCCTACCACACAGAAGACACCACCAAAAAGAGATCCTCCAAAAAATAACTAAACCTTCATTATCTAAATGCACCCCATTGGGCCAGTAAAGATAATGATAGCGGGATCTGATCCACTCATGCGGTACCACGGCACCAACATTAGCCAGAACCCATTTAGCCACAGCTGAGTTAAGCTTCTTCCTGGTCTCGTCAATGGCCCGACAATCAGACACTCTACGCCAAAACAACCTGACCACAACAAAAAAAAACACCAAAGTGCAGGATGGCCACGCCCTCCTGACAAGCATCAAGTCCTCCAAAATGACACAACGCAACTCCAATGTAGGCCCTTTCCCAAGATTGGCCCTCATTCCGAGTTGATCGCTAGCTGCTTTCGTTTGCAGCGCAGCGATCAGTCCAAAAAAAGGCAATTCTGCGCATGCGTATGGAGCGCACTGCGCACGCGCGTCATACTTTCACTAAGGCCAATGCAATTTTGCACAAGCTCTAGCGACGCTTTTCAGTCACACTGCTGTCCGCAGAGTGATTGACAGGAAGTGGGTGTTTCTGGGTGGTAACTGACGGTTTTCGGGGAGTGTGTGAAAAAACGCAGGCGTGCCAGATAAAAACGCAGGAGTGGCTGGAAAAACATAGGCGTGGCTGGGTGAACGCAGGGCGTGTTTGTGACGTCAAAACAGGAACTAAATAGTCTGAAGTGATCGCAAGCTAGGAGTAGGTCTCGAGCTACTCTGAAATTGCACAATCTTTTTTTGTAGCAGCACTGCGATCCTTTCGTTCTCACTTCTGCTATGCTAAGATACACTCCCAGAGGACGGCGGCATAGCGTTTGCACTGCTGCTAAAAGCAGCTAGCGAGTGAACAACTCGGAATGAGGGCCATTGTTACCACCCAGGTGAAGACCAAAACTGCAGGCAAACCATGACGCATCACATAATCCAAAAATCCGACCCTTGCATACCTCTCACACCTATCCACCATGTCTCATCACGTCCGGCATAAAACGGAGCCCCATCCGATGCCATAAACTGAGCCACCCAGTAAACATAGGAGTGACTCACAATCCACACTCTACACCTATCACCCACCAATCCTACAGGGAAGGGGAAAGAATAAGAGAAAAAATTAGCATGGGATGCAATTCTGAACGTTAATAAGTAAGTAATACCGAAGGATCTGTCAAAAGAAAAATTTTGTGTGCACCGTAGAGTGCAATAGTAGACAAGCTTCTAGCCAATTGAAGCAGCATCAGACACAAGAGGATCAGTAAACAAACAAAGGAAGGAGGTGGAAGAATCGGGAAGGGGGGGGGGGGGCGAAGGTAACACACAAATAACTCGACCAGAGTTAAAACGTCCTTGAGGGACATACGGTTGGAGCCAATTAGCAGAATCAGGATGTAATTAAGCCGAAATAAATCCATCAGTCCAGGTAAAAAATTGTAAAACCCACAAGACCCCCGCTGCCAGCAGCGGTGAGTAGCTAATCCCAGAGTAGAAAGGACATGGGAAGACAAACAGACAAATCAAGTGAACAATCAGCAAAAATAAACAACATGAACAACCAACTTTCTCTAGCATCCATAAGGGATATTGGGGGGGAAACTAGTACGATAGGGGTATAGACGGGGTCCAAAGGAGCCAGTGCACTTTAAATTTCTTAAACTGGGTGTGCTGGCTCCTCCCCTCTATGCCCCCTCCCACAGGCAGTTTAGAAAAAAGTGCCCTCAGGAGAGTATGCACAGCTCTGCAGCTCCAGAGAGTTTTCTTCAATTTCATTTAAATCTTTTATTTTTTTCGGCATGCTGTCTGGGCAACAGCATACCTGCACCGTGGGAGTTAGATAGGGGACAGTCACCGGCCTTGCAAGGTGCAGAGCCACTTCCCCGCTGCAGGACCACCGTCCTGAGGGGCTATTTGTTCAGCGGGGCACTGCGCCTTGGCTGTCACGGCCGCAGCACGCCGCACACCGCACACCCCTAACGCTGCCTGAAGGTGACATCGGTGGTGAGTACACACCGGGGGCCCCGCTAGGGGGGGCCCCAGTTCAAAGTGCGGCTGATCACGGGTGCAATGTATGGGACCCTCCCTGTGGAGTCCCGCTAGGTTCCCCCGTGAGTACACTGCAGGGCCAGATCTAGCCCTTGTGGCGCCCCAGTTGAAAAATAGGGGCGTGGCTTCATGAAGGGGCGTGGTCAGTTATGCTCCCTGTAGTATTGCCCCCAGTAGAGCTGTTGTGCCCCCTAGTTTGTGCCCCCAGTAGTATTGCCCCCAGTAGAGTAGTGCCCCCTAGTTTGTGACCTCAGTATTGCCCGCAGTAGAGTTGTGCCACTTACAAAATAAAATAAAAATTAATACTTACAGTCCCCACTCCTGAGTCCCGACCGCTGCTGCCCTCCGTCTCTGGCCGCCGGCGCTGCTCCTCTGATCTTTGGGAGAGACGTCATGACGTCTCTCCCATAGCACCGCATAGACACTATGTGATGCTCCCACAATGCAGTGTGGTGCGCGATTACTTCATTGCACACCGCACAGTCAGCACCGCACAGCACCGGGGGGGGGGCACCACCAGTAGCGGATCTTGCCACAGCTGCAGAGCCCTCCGGAAGGCGGTGCCCCGGGCAAAAATCCTGCATGCCCTTAGCAAGATCTGCTACTGTACACTGGCACAAACATGCTTAACTAAGCACTTGTGTGAGGTTTTAAGCAGGGGTTAAGGTGGGGCGGAACTGCGTTCCGGCAGTTCTAATTGGAGGTGGAACCAGTTCCGCCTCCGCCCGCCCACCTTAACAACACACAGGCAGCCTAAGTACTGAGGAATCGATACACTACAGCCAAACTGCTGCTGCCCAGCATCCACTGCCCCATAACATCTATTATGCTGCGGACTGCCTGTCTCACTCACACACGCTGTCCGCGCTGAGTGACCCCGCTCGGCTACCCCTCTTGCTGGCTTCAAGTTCGGACATGGGCTTCCCTATACACCGCCCACCGATGCCGTGGACACCCATGTTACATGTATCAATGACGTGGTGGTGGGTGGGCGGTACCGGCAGGAATGATTGAATTAGCCCGCCCTGCCTCCTCCAAACCCTGTTCCGCTGGCCTGTGAGAGGATGTCAAGAAGTCATCAAGCATCCGCATTTACACTCTTCAGGGATCAGAAGAGTACCCAGGCACACGGACACTGAGGGCTTGGAGGTAGGATGAGACTCCTTCAGTCTGTAATGTAATAAATAAATAAATAAAAAACATGCAATTGCAATGTAATATTTTATTTATTTCTATAACCCAGTCTCAAACTGCCTATGTAATGAAGTCTATGATTAATAATGAATGATTATGGCCCTCATTCAACAAGGGACGCAGAAGTCCAAAAATCGCAAACGGATGATTTTCGGACTTCTGCACATGCGCAGTGGCCACGACCTTTCATAGTGCGATCACATCCCGGAATGATAGATTGCACTGTGATTGACAGCTTCGGACGGCAAGAGAAAGGCAACACAGCATTATGGGGAGTGGTCCGGACCATTTTCTGGGCAGCTGTGTGACGTCCAGTCGTTAAAGTGGGCTGGAACGGGGCGGAACTGCGTTCCGTCACCTCTAATTGCAGGCGGAACCAGTTCCGCCTCTGTCCGGCCACAGCATCAGGTCCCGGCTGCATTGTAAAGTTTGCAGCGTCCGCCAGCCAATCCCGGCTCGCGGACCGGTTGCAGCACCAATAAAAAGAAGGGGTGGCTATTTCAAAATCAGGCGTGAGCCAATCACGGCTTGCGGACCGCCAGCGAATGAGAATCTGCCAAGTGGCAGCTTCTCATTGGCTAACGGTCCGCAATATGTGATTGTTGCACAATCGGCGCTAGTTTATAAAAAGCAGCCCCTTCTTCCCCTATACAGATACTGGGACCAGCGAGTCTGTCTCCCTGCAGCACAGCGTAATGGGACCGCCGGAGCCCATGCACGCAGCCCTCCCGGCAGCACTTCACCCGCTGCAAGTTTCCAAGCTCACAGTGCGCCATCCGCACCATGCCTACAGCACATGCACCGGCTGCTGCCGCCTGTCCCGCCAGAGCACGCCACCTGCCTGCCTCCCCTGCCATCCACCGCTATGAAGCAAGCTCTGATGGAGATCATGAGGATGAATCACATGTGCAGGATGGTGCTGGTCACTTGCTTGGGATCCTTCATCTTGGTCATCTTTTACTTCCAAAGTAGGTTGCACCCAGGTAAGGGAGACCCTGCATGTGCCCATCTGTGCCCCAGCTGCTTCCAGCCATGCAGGAGGCGGGCATGGTGACTGGCATCGCTGTCTGGGCAGACATACAAGCAGCAGATGAGAGGAGTAGTGCTGCTCACACCTGTCTAATTGCTATGGTGCAGATGTGCTGTCACACTTTGGGATATGGGAGTTTTGCATTTCATACTACACTGTGTATATGCTTATTATGTACTTCTGATTTTACATCTTGTGACCGGGTACTGCTTTTCTTCAGGTACTCTTTAGTTGCATTGTAGTTTTTATTGTGCACGTTGCATTGCAGATGCTTAGATCACGTTCTGTAAGTATCTGGGGCAGGCAATGTGAATAAGATTGTGCTACTGTTAGGCATTATTTTGAATTGGGGGTACTTTTATGTGACCACGCCCCTTCCTTGTGAGACCACACACCCTTTTTGTGGCGCGCACGCCTTCGGCGCATGCTAAGGGGGAGGGGTCGTGGTGGAGATGAGTTCCCCCACCTCTCCAGGACCACTTTAAGCCCTGGTTTTAAGCTTATTGGAGACTTTGACAGTATATATAATATGTATAGCTCCGGCACCATTGGAGGGGGCGGAGCTTCCTCAGAGTGGGAACAGTGGCGTTTTGGCACCTTCCTCTGCTTACAGCAGTCATCAGCAGCACACACTCAGCGCTTCCTGCCTCACAGACACGCTGGAAACTGGTACAGGGTGTAGCTAAGGGGGAGAGCCGCTATTGGCCCTCATTCCGAGTTGATCGCTAGCTGCTTTCGTTCGCAGCGCAGCGATCAGGCAAAAAAATCTGCAATTCTGCGCATGCGTATGGGGCGTACTGCGCACGCGCGTCGTACTTTCACAAAAGCCGATGCAGTTTTACACAAGCTCTAGCGACGCTTTTCAGTCGCACATCTGGCCGCAGAGTGATTGACAGGAAGTGGGTGTTTCTGGGTGGTAACTGACCGTTTTCAGGGAGTGTGTGAAAAAACGCAGGTGTGCCAGATAAAAACGCAGGCGTGGCTGGATGAACGCAGGGCGTGTTTGTGACGTCAAAACAGGAACTAAATAGTCTGAAGTGATCACAAGGTAGGAGTAGGTCTGCAGCTACTCAGAAACTGCACAATCTTTTTTGTAACAGCGCTGCGATCCTTTCGTTCGCACTTCTGCTAAGCTAAGATACACTCCCAGAGGGCGGCGGCTTAGCGTTTGCACTGCTGCTAAAAGCAGCTAGCGAGCAAACAACTCGGAATGAGGGCCACTGTACACTATTCTGAGCCTATTTTGGACTACATTTATTAGTGTTATTGTGATTACAGAGCTGACAGTCTCACTGGGGCTGTGCAGCTCCACGTGTGCTGGTATTTCTCCCTCTCTGTGTGTCTCTTCTCACATACAGTAGGAAAAGCAGGCTTGCATTATAACAGTCTGTGTGTAAGTGTATATGTTTGCAGAGCCGGCCCTAACCAATATGATGCCTTAGGCAAGATTTTGGCAGGTGCCCCCTAGCACCGCTGCTAGTTCCACCTCTGACCCTGCACCCCTTTCCCACCACCATCAACCCTCACGCATAGCAGTCCTCATTTTGGTGCTCCTACCCTCTATATTTTAAATAGGAACAGTGCGCACATTCGGTGCACAGCTAAAAAAGGGGCGTGTTCTTGATGAGAAGGGGCATGGCCACTCAATTGTACCCCCAATTCAAATTACGCCACACAGTAGTGCAACTTTACTCACATTATGTCATGTGATAGTGTCCCTAATTCACGTTACATCACACAGTAGTACCACTTTATCTTATATACATTACTAATCACACTGAATTGCTCCTTATTCGCATTACACCACACCATATTGCTCTTTATTCACATTAGACCACCCAGTAGTGCCCTTTCTATACGTTATGCCACACAGTAGAGCACCTTATACACATAATGCCACACATTATTAATGCTTTTATACACATAATATACAGTAATACATAATATACAGTAATGCCGCTTACACATATGCTGCACAATATTAATGCCATTATATACATAATGACACACATAATGTCCCTTACACATATGCCACACATTATTAATGCCCTTATACACATACTGAAACATAAAGTGCCCTTTTCACATATGTCACACATTAATGCATTTATACACTTGACAAACATAATGCCCCTTACACATATGTCGAACACTATTGCACAACCAACCCACCCGCACACAGCACTCACACGGCCGCTAACAATTTGACCTTTGCTTCATACAGATGTGTTCTCACACATCTTGCCTCAATACACCAAGCAGCAGGAGATGCCTGGCGTGAGTCAGCTGGCAGCTCTAGACCAGCTCTGTTAATGTCGGGTACATTTAGTTCTGAAAATGCATCTTATTTGCATTGCTATGCAACTAGGATTCACAAGCAGCAGCTTCTGATTAAAATGATATGTGGCATGCCTACATTCTGTATGTGACTGTGGCTGTATCTGCATACGAAATGATACATTACAGTGATTTCCAGGAATACACTGTAATGTAGAATTTCATATGCAGATACAACCGCAGTCACACACAGAACATAGGCATGCTGCATATCATTTTAATCAGCAGAATCTGCTTGTGCCCCTAGGCATTCCAAATGCCCTAGGCATTTGCCTAGTTTGCCTATGCATATGGCCGGCTCTGTGTGTTTGTACTTACTGTGAATTATGGGTAAGCACAAGCTGTGCAGTATCTGTCACACCAGATTCTCTCCATTGTCTAATGACTTTGTTTCCTGTGAGCAATGTAGTCAATCTTCACAAATTAGTGAAGAGGTTGGGGGAGAGGGTACAGAGCCCCACTGGTTAGGGTCTCATAAAACTATGATGGCAGATATGTCATCCCAGCTCACTGCTAATGTGCAGAAAACTCAGCTGCTGCAAACAAGCTGTTGCAGATTTAGCTGCTAGGGCTGATGCACAGCCCCCCCTCTCTCTCTCTCTCTCATGCAGGTCCCCAGAAGCGTGGTTTAACCATACCTCCCAACATGACCCTCTCCAGGAGGGACACAATGCTCTGCTTCTGGACTTTCCTCTTAATGTGTGATTGCCGGCACCTGTTTTGAACAAGTTAATGGAAAAGAAAGGTGTCTCACCACAGGTGATGGCAATCATACATTAAGAGAAAAGTCCAGAAGCAGAGCATTCTGTCCCTCCTGGAGAAGGTCATGTTGGGTGGTATGGTTTACCTGCTCTGCTCTCTGATACAAATGATGATATACAAGATGATGGGGATGACCTGGATCCCAATTCTACTCAGGGTAATGAACCCCTCATTTTGGCTATAAGGGATGTGTTACAGCTCCCTCTAGAGGACCCTGCTTCACAGCAGTCATTTTTCTTTGTACAAAACAAGCCCAATGTCACTTTCCCTGAAACGAGTTAGATGACTTATTGAAACAGGCCAGAAAAAATCCATACAAAAAATTCCAAGTGTCCAAAAAGTTTTTGCGCACTTTCCCATTTGCTTCTCAAGGTAGAACATTTTGGGAGGAATCCCCTGGGGTGGATGTCTCAGTCTCTCGCCTGTATAAGAAGGCGGTGCTGCCTGCCCCGGTCTCCTTTACTATGAAGGATCCAGGGGATAGAAAGATAGAGACTACTCTAAAATCTATATATTTCACCTGTCATTGGGGGTTGCTGGATGACCAATGCCATTCATTCTTGGGCCACGCAAATTCAGGGGGGCCTCTTGGGGGATATGCTCTTAGTTACCATGGTAACCCTCCTGAAGCACATTCAGGACACTACTCGTGTCCTCTGTGATTCCCTCAAGGAGATGGGGAACATAAATGCTCGGACGTCGGCCATGGCGGTGTCGGCTCGCAGTGGATTGCGGACACAGAATCCAAACATAATGTGGAGTCCCCTCCCTTTTCTGAGGAATGGCTTTTTGGGGTTGAGTTGGATGCATGGATTTCCAAGGTTACTGCTGGGAAATCTACGTTTCTCCCCTCTGGGGCCCTCCGGTGAGACATTCCTATCCGGGACCGTCTGTCCAGTCCTTTCGGTCTCGCACATTTCGATCAAAGGCCAGAGGTGCCTCCAATGTGGCTAGAGGTACCAGAGGTAAGTCCAGAAAACCTGCAAGTACCAGTCCTCAGGAACAGTCCACCAGTTCTGCTTCCACTAAAGCCTCAGCATTACGGTACCCACCCATCTTGAGGTGGGATCTCGACTGCGTCACTTCAGCTGCATCTGGGAGGCCTCCTGCCAGGATGCCTGGGTCAGGGAGCTCATTTCTCAGGGCTACAAACTGGAGTTCGACAGTACTTCCCCCCCAACGATTTTTCAAATCAAGCTTACCAGCTTTGGAGGATATGCAAGTTACGTTACAACAGGCTATCTGAAAATTGGTCCAGTCCCACGTCATTGTTCCAGTACCTCTACCGCAATGTGGCAAGGGGTTTTACTCAAACCTGTTTGTGGTGCCAAAGCCAGACAGTTCGGTCAGACCCATTCTGAATCTGCAATCCTTAAATCCTTATTTAAAGGTGTTCAAGTTCAAGATGGAATCCCTGCTTGCAGTCATTGTGGGTCTAAGAGAACAGGAATTTATGGTCTCCTTGGATATCAAGGACACCTATCTCCATATTCCGATTTAGCCTCCTTATCAGGCGTACCTGCAGTATGCCCTGCTGGACGATCACTTCCAATTCCAGGCACTACCCTTCAGCCTGTCAAGAGCCCTGAGGGTATTCACGAAGGTGATGGCAGAGATGATGCTTCAACTCCGGATCCAAGGGATAAATGTGGTGCCTTACCTAGATGATCTTCTGATAAAGGCAATATCCAGGGAACTTTTGTTGCTCCATATCGACCGCACCATCCGACTTCTATCCGACCATTGGTAGATCCTCAACTTACAGAAGCCCCACCTGGAGCCAATTCAGAGGCTCCTGTTTCTGGGGATGTTGCTGGATACTGTAGCACAGTAGGTGTTTCTACCAGAGGACAAGGTGACAACACTTCAGGAGATGGTCCGCATGGTGCTCCATCCTACTCGGGTGTCCGTACATCTCTGCATAAGATTGTTTGGGAAGAGGTTCCATGCCAGAACATTTCAGTTGGATCTCCTCAGCAAGTGGTCCGGATCACATCTCCAGATGCAACGGATGATTCGGCTGTCACCTCAGGCCAGGATTTCCCTCCTGTGGTGGCTTCAGTCCTCCAATCTACAGGAGGGCAGGAGTTTTGGGATTCAGGATTGGACCCACCTCAAGATGGATGTGAGTCTGCGAGGATGGGGAGCTGTCACCCAAGGGGCGCAGTTCCAGGGCAGGTGGTCATCCCACAAAAGCCTCCTTCCAATCAACATTCTGGAACTTTGGGCGATCTACAATGCTCTGCTTCAGGCATCTCATCTGCTCAAGGATCAAGCGATCCAGGTACAGTCGGACAACGCCATGGCTGTGGTGTATATCAATCGACAAGGAGGGACAAAAAGCAGAGCCTGCATGCGAGAGGTGTCAAAGATACTCCTCTGAGCAGACAGAAATGCAAGAGCCATATCAGCAATCTTCATTCCAGGTGTGGACAACTGGTAGGCGGACTTCCTGAGTCGTCACAATTCCCACCCAGGGGAGTGGGGGCTCCACCATCTGGTGTTACAGCAGATCACTGACCGGTGGTGTTGCCCACAAATAGACATGATGGCTTCTCGTCTCAACAAGAAATTTCCCTGGTATTGCTCGTGGACCAGGGACCCTCAGGTGAGGGCAGTGGACGGACTGGCGTCGCCTTGGCCGTACCGGCTGGTCTTCCTGTTTCCTCCGATCCTATTGCTCCCAAGAGTGCTAAAGTGAATCAGTAATCAAGGTGTTCAGGCAATTCTAATTGGCCTCGGAGGGCATGGTACGCGGATTTTCTGGACATGTCTGTCGAAGACCCTTGGCCTCTACCACTCAGAAGAGATCTTCTTCAACAAGGACCGTTCATCTACCAGGACTTACGGCGACTTCGTTTGACGGCATGGAGATTGAGTGGAACATCCTAGCTCACAAGGGTCTTTCCAAGAAGGTTATTGCAATCATGGTTCAGGCCAGGAAACCTGTGACGTCAAAACATTATCATCATATCTGGAGGAGATATGTCTCTTGGTGCGAGGAACGCACATATCCACTTGCAGTATTTCACTTGGGACGTTTTCTACATTTCCTGCAGGCTGGTGTGGATAAGGGTTTACGTCTGGGTTCCATTAAGGTCCAAATTTCATCTCTCTCCATTTTCTTTCAGAAGAAATTGGCAGTGTTGCCAGAAGTTCAGACCTTCTTGCAAGGGGTACGCCACACCCTCCCTTTGTGCCACCTATGGGTTTTTGATGTAGTTTTGAAATTTCTACAGTCCTCCTGGTTTGAACCTCTGATGACGGTAGAAGACAGGTATCTAACGTGGAAGACGGTGATGTTACTGGCCCTGGCTTCTGCTCGTCGTGTTTCAGAATTGGGGGCCTTATCATGTAAAAGTCTGTACTTGGTCTTTTACGAGGACAGAGCAGAGCTCCGTACTAGACAGCAGTTCCTGCTGAAGGTTGTTTCCGCGTTTCATCTAAATCAACCTATTGTGGTTCTGTTCCAGTTCTGCAGCTTCTGCTCTTCCGGAGGCATTGGATGCTGTGCGTGTCTTGAAGATATATGTCAAGCGTACAGCTCGGGTCAGAAAGACGGATTCCTTGTTCATGCTCTATGATGCGCCGAAGAAGGGTTACCCTGCTTCAAAGTAGACCATTGCTCGTTGGATTAGGCTTACTAACCAACAGGCCTATGTGTCGGCAGCCTGACCTGTTCCTAAGTCTCTAAAGGCAAACTCTACTAGATCAGTGGGCTCTTCCTGGGCGGCTGCCTGTGGAGTCTCGACCTTGCAACTATGCTGCTACCTGGTCGGGGGAAGAACACCTTTATGAAGCTCTACAAATTTGATACCCTGGCCAAAGAGGATGCCCAGTTTGTGCAGGCGGTGCTACAGCAGTCTCCGCACGTTCCCGCACGTTCTGGAAGCTTTGGGACATCCTCATCATACGAGTTTCCCCAAATATCCCTTATGGATGCTAGAGAAAGTATGATTTTAATACCTACCGGTAAATCCTTTGCTCGTAGCCCATAAGGGTTATTGGGCGCCCGCCTCAGTGCGTGGACTTTTCTGCAGGTTCTTGTTCTATAGTTACCTTTTCAGCTGTTGCTGTTGTTGTTACCAGCCGTTGCTGGTTGTGTATGCTAGTGGTATGCTGGTGTGTAAATCTCATCACCATTACTGTTATCATGTTCCTTCTCTCATATATGTCCTTTCTCCTTCGGGCACGTTTTTACCTATAACTGCCTGTGGGAGGGGGCATAGAGGGGAGAAGACAGCACACCCAGTTGAAGAAAATAGGATTTTAATTACCTACCGGTAAATCCTTTTCTCATAGTCCGTAGAGGATGCTGGGGTCCACTTTAGTATAGACGGGTCACCTAGGAGCCTTGGGAACTGTAAGAGTTTGAGAGTGTGGGCTGGCTCCTCCCTCTATGCCCCTCCTACCAGACTCAATCTAGAAACTGTGCCCGAGGAGACGGACATCTTATAGAGAAGGATTATACACAGATAGTGGCGAGATTCATACCAGCTCACACATACAAGGCAAACCAAGCTAACTAGCCTGAAACTCAGCAACCGCTGAAACATTACTTACCAAGTAACAATGCAGTACTTAACCAAGAACAAAGTTGCACTGAACCAGATAACCCCTGCAGGAAAACAAAGCATTGGGCGTGCACCCAGCATCCTCTATGGACTACGAGAAAAGTGTTTACCGGTAGGTAATTAAAATCCTATTTTCTCTTACGTCCTAGAGGATGCTGGGGTCCACTTTAGTACCATGGGGATGTACCAAATGTCCCAGAACAGGAGGGAGAGCACAGAGGCTCCTGCAGAACTGCTTGACCAAACTGTAGGTCCGCAGAGGCCATAGTATCGAACTTGTAAAACTTAGCAAACGTGTTTGACCCAGCCCAAGTAGCCACTCGGTAAAGCTGCAAAGCCGAGACATCCCGGGCAGCTGCCCAGGAAGAGCCTACCTTACGAGTAGAGTGGGCCTTAACAGATTTCGGACACGGCAATCCTGCCGTAGAATATGCATGCTGGATAGTGAACCTGATCCAGCGAGAAATCGTCTGCTTAGAAGCAGGACACCCCATTTTCTTGGGGCCATACAGGACAAACAGAGAGTCCGATTTTCTGTGACGAGTTGTCCTCTTCACATAGATCTTCAAAGACCTCACAACATCCAACGACTTTGATGTAATTGAGGAGTCAGTATATATGTCACAATATGTTGGTTGATATGGAAGGAACTGCTGATGCGTCCTGAACTCAGCTCTATCTTCATGGAAGATTAAGTAGGGGCTTTTACAGGACAAAGCCCCCAATTCCGACACACGTCGAGCCGAGGCTAAGGCCAACAAAGTGACAGCCTTCCATGTGAGAAACTTGACCTCAGCCTCCTGTAAAGGCTCAAATCTGATTGCAGGAAATGCAACACCATGTCAAGATCCCAGGGTGCCGTCAGCGCCACAAAGGGAGGCTTGATGTGCAGAACCCCTTTCAAAAAGTCTTAACCTCAGGGAGGGCAACCAATTGTTTCTGGAAGAAAATGGACAAAGCCAAAATTTGGACCTTTATGGATCCCAAAGGCAGGCCATATCCACACATACTTGCAGGAAGAGGAGAAACCGTCCAAGTTGAATCTCCACCATAGGAAATTTCTTGGATTTACACCAAGACACATATATTTTCAAAATGCGATGGTAATGTTTAGACGTCACTCCTTTCCTAGCTTGTGTCAGGGTAGGAATAACCTTGCTTGGAATACCCTTTCGGGCTAAGATCTGGCAATCAACCGCCATGCCGTCAAACGTAGCCGCGGTAAGTCTTGATAAGCGAACGGCCCCTGTTGCAGAAGGTCCTCGCGAAGAGGAAGGGGCCTCGGATCCTCCAGCAGTAAGTCCAGAAGATCCGCGTACCAAGCTCGCCTTGGCAATGAGAATTGCCTGAACCCTTGTTCTCTTTATGAGTTTTAGAATTCTTGGAATGAGTGGAAGTGGAGGGAACACATACACTGTCTTAAATCCCCATGGAGTTACCAGGGCATCCACCGCCACTGCTTGTGGGTCTCTCAACCTGGAACAGTACCTCTGAAGTTATTTGTTGAGACGTGAGGCCTTCATGTCTATGTGAGGCATGCCCCAACGACTGGTCACTTCTGTGAATACTTCCGGATGAAGGCCTCATTCTCCTGGATGGAAGATCACTGACAGCGCCACACATGCCTTTCCGCCCAGAGGAGGATTCTTGTCACCTCTGACATTGCAGCTCTGCTTTTTGTTCCTCCGGTTTATGTAGGCCACCGCTGTTACACTGTCCGACTGTACTTGAATGGCCCGATCTTGTAGAAGATGTGCTGCTTGGAGAAGACCATTGTACACAGCTCTCAGTTCCAGAATGTTTATTGGAAGAATTGCTTCCAGGTTTGACAATCTTTCTTGGGTGACCTCTCCCCAACCTCTGAGACTTGCATCCGTGGTTAGAAGGATCCAGTTCTGAATTCCGAACCTGCGGTCCTCCAGAAGGTGAGGCATGTGCAGCCACCAGAGGAGCAAAATCCTTGCCTTCGGTGAGAGACGTATCCTCTGGTGCATGTGCAGATGAGATCCCGACCATTTTTGTAGGAGATCCAGTTGGAAGGGTCAAGCATGGAATCTTCCGTACAGTAGAGCCTCGTAGGAGGCAACCATCTTCCCCAGAAGGCGAATGCACTGGTGAACCAATACCCGGGCAGGTTTCAAGATATTCTGGACCATTGATTGTATCACCAATGCTTTCTCCACCGGTAGGAACACCCTCTGCACTTCCGTGTCGAAGATCATTCCCAGGAAAGACAATCTCCTTGTTGGTTCCAAGTGTGATTTTGGAATGTTCAGGATCCAACCATGATCCCTGAGCAGAAGAGTCGTGAGTGCAATGGACTGCAACAACTTCTCCCTGGACACTGCCTTTATCAGCAGATCGTCCAGGTATGGAATTATGTTCACTCCCTGCCTGCAGAGGAGAACCATCATCTCTGCCATCACTTTGGTGAACACCCTCGGTGCCGTGGAGATGCCGAATGGCAGTGCCTGGAACTGATAGTGACAGTCTAACAGTGCGAATCGGAGATAAGCCTGATGCGGCGGCCAAATTGGAATGTGGAGGTACATATCCTTGATATCCAAGGATACCAGGAACTCCCCCTCCTCCAGACCTGTGAGAAGCGCTCTCAAAGACTCCATTTTGAATTTGAACTCCCTCAGATAGAGGTTCAACATTTTCAAATTCAAAATTGGCCTGACCGAACCATCCAATTTCGGAACCACGAAAAGGTTTGAATAGTAACCCTTGTTTTACATCTGAGGTGGAACTGGGACAATGACCTTTGACTTCTCCAATTTTTGGATGGCTTCCTGTAGGACAGCCCTGTCTGCCAGTAAAGCTGGTAAGCCTGATTTGAAGAATCGGTGAGGCGGGAGTTCTTGAAACTCCAGCCTGTACCTTTGGGACACAGTATCCTACACCCAGGGGTCCAGGCCGGATGACACCCACACATGGCTGAACCGTCTGAGCCTTGCCCCCACCGGCCCTTCCTCCAGGCCGTGTGGTCCGTCATGCTGAGGATTTTGATGTACCAGAAGCAGGCTTCTGGTCTTGGGAACCTGCAGTAGCAGTTTTTTTGGATTTTGCATGACCTCCTCTAAAGAAGGTGTTAGAAGGCTTGGCCTTTTTTGTTTTTGCTGTCCGAAAGGACTGTGATGGGAATAAAGAAAAAGGTTTCTTCATAGCAGGTGCAGCTGAGGGAAGAAAAGGTGACTTACCCGCAGTTGCCGTGGAAATCCACGCATTCAACACTTCCCCAAATAGAGGTAAAAAAGATATATATATATATATCTAAACAGGCGCTACATAGAGAAGGTTTTCCTAGCAGCTGTTTTTATGGGGTAGTCACTCCCCACAATAATGCATAAACACAGAAAAACAACTAATAAACAGCGCTAACTGAATGGTGGGTATTATATTGAGAGAAACAAGGTAATCTAAAAAAATCTAATTTATTCACAGAAATAATTCTGGTTAAAAAGATATACACATATATGTGTACTCATTCGTACCCCCAGCTTCACAAGGCTGGAATTCACATGTACATTCTAAGAACAATAAAACAATAAGACATGCAGCATTCATATAATGTCCTCTCTCCAAGATCAAATATCAGGGATTTTTTATATATATACAGTTCTGTGGGCTACAGTCCATATAGAGATGTATGGTCACGGACCGATGGCAATGGTCCTAGATGGTATTATGCATATATTTACCAGTCCCAATGTATTTGTAAAGGGTAAAAATCCTCCTCGTGTTGGGCCTTTTATGGCAAGGTGGCACCAAGTTGGCAATGGTGTGCAGCACGTTCAATGGAGTCCCCTCTAACCTTTGTAGCTTGGACCAAAGGTGACCTGAAGTTAACCAATGAATGGTGAATGGAATCAGAGTCCACAGAATCCCTTAGACCGGAGAGAAGCAAGCCTGACGCGTTTCGCTGTTTTACACAGCTTTTTCAAAGGTGGTGTGTAGCTGCAAAAGACCTCTTTATATAGGAGGTCATTGATTAGATTACCACATTCACATGATTCATGTTTACTACTACAAATTTATTTCTTTCTCAAATAATTCATATTCATATATATATAAGAGGAGGCAAACCTATATTCATATTATATAATGATTTGTAAAAACGAGTATTAAAAACCCTAGAAAAACCTTTTGTAATATTAATATTTTCAATAGTGTAGGTCACATGACCCATAAAGGATGAAACCTTATACTTAATAGGATAACTCTAACTGAGATCGTGATTTGTGTATTTGGATCATGTGTACTTTTTCTAGAGCTGTCATTGGGTAAAATTCTCAGTGATGACTACAGCCCAACCTGTAGTCTCCCTCTGATATCTGCGGCGACCCAAGTGACCCGATACGCGCGTCATATGACCCGAAGGTCAGTTCAATTCTTATGACGTCACGCAGGGCCACGTGACCAAAAGGTCCTTCATGTGATCGGACCACGTGACCCGCCGCAGTCAGAGTCTGGCAAACCCTTTGTTTATCCGTTGTCATAGCGATACAAGACTCCATAACCAGGACAAAAACGGACTCACTATCCCTTATCTATATAACACTATGATAGCATAGTCTCCGGACTAATATAACAAAGAAATTCCCTTCTTTATCTGACTCCAGCATATATATATCTCTAAGGATATCCTGCATAAATTAATATATACTGGATCTAATGGAAAAAAATTATGTATATATATATTTAATCCTTTTTTTATTATTATACACTTAAATAAATTACTATATAAAAGAAAACCACTCCTATATATAACGATTCACAAATCACTATACTCCATACATATTAATTCCTTGGGAACTATTAGTAATGCTAAATAGCCATATTATCCTAACAACCTTCACAAATATCTCTAATAATTTCTATTTATAATCAGAACCAATAGAACCGGATCTTATTTCTTTAACAACTATGATAGTACTCTAGATACCAATTCACTTGTCTAATTACATCAACCAGTCACGTCAACGTTACCACCAATGGACCTCTAATGGGGAATTCTTTCCTTAAAATGATTCATTATTGGTAAACTATTTATTTAACCCATTAGCGTATATTAAATTAACATATTAAGTTCCATCGCTTCATTTAGGCCATATGGGTATAATGTATTTAATTTAAATATCAAATAGACCTCTTGCTTACATAAATTCTTGTAACGATCACCCCCCCGTTTCGTAACAGGGATATATTCCAATGCTGTTAGTCTAAGAGAGCTGGGATCACGTGACCTCCATGTTTCTCACAGAAGTGTCTAGGAACACTATGATTTTAAGTTTTATTAACTATATTTCTTCTGTGTTCCATCAATCTGACCTTCAAATTACGTGTAGTTCTTCCTACGTATTTTGCAGTACAGCCACACTCTAATAGGTAAATATCCCATTTCGAGTCACAATTCATGAAACTTTTTAGTAGATAGGTCGATCCATCTGTTGTTATATTGATAGTTTGTGTTTTATTTATAACATGTGAGCAAGTAGTGCATCTCGTCTTCCCAAATTTAAAAAAACCTTTGGGAAGTGGAGGTAACCAAGATTCTGTTGCAGTATCAGAATTCCTAGGTTTTCTCATAAGGTTTGTGGTATCCTTACTTGGTGCCAACATGGTTTTTAACGACCTATTCTTTTTAAAGATCACACGTGACACTGCAGGGAGAATATTCCTCAAAATAGGGTCACTTAGGAGGATGTTGTAATTTTGTTTAATGATTTTTCTTATCTCCCCCGAGTGGCTGTTAAACTTGGAGATAAAGGAAATGGCCCCTACATCTATATCTTCTTTCGATTTAACCCTCTCATGGTTAAGCAAGGATGTTCTATCTCTGGTAATTACTTCTTGAAATGCCTGATTTAGGAGATGTTCTGGATAGCCACGTCCTCTAAAGGAATCCATCATGGCTTCTGCTTGTGTAAGCAAGTTTTCCCTTTCTGAGCAATTTCTCATAAGTCTGAGAAGTTGCCCTTTGGGGATGTTCTTTTTCCAGGGGCCGTAATGTGCACTTTTATAGTGCAGGTAGGCATTACCGCCTACCTCCTTAACATGATTGGACGTGGAAATAACACTACCCCTGGGTTCCAGAATTAAATCCAAATAACTGATGCGATGTTGATCAAAAGTGTAAGTGAACTGTAAATTAAAAGTGTTAGTGTTGAGAGAAGAAACAAATCTTTGTGCTGAATCGAGATCCCCATCCCAAATAATAAATAAATCATCAATGTAACGGCCATAGAGGACCAGATGCGCCGCTAGATCGTTACCCCATACCAATTGTTCCTCCACTTGACCCATATACAAATTGGCATAGCTGGGCGCAAATCTGGTCCCCATGGCCGTCCCCATGACTTGAAGATAAAAAGTGTCCGAAAAAATAAAATAATTGTGTTTGAGAATGAAAATGATAGCATTAAGAATGAATTCCCTGTTTTTCTCACTGAGGTCATCGTCTTTGATTAATCGTTCTTTAATTCCCAGGATGAATTTAAATTCTTGTCACCTTCATTTCCCACCATTCCCATTTTCTATCACCTCCCCAAAATACTCAAGTCCACCACTGCACCCACTGGACGTCCCATCATTTCGGGTATCAGTTCTCTTACTGCGAATCTTTCCTCATATGTTGATAGCTTTTTACAGCCCCGTGTTCCCTCACTGAGGTCACACGTCCGAGACACAACGCATTTTCTTAAACTTATTGAGAGTGTTGAATGGCGACCAAATTATGCCTTTTTAACGTTGGATGTACAGAGTTTATACAGTAACATTCCTCATGATTTGGGAATATTAGCTATAAAAGAACGATTAATCAAAGACGATGACCTCAGTGAGAAAAACAGGGAATTCATTCTTAATGCTATCATTTTCATTCTCAAACACAATTATTTTATTTTTTCGGACACTTTTTATCTTCAAGTCATGGGGACGGCCATGGGGACCAGATTTGCGCCCAGCTATGCCAATTTGTATATGGGTCAAGTGGAGGAACAATTGGTATGGGGTAACGATCTAGCGGCGCATCTGGTCCTCTATGGCCGTTACATTGATGATTTATTTATTATTTGGGATGGGGATCTCGATTCAGCACAAAGATTTGTTTCTTCTCTCAACACTAACACTTTTAATTTACAGTTCACTTACACTTTTGATCGACATCGCATCAGTTATTTGGATTTAATTCTGGAACCCAGGGGTAGTGTTATTTCCACGTCCAATCATGTTAAGGAGGTAGGCGGTAATGCCTACCTGCACTATAAAAGTGCACATTACGGCCCCTGGAAAAAGAACATCCCCAAAGGGCAACTTCTCAGACTTATGAGAAATTGCTCAGAAAGGGAAACATTCCTTACACAAGCAGAAGCCATGATGGATTTCTTTAGAGGATGTGGCTATCCAGAACATCTCCTAAATCAGGCATTTCAAGAAGTAATTACCAGAGATAGAACATCCTTGCTTAACCATGATAGGGTTAAATCGAAAGAAGATCCAGATGTAGGGGCCATTTCCTTTATCTCCAAGTTTAACAGCCACTCGGGGGAGATAAGAAAAATCATTAAACAAAATTACAACATCCTCCTAAATGACCCTATTTTGAGGAATATTCTCCCTGCAGTGCCACGTGTGATCATTAAAAAGAATAGGTCGTTAAAAACCATGTTGGCACCAAGTGCATTAAGAAAGGATACCACCAACCTTATGAGAAAACCTAGGAATTCTGATACTGCAACAGAATCTTGGTTACCTCCACTTCCCAAAGGTTTTTTTAAATGTGGGAAGACGAGATGCACTACTTGCTCACATGTTATAAATAAAACACAAACCATCAATATAACAACAGATGGATCGACCTATCTACTAAAAAGTTTCATGAATTGTGACTCGAAATGGGTTATTTACCTATTAGAGTGTGGCTGTACTGCAAAATACGTAGGAAGAACTACACGTAATTTGAAGGTCAGATTGATGGAACACAGAAGAAATATAGTTAATAAAACTCAAAATCATAGTGTTCCTAGACACCTCTGTGAGAAACATGGAGGTGACCCCAGCTCTCTTAGAGTAACAGCATTGGAATATATCCCTGTTACGAAACGGGGGGGGGGGGGGGGGATCGTTACAAGAATTTATGCAAGCAAGAGGTCTATTGGATATTTAAATTAAATACATTATACCCATATGGCCTAAATGAAGCGATGGAACTTAATATGTTAATTTAATATACACTAATGGGTTAAATAAATAGCTTAGCAATAATTAATAATTTTAAGGAAATAATTCCCCATTAGAGGTCCATTGGTGGTAACGTTGACGTGACTGGTTGATGTAATTAGACAAGTGAATTGGTATCTAGAGTACTATCATAGTTGTTAAAGAAATAAGATTCGGTTCTATTGGTTCTGATTATAAATAGAAATGATAAGAGATATTTGTAAAGGTTGTTAGGATAATATGGCTATTTAGCATTACTAATAGTTCCCAAGGAATTAATATGTATGGAGTATAGTGATTTGTGAATCGTTATATATAGGAGTGGTTTTCTTTTATATAGTAATTTATTTAAGTGTATAATAATAAAAAAAGGATTAAATATATATACATAATTTTTTTCCATTAGATCCAGTATGTATTAATTTATGCAGGATATCCTAAGAGATATATATATATGCTGGAGCCAGATAAAGAAGGGAATTTCTTTGTTATATTAGTCCGGAGACTATGCTATCATAGTGTTATATAGATAAGGCATAGTGAGTCCGTTTTTGTCCTGGTTATGGAGTCTTGTATCGCTATGACAACGGATAAACAAAGGGTTTGCCAAACTCTGACTGCGGCGGGTCACGTGGTCCGATCACATGAAGGACCTTTTGGTCACGTGGCCCTGCGTGACGTCATAAGAATTGAACTGACCTTCAGGTCATATGACGCGCGTAACCAAAGACAGAAATGCACCCACACCAATTCGCGCTATATGTGAGGCAGCAAGAAACAGAGTAACCCCTTGGGTGTTTATCCTAACCCAAAAACAATACAAATATAGAAAAAATGGGGAACCCCTTCTCTGCGCCTCCTAATAAAATTAATACCATATATTTCTACTTAATTTATGGATGGGTGGAGCTCTCTCAATCTGCTAACTTCTTCTTAATTAATGAGAAATGTGGTGTCCAGATAGATAAACATGTAAAAATAGAAAAGAGCAATCTAGTGTAGCATAATTTACAAGCGATATCAGTCATATAACTTTATCAACCTGTGATTCACTCATAACAGATATGCATGCATTTCTTAAAAACAGGATTTTTAATAATAAAAATTCGTCATAAAATATCCACCCGTCTTCTCCTCGTCTGGTCAGGTCGCCGTTCTGTCCCTCTCATCAGCCAACGCGTTTCAATCAGTGATTCTGATCTTTTTCAAGGCATAGGGACAGAACGGCGACCTGACCAGACGAGGAGAAGACGGGTGATCCATTCTTGGAGCTGAAATCTTCCCCGGGGATTTTTTGGAACATCTATTGGTTTCATTTATGTGTACCTTATACTCCGTAAATCTGGTAGGAAGCCACCCTCATAAATGTTCGTATGGATGTATCATCTGTGGATTATTCATCATTTCCTTGCCTGGATATTTTATGACAAATTTTTATTATTAAAAAACCTGTTTTTAAGAAATGCATGGTTATCTGTTATGAGTGAATCACAGGTTGATAAAGTTATATGACTGATATCGCTTGTAAATTATGCTACACTAGATTGCTCTTTTCTATTTTTACATGTTTATCTATCTGCACACCACATCTCTCATTAATTAAGAAGAAGTTAGCAGATTGAGAGAGCTCCACCCATCCATAAGTTAAGTAGAAATATATGGTATTAATTTTATTAGGAGGCGCAGAGAAGGGGTTACCCCATTTTTTCTATATTCATATGACGCGCGTATCGGGTCACGTGGGTCGCCGCAGATATCAGAGGGAGACTACAGGTTGGGCTACCGGCGGGGTGTCTCCATGACAACAGGGAACAACGGGCTAGATCTATGTTCAGATTGGCCTTATGTTGTCAGGTGACACATTGAAATAAATCACATGACCGGACTCGGGCTGTATAGAGATGGTCCGGTCATGAGGTGTAGTCCTCCCTGAGAATTTTACCCAATGACAGCTCTAGAAAAAGTACACATGATCCAAATACACAAATCACGATCTCAGTTAGAGTTATCCTATTAAGTATAAGGTTTCATCCTTTATGGGTCATGTGACCTACACTATTGAAAATATTAATATTACAAAAGGTTTTTCTAGGGTTTTTAATACTCGTTTTTACAAATCATTATATAATATGAATATAGGTTTGCCTCCTCTTACATATATATGAATATGAATTGATTATTTGAGAAAGAAATAAATTTGTAGTAGTAAACATGAATCATGTGAATGTGGTAATCTAATCAATGACCTCCTATATAAAGAGGTCTTATGCAGCTACACACCACCTTTGAAAAAGCTGTGTACAACAGCGAAACGCGTCAGGCTTGCTTCTCTCCGGTCTAAGGGATTCTGTGGACTCTGATTCCATTCACCATTCATTGGTTAACTTCAGGTCACCTTCGGTCCAAGCTGCAAAGGTTAGAGGGGACTCCATTGAACGTGCTGCACACCATTGCCAACTTGGTGCCACCTTGCCATAAAAGGCGCAACACAAGGAGGATTTTCACCCTTTACAAATACCTTGGGACTGGTAAATATATGCAAAATACCATCTAGGACCATTGCCATCGGTCCGTGACCATACATCTCTATTGTTATGAACCACAGGTAGTGGTTCATTCCTGTTTTCCGTATTTTATGTTTATAGTTCTCTTGCAGGCCAGGATTTCCCTTTGCTCTGGGTTAGAAGATACTTGTTTGCTGTCGGTGGTGAGTCTGTGTAATTGCAGCCTGTTTCCATGTGTTTGGCCTCACCTGTCTGCTAATTGCATCTTGTCAGTTTGGAGTCATGCAACAGGGCAGCTGCACAACATAATTAATTAGGGCTCTCTGTTATATTCTGGCTCAGTGCAATACACAGACGCCGGTGATAGTGATGAGTTCTGAGCTAGTTCCTGCCAGTTCCTGAGTGTCGGTTCCAGTGTCGGTTCCAGTGTCGGTTCCAGTGTCTGATCGAGTGTCTGATCCCGTGTCCTGCCGTGAAGCGTTCCTGTCCAGAAGTCCTGTGGCTTTGTCTGTGCCTGGTCGAGTATCTGGCTTCTTGGTGTCCACCGGTCTGTCGTTTGGGATTCTGCCTGTCCTCCGGTTCTGAGAGCCTGTGTCGGCTACATTGGGGGTTCCTGTCCGTTTGCCAGTATTTGTACCGGTTCCATGAGTAGCGGCTTTGCCGCGTTCGTCGGCCTCGGCCGCTGTATTCTTTGGTTATATTTGTTACTGGTGTTTTGCAGAGGGTGCATATGCTGTCACCGCCGGTACACAACAGTATAGTGTCGGCGTGTGGACAGCATCTCCTTTGTTGTTCTTTTCCTTTGGCGGCGTGCCGCACATATATTTAGTTTTAGGGTTGTTAGTAGCCCCTAGCCTTCTGTTTGCTTTAGTTAGAGGTCCCCTTGTTATTATCCTGTCTCGGTTTACGCCTTGTCTCGCTCTAAGACCTGGGGGCATCGGAGTTGGGCAGACCTAATCCGCCCTTCAAACGCGGCTGCCATGGGCCCAAGAAACCATAGTCACGCAGGCGTGAACTGACCACACGGGTGAAACAATGGAGGTAGGCTGCTAGGGGCTATTTCCATACCACACCTTATTTCAGCGTCACGTTCTGGTGCTCTGGACTCACTACGCAACATCTCTCTTGTTCTGAGCACCAGGAACGTAACATCTATATGGACTGTAGCCCACAGAACTGTATATATATAAAAAATCCCTGATATTTGATCTTGGAGAGAGGACATTATATGAATGCTGCATGTCTTATTGTTTTATTGTTCTTAGAATGTACATGTGAATTCCAGCCTTGTGAAGCTGGGGGTACGAATGAGTATACATATATGTGTATATCTTTTTAACCAGAATTATTTCTGTGAATAAATTAGATTATTAGATTACCTTGTTTCTCTCAATATAATACCCACCATTCAGTTAGCGCTGTTTATTAGTTGACTTCCCCAAATAGAGCCTGACCTTTGTATGGTAGGATCTCCACACCTCTCCTGGATTCCGCGTTGGCAGACCATTAGCGTAGCCAGAGTCCTCCGCAAGCCGAGACAGACATGGAAGATATCCCTGCAGCCATCGAACCCAGGTCTTTCATGGATTCCACCATAAATCCTGCAGAATCCTGTATGTTACGTAAAAACAATTCAAAGTCAATTTTATCCATTGAATCCAATTCCTCAAGTAACGTGCCTGACCACTTTACTATAGCTTTAGAGATCCACGCACAAGCAATAGTAGGTCGCAATATCGCCCCTGAAGCAGTGTATATGGATTTGAGCGTAGTGTAAATTTTGCGTTCAGCCGGTTCTTTTAACATGGTAGATCCGGGTCATGTATAACCACCTTCTTTGACAGTCTGGAAACAGATGCGTCAACTATGGGTGGGTTTTCCCATTTCTTTCTATCCTCCTTAGGAAAGGGAAAAGCAACCAGAACCTTTCTGGTATCTGGAATTTTTTCTCCGAGTTTTCCCAGGATTTTTAAAATATAGTGTTTAATTCTTTAGACGCAGGGAAGGTTAGCGAGGCTTTCTTATTATCTGTGAAGTAAGCCTCCTCAACCTGCTCAGGTGATGCATCAGTAATATTCAACACATCTCTAATGGCTTCAATCATCAACTGCACCCCTTTTGCAAGAGATGCTGCTCCCCTCAGCACATCCCCTCACTGTCTGCCGTGTCAGAATCGGTATCTGTGTCATCGTGCATAATCTGGGCAAGAGCACGTTTTTGAGAGTGTATGCTAAAGGGCCCTGGAGGAACAGAAACGGACCATACAGCCATAGAGTTTTGTAAAACCTGAGTTGCTGTCTCAGTTTGCGCTACTCTAGTAGAAATCTGAGAGTTCATACCCTTAAGAGATGCTAACCACTCAGGCTCCTTAGCAGGAATCTGTGCTAAACCAGTGCAATCCGGATTACATGGAATGGGGTCATCCTGAGAGGACATATCCTCTGCAGCATATGACACAGAGTCCCTAGACATGGCCAGTTGGGGACAACAAACACTCCACACACACACAGGGAAAAGGCAGAGTTTCCCCCAAAGAAAGCCAAGAGAGCCACAGAGATTGGAGCCAACCCACACACAGCGCTTTTTACATATAGGAAAACCACTATCCAGCGCTTACTGTGCACCTTAACAGGTTACACAGTATATACACCGCCTCACCCCTTCTACAACCCCCTGGTACCGTACAAGATAGCTGGAGTTAATGAGGAGAAACAGCTGTACCTGTCAGCGTCTCTGCAAGCAGGAAAAATGATGCTGAACGCTGCTGGGTCCGCTCTGAGGAGAAGCTCCGCCCCCTTCCATGGCGCTGCTTCCCACTCTCTGGTCCTTTATACTGGCCTGAGGAATATCTTCTGGCAGTGATCTGGGGTCCCTTACAGGCTTCTGACCAGTGTAGGGTGTAGGCGCTGGCTCAGGGTGCCCCTCACAGCACCGCACAATGTACCGCTGAGCCCCAGAGCGCAGTTAGTACTGCGCTCCCTACCCTGTTGCTGCCATCTTCACACTGGCACCCCGCTTGCCAGGGGACTGGTGACTCACTCGCTACTGAAGTCTTCTGGCTCTGTAAAAGGGTGGCGGCATGCTGTGGGGGTGAGCGATCACCTGTGGCGGTGAACGTTCGTTCCCCTCAGGAGCTAAGTGGCTCAGACCCCTTAGGGTGGACAGTACTCCCCCCCTTAGTCCCACGAAGCAGGGAGGCTGCTGCCAGCAGTCTCCCTGTGCCTAAACTCTATTAAAATAAAGAAAAAACAGGGAAACTCCTATGGAGCTTCCCTAACTGTGACCGGCTCCTCCGGGCACATTTTCTAAACTGAGTCTGGTAGGAGGGGCATAGGGGGAGGAGCCAGCCCACACTCTCAAACTCTAAAAGTGCCAATGGCTCCTGGTGGACCCGTCTATACTCCCATGGTACTAAAGTGGACCCCAGCATCCTCTAGGACGTAAGAGAAATTTAAAGTGCACTGGCTCCTTTTGACCCCGTTTATACCCCTATCGTACTAGCTTCCCCCAAGGGTGGTCATTCCGAGTTATTCGCTTGCTAGCTGCTTTTAGCAGCATTGCAAATGCTAGGCCGCCGCCCTCTGGGAGTGTATCTTAGCTTAGCAGAATAGCGAACGAAAGATTAGCAGAACTGCTACTAAATAATTATTTGCAGTTTCTGAGTAGCTCCAGACCTACTCCTAGATTGCGATCAGCTCAGTCCGTTTAGTTCCTGGTTTGACGTCACAAACACGCCCTGCGTTCGGCCAGCCACTCCCCCGTTTCTCCAGACACTCCCGCGTTTTTCCCTGACACGCCTGCGTTTTTTAGCACACTCCCGGAAAACGCTCAGTTACCACCCAGAAACACCCCTTTCCTGTCAATCATTCACTGATCAGCAGTGCGACTGAAAAGCGTTGCACGAACTCCAGCAAATCTACTAAGTTTTGTGTTAAATAACTTAGCACATGCGCTCTGCGTACCATGCGCATGCGCATTTAGGAACAAATCGCAGCATAGCGAAAATCAGCAACGAGCGAACAACTCGGAATGACCCCCAATATCCCCTATGGACTAGGGGAAAAAAGGATTTACCGGTAGGTAGGTATTAAAATCCTATTTTTGAAAGTTCAAGATAAAAGATCAGGCCTAATGTAGCGCTTATAACTGGCTGATTTCGAATGGCCTAAAACCTTAATCGCACCAACCGAAAACCCAGCAGCTGCGGCCGATGTGGCCGCCCCAATCAAAAAGGAATGAGTACCGAAGTCCCGGGGTGAGAGGCCTAAACTGGCAAGGCAACGACGCAGCATCCAGCTAAATTGATACTTAGTAAGCGGAGAGTCATCGTAATGCAACAGCCATGAACCTTCTGAGGTAGGCCGGACCAAAACATAGCAGATGGCCAGCCCCACCGGACAGACGTACAGGGAAACGGAGGGCACCAAGGGAACCCACATTCCTCTGCATATCTGGTCGGTCTTAGAGCGACGAACTCTACACCACGGACCTATCACCGACACGCACGTCCAACTCCGATACCCGGAAAGCGCTGTGGTATGCCATGGAAAGGGCTAACTGAAATAATAGGGCCTCGAAGGCTGATGATGCGACGTCAGCAACAACCCCGAGAACAGATGGGAGAAGAGACGTATCGATGGGGCATCTACTATCAGGGCAACCGGAACTACCCGAGCCCAACCTTTCATCGCCTTCACGAGTAAAAAAACATTTTTGTAAAGTCGGGAATGCCCTTCAACTTTGTAAAAAAGGAAACATCCACAAGGTATCTAGAGATGACTGCCCTAGATCTTTCTGAAACATAGAGCTGCCAAATAAAAGAAAGCATGGTCCAATGCCCGCTCATACCTGCAAGCCCCCGATCACGGGAGAACGCTTCCCATTCTGCCCAAGCCTGACGGTAATTCTGGAAGGTACTTGGGGTGATGAATGCTCAAGCCGGTTTGATAACCTGCCAAACATAAGAAGGGCAGAGCACCCCAACATCATCAGCATCCGACGTAAGTGCACAGAATCTCTCCCAGTGAAACTGAGCCAGCGCATCGGCCACCTCGTTATCAATCCCTGGAACATGTTGCGCCCTAAACAGCACGTTGCAGCGCAAACAGGTCAGCAATAGCTACAATAAAATGTGCAACACCATCAGCGACTTAGCCCATTGATTACTAATCACATGCACCACGCCCAAAATATCACACCTGAACAAGGTGCTGCGATTGCAAAGATGCACAACCCAAACTTTCATGGCCACCATGATGGGGAACAACTCCAAGAGAAAAAGGTCCTTAGTCAAACCACCATCGAACCAGCTGCACGGCCAGGGTCCTGCTAAGGTAATAACCAAAACCCGATGCCCCAGCAGCGTCGGTAAACAACTGCAAACAAAAATTATCAACAGGAGGGGCCAACCAGATCCGAACACCTTTAAAATCCTTGAGAAAGGAAGCCCAAACAGTTAAGCCTCGTTTAACCTCGGAAGACAACCTGATCAAATGATGGGATCTGCACACACCCGCCGTGGCCCACTCCAACTTACGACAAAACAGCTGACCCATAGGGATGACTCTGCATGCAAAGTTCAGCAGACTCAAAAGCGATTGAGCCTGCCAAAACATTATTATACGTGATGCACCACACAGCGCAATGACCCCGCGCAGCTTGGAAACCTTATCCTGGGGCAGGCAGCAACAGCCCCGCATAGTGTCAATTTGAATCCCTAAGAATGAAAAGCAAGAGAGAGGACCCTCCACCTTATCATCCACTATCAGCACTCCAAAATGACAGAAAAGTGCACGCAAGCTGAACAAAAGGTCACCACAGTGACTAGAACCAGCCGGTCCCACGCAAAAGAAGTCATCCAGGTAAAGGGCAATCCCATGGCCACCCAAAGAAAACTCCACACACCAAAGCAGGAAGGAGCTGATCTTCTCAAAAAAGGTACAGGAAAGGGAACATCCAATAGGCAAGCAATTGTCTATGAAATATTCCTCACCAATCCGAAAACCCATATATCTAAACGTGTCAGGGTACAGTGGAAGCAGACGGAAAGCCGACTCAACATCGATCTTAGCCATGAGGGCACCAGGACCGTAATTCCTAATCAGACAGAGAGCATCGACAAATGATTGGTATAACACCGAGCAGTTCTCGAGAGGTATGGCATCGTTAACCGACGACCCCGATGGGTAAGACAAATGTTGAATGAGCCTAAACTTCCCCGGAGAAACAACTAAATTCTCCAGTGGGGATTGCGAGAAAGGGCCCACCATGTGCCCAAGCTGAATCTCCTTATCAACCTTGCCGCGCAAAACATCAGGGAAGGAACGGGCAGACAGCAGGTTCCTGTGAGCCCCCACATGAATAACTCCCCTGGATCGGCAATCGAAAACCAAAACAAAAACCATCCAACAGAAAATCTGCAGCCTCCCTATAACAATACCACCCCAACCATTTGTGCATGGCCTCTATACGGACCGGGGTGGGGGCTCTACTTAGTGGAGGGAAGAGTCGCGGGCTTTCCCGACACAGAATTCCCAGCCCCTGTGACTAAGCGACTAGCTCGAAAAGTAAGTGGTCATGGGATGGGACCCGCTGCAGCGCAAGCAGAGGTGTCGAAAATGACACCATTGGCCAAGGGTGCGGGTGGAATTATTAAATGCAAAGCATTTGCCATTTGCAGGAGCCAGCACCTGGGAAAGTCCTGACACCCCAAACCGCCGAGCCGAGGGACCTTCCACGAATGTGTGGGAAACACCAGGAGCCGACTGCGGCATATCAATGCCAGTTCAAGAACCATCGTTCACTTCCTCCTGGGCCCTAGTAACATCCAGCCGGTTCCGGTATGAAAGATAGATAGTGTCTAGTTAGACAGTCAATAGATAGACACCATATGTTAGACAGACATTAGGTCGACAGGGTCAAAACGTCGCCAGGGTCAAAAGGTCGACATGGAAAAGGTCGACAGGTCAAAAGGTCGACAGGGTCAAAAGGTCGACATGAAAAAGGTAGACGCCATGTTTTTTGCATTTTTGTGGTTTGTGTGGATAGTTTTGTTATCTGGGACCCCCAATTGTAGAAAGGCATACCCTCGCGGGGCTCGCTTCGCTCGCCACAAGGTTTATAACCAACTCTATGCTGACATGGATATAGAAAGTATGAAATAATCCAAAAACATGTTACATAAAAAAAATTGTCTATCTTTTTTATGTCGACCATTTCCATGTCGACCCTTTGACCTGTCGACCTTTTGACCCTGTCGACCTAATGTCTGTCTAATATATGGTATCTATCTATTGACTGTCTAACTAGACACTGTCTATCTATCAAACGGATAGGCATCCAGCCACACCTCCACATCCTTGCGCCCAAAATCCATCACCAGCAAGCAGTCCCGCTTCCACCAGAACTGCTCATCATACACACGCCAATCCACACCCTTGTACCTTCGCTGCATGCCGTGGATCATTCGAATGTACCTAATTATGTTCATATGTTCTCCAGGCCAATCCTCCAGAAAACAAGCGGCAAACACACAAAAACCAGCCAACCAATTATCGTACGACTTAAAGGCCTCGATACCACCCTTCGCACTAGCGGCCTTAAAATCCTTCTTCGCTTCATCAGTCAAAACGAGCATATCCACATAGTCCCCTTTTATGAATCTTCCTACAACAGCTCTCGCGAAGCCCGCGCAAAACCGCACTATAGTCGCAATGTACCACCCCGGTCAAGTTTAGGCGCTTCCTTTCCCTCTGAGAAATGTCAGCGACTTGACTGCTCTTAGCACACTTCGCGCGACTCCCTGCCTCCTGCTTAGCATATTTAGCAGCGCGCTTATGCGCCTGGGCAGCACTGCTAATCGAAGAGGAAGAGGAAGAAGAGGATGAACAGTCTAGACCTAGAGCGGGAAGAGGAGGAAGAGCCCGAAACTTGCACAACAGACTCCCCAGACTCCTCACCCGATGGTCCAGGCTGGTCCCCCATCGACAACGATCCTCTCTCATTGCTGGCATGGACACTCAGATCCACATTCACTCCGGCATCTGAAAAGGAAGACTCAACTGGCCCTGGACCCCCAGAGTCGGGTAGCCAGGAAGGAGGCAACACAGAGGGAGAGGCCAACCCACCTGCAACACCTCCAAGTCGGGCCACGGCCGACCCCATATCACTAAACGCCTGCAAAAACTGAATAACACCGGGGTCAGCACCCCCAAAAACAGGCTGAACACTGCGCCTAACCTGCATGGGACCACTAGATCCCAACGCAGTATGCGACGCCAAGGGAGCGAGTGCCAAAGCCATGGAGAAAAGGGCAGCAGAAAAAGCCGAAGAGTCAAAAAACAGCCGCCGGACCTCCCGCAGCATCACCATACTGGGAACCTATGCCAGGTCTGCCAGCCCTATGGACCCACCCATCGCACCTAGCAGTGGGGTTAGACGAAGCAGGGTCCGCCACACCAACCGCAAGCGAGTGGATACCCCTCGAGGACCGACTGCGGACAGTAGTGCTACCAGCTGCTACCAAGCGAGGCCCCTCTACTGGATGCCCCAGGAGTCTCTCATTGCGGCTAACTGCACCTGCAGCCCTGCCATGGCCCTGCCACCCACTCTCCCCTCTGAAATGGCCACCAGCTGCGGAGCTCTGGCCCTCTAAAAGTCTGGAGCTCCAGTCTAACAAATGTGCACTGGCAGTGAAATGTGATCCTCCCCCGCCGACCTGCAGGGGGATCCCACGCCTGTCAGAGCCTGTGTTGACCCGTGGGAGCACACACTCCCACACCGAAGCTACCGTCGGGGACTGGGAAGCAGCAATCCAAGACCCGGTCCCCGCACCTTCCCTGCTGCTGCAGCACGCAGGCCGCCCTGCCCCAGTCCCGGTTCCCGCTGCACCAGCTGTAGAACCAACACACCGCCAGGCAGGAACCGTCACACCCACGACCATGCACGCCTGCGACTGATGCATACTCGCAGGCCCTGAGACGGCGGCGCTGGATGGAGGAGGTCTCCGCTGCTTGGCCCCGAGTGGGGCACAGGGAGAGCGGCGAGGATGATCATGACAAAGGCAAGAGGCACAAGGAAGGGGAGGTGAAGGAAGCAGCTGGCAACCACAAAGGGGGAGATGGGAGAACCAGAGAGCTGTTCTTTGTATTAAAAAAGGCACACCAAGGAACTACACTGCAGTGAGTACCAAGAATAAAGCGCAACTGTAAACTTTTAGAAATACCAGGTCTTCAAATCCTGCATCAGAACACAGACTGACACTCACCCAGCAAAGACCAGAAAAAAAGAGGCTGACTCCTCCTCCAGCTAGCCCTAATGAATGAAACAACCCCCGCTATCCCTGTATCCCTATTGTATCATCCTATCACCTGATACCCACAATGCCATTCCCAGCCTCAGATGTTTAACCCTCTCCGTTCCTATTTAGTAACTACGCTCCTCTTCTTAGGGCAGGACCTCCATATGTGGAGAAAGGAGTCCTCAATATCACATCCTCTCCAACATCTAGCCGACATTCTGGCGTTCACTCTACTCACACAAGAAGGCACATAATACCATCCAAAGCTGTAAATATACTTTTTGGAGCCCTGTGCCAGAAAGGCAATTGGCAATCAGCCCCCCCCTCCATTTTTCGAATAGGGACTTAAGGTGTATGCCTCGCGGGGAAGGGGAATGGCAAAACTGATCCCAGAGAAAGCCCATGCTATGATGCTCCTTAAATATATATATATATATATATATATAGACACTGTGGTTCCTAGGGAGGATATAGCACACTCCCAAATACTGAAAGAACCAGGCGGCACTCTAGGGACTGGTGCAAAACGTGGTAAAGCTTTAGTGAAAAATCACATAAATAAATGGCATAGCGTTGCCGACATTTCAGCGCCACGCAGGGCGCTTTTCTGAAGGCTGTATGCTGTGAAAAGAACAAAAGAACAATTCATCAAGGGGTCAGACCAGACGAAACGTGTTTGGTGAATCCTGATACTACTACTGAATCCTCAGTTAAGCTACTTTTATCCATCTCCATTATTTTATTCTCATTTTTATGTTTCCCTCATCAATTCCATGTGTTTTTAGATTTTAGATTTTTTAACATATGAATTGTATTTTTTAACAACCCCATGCTTTCCAATTTGTTCTTATAATTTTTATGTGCTCTGTACGTGTTTTAAATTGTGTTCTTGCTAGAACACTTTTTTTATTTTCATTTACACATGCCTAGGGTTCCATCGTGCTAATATATAGCCCCTGTGGATGCTGTAACCCCGATTGGCTAGTTGTATGTGTTTAAAAAATAAAATAAAATAAAAAATTGTTCTTTAATAAACCCCCTTTTTTGAAGAAAATAAGCAGTCCGTAGAATTTGCTGCCACCATTGGTCGCTCAGATCTTATTAATCATATATATATATATATATATATATATATACTATATATATATATATATATATATATATATATACACAGTATATATATATATATATATATATATATATATATAGTATACACACACATCTATAGAACACTGCAAAAAAAAAAGTTTTAGACACAATAATAACGTGCTCAGTAGGGTTGGAGGAAAACAATTTGTTCATTTTCAAAGATTTCCTGTACTATTGAGGAGGTCGAATGTGAACTCTATTACTGTGTAAACTACATAGATACTTTAATTCTGCCTGATAAATATTTCAAAGGAGGAATGCAAATTACCATTTCCTGTGTAATGTGAGTTGTGTTTATATTTTGGGATAACTGATCTGATTGGTATATAAGACCAACTATGGTAGGATTACAACATGCTGTATTGTGTCTTCTGACTATATATATAAAGGGCCTGTTACCCCTGAGTTTTGTGACATCAATTCACAGAGTGTGCAAAGCCCCATACACGCACTAGGCGATATTGGGGATCATTCTGAGTTGATCGCTCGCTGCCAATTTTCGCAGCGCAGTGATCAGGTAAAAAAAAAACCAGCAAAACTGCGCATGCGTATGCACCGCAATTCGCACGCGCATCGTACGGGTACAAACAGCATCATTGCTGTGCAACGATCCATTCGCACAGCCGATCGCAAGGAGATTGACAGGAAGAGGGCGTTTATGGGTGTCAACTGACCGTTTTCTGGGAGTGGTAGGAAAAATGCAGGCGTGTCCAGGCGTTTGCAGGGCGGGTGTCTGACGTCAATTCTGGGACCTCCGTCGCTAGGATCATTGCACAGGATAAGTAACTTCAGGGCTGGTCTTGTTTTGCACAAAATGTTTTTGTACCGCTCCGCTGCACATGCGATCGCACACTTGCAAAGTGAAAATGCACTCCCCCGTGGGCGGCGACTATGCAAAAAGTAGCTAACGAGCAATCAACTCGGAATGAGGGCCCTTGTTCAGAATTTGCCTAGTGTGTACACTCATTATCATTAACGATGCGCACTTCCGCGTGTTGTTAATGACCCCCTCCCTCGTCTGAGCATGTACAGATGAGGGAGGTCCTCATTAATGACAGCCATGCTGCAGATGCAGCATGGGTGTCATTCCCGCCGTCGCTCCCTTCTCCTCTGCCGCCACCAATATCGGCAACTGCAGGGGCTCAGCTAGTGTGTATGGGGCTCAAGGGGGTTTGATAAAAGTTGTACTGTCTAAAGTCTCCCTGTCCTGACTTTATTGTAATATTTGTTGTACTAGTGGAACTGCAGGTACCAGTGGACCCTTTAATGCAAGGGAAAATGCAGGATTTGTAGGGGGGTTTCCTTCTATGCACACGTATGTTTGTGCATAAAAGGTCGGACTGGCCCACAGGCAGAGCCGGATTAAGAGGGGGGCCCCGGGGAGTAAGTACCCCGGGCCCCCCTTTTTAAAAGGGCCCCCCACTGCCACCACAGATCGGATCTTTAGTCCGATCTGCAGTACTGCGCTCCCGGCTCCCGGGAGCCGGCGCGGCGGCTCCACATTCAGGGCACCTGAGCCATTGCTGTCCCCACTCCCTCGGCGGCTCAATACTGCATTCAATGCTAGCGGCGGCGCCGCGACATGCAGGGAGTGTGTACAGGAAGGACAGCGGAGCGACGGCTCAGCTGTCCAATTATCTATGGAGAAGCAGCCTGTGACTCAGCCACTGGCTGGGCGCGCAGGCTGCAGAGAGGACAGCGTGTGGAGCCAGCCTGCGCCCAGCCAGCACTCCTATGCATTAGATGGTGACCTAGCAGCACCAGAACAATAAGTAAGATAAGTAAGAGCTGTATTAGGTTCTGGGTTAGTATATATATATATATATATATATACATACATACATGTGTATGTATATATAAATATATATATATATATACATATGTACACACATATATATATATGTATATATATATATATATATATAGAGAGAGAGAGAGAGAGATAGATAGATAGATAGATAGATAGATAGATAGATAGATAGATAGATAGATAGATAGATAGATAGATAGATAGATATATGCAGTATCCGGAGGTGCGGCACTCCTGGCGGCTTGGAAAATGACTTTTATTCCGTAATTTTCATCAGGTATGAGACTGACGGAATAAAAGTCTGTGAAACGTTGTCTTCACATGCTGCTATACAGACCTTTTTCTCCAAGCTGCCAGGAGTGCCGCACCTCCGGATACTGTATGTAATATATTGTGATGGCACCCGGTGCATTTGACTGTTTATTGGGAGAGCCGGGCAATATGGATATATATATATATATATATATATATATATATGTGTGTGTGTGTGTGTGTGCCCTCCAAATTGGTAGCAACATTGAAAAGAGACAAGGCAGCACTCAGAGTCTTTGAAGCAATTCACAAAGGTGTATTAAACACTCATCTTATACACCAACGTTTCCGGGCTCCCTGTGCCGCTCCGCAGCCACCCTCAGTCCTTCTCTGCACCTCCACCTCCTCCGCACCATGCCGGCCACAGCCTCCTCATCCACTGCACCGCAGACCACAGCATGCTCAGCACCGCCACTGCTAAATACTGTAGGTAATCTTACCCTGCTGCCTTTCTCTCTCCCCAGTCCCTACTGTATGCCCTTGATGTCTCTCTCTCTGTCACTCTCCCTGTCCCTATGTCCCTGCTGTCACTTTCCCTGTCACTCTCCCTGTCCCTGCTCTCACTCTCTCTGTCCCTATGTCCCTGCTGTCACTCTCCCTGTCCCTCTGTCACTCTCCATGTCCCTATGTCCCTGCTGTGGGATCGGTATGAAATACCTCCAATCAAAATCCCGACGTTCAAAATCCCGACACCAATTGACCGATGGTCAAAATCCCGACAAGGTCAAAATCCCGACATGGACAAAATACCGACATTTAAAATACAGACAAGGTCAAAATACCGACATGTAAAATGCCAACATGTCAAAATACCGACATGCGGTTTTTGTTGTGTGTTTTTTGTGTGTATGTCGACATAAGTCAACATGGACACCATATAAAGTGTACCGCGTCCCCTCGCATGGCTCGCTGCGCACTATTATATTCCCCCTCCAGGTCCACTGAGATGGTAAAGTACGAACAAGTCGGTTTCAATGAAAAAAAATCATGAAAAACTCATGTCGGTATTTTGACCTGTCGGCATTTTACATGTCGGTATTTTGACCTTGTCGGTATTTTAAATGTCGGTATTTTGTCCATGTCAGGATTTTGACCATCGGTCAATTGGTGTCGGGATTTTGAACGTCGGGATTTTGATTGGAGGTAAACTGACTGCATCCCCCTGCTGTCACTTTCCCTGTCCCTCTTTCACTCTCCCTGAATTTTTCTTCATTCCATGTGGCATAATGTGAATTTCGGCTCATACTGTGTGCTATAATGTGAATTTCGGCTCATACTGTGTGCTATAATGTGAATTTCGGCTCATATCGTGTGCTATAATGTGAATTTCGGCTCATACTGTGTGCTATAATGTGAATTTCAGCTCATGCTGTATTCTATAATGTGAATTTTGGCTCATTCCGTGTGCTAGAATGTAAATCTCCGCTCATACCATGTGGGGTAATGTGAATTTCGGCTCATAACGTGTGCTATAATGTGAATATATGTACACACACACACACACACACACACACACACACACACACACACACACACACACACGTATATATTATATATAAATGCATGTGCTCCCTATATGAAAGATTCTTTCAAATTTACCACCAAAATTTAATTTTCTTTGCAGTAATTAAAGATGTTATGATTTTAATTTGAGATTTTAGGGCCCCACTGTCACAAGTACCCCGGGCTCCCCGAAGCCTTAATCCAGCTCTGCCCACAGGGGTACCAGGGAAACCACCGGTAGGCCCCACTGCCTGAGTGCCCACTCCTTCCTCTAGCGATCAGGTTCCAGACTGTGCACTTGTATAATACATGGTAGATATGTTGCATTACACTGCACTAAACTATTGTGTATTTCAAGCCTCTGTGGAGGCTGGCTACACCTCCTTTGTAAGCTGGCCACACCCCTAAGTATGGGCCCCTATAACTGCATTCCCCCGTCACGCCCCAGTCCGACACTGTGTGCATATGTGTCTATGTGTGTGTGTATATATATGTATTGTAACACTGTAGGGGTGCAAGGCGCCTTTTCCTGGGGAATATGGCCGCACGCAGCAGCTGAGGAACAACACAAGTCCAGTTTCTGGTACAACTGACCCCGGCCAGTTTTATTGAAACAGAAAATAAAACAAACCCCAAAATAAAAATACCTTGCCTGTCCGGCACTAACTAAACATAAGATGTTCCTAACTGTCACTAAACAAAACACAGAGTTCTTCAGTACATACTGTATAGCTTACTTGCATCAGAAAGCGTGTCTCTCACACACAGATCCTGCAGCCTTCCCAGGCAGTCTGCCCATACTAATCAGGTTAGAAGCACTATATCACTCTTACACAGCTGAAACCCTGATTAGCCCTCTGTGAGGCCAAAGACCCGAACTGGGCCCAATGTCTAGAACTCGCCTTATCTCTCTCTCAGAGCCTTTACCCAGCTTTTACAGCAAACTGAAAAGGTTCAGACAAAACAAAAAGCATTTTTCCTAGAAGTTAACATTTTCTAAAACATGTAAGACAAGAACCTGGGACAAATATACCTGCCCTCAAACACTATCCCAGTGTTCTTGTCACATATCCCCCTCCCCTGTTTCGACCTAGGGGCCGGAACACTTGTAGCCCCCAAACAGAAGATGCGAGACAATGCATCTGCGTTGGCCAATTGTGTTCCCGGTCTATGTTCGACAGTAAACTTAAAGTCCTGCAACGCTAGAAACCATCTAGTTACACGAGCATTCTTGCCTCTATTTACATACATCCATTTTAAAGGGGCATGGTCTGTCACTAGTCTGAATTGTCTACCCAAGAGGTAATATCTCAAGGTATCTAGTGCCCACTTAATGGCCAAAGCCTCCTTTTCCACAATGGCATACCTTTTTTCATGCTCATTGAGTTTCCTACTCAAATAAATGATAGGGTGTTCGTCCCCATCTCTGGTTTGGGACAGCACAGCACCTATCCCTACCTCTGAGGCATCTGTCTGTACCACAAATTCTTTTGAAAAATCTGGTGTTATCAACACCGGTTGTGAACACAAAGCCACTTTTAACGCTTGGAACGCCTTTTCTGCATCAGGGTTCCATTTCACCACATTTGACTGCTTCCCTTTGGTAAGGTCTGACAACGGCACCGCTGTGGTCGCAAAATTAGGAATAAACCGTCTATAGTACCCAGTAATTCCCAAAAAAGCCCTTACCTGTTTTTTATTCACTGGACGAGGCCAGTTTTGAATAGCATCAACTTTATTCAATTGGGGCCTAATCAGACCTCTGCCTATGGTGAAGCCCAAGTATTTGACCTCCTCCATTGCGAGGCAGCACTTCTTTGGGTTAGCAGTTAACCCTGCCTCTCTGATAGAGTCCAGTACTGCTTGTACTTTAACCAAATGTGACCCCCAGTCTGTACTGTGAATTACCACATCATCCAAATAGGCAGCTGCATATTTTCTATGGGGCCTCAAAATTTTATCCATCGCCCGTTGAAAGGTTGCTGGAGCCCCATGCAACCCAAAGGGTAACATCTTATACTGGTACAGCCCCTCCGGAACCGAAAAGGCTGTTTTTTCTTTGGCGCTATCAGATAAAGGTATTTGCCAGTAACCTTTGGTCAGGTCCAATGTGGTGAGAAACCTGGCTGTTCCCAGCCTTTCTACAAGCTCATCCACACGGGGCATGGGGTATGCGTCAAACTTGGACACCTCATTTAACTTACGAAAGTCATTACAGAAGCGTATGCTACCGTCGGGCTTCGGGATGAGCACTATGGGACTGGACCACTCACTGTTAGACTCCTCTATGACTCCAAGTTCTAACATGGTTTTAACTTCCTTAGAAATAGCTTCTCGCTGAGCTTCAGGAATCCTATATGGCTTTAAATGAACCCTGACCCCTGGTTCTGTGACAATGTCATGTTTTATTATGGTCGTTCGGCCAGGCAGCTCTGAAAATACCTCCCTATTTTGGATGAGAAATTCTTTAACCTGATTGTTCTGATCAGCTGATAATGTCTCTGACACCTTCACTGCGGGAAGCAACCGGGGTGAAGACACCGAAGGGCAAGGCTCCGCTGACAGAGACAACCTATCTTTCCAGGGTTTGATTAAGTTAACATGGTAGATCTGTTCGGGTTTTCTCTTTCCCGGCTGGTATACTTTGTAATTAACCTCATTCACTTTTTCCCTAATCTCAAATGGACCCTGCCATTTAGCTAGGAATTTGCTTTCCACAGTGGGTACCAAAACAAGAACTCTATCTCCAGGAGCAAATTCCCGTATCTTGGCACTCCGGTTATAGACCCTCTGTTGAGCACTTTGGGCCTGTTCCATGTGCTCTCTGACAACAGGTACCACGGCTGCAATCCTATCCTGCATTTGTGTTACATGCTCAATAACGCTTCTATAAGGAGTGGGCTGTCCTTCCCACGTCTCTTTGGCAACATCCAACAGCCCTCTGGGGTGTCTACCATACAACAAATCAAATGGAGAAAACCCCGTAGAGGACTGAGGAACTTCTCTGATGGCCATTAACAAGTAGGGCAACAAACAATCCCAGTTTTTCCCATCTCTCTCAACAACCTTTTTTAACATACTTTTTAATGTTTTATTAAACCTTTCCACCAACCCGTCAGTTTGGGGATGGTAGATGGACGTCCTGAGGTGAGTGACCTTAAATAACTTGCACAATTCTTTCATGATCCTTGACATAAATGGAGTACCTTGGTCAGTCAAAATTTCTTTTGGTATTCCCACTCTACTAAATACCTGCACCAGCTCCCTAGCTATCGCCTTGGTTGTGATAGTGCGTAAAGGGACAGCCTCAGGATATCGAGTGGCATAGTCCATAATTACCAGGATATACTGATGGCCCCGAGCAGACTTTAACAAGGGCCCCACGAGATCCATGGCTATTCTGTCAAACGGGACCTCTATAATAGGCATGGGAACTAGTGGGCTCCTGAAATGGGGTCTAGGGGCATGATACTGGCATTCAGGACAGGAAGAACAATATTCAGACACTTCTTTATAAACCCCTGGCCAAAAGAACCTTTGTAAAACTCTTTCAGTGGTTTTTTCTGCCCCTAAATGTCCTGCGGTAACGTGACTATGAGCTAAATCTAGTACCGTTCTCCGATAAGGCTGGGGAACTACCAGCTGTTCCACCACATCCTCACCCCTTTTGACAATGTGGTACAAGAGCTCATTACAGATGGCCATGTGGGGATACGTAACCCTGTCACCTGATACCACAGGTTCCCCATTAACAACCTTAACATTCTCTCTAGCCTTTATTAAGGTAGGATCCTTTAACTGTTCAGACGCAAACAGATCCTTCTTTACCTCCAGGTCAGGCACGCTTTCAGTTCTAACTACTATGTCTCTGTTCCCGGCAAGAGGGTCCTCACTGGACTCCCCATCTGTCACTTCCCCAGCCAAACTAGCAAAAGGCAAAGGGCCAGAAAGTTCCGAAGACCCACGTACATCCAAAAAATCACCGGTATTATCAACAGGCTTTTTACTTCTCACATCTGTTGATAACCGTGATTCCCACAGTTTCCAAAAATGAGGAAAATCCCTCCCTATTATGGCCTCATGCACCAAGGTAGGGACCAGTCCCACTTTAACCATTAAAATATACTGAAGCTGGCGCTGGCTGCCTTTCCAATAATTAAAACAATTAAACAACTATGGATGATGAAAAAGATATTTAGATTTATTACTAAACACTAATTAATAAAAACATGAATAAAATCAAGAAACAAATTCATATAAAGTTAGGGCATAAATGGAGCTGAAAAGATTTAGAATGTGCTGCTAAATGAATGTCCACTGGGGATCCCGGACTGGAACGCTGGACCAAAAGTTCCCTGGGGAAATAAGTTGAATTACAGCTGGTTTTACCCGTATAATCGGAGACTTCCAAATGCTTTGTAGAAAACAGCAAGCACGCTGTATCACTTGAATCCAAGCTGGGTCTCTCCGAATGGTGCTGTAGTGTTGAAGTCCCACAGGGAATGGTTCCAAAGCAAATGTTCCAAAGTATAGTTAGTAAATGTCCATATCTGGATCCTGATGTAATGTGGAGTATTTGTATTTAAGCAGCTTCTTCACACTTAAAACCAGCTGTAATTCAACTTATTTCCCCAGGGAACTTTTGGTCCAGCGTTCCAGTCCGGGATCCCCAGTGGACATTCATTTAGCAGCACATTCTAAATCTTTTCAGCTCCATTTATGCCCTAACTTTATATGAATTTGTTTCTTGATTTTATTCATGTTTTTATTAATTAGTGTTTAGTAATAAATCTAAATATCTTTTTCATCATCCATAGTTGTTTAATTGTTTTAATTATTGGAAAGGCAGCCAGCGCCAGCTTCAGTATATTTTGTTGTTAAAACTCTTTCTTTGGGACTGACAATCCCTTGCTGGCAGCTGTGACAGCGCGTCTGGAAGTGTTCTCCTCTTTCCACTTTAACCATTGCTGACCCACAACAAGTTTCTATATTCACCTCAGCAGTGGCATAATATTGGGTATCCCCATGTATGCAAGTTACCCCAATAGGTATTTGCTGGACCTTTAAGGGGTTCACTAACCCAGCTTTCACGAGGGTAACTAAACTTCCTGAATCTAGCAAGGCCTCTACCCGGTTACCTTCTAAGAACACATCACACATTTGTTTTTCCAGCTCAGGTGAAGGTACCACAGTACAGGCTAACCTAGCAAAGAAAGACATTCTGCGACATTCAAAGGCAGCATCACATTGCATGGGTTCTTGCGTGACTGGGCAATTGGCAGTAACATGACCTGGCATACCACACCTAAAACATTTAACCACACGATTACCAACCCATTTGGGCAGCATAGACCGTTCTAGCCCCATTGGCCTGTTTCCAGGGCCAGTGTTTACAGTCTCTCCAGCCTTGCGTTCTCTTAACCGCCCAGCAACGTTTTCCCACGGAACAGTCTTACCAGTCTTTACTGAAGGGCGCTGTCGAGGATCTATGGGTTGCTGGGTGGTCATCAGTAGTTCCTCTGCTGCCAAATACCTCTCTACCATGTCCACTAATTGGTCAGCAGTACCCGGGTTTCCATGGCTCACCCACTTGCGCAGGACCATGGGCAAAGATCTCAAGTAGCGGTCCATGACGACTCTTTCCACCATCTGGGGACCAGTTAATGTCTCTGGCTGCAGCCATTTTTTTGTTAGCTGAATAAGGTCGTGCATCTGGGAGCGCGGAGGCTTCTCCATGGCGTACAGCCAACGGTGCACCCGTTGCGCTCGTACTGACAGCGTGACTCCCAGGCGGGTCAGGATCTCAGTCTTTAGTTTATCATAGTCCCGAGCCTCAGCAGGGCTTAAATCAAAGTAAGCTTTTTGGGGCTCACCTGACAGGAAAGGTGCCAGCAGACTGGCCCACTGTGCTTTCGGCCAGTTCTCACGCTCGGCAGTCCTTTCAAACGTGGTCAGATAGGCCTCCACATCATCAGCCTCTGTCATTTTCTGCAGGAAGTGACTGGCCCGTATAGAACTAGAGCTGGTTGGAGCACTGACGGCCACATCTCCAACCCGAGCTGCAAGTCTCTGCACCACTTCTGCTAAGGCCTCTCTATCCTGACGCTGTAGTCTCCAATTTTCCTCCATTGCCACCTGCTGCTGTCGGTTGGCCTCCTGCTGAGCCGCTGTAGCTTGCAGCAAGGCTTTAAGCAGATCCTCCATGTCAACAGATTTTTCAGGCGGCTTTGCAGCTGCTTTCACCCAGGACATATATCAAACCCTCAGGGGTGAGTCTCAGTAACTTCACACTGGGCTGTATCTGCATAAACCACCGTTTTCTGCAGGCCTCACAAAGCTGCTGCTTTCACTTATGCGCAGAACGGCCTGCTCGCATTCTCCACCAAGTTGTAACACTGTAGGGGTGCAAGGCGCCTTTTCCTGGGGAATATGGCCGCACGCAGCAGCTGAGGAACAACACAAGTCCAGTTTCTGGTACAACTGACCCCGGCCAGTTTTATTGAAACAGAAAATAAAACAAACCCCAAAATAAAAATACCTTGCCTGTCCGGCACTAACTAAACATAAGATGTTCCTAACTGTCACTAAACAAAACACAGAGTTCTTCAGTACATACTGTATAGCTTACTTGCATCAGAAAGCGTGTCTCTCACACACAGATCCTGCAGCCTTCCCAGGCAGTCTGCCCATACTAATCAGGTTAGAAGCACTATATCACTCTTACACAGCTGAAACCCTGATTAGCCCTCTGTGAGACCAAAGACCCGAACTGGGCCCAATGTCTAGAACTCGCCTTATCTCTCTCTCAGAGCCTTTACCCAGCTTTTACAGCAAACTGAAAAGGTTCAGACAAAACAAAAAGCATTTTTCCTAGAAGTTAACATTTTCTAAAACATGTAAGACAAGAACCTGGGACAAATATACCTGCCCTCAAACACTATCCCAGTGTTCTTGTCACAGTATATATATATATATATATATATATAAATATTTACTGACACACCTTACATAGCACACATAGACATAAATGCACACATACACATAAATGCACACATACATACACATAGCACACATATACATAAAAATATACACACATAGAACATATACACACAAACACATAGAATACATACATGTGCACACACACATAGAACACATAGACACACATAGAATACACACATAAAACACATACACACACATAGAACACACACATATACACACACACAAACATAGAATACACATATATACACACACATAAAACACAGACCCTGCCCAGACATAATTGCTGGCCTGGAGCACATTTCACCATAAGGCGCTGCCACCCATGGCAAAATGCCATGATTCGTGGTGAGGGGGTGGAGCCAATATGACACGATTCTATGAGAATTGTCTTAATGGCTTCAAACCCTCAGCACCGACTTGCGAATTGCGGCATAAAGTCACGAGGAGGCGGGGCTCCGAATGCCGGACGTAGCACCAAGGCACTTTAAAAAAAACAACATTAGGTCCATCAGGGGGATTTCTGAGTACTCAGACCCCCCCCCCCCCTCACGTGTGCTAGTGTAATGCCCCGCATGCTGGTACTTGTGATTCTCCAAGTATAAAAATGCAGGGGAGGCTAGCTGGGACATGTAGTTCCACCAGTGAAACACAAGGGCCCTCATTCCGAGTTGATCGCTAGCTGCTTTCGGTCGCAGCGCAGCGATTAGGTAAAAAATGGCACTTCTGCGCATGTGTATGGTCCGCCGTGCGCACGTGCCAAGTGCTTTCACACAAAACTATGCTGTTTTACACAAGCTCGAGCGACTCATTTCAGTCACACGGCTGATCGGGGACTGATTGACAGGAAAGGGGCGTTTCTGGGAGGTAACTGAGCATTTTCCGTGAGTGTGCTAAAAAACGCAGACGTGTCGGGTAAAAACGCAGGCGTGCCTGGGGAAGCGGGGGAGTGGCTGGCCAAACGCAGGGCGTGTTTGTGACGTCAAAGCAGGAACTAAACTGTCTCGCAAGGAAGGAGCAGGTTTGGAACTACTCAGAAAAGGCATGACAAATTTTTCGACCAGTTCTGCTAACCTTTCGTTCGCACTTCTGCTAAGCTAAGATACACTCCCAGAGGGCGGCGGCTTAGCGTTTGCACTGCTGCTAAAAGCAGCTAGCGAGCGATCAACTCGGAATGAGGGCCAATATTAATTCTATTTTTTACACTCAAATGCTATCAACTTGGCATTCACATCCAAAAAATGCCAAAGATAGCCCCGATCTTCAGTCCTGGCCCTTTCTGCCCTGGAGGGGACCCATTTATTGGGGGGGTCCCCACTACCCCACAGAAACCTCAACCAAATTGCTCGACATTACGCTGCTGAAAATATGATTGTTGACATAGTGAATGTCGGCAACTCATACCAATCACCCTGTATTCCAATATAAATGCTTCAAACGGTAAATTAATTTGGGAATAACGATCTTGCTTTTGTTTGTTTTGCACTGAGCTATCTGATTTTTAGCCAATTCACTAATTTCACAAATGTATAAAATTCAAGAAATACTCTTTGGTATAGGAAGAATTATAGCAAAAATATATAAATGATGATTATATAACCGGACAACAAGTTTAGTATTAGAGCAACTAGCATTGTATATGACATACTGCACAAAATCTACATGTGATATATGAACATTTTGCAGACAAGTGAGACATTCACCCGCCTGATCAATAAGCAGCTGTTATCTGAAATAAAAAATGTTACATATTCTTTGCCTTTCCACAGATTTGCAGCTAAGGAATTTGGACACAGACCACTGGGCAGACAAAGAAGCATTCTGCATATCTGTTTTGATACACAATGACATTTTATCCCAACATAATGCTGTATTCAGTTTGGCATAAGGTCTATATTTTGCAGCAGTTATCATTTTGTTTTAGTGTGCACTATTTTCCAGGGATTGCATAGCAGACTGCTTGTTCTAATTAACATTTGTGTCCTTGTGTCTGTTAAAGCTCAGCAAAGCTAGTCATTGTTGAAGAGGAAAGTAAAGGGATATGCCAGACAAGTATGCGACCACTGAACATATTTGTTTTAACACAAAGCATAAAAACATGAAATATCTACATTAACAAATATGTTTCAGAAATTCAATTATTGTTGCAATAAAAGAAGTGATATTTCACAGAGTATGGCCACAATATCTGTGTTTCTTTACATGGGAGGAAACATTTCCCTTTTCCACCCTCTGAAGAACAGGGAAAATGTTAGTCGGTTGGTTGCAGCAGCCAGGGCCGCAAGAAAGAGTGTGCAAGCAGTGCTGGTGCCCAGGGCACTGGGTGCAACACTATCACTGCCTCTTGGCACCTGCGTCTGGCTGACAAAGTTCCTGGAATGATAGCCTACAGCCAGTATCACTGCTGTAGTACTGCCTGGAGCATCCTTTGGACCAGGGTCGGACTGGCCCACAGGGGTACAGGGGAAACCACTGGTAGGCCCCACTGCCTGGGGGGCCCTCCTCCTCTAGGGATCAAATTCCAGACTGTGCACTTGTATTATATATGGTAGATATGTTGCATTACACTGCACTAGACTATTGTGTATTTCAAGCCTCTGTGGAGGCTGGCCACACCCCTTTTGTAGGCTGGCCACACCCTTAAGTATGGGCCCCTATCACTGCATTCCCCCGGTGGGCTCTTCATGCCCCACTCTGACACTGCTTTGGACACTCTACAGCTTGTACAGCTGCCCAGAGTGTCCTAAAGATTCTCCCGGCAATGTTGTACTAGCCATTGCTGGAGCCAGCACAGGGTGGATTGTCGTCTTGTTCTGGCATTGATGTCAGTGCATACACTGCCAGATGCGGCCTAGTAATTATTGAATCTTTCAGACATGCTGGACAATTTTAGCATGTCCAACAGACAGATAATTAGTGCTCAGTTGCTGCAATACACGATACAAATGTCTGGGTGATCCACCAATATTTGCCATATAGGCCAGTAAATTGTATATTGTATGCGCAGCATAAGCAATCTGAGGGACCAGAGATCTCTAGGGAATTGGGAGAAGTATAAATCAATGCAATCACATAAGAGAAATGATTTCACTTCTGATAACTGTAATAGTGACAAAGCTGAAATAGGCAATGTAAGACTTGAAGTGGTACTAATCTAAACTATGGGCCTGATTCAGACTCGTACGCATTTGTTCATGCATGCGTTAGTAGCAATTATCGGCAAGAACGCATGCTCTCAGTGGCTTAAGCATCCACAGACGTGTGCTTAGTACGTTACTAAAAAGTGAAATAAAAAAGGGCTCTAAGGTAGTGATGAATGATACAACAGGTAAATAATGCAACAAAATGTGTCCATAAACAGCAGTGGCGGATCTTGCCAGGGGCAAGCAGGACTTTTGCCCGGGGCGCCGCCTTCCGGAGGGCGCCGGCGCCATCCGGAGGGCGCCGCACCATGGCAAGATCCTCCACTGTCAGTGTGCGCCCCCGCTGTGCCCCCCCTCCCGCTGTGAGAAGGGAACCAGACGCTAAGCGTCTGGTTTCCCTTCGTGGCGCTGGTCCTCCCCCGCTCTGAAGGGAATCAGACGCTAAGCGTCTAGTTTCCCTTCATGGAGAGGACCTTTGGTGTGCGGTGCGCGATGACGTCATCGCGCACCGCACAGCATTGTGGCATAGACGCTAGGGGTCATAATTGACCTCTAGCGCTTATGCTGTGCTATGGGAGAGACGTCATGACTGACGTCTCTCCCATAGATCCGAGGAGAAGAGCGGCGCCGGTCTGCAGGGTCTGGAAACAGGAGCGGGGTACAGTAAGTATACTTGTTTTTTTTTTTCCCCCCAGCGGCGCTACAAATGGGGGGCGTGACTGACCACGCCCCCATGTTAAGCCACGCCCCTAAATTTTGCCCGGGGCGCCGAAAGGGCAAGAACCGGCCCTGATAAACAGTATGGTCCGGATGTAACGCAGTGCGAGACGGCCGGAGCTCTGTGATTATGCCCGAACTCGTACATTTTTTACAAGCGGCAATCATTTACAAGGCAAAACCAGGTTATTTTTGTCTTGTAAATGATTGCCGCTTAAAAATAAACGTACACGTTTGGACGGAATCTCGAAGCTCCGTCCTTCTCGGACTGCATTATATCCGGCACTATGTAGCCATAAAAAATACAACCTTTTGGTGAAAAAAAAGCATTCTTTTCTTTTTAGGTTCAAGGTGTTTTTCTCATGTTATTCTTGTCTAATAGTGTCCATAAGATAATAATATCTAAAAAAATAAATAAATATATATAAACATGAAAAAGAATTAAATCATAACCTTCTCCCAATTTAAAAAGAATAATAAAGTACTGTAAAAAAAAAAAAAGTGTAAATGCATTGTTTATGTATCTCAGTTGTCAGATGAAGCTAACGGCTTATATGACATCTAGGGCTTATATAGACTATAAAGTGTAGTCTCTCTCAGGATGCATCTCTGACCAACATACTGTGCATACTACCATATATGGTAATATGCAACTAAGCAATTGTGCCTATTCACATAAGTATCTCATCTACAGTATGAGAAATCAGTCACAAGAAACAATTTAGCCCTATCTGTAACATGGCTAAATAAAATAACGATTTAAATCAAATTCAGAATTAGGACTATTGGGAACTAATGTATCTAATTTGTACAGCCATTTAATTTATTTTATTGGCAAGGTCTTTGAAATCTTATTGCGCCAATGGCTGAAAAGGTAGAGAAAATCTTCATTATAAGGTAAAAATGTTATGACTTGTTTCAGAACCCCTCAGCAATCCCTCCTAATGAGTAATTAGGTATTTGTAAGTTTTCAATTAGCTTAATTGAGCCAAATATTACATGTCCTTTTTGGGGTTAAAAAATAAATAAATCACCCCAGAATCAACTTTTTTTTATTTCTTTTGCACATCAAATTTAATTAAAGTACTTATTTGTTTTTGATTTTTAATTAAAGTGGCCCCAAATTACCCCAATATTTTTTTTCTACTTTTATTTTCATTTTTGATTCATTATTTTAAAATGAAACAAAATTAATTTGCTTTTTTACTTTGAAAAAAAGCAAAATCATCCATTTGACACATTTTAAGACTGTCCAGTACTTTCTTTATGCCCACTAACAGCCTTCTATAATATTCTGCTAACAAAGTTGTCACTTTTTTAGGGTCCAGTTGTCACTTTTTCACACAGGTTGCCTTTTGTAGAAAATTTGCGCACCCTTACTGCAAATACCCTGAATAGGCATTTCTCTGGTATACGTATTCAAAGTCTGCAACTTTCATGAAGCTAACTCGCATTCACAGACTTGCACCTAATTGAATTGACCCCATAGGGTGAGATTCAAATGATATATCACGCCCAATTTCCTTTCTAAAATGATCTCCGTTATCGTGCATATTGTGCCCATAGTAATCAGGTTTAGCTGTGTAAAGGGTTGGCTGCCTCGCTACTCCCGGGGTAGCGAGCTGAAATTATGATACAACGTCCCTGAGGGCAGAAACAGAACGGGTGTGGAAAGGGGTGAAAAGAATTGAATCCCGCCCATAAAGTCAAATTTAAAATGGGTGAAATCTTGAATCTTTATCCCTATCTTTGCATGTCATACACGTTAAGTAGTTCACATGCCCGTGGAAATCCCTGGTTATGTATTTTAGGCTTATTAGGGTCACACATAACACTTTTAACCAATTTGTTTTTTAAATGTTTTGCTTTTTTATATACAAATTTTTATTTCTCCAGGAGTAACTCTGCCACTACAAAATCTCTTGATAACAAATGGCAATACTTTGTAATAGCAGTTGCATAGAGCTTTCGAAACCTTGGAAGTGAACTGTACTACCCAATATGAAATGATGTTTTCAGGAAAGCTGTGCAGCCTAACGATTTCTTTAATAATGGCTAGCTTTGGAACTGAGGACAATCCCTTTAAATGTGTCGCTTTAGAAATCCTGTCCACCACTACCCAGACGGTAGTGAACCCTTGGCAGGAGGATAATTCAGCAATGAAGTCCATGGAAATACTGGATATGTCCATTGATGATCAGAAGATGGAAGAGAATGCAAAAACCCTATCTATAGGCACTTAAAGATTTTATACTGAACATAAGCAGAACAAGCTCCCATAAAATGTTTTACATTCTGATGAACTGCCGGCCACCAAAAGTTCCTAAGAATCAGGTCCAAAATGTGAAGCATGTGCCCATTGGAGTCATTTTGGACAAAGATCAGGTGCAACAAATGACTTTCAAGGTGGTATTTTTACTTTTTTAGTCACAGAAAGGAAGCAAGCAAGATTCAGAATGGGTTTATCCTCACAAAGAACTTTCCTCTTTGGTTGTACAGAATGCATGAGACAACGCATCAGCCGTGATATTGTTGTTTCCCAGATAATATACATTGACAAGAATAAAACAGTTGAGGAATAATGTCCACCTTCTTTGGTTATAGCTCAAAAAGTGTGCTGTTTCAAGGTGCAGCATCACAGGGAATTTTGCTCCTTGTAAAGGTGCCGCCACTCCTGTAAAACAAGTTTAATTGCTAGCAACTCCTTGTCCACAACCACATAATTCTTCTCAGGAATCTGTGGGAGAAGAAGCCAAGGACTACTACTCCCCCACAGTGTCTTTTTGATAGAAAACTGTCCCAACTCCAACCATAGAGGCCTTCACGTCTAAGAAAAAAGGCTTATCAGGATTTGGTTGCCTTAGAATTGGTGCAGATGTGAAAAGTTGCTTTAGTTGAGAGAATGTGGCCAATCCTTCATATTCTGTGACTACCTGGGGAAACTACTGGTCAATAATTTCAAATTAATTGTCTGTATAAATTGTAGAATTTCAAGAATTGCTGAATTCCTGTAGGATGAGGCCAGTTGGTGATGGTGGTAAACTTCTCAGGATGTATCCAAAGACTGGAACCAGAGATAATGTATCCCAGGTATTCAATCTCTTCCTTCTCAAAGATGCATTTCTCCAAATTTCAGTATAGTTAGTTCACTCACTCAGAGTCAGCTTACTTTTGGAAGACTGCTGCTGCGTTACTCAATCTGAACACCATGACCAAATATTTATAATGCCCATCATGGGTGTTAAATGCCATCTTCCATTCATTCTGGATCTACTACTTATCAACTTGTAAGCCCCATGTAGATCCACCCTACTGTATGTGTTAAAGTAGCTCAGAAATTAAGGGTAGGGAATAATCTATGCAGGGTCTGAGACCCTTATCCTTCTTTTTGATGAAAAATAAGCTCAGCTTCTGCAGGTGATTTAGATTCTTTGATGAAGTCCTTCTTGAGATTTTCTTGTATATACTCAGTTATGGCTTGAGTCTCAGGAAGAGACAAGGTCAAGACTTGTTTTCGAGTAGGCATTTTTCCAGGTAATAAATCAGTGCAGCAATCCCATTCTTGGTAGGCAGGTAGGGTCTCAGCTTTCTTGCTGAACTAATTACTAAAGGATTGGTAAGGAAGAGGCAAAGGGTTGAATGATAGTGGCTCTTTGAATAATCCAATGCGGAGGAATGGTTGATTGCAAGCACTTCTGGTGGCAGCAAGTTCCCCAAGACAGTATTTGGGGTATACTCCTATCAAGGGTTTATAGCTGTTGGAAGCACAAAGTTGGAACAAAAGTAGGATATTAGCTCCCTATGGAGAGTACCAACCTGCATGGCAAACACCGGGTCTGATGATGAATGGTAACAGTAGGAATTTAGCTTCTGTCAACTCCAATTATACTGAGAGGAGACCGCAAAGGCACTGTAGGAGTTAACAATCTTGGCTGTGATAAAGATACTGTTTGCTCCAGAATCTAGAAAGGCCATAAGTGATTCTGAGACTTCTTCTACAGCAAAGAGACTTCAATTAAAGTCTCTTGCTGCACATGGATTAAAATAAATTACTACTACTACTACTACTACTACTACTACTACTACTACTACTAATAATAATTAGTAAATTATAGTGTATTTTTCCATAATTAAAGGGACCCTCTCCATATATTAAAATCATTACTTGACAGTTTAACGTATTAGTGGTTTTCACCAGGGACCACCACATGGGAGTTTGGGCTTCACAGGTTGCAGCCCCCTGACTGGGTTCCTAATGTACGGGGCTGGTGGCCTCTGAAGGAACTGAAGGAACAAAGTTAACAGGGCACATGACACATTCAGAATGACATGGACTATGATTCAACAAGGGTTCGGGCAGAATCAGGTCAGAAGAACAGCCAATGTCGGATCCAGGATGTGACAAGAAGCAGTCTCCGGTGTACTGTTCTGTGATCAGGTCTCAGATGGTTAACAACAATCACATTTTAGGTTTGCACCTAAGACCTACCTATTTCAGTCCACCATGTCCCAGCATTCATGGCTGTTCATTGATGTTCAGGAATTTTCTCTTTTCTATGGTTCAGCCTTGCTCCACAGCATTCAGCATACCTGCATAATTGTGTACAGGAATTGAATGCTATGTCTGTAAATGGTGGCACCTGTAAAAAATTCTTGATTAAAAACAGATTTGTTTACAGCTCTTTTAAGAGCAGTTGGTGGTGTTTTGGGAGTTGCTGCCAGTCCGATCGATTCTGTCTCTACCTGGTGTTTCCGTGAGGCTAGAGAGCAGTGCACGGCTTCCGCACTATCTGCTCACCGCTGCGTCCAGCGGGAGAGCGGGGAGCAGGTTGATGACGTCACTTAAAAGAGCTGTAAACAAATCTGTTTTTAATCAATCATTTTTTACAGGTGCCACAATTTACAGACATAGCGCTCAATTCCTGTACACATTAATGCTTTCCATTTTAATTGAGCTGCTGTATACACAAGCGCAGGCTACAATTTTTATATTTAATACCTGCATAATACATTTCTACGGTATTTGCTAAGTGTTTTCTGGCACAGTATGTAAAGTTTCCTGTAGCCCTGCATTTTCATAATTATTTTGGGCCTAATTCATGTTTGTACGCAGATGCAATAGTGATTTTCTAGGCTACGGAACTGCTAATGTTAGCAAGTGATGCTGCCATCCAGAAATGAAGAGAGACGCCCACCAGAGCCATCGCAAACTCATTCGCAATTACGTACACAATCACTATGCGCAAAACTGAGGAACTAAGAGGGTAAGGGTTGGCCATGCAGACTGGACACCTCAGTAGCGATACAAGCGCCATGTTTTTGCACTTATAAGCTTGCAGCTGTCAGCAGATATATGCTGTGAAAACGGCCATAAAATGCCTGCATTGTACCAACCATTCCCCGTTACCACCTTCAAACAGTTACTTCCTGTCAATCACTCCTGCATGAAATCTTAATTGCAAGCGAGATCGCAGTAGCACTTTTTTGCATGTGCATTGTCATCGCAGCACATGTGCAATTTGCTTTTAATCGCTCTTTTGTGTGAACATCAGGCACAAACATGAAATAGGCCCTTTGTTCTGTAATTATCTATTGCAAGGGCTTGGCTAAAACCTACATTCATGTGTGCTATTCATAATAAACCTTTTTGCACTTGCATCTGCTCCTGAATCCATATTTTGTTTTTGCACACTGTGGAATCAGAACAGAATGACCAGCAAAACTAAATGGGGCGTGCTGCAGACTTCTTTGGTTCTGCTTGATGTCAGCATTGTAATAGTGGATGTTTCAGACGTGCCCCTTTAAATTTGGAAGTGCACCTTCATTGCAGGCTGTGCAGTTGGAGATGGTGCTACTGCTTTCACAGGACCTAATTCATGTTTGTATGAAATGGCCGGGACTCCTCTCTGTCATTCCCAGTTGGGGACTCCTGTCTGCCTGTCCCAGACGGAGACTCCTGTCTGCCTGTCCCATTTGGGTACTCTTGTTTCTGAGAGGCCATTACTTGTTGCCATTGAGTGCCACCTTGTGGGCTGCCACTTTTCTGAGGATCGCTCCACTGACCATAAACTTGAGTTTTGTTTTGCCACAGATCCCAGACGTGCCAGCTTTGTCAGTGGTTCAAGAGGTGCCCATCTTGCTTGAGGTGCCTGCGGTATTGCCTCAGTGTTTGTTTGCTGCTCAGCCTATTTATTTTGAGGGTGACATCACTCAGTTTGTGACTTTTATGTAACAATGTGCTGCCGAATATACTGAATTATCGGATGTAAGATAACAAAACATTATAGTTTTTGATTGACTCTAAAGACCCTGCATTACAGGATCTTACTGTTTTCCATGAGGCAGTAACCCATAGATTTAATCTACCCTCAGGTCTTGCAGCCCCAGCCAAATTAAAAGTAAAAAAAAAAGAAGAACAAGAAAAGATGGCCCTAAGGCACCTGGAATCTGCTTTCTGAAGGGGCCATAGTGTTAAGATTCTCTTTTGGCAGGTTTTGCTGCAGTCTGATTCCCTACCACCAGGAGACATCAGGCCTGCTCTGCCTGGTCTGCTCTGTGATAAGAGAGGGTGCGGCAACAGAAATTCAGGGGCCAGTAAACTGATATCTCTGGGTGCCCTGCTCAACGCCCACACACATCTATCCACTGCTTGTGCCTATACATGCATCACCACATATATAGGGTAGGGTAAAAAAAAACAATAACATGGGCATGGGTAGGACATTCAGATCACAGAATCATGATCCATCAGTCATTCAATTATACTTTGGGGCAGATGGGGCACATTTAATTAGATGAAGGACTTACTGTACAGCTGCTGCTACTGTGTTTAATGCCCGGAGCTATTCAATTATTTGGTTATTTCCATGGTAAACCCGTTAAGTGCCCAGAGCTATGGTATTATCCGGGTGTGGATTATTAGATCTACACTAAACAGTCAGTAGGTTGACAGGGTCAAAAGGACGATGTGGAATAGGTAGACAGAAGAAATGGTCGACAGGGTCAAAAGGTTGACATGGACATGGTCGACAAAAGGTAGACACCATTTTTTTGTTTCATTTTTTGGAGTGTTTCGTCACTTTTCTGCCACAAACAAGCCCCATTAGTGTACCGCATCATCTCGCAATGGTTGCTATCCCAAATTGTAGTCCACGTGGATGGTAATGTATGAAAAAGCTTTTTAAAAAATGAACTGTCTACCTTTTACATGTCGACCCTCTGACCCTGTCGACCTTTTGACCCTGTCAGCCTAATGCATGTAGACCATTATTGGTCGACCTATTGACTGTAGACTTTTTTAGTGTAGACTTATAGACCGGATACTGAATTGTCCCACGTGATAAGGCCCAGACAGATTTTTCTTGCAGCTGCTGAGGCTGTAAAGAAAAATCTGCATTAAGTGTACCACCTGGAGTTTACCTCATGGAGTAACGGCAATAATTGTATAGATCAGGGCAGAGCCACAGTTGGGCAGTCAGTCCCATTGACTAATTAAACAGAACAGGGAAGGGCTGGTGCTTCATACTAAGTGTCGCACAGTACAGACCATAAAAGGTGATGGGGGTAACTGTGTGTGTGTGCGTGTGTGTGTGTGTGTGTGTGTGTGTGGGGGGGGGGCCTGAGCTTTTTGATATATGTTTTATTTTTTGCTTACTTGCGTTGCTGTGGAGAGGGGGTTGGCACGGAAAGTCTATAAATCACAATTAGGCACTGTGGACCTGTCTTGTGTGGGCCCTCTGAATCTCAGGCCTGGGATGGTTGTACCCTTTGTACCCCATTGTCGCTGGGCCTGTGATTAGGTGTCAAGTGGTTACTATTAATCAAGATTATGGTTTGCACCTGGGACCAGCCTATTTCACTCTGTCATGTCCCAGAAATCATAGAGGGTGATTTATGTTCAGAGATGTTCTGTATTGTTTTATGCTTGCCATGTAATGTTTCTGCCTGAGTTAGGCTCATTTCCCTGAGCTTTGCTCCACAGCATTTAGCATACCTGCATATTACTATGGTATTTGCCAAGTGTTTTCTGCCCCAGTATGTAAAGTCTCTTGTAGACCTGAGTTTTCATAGTGACTCTTGGCCTAATTCACTTGCAGCACCTTTGCATTTGCAGTCCTTAGCGAGGCAAATGCAGGAGGAGATGAATACCACCTCCTCCCTGTATTTGCGATGCAATCACATCTCAGATGAACATCGTAGGCCAATCTGCAATGGTTTGCTGAGTAAGCTTCAGCTTTCTCAGCCTTGGCATCGCTGCGGCTTCTGAGGCCAAGGTAACTGTGTCTCTCAACACAGTACTTGGCATTGCCACTACCGGAAAATGGGTGGTGGCACACCTCTGTTTTCCCCAATGCCGACTGCCCCCTCCCTACTTGCGAATGCCTTTGCCTGTTAATCAGGCAGAGGCATTCCCATATCTGTGCTGCGACCACAGGAGCTGTTCTGCATATACACAGAATCAGTCCTGCGTGTGCACAGGACTCAAACATTGGGGAAGTGCAGTAAGGATTGCATCAGTGATTCTTACTGAATGAGCCCCTCTTCTTCTATAATTATCTGTGTTCTCTGCAGACTGCAAGGACTTCACTAAAGTCTGCATTCATGTGTGCTGTTTAAACCTATTTGTATTTGCATCTGCTCCTTAATCTGTATTTGGTTTATGCACACTGTGGAATCATGACAGTATGTAAAGATCCTGCACTGACCAATACTGATAATAGAATACTGACTCATATTAATCTGATATGGATATAGCTTTATAGCCATTCTGACAGTGAAAATTTGATTCTGAAGTGATACAATTTCTTATTTTTATATTTAACAGATGTATTTATATTATGCTGTAACAAAAGTTAAATTCTAATGTTTACAATTTAACACCTGAGTGCTCCACAAAAGAGCCTTCTGTTTCTCCTCTTCAAAAACTTCAGGAAGACAGCAGGGATGTTATTTAAACCAGAGGCATAGCCAGGTAATTGTACTGCCCATCTCTAGTGACAACCCGAGTTATCCCCAGGTCATCATCACCCTTCACACCGGATCTGGGTCATTAAGACCCGGGTTATACCTTTCACACACAGGCCGGGACACTGACACAGGTTGCAAGCCCCGGTAATAACCCTGGTCGGTCACAGGGTTGTGGGCCCGGGACTGTCAACACGGGTCAGACCCTTTCAGACATAAGCAGGACCTGGGTCAATGTCTGAAAGGGGTATGAATAAATCAGTAAAGGATTCATATGGGAAGGGAATAGACAAGACTTGGAATTTCAAAGCGTGACTGCTTGCAGAGAGAGAAAAAACTCTTAGTAAATGTGGTGATAGAAAAATCTGTATTTAAGATATATATATATATATATATATATATATACATATATATATACACTGCTCCAAAAAATAAAGGAAACACTTAAACAACACAATGTAACTCCAAGTCAATCACACTTCTGTGAAATAAAACTGTGCACTTAGGAAGCAACACTGATTGACAATCAATTTCACATGCTGTTGTGCAAATGGAATAGACAACAGGTGGAAATTATAGGCAATTAGCAAGACACCCCCAATAAAGGAGTTGTTCTGCAGGTGGTGACCACAGAACACTTCTCAGCTCCTATGCTTTCTGGCTGATGTTTTGGTCACTTTTGAAAGCTGGCGGTGCTTTCACTCTAGTGGTAGCATGAGACGGAGTCTACAACCCACACAAGTGGCTCAGGTAGTGCAGCTCATCCAGGATGGCACATCAATGCGAGCTGTGGCAAGAAGGTTTCCTGTGTCTGTCAGCATAGTGTCCAGAGCATGCAGGCGCTACCAGGAGACAGGCCAGTACATCAGGAGACATGGAGGAGGCCGTAGGAGGGCAATAACCCAGCAGCATGACCACTACCTCCGCCTTTGTGCAAGGAGGAACAGGAGGAGCACTGCCAGAGCCCTGCAAAATGACCTCCAGCAAGCCACAAATGTGCATGTGTCTACTCAAACGATCAGAAACAGACTCCATGAGGGTGGTATGAGGGCCCGACGTCCACAGGTGGGGGTTGTGCTTACAGCCCAACACCATACAGGACGTTTGGCATTTGCCAGAGAACACCAAGATTGGCAAATTCGCCACTGGTGCCCTGTGCTCTTCACAGATGAAATCAGGTTCTCACTGAGCACATGTGACAGACGTGACAGAGTCTGGAGATGCCAAGGAGAACGTTCTGCTGCCTGCAACATCCTCCAGCATGACCGGTTTGGCAGTGGGTCAGTAATGGTGTGGGGTGGCATTTCTTTGGGGGGCCGCACAGCCCTGCATGTGCTCGCCAGAGGTAGCCTGATTGCCATTAGGTACCGAGATGAGATCCTCAGACCCCTTGTGAGACCATATGTGGCTGGAGTGTGTCAGCAGTTCCTGTTAGACGAACGCATTGATGCTATGGACTGGCCCGCCTGTTCCCCAGAGCTGATTCCAATTGAGCACATCTGGGACATCATGTCTTGCTCCATCCACCAATGCCACGTTGCACCACAGACTGTCCAGGAGTTGGCGGATGCTTTAGTCCAGGTCTGGGAGGAGATCCCTCAGGAGACCATCCGCCACCTCATCAGGAGCATGCCCAGGCGTTGTAGGGAGGTCATACAGGCATGTGGAGGCCACACACACTACTGAACCTCATTTTGACTTGTTTTAAGGACATTACATCAAAGTTGGACCAGCCTGTAGTGTGTTTTTCCACTTTAATTTTGAGTGTGACTCCAAATCCAGACCTCGATGGCTTAATAAATTTGATTTCCATTGATAATTTTTGTGTGCTTTTGTTGTCAGCACATTCAACTATGTAAAGAACAAAGTATTTAATAAGAATATTTCATTCATTCAGATCTAGGATGTGTAGTTTAAGTGTTCAATTTATTTTTTTGAGCAGTGTATACAGTATATTTATATATATATATATATATATATATTTATATAAATATAGAATAAATATAAATATTCTAAAACACATTATACTTGGAAAAAATATTTAATGTCTCACCTGTTCTTGAAGTTTTCAGTGATACCGGATCTACAGTAGCAGTTGGAGACAAACAGTCCATAGCTGAATAATGACAGGGTACTCCTGGACAGTGTATAGACACAGCTATCTGTACTGCATGATAATTCCTGCTTAATATATGTAATAATTAGAGATGTGCACCGGACATTTTTGGGGTTTTGTGTTTTGGCTTTGGATTCGGTTCCGCGGTCGTGTTTTGGATTCGGACGCGTTTTGGCAAAACATCCCTTAAGAATTTTTGTCGGATTCGGGTTCATTTGGATTCGGGTGTTTTTTTAAAAAAAACCCTCAAAAACAGCTTAAATCATAGAATTTGGGGGCAAATTTTATCCTATAGTATTATTAACCTCAATAACCATAATTTCCACTCATTCCCAGTCTATTATGAACACCTCACACCTCACAATATTATTTTTAGTCCTAAAATTTGCACCGAGGTCGCTGGATGACTAAGCTAAGCGACCCAAGTGGGCGGCACAAACACCTGGCCCATCTAGGAGTGGCACTGTAGTGTCAGACAGGATGGCACTTAAAAAAATTGGCCCCAAACAGCACATGATGCAAAGATAAATTAAAAAAAAAGAGGTGCAAGATGGACTTGTCCTTGGGCCCTCCAACCCACCCTTATGTTGTATAAACAGGACATGCACACTTTAACAAACCCATCATTTCAGCGACAGGGTCTGCCACACGACTGTGGCTGAAAGGATTGGTTTGTTTGGGCCACCACCAAAAAAGAAGCAATCAATCTCTCCTTGCACAAACTGGCTCTACAGAGGCAAGATGTCCACCTCCTCCTCATCGTCCGATTTCTCACCCCTTTCACTGTGTACATCCCCCTTCTCACAGAGTATTAATTCGTCCCCACTGGACTCCACCATCACAGGTCCCTGTGTACTTTCTGGAGGCAATTGCTGGTAAATGTCTCCACGGAGGAATGTATTATAATTCATTTTGATGAACATCATCTTCTCCACATTTTCTGGAAGTAACCTCCTACGCCGATCACTGACAAGGTGACCGGCTGCACTAAACACTCTTTCGGAGTACACACTGGAGAGGGGGCAACTTAGGTAAAATAAAGCCAGTTTGTGCAAGGGCCTCCAAATTGCCTCTCTTTCCTGCCAGCAGTGGCGGATTTAGGGGGGGGGCACCAAGGCACGTGCCCCCCCTGTCATTTTTAGTGCAGACTGACATGCGGACGAACGTCCGCATGTCAGTCTGCGGTCTCGTTTCCTCCCCTGCTGTTAGGAGGGACACGGAGGGCACAGTGCGCGCCTCTCCTGTGTCCCTCCTGGGTCTCCGGCGGCCGCTGGTCTCATGAAGGAAGTGCCGTTCGTGAGCACTTCCTTTATTACAGTGACCCGCGGCCGCCGGAGACACAGGAGGGACACAGGAGAGGCGTGCACTGTGCCCTCCGTGTCCCTCCTAACAGCAGGGGAGCGGGGGGAGCAGCGGCGGCGGCGGCGGAGGAAGGGGGGGGGGACGCACTGGGGGGGAATATCTGGCACTGGGGGTATATTTGGCAGGGAGGGGGGGGGGAGAATATCTGGCACTGGGGACATATATGGCACTGGGGGGAATATCTGGCACTGGGGGCATATATGGCACTGGGGGGGAATATCTGGCACTGGGGGCATATGTGGCACTGGGGGGGGGGGGATATCTGGCACTGGGGGCATATGTGGCACTGGGGGGGGAATATCTGGCACTGGGGCATATGTGGCACTGGGGGCATATATAGCACTGGGGGGGGGGCGATATCTGGCACTGGGGGCATATGTGGCACTGTCGGGGAATATCTGGCACTGGGGGTATATGTGTACCTGGCACACATGGGGGGGGCTATATTTGGCACTGGGGGCATGTGAGTACCTGGCACCGTGGGGGAATATCTGTCACTGGGGACATATGTGGCACTGGGAGCACAGCCCTAGCAACAAGGACTACCTCCTAGCAACGAGCATGACACCCAGTGCATGAAACCCCTGGCAACGAGCATGACACCCAGTGCATGAAACCCCTGGCAACGAGCATGACACCCAGTGCATGAAACCCCTGGCAACGAGCATGACACCCTGAGCATGAAAACCCCTGGCACCGTGCATGGAACCAAGAGCATGAAACCCCTGGCAACGAGCATGACACCCAGTGCATGAAACCCCTGACAACGAGCAGGTATTTGAAAAGTAATTAGAAGCCTTACTGTAGGACTTAATGTGTCATGGGCATTACGGTGTGTGGCATAATGTATCACGGACATTGCGGTGTGTGTCATAATGTGTCACAGGCATTACGGTGTATGGTATACTATATCGCTGGCATTGTGATATGTGGTATAATGTCTCAGGGTCATTGCAGTGTGTGGCATAATGTATCACGGACATTGCGGTGTGTGTCATAATGTGTCAGGCATTACGGTGTGTGGTATACTATATCACGGGCATTGTGGTATGTGGTATAATGTCTCAGGGTCATTGCAGTGTGGCATAATATATAACGGGCATTGCGGTGTGTGGCATAGGGTATAACGGGCATTGCGGTATGTGTCACAGGCATTACGGTGTATGGTATACTATATCACGGGCATTGTGGTATAATGTCTCAAGGTCATTGCAGTGTGTGGCATAATGTGTCACAGACATTGTATGTGCTATAATGTATCAGGGGCAGTGCAGTGTGTAGCATAATGTATAACGGGCATTGCGATTCCTGTCATAATGTGTCACAGGCATTACGGTGTGTGGCATAATGTGTCTGGGGCATTACAGTGTGTGCATATTGTGTTATGTGCATTATTGTGTGTGGAATAATGTCTAAGGGCCATTGCAGTATGTGGAATAATGTATACTGGGCATTACTATAAGGAGGAAAAATGACAAATAATGTAAGGGGCATGAATCAGGATTATTTTCTTTCCTGTGGTGGCCAACGTCTGGGCGTGCAGGTTGCAAAACTGGGGTATAAGGTAGTCTTTTCCTGCAATACCACGCCCATTCAAACGAAGCCACGCCCATTCCAACAAAGCCACGCCCCTTATGGTGCCCCCCCTGTAATTTTTTTCTGGATCCGCCCCTGCCTGCCAGTATACATACGGACTGTTTGACATGCCTACTTGGATGCTGTCACTCATATAATCCTCCATCATTCTTTCAATGGAGACAGAATCATATGCAGTGACAGTAGACGACATGTCAGTAATCGTTGGCAGGTCCTTCAGTCCAGACCAGATGTCAGCTATCGCTCCTGACTGCCCTGCATCACTGCCAGCGGGTGGTTTTGGAAATTTTATCCTTTTCCTGGCAGCTCCAGTGGCAGTAGAAAATGAAGGAGGAGCTGTTGGCGGGTGACTTTCCGCTTGACTTGACAAGTGTCTCACCAGCAGGTCTTTGAACATCTGCACACTTGTGTCTGCCGGAAAGAGAGATACAACATAGGCTTTAAACCTAGGATCGAGCACGGTGGCCAAAATGTAGTGCTCCTATTTCAACAGATTGATCACCCGTGAATCCTGGTTAAGCGAATGAAGGGCTCCATCCACAAGTCCCACATGCCTAGCGGAATCGCTCCGTTTTAGCTCCTCCTTCATTTTCTCCAGCTGCTTCTGCAAAAGCCTGATGAGGGGAATGACCTGACTTAGGCTGGCAGTGTCTGAACTGACTTCACGTGTGGCAAGTTCAAAGGGTTGGAGAACCTTGCACAACGTTGAAATCATTCTCCACTGCGCTTGAGTCAGGTGCATTCCCCCTCCTTTGCCTATATCGTAGTCAGATGTATAGGCTTGAATGGCCTTTTGCTGCTCCTCCATCCTCTGAAGCATATAGAGGGTTGAATTCCACCTCGTTACCACCTCTTGCTTCAGCTGATGGCAGGGCATGTTCAGGAGTGATTTCTGGTGCTGCAGTCTTTGGCACGCGGTGGCTGAATGCCGAAAGTGGCCCGCAATTCTTCGGGCCACCGACAGCATCTCCATTACGACCCTGTCGTTTTTTTTAAAATTCTGCACCACCAAATTCATTGTATGTGCAAAACATTGGACGTGCTGGAATTTGCCCACATGTAATGCACGCACAATATTGGTGGCATTGTCCGATGTCACATATCCCCAGGAGAGTCCAATTGGGGTAAGCCAATCTGCGATGATGTTCCTCAGTTTCTGTAAGAGGTTGTCAGCGGTGTGCCTCTTATGGAAAGCGGTGATACAAAGCGTAGCCTGCCTAGGAACGAGTTAGCGAGAACAGCAGTGGACTTTTGTACTGTACTATACTGGTCACCACAATGCAGCACAAGACAATGAGTAGTGATCCTGAGCAATGATGAGGATACTAGAACTGACACTGGGCAGCGAGAACAGTACTGGACTATTGTACTGTAGTATACTGGTCACCACAATGCAGCAGCAAGACAATGAGCACTGATGAGGATACTTGAACTGACACTGGACAGCGAGAACAGCACTGGACTATTGTACTGTAGTATACTGGTCACCACAATGCAGCACAGATAATGATTACTGATATTGAGCTGATATTGAGCTTTCCACTCAGAGAACGTAGCCACGTCCTCTTGCTATCTCGACAATGCACGAGTGAACATGGCGGCGACGCGCGGCTCTTTATATGGAATCCGAATCTCGCGAGAATCCGACAGCGGGATGATGACATTTTGCCCCATTCGGGTTTACAGAGTAAGGCGGGAAGAACCAAGGCTGCCTCGTATCCGTGTAAACCACGTTAAGTTTGGGGGGTTCGGATCTCGGAGAACCGAACCCGCTCATCTCTAGTAACAATATAATAGAAAGACAGTAACAGGTTAGATCCAGTTCTAGCAACATGCGTTCAGGTCCCGGCAGTCAGAATACCATCACTGGAATCCCGATACTGCTTGGAATACTGACACATGGATCCAAATGCCAGCATCGGGATCCCGATCAAACGTCTGCCAGGGCTAAACATTGGTAACCCGTGTTTGTGTCAGGTTAGGTTTAGACTGTGGGGTTAGGGTTAGGCTGATGGGGAAGGGGGGATTAGTTTTAGGCTGCGTGGAGGGAGGATTAGGGTTTAGGTCCCCCAGGGAGGGTTAGGTTGTGGGAGAGATAGGGTTAAGTTTTGGCTGCGGGGAGGGGATGTTAGGCACCACCAGGAGGGTTATGGTTAGGCTGCGGGGGTGGGGGAGGGTTAGGGTTAGGCTGGGGGGGGAGGGTTAGGCTGCCGGGGGAGGGTTAGTGTCAGGCTGTGGGGAGGTAAGGTTAGGGAGGATAAGGATTAGCGATAGTATACTTACCAGTTAGGTGTTGGGATCCAGAGTGTCGGGATGCTGCTATCGGTATTGTGACTGCCGGCATCTTAAGGCCCGGAATCCTAATACCATCCCCTAGCAACAAGGTATCCAATATACTTTTTATACATGAAGTTTATTTGTATAGGAGTGGATCATCCAGAGCCTGCCCTGAGGGCAGTTAGTTGGTTTCAACCCTTGCAGGCTTTGGGTCTCCATCAAATTATGGAGAAATGGTTATATACAAGTGGGAAGGTAATCCACGTGATGAAGCATGGTTTCCGGAATCCATATTGTTGTCAGGATTATCAGATGGACCTGGCAAATCATCAATATTATGATTAATGTTTGCATGCAATGCATGGTTTAAGCTTGAGTTGATACTGTAACTGGCCTGTTTTTCCAGCTGAACCACCCAATGCTGCAAAAGCTTTTTCTGTGAATGACTACCACCATAATTCATTTGCAATGGCCAGGGAATACCGTAACATTTCTGCAGAGGATTCAGGATTCTAGATCTATCAGCTAGTATTAGCAATAGCTGTTGCAGGGGCATGAGGTTTAATACACAGGTGGTGTTCGTCTGGAAACTCCAGAAAGATGTATGGTCTTTACTGCACCATAGGCGTGCGCAGCTAATTTTATTAGAGGGTGCACCACCGGAGGGGTGTGTGTAGCACTATGTTACATTCTCTCAGTAAACTCACATGGCTTAATCTAATTTCTCCCCAGTTCTTAGTAATAGAAGTAGATATAATACACCCCAAAGAAATAAATGTTGGAATATAGGGGGTCATTCCGACCCGTTCGCACGCAGCGGTTCTTCGCTGCGGTGCGAATGGGTCGGAAATGCGCATGCGTGGCATACGCATTGCGCGCGACGGTCCTCGCCGGGCAATGACGCTGCCAGCGAGAAATGTGATCCCAGCGACGATCGCAAGAAGACGGACAGGCAGGAGGTGTTCCGAGGTGGATACTCACTGTTTTCTATGTGTGGTGAGTCCAACGCAGGAGTGTCGAGGCGTTTGGAGGGCGGATGTCTGATGTCAGGACCGGGACCATCATCGCTGGATCCGTCACACTGGGTGAGTAACTGCAGCCATGGTCTTGCACAAGCGTTCGCAGCCCTGCTATGCTAAAATACACTCCCCCATAGGCAGCATCAGGATGATCGCACGAGCAGCATAAAGTTGCTACGTGCGATCAACTCGGAATGACCCCCATAGTAACTTGTCTCCTGTGTATATATTACACTGGGTGCGCATTCTCTAGTGTTCACCCTCTAGTGCTGGAGCATTAGGGAGGCGGAGACTGATGACACAGTTCCTCCTGCAGTGGAGAGAGAGACGGTTCCTCCTATAGCGTGTGTCACACTGCCTGAGCGGGACGGAGAGCAGTGGGCGGTGTGTGTTCCTTCCAATGGGAGTCAGTCTGCACAGATGAGCAGCCTTCCATCCCATACTGTCAGATTCACTACCTTACCACAGCCACATGACGTATAGCGATAAATACCGTGCTTTCACTGTACCAGTTGGTTACTGCTGCTGCAGAACATCTTCCGCATTAACAACCGCATTAACAATTGTTGTCTTTGTATGTTAATAAACCAGAGTTCTGGTTAACTATCAATTGTGTGGACTAACATCACTATCAAACACTGCAACACTCTGCCAACAATAAAATGAAACATAATGGTGCAATCACTGGCCGGTACGGACTGTCTGCTATGACATATCCCTGAGTCCAAGCTGCCGCTGCACCCTATACACTTCCTCAACCTATCCCTGACCCAGTGACAGAACTAAAGAGTGGTGGGCCTAGGTGCATATACATTCCCCTCCGCCCCCCACATCCCACCCTTTGCACCCCCTGCACCTTCACCCTGACTTTGAGTGAGCCACTCTGAAAAATACAGGAGATTTAGGGGGCCGAACATTTGAGTTTTAATATGACACAAGTAAAGTTTAAAATGTACACATGTGCCATCAGAGCCACATCTGCCTCTTTCTATGCCATCAGACCCCTCCTCCGCAGGACACCAGCATTTGTCACACATGTCCCCATGCTCACCAGCTACTGACAGTAGTGCCCCTTATTCACATTATGCCACATGTTATGACCCGAAATTCACATTACGCCACACGGCATGAGCTGAAATTCACATTACGCCACACCATATGAACTGAAATTCACTTTACACCACACAGTATGAGCCGGAAATTCGTATTACACCACACAGTATGAGCCAAAGTTCACATTAAGCCACACAGTATGAGCCTCCCCCTTGCATCTCTCAGACACACCGCCCCCTTATGTCTCTCAGCCACACCATCATCTCCTTCCTACGTTGCCTCTCAGCCATAATACTCCCCCCATGTTGTCTCTTAGCTACATCATCATTTCCCCAACAGTGTCATCTCTCAGCACACCATCTCTTCCCCACTGTGTCAGCTCTCAGCCACGTAATCATCTCACGACTGTGTCTCTCTGCCAAACCATCATGTTCCGCCTGCGTCTTTCATCATCCCCCTCTACTCACTCAGTGTCAAACAGCCTCCCACACTTCATTCTGTGTCAAACCCCCCCTTTATTATATGTCTCTCTGTGTCGTCGTCATCCCTCATTCTGTTTTTCTGCCCCCCCCTTCCTTCTATGTCTTTTTGTCCCCCCTTCTATGTCTCTCTGTGCCACCCCACTCCCTTTTGTGTATCTATGTATGTGTCCCCCCTCTACCTTCTTTATCTCTGTGTCCTGCCAGCTGCCCTTACCTTCTGGAAACGGTGAGGCCAGGCAGCAGGTTGAGGCCCAGGAAGCATTGGCGGCCAGGTAGCAAGCTGAGGCTCAGGAAGCAGCCCTAACAAAGTGGCAGCTTCCCTGCTGCAGCTAAATTATGCTGCCAAGCACCACGGGCCTTGCTTGGTGGCGCAATGGTGGGTGTGCGGTGCAGGTGTGGCGCCAGGTTGGTGGGTGGTGCGGGCAGGACGCCCTGGCCGGAAGGCCGCTGAGGGTTTGGAACAGGCCCAATCCGCGCACCACACTACAGTGATCAAATTGGCAATAAACTACAGCTTAATATCTACTTATTGGCAGTTGCCAAAAAAAAGAAAGATTGTTTTTTTGGAGCACTCTTTTATAATTTGTATATGTGATGATTAAATCGATATGATTTCATTTTCAAACGTAACTTTTAATATTCTTACTTAAGATAATAGGGGTAAGTAATTGTGATTTGTTTGACTTTGTAAATAATTATATGTATGTCCCCCCCCCCCCCCCACCCGTATTCTAAATATATATTAAAAGTCAATATTTGTTTCCGTGGTAAATTTTTTGCATGAGTGACATTTTTATTTAAATCCAATGGATGGATAATCAATGCTAATCATACCTCTTAGATCACTTTGACCAAATTATGATAATGGGCCTATTTTTATCTGGAGGTCTGGAGCTGTAGTCCCATATGCCCCGTTATTAATCTGGCTGCTTATGATTTGTACGCAATGTCGATGTACATGCAACTGGGCGATTATTGGGCAACTGCACATACGCTTCATTGTGCACGCGCCAAGGTACCTTTGCAATGCTGCTCACAGTGAGGCTTAATTGCAAAGTGATTGACAAGAAGGGGCCATTTAGGGGAAGTAACGCGGAGTAACGGCAAAAACATAGATGTGTTACGGACATTTTTGGGGAGGCGGGGTATTTCCGCCTTCACCTGCGAGAGGCCACTCAGAAAATATGGCCCTAGCGATGATACTCGCACAGTCAGTCAGCATGGCCATAGACTAACTTGGGGAGTCAATGTTCCTTGTTTCTGCATCAATGCTGTGTATGTATATGCAGTTGCTGAGGACCTTGCGATGGCTCCATTGCGCATCTCTCTATTCTTTTCTGGGTGGCTGCTTCACTTGCTTTGTTTCGTATGTCCGTAGGCTGAAAAATCACAGCTGTGCAGGCTTTTGTGTATAAATCCAGGGGCGGTTCTAGCCTTTGTGGCGTGAATAGAGGCATGGCTTCATACAGGGGCGTGGTCAGTTACGCCCCCTGTAGAGCTGTGCCCCCATTTGTGCCCCTGTACAGTAGCGCCGCTTACAAAAAAAATGAATACTTACTATCCCCGCTCCTGATTCCCGACCGCTGCAGACCTCTGCCGGCGCCGCTCCTCTCCTCTCCTCAGATCTATGTGAGAGACGTCATGACGTCTCTCCCATAGCACAGCATAGATAGACACTAGAGGTCAATTATGACCCCTAGCGTCTGTGCCAGTCCCACAATGCTGTGCGGTGCGCGATGACGTCAGCGCGCACCACACAGCAAAGGTCCTCTCCATGAAGGGAAACTAGACGGGTAGCATCTAGTTCCCTTCACAGCGGGGGACACAGCGGGACACAGCGGGGGGCACTGCCAAACAGCAGCGGATCTTGACATGGTGCGTCGCCCTCCGGAAGGTGGCGCCACGGGCAAAAGTCCTGCTTGCCCGTAGCAAGATCCGCTACTGTATAAATCAGTTAATTACAACTTGTTTCTGTATTGTCAGTTGCTCAATGCAAAACCTTATTTTTTTTAAATTACATTAGGGGGAGATGAATCAAAGTCTCAAGAGTGGAGAAGTGGAAAAGTGAAGAAGTTGCCCATAACAACGAAGCAGCTTCTACCTAGTATTTATCAAGTAATTTCTTTAAAATTATAGATCGAAGTTGTTTTTTACTATGTTGAATTTCACAACTTGTCCAGTGTTTAGAAGCTTTAATACATCTCTTGCAATCTATTAGTTATTTTAACCTCTCTGGTTGAAAATGTATATTATATTTTATTATTATTTTATACAAAAATGAGTTCTCTCCGAAATGCCTACACAGGGCCGGCTCTAGGCATGTTCGAATAGAGCGGCCGCACAGGGCGCCACCCTTAATGGGCGCCGCGCGCTGGCGCCGCCATATTCGATGCTGGAGCCGGCCCTGTGTGTGCAGCATTGGCCCGTGTGCACTGTGCGCTATGCGCGCTGCGCGGCGCCGGTGTCTGACGTCAGACGCCGGCGCCATAGTGCACACAAGTGGCCACCCGGACCCAGGCTCACTCTGACTCGCCGGCCGCCCGCCCGCCAGCACTCCCGCCCGCTCGCCAGCACACTCGGACAGGCGGACAGCAGCAGTACTCCTCCCCAGCAGCGCCGCAGGTATTGGGGGGATCCGCACTGTGGGGGCATTTCTGGCTATGGGGGGGGCATTTCTGGCACTGTGGGGGGCATTGCATATCTGGCTCTGTGGGGGCATATCTGGTTCTGTGGGGGCATATCTGGCACTGTGGGTGGCATATCTGGCACTGTGGGGGGCATTTCTGGCACTGTGCGGGCATATCTGGCACTGTGGGGGCATATCTGGCTCTGTGGGTGGCATATCTGGCACTGTGGGGGGCATTTCTGGCACTGTGGGGGCATATCTGGCACTGTGGGGGCATATCTGGCACTGTGGGGGCATATCTGGTTCTGTGGGGGCATATCTGGCACTGTGGGTGGCATATCTGGCACTGTGGGTGGCATATCTGGCACTGTGGGTGGCATATCTGGCACTGTGGGGGGCATTTCTGGCACTGTGCGGGCATATCTGGCACTGTGGGGGCATATCTGGCTCTGTGGGTGGCATATCTGGCACTGTGGGGGGCATTTCTGGCACTGTGGGGGCATATCTGGCACTGTGGGGGCATATCTGGCACTGTGGGGGCATATCTGGCTCTGTGGGGGCATATCTGGCACTGTGGGTGGCATATCTGGCACTGTGGGTGGCATATCTGGCACTGTGGGGGGCATTTCTGGCACTGTGGGGGCATATCTGGCACTGTGGGTGGCATATCTGGCACTGTGGGGGGCATATCTGGCACTGTGGGGGCATTTCTGGCACTGTGGGGGCATATCTGGCACTGTGGGGGTATTTATCTGGCACTGTGGGGGCATTTATCTGGCACTGTGGGGGCATTTATCTGGCACTGTGGGGGCATTTATCTGGCTCTGTGGGGGCATTTATCTGGCTCTGTGGGGGCATATCTGGCTCTGTGGGGGCATTTATGTATCAGGCACTGTGGGGGCATTTATGTATCTGGCACCGTGGGGGCATTTATGTATCTGGCACCGTGGGGGCATTTATGTATCTGGCACCGTGGGGGCATTTATGTATCTGGCACCGTGGGGGCATTTATGTATCTGGCACCGTGGGGGCAATTATGTATCTGGCACCGTGGGGGCATTTATGTATCTGGCACTGTGGGGGCATTTCTTGCACTGTGGGGGCATTTCTTGCACTGTGGGGGCATTTCTTGCACTGTGGGGGCATATCTTGCACTGTGAGGGCATTAATGTATCTGGCACTGTGGGGGCATATCTGCGCTGTGGGGGCATTTATCCATCTGGAACTGTGTGGCCATTTATGTAGCTGGCACTGATGGGGGGCATGTCACGTGTAGCTGCCACTGCTGGGGGGCATGTCATGTGTAGCTGGCACTGCTGGGGGGCATATCATGTAGTGTTCCCGCTAGGCGTCTGTGGCTGGGCAGTGTGTCTCAGTGCTCTACCTGGCGCAATGTGTCTAACGTGCTCTTATAGGAGGTTCTACCTGGTGCAATGTGTATTAGCTGCACTACTGTGTGGTGTAATGTGAATTGCCACTATAATGTGGCTACGCACCTTCCCCACGAAGTAACTCCCCTAAATTTTTGCTGCGCGCCTTCGGCGCGCACTGTCCATGCTTTAGCGTGTGGAAATGGGTACAACAAGCATTACAATATGTACATCATTTTGCCCACCTAACTTAAAAATGTGCCCTCCCTGTGATCAGCAACCTGCCCTAAAAAGTGAACACTATCATGTGTAGCTGGCACTGCTGGGAGTCATGTCACGTGTAGCTGGCACTGCCGGAGGGCATGTCATGTGTAGCTGGCACTGCTGGGGGGCGAGACCACGCCCACTTTTTCAGGAGGCCACACCCACTTTTTCAGGAGCGCGCGCCTTCGGCGCGCGCATGGGGGAGGGGGGGGGGCACTTTTAAATTTTCTCGCTCAGGGTGCTAGTAGGCCTGGAGCCGGCCCTGTGCCTACACTTAGATAAACTTTCATAACGCCATCATCTGGAGCCAGCAGGCCTGCCATCAAACATTGTGTCCCCCCCCCACCCCCCCTACAAGAAAAAAAAGTTAAATAAAAAAATATTTAGGAAAAAGATAAAATAAATCTATATTTAAAAAAATAGAAAATAAATTCCTATGCACATACAGAGCAACACCATATTATGCCCCTTGCACTATATTAAGTCCTCACAGTAATGCCCCTGTCACTATATTATGCCCCCACAGTTACGCCCCTGTCACCATAGTATGCCCCACAAAGCAATGCCTCTGACACCAGGGGCAATTGACAATGCCCCAAACAGTCTCCTCTGAGGTGGTGGCCATTTTGGGATGGACATTTTCAATACAGCACTCTGGGTAGAAGGGGGATGGCAGCATGAGCCGCTCGGGCCCTCTCCTCTTTATCAGAGAGTCTGGGTCCGAGACAGCTGTGCCCCCAGTACCTCCCTGATGGCGGCCCTGGGAACCAGTCACTGCACTTTTCTTCAACACAGGACTACAGTGGAGAGTTGATGTGATAATCAGTGTGTTGTTTGCACATCCCCAATAATTACAGCAGGCCAACATAAACCATAATTTCTCCAGAATTCTCTCGGTGTTCAGTAACATTGTTGTCTGCACATGCAATTTTATATGTGAGTGGTGCCACATCATCAATCACAAAACAATCCTATCACAAATTCACAATCAGGTTTATGATTTCCTTTCCTTAAACTTTAGAAGAAAAAAAAAAAAGAAAATACAAGATTACACAAAAACGTAGGTACAGTATGCCAAAACATGATTGAAGAAAAATGATTAAATAACCACTGAAATATCTTGATCCTTTCTGATAAATAGACTGCAGCCTTGTGCATTTTATTGGTACAGAACTATTAGGGTATTTACTAAAATTATTTTTTCTACCAATAGGAGGTGCACTATCCTGTATAACGTCAATATATGAATTACAGAACCTTCTAAAGTGAGCAAACATTGGGGGTAATTCCAAGTTGATCGCAGCAGGAAATTTTTTAGCAGTTGGGCAAAACCATGTGCACTGCAGGGGAGGCAGATATAACGTGCAGAGAGAGTTAGATTTGGGTGGGGTGCAGAGGCAGAACTCTGGGAGGCAACGAAGTCAGCTGCCGCCGGGCTCCTGCTTTGAAGGGGGGCGCCTCTCCTCCTGTTCTGTGTGTTCAGCAACAGTAATCAAATAAGTTAATTGACAACAGCAGGTAACTCTTCCGTAGCCAACTTCCCCACTAGCCACTACACCTTACAAATCACACCCTCTTTATTATAGATACACTGGAAGCAGACACCTTATTGATGAAGCTATTTGCTCCTATAAAGGAAGCATGAGAATTCTAACTATACGAAGTTATTTCTCAGACAATTACAAGTAATTTCATATAGTTAGAATTCTCATACTTCCTATGCAACAGCAGATATCTCCATCAGTAAGGTGCATGCTTCCAGTGTAATAGGTTGTAGGTTCTAATCCTGGATAAGACACTTGCAAATTAATTGTCAGAGAAATAATCAGCATTGTGAGGGACTGAGCAGATCTATGTAGTGTGTGGTTGTACCCCTACATAGATCTGTCTAGTAGCAATGCTTTTGTAGTAGCTACATATAGTTAGAATCTGCAGGCTTACTATGCAGGAGCAAATTATATATAATATATATATATATATATATATATATATATACACTGCTCAAAAAAATAAAGGGAACACTTAAACAACACAATGTAACTCCAAGTCGATCACACTTCTGTGAAATCAAACTGTCCACTTAGGAAGCAACACTGATTGATAATCAATTTCATAAACTGTTGTGCAAATGGCATAGACAGCAGGTGGAAATTATAGGCAATTAGCAAGACACCCCCAATAAAGGAGTTGTTCTGCAGGTGGTGACCACAGACCACTTCTCAGCTCCTATGCTTTCTGGCTGATGTTTTGGTCACTTTTGAAAGCTGGCGGTGCTTTCACTCTAGTGGTAGCATGAGACGGAGTCTACAACCCACACAAGTGGCTCAGGTAGTGCAGCTCATCCAGGATGGCACATCAATGCGAGCTGTGGCAAGAAGGTTTGCTGTGTCTGTCAGCGTAGTGTCCAGAGCATGGAGGCGCTACCAGGAGACAGGCCAGTACATCAGGAGACGTGGAGGAGGCCATAGGAGGGCAACAACCCAGCAGCAGGACCGCTACCTCCGCCTTTGTGCAAGGAGGAACAGGAGGACCACTGCCAGAGCCCTGCAAAATGACCTCTAGCAAGCCACAAATGTGCATGTGTCTACTCAAACGATCAGAAACAGACTCCATGAGGGTGGTATGAGGGCCCGACGTCTACAGGTGGGGGTTGTGCTTACAGCCCAACACAGTGCAGGGCGTTTGGCATTTGCCAGAGAACACCAAGATTGGCAAATTCACCACTGGCGCCCTGTGCTTTTCACAGATGAAAGCAGGTTCTCACTGAGCACATGTGACAGACGTGACAGAGTCTGGAGATGCCAAGGAGAACGTTCTACTGCCTGCAACATCCTCCAGCATGACCGGTTTTGAAGTGGGTCAGTAATGGTGTGGGGTGGCATTTCTTTGGGGGGCCGCACAGCCCTCTATGTGCTCGCCAGAGGTAGCCTGACTGCCATTAGGTATCGAGATGAGATCCTCAGACCCCTTGTGAGAACATATGCTGGTGCGGTTGGCCCTGGGTTCCTCCTAATTCAAGACAATACTAGACCTCATGTGGTTGGAGTGTGTCAGCAGTTCCTGCAAGACGAAGGCATTGATGCTATGGACTGGCCCGCCCGTTCCCCAGACCTGAATCCAATTGAGCACATCTGGGACATCATGTCTCGCTCCATCCACCAACACTACGTTGCACCACAGACTGTCCAGAAGTTGGCGGATGCTTTAGTCCAGGTCTGGGAGGAGATCCCTCAGGAGACCATCCGCCACCTCATCAGGAGCATGCCCAGGCGTTGTAGGGAGGTCATACAGGCACGTGGAGGCCACACGCACTACTGAGCCTCATTTTGACTTGTTTTAAGGACAGTACATCAAAGTTGGATCAGCCTGTAGTGTGTTTTTCCACTTTAATTTTGAGTGTGACTCCAAATCCAGACCTCCATGGGTTAATAAATATGATTTCCATTGATAATTTTATGTTATTTTGTTGTCAGCACATTCAACTATGTAAAGAACAAAGTATTTAATAAGAATATTTCATTCATTCAGATCTAGGATGTGTTAATTTAGTGTTCCCTTTATTTTTTTGAGCAGTATATATATATATATATATATATATATATATATAAAAACACAAATTCACAAGTGCGCTAATAGTGGAATGTAATTACACAATTCTTCCAGCGTTTATTTCGTCGGAAAATGTGGACTGGAGGATGTTTAAATCTGGGGACCTGTAACAGACACCCCTCACCAAAAAGTCACCGAAACAAGAGGCCAACAGGCCAATTAATAAAAAGTTATTTTAATAACATATCATTGAACATATGAATTTTGATACACAGTTCAGAATATAAAATTATATCAATTAAATACAGCCACAACCAACATGTTTGTAAGATGGATTCTAGATACTCCCTCACCTTTTTCAAGGTGCGAGCTCGAAGAGAGTATCTTCACAAACTAGGGTGCGATTTTCTGACTGACAAACCCAACGCGTTTCGTCTTATCGACTTCATCAGGGGTAACGCATATAGGGAAAAGGCTAATTTGCTCTCGATGAATTTATATGGCAGATCGTAACCTCAAAATAGGGATTAATCAAAATCTCCTTTATCAGGATTTAATGGGTGGAGCTCCTATATTCGGGCTCCTAGCTGGAGCTTGAATGATATTCCTTTTTGGATATATAATCTATTGAATGATAGTGTTTTTGTAAACACTGCCTTAAAACTAATTAAACATAGTTCCTTATAGAGCCGTCTAAAGGAACTCTAGATTATAGTCTGTTGGGAATGCCGACAACCGTATGTCGGCGTTTTTGCAAACTGCTAAAGTATGGTCTCCAACTCTTATAATCAAGATTATTACTGGTTCAAATGTTGACTCACGTAAAACTCAAGACTTATATGGCTGGTTTGACAATCACAGGGATATAAAAGATGCGACTTCCTCAATAGGTCTCAAGGAATGAATCCTGGAGGAAATTTGACTGTGTGTGACTTCCAAAAGCAGCCAGTATTTACCCTGCACAGAAACAAAATAACCCACCCAAATCTAACTCTCTCTGCAAATGTTATATCTGCCCCCCCTGCAGTGCACATGGTTTTGCCCAACTGCTAAAAAATTTCCTGCTGCGATCAACTTGGAATTACCCCCATTGCTCTAAAAACAAAGAGAGTTCAGTGTGCTAAGGACTTATTCAGCTTGGATCGCTACTGAGACAGAAACAATCCTGCTTCTGCTAAGAATCGCATGTGAAGAGCCGCCCAGAAAAGAAAAGGATGCCCACCAATGCAATCGCAAAATTGCATACGCAGACGCAGAAACTGTGATACACACGCAGGAATTGAATACCATCGATAATTGCGGATGACACAGGGCTACTCAGAATAATGAGAATGCAGTCGCACCGGGCGCCATGTTTTCAATCGCAGGAATCGCAGCTGACGTCAGATGCATGTCCTGAAAATGCCCATGACATGCCTGCTTTTTCATAATCGCTCCCCACAAATGCCTGTCAATCAGCCTGTGAATCCATCCCGGCATGATGCAATTGCAGAAGAATTGAACATCTTCAGTGACGTACACGCAATGTGTTTGCAGCGCAATGTGCAGTCGTCCGATAGTTGACCATTGGCGATTTTGCAATTTTTGCAACTGAAGCTGAATATGGTCCTAAGTATGCTTAGGTGCAAAAATGGTGTACCCTTTCAGACGGGTGACATTGGGGTTGATGTCACACACAGCCGCTCTGATTAAAAAAATGGAGGTGGACCACCTGAAAGCGCAGCCAGGCTGTGCTGGCATGGGTCAACCTTAATTCTATGCGTCCAAATGCAGACGCATCATGAGGCGGCGCCACACACATGGTGGGGGCCTTGCAATGGGCTAGGCAGCCACAGCATGTGAGGAGATGGACACAGATCTACGCCCATCTCTGAATAAACTCCAATGTCTATATATATATATATTTATATATATATATATATATATATATATATAAAAAGGCAACATGGTTTCAAAAAGTGATCATACTTGTGCTAGCATAAAATAAGATGCATGTTTGAGAAGCAACTGTATTACACTGCGTGCAGCTGCTGGTTTTGAAATAACAGAAATAATGTTGCTATGGTGCTACAAAGCATTACATCAGCTAAATGTATGTCCCCTGGTAATTTCCAGCCTTGAAAGTGTTTGCATGCGAGGCGTCACACCATGAAAATGTGTCTGGGGGAGAATATACCCAAGTGAGTTTTCTAGAAATATTACGGTAAAAAACAAAACACATTTGTGTTTCTCTAGGCATAATGCTCTGGATTACTGTACATCATCAGAACTTGTTTTATTCCTTATATCCCATCTACTTCTGTGCAGCAAGAGCTTTCAACATCTGCCAGTATGGGGTGACTAGGCAGACAACTCAATTAAGTGTAGAGTAAGTAATCCCCATAAGGATATCTCCTGTAATGTTTTATAAGCATCACACTATTTTATACAAGCCATCAAGAATATAACAGCATCTACTCACTAATTTAAAGGAAGAGGTAGAGGACACGTTATTATCAGCAGCAGACTTCTTCTGTGCCAACAGGAACTAGTACAGGCCATGCAGTATGACTTAGAAAATACAACTGCATTTACTATACTGTATGTGCTGCATATACTTTTGTAAAATATTTGTGTAACTGCCATAACTATTCATTTAGACTATTGTGATGCCCAAGACAGTTCTCATTAAGTATTGGAGATCTTGAACTTGTATTATTTATTTTCACAAATTCAGGACAACAATTAGTGGAATTAAAAGGCCTATTAATACATTACTTCATTAAGGGGGAGATGTACTAAGTAGTGAAAAAAGTGGAGAAGTGAGTCATTGGAGAAGTTGCCCATGGCAACCAAACAGCATTGACGTAACATTTATAATCTGCATACTATAAAAGTATAGAGCAGCTGATTGGTTGCCATGGGCAACTTCTCCACTGGCTCACTTCTCCACTCTTATCACTGCTTAGTACATGTCCCCCTAAGCAGTCGCATTGAATTATGGATTATGAGAACTTCATATTTCATGGGGTTCCTAATTATATAACATAATATATTCCCTATACAGAACAAAAAGGTTTTTAGGACATTTTGACTGCGCACTCTAGGAGCAGCAACCTGTGGGTCACCACAGGTTTAAAGTTTCAAACAATGCCATACAGCAGATTGAAGAAATGTATGATAGCAAGTACAAAGTAATGTGAAACAGTTTTCTTACTGTTACTGGATTCACATGTATGTGTGTGTATATGTGTATGTGTATGTGTGCGTATGTGTGCATGTGTGCAGCTATGGGGGCAGTGTGTGAGACTATGGAGGCAGTGTGTGTGTGTGAAATGGCATGTAGTTATGTGAGGGGGACCCAAACCGATGCTTAGAGCCCCATGAGGTCTAAATCCGGCTCTGTGTGGGGCTGCGGATCTAATGCCCGAAAACCCTGGTGCTCTGGGGGGGGGGGAACTTAAAAATAATATGTAGTGGCCCAAGGCCACATACTATTGGTGGAAGAGGTGAAATCAGGGAGCTCTGCACAGCTCTTTTGATTTCAACTTCTGCTATTCCCCTTCACATGACCCATCAGATCTTGCCAATCAGCATTATTGTCTTCAAGTGTCCAGGGTGACTTCTGCCTTGACCACAGCATCTTCTGGCTTTTAGTTCCTCTTGATCTCTTCAACCACAACTTTTCCCTCCCCAATCATACACTGACTGAACTGTTACTTACAGCAGCCAACAAATATGGCCCTTGTGAGATCACATGATTCCGGACATATTGAGCCCCGATTGGCTTGCTAGTCTCGCATGACATGGAAGACAGGTGGCGAGGAAGGGCCAGAGCTGGAATTGAGGAACCAGGTACTGGGGCTACCGAAGCTTCTCTGGTATGGTCTCCCCAATGACCTCTGCATAGGATGATCAGGGGCCTCCATCGACATCTTAATGCATGAAAGTTCAAGTGTCAGTACTTGTTGGTTTCTGGACATCAGACTGCGATCATATACATATAGTTATTTATTTTTGCACACAGGCTAAATACTAGAGATGAGCGGGTTCGGATCTCCAAGATCTGAACCTCCCCAAACTTCACGATTCAAGCCGGGAACCGAGTCCGGCTTGGGAATTCCCGCCAGACTCGGATCCCAGAACGAGGCAAAATTTCATCATCCCGCTGTCGGATTCTCGCGGGTTTTGGATTCCATATAAAGAGCCGAGCATCGCAGCCCTTTACACTCTGGACTTGGAGAGTGAGGGAGACAGACCTCTGTCTCTCTGTGGGTGGTGGTATCAGGTGGGGTCAGTGTGTGCTCTCTAGCGGTGCTGTCCTGTCACTGTGGTGTCCCTGTGCTGTTAAGAGTGCTGTTCTGTCACTGGTGTCATGTGCTGTTAGGGGTGCTGCAGCTGTACATGGGTATTGCTGTCCAGTCACTGCTGTACAGGGGCACTGTCCTGTATACCGTAAAAGTACAGGGGTGCTGTGAAAACACAGAGGTGCTGGCCCTGTCCTGTATGCTGTAAATTTACAGGGGTGCTGCTGTTAAAATAAAAGTACAGTAGCCCTGTCTTGTATACAGTAAAATGACAGGGGTGTTGTTCAAATACAGAGGTGCTGGTCCTGTCCTGTATGCTGTAAAAATACAGGGGTGCTGTTAAAATAAAAGTACACTGGCCCTGTCCTGTATGCTGTAAAAATACAGGGGTGCTATTGTTAAACACTGGCCTAAATACAGGGGTGCTGTTGTTAAAATAAAATTACAGACAGAGGTGGTCATTCCGAGTTGATCACTAGCTGCATTTGTTTGCAGTGCAGCGATCATGCTAAAAAACGGCAGTTCTGCGCATGCGTATGCGGCGCAATGCGCACGCGTGTCGTACGGCCACAATGAACGATGTCGTTTTGTACAGGGTCTAGCGAAGCATTTCAGTCACACTGGTGGCCGCAGAGTGATTAACATGAAGTGGGCATTTCTGGGTGTTACTTTTCAGGGAGTGTTTGGAAAAACGCAGGCGTGCCAGGAAAAACATAGGCATTGCTGGGCGAACGCTGGGCGGGTTTGTGACGTCAAAACAGGAACTGAACAGTCTGAAGTGATCGCAAGCGCTGAGTAGGTTTTGAGCTACTCTGAAACTGCACAAAAAACTTTGTAGCCGCTCTGCGATATATTCGTTCGCAATTCTGCTAAGCTAAAATACACTCCCAGTGGGCGGCGGCACAGCGTTTGCTCGGCTGCTAAAAACTGCTAGCGAGCGATCAACTCGGAATGACCCCCAGAGAGGGATGGGTGCAAATCCCCACCCCTGGGTAACCCCCAGCACACTAAAAAAAAGTTTCACACTAAAAAAGTTTCTTGTCTGGAGTTTCCCAAGCCCTTTCAAACAACTCATTTAGCTCATGAGAAGGGGGGAAAGTAACCTCAGGTTTCTTTTCTTTAAACATGTGGACCCTCGTGTCAGGGACAGAGGGGTCATCTGTGATATGCAACACATCTTTTATTGCAATAATCATATAATGAATACTTTTTGCCAACTTTGGCTGCAACCTCGCATCATCGTAGTCGACACTGGAGTCAGAATCCGTGTCGGTATCAGTGTCTGCTACTTGGGATAGTGGGCGCTTCTGAGACCCAGAAGGGCCCTGTGACATAGTGAAAGGCAAGGATTGACTCCCTGCATTTTCCCTGTACTCTGCTTTGTCCAACCTCTTATGTAATAAATTCACATTTGCATTTAAAACATTCCACATATCCAACCAATCAGGTGTCGGCGTTGCCGACGGAGACACCACACTCATTTTCTCCACCTCCTCCCTAGAAGAGCCTTCCGCTTCAGACATGCCGACACACACGTACCGACACCCCCACACACTCAGGGAAATATCTAATCTGGAGACAGTTCCCCAAAAAGGCCCTTCGGAGAGACAGAGAGAGAGTATGCCAGCACACACCCAGCGCAAAATGACCCTGGAAAAACAATTCCCAGAAACACAGCGCTTTTTATATATGTATTCAATATACACTCACTGCGCCAAATATATGTGCCCCCCCTCTTTTTAAGCCCTCTGTCACCGTGTTCAGCAGGGGAGAGTCCGGGGAGCAAGCTTCTCAGCAGCTTGCTGTGGAGAAAATGGCGCTGGCTAGTGCTATGGAATCAAGCTCCGCCCCCTCAGCGGCGGGCTTCGGTCCCGCTCAAAAATATAATACTGGCGGGGGTTCGTATATATCTAATGCCTCTGCAGTATACATACTTCATATTACCAGCCAAGAGGTTTTATTGCTGCCCAGGGTGCCCCCCCTGCGCCCTGCACCCATCCGTGCCTGTAGTGTGTGTGTGTGTTACCTCAGTGAAGATCAGAAGTCTTCTGACGCCTTTGTAGTCTTCTTTTTTCTTATACTCACCCGGCTTCTGTCTTCTGGCTCTGCAAGGAGGGCGGCGGCGCGGCTCTGGGACGAACGGCTAGGGTGAGACCTGCGTTCCCAACCCTCTGGAGCTAATGGTGTCCAGTAGCCTAAGAAGCAGAGCCTATCACTTAAGTAGGTCTGCTTCTCTCTGCTCAGTCCCACGACGCAGGGAGCCTGTTGCCAGCAGGGCTCCCTGAAAATAAAAAACCTAACAAAATTATTTTTTTCAGAGAAACTCAGGAGAGCTCCCCTGTAATGCACCCAGTCTCCTCTGGGCACAGGATCTAACTGAGGTCTGGAGGAGGGGCATAGGGGGAGGAGCCAGTGCACACCCATTCTAAAGTTCTTTGTAGTGCCCATGTCTCCTGCGGAGCCCGTCTATACCCCAAGGTCCTTACGGAGTCCCCAGCATCCTCTAGGACGTAAGAGAAATTGGCAATATGCCATTCACGACACAAAGTGGCAAGGAAAGGCTAAGGCCTTGGCCTATGTTCATGACTGGTGGTTCAGCTTCTCATGAGGATGGAAGCCTTCCTCCCTCTTGAAAAATTAAAAAAATGAAGCTTGTTAAAGCACAGGAAAAAACAACTGTGCGTTCAGAGATATCACAAATCCGAAAGGAGAGTCCAAGTGTGTCCGCGGTTGCGATGTCTAGGCCTGACCTTCCGAAGACTATATAGGAGGCTCCTACCACCATTTGCACGCCCCCTGCAAGTGCTGGGAAGAGCACCGCCAGTCAAGTTGCTGATTTTGAGACTGAGGATGTCACTGTAGAAGTACACCAGGATGAGGATATTGGTGTAGGTGGTGCTGAGGAGGAAGTTGATGATGAGGATTCTGATGGTGATGTGGTTTGTTTAAATAAGGCACCAGTGGAGACAGTTGTTGGTCATGGGATGAAAAAGCCCATTGTCATGCCTGGGCAAAATACCAAAAATGCCACCGCTTCGGTGTGGAATTACTTCTCCACAAATCCGGACAACAGGTGTCAAGCCATGTGTTGCCTTTGTCAATCCATAATAAGTAGGGGTAAGGACGTTAACCACCTAGGAACATCCTCCCTTATACGTCACCTGTGTCACAACTGAGGGCCTGAGCTGACGGAAGGCAGCCTCAGTTGTAGGGGCTGAGATGTACCGGAACCTGGGAGGTTGTATCAGACCCCTGGACATGTAACATGAAGAGAAACCGCCCGAAGGCGTGACCACGACAACTTGAGTAAAAGTCAATGATATTTATTTATGACAAACTCCATGCATCACAGTAGCAGTAAAAGAAACATAAAAATCAGCAGAGAAATAATAATACAGTTCCTGGGTACTACAGGGTGGCAGGGGCCACAGAGCTCTGGTGGTATGAGACAGTTCTTATTATCTGCAAGTTGGAAAGTCCTTACCAGGCTCAACTGTAGCAATGAGGAAAGCCCAGGGTCGTACCAGCTGGTGTTCCAGGGAAAGCTGGACTGCTGTAGATAAAATGCTGCTGTGGGTACTGGTTAGAACCAGACAGGTGTTGGCACGGAGTGGATACTGGCTGGAACCAGTTAAATAATAAATAAAGCTTGAGAGCGATGCAATATAGATGAAATGTAGAATTTGAGAGCGGAGAAATAATAATACCGGTGGAGAGTGGTAAACTGCAGAAAGGACACCGGCCCTTTAAGAGAAGCTGTACACTGCTGGAAGCTGAGCTGGAAGCAGGTGATGTTGTAGCTGGAAACAGGTGAGTCCAGAATGGATCGGAGAGTCAGGCTACACCGCAGATGGAATGCTGGTGCGGGTCTCTATAGCAGAAGTCTGGAGACAGGAGCTGGAACCTGGAAGACAATCACAGGAGAGAGACAAACTGGAACTAGGTTTGACAACCAAAGCACTGACGCCTTCCTTGCTCAGGCACAACCTATTTATACCTGCAGCAAGGAAGGCATTGGCTAGGCAATTATGCAAATTAATAATACTGACAACGGATTGGTAGGAAAGATCAGCTGACAGAATCCAAGATGGCTGCGCCCATGCAGACACTTGGAGGGAAGTTTGGATTGTAATCCATGTGGTCTGGAAAACAGTAATGGCGGCGCCGGCCACCGGAGACAGGAGACGCCAGGCTGACAGATGCTCATCCGACCACGCGGACACAGCGGAGGCCGCGGCTGACGTAATCGCCACTCTGAATGCAGAAGCTCAGGGACGGCGGCGGAGGCCGCGGGAGACGCCATGCCAGATGTATAAGGCGTTACTGTGACTGCGTCCAGAGAGACAGGAGAGGATGCGGGAATGTGCACATCAGGATAACAGATGGGATCCGGTCCTGGAGCGCTGAGCCAGCCTTAGGAGGCATCTGATAGGTAAGAAATAGCGTCCAGATACCCGGATCGTGACAGCACCCCCCCCTTCAGGAGTGGCCCCAGGACACTTCTTTGGCTTTTGAGGAAACTTGGAATGGAATCTCCGGACCAAGGCAGGAGCATGGACATCAGAAGCATTGTGTCACAACTGAGGGCCTGAGCTGACGGGAGGCAGCCTCAGTTGTAGGGGCTCTGATGTAACGGAACCTGGGAGGTTGTATCAGACCCCTAGACATGTAAGTAACATGTAGAATAACTGCCCGAAGGCGTGACCACGACAACCAGGATAAAAGTCAATGATGTTTATTATGACAAACTCCGTAACACAGCAGCAGTAAAGGAAACATAAAAGTCAACAGAGGATAAATACAATTCCTGGGTACTACAGGGTGGCAAGGGCCACAGGCACTGGTAGAGTGAGACAGTTCTTATAATCTTCTAGTTGGAAAGTTCTTACCAGACCTGACTGTAGCAATGGAGAGAACCCAGGATCGTACCAGCTGGTGTTCCAGGAAAGGCTGGGTTGCTGAAGATAAAATGGCTGCTGTGGATACTGGCTGGAACCAGACTGTTGTTGGTACGGAGTGGATACTGGCTGGAATCAGTTAAATAATAAACGAACTTGAGAGCGATGAAATAATAATGAAGTTTGGAGTTTGAGAGCGGTGAAATAATAATACCGGTGGAGAGTGGTAAACTGCAGAAAGGACACCGGCCCTTTAAGAGAAGCTGTACACTGCTGGAAGCTGGGCTGGAAGCAGGTGATTGATGAAGTTTGGAGTTTGAGAGCGGTGAAATAATAATACCAGTGGAGAGTGGTAAACTGCAGAAAGGACACCGGCCCTTTAAGAGAAGCTGTACACTGCTGGAAGCTGGGCTGGAAGCAGGTGATTGTTGTAACTGGAAACAGGTGAGTCCAGAATGGATCGGAGAGTCAGGCTACACCGCAGATGGAATGCTGGTGCGGGTCTCTATAGCAGAAGTCTGGAGACAGGAGCTGGAACCTGGAAGACAACCACAGGAGAGAGACAAACTGGAACTAGGTTAGACAACCAAAGCACTGACGCCTTCCTTGCTCAGGCACAGCTTACTTATACCTGCAGCAAGGAAGGGGTTGGCTAGGCAATTATGCAAATCAACAATACAGACAGCAGATTGGTGGAAATGCTCAGATGACAAAATCCAAGATGGCTGCGCCCATGCAGACACTTGGAGGGAAGTTTGGTTTGTAATCCATGTGAGAATTGAAACAGTAATGGCGACGCCGGCCACAGGAGACAGGAGACGCCAGACTGACAAGCGCACATTTAACCACGCGGGCACAGCGGAGGCCGCGGCTGATGAAATCACCACTCTGACATTCTGCATGTGGAAACTCAGGAACAGCGGGATCCGGTCCTGGAACGCTGAGCCAGCCTTAGGAGGCATCTGAAGGGTAAGTAATGGCGTCCAGATACCCGGATCGTGACAGCACCCCCCCCCCCCTTTAGGAGTGGCCCCAGGACACTTCTTAGGCTTTAAAGGAAACTTTGCGTGGAAATTTCGGACCAAGGCAGGAGCATGGACGTCTGAGGCATTGGTCCAAGAGCGTTCTTCAGGACCATAGCCCTTCCAGTCAATGAGGTATTGTAACTGACCGTAACGGAAACGTGAGTCCAAAATCTTGGCTACCTCGTACTCGACTCCCCGTTGAGTCTGAACTTTGGGAGTTGGAGGAAGTGCGGAATGAAACCGATTCAGGATCAGCGGTTTCAACAAAGAAACATGAAATGTCCTGGGTATTTTCAAGAAGGATGGTAACTGTAACCTGTAGGCAACAGGATTGATGACTTGTTCAATCTTGAAGGGTCCGATGTAGCGAGGTGCAAATTTCATGCTGGGAACTCTCAACCTCAAATTCTTCGTGGACAGCCACACACGATCACCCACCTTGAGAGCAGGAACCGCTCTACGCTTCCTATCGGCAAACTTCTTATACCTGAATGAGGCTTTAAGCAGGGCTGCGCGGACGTTCCTCCAGTTATTTGAAAACTGACGCAAGGTGACATCCACTGCTGGAACAGAAGTTGCGGGAAGCGGTTGGAATTCTGGGACTTTAGGGTGGAATCCATAATTAATGAAGAATGGTGTAGAAGAAGATGAGGAATGGTATTGATTGTTGTGGCTGAACTCTGCCCAAGGAAGGAGTTGAACCCAGTCATCTTGAGAGGAAGACACATATATACGGAGGAAGGCCTCCAAGTCCTGATTCACCCTCTCGGTTTGACCATTGGTCTGAGGATGGTAAGCCGTGGAAAACTTTAACTTGACTTGGAGGGCTTGACACAAACTTCGCCAAAATTTGGCTACAAATTGTACTCCACGATCCGAGATGATCTCTTCAGGAAGACCGTGAAGTCGGAAGATCTCTTGTATAAACACTTGAGCCAACTTGGAAGCTGACGGAAGACCGGTGAGAGGGATGAAATGTGCCATCTTGGTGAACCGGTCAACTACCACCCAGATGGTATTAAACTTGTTGCAGATAGGTAGATCGGAAACAAAGTCCATCGACAAATGGGTCCAAGGTCGACGGGGAACAGATAATGGAACCAGTTGCCCCGCAGGCGACTGGCGGGAGACTTTGTGTTGGGCACACTTTGGGCAGGAGGCAATAAATTCCATAACGTCCTTCTTCAGAGTTGGCCACCAGTAGGACCTAGAAATAAATTCAAGGGTTTTCTGAATGCCTGTATGTCCAGCAAAACGGGAAGCATGGGCCCAATGCATGAGCTTCTTCCTTAGAACTGGCTTAACAAAACTTTTCCCTGGTGGAGGCGTAGAGTCCATCCCTACCGTGGAGAATGCCAACGGATTAATAATAGGATGCTTGTCTGCAGACTCGGACTCATTTTCTTGCTCCCATGAGCGGGAAAGGGCATCGGCCTTACGATTCTGAGAACCCGGACAGAACTGGAGTTTAAAGTCAAACCTAGAGAAGAAAAGTGCCCATCTGGCCTGACGAGGATTCAGACATTGTGCGCCTTTGAGATATAAAAGATTTTTGTGGTCGGTAAGAATGGTGATTGAGTGGGAAGCTCCCTCCAACAGGTATCTCCACTCCTCCAGAGCGAGCTTGATGGCTAGCAACTCCTGATCGCCAATGGCATAGTTGCGCTCAGCTGGGGAGAACTTCCGGGAGAAGAAACTGCAAGGATGTAGATGTCCATCTTTGGCCCTCTGGGATAACACTGCTCCTACTCCAACGGAGGAGGCATCTACCTCTAAGATAAAAGGAGAGTCGGTGTCGGGCTGTTTCAGAACTGGTGCAGAGATGAACCGTTGCTTCAGAAGGTGAAAGGCCTGTGTAGCTTCCTCGGCCACTTGGACGGATTAGCACCTTTCTTGGTTAATGCAGTGATAGGCACCACAATGGTGGAAAAGTCTCGTATAAATTTTCTATAATAATTGGCGAACCCTAAGAACCTCTGGACCCCTTTGAGGCTTAAGGGTATAGGCCAATTCTGGATTGCTTGGAGTTTCTCAGGATCCATCTCTAGTCCGGAACCGGACACAATGTAACCTAGAAACGGAATGGTTTTAACTTCAAACACACACTTCTCCAATTTACAATAGAGGTGATTGACACGGAGACGGGAAAGAACCTCTTTTACCCAGAAACGATGATCTTCGAGATTATTAGCAAAGATGAGGATGTCGTCTAGATAAACCACGACATGGCGGTACAAGATGTCCCTGAAAATCTCATTCACGAAGTGCTGGAAGACTGCTGGAGCATTGCTCAATCCGAAGGGCATGACGAGGTACTCATAATGTCCGTCACGGGTGTTAAAGGCGGTCTTCCACTCGTCACCCTCACGGATTCGGATGAGATTGTAGGCACCCCTCAAGTCCAGCTTTGTGAAAATAGTTGCACCACTAACTCTATCAAAGAGCTCGGTAATCAGGGGTAAAGGGTATCGGTTCTTGACGGTAATGTCGTTCAGACCTCTGTAGTCGATGCACGGACGCAGACCACCGTCTTTCTTCTTAACGAAGAAGAAGCCTGCGCCGGCTGGAGAAGAAGATGGTCGGATGAAACCCTTCGCCAGGTTCTCTTTGATGTACTCTTCCATGGAGTGTGTCTCAGGCAGAGACAACGGATAAGTTCGGCCTCGCGGTGGAACCTTCCCTGGAATGAGGTCGATTGGGCAGTCCCATTCTCTATGAGGAGGAAGGATATCAGCAGAGGCTTTACCATACGTCCGTGAAGTCTTGATATGGAGGAGGCGGAACATCAGATGACCTGGGGAAGGAAGAACAAACAGGAAGAACTTTGGCTAAACAAGTCTCAGCACAGGAGGGACCCCATGCCAGTATTTGCGTAGTCGTCCAGTCAATTGATGGGTTGTGGAGACGGAGCCATGGAAGGCCTAAAACCACTGGATGTGTGGCTCTTGGAATCACTAAAAAAGAAATATACTCAGAATGAAGAACTCCCACTCTCAGACGAACTGGAAGAGTCCTTAAGGAAATGACTGCGTCAAAAATCTTGCTGCCATCCACGGCAGTCAAAGAGATGGACGAGCACAGTCTCTCGGTGGGTAGGGACCACCGTTTAACATAAGCTTCGGTTATGAAACTCCCAGCTGCTCCGGAATCAAGGAGGGCAATGACGTTCCTGTAACGTTGAGCAATTTGGAGCGACACTGGGAGGTTACAGTCATGAGGAGATGGAGAGGAGATCATTACTCCTAGCCGGCCCTCTCCTTGGCGAGCTAGGATCTGGAGTTTCCCGGACGTTTGGGACAGGCATTGATAGTGTGCGACGGAGCTGCACAGTAGAGACAGAGAGACTCAGAGAGACGTCTTCGGCGCTCAGCGGGAGATAGACGAGAACGACTAATTTGCATAGGCTCATCCTTGGATGGAGATGGTTGACGAGGAGGAGGAGCAGAAGATTTAGGAGTAGATGATCTTCCTCGCTCAGTTGCTCTCTCTCTGAAACGTAGATCAACCTTCGTGCAAAGGGAAATTAGCTCATCCAACTTAGAGGGCAAGTCTCTGGTAGCTAACTCATCCTTGATGCGTTCTGATAAGCCATGCCAGAATGCAGCATACAGGGCCTCGTCGTTCCATGCCAGTTCGGATGCCAGGATTTTAAACTGTATAAGATACTGTCCCACAGTACGTGTTCCCTGGCGTAAACGGAGAATCTCAGATGAAGCAGATGTTATCCGGCCTGGCTCGTCGAAGATGCGCCTGAATGTAGCTACAAAGTCAGTATAGGAGGATAGCAGGGGATCAGACTTCTCCCATAAAGGTGATGCCCAGTCAAGGGCTGAGCCACTGAGAAGGGAGATGATATAGGCAATTTTGGTACGGTCACTGAAGAAATTGCCAGGTAGAAGCTCAAAGTGGATTTCACATTGATTGAGAAATCCCCTGCAGAACCTTGGAGATCCATCAAATTTTGCTGGCGTTGGAAGATGAAGATGTGGACTGGAAATGGGTAAGGTGGGTGGGGTTACAGCTGGTGTCACTGTAGTGGACGCACCGGACGTGCCAGGTCCACGGAGGGTCGTTTGAATCCCATCCAGCCGTGTAGAGAGATCCTGGAGACAGCGGATGATGTGGCCCTGTGCAGCCTCCTGATGTTCAAGTCGGGCTGCCAGTTCTTGCATTGGCCTGGCCGCTTGATCCTGGTCTCCGGCTGGATTCATTAGGTCAGTGCTTACTGTCACAACTGAGGGCCTGAGCTGACGGGAGGCAGCCTCAGTTGTAGGGGCTGAGATGTAACGGAACCTGGGAGGTTGTATCAGACCCCTAGACATGTAAGTAACATGTAGAATAACTGCCCGAAGGCGTGACCACGACAACCAGGATAAAAGTCAATGATGTTTATTATGACAAACTCCGTAACACAGCAGCAGTAAAGGAAACATAAAAGTCAACAGAGGATAAATACAATTCCTGGGTACTACAGGGTGGCAAGGGCCACAGGCACTGGTAGAGTGAGACAGTTCTTATAATCTTCTAGTTGGAAAGTTCTTACCAGACCTGACTGTAGCAATGGAGAGAACCCAGGATCGTACCAGCTGGTGTTCCAGGAAAGGCTGGGTTGCTGAAGATAAAACGGCTGCTGTGGATACTGGCTGGAACCAGACTGTTGTTGGTACGGAGTGGATACTGGCTGGAACCAGTTAAATAATAAACGAACTTGAGAGCGATGAAATAATAATGAAGTTTGGAGTTTGAGAGCGGTGAAATAATAATACCGGTGGAGAGTGGTAAACTGCAGAAAGGACACCGGCCCTTTAAGAGAAGCTGTACACTGCTGGAAGCTGGGCTGGAAGCAGGTGATTGATGAAGTTTGGAGTTTGAGAGCGGTGAAATAATAATACCAGTGGAGAGTGGTAAACTGCAGAAAGGACACCGGCCCTTTAAGAGAAGCTGTACACTGCTGGAGCTGGGCTGGAAGCAGGTGATTGTTGTAACTGGAAACAGGTGAGTCCAGAATGGATCGGAGAGTCAGGCTACACCGCAGATGGAATGCTGGTGCGGGTCTCTATAGCAGAAGTCTGGAGACAGGAGCTGGAACCTGGAAGACAACCACAGGAGAGAGACAAACTGGAACTAGGTTAGACAACCAAAGCACTGACGCCTTCCTTGCTCAGGCACAGCTTACTTATACCTGCAGCAAGGAAGGGGTTGGCTAGGCAATTATGCAAATCAACAATACAGACAGCAGATTGGTGGAAATGCTCAGATGACAAAATCCAAGATGGCTGCGCCCATGCAGACACTTGGAGGGAAGTTTGGTTTGTAATCCATGTGAGAATTGAAACAGTAATGGCGACGCCGGCCACAGGAGACAGGAGACGCCAGACTGACAAGCGCACATTTAACCACGCGGGCACAGCGGAGGCCGCACCTGATGAAATCACCACTCTGACATTCTGCAAGTGGAAACTCAGGAACAGCGGGATCCGGTCCTGGAACGCTGAGCCAGCCTTAGGAGGCATCTGAAGGGTAAGTAATGGCGTCCAGATACCCGGATCGTGACACATTGGTCCATGAACGTTCCTCAGGGCCATAACCCTTCCAGTCAATAAGATACTGAAGTTGACCGTAACGGTGACGTGAGTCCAGGATCTTGGCTACTTCATACTCAACGCCTCGTTGAGTTTGGACTTTCGGAGTTGGAGGAAGTGAGGAATGAAACCGATTCAAGATTAGCGGTTTCAACAGGGAAACATGGAATGTCCTGGGTATTTTTAAGAAGGGAGGCAACTGGAGTCTGTAAGCAACAGGATTGATGATTTGATCAATTTTAAAAGGACCGATGTAGCGAGGTGCAAACTTCATACTGGGAACTCTTAACCTCAAATTCTTCGTGGATAACCATACCCGATCACCCACCTTGAGAGCAGGAACTGCTCGACGCTTCTTATCCGCAAACTTCTTGTACCTGAACGATGCCTTGAGCAGAGCTGATCGTACGCTCTTCCAGATATTGGCAAACTGATGCAAGGTGATATCCACTGCGGGAACAGAAGTTGCTGGAAGCGGTTGGAACTCAGGGACTTTAGGGTGGAATCCAAAGTTGGTGAAGAATGGTGTTGAAGAAGATGAAGAATGATACTGGTTGTTATGACAGAACTCGGCCCAGGGAAGTAATTGAACCCAGTCATCTTGAGAGGAGGACACATAGATGCGGAGGAAGGACTCCAAGTCCTGATTCACCCTCTCAGTTTGACCATTGGTCTGAGGATGGTAAGCCGTGGAAAACTTTAGCTTGACTTGGAGGACTTGACATAAACTTCGCCAGAATTTGGCTGTGAATTGAACTCCTCGATCTGAGATAATTTCTTCTGGAAGACCGTGGAGTCGAAAGATCTCTTGTATGAATACTTGAGCCAACTTGGAAGCTGACGGAAGACCGGTAAGAGGAATGAAGTGTGCCATCTTGGTGAACCGGTCAACTACCACCCAGATGGTATTAAACTTGTTGCACATGGGCAAATCTGTAATAAAATCCATCGACAAATGGGTCCATGGTCGACGGGGAACAGATAGTGGAACCAGTTGCCCCGCAGGCGACAGGCGGGATACTTTATGTTGAGCACACTTTGGGCAAGATGCAATAAACTCCAAAACGTCCTTTTTCAGAGTTGGCCACCAATAGGACCTAGAGATAAACTCCAGGGTTTTTTGGATACCTGTATGTCCGGCAAAGCGGGAAGCATGGGCCCAATGCATGAGCTTCTTCCTTAGTGTCGGCTTCACAAAACTTTTCCCTGATGGGGGCGTAGAGTCCATCCCTACCGTGGAGAATGCCAACGGATTTATAATAGGATGCTTGTCTGAAGACTCTGACTCATTTTCTTGCTCCCATGAGCGGGAAAGGGCATCGGCCTTGCGATTCTGAGAGCCCGGACAGAACTGGAGTTTAAAGTCGAACCTGGAAAAGAAAAGTGCCCATCTGGCCTGACGAGGGTTGAGACATTGTGTGCCTTTCAGATATAGAAGGTTCTTGTGGTCTGTAAGGATGGTGATTGAATGAGAAGCTCCCTCCAACAGATATCTCAACTCCTCTAGAGCGAGCTTGATGGCTAGCAACTCCTGGTCGCCAATGGCATAGTTGCGCTCCGCTGGGGAGAACTTCCGTGAGAAGAAACTGCAAGGATGTAAATGGCCATCTTTAGCCCTCTGAGATAACACCGCTCCTACTCCAACGGAGGAGGCATCCACCTCTAAGATGAAAGGAGAGTCGATGTCAGGCTGTTTCAGGACAGGCGCAGAGATGAACCTCTGTTTTAAAAGATGAAAAGCTTGCATGGCTTCTTTAGACCACTTGGACGGGTTAGCACCCTTCTTGGTGAAAGCAGTAATAGGCGCCACAATGGTGGAAAAGTCTCGTATAAACTTTCGGTAATAATTGGCGAACCCTAAGAACCTCTGGACCCCTTTGAGGGTTAAGGGTACCGGCCAATTCTGGATTGCTTGTAGTTTCTCAGGATCCATCTCTAGTCCGGAACCGGACACAATGTACCCTAGAAACGGAATGGACTTGACTTCAAAGACGCATTTCTCTAATTTGCAATAGAGATGATTGACACAGAGACGGGACAGAACCTCTTTAACCCAAAAACGATGTTCCTCTAAATCGTTGGCAAAAATGAGGATATCGTCTAGATAGACCACGACATGACGGTATAGAATGTCTCTGAAGATCTCATTGACAAAATGCTGGAAGACAGCTGGAGCATTGCTCAATCCGAAGGGCATGACGAGGTACTCATAATGTCCGTCACGGGTGTTAAATGCGGTCTTCCACTCGTCACCCTCACGGATCCGGATGAGATTGTATGCACCTCTCAAGTCCAGCTTTGTAAAGATGGTAGCTCCGCTAACTCTGTCAAAGAGCTCAGTAATCAGGGGTAAAGGATAGCGGTTCTTGATGGTAATGTCGTTCAAACCTCTGTAGTCAATGCACAGCCGCAGACCACCATCTTTCTTTTTTACAAAAAAGAAGCCTGCGCCGGCTGGAGAAGAAGAAGGTCGAATGAACCCCTTTGCTAGGTTCTCTTTAATGTATTCCTCCATAGAATGCGTCTCAGGCAGAGACAACGGATAAGTTCGGCCTCGAGGTGGAACCTTCCCTGGAACGAGATCAATCGGGCAGTCCCATTCTCTATGAGGAGGAAGGATATCAGCAGAAGCTTTACTGAACACATCCGTGAAATCTTGATATGGAGGAGGTGGAACATCAGATGACCTGGGGGAGGAAGAACAGACAGGCAACACGTTAAACAAACATGTCTCAGCACAGGAGGGACCCCATGCCAGAATTTGCGTAGTCGTCCAATCAATTGTAGGATTGTGAAGACGGAGCCATGGAAGGCCCAGGACCACAGGATGTGTGGCTCTTGGAATCACTAAAAGTGAAATAAGTTCGGAATGAAGAACTCCCACTCTCAGACGAACTGGTAGAGTCCTTAGAGCAATAACTGTATCAAAAATTTTACTGCCATCCACGGCAGTTAAGGAAAAGGAGGAAGGAAGTCTCTCGGTGGGTAGGGACCACCGTTTAACATAGGCTTCGGTAATAAAGTTCCCAGCTGCTCCGGAATCCAGGAGGGCAATGACGTTCTGATAACGTTGAGCAACTTGAAGCGAGACTGGGAGATTACAATCTTGAGGAGATGGAGAGGAGATCATTACTCCTAGCCGGCCCTCTCCTTGGCGAGCTAGGATTTGGAGTTTCCCGGACGTTTGGGACAGGCATTAATAGTGTGATACGGAGCTGCACAATACAGACAGAGAGACTCAGAGAGACGTCTTCGGCGCTCAGCAGGAGTTAAACGGGAACGGCCAATTTGCATGGGTTCATCTTTAGTTGGTGACAGTTGGCGAGGAGGAGGAGCAGAAGATTTTGGAGCAGATGATCTTCCACGCTCAGTTGCTCTCTCTCTGAAACGTAAGTCAACTTTCGTACAAAGTGAGATTAGCTCATCTAACTTGGAGGGTAAGTCTCTGGTAGCTAACTCATCTTTAATACGCTCGGATAAACCATACCAGAATGCAGCATACAGGGCCTCGTCGTTCCATGCCAGTTCAGATGCCAGAATCTGGAACTGTATAAGATATTGTCCTACAGTACGTGATCCCTGGCGTAAACGGAGAATCTCAGACGAAGCTGAAGTTACCCGGCCTGGCTCGTCGAAGATGCGCCTGAATGTTGACACGAATGCAGTGTAAGAAGATAGCAGGGTGTCGGACCTCTCCCATAACGGTGATGCCCAGTCAAGGGCTGAGCCACTGAGAAGAGAGATGATGTAGGCAATTTTTGTACGGTCACTGGGAAAATTGCCAGGTTGTAGCTCAAACTGAATCTCACACTGGTTGAGAAATCCCCTGCAGAATCTTGGAGATCCGTCAAATTTTGCTGGCGTTGGAAGATGAAGACGTGGAGCAGAAACGGGTAAGGTGGGTGGGGTTATAGTTGGAGTCACTGTGGTTGACGCCCCAGATGCGCCTGATCCACGGAGAGTTGTCTGAATCCCTTCCAGCCGAGTAGAGAGATCCTGGAGACAGCGGATGATGTGGCCCTGTGCAGCCTCCTGATGTTCAAGTCGGGCTGCCAGTTCTTGCATCGGCCTGGCCGCTTGATCCTGGTCTCCGGCTGGATTCATTTGGTCAGTGCTTACTGTCACAACTGAGGGCCTGAGCTGACGGAAGGCAGCCTCAGTTGTAGGGGCTGAGATGTACCGGAACCTGGGAGGTTGTATCAGACCCCTGGACATGTAAGTAACATGAAGAGAAACCGCCCGAAGGCGTGACCACGACAACTTGAGTAAAAGTCAATGATATTTATTTATGACAAACTCCATGCATCACAGTAGCAGTAAAAGAAACATAAAAATCAGCAGAGAAATAATAATACAGTTCCTGGGTACTACGGGGTGGCAGGGGCCACAGAGCTCTGGTGGTATGAGACAGTTCTTATTATCTGCAAGTTGGAAAGTCCTTACCAGGCTCAACTGTAGCAATGAGGAAAGCCCAGGGTCGTACCAGCTGGTGTTCCAGGGAAAGCTGGACTGCTGTAGATAAAATGCTGCTGTGGGTACTGGTTAGAACCAGACAGGTGAGGTGTTGGCACGGAGTGGATACTGGCTGGAACCAGTTAAATAATAAATAAAGCTTGAGAGCGATGCAATATAGATGAAATGTAGAATTTGAGAGCGGAGAAATAATAATACCGGTGGAGAGTGGTAAACTGCATAAAGGACACCGGCCCTTTAAGAGAAGCTGTACACTGCTGGAAGCTGAGCTGCAAGCAGGTGATGTTGTAGCTGGAAACAGGTGAGTCCAGAATGGATCGGAGAGTCAGGCTACACCGCAGATGGAATGCTGGTGCGGGTCTCTATAGCAGAAGTCTGGAGACAGGAGCTGGAACCTGGAAGACAATCACAGGAGAGAGACAAACTGGAACTAGGTTTGACAACCAAAGCACTGACGCCTTCCTTGCTCAGGCACAACCTATTTATACCTGCAGCAAGGAAGGCATTGGCTAGGCAATTATGCAAATTAATAATACTGACAACGGATTGGTAGGAAAGATCAGCTGACAGAATCCAAGATGGCTGTGCCCATGCAGACACTTGGAGGGAAGTTTGGATTGTAATCCATGTGGTCTGGAAAACAGTAATGGCGGCGCCGGCCACCGGAGACAGGAGACGCCAGGCTGACAGATGCACATCCGACCACGCGGACACAGCGGAGGCCGCGGCTGACGTAATCGCCACTCTGAATGCAGAAGCTCAGGGACGGCGGCGGAGGCCGCGGGAGACGCCATGCCAGATGTATAAGGCGTTACTGTGACTGCGTCCAGAGAGACAGGAGAGGATGCGGGAATGTGCACATCAGGATAACAGATGGGATCCGGTCCTGGAGCGCTGAGCCAGCCTTAGGAGGCATCTGATAGGTAAGAAATGGCGTCCAGATACCCGGATCGTGACAACCTGCAGCGCATTCATCATAATTCATTGTCAAGTTCAGAAACTTTGGGTAATAGCATAAACAGTCCACTGACACCCAAATCCCTTCTTCCTGTTCCACCCAAGCTCCTGCAATCCACACCACCATCTCCCTCAACGTCAATTTCCTCCTCAGTCAGGAACGTCAGTAGTCCTGCAGGCCATGTCACTGGCATAACTGACGAGTCCTCTCCTATCCGGGATTCCTCTGGAGGATCCTTGAGTGGTACGCCTACTGCTGCTGCTGCCGCTGCTGTTGTTGCTGCTGGGAGTCGATCGCCATCCCAGAGAGGAAGTCGGAAGACCACTTCCAAGCAGAGGTGTAGCTAGGCACCATGGTGCCCGGAGCAAGGGTATGTTTTAGCACCCCCCTCCCCTGTACTGAATTGGGGGCCTAGCGGCCATTTCAGACCCTGACGCTGATGTGCAAAAATCGCTATGAAGCGATTTTTGCACATCTGTGCATCTACATATGCATGTACGTGCATATGCAAGGTCCTAAACTGCGTTCTCTTCAAAACGCAGTTTAAGACATGGAGGGCGGTGGGAATGTGACATCGATGCCACGTTTTGTGGGTGTGGATGCATCGTTTTTGTGGTGAGGTCTGGATGATGGCGGCACATCTGGACCATTTACATGACGGGCCACGGCAGCTGCTATGACCCTTAACATGGCGGGTAGCCATCTGCAGAAAGAGTTGCTGCATCTGGGGCAGAGAGAGAGGTGCTGCATCATTAAACCACTGTAGAGAGAAGTGCCGCAGCAGCCGGGGCAGAGAGAGGTGCTGCAGCAGCCAGGGCAGAAAGAGGTTCTGTAGAAGCGGGGGCAGAGAGTGGTGTAGCAGGACAGAAGTAACCCTGTTGCACAGCTACAAGCAGACTATGTGATATATAAAGAGGGCGGGCAGAGCTCTGGCATGTGCCGGCTGTCAGTGTCTCCTGCTGTCGCCTATGGCCTGCCCTGTTTCCTACCTAGTCTCCGATTCCGAGTCAGTGCGCACCTCACTGATTCTCCTCCTCCGGCTCTGTGGCTGCCAGTACAGCTGCCCACGATGGGGAGTGGGGAGGGCGGATGGCAGCGCGCCCTCTAACTTTTTTGGCACCCGGAGCTCGCGCTCCACCGGAGCCACCCTCGCTACACCCCTGCTTCCAAGAGTCCTTTGCGAGGAAGATGAAATATGACAGCAGTCACCCTGTTGCAAAGCAGATTACTGAGGCTATAACAACTATGCTGGTGTTAGACGTGCGTCCGGTATCTGCAATTGGTGCAGTGGGATTTAGACAGTTGATGGATGTACTGTGCAGAGGCGGAACTAGCGCCAGTGCAGGCAGTGCCTTGCACTGGGGCCCGCCTCTGTCAAGGGGCCCAAAGCCAGAGCGGCATGTAATGAGTCAAACTGACTCATTGCATGCCGCCTGGCTGCCACTGTGTGCCGCCGCCGAGGAGAGGATGTGCACCGGCTACGGAGGGTGAGGAGGAGGAGGGGGGGTGGAGGAGGGAGCCGCAGCAGCGCTGTGTCATTGGTAGAAGCACTGCTGCTGCTGGCCCTCTCCTTTACCATGGGCTGCCCTCCGCCGCTGTGAATGCTGGGATGCGCATCGCATCCCAGCATTCACAGCGGCGGAGGGCAGCCTATGTCCACTGTCCACTTAACCACGGACATGTGGACAGTGGAGCAGGGCAAACTAAGGACTATATGACTGTGACAGCCCTCTGGGTAGATGTATTGCCTTCCGCAGCAACAACAGCAGTGGCACCAGCAGCAGTATCTCACAAACCCCAACTCGTTCCTAGGCAGGCTACACTGTGTATCACCAGTTTCCGTAAGAAGCACACTGCTGACAACCTCTTACAGAAACTGAGGGACATCATCGCACAATGGCTTACCCCACTTAGACTCCCCTGGGGAGTTGTGATATCCGATATCAATATTGTGCATGCATTACATCTGGGCAAATTCCAGCACGTCCCATGTTTTGCACATACAATTAATTTGGTGGTGCAGAATTTTTTGAAAAATGACAGGTGTATGCAAGAGATGCTGTCGTTGGCCTGGAAAATTGCAGGCCACTTTCGACATTCAGCGACTGCATGCCGAAGACTGGAGCGCCAGCAAACACTCCTGAACCTGCCCTGCCATCACCTGAAGCAAGAGGTATTAACGAGTTGGAATTCAACCCTCTATATGCTTCAGAGGATGGAGGAGCAGCAAAAGGCCATTCAAGCCTATACATCCACTTATGATATAGGCAAAGGAGGGGGAATGCACCTGACTCAAGCACAGTGGAGAATGATTTCCTTTTTTGTGCAAGGTTCTCCAACCTTTTGAACTTGCCACACGTGAAGTCAGTGCAGACACTGCTAGCTTGAGTCAGGTCATTCCCCTCATCAGGCTTTTGCAGAAGCAGCTGGAGAAATTGAAGGAGGAGCTAAGATGGAGAGATTCCGCTAAGTATGTGGGACTTGTGGATGTAGCCCTTCATTCGCTTTGCCAGGATTCAAGGGTGGTCAATCTGTTGAAATCAGTGCAATACATTTTGGCCACCGAGCTCGATCCTAGGTTTTAAGCCTATCTCTCTTTCCAGCGACCACAAGTCTGCAGAAGAGGACTTGCTGGTGAGAAAATTGTCAACTCAAGCGTAACGTGACCCGTCAACAGCTACTCCTTCATTTTCTCCCGCAAATGTAGCTGCAAGGAAAAGAATAACATTTCCTAGCCAACCCGCTGGTGGTGATGCAGGGCAGTAAGGAGCAAGTGTTGACATCTGGTCCAGACTGAAGTAGCTTGCCAACAATTACTGACATGTCTACTGTCACTGCATATGATGCTGTCACAATTGAAAGAATGGTGGAGGATTATATCGGTGACAGCATCCAAGTAGGCATGTCAGACAGTCCATCAGGAAAAAGAGGCAATTTGAAGGCCCTTGCACAAACTAGCTTTATTTTACCTAAGTTGCCCCCCCCTCCAGTGTGTACTCCGAAAGAGTGTTTAGTGCAGCTGGTAACCTTGTCAGCGTAGGAGGTTACTTCCACAAAATGTGGAGAAGATGATGTTCATCAAAATGAATTATAAATTCCTCCATGAAGACATTTACCAGCAATTGCATCCAGAAGTACACAGGGACCTGTGATGGTGGATTCCAGTGGGGACGAATTAATACTGTGTGAGGATGTACACACTGAAAGGGGTGAGGAATTGGAGGACGAGGATGACATCTTTCCTCTGTAGAGCCAGTTTGTGCAAGGAGAGATTGGTTTGTTTGGGCCTCCACCAAAAAAAAAAGCAATCATTTCAGCCACAGTCCTGTGGCAGACCCTGTAGCTGAAATTATTGGTTTGTTAAAGTGTGCATGTCCTGTTTATACAACGTAAGGGTGGGTGGGAGGGCCCAAGGACAATTCCATCTTGCACTTCTTTTTTTTCTTTGCATTATGTGCTCTTTGGGGCCTAGTTTTTAAAAGTGCCATACTGTCTGACACTGCAGTGCCACTCCTAGATGGGCCATGTGTTTGTGCCGCCCACTTGTGTCGCTTAGCTAAGTCATCCAGCTACCTCGGTGCAACCTTTTGGCCTTAAAACAATATTGTGAGGTGTGAGGTGTTCAGAATAGACTGGAAATGAATGTTATTGAGGTTAATAATGTAGGAACAAAAAAAAACAAATAACAAATTCTGTGACTTTAGCTGTTTTTATGTTTTTTTCAAAAAACAAATCCAGATCCAAAACCCGAAAGGGTGGTTTTGGCAAAACCAATCCAAATCCAAAACACGAACGGAGATCCAGATCCAAAACTAGTGATGTGCACCGGAAATTTTTTTTTTTGTGTTTTGGTTTTGGATTCGGTTCCGCGGCCGTGTTTTGGATTCGGACCTCCCTGAAAATTGTTTATCGGATTCGGGTGTGTTTTGGATTCAGGTGTTTTTTTTTTTACAAAAAACCCTCAAAAACAGCTTAAATCATAGAATTTGGGGGTTATTTTGATCCCATAGTATTATTAACCTCAATAACCATAATTTCCACTTATTTTCAGTATATTCTGAACACGTCACACCTCACAATATTATTTTTAGTCCTAAAATTTGCACCGAGGTTGCTGGATGACTAAGCTAAGCGACCCAAGTGGCCGACACAAACACCTGGCCCATCTAGGAGTGGCACTGCAGTGTCAGACAGGATGGCATATTTAAAAAATAGTTCCCAAACAGCACATGATGCAAAGAAAAAAAGAGGTGCACCAAGGTCACTGGATGGCTAAGCTAAGCGACCCAAGTGGCCGACACAAACACCTGGCCCATCTAGGAGTGGCACTGCAGTGTCAGACAGGATGGCAGATTTAAAAAATAGTCCCCCAAACAGCACACGATGCAAAGAAAAAAAGAGGTGCACCAAGGTCGCTGGATGGCTAAGCTAAGCGACACAAGTGGCCGACACAAACACCTGGCCCATCTAGTAGTGGCAATGCAGTGTCAGGCAGGATGGCACTTCAAAAAAATAGTCCCCAAACAGCACATGATGCAAAGAAAAAAAGAGGTGCAATGAGGTAGCTGTGTGACTAAGCTAAGCGACCCAAGTGGCCGAAACAAACACCTGGCCCATCTAGGAGTGGCACTGCAGTGTCAGACAGGATAGCAGATTTAAAAAATAGTCCCCAAACAGCACATGATGCAAAGAAAAAAAGAGGTGCACCAAGGTCGCTGGATGGCTAAGCTAAGCGACCCAAGTGGCCGACACAAACACTTGGCCCATCTAGGAGTGGCACTGCAGTGTCAGACAGGATGGCAGATTTAAAAAATAGTCCCCAAACAACACATGATGCAAAGAAAAAAAGAGGTGCACCAAGGTCACTGGATGGCTAAGTTAAGCGACCCAAGTGGCCGACACAAACACCTGGCCCATCTAGGGGTAAATTTACTAACATTCGTAATTTTCCGAAAAAGGTCAAAGTTCAATCACGAATGACATCGAAAGTGTAAAACTGCAACTTTTTGAATTTATTACGACTAATTTACTAAGCTGTCGTATTCGGGTTTTTCTTTTCTTCCGATGTCGATGTCATTCGTGTTTTTTTTTATATTTTTACGGCAGTGATTAGCAAAACACTGCCGACTTTTTTTACAATCAATCTCGTCCGGATCTGTGTGATCCGTGCTGGGGTTTATTTTTTTATTTTTTTTTAATTAAACACTGTAAAATAATAAAAAAAAATGCGTGGGGTCCCCCCTCCTAAGCATAACCAGCCTCGGGCTCTTTGAGCCGATCCTGGTTGCAAAAATATGGGGGGGAAAATGACAGGGGTTCCCCCATATTTAAGCAACCAGCATCGGGCTCTGCGCCTGGTCCCAAAAATACGGGGGACAAAAAGAGTAGGGGTCCCCCGTATTATTAAAACCAGCACCGGGCTCCACTAGCTGGACAGATAATGCCACAGCCGGGGGTCACTTTTATATAGTGCCCTGCGGCCGTGGCATCAAAAATCCAACTAGTCACCCCTGGCCGGGGTACCCTGGGGGAGTGGGGACCCCTTCAATCAAGGGGTCCCCCCCCCCAGCCACCCAAGGGCCAGGGGTGAAGCCCGAGGCTGTCCCCCCCCATCCAATGGGCTGCGGATGGGGGGGCTGATAGCCTTTGTTGTAAAAGAAAAGATATTGTTTTTAGTAGCAGTACTACAAGTCCCAGCAAGCCTCCCCCGCATGCTGGTACTTGGAGAACCACAAGTACCAGCATGCGGCGGAAAAACTGGCCCGCTGGTACCTGTAGTACTATTACTAAAAAAATACCCCAAAAAAGACAAGACACACACACCGTGAAAGTATAATTTTATTACATACATACACACATACATACATACTTACCTTAAGTTCCCACGCAGGTCGGTCCTCTTCTCCAGTAGAATCCAAGGGGTACCTGTTGAAGAAATTATACTCACGAGATCCAGGGGTCCAGGCTCCTTGGGAAATCCAGGGGTAATCCACGTACTTGAAAAAAATAACAAAACGGTGTCCCGACCACGAACTGAAAGGGGACCCATGTTTGCACATGGGTCACCTTTCCACGAATGCCAGAAACCCACTTTGACTTCTGTCTAAGTGGGTTTCTTCAGCCAATCAGGGAGCGCCACGTTGTAGCACTCTCCTGATCAGCTGTGTGCTCCTGTCCTCACTGACAGGCAGCACACGGCAGTGTTACAATGTAGCGCCTATGCGCTACATTGTAACCAATGCTGGGAACTTTCTGCTCAGCGGTGACGTCACTTTAGGTCAACCGCAGGGCAGAAAGTTCCCATCATTGGTTACAATGTAGCGCATAGGCGCTACATTGTAACACTGCCGTGTGCTGCCTGTCAGTGAGGACAGGAGCACACAGCTGATCAGGAGAGTGCTACAACGTGGCGCTCCCTGATTGGCTGAAGAAACCCACTTAGACAGAAGTCAGAGTGGGTTTCTGGCATTCGTGGAAAGGTGACCCATGTGCAAACATGGGTCCCCTTTCAGTTCGTGGTCGGGACACCGTTTTGTTATTTTTTTCAAGTACGTGGATTACCCCTGGATTTCCCGAGGAGCCTGGACCCCTGGATCTCGTGAGTATAATTTCTTCAACAGGTACCCCTTGGATTCTACTGGAGAAGAGGACCGACCTGCGTGGGAACTTAAGGTAAGTATGTATGTATGTGTGTATGTATGTAATAAAATTATACTTTCACGGTGTGTGTGTCTTGTCTTTTTTTGGGTATTTTTTTAGTAGTAGTACTACAGGTACCAACGGGCCAGTTTTTCCACCGCATGCTGGTACTTGTGGTTCTCCAAGTACCAGCATGCGGGGGAGGCTTGCTGGGACTTGTAGTACTGCTACTAAAAACAATATCTTTTCTTTTACAACAAAGGCTATCAGCCCCCCCATCCGCAGCCCATTGGATGGGGGGGGGACAGCCTCGGGCTTCACCCCTGGCCCTTGGGTGGCTGGGGGGGGGGACCCCTTGATTGAAGGGGTCCCCACTCCCCCAGGGTACCCCGGCCAGGGGTGACTAGTTGGATTTTTGATGCCACGGCCGCAGGGCACTATATAAAAGTGACCCCCGCCTGTGGCATTATCTGTCCAGCTAGTGGAGCCCGGTGCTGGTTTTAAAAATACGGGGGACCCCTACTCTTTTTGTCCCCCTTATTTTTGGGACCAGGACCAGGCGCAGAGCCCGATGCTGGTTGCTTAAATATGGGGGAACCCCTGTCATTTTTTTCCCCATATTTTTGCAACCAGGATCGGCTCAAAGAGCCCGAGGCTGGTTATGCTTAGGAGGGGGGACCCCACGCAATTTTTTTTGAAAAAATAAGCACTTTCCCACCCCTTCCCACTGATATACATGCACGGATCTCATGGATCCGTGCATGCCTATCTAATCACGGGGAAAAAAATAAGGTCTGTTTTTTTTTAGCACTTTTTTACGAGTTGTAATTTTTCACGGCAGTGTTTGTTTTTTTTTTGCTTTGCACTTCTTAGTAAATGACCGAGATTCATACTTAAACAGCCGCGTTTTGACCGATGGTGTATTCATTCGTAATTTTTTACTTGGACTTGCAAAAAATTACGAATGCCCTCATCTCTGCCGTGATTAGTGTTTAGTAAATTACCGAGATGACACTTTTATGAAAAAACGGCATCTCGGTCAAAATCGGGAGCTTAGTAAATTTCCCCCTAGGAGTGGCACTGCAGTGTCAGGCAGGATGGCACTTAAAAAAAATAGTCCCCAAACAGCACATGATGCAAAGAAAAATGAAAGAAAAAAGAGGTGCAAGATGGAATTGTCCTTGGGCCCTCCCACCCACCCTTATGTTGTATAAACAGGACATGCACACTTTAACAAACCCATCATTTCAGCGACAGGGTCTGCCACACGACTGTGGCTGAAATGACTGGTTGGTTTGGGCCCCCACAAAAAAGAAGCAATCAATCTCTCCTTGCACAAACTGGCTCTACAGAGGCAAGATGTCCACCTCCTCCTCATCGTCCGATTCCTCACTTCTTTCACTGTGTACATCCCCCTCCTCAAAGATTATTAATTCGTCCCCACTGGAATCCACCATCTCAGGTCCCTGTGTACTTTCTGGAGGCAATTGCTGGTGAATGTCTCCACGGAGGAATTGATTATAATTCATTTTGATGAACATCATCTTCTCCACATTTTCTGGAAGTAACCTCGTACGCCGAATGCTGACAAGGTGAGCGGCTGCACTAAACACTCTTTCGGAGTACACACTGGAGGGGGGGGGGTGTTATGATCCTTTCACTCAGGTCAGGGGAGATCTTATACTGTGAGACCTGAGTACCAGGGTGTAATGCTGGAAAGAGGAAACGGAATGGGAATAGCCCCTGGCGCCCTACCTCCGTTGTCTTACCCGTGCTGTCAGTTCACTCTTGCGAGACTATGGTTTCTTGGGCCCATGGCAGCCGCGTTTGAAGGGCGGATTACGTCTGCCCAACTCCGATGCCCCCTCAGGTCTTAAGGAGAGACAAAGAGTGAACCGAGGCAGGGTAATAACAAGGGGCCCTCTAACTACACAACAAGGCCAGGGGCTACTGGCTAACCTGAAACTAAAAGTATGCGCGGCTTACCGCCAGGGAAAAGAACAACCAAAATAATCCACTTGTCCACTCTCCTACACGGCACCGCCGAGTACCGGAGAGGACTATGGAAGCGGAAACCTCCGCAAATGCTCCAATGCAAGAAAATAATACTAAAGCGGCCTAGGCAGGGCCACCACTCACGAAACCCAAGTGGGAACCTAAATCGACTGCCACAGGTAAATGAGGACCAGAAGAACTCCTTGGGACCAGATGACAAACTCCAAGATTCAGGGACTCAGAGAACTGAAGAGACCGGACACAGCAGACCAGGAACAGACGTTCACCAAACATGAGCAGCATGCAGGAAGCTATCACCGGCGTCTGTGTGAGGCACTGAGGAGGCATTTAACAGGGAACCCTCCAATAAGAGCACAGAGCCTAATTACAAAAAATGTCGTGCAGCTGCCTTGCTGCACGACCAGAGAACATGTGTGAACACTTTAATTAATCAATCCCTACAACGGGGAACGCAGTCCGCCTGTGGCGTCCCCGTTGCTAAGGTCCCAGCGGCTCGGCGCGCCCAGCGTCCTAGCGTTGCTATGGACCCGGCGGCTCAGCACGCACGGCGTCCCTAGTTGCTAGGCGCCGGGCGGGCAAGGAGGAGGGTGCAGCGGCCTAACAGTACCCCCCCCTAGAGGAGGGGTCAAAGAACCCCTAAAGCCCGGCTTCTGAGGAAACTCCTGAAAAAATAATCTCTTGAGTTTAGGGGCATGAAGATCTCTATCCAAGACCCAAGATCTTTCCTCCAGACCATAGCCTTTCCAGTGAACCAAAAAATAAAGCCGGCCCGATAAATTTTTGAATCTAAAACCCTCTCTACCAAGAACTCCTGTTGCCCCTGAACATCCACCGGAGATCTACCCTGGGAAGTCCTCCGAGGAAATGTCCTGGAAGAAAAATACTGTTTAAATAGGGAACAGTGGAAAGTATTTCCAATTCTGAGAGATCTTGGCAAGCGTAGCCGAAAAGCAACTGGGTTGACCTTTTTAATGATAAGGAATGGTCCAATAAATTTGGGTCCCAATCTAGCCGAAGGTTGTCGGAGCTTGATGTTGCGAGTTGACAACCACACCTTATCTCCCACCTTAAAAGTGCAAGGACGTCGGAGCCTATCAGAAAATTTATTTTCTCGGAAGGCAGCTTTTCTCAGGGCAAGGTGCACTTTTCTCCAAATTGCTCTGAGATGGGAGGTTAAGGTCAACGAGGAGACTGGAGAATGATGGAAAAAAGAGTTGGCTCTAGGATAAAAACCAAAGACTGAAAAGAATGGGGACTCCTTGGTGGAGGAATGACAGGAGTTATTATAAGCAAATTCGGCTAAAGGAAGAAATTCAGACCAATCATTCTGGAGTTTGGCCGAATACAAGCGTAAATATTATTTTAATGACTGGTTGACTCGTTCGGTTTGCCCATTAGACTGTCGATGATAACCAGATGTTAAAGACAGTTTCATATTCAATGAGGCACAAAAACGTTTCCAGAATCGTGCGATAAATTGCGGACCCCGATCAGAGACAATATCAGTGGGCAAACCATGGAGCCTGAACACATGGCGGAGGAACAAAACTGCCAACCCTTGAGCAGAGGGTAATCGGGGAAGAGCAATGAAATGAGCCATTTTACTAAAACGGTCCACTACCACCCAAATGACTCGACATCCGGCTGAAAGGGGAAGGTCCACCACAAAATCCATGGATATATGAGACCATGGCCTGAGAGGAACGGCTAAAGGTATGAGTTGCCCGATCGGCAACGAACGAGGGACCTTATGCTGTGCACAAACCTGACAGGAGTGGACAAATTCTTTTACGTCTTTAGAAAGACTAGGCCACCACACCGAGCGAGAGACCAGTTCCAAGGTCTTAGTGATACCTGGATGACCAGAGACCTTGCTGTCATGAAACTCAGTTAAAACAGTGCCTCTCAAAAATTCAGGAACAAAAAGACGACCAGCAGCAGTAAGTCTAGGAGCCTGGTGTTGAAGCTGGTTTAACTGAGTAAATAAATCCTGTGTGAGACCTGCCCAGATGACTGAAGATGGAACTATGAGGGTAGTAACAGGATTGCTATTGTGAACCGGAAGAAAGCAACGTGACAGGGCATCAGCTTTCGTATTCTTGGAACCAGGCCTGAAGGTGATAATAATAAGGTGATAATAAACCTGAAACAATGCCCAACGTGCCTGCCGAGCATTAAGCCGTTTAGCTGACTCAATATATTGCAGGTTCTTATGGTCAGTAAATACTGTAATAGTATGCCTAGCTCCCTCCAGCCAATGCATCCACTCCTCGAAAGCCCATTTTACTGGCAGTAATTCCCGATTACCAACGTCATAGTTGGATTCTGCGGAGGAGAATTTCCTGGACATGAAGGCACAAGGATGTAATTCCGGAGACTCCGGATCTTCCTGAGAAAGGATAGCCCCCACTCCAACCTCTGAGGCATCAACCTCAACAATAAAGGGGAGCTCCGGATTAGGGTGTCTGAGGACAGGAGCCGAGACAAAGGCCTGCTTCAAGGCCCGAAAGGCAGACTCAGCTTCAGGCGACCAATAGGAAGGATCCGCTCCTTTTTTTGTCAAGGCTACTATAGGAGCGACCAGGTCAGAAAAGGTATGAATGAACCGCCTGTAATAATTTGCAAACCCTAAAAAGCGCTGAATTGCTTTTAAATTAGTGGGTTGCGCCCAATTAAGGATGGCCTGAAGTTTTTTCGGTTCCATAAAAAATCCCTGGGGAGAAATAATGTACCCCAAGAAGGACACTTCTGTGATGTGAAAATCACACTTCTCAAGCTTAGCGTATAAATGATTCTCTCGTAGTTTTTGAAGAACCAGACGCACCTGGGTAACATGTTGTTCCATAGACTCAGAGTAAATCAAAATGTCGTCTAAATAAACGACCACGAACTTCCCAAGGAAGTCACGGAGAACATCGTTGATGAGGTCCTGAAACACCGCAGGAGCATTTGACAGGCCAAACGGCATCACCAGGTATTCATAGTGACCCGACTGAGTGCTGAAAGCCGTCTTCCACTCATCCCCAGATCTTATTCGGATGAGGTTGTAAGCTCCCCATAGATCGATTTTTGAAAAGATCATGGCGGAGCGTAACTGATCAAAAAGCACAGAAATCAATGGCAAAGGATAGGTGTTTTTAACCGAAATCTTATTCAAAGCCCGAAAATCAATACATGGTCTGAGTGACCCATCTTTTTTCTCGACAAAGAAAAAACCTGCACTCAACAGAGATTTCGAAGGCCTAATAAAGCCTTTTTTCAGGCTTTCCTGAATGTAATTATTCATGGCTGTGGTTTCTGGCCCAGACAGGGCATATAATCTCCCCTTAGGCAAAGTGGCACCTGGTACTAACTCTATCGCACAGTCATAGGACCGATGGGGAGGCAGAATGTCCGCATTGCCTTTGGAGAACACATCGGCAAAATCTTGATATTCTATAGGAATAAGTTCTGGGACGACTGCCGCCACCCGGACTGGATGGGAAATACATTCCTTAACACAAAAAGGACCCCATTGGGAAATCTCCCCAGACCGCCAATCTATGGTGGGATTATGAAAGGCAAGCCAGGGGTGACCCAAAACTACAGGAACTGCCGGACAATGTGTAAGGTAAAATTCTATGTCTTCAGAATGTAAGGCCCCCACTGTCAGTAATACTGGAGGTGTGCGGTGAGTAATTATCCCATTGGAAAGCGGACCCCCATCCAAGCCGTGCATGGTGATACGTTTGTCTAGTGGTATCTGTGGAATGCCTAAAGCCTTAGCCCAAGCCAAGTCCATAAAATTTCCTGCAGCTCCACTGTCGACGAAGGCCGACACCAATGAACTGAGGCTGCCAAAGGAAATCTTAACAGGAACTAATAGAGAATCATTTGGGCAGATTAGCTGCAGACCCAAGTGAACCCCCTCACAATTCACTTGGTCAGAGCGTTTCCCGACTTGTTCGGGCAGTTGCGAGCAATATGTCCCTTACCACCACAATACAAACAAAGACCAGAACTTAATCTTCTGGTTCTTTCCTCTGGAGACAGCCGGGAGAGACCCATCTGCATGGGCTCCTCGACGTCCTCAGGAAAGGTATAAACACAAGGATTAGGCCTAAAAGTTGTTCCTCTTTCAGCCCTCCGCTCTCGGAGACGACGATCTATTTTAATAGCAAGCTCCATGAGTTTGTCGAGAGTCTCAGGAGCGGGGTACTGAAGGAGACTGTCTTTAATAAGTTCAGACAAACCGAGGCGAAACTGACTGCGCAGGGCTGGGTCATTCCAGCCACAGTCGTTCGACCAACGGCGAAATTCGGTACAATACACCTCTGCTGGATTTTTACCTTGTTTAAGGGCACGCAGGTGACTCTCAGCTGATGCCTCTCTATCTGGGTCGTCATATAACAGGCCTAACGATTTAAAAAAGGCGTCTACAGATAACAAAGCAGGATCATCTGTTCTTAACCCAAACGCCCAGGTCTGTGGATCACCCTGGAGCAACGACATAACTATCCCAACCCGCTGAGACTCAGTACTAGAGGAACGAGGCCTTAAACGAAAATAAAGCTTACAAGCTTCCTTAAAATTAAAAAAATCTTTTCGGTTACCTTTTGGTTAACCAAAAGCTGACCGGGATTTGGCCCTAACCCTGCTGGATTCATGAGGCCGAATTTTACTCTCACCAAAACAAAAAATGGAAAAAATAAACCCCTTTTTTTTATTAATGTTTTGGGCCGGTGATAATGTTATGATCCAGACACTCAGGTCAGGGGAGATCTTATACTGTGAGACCTGAGTACCAGGATGTAATGCTGGAAAGGGGAAACGGAATGGGAATAGCCCCTGGCGCCCTACCTCCGTTGTCTTACCCGTGCTGTCAGTTCACTCTTGCGAGACTATGGTTTCTTGGGCCCATGGCAGCCGCGTTTGAAGGGCGGATTACGTCTGCCCAACTCCGATGCCCCCTCAGGTCTTAAGGAGAGACAAAGAGTGAACCGAGGCAGGGTAATAACAAGGGGCCCTCTAACTACACAACAAGGCCAGGGGCTACTGGCTAACCTGAAACTAAAAGTATGCGCGGCTTACCGCCAGGGAAAAGAACAACCAAAATAATCCACTTGTCCACTCTCCTACACGGCACTGCCGAGTACCGCAGAGGACTATGGAAGCGGAAACCTCCGCAAATGCTCCAATGCAAGAAAATAATACTAAAGCGGCCTAGGCCGTAATACGCGGCAGGGCCGCCACTCACGAAACCAAGTGGGAACCTAAATCGACAGCCACAGGTAAATGAGGACCAGGAGAACTCCTTGGGACCAGATGACAAACTCCAAGATTCAGGGACTCAGAGAACTGAAGAGACCGGACACAGCAGACCAGGAACAGACGTTCACCAAACATGAGCAGCATGCAGGAAGCTATCACCGGCGTCTGTGTGAGGCACTGAGGAGGCATTTAACAGGGAACCCTCCAATAAGAGCACAGAGCCTAATTACAAAAAATGTCATGCAGCTGCCTTGCTGCACGACCAGAGAACATGTGTGAACACTTTAATTAATCAATCCCTACAACGGGGAACGCGGTCCGCCTGTGGCGTCCCCGTTGCTAAGGTCCCAGCGTCTCGGCGCGCCGGGCGGGCAAGGAGGAGGGTGCAGCGGCCACGGTCGACGCTCGGAGATGGACCGAGCGACGCCACGGACCGCAGCGCCTAACGGAGGGGGGCAACTTAGGTAAAATAAAGCCAGTTTGTGCAAGGGCCTCCAAATTGCCTCTTTTTCCTGCCAGTATACGTACGGACAGTCTGACGTTCCTACTTGGATGCGGTCACTCATATAATCCTCCACCATTCTTTCAATGGTGAGAGAATCATATGCAGTGACAGTAGACGACATGTCAGTAATCTTTGGCAGGTCCTTCAATCCGGACCAGATGTCAGCACTCGCTCCAGACTGCCCTGCATCACCGCCAGCGGATGGGCTCGGAATTCTTAGCCTTTTCCTCGCAGCCCCAGTTGCGGGAGAATGTGAAGGAGGAGCTGTTGACGGGTCACGTTCCGCTTGACTTGACCATTTTCTCACCAGCAGGACTTTGAACCTCTGTAGACTTCTGTCTGCCGGAAAGAGAGATACAACGTAGGTTTTAAATCTAGGATCGAGTACGGTGGCCAAAATGTAGTGCTCTGATTTCAACAGATTGACCACCCGTGAATCCTGGTTAAGCGAATGAAGGGCTCCATCCACAAGTCCCACATGCCTAGCGGAATTGCTCTGTTTTAGCTCCTCCTTCAATGTCTCCAGCTTCTTCTGCAAAAGCCTGATGAGGGGAATGACCTGACTCAGGCTGGCAGTGTCTGAACTGACTTCACGTGTGGCAAGTTCAAAGGGTTGCAGAACCTTGCACAACGTTGAAATCATTCTCCAATGCGCTTGAGTCAGGTGCATTCCCCCTCCTTTGCCTATATCGTAGGCAGATGTATAGGCTTGAATGGCCTTTTGCTGCTCCTCCATCCTCTGAAGCATATAGAGGGTTGAATTCCACCTCGTTACCACCTCTTGCTTCAGATGATGGCAGGGCAGGTTCAGGACTGTTTGCTGGTGCTCCAGTCTTCGGTACGCGGTGGCTGAATGCCGAAAGTGGCCCGCAATTCTTCGGGCCACCGACAGCATCTCTTGCACGCCCCTGTCGTTTTTTAAATAATTCTGCACCACCAAATTCAATGTATGTGCAAAACATGGGACGTGCTGGAGTTTGCCCACATGTAATGCACGCACAATATTGGTGGCGTTATCCGATGTCACAAATCCCCAGGAGAGTCCAATTGGGGTAAGCCATTCTGCAATGATGTTACTCAGTTTCCGTAAGAGGTTGTCAGCTGTGTGCCTCTTATGGAAAGCGGTGATACAAAGCGTAGCCTGCCTAGGAATGAGTTGGCGTTTGCGAGATGCTGCTACTGGTGCTGTCACTGCTGTTCTTGCAGCGGGAGGCAATACATCTATCCAGTGGGCTGTCACAGTCATATAGTCCTGACCCTGCCCTGCTCCACTTGTCCACATGTCCGTGGTTAAGTGGACATTGGGTACAACTGCATTTTTTAGGACACTGGTGACTCTTTTTCTGACGTCTGTGTACATTTTCGGTATCGCCTGCCTAGAGAAATGGAACCTCTATGGTATTTGGTACCAGGGACACAGTACCTCAATCAAGTCTCTAGTTCCCTGTGAATTAACGGTGGATACCGGAAACACGTTTCTCACCACCCAGGCTGCCAAGGCCTGAGTTATCCGCTTTGCAGCAGGATGACTGCTGTGATATTTCATCTTTCTCGCAAAGGACTGTTGGACAGTCAATTGCTTACTGGAAGTAGTACAAGTGGTCTTCCGACTTCCCCTCCTGGATGACGATCGACTCCCAGCAGCAACAACAGCAGCGCCAGCAGCAGTAGGCGTTACACTCAAGGATGCATTGGAGGAATCCCAGGCAGGAGAGGACTCGTAAGACTTGACAGGGACATGGCCTGCAGGACTATTGGCTTCCCTGTGTAAGGAGGAAATTGACACTGAGAGAGTTGGTGGTGTGGTTTGCAGGAGCTTGGTTACAAGAGGAAGGGATTTAGTGGTCAGTGGACTGCTTCCGCTGTCATCCAAAGTTTTTGAACTTGTCACTGACTTCTGATGAATGCGCTCCAGGTGACGTATAAGGGAGGATGTTCCTAGGTGGTTAACATCCTTACCCCTACTTATTACAGCTTGACAAAGGCAACACACGGCTTGACACCAGTTGTCCGCATTTGTGTTGAAATAATTCCACATCGAAGAGGTGATTTTTTTTGTATTTTGACCAGGCATGTCAATGGCCATATTCGTCCCACGGACAACAGGTGTCTCTCCGGGTGCCTGACTTAAACAAACCACCTCACCATCAGAATCCTCCTTGTCAATTTCCTCCTCAGCGCCAGCAACACCCATATCCTCATCCTGGTGTACTTCAACAGTGACATCTTCAATTTGACTATCAGGAACTGGACTGCGGGTGCTCTTTCCAGCACTTGCAGGGGGCGTGCAAATGGTGGAAGACGCAACCTCTTCCCGTCCATAGTTGGGAAGGTCAGGCATCGCAGCAGACACAATTGGACTCTCCTTGGGGATTTGTGATTTAGAAGAACGCACAGTTCTTTGCTGTGCTTTTGCCATCTTAACTCTTTTAAGTTTCTAGCAGGAGGATGAGTGCTCCCATCCTCAGGTGAAGCTGAACCACTAGCCTTGAACATAGGCCAGGTCCTCAGCCGTTCCTTGCCACTCCGTGTCGTAAATGGCACATTGGCAAGTTTACACTTCTCCTCAGACGATTTTGATTTAGATTTTTGGGTCATTTTACTGAGCTTTATTTATTTTTTTGGATTTTACATGCTCTCTACTATGACATTGGGCATCGGCCTTTGCAGACGACGTTGATGGCATTTCATCGTCTCGGCCATGACTAGTGGCAGCAGCTTCAGCACGAGGTGGAAGTGGATCTTGATCTTTCCCTATTTTACCCTCCACATTTTTGTTCTCCATTTTTTAATGTGTGGAATTATATGCCAGTAATATATCAATAGCAATGGCCTACTTCTATATATACTGCGCACAACTGAAATGCACCACAGGTATGGATGGATAGTATACTTGACGACACCGAGGTAGGTAGAGCAGTGGCCTACTGTACCGTACTGCTATATAGTATATACTGGTGGTCAGCAAACTGTGCAAAACTGAAATGCACCACAGGTATGGATGGATAGTATACTTGACGACACAGAGGTAGGTAGAGCAGTGGCCTACTGTACCGTACTGCTATATATTATATACTGGTGGACAGCAAACTGTGCAAAACTGAAATGCACCACAGGTATGGATGGATAGTATACTTGACGACACAGAGGTAGGTAGAGCAGTGGCCTACTGTACCGTACTGCTATATATTATATACTGGTGGACAGCAAACTGTGCAAATGTGAAATGCACCACAGGTATGGATGGATAGTATACTTGACGACACAGAGGTAGGTAGAGCAGTGGCCTACTGTACCGTACTACTATATATTATATACTGGTGGACAGCAGACTGTGCAAAACTGAAATGCACCACAGGTATGGATGGATAGTATACTTGACGACACAGAGGTAGGTACAGCAGTGGCCTACTGTACCGTACTGCTATATATTATATACTGGTGGACAGCAAACTGTGCAAAACTGAAATGCACCACAGGTATGGATGGATAGTGTACTTGACGACACAGAGGTAGGTAGAGCAGTGGCCTACTGTACCGTACTGCTATATATTATATACTGGTGGACAGCAAACTGTGCAAAACTGAAATGCACCACAGGTATGGATGGATAGTATACTTGACGACACAGAGGTAGGTAGAGCAGTGGCCTACTGTACCGTACTGCTATATATTATATACTGGTGGTCAGCAAACTGTGCAAAACTGAAATGCACCACAGGTATGGGTGGATAGTATACTTGACGATACAGAGGTAGGTAGAGCAGTGGCCTTCTGTACCGTACTGCTATATAGTATATACTGGTGGTCAGCAAACTGTGCAAAACAGGAATGCACCACAGGTATGGATGGATAGTATACTTGACGACACAGAGTTAGGTAGAGCAGTGGCCTTCTGTACCGTACTGCTATATAGTATATACTGGTGGTCAGCAAACTTTGCAAAACTGAAATGCACCACAGGTATGGATGGATAGCATACTTGACGACACAGAGGTAGGTAGAGCAGTGGACTACTGTACCGTACTGCTATATATATAGTTATACTGGTGGACAGCAAACTGTGCAAAACTGAAATGCACCACAGGTATGGATTGATAGTATACTTGACAAAACAGAGGTAGGTAGAGCAGTGGCCTACTGTACCGTACTGCTATATATTATATACTGGTGGACAGCAAACTGTACAAAACTGAAATGCACCACAGGTATGAATGGATAGTATACTTGACGACACAGAGGTAGGTAGAGTAGTGGTCTACTGCACCGTGCTGCTATATAGTATTTACTGGTGGTCAACAAACTGAAACTGAAATGCACCACAGTTATGGATGGATAGTATACTTGACGACACAGAGGTAGGTAGAGCAGTGGCCTTCTGTACCGTACTGCTATATAGTATATACTGGTGGTCAGCAAACTGTGCAAAACTGAAATGCACCACAGGTATGGATGGATAGTATACTTGACGACACAGAGGTAGGTAGAGCAGTGGCCTTTGGACCGTACTGCTATATAGTATATACTGGTGGTCAGCAAACTGTGCAAAACTGAAATGCACCACAGGTATGGATGGATAGTATACTTGACGACACAGAGGTAGGTAGAGCAGTGGCCTTCTGTACCGTACTGCTATATAGTATATACTGGTGGTCAGCAAACTGTGCAAAACTGAAATGCACCACAGGTATGGATGGATAGTATACTTGACGACACAGAGGTAGGTAGAGCAGTGGCCTTCTGTACCGTACTACTACATATTATATACTGGTGGTCAGCAAACTGTGCAAAACTGAAATGCACCACAGGTATGGATGGATAGTATACTTGATGACACAGAGGTAGGTAGAGCTGTGGCCTTCTGTACCGTACTGCTATATAGTAGAGATGAGCGCCTGAAATTTTTCGGGTTTTGTGTTTTGGTTTTGGGTTCGGTTCCGCGGCCGTGTTTTGGGTTCGAACGCGTTTTGGCAAAACCTCACCGAATTATTTTTGTCGGATTCGGGTGTGTTTTGGATTCGGGTGTTTTTTTCAAAAAACCCTAAAAAACAGCTTAAATCATAGAATTTGGGGGTAATTTTGATCCCAAAGTATTATTAACCTCAAAAAACATAATTTACACTCATTTTCAGCCTATTCTGAACACATCACACCTCACAATATTATTTTTAGTCCTAAAATTTGCACCGAGGTCGCTGTGTGAGTAAGATAAGCGACCCTAGTGGCCGACACAAACACCGGGCCCATCTAGGAGTGGCACTGCAGTGTCACGCAGGATGTCCCTTCCAAAAAACCCTCCCCAAACAGCACATGACGCAAAGAAAAAAAGAGGCGCAATGAGGTAGCTGTGTGAGTAAGATTAGCGACCCTAGTGGCCGACACAAACACCGGGCCCATCTAGGAGTGGCACTGCAGTGTCACGCAGGATGTCCCTTCCAAAAAACCCTCCCCAAACAGCACATGACGCAAAGAAAAAAAGAGGCGCAATGAGGTAGCTGACTGTGTGAGAAAGATAAGCGACCCTAGTGGCCGACACAAACACCGGGCCCATCTAGGAGTGGCACTGCAGTGTCACGCAGGATGGCCCTTCCAAAAAACCCTCCCCAAACAGCACATGACGCAAAGAAAAAAAGAGGCGCAATGAGGTAGCTGACTGTGTGAGTAAGATTAGCGACCCTAGTGGCCGACACAAACACCGGGCACATCTAGGAGTGGCACTGCAGTGTCACGCAGGATGTCCCTTCCAAAAAACCCTCCCCAAACAGCACATGACGCAAAGAAAAAAAGAGGCGCAATGAGGTAGCTGTGTGAGTAAGATTAGCGACCCTAGTGGCCGACACAAACACCGGGCCCATCTAGGAGTGGCACTGCAGTGTCACGCAGGATGTCCCTTCCAAAAAACCCTCCCCAATCAGCACATGATGCAAAGAAAAAGAAAAGAAAAAAGAGGTGCAAGATGGAATTATCCTTGGGCCCTCCCACCCACCCTTATGTTGTATAAACAAAACAGGACATGCACACTTTAACCAACCCATCATTTCAGTGACAGGGTCTGCCACACGACTGTGACTGATATGACGGGTTGGTTTGGACCCCCCCCAAAAAAGAAGCAATTAATCTCTCCTTGCACAAACTGGCTCTACAGAGGCAAGATGTCCACCTCATCTTCACCCTCCGATATATCACCGTGTACATCCCCCTCCTCACAGATTATCAATTCGTCCCCACTGGAATCCACCATCTCAGCTCCCTGTGTACTTTGTGGAGGCAATTGCTGCTGGTCAATGTCTCCGCGGAGGAATTGATTATAATTCATTTTAATGAACATCATCTTCTCCACATTTTCTGGATGTAACCTCGTACGCCGATTGCTGACAAGGTGAGCGGCGGCACTAAACACTCTTTCGGAGTACACACTTGTGGGAGGGCAACTTAGGTAGAATAAAGCCAGTTTGTGCAAGGGCCTCCAAATTGCCTCTTTTTCCTGCCAGTATAAGTACGGACTGTGTGACGTGCCTACTTGGATGCGGTCACTCATATAATCCTCCACCATTCTATCAATGTTGAGAGAATCATATGCAGTGACAGTAGACGACATGTCCGTAATCGTTGTCAGGTCCTTCAGTCCGGACCAGATGTCAGCATCAGCAGTCGCTCCAGACTGCCCTGCATCACCGCCAGCGGGTGGGCTCGGAATTCTGAGCCTTTTCCTCGCACCCCCAGTTGCGGGAGAATGTGAAGGAGGAGATGTTGACAGGTCGCGTTCCGCTTGACTTGACAATTTTGTCACCAGCAGGTCTTTCAACCCCAGCAGACCTGTGTCTGCCGGAAAGAGAGATCCAAGGTAGGCTTTAAATCTAGGATCGAGCACGGTGGCCAAAATGTAGTGCTCTGATTTCAACAGATTGACCACCCGTGAATCCTTGTTAAGCGAATTAAGGGCTGCATCCACAAGTCCCACATGCCTAGCGGAATCGCTCCGTGTTAGCTCCTTCTTCAATGCCTCCAGCTTCTTCTGCAAAAGCCTGATGAGGGGAATGACCTGACTCAGGCTGGCAGTGTCTGAACTGACTTCACGTGTGGCAAGTTCAAAGGGCATCAGAACCTTGCACAACGTTGAAATCATTCTCCACTGCACTTGAGACAGGTGCATTCCACCTACTATATCGTGCTCAATTGTATAGGCTTGAATGGCCTTTTGCTGCTCCTCCAACCTCTGAAGCATATAGAGGGTTGAATTCCACCTCGTTACCACTTCTTGCTTCAGATGATGGCAGGGCAGGTTCAGTAGTTTTTGGTGGTGCTCCAGTTTTCTGTACGTGGTGCCTGTACGCCGAAAGTGTCCCGCAATTCTTCTGGCCACCGACAGCATCTCTTGCACGCCCCTGTCGTTTTTTAAAAAATTCTGCACCACCAAATTCAAGGTATGTGCAAAACATGGGACGTGCTGGAATTGGCCCAGATTTAATGCACACACAATATTGCTGGCGTTGTCCGATGCCACAAATCCACAGGAGAGTCCAATTGGGGTAAGCCATTCCGCGATGATCTTCCTCAGTTGCCGTAAGAGGTTTTCAGCTGTGTGCGTATTCTGGAAAGCGGTGATACAAAGCGTAGCCTGCCTAGGAAAGAGTTGGCGTTTGCGAGATGCTGCTACTGGTGCCGCCGCTGCTGTTCTTGCGGCGGGAGTCCATACATCTACCCAGTGGGCTGTCACAGTCATATAGTCCTGACCCTGCCCTGCTCCACTTGTCCACATGTCCGTGGTTAAGTGGACATTGGGTACAGCTGCATTTTTTAGGACACTGGTGACTCTTTTTCTGAGGTCTGTGTACATTTTCGGTATCGCCTGCCTAGAGAAATGGAACCTAGATGGTATTTGGTACCGGGGACACAGTACCTCCAACAAGTCTCTAGTTGGCTCTGCAGTAATGATGGATACCGGAACCACGTTTCTCACCACCCAGGATGCCAAGGCCTCAGTTATCCGCTTTGCAGTAGGATGACTGCTGTGATATTTCATCTTCCTCGCAAAGGACTGTTGAACAGTCAATTGCTTACTGGAAGTAGTACAAGTGGGCTTACGACTTCCCCTCTGGGATGACCATCGACTCCCAGCGGCAACAACAGCAGCGCCAGCAGCAGTAGGCGTTACACGCAAGGATGCATCGGAGGAATCCCAGGCAGGAGAGGACTCGTCAGACTTGCCAGTGACATGGCCTGCAGGACTATTGGCATTCCTGGGGAAGGAGGAAATTGACACTGAGGGAGTTGGTGGGGTGGTTTGCGTGAGCTTGGTTACAAGAGGAAGGGATTTACTGGTCAGTGGACTGCTTCCGCTGTCACCCAAAGTTTTTGAACTTGTCACTGACTTATTATGAATGCGCTGCAGGTGACGTATAAGGGAGGATGTTCCGAGGTGGTTAACGTCCTTACCCCTACTTATTACAGCTTGACAAAGGGAACACACGGCTTGACACCTGTTGTCCGCATTTCTGGTGAAATACCTCCACACCGAAGAGCTGATTTTTTTGGTATTTTCACCTGGCATGTCAACGGCCATATTCCTCCCACGGACAACAGGTGTCTCCCCGGGTGCCTGACTTAAACAAACCACCTCACCATCAGAATCCTCCTGGTCAATTTCCTCCCCAGCGCCAGCAACACCCATATCCTCCTCATCCTGGTGTACTTCAACACTGACATCTTCAATCTGACTATCAGGAACTGGACTGCGGGTGCTCCTTCCAGCACTTGCAGGGGGCGTGCAAATGGTGGAAGGCGCATGCTCTTCACCTCCAGTGTTGGGAAGGTCAGGCATCGCAACCGACACAATTGGACTCTCCTTGTGGATTTGGGATTTCGAAGAACGCACAGTTCTTTGCGGTGCTTTTGCCAGCTTGAGTCTTTTCAGTTTTCTAGCGAGAGGCTGAGTGCTTCCATCCTCATGTGAAGCTGAACCACTAGCCATGAACATAGGCCAGGGCCTCAGCCGTTCCTTGCCACTCCGTGTGGTAAATGGCATATTGGCAAGTTTACGCTTCTCCTCCGACAATTTTATTTTAGGTTTTGGAGTCCTTTTTTTTCTGATATTTGGTGTTTTGGATTTGACATGCTCTGTACTATGACATTGGGCATCGGCCTTGGCAGACGACGTTGCTGGCATTTCATCGTCTCGGCCATGACTAGTGGCAGCAGCTTCAGCACGAGGTGGAAGTGGATCTTGATCTTTCCCTAATTTTGGAACCTCAACTTTTTTGTTCTCCATATTTTATAGGCAGAACTAAAAGGCACCTCAGGTAAACAATGGAGATGGATGGATTGGATACTAGTATTGGATACCTGCCGACTGCTGACACAGAGGTAGCCACAGCCGTGAACTACCGCACTGTACACTGGTTGATAAAGAGATAGTAGTATACTCGTAACAACTAGTATGACACTATGACGACGGTATAAAGAATGAAAAAAAAACCACGGTTAGGTGGTATATATTATAATAATAATACAATTATGGATGGACGGACTGCCTGCCGACTGCCGACACAGAGGTAGCCACAGCCGTGAACTACCGCACTGTACACTGGTTGATAAAGAGATAGTAGTATACTCGTAACAACTAGTATGACACTATGACGACGGTATAAAGAATGAAAAAAAAACCACGGTTAGGTGGTATATATTATAATAATAATACAATTATGGATGGACGGACTGCCTGCCGACTGCCGACACAGAGGTAGCCACAGCCGTGAACTACCGCACTGTACACTGGTTGATAAAGAGATAGTAGTATACTCGTAACAACTAGTATGACACTATGACGACGGTATAAAGAATGAAAAAAAAACCATGGTTAGGTGGTATATATTATAATAATAATACAATTATGGATGGACGGACTGCCTGCCGACTGCCGACACAGAGGTAGCCACAGCCGTGAACTACCGCACTGTACACTGGTTGATAAAGAGATAGTAGTATACTCGTAACAACTAGTATGACACTATGACGACGGTATAAAGAATGAAAAAAAAACCACGGTTAGGTGGTATATATTATAATAATAATACAATTATGGATGGACGGACTGCCTGCCGACTGCCGACACAGAGGTAGCCACAGCCGTGAACTACCGCACTGTACACTGGTTGATAAAGAGATAGTAGTATACTCGTAACAACTAGTATGACACTATGACGACGGTATAAAGAATGAAAAAAAAACCACGGTTAGGTGGTATATATTATAATAATAATACAATTATGGATGGACGGACTGCCTGCCGACTGCCGACACAGAGGTAGCCACAGCCGTGAACTACCGCACTGTACACTGGTTGATAAAGAGATAGTAGTATACTCGTAACAACTAGTATGACACTATGACGACGGTATAAAGAATGAAAAAAAAACCACGGTTAGGTGGTATATATTATAATAATAATACAATTATGGATGGACGGACTGCCTGCCGACTGCCGACACAGAGGTAGCCACAGCCGTGAACTACCGCACTGTACACTGGTTGATAAAGAGATAGTAGTATACTCGTAACAACTAGTATGACACTATGACGACGGTATAAAGAAAGAAAAAAAAATACCACGGTTAGGTGGTATATATTGTAATACAATTATGGATGGACGGACTGCCTGCCGAGTTCCGACTGCCGACACAGAGGTAGCCACAGCCGTGAACTACCGCACTGTACTGTGTCTGCTGCTAATATAGACTGGTTGATAAAGAGATAGTATACAATACATACAACAATATACTACTATACTGGTGGTCAGGCACTGGTCACCACTAGTCACACTGGCAGTGGCACTCCTGCAGCAAAAGTGTGCACTGTTTAATTTTAAATTAATATAATATTATGTACTCCTGGGGGCTCCTGCTATAACAACCTGCAGTGCTCCCCAGTCTCCCCCACAATTATTATAAGCTTTGCCTTTTATACATTGATGTGCAGCACACTGGGCTGAGCTGAGTGCACACAGACTGAGTCACACTGTGTGACTGGCTGCTGCTGTGTATCGTTTTTTTTCAGGCAGAGAACGGATATAGCAGAGAACGGATATATTAAAATAAATAAAAGTTAACTAACAACAACTGCACTGGTCACTGTGGTAAACTCTGTCTGACTCTGCACAATCTCTCTCTCTCTTCTAATCTAATTTCTAATGGAGAGGACGCCAGCCACGTCCTCTCCCTATCAATCTCAATGCACGTGTGAAAATGGCGGCGACGCGCGGCTCCTTATATAGAATCCGAGTCTCGCGAGAATCCGACAGCGTCATGATGACGTTCGGGCGCGCTCGGGTTAACCGAGCAAGGCGGGAGGATCCGAGTCTGCTCGGACCCGTGAAAAAAACATGAAGTTCGTGCGGGTTCGGTTTCAGAGAAACCGAACCCGCTCATCTCTACTATATAGTATATACTGGTAGTCGGCAAACTGTGCAAAACTGAAATGCACCACAGGTATGGATGGATAGTATACTTGACGACACAGAGGTAGGTAGAGCAGTGGACTACTGTACCGTACTGCTATATATATAGTTATACTGGTGGTCAGCAAAATTCTGCACTGTCCTCCTACTATATACTACAATGCAGCACAGATATGGAGCGTTTTTCAGGCAGAGAACGCAGGGACGTGCAGTCAGGGGAGGCAGGGGAGGCAGTGCCTCCCCTGTGATTAATTATTAAAATAACACAAAGAACATACTTATGACACATATTCTGTGTCATAAGTATGTTCTTTATTTTATTCTAATAATTTTAGGGCTTGAAATAGGTTTGGGAGGCACTGATAGCAGTGCCTCCCGTAGATAATGGAAACGGGGATCGAGCGGGGGGCGGGGCCAAGAACTGGGCTGTAAAAGCCCATTGAAAAACATAGGCAAAGCGGCATCTCTAGAAGTGCCTCGCTGACATCACTGTCAGCAAGGCAGAAATGATTGGACAGCGGATCCAGCACTGGATCCGCTGGTCCAATCATCCATACGAGGCGGCGGGATAGTAAGCTGCTCCCCTCCCTTCATCCCCCCCCCCCCCCTTGCTCTGTCACCTGCTGCTGGCGATCGCCCCTGCCTGGGGCCCTGTGTATGAGACAAGTGCAGCGGCGGCAGCGGGCACGTCTGGAAGGCAAGTGCTAAAAGTTCAGCAGCGGCGGGCGGCGCTCGCCTCCTCCAGCCTCAGCATCGGGTGTCTGTCTACAGCGGAGCCGTGTCCGGAGTGCAGGGACAGCCTGAGGCGCCTGTGGTGAGTACAGCACATCTCTCTCTCTCCCTCTCTCTCTCTCTCCCTCTCTCCTGTGGATTGAACTATGGCCGTACACACTGGCCGATATTTCGGCTATTCTCTTGAACGGCCGATATATATCGCTAGTCCGTCGGCCAGTGTGCACGGCCGATACGTCTGTGAACTCTGTCGTTCACAGACGTATTGCGTCGGCCCCGCAGCACAGCCGACGGCCAATATATCTACCGATATATTGGCGCGTCGCTGTGTGTGTACGGCGGTCGGCCGACCGCCCGTACACATGCTGCGGCGGCCGGCGGTGATTGACAGCTGAACTGGGCGGGCGTGTGTACACGCCCGCCCAGTTCATGACGTCAGTCCCCGACGGATCGGGCAGTGTGTATGCTCAACACACTGCCCGATCCGTCCGTACATATATCTGCCGATCAATTGATCTGCAGATATATTTTTCTAGTGTGTACCCACCTTAAGCCTAATTTTAATTTTTACAGGTACCCCTAATGGATTCTACTGGACAAGTGGATGTGACCGGCGTGGGATGTAGGTAAGTAATCTCTCTCTCATTTTTACAGGTACCCCTATTGGATTCTACTGGACAAGTGGACGTGACCGGTGTGGGATGTAGGTAAGTATGTGTGAGTGTGTATGTGTGTTTTTAATAAACTTTTACTTTCACGGTGTGCGAGTTGTGTTTTTATTTGGGTATTTTTGTTGTTGTAGAACTACAGGTACCAGCGGGCCCATTATTTCCTCGCATGCTGGTACTTGAGGTTCTCCAAGTATGCCACGGCCGCAGGGACCTACATAAATGTGTGGCATTATGTCTCTGGCTAGTGGAGCCCGGTGCTGATTTTAAAAATACGGGGGACCCCTACATCTTTTGTCCCCCGTATTTTTGGATCCAGGACCGGACAAAGAGCCCGGTGCTGGTTGTTTAAATACGGGGAACCCCTGTCCAATTTTTTCCCAGTATTTAAACAACCAGGACCGGCTCAAAGAGCCCGAGGCTGGTTATACTTTGGAGGGGGGACCTCATGCATTTTTTTTTTAACCCATTCAGACCCTTTTCCATTAAGTTAATGGAAGCCCTGGACAACAAAATTGCATTCATGTCCTCCTCCCACTCCCTTCGCAGTCCCAAACACAAAATTTTTTTTTCTATAAAAATGTACAATATATCACAAGTATGATGAGCAGGCAGGCAGCGGGCATTGGCGGCATCGGACTGAGATGCAAATTAGTGGTGGAGGGCTGGGTCAGTTGATGGTGGGTGAGTTTGGTGGTGGCAGCAGGCAGCGGCTCAGGGCAAGTAGCGGGCATTGGCTCGGCGGCGGTAGGGGCCATCGGCAGGATTCGGCAGACTTTATGGCTGTAGTGCCTCACCAGCCACTGACCTCACCGCACGCCACTGAGAGAACGTATAATACTGGTGGTCACTGGTCAGCAAAACTCTGCACTGTCCTCCTACTATATAATACTGCTGGTCCCCAGTCCCCACAATAAAGCAATTAGCACACTGAGCACAGATATTTGCAGCACACTGAGCAGAGTCAGATATGGAGCGTTTTTCAGGCAGAGAACGTAGATATTTGCACTTGCAGCACACTGAGCACAGATATTTGCAGCACACTGAGCACAGATATTTGCAGCACAATTTGCAGCCCACTGAACATAGAAACTGAGAGGACGCCAGCCACGTCCTCTCACGATCATCTCCAATGCACGAGTGAAAAATGGCGGTGACGCGCGGCTCCTTATATAGAATACGAATCTCGCGAGAATCCGACCGCGGGATGATGACGTTCGGGTGCGCTCGGGTTAACCGAGCAAGGCGGGAGGATCCGAGTTGCTCGGACCCGTGAAAAAAAAGGTGAAGTTCGGGCGGGTTCGGATCGTGAGGATCCGAACCCGCTCATCACTATCCAAAACCAAAACACAAAACCCGAAAAGTGTCCGCCGCACATCTCTACTAAATACTGGCTGCATTTGGATGCAGCACACAAATACTGGACAGCTTTATTTTTGCACTGAAAATTAGGGGCCGATTCCAAGTTGGAAGCAAAGCAAAAAAAAAGTGTGTAAGTATACACAGATATGCAGAGATTTAAGGGCCCTACACACCCGCAGATAACACACAACGATATGAACGTTATCGTCATTAATGAACTAGAACTCTTTCATATCGTTAAGTGTGTATGCACCAACAATAAACGATGCGCGGCCCCCGCGCTCGTTCGTTGGTGGTTCCCCGCCGCTTATGCATACAGGCCAATATTAGCATGCACTGCTATGGAGCCGGGTGACGTGGGGAGGGAAGAAACTTCACTCCGCCCGCCTACCCCCCCCCCCCCCGCGCCACTGGGTCGCCAGCCGGCTGTATCGGCCATCGGGCACCTCAGCGGAGGGTCGCCTAATGTGTAGGGCCCATAAGATCTGAGAGGGCGTGTCCAAGCTCAAATGTAAATTCAAATATAGAAATAAAGCTGTCCAGCATTCATCAGCTACTTGCAAAAAGGTCCTTATACTGTGACAGCTTCGTGAGAGAGATTCTGATGAAACCGTCGCATTGGAGAAATGTGTTACGGTTTTTCATACCCCCCTGGGACTCTGTATTAACGATCCCCTACCTTGCCTTTTTCGCTGGTTTCAATTTATAATTAATCTTCTGGATGTGCCCATTCCTCTGTAAGGAGATCTAAGAGGCTAATCTAATCCTGGACTGCAGTGGCGGTAAGAAATACATGGCTTTTACCCACATGCTACCTATACACAGTGCCAGATTAAGGTCCTCATGGGCCTGGAGCTGAAATTCATGAAGGGCCTATTGTATTGTGTGCCGCCGCAATAATGAACGAGAACTCGTTCATATTGTGCAGTGTGTAGGCACCAACGATGAAAGATGCGCGGCCCCGCGCTCGTTAATCGCTGGTGCTGTGTCGCTTATACATGCATGCCAATGTGGACAATTTCGTCCATATTAGCATGCACTGCTATGGAGCCGGGTGATGGGCGAAGTCGCCCGTCGGGCACCTCGGCGGCACATCGCAGGGTGTGTAGGACCCTTAAGTTGTTCAACAAATGCTTAAAAGAAATTCATAACTACTATCTGAGGCTGTACAGTGGGCATTTGCATCATGCTGTATAATGTGGTTGGCAGCTAAACTGCAACTTACATTTCTTCTTCTGAGGAACGGCTCCTGTACTCCAGTCCCTCCTCAGAAACTACTGGAGACGGAGGGGGTGGAGCATGCTAGGGAGAGGAATCCTGAGGTATCGCGCTCTGTAGCAGTAGCAGCTGTCCCTCCTCCGACGTCCGTCATGCAAAGGGAGAGAGAGGAACTTCTGCAGCCAGCCGTTACTCTTGCCGATGCTGCAATCTGATTGGGAAGAGGCTGTTGCTGCTTCCTCCCTGAGAGAGAGAGCTTGGGGCTGAGGCACTAGACATCGGATGCTCTAATGCACACAGAGCACTCAGGGAAGCGGGAGTGAAAGCAGCATCCGCCAGCGGACCATATGAGGGAATAGGTGGCAAGTTGGGGTGTCTATAGATGGTCCCCCACAGGGCAAATGCTCTCTGGGCAAAGCACCATCTGCACACCCCTAGTTACGGCCCTGGTCGTTGTAGAGAGCAGTGAGTAAGGTTGAGTGTAGGGATAAGTGAGAACGGGTGTAGGGAGCAGTCAGGGTGGTTGTAGGGATCAGTGAGTGATAGGAGCAGAGAGAGTGGGTGTAGGGAGCAGTGAAGGTGAATGTAGGGAATTGTGAGGGTGAGTGGGCTAAGCAGAGAGTGGATGTAGGGAGCAGTGATGGTGAGTGAGAGAATCAGAGAGAGAGGGTGTAGCGAACAGTGAGGGTGAGTGAGCGAAGCAGAGAGAGTGGGTGTAGGGAGCAGTGAGGATGAGTGAGGGGAGCAGAGTGAGAGTGGGTGTAGGGAGCAGTGAGGGTGAGTGAGTGAAGCAGAGAGTGGGTGTGGGGAGCAGTGAGGAGTGAGTGTAGGGAGCAGAGAGAGTGGGTGTAGGGATCAGTGAGGGTGGGTGAGCGAAGCAGAGAGAGAGTGGGTGTAGGGAGCAGTGACGATGAGTGAGGGGAGCAGAGAGACTGGGTGTAGGGAGCAGTGAGGGTGAGTGAGTGAAGCAGAGAGAGTGGGTGTGGGGAGCAGTGAGGGTGAGTGTAGGGAGCAGAGAGAGTGGGTGTCGGGATCAGTGAGGGTGGGTGTAGGGAGCAGTGAGGGTGAGTGAGGGGAGCAGAGAGAGTGGGTGTAGGGAGCAGTGAGGGTGAGTGTAGGGAGCAGTGAGGGTGAGTGAGGGGAGCAGAGAGAGTGGGTGTAGGGATCAGTGAGGGTGGGTGTAGGGACCAGTGAGGGTTAGTGTAGGGAGCAGTGAGTGAGGGGAGCAGATCAAGTGGGTGTAGAGAGCAGTGAGGGTGAGTGAGGGGAGCAGAGTAAGTGGGTGTATGGAGCAGAGAGTGGGTGTAGGGAGCAATGAGGGTTAGTGTAGGGAGCAGTGAGTGAGGGAAGCAGAGAGAGTGGGTGTAGGGAGCAGAGAGAGTGGGTGTAGGGAGCAGTGAGGGTGAGTGAGGGGAGCAGAGCAGGTGGGTGTAGGGAGCAGAGAGAGAGGGTGTAGGGAGCAGAGAGAGTGAGGGTGGGTGACTGAGTGAGGGGAGCAGAGAGACTGGGGTGTAGTGTACAGTGAGTGACATCAGTCAGTGTGGAGCTGCTGAGCCAAGTGTGCGTTAATGTATGCCATTTGTAACCTCAAACCCACCCCCACGACTCACCCCGCACTGCCTTGGTCCGCTCCTGCGCTTCTTCCGGCTCCTGCAGTTACGTGTGTGCCGCCGCCAAGTTCAAGGCAGAGCTCCGGAGCTCTGCATATCATCCAGGCAACAGCTTAGCTGCTAGAAAGGGCCACAGGCCACCGTGTACTGGATGCAGGAGGACGTGGGAGGAGGCCGCGGCAGCGGAGGGGAGAGGAGGAGAGAGAGTGTGCCGGTTGCGCCTGTAGTGCCCATGCGCTGTGGGCAGCGCACACTTGGCACACACGTAGTTGTGGCCTTGCAGCCATCCAACTCTCTCTCTCTGTATATATATACACACATACGTGTGTGTGTGTGTGTGTGTGTGTGTGTGTGTGTGTGTGTGTGTGTGTGTGTGTGAGTCTGAAATAGAAAAATCTCAGTGCTTAGATTATTATATTACAATAATTATTTTATTAAGAGGGGAGGAAAAAATAGGGAAGAACAGAGCGCCGCTGTGAAGGGGCCCACAGTCGGTAGTAGTATAATGAGTCAGGGGAGGAGGGGGATTATTAGCCTGGTGAAGGGAAGGAAAGGAAAGGAAAGGAAAGGAAAGGAAAGGAAAGGAAGATAGATTAGGCCTGGGGAGGGGGTGATTAGCCTGGTATGGGAAGGCAGGGGTTTATCCTGGTGACAGGGGTAGGGGGGATTAGCCTGGTGTTGGGATGGAGGGGGCGCATTAGCCTGGTGACAGGGGGAAGGGGGGATGAATTAGCCTGGTGACAGGGGGAGGAGGGTGATTAGCCTTGTGTGGGGAGTTGTGGGGTTTATCCTGGTGACAGGGGTAGGGGGGATTAGCCTGGTGTGGGTAGGGGGGGGGGGGAATTAGGTGGTGAGGGGGTGGGTAAATCTGGTGACGGGGTGAAGGGGGATTATTAGCCTGGTGTGGGGAGGTGGGGGTTTATCCTGGTGACGGGGGGAGGAAAAGGGATTAGTCTGGTTAGGTGGGGGAGGGAATTGCATGAGCCTGGTGCTTTCACTTGTGCTGCCGCAGCTACATATTGCAGCACTGTATATTATAGTACCTGCTGTCACTTGCAGATGGCGGCTCCTGTATAATAGGGAGCTCCGGGGATTCTACTTGCACCGTTGAGAGCAACAGCGGACACCCGGCCTTCTGCGGCCACCAATTACTGCACAGCCGCGCCCGCCCACCCGGCATCTAGAGGGAGCCGCGGCTGAACAAAGAACAGAGCACCGCGTGAGCCGCCAGAGCCTGGAATGCACCATGGGCTTCCTGGTAGGCTGGGGTGGTAGTCCAAGCTGCTCGGCGCACTTCGCACCGTTGTGCCTTTATGATATGCATCCGCGGTGTAATGGTAAGACCTGCCCTGTCCCCTCCCACTCATCCCCTCATCTACACTGCGGAGATGCCGGCAGCAGCCGAGCAGTGCTGGGTCCTAGTGCCCCTGGATCCTCCTACCCTGCAGCCGGCAGTAATTAGGGGTGCTGGCGGGGTTGCTCTGCACTGCACCTGTGCGCACCAGACAGACAGCAACGTCACTTGCAACCTGTTGTAGCAGGAAGTTTATTTTCCTGTTTACAGCTGCACAGCAGTATGTAGTTGCTGTGGGCCTATTTTGAAAGTGGGCCTGGAGCTGCAGCTCCATTAGCCCCATTGTTAATCCGGCTCTGCCCATACAGATAGGATAGGATACAAGCGGGAGTAGTGAGGTTGCCAATAGCATGAGCCCATCTGCCAGCTACGGGTAGCGCTCTCCCTCCATCCCTGACACCTATTCAGCTTGTGCATATAAACTGTGACCAGTGGTGTTTAGCATTGTGCAGTACTGTTGCATTGGAAGCTGTTCTGCGCCACTCCCTGCATGTTCATTTACCTGTATAATGGCAATTCCTACAGCTTCAATAATTACTGTGAGGGGTGATAGGGTATGTTAACAATAGGTCTGATTATGAACTCTCTTCAGTCATCAGTCAGAATGCTGTTTCCCTTAGCAACCGGTTGGAGATCAGTGAATGAATAAGTGACACCGGATCATTGTGTAACCTAAGCAGTTCATAGTTGATCTGTTTGGGGGCCGTCATGGCTTTATTATTTATAGCTTGAACACAAAGGGTTTATGCTTGCCAATATATTTAGCCAATCAGAATACACCATGTATGTCTTGAAAATACATCGATTGTTATACAATGTTAGAAGTGGCAACTAGGACAGCCTTGAAAATGGTTATTGTTTCGTTTATCAGTCTTTCGGACATAAACTCAAAAGATTTCTTTCTTTATTCTTCTCAATTAGCCTTGGATATATCTGGTGTTGCTTTGTCCGTCCTAGATACATTTCCAATACATTTAATGTTGCATTTGTCTTGTACAAGTCATGCCTTAAAACAAGATTATTCAGCAAATACAACATTCTGACCAGCTCTGCACATTTTTCTTAAGGACATATCAACTCATTTTGTGATTAACAGTAAATATCTTAATAAATGCGAAAAACGTGAATCAATATATATATATATATATACTAAACTGCGGAAGCTCCTACACTATCATTTCCCCTCTTTTTGATTCCACTTTTTCTCCCTATTCTACCTACACTATCTAGGCCTGAAACATTCTCTTTCAGTAAACCAGTCCCCTGGACTTATAGTCCAAACCTTGGGGATTACCCCTAACAACAATCAAAGGATAAGCAACTTCATTCTTCTGGCTGGAGAGTCACTGTCAACTTCTTCAAGTGGGATGCACGTAGTCAAGTATCACGACCTTTCATCTTAATTTAAGGTAGACATGGTTAGCAGCACTTGATATGGACCATCATATCTTGGTTCAAAGGTCTTTCTCACATGTCTCTTTAAATAGACCCAATCTCCTGGATTTAGCTTATGCGTAGCTGATCCTTCTGGGTCTGGAATGGAAGAAAACACTCGGCCATGGAGGTTAGTCAATGTTTTACAGACCTCCTGTACATAACCTGTAAAAATCATCATGATTATGTTGTAATTGTTGTGGATAATAACAACCTGTTCTTAGAGCTGACCCAAACACTATTTCATATGGAGTCAGTTTACTAGGTTTCATGGGTGTGGTCCTAATATTAAACAAGACTATAGGTAGGCATTCTGGACAAGTTCTTTTGGTTTCTGTCATTTTCTGTAGTTTTAGCTTAAGGTCAAAGTTCAGATGTTCCCCCTCCCACTCGCCTGGGGCTGGTAAGGCACATGGAAGGCCTGCTGTACCCCCAAATCTTTCATTATATGCTGCATGACTTCTCTTGTGAAATGTGTACTTCTATCTGATTCTATAACCTCAGGTATCCCAAATCTACATACTACTTCTGCTATCAGTTTCTTTGCAGTGGTTTTTGCTTACTGGCCAGGCTTCGGCCCAGTGACTAAACATGTCCGTTGCTACTAGTACATATTCATATGGACTGCTTCGTCGCCACTGTATATAGTCAATTGGTAGTCTTTCAAATGGGTAAGAGGCTTTGGGTATAGTTCCTAGAGGTGTCTTGGTTCTTTGTCGTGGATTGCTGATTCCACAGATCCAGCATCCTGCTACAAAGTTTGTTGCAGCTTTATTGAAGCCTGGAGCTATCCAATGCTCTTGTACTCTATTCACCATGGCTTCCTTTGAATGGTGTACTTCTCTTTATTTCCATGTTCATCTTCTTCTGCCCCCAAATCATCTCCATTTCTCCTTTTCTCCTTGTGATGTTTGTTGTTGAATTTTGATCAACTCCTCTCACTGGGCATTTGCTTCACGTCTTGAGCTACTAAGACTTGCTCAAGTTCTTTTGATTGTAAGGCAATTCTCTTGGCTTCTGCATCTGCAAATGCATTTCCTTTAGCTTCCATGGTTTGGCTCTTAGTATGTGCTTGTACCTTGATTATTCCAATTCTTTTAGGTAGTTCCAATGCTCTGAAGAGTTCCATAATCAAACTGGCATGTTTGATGGGTTTTCCGTTTGCACTTTTGAAGTCCCTACTTTTCCATATAACAGCGTAATCTTGGGACTAGATGTTAGCTGTCATGTTTTCAGCATGTATGCAGGCTTTGGTCATTGCTATGAGTTCTGCTTCTTGTGCTGACATACTTGGTAGCAATGCTCCAGAGTCTATGACTTCAGTTTCAGTTGTTACTGCATATCCTGTCTTTGGGGATCCATTATCATAATATCTTGATCCATCGACGAACAGGTTCATGTCTGGATTGTCCAGTGGTGTATCTTAGACATTAGGAAGAGGTAAAGTCTCTAATTCCATGAGGCTAGGCAATCACTTCATATTTGGTAAGTCTGGCTGCAGAAAGATGCTTGCTATTTTCTTGACTTAATATTTCTGTTACAGCGTGAGGTACTTGTATACACAGTGTAATCAGGCAATCCCAATGCTGGGGCTGTTATTATGGTTTGCTTTAGTTGTCTTACTGCTTCTTCAATGGTGTCCCTGTTTTCTGCTGACGCCTCCTTTTTAATGTTCTTGGGGTTTTTGCTTGAGTTATTGCCTTTGTTCTTTTATCAGTAAGATGCCTTGTTCCTTGAGATATGCAGTGTCCTAAGAAGACAACTTTTTTCTGTACTAGCTGAAGCTTGTCTTTTGACACTCTGCAATCTTCTTCTGCCAAAAAGATGAGTAGTGATACTGTTTCCTTTTTGCACTTCTCCTTTAGCTGTGCAGCAATAAGCAGATCATCGACATATTGAACTAACTGGGTGTCTGTAAAGTGTGGTCTCCATTTCTGCAGGATTAATGCCATTGCCTCTGAGAAATCTGATGGACTAGTGGCTCCCCCTTGGGGTAATTGTGTCCCACCATATTGTTTACCTTCGTGAGTGAATATTAGAAACTTCTGGCTTTCCCATTCATCAGTAGATAATCTGATTTTCCCTCCTTTTGAATCTTGAGATTCAACACCTTTATTGATTAATGTTGGAAAAGGGTTGCTGCGTTGAGGGTAATACATCTTCTTATGGTTACTTGTCACATTTTGGCAGTGCTACTTCATACATGGTCAGCCTTGCCACTGACAGGTGTTTGGTTCTTGCTTGTTGAAGCTTCTCTGTACCTGCATGTGGACCCTGGATGATAAGTTCATGATTCAGCACTATGCCTGTGCTCTTGTCCTCTTCTAGGACTTCTGATTCATCACTGTGTCTGTGTTCTTATACTCTTCTAGGGCTGTTGCTGCTATCACTGCTCTGATGCCGGTAGGTGCTCTTTGATTACCGCTGTCAAGCTTGCTTAAGTTGTAGGCCACTGGTCTTCACCTCAGTCCATGATTTTGCATAAGGACTTCTATGTATGGCCTCCTTCTTTAATAGTCAGGTAGTTCTAGGGCTTGAGATGAGGCAACTGCTGTTTCCAACTGTTCAATAGCCTAATTCATCTGTTGCTGTATGTAGGATGCGGACCCTCCTCCCTTTCAGTGTTGTCATACAATGCTTGCATGTAGACTGGTGCTAGAGGTATCCGTGTTCTGTAGTGTCCTACTAGGCCCAGGAATGATCATCTGACTTGCTTGACACTAGTTGGCATCTTAGCTTGCAGTCTGAATCTTTTCCTTTTCACTTTTGTTAGATGTCTGGTACCTTGAGTGTCCTAGGAAGATTAACTCTTGCTTGACTAGCTGCAATTTCTCCTTCTGAGGCTCTGCAGTCTTGGTCTTTCAGAAACTTCACTAAGGACACTGCCCCTTCTTGGTGCTTCTTTTAGTAGTGGTGGCAATCAGCAGTTCATTCACATCCTGTATTTAGCTGTGTGTTTTGTGGATATATCACTTGGGCTATTCCGGTCCAGTAGTATTGCTTCCTTTCTTCTACAACTGGTACTGCTGGAATGAGTCAATACTGAACTTCTGTTTTAACTTGCTTCTAAATGGCTTTTTGTTCTTTCCTTTGATAAGTTGCTGGAAAGTTAAACTTCTGCTGATGTGTACTGTATTCTCCTTGGATAAGCTTTAGTACATTGTGCTTCAGCAAAGTCACTGGACATGTACTCCAAGGTCAAGAATTGGGCTGGTATTGGTGACTGCATTTCTCTCATCTCCTGTCCCTTTAAGAATTTCTGATATCACCAGTTCTTGTGGTATCTCCCTCTGCTGTCTTCTGCGTGTGCTGGCTCCAGTATTCATTAGGCACAGACGTATTTCTCCAGTGGGCAAGGTGACTGTAATCATACCTTCTGCTGTTTCCTCTGGAGATATTATGTTCACTGGGGAGTACCTGAAGGAGCTTGTACTTCATATTGGCAGAAGAAGCATCATTAATTTGTTTTCTGGAACTTTTTCTGTCTTGTTCCTTATTATTTGCTTTAAACCCCGGAGCTTCTGTTGCTTTAAATCATGGCATTATCTCTGTAATCTTGCCAGGTAGTACTGACCACTTGTCAGATGTCTTTCTTTGTCCTTCTTAAAGCAGACTTCCTTTAGTCTCCAAACTTTCATGCAACCTTCATATTGTTTCTCAACTTTTCTTTTTCCAATCACCTCTCTTTATGATTCATTCATTATTCTTCATACTTTGTCCTTTCTTCACTTGCATATTCTTTCTCACTGCTGCTGGCATGTCATTTTCTTAGTCCAAGTCCACCCAGGCTGGTGTTTAACATAATGATGTTTATGCTGGGAGTTGTTGTTCCTCTTTGTCTTACTTTTCCTGTGAGAGATAGTCTTGTATAGCAGCTTGTATTTCAGGTTACATCTTTGCTTTCTTGCAAGGGTAGGGCTTAACCTCCCAATCCAGTCGTTGCAATGGCTTGATCTGTAAGTAAACGTAGAGGAATCTGGTTGTGCATAAAAACAGCTCTTGAAACCCTTGGGTCTCCTGTGGGTAAAGTCACTTTTATCGAACTGCCAGTGGTGACTGAGTACACTGTTGCCGACACAGGAGTTGCACACTTTCATATTCTATCATCTTGTGTGTCGTATAGTGACTTTATCATAGTAAGTTCTGATGGACTCAGTCTTTTCCTGTTTCAAATCTGGGGCTGCTGGTGCCCTGAGTGTCTGTGCATGACACCATCTCTTAAGTCTTGTCATGTACATCTTTCCACTTTCAAACGTTGTTCTATTTTTCTCTGTCGGAACGTCCGTTATGGCTGGGCAATCATCTACTGCATCTGCTTTTAACATGGTGCTTACTGAGCTGGTCCTAGTATAGCTTCACACAACTGGTGGTAGTCGACCCATGCCGGTGTCCATATGGTTTGAATTCTTTCCATATAGGCATAAACTGCTATTGGGTTTTATCTAGGATCTGGGGACTCTGCAACTATATTTGCGAGGTCATTGCCATACCATGGTTTGTGGTGTTGGCTCTGTACGATGTATGGTTCGTTCGTCCTGGCTGCATTATCTGGGTTGCGTATTCCCTGTACTTGTGCTGGATACAGAGAAACAGGCAATGATGACCGTCTTTCAGTATTTCTAGTCGCATAGATATCTTGGCATGGTGGTTCATGGTGTGAAATCCAGTTTCCACAATTTGGGCAATGTTCATATCCTTCTGGAACGCAAAACTGACATACCGGACACAATCTTTCTGGAAAATATGTCAGTTTATTCTGTACATTATGCACCTGGGCATGAAAAGCTGTAGAGGCTGTGTCTTGACCCCTTGCTTCTCCTCTTCACCTGATTTGCACCCTTTCGCCTATAGTTCCTGATTGTGGACAATTGTTTACTGGACTCAGCTTGATTGCAGGTGTCTATCACTCGTTTAAACATGAGGGAAGCATTAGGTAGAAAATTTCTTTGCTTTAACCTTGTTGGGGTTTCTTGTGATGAAGTATTAGGACACTGGGGCATACCCTGTACACATAGCTCAGGTAAATCATTCGGATTTTCAACCACAGATCCTTCTAAGATAGGGCTGATTAGGGCTCGTATCTTTTTAATTTCACTTTTAGTGAGCTTGTAGGTAATTGCATTCTGTTCATACTAGGGGTACCTTGGTGTGCATGCATGTCTGGGTATAGGGGTGGGGTATAGTGTGCAGGTGCTGTTGCTGCAATTACAGGCAGTGAGTTTAACGCTGGTTGTGGTGCTATTGAGTACTCTGGTACAATGGGGAAATAATTTTCCTCATCTCTTCTTCTATTCTCTGCTCCTAATTCTTTTGCTACAGTGATCCAGATGGATGCTTGATCTCTACTATTATGCTTAATTATCCAACTCTTGTTACAGGAGGCAAATTTTTCCCATTTCTCTAAGTCTGGTGTCCCTTCTGACGGAAAACCTGCTCTTTTAAAAATTTTACTTATTCCTTTCAAAGCTTTCCTCCCCTCCCTGTTACTAACAATATCCACGGGTTTGTCGGGCCCTGACATCTTTACAGACCGCGCTCCCATGCCTGGGTGAACGTGCGCGGAACCCCTCCTGATGTGGTATTTTAGTAACTCCTTATGAGGGACTTAAAATCTCCTTTTAAAGCTTTGCTTCCCTCCTTGTTATTAACAATATCCACGGGTTTGAACCCATCCTGATGTAGTATTTTAATAACTCCTTATGAGGGAATTAAAATCTCCTGTTAAAGAATCTCCAAAAGAGCTTCTTCAATCCGTCTGTGGACAAATGACTGGGGTTGTAGTGTTGCCCCTTCCTCCCTGTGTTGGTGGAGAATTTGTTAGTACTGCTCCCCAAGTGAGACCTGCATAATAGATTATTTCTTCTGGATCACTGAGATGCGTCCCTAATATTATTGTTAAGTTACTCCAAGGGTCTATCCCCCTGCCTATATGGACTCCTGCTTGTATCAGTATCCCTGTTGTAGTTTAATGCTTGTTTCTCTTCAGAAAGTAACAGCTAACACCGGGAATGCTTGGATGTGAGAAATACCTATCAGTGTGTGTAGGAGAATCTAGTTTCATTATTCAGCAGACAACCCGACTCCCCCCCACCTTTTCAAAAGCATATTGACAGAGTACATATAACAGTGCAAGGATACAAAAACAAAGATGACAGTAAATCCTATATCTGTTATCTGCGTGCACGGCAGCTGTTTGAGACTGCACGGCACATGGGTCTTAGACCTGGAATTATGTGGTTCCTAGGCCAATAGGTTATGATGTTAAATCAATCATTCTTAATGTTCCAACAATTCTCTTTTTAAAATGACAACCTTTTGTACAATAAAATTCATCATCATTTTCCACATAACCAAATGAGACTTCAGTGCCTGTAATTGCCAGCAATCTTGGTGCTACAGACCCTTTATATTTTCTTAACACAACAACACAGGTACAAGATTTGCATACACCTCTTTGGTTATTTATCAATTCAAACTGGTTATCAGCATTAGAACATATCTTGGCCATGCGCCACTTTTATAAAACGGCTCTATTTTCTCAACAAACACACATCAGTATTTGCACAATTTAAAAGTTTTCTGCATACTTGATTAATTCCCCCTGTGCACTTGTGACAAATTATCTGAAATTATTTACCCACAATTCAACAATATAACATAATTCAACAATATAACACAATTCAACAATATAACATACATGTATGGTACCTTAAAAAAATTTCTTCTGACTGACGCTGGGCTCTTTAAGATATTCTCTGACCTTCTCGACTGGACTTCCCCTTGATTTACACAAGAAGCGCTGAGTTCAAGTGAGCAGGTAGAAATCTACACAGTAAATCTCACTTACCGGTTTTGTTTGTTATCAGCGGTTCCTGAAAGATCAGAGGATTTATTGCCAGTGGAGGAGATGCTGGAATATCCCGGACGAGCCCCCAAAATGATAGGGTATGTTAACAATAGGTCTGATTATGAACTCTCTTCAGTCATCAGTCAGAATGCTGTTTCCCTTAGCAACCGGTTGGAGATCAGTGAATGAATAAGTGACACCGGATCATTGTGTAACCTAAGCAGTTCATAGTTGATCTGTTTGGGGGCCGTCATGGCTTTATTATTTATAGCTTGAACACAAAGGGTTTATGCTTGCCAATATATTTAGCCAATCAGAATACACCATGTATGTCTTGAAAATACATCGATTGTTATACAATGTTAGAAGTGGCAACTAGGACAGCCTTGAAAATGGTTATTGTTTCGTTTATCAGTCTTTCGGACATAAACTCAAAAGATTTCTTTCTTTATTCTTCTCAATTAGCCTTGGATATATCTGGTGTTGCTTTGTCCGTCCTAGATACATTTCCAATACATTTAATGTTGCATTTGTCTTGTACAAGTCATGCCTTAAAACAAGATTATTCAGCAAATACAACATTCTGACCAGCTCTGCACATTTTTCTTAAGGACATATCAACTCATTTTGTGATTAACAGTAAATATCTTAATAAATGCGAAAAACGTGAATCAATATATATATATATATATATATATACTAAACTGCGGAAGCTCCTACACTATCAGGGGTATGTACCCACAATAATTACTGTGATGGGTATGCACCCACAATAATTACTGTGAGGGGTATGCACCCACAATAATTACAGCCAGCCATACCAACAAAGTGCCTCCTAAGGAAATTGTAAGAACATTTTTTAATACTGTAAAATTGTCAGCTTTTAAGTCACTGTCTTTCGGTTATAGGGGGGTATTCAGAAATGGACGCAGCATATTAAAAATCGCAAATGGATGCTTTTTGGCTGTTTATGCATGCACAGAGGCCGCAGTGCGTGTGCATAGCCTATCATGATGCGATCACATCCCAGAAGGAATTGATTTGTGATCGCATCGCTGGGTAGTGCTAGACATGCTGATCGGTCTTGCCCTGTTACAGGGTGGACTCAAACATGCGCTTTTATTGGTAGCAGTTTTTGCTAGAAAAGCAAAAACTGCGACCAACTCTGAATAACCCCCATAGTAACTAATTCAGCTATAATATATTCCAACAGGCATGTTTTAGTGCCATTGTTCATTGGCGGAATCATTCTAAACATCTGGACAGCATATATACGGGTTCACTACGATATGCCGGCGGTCGGGCTCCCAGCGACCAGCATACCGGCGCCGGGAGCCCGACCGCCGGCTTACCGACAGTGTGGCGAGCGCAAATGAGCCCCTTGAGGGCTCGCTGCGCTCACCACGCTACGGGCACGGTGGCGCGTTATGCGTGCCACACTATTTTATTCTCTCTCCAGGGGAGTCGTGGACCCCCACGAGGGAGAATAAGTGTCGGTATGCCGGCTGTCGGGATCCCGGCGCCGGTATACTGTGCGCCGGGATCCCGTCAGTCGGCATACTGGAGACCACCCCATATATACTCTAGATGTTATTGTTTGTTATTTAGTAATGCATTGATGTTTTTATTCCCAAGATAGTTTTTATATATGTCGTAATTATTCATCTGATTTTATATTTTAAATAAATTTGACGTATGTTTATCTCCGTTATGTGATTTGTAATCTGAATTTGCGCCCTCATTGGTGTTAAAAGCCACCTCATATTGGGGGTCCTTCTGACCCGATCGCTCGCTGCAGTTTATCGCAGCGATCGGGTCAGGTCTGCGCTGGCGCCGCAGTGTGCCGGTGCCGCAGTGCGCCGGCGCATGCTAGGCATCCGAAGGCCGTTGTATTGTAGCAATTGCCTCTGCCTGATTGACAGGCAGAGGCGGTTGCTGGGCGGGAGGGGGCTGGACGGTGGCATTAAGCCGCCGGTAAGGGGGCGCGGTCCGGCCAACGCATGGCCAGACCGTTGGGGGGAGGTGGGCCGCAGCGGCTGCGTGACATCACACGCAGCCGCTGCAACCCGGGCAGCGAGGAGGTTATCCCGGCCAGCCGCAAGAGCTGTGCTGGCTGGGCGTTACTCCTGAAATGCAAAAGCACCGCCGCTGTGCAATGCTTTTGCATTTCTGCGGGGGGAGGGGCGGCACTGACATGCGGGGCCGACTAGCCCTGTGTTGGGCATCCCCCCACATGTCTGAGCACCTGATCGTAGCTGTGCAAAATTTAGCACAGCTACGATCAACTCGGAATGACCCTCATTGTTTTCATTTCCTGATATATGGTTATGGATCAATGGGTCGACAGTCAGAAGGTCTACAATGCCTAGGTTGACACCAAATGGTCGACATGCACAAGGTCAATATGGTCAAAAAAACGATAGGTCGACACGGAAAATGGTCGACATATGAAAAGGTCAACATGCATTTTTTTATTTTTTTTGGTGTCAAAATTTCCCTTTCCCTTAGTGCACCATGTCTCCACCTGGCGTAATGTGTATAAAGGGTACTACTGTACGGTGTAATGTGAATTGGTACTATTCTGTGGCCACGCCCCTTCCCCATGAAGCAACACCTTTATTTTTTTTGCACACACTAACCCTGTTTATAAGGAGTGTGTGTGTGTGGGGGGGGGGGGTTGGAGACGAGAAAACCTTCGCCCTGGGCGCCACAGGGTCTAGAACCAGCCCTGTAATACAGATCCAAAGCCAAAACCTAGGACGGGGACCGGTGCATATCCCTAATATACAATATATATATATATATATATATATATATATATATATATATTACGTGCTTGAGATGATTGATTATAAGCATCAGGATCAATATTAATAAACTAACTTTTTGACTATAGGGTGACATTAGCATGGGATAGGAACCTGCAACAATGCTATTTGTAGCACTGACACAGCTTAGAAGCTAGGCTCTGGTAATGAAAGGATTTTAGAGTACGCTTTGTTTACTTGCTCAGTGTGATTCATACATCTGTGCTCTGATTAGCAGAGCATTAGGCTCATCTAAGGACACTGGCTTCAACAGACAGAAGCTGTTATGTCTGAGCATTTCAGAATGGCTATCATCAAAAAGCCTCAGGCAATCTGCACAAATTTTAGTAATGTTGAAAAGCAACAGCAACTTTAAAAAGAAAAAAATAATAATATACTATTGAAAATTAATGCTAAAGAGTAAAGACACACATTAATAAGATCCTTTACATACTGTATAAATTGCAGCACAAACATATTGCTCAGTATATAACAGAAAATGTTTAGTCATTCCTACCAGTTCCTATCCCAGTGGAGTTTACCAATAAAACTAGAGATGTGCGGCGGGCACTTTTCGTGTTTTGTGTTTTGGTTTTGGTTCTAATTCCGCTTTCGTGTTTTGGTTTTGGCTTGGTTTTGCCAAACCCACCCTTTCGTGTTTTGGTTTTGGTTTTGGATCTGGATGATTTTTGAAAAAAACATAAAAACAGCTACAATCACAGAATTTGGGGGTAATTTTGCTCCTACGGTATTTTTAACCTCAATAACAATAATTTCCACTCATTTCCAGTCTATTCTGAACACCTCACAATATTGTTTTTAGGCCAAAAGGTTGCACCGAGGTTGCTGGATGACTAAGCTAAGCGACACAAGTGGACAACACAAACACCTGGCCCATCTAGGAGTGGCACACTGCAGTGTCAGACAGGAGGGCAGATATTTAAAAAAAAAAAAGGCCCCAAACAGCACATCATGCAAAGAAGAAAAAGAATTGCAATGAGGTAGTTGTATGACTAAGCCAAGCGACACAAACAATGGGCCCATCTAGGAGTGGCACTGCAGTGGCAGACAGGAGGGCAGATATATAAAAAAAAGGCCCCTAACAGCACATGATGCAAAGAAGAAAAAAAGGTGCACCGAGGTTGCTGTATGACTAAGCTAAGCGACACAACCACCTGGCCCCTCTAGTAGTGTCTCACAGTGGCTGAATGTCGAGAGTGGGCCGCAATTGTTCGGTCCACTGACAGCACCTCCAGCACGCTCCAGTCACTTTAAAAAAAATCTGCAATTGGTGGACTTATACGGCAGTACCCCAGGACTAATACAGCAGTACCCCTGGACTCATACGGCAGTGTCAGACAGGATAGCACTTTTCAAAAACTAGGCCCCAAACAGCACCTCATGCAAAGATGTCAAAGAGGTGCAATGAGGTAGCTGTATGACTAAGCCAAGCGACACAAACAATTCCCACTGGAATTATACGTCCGAATCACTGGAATTATACGTCCAAATCACTGGAATTAATTGGCAAGTTCACTGTAATTATACGTCCAAATCACTTTAATTAATTGGCAAGATCACTGTAATTAATATTTATACGTCCAAATCACTGTAATTATATGTCCAAATCACTGGTATTAAATGGCAAGATCACTGTAATTATACGTCCAAATCACTGGAATTACTTGGCAAGATCACTGTAATTAATAATTATACGTCCAAATCACTGGAACTATACGTCCAAATCACTGGAATTAATTGGCAAGATCACTGTAATTAATAATTATAGGTCCAAATAACTGGAATTAAATGGCAAAATCTCGCTATCGCCTGCCTAGTGAAGTGGAATCTAGATGGGATTTGGTACCGCGGACACAATACCTCCATCAATTGTCTAAATCCCACTGCACTAATGGCGGATACCGGACGCACGTCTAACACCAACATAAGTGTCAAGGCCCCAGTTATGAGGGCTTCTATCATCCTGTGAAGCTGAACCACTAGTCATGAACATAGGCCAGGGTCTCAGCCGTTCCTTGCCACTCCGTGTCGTAAATGGCATATTGGCAAGTTTATATTTCTCCTCAGACGATTTAAATTTCTTTTTTTTGGGTCTTTTTACTAAACTTTGTTTTTTTGGATTTTACATGCCCTCTACTATCACATTGGGCATCGGCCTTGGCAGATGACGTTGATGGCATTTCATCGTCATGGCTAGTGGCAGCAGTTTCAGCACTAAGAGGAAGTGGTTCTTGATCTTTCCCTATTTTATCCTCCAAATTTTTGTCCTCCATTATTTTTCTGGAGTTATATAACACAATATGTGGCACAGGAATGACTGATGGCTGATGCACAGGACACTACCACTGGTCTGATGCAGGACAACACAGCAACACTGTAAGGGACTTGTTGTTGTTGTTGTTGTTATTATTATTATTATACGTCAGCAGTGGACATATAGCAGCAGCAGCGTATACCACTGTGACTGCCTGGTCACTGGAATGACTGATGGCCAGGACACTACCACTGGTCTGATACAGGACAACACAGCACCACTGAACGGGACTGATACAGCTACACTGGATATACTGTATGGCAGCAGAGGACTGGTCACTGGACTGATGCTGCACAAGACACTACCCCTGGTCTAATGCAGGACAACACAGCACCACTGAAAGGGACTTATACAGCTACACTGGATATATGGCAGCAGAGGACACCACCACTGTGACTGGTCAGTGGACTGATGCTGCACAAGACACTACTCCTGGTCTGATACAAGACAACACAGCAAAAATGCAAGGGACTTATACAGGAGCCAGTAGCACTGGGGACATATAGCAGCAGAGGACACCAACACTGTGACTGGACTACACTGACTACATTGGACTGGACTGAGCAGCACAATACTTTCTCACCCCCACACAGACACTGAGGATGGAAACACGTCCTCTCACTACACTCTCCGAGACTGGAGGGAAAATGGCCGTGACGCGTAGCTCCTTATATGGAATCCAAATCCCGCGAGAATCCGACAGCGGGATGATGACGTTTTGCCTCGCTCGGGTTTCCGAGTCAAGCAGGAAAACCCAAGCCGTGCTCGGAACCGGGTTCAGAGCGTGATGTTCGGTTCTCGGAGACCCATACCCGATCATCTCTAGTTAAAACTAGGGATGGACATTGGAATGCGATGGTTTCGAGCTATCAATGTTTTCGTTTTGCTGGTAGTGTTTCACCATTTGATGGCGGCATTCTGATATCTGTCACCATCAAATGGTACTCATTAGATGATCTTTGGATGGTTGCCCCTGTTCTGTTCTTGGCCGGCCATGCTGCATGGGTATTGTACATGCACAAACAGGGGTTTTATCTGCATGCACAAATCATATAAATGTTTAGTCCATCAAATTATTTTGATTCTATGGTTAGTTACCATCGCTCCGAAAGTTTCAATGGCGGAAGCTCATCCATAATTTGATGGTGGGCTGGGCTTCCATTTCCATCTCTCGACTACACAAAACATACACAACGCGGTTAGGAGCAATTTTGCCAATCAACTTGCTGCTACAGTATGTTTTTGGGCTGTGGAAAGAAATCAGAACACCAAGAACAAGCTCACACAATCACAGATAAATCATACAAACCTCACACTGATTGTGTCCTAGTTGTAATGGTATGCAACCACTATATGTAAACAATGATTGTATAGACAGTCATCTTGTCAACAACTCACCACCATATAAAGGATCACACAGAAAAACATGTTATGTTCGCCTTCCTCCCGCTGGGCATCTTAAAGCCAGTCAGTATGGTGACATATATGTGTGTGTGTGTGTGTGTGTGTGTGTGTGTGTGTGTGTGTGTGTGTTGCTATGCTCACCACCTCCGGGCTCTTCCTGCGTGTGTGTGTGTATATCACTCCTTGTATGTGATTATGTGCTTCCTGCTGCTACCATGTGTGCAGTGTGTGTGCTGCTGCCACCATGTGTGTAGTGTGCTGTATGTAGTGTGTGAACCCTGCTGCTGCCATGTGTGTAGTGTGCTGTATGTAGTGTGTGCCTCCTACTGCCGCCATGTGTGTAGTGTGCTTTATGTAGTGTGTGCCCCCAGCTACCGCCATATGTGTAGTGTGTGCCCCCTGCTGCCGACATGTGTGTAGTAGTTTGTATGTAGTCTGTGCCCCCTTCTGCCTCCATGTGTGTAGTATGCTGTATATAGTATGTGCTTCCTGCTGCCATGTGTGTAGTGTGCTGTATGTAGTGTGTGCTCCTGACGACACCATGTGTGTCGTGTGCTCTATGAGTTTGTGCTTTTTCCTGTGGGGGCCATTGTGTGTCCGTTTATATTTATTTAGGCCAGTGTGTTTTTGTTTTATTTTCCTGTGGGGGGGCCAACATGTTTTTTTTATTGTGTAATGTGTTTAGTCTGTGCATGCATCTGAGTTGCACCACATACATGGTGTTCGTACAGTATTAGACATGTGGTGTTCGAAGTGTATTGCATGTTCCTGGTCAGTTACAGGAAGTTGGCTAATCAGACGCAGATGTAGCATAGTAATGAATGTGTAGCTGATAGTGGCTTGGTACAGAGACGCTGCATTGCCCAAATTGTAAGCCGTTCTCAGATGGATGAGCTGCACCTAGCATAGGACTGGTGAAAGTCTCAATGGTGCGACTGATGGCGGCGTCTAAAGATGCACAAAGCATGATTGCAGAGCCTGCATTCACTGACAGAGGGCATCTCAGTCCTTACACAGTCGGATGCATGGATGTAGACTAGGGAGAGCTGTGTAGCGGTATTAACATGCAGATGCAACAGCAGCAAAAGGAGGCAGCGTCCAGTTGAGAATTAGGCCCACCCTTTTTGCAGACTCCATCCCTCGACAGACCTCACCACCATTAGGGCTGCTTCCATAAATTTCACTGGTTTTCGATCTCAATCTGACCCTGAAGACTGCCTTTGGGGGAGTGGCAGGTGATCAGCTTACTCAGTCTGGAGGATTGGTAATATTTAGCTAATAATGGGAGACCAAAACCTCCACCTGTAGTGCTCTTAAAAGAATATCTCTGTGTATTGGGGTGCCCGGTTATCCCAGATAAATTTACCATTTAGCAATTGGAGGGAGAAGAGGACATGGGGAATAACTGCCACAGGTGGAGTCTGAAAAAGGTACAGAAGTTTGGGGAGGACATTAATTTTAAAAATGGCAATACAGCCAACCCAAGAAATAAAGTCTGGGGGGGGGAGGGGTAATTTGTTTTGTATAGGTTGTTACAAGATTTCATAAGATGGTCACTAAGGTATTTAATGGAATCTAATCGCCAGATGAATGAGAAATTTGCATGAGAGCTAGGGATGACTTCAGAATGTGGAGCTTCTAACCTGTCATGATTTATCTTATAACAGGATAATTGTACATAGAGGGAAAGCTCTTGGAATAGGTTTGGAAGGGAAATCAGGGAATTGGTGAAGGTAAGAAGGACATCATCAGTGAAGAGGGAAAGTTTGTAGGAGGAACCACCAACAGAGATGCCAAAGATATTTGGGTTCGCTCATATCCTCCAGGCCAGGGGCTCAATGATTAGGGGAGAGAGGACACCCCTGCCTGGTGCATTAGAGATAAGAAAGGAGTCAGAAAGAAGGCCCCCAGCAAGAACTGAAATAGAAGGATTATGATAGAGTGCCTTGATGGTCTGGAGAATTTACTGTCAAAGCCAAAACTGAGGAGAGTATTCATCATGAAAGGCAATGAGATTCTATTGAAGGCCTTCTCAGTGTCAAGAGCAAGAGAAGGGAGGGGAGCTTGATAGAATTCACATGATGGATAAGATCTACTGTGCCTCTGTTGTTATTAAGGGCTTGACAAGAGGGTACAAAGCCCAAATGATCTGGATGAATAAGAGTGGGAAGAATGGCGTTTAATCTGTTTGCCAGAATTTTGGCAAAAAGTTTGAGGTCTGTATTTAAAAGGGAGATCGGTTTATAGTTAGTAACCAGTTTGGGGTATTTTCCTGGTTTTGGAATAAAATAGATTTTGGCTCTAGTGGTATCTGGGGGGAAGAAGCTACCCTTGAGGACTTGGTTAAAAGAGTAAGTTAGATGAGGCACCAGTAAACTCTGAAAGGTTTTGTAGTAGGAGAAAGGTAGTCCTTCATGGCCAGAAGCCTTGGATGGTTTCTGTGACTTGAGGGCTCGAGAGACCTCCTCCGCAGATATAGGAAAATTAAGTGTCTCACAAACAGAGGTATCAGTCTGAGGTAGAGCGCAGGAAGATAAGTAATCAGGAAAAGAGGTGGAGGGGGATGGTTTTAGAGGAGCATCTTCTTGAAGGTTGTAAAGATAAGAGTAGTAGTCTTTAAAGAGTGAGTTAATTTTAGAGGGATTATAGTGTAGAGAGCCAGCAGAATCTTTAAGCATTGGGATCACCAGAGTAGCCTTACATGCCTACAAGCATTTAGCAAATAGAGAGTGTTTGCTTTTTTGCTCTTTTCATAGAATCGCCGGTTTAGCCATCAAAGAGATTTTTTCAGAGAGAATGGCATTGAGTGCTGATTTGGCAAAGGTGAGGTCAGGGGCGGATCCAGAAAAAAATTACAGGGGGGGGCACCATAAGGGGCGTGGCTTTGTTGGAATGGGCGTGGCTTCGTTTGAATGGGCGTGGTATTGCAGGAAAAGACTACCTTATACCCCAGTTTTGCAACCTGCACGCCCAGACGTTGGCCACCACAGGAAAGAAAATAATCCTGATTCATGCCCCTTACATTATTTGTCATTTTTCCTCCTTATAGTAATGCCCAGTATACATTATTCCACATACTGCAATGGCCCTTAGACATTATTCCACACACAATAATGCACATGACACAATATGCACACACTGTAATGCCCCAGACACATTATGCCACACACCGTAATGCCTGTGACACATTATGACAGGAATCGCAATGCCCGTTATACATTATGCTACACACTGCACTGCCCCTGATACATTATAGCACATACAATGTCTGTGACACATTATGCCACACACTGCAATGACCTTGAGACATTATACCACAATGCCCGTGATATAGTATACCATACACCGTAATGCCTGTGACACATACCGCAATGCCCGTTATACCCTATGCCACACACCGCAATGCCCGTTATATATTATGCCACACTGCAATGACCCTGAGACATTATACCACATACCACAATGCCCGTGATATAGTATACCACACACCGTAATGCCTGACACATTATGACACACACCGCAATGTCCGTGATACATTATGCCACACACTGCAATGACCCTGAGACATTATACCACATATCACAATGCCAGCGATATAGTATACCATACACCGTAATGCCTGTGACACATTATGACACACACCGCAATGTCCGTGATACATTATGCCACACACCGTAATGCCCATGACACATTAAGTCCTACAGTAAGGCTTCTAATTACTTTTCAAATACCTGCTCGTTGTCAGGGGTTTCATGCACTGGGTGTCATGCTCGTTGCCAGGGGTTTCATGCTCTTGGTTCCATGCACGGTGCCAGGGGTTTTCATGCTCAGGGTGTCATGCTCGTTGCCAGGGGTTTCATGCACTGGGTGTCATGCTCGTTGCCAGGGGTTTCATGCACTGGGTGTCATGCTCGTTGCCAGGGGTTTCATGCACTGGGTGTCATGCTCGTTGCTAGGAGGTAGTCCTTGTTGCTAGGGCTGTGCTCCCAGTGCCACATATGTCCCCAGTGACAGATATTCCCCCACGGTGCCAGGTACTCACATGCCCCCAGTGCCAAATATAGCCCCCCCCATGTGTGCCAGGTACACATATACCCCCAGTGCCAGATATTCCCCGACAGTGCCACATATGCCCCCAGTGCCAGATATCGCCCCCCCCCCAGTGCTATATATGCCCCCAGTGCCACATATGCCCCAGTGCCAGATATTCCCCCCCCAGTGCCACATATGCCCCCAGTGCCAGATATCCCCCCCCCGTGCCACATATGCCCCCAGTGCCAGATATTCCCCCCCAGTGCCATATATGCCCCCAGTGCCAGATATTCCCCCCAGTGCCATATATGTCCCCAGTGCCAGATATTCTCCCCCCCCTCCCTGCCAAATATACCCCCAGTGCCAGATATTCCCCCCCAGTGCGTCCCCCCCCCTTCCTCCGCCGCCACCGCCGCTGCTCCCCCCGCTCCCCTGCTGTTAGGAGGGACACGGAGGGCACAGTGCACGCCTCTCCTGTGTCCCTCCTGTGTCTCCGGCAGCCGCGGGTCACTGTAATAAAGGAAGTGCTCACGAACGGCACTTCCTTCATGAGACCAGCGGCCGCCGGAGACCCAGGAGGGACACAGGAGAGGCGCGCACTGTGCCCTCCGTGTCCCTCCTAACAGCAGGGGAGGAAACGAGACCGCAGACTGACATGCGGACGTTCGTCCGCATGTCAGTCTGCACTAAAAATGACAGGGGGGGCACGTGCCTTGGTGCCCCCCCCTAAATCCGCCACTGGGTGAGGTGTTCATATAGGGTATCTTTAGTGATGCATTTAAGAAGAGACTCCAATTGATAAACCTGGTCTGTGATGCAAAGCTGATCATACTGTATGTCCTCTTATAATGAGCTAATGAGCTTTCTAAACAAGCGGGAAACAACCTGGATTAGAGATATTAAGGGAGAAGTATTCTTTTAAAACTTCTTTGAGTTTTGCCTGAAATTTAGGGAGTTTCAGGAGGGTCTCATTAAGGTGCCAGAATGGTCTGGCAATCGGAGTATCAAAGACGTCAACAAAGGGTGTTACTATGGAAAGATTAGACCAGGAGTTAGGAATAGTAGATGCATCAGAGAGATGGGTGGATATAGGGAGACTACAGAAGAAAAAAATTATTCTAGAGTAGGTATGGTGAGGGTTGTAATAGATTGTGTAGATCTGACAAAAGGGGTTAGGAGAGCTCCAAGTATCACAAAGTCCAGCAACTGTTATGTGTTTATTGTGGGATCTGGAGACAGAATTAGAGAGTGGGTGGTGCCAAGGAAGAGACATGCCTAAAATCTGATTTGGAACAGAGTTGAAATCGCCTCCAAGGAAAAAGTGACCAATATGACGTTTATGCAAAATATAAAAAGTTGTAGAAATGTTGTTGGCCTGTTGTGGGGGCATAAACCGTAGTTATAGTGACCTCCATATGCTCCAGCCTGCCCACCAGGATGATATGCTGATGACCGTCCACATCAGTATAGACCGAGTCTTGTGTAAAAGGTAATTTGTTATAGAGGAGGATAGCTACTCCATTATGCTTGGATGTGATAAGCACCTGGAGAGCAGGTTAGAGTGACCAGGTGTACGAAAGTGTGGCTTCTGCAGAAGTACTATAGGGGTAATTCAGAGTTGATCGTAGATGTGCTAAATTTAGCACATCTACAATAATTTACTCTGACATGTGGGGTGATGCCCACCACAGGGCTAGTCCGCCCTGCATGTCAGGCCCTGCCACCACCACCCCCTGCACAGGTACAAAAGCATTGCACGGCGGCGACGCTCCTGTACCTGCCAAGTAGCTCCCTACCTCCGCAGATCCTGCGCTCTGGCAGGGAGCTAACCGCCGCATTCTGGGTTGCAGCGGCTGTGTCTGATGTCATGCAGCCACCGTGGCCCACCCCCCCAAAGGTCTGGACACGCCTCCGTTGTCCGGACCACGCCCCACCAATGGCGTTCTAATGCCATTGGCACGCCCCCTCTCGCCCCGCGACCGCCTCTGCCTCTCAATCCCGGGGTGCGCACTCGCAGTGCGGCCGCTGTGTGTGCGCACTCCACAATGTAATTCAGACTGCTATCCAGTCTGAATTACCCCCTATATCAGTTCTTATTACCCCCTGTCACAACTGAGGGCCTGAGCTGACGGGAGGCAGCCTCAGTTGTAGGGGCTGAGATGTAACGGAACCTGGGAGGTTGTATCAGACCCCTAGACATGTAAGTAACATGTAGAATAACTGCCCGAAGGCGTGACCACGACAACCAGGATAAAAGTCAATGATGTTTATTATGACAAACTCCGTAACACAGCAGCAGTAAAGGAAACATAAAAGTCAACAGAGGATAAATACAATTCCTGGGTACTACAGGGTGGCAAGGGCCACAGGCACTGGTAGGGTGAGACAGTTCTTATAATCTTCTATTTGGAAAGTCCTTACCAGACCTGACTGTAGCAATGGAGAGAACCCAGGATCGTACCAGCTGGTGTTCCAGGAAAGGCTGGGTTGCTGAAGATAAAACGGCTGCTGTGGATACTGGCTGGAACCAGACTGTTGTTGGTACGGAGTGGATACTGGCTGGAACCAGTTAAATAATAAACGAACTTGAGAGCGATGAAATAATAATGAAGTTTGGAGTTTGAGAGCGGTGAAATAATAATACCGGTGGAGAGTGGTAAACTGCAGAAAGGACACCGGCCCTTTAAGAGAAGCTGTACACTGCTGGAAGCTGGGCTGGAAGCAGGTGATTGATGAAGTTTGGAGTTTGAGAGCGGTGAAATAATAATGCCGGTGGAGAGTGGTAAACTGCAGAAAGGACACCGGCCCTTTAAGAGAAGCTGTACACTGCTGGAAGCTGGGCTGGAAGCAGGTGATTGTTGTAACTGGAAACAGGTGAGTCCAGAATGGATCGGAGAGTCAGGCTACACCGCAGATGGAATGCTGGTGCGGGTCTCTATAGCAGAAGTCTGGAGACAGGAGCTGGAACCTGGAAGACAACCACAGGAGAGAGACAAACTGGAACTAGGTTAGACAACCAAAGCACTGACGCCTTCCTTGCTCAGGCACAGCTTACTTATACCTGCAGCAAGGAAGGGGTTGGCTAGGCAATTATGCAAATCAACAATACAGACAGCAGATTGGTGGAAATGCTCAGATGACAAAATCCAAGATGGCTGCGCCCATGCAGACACTTGGAGGGAAGTTTGGTTTGTAATCCATGTGAGAATTGAAACAGTAATGGCGACGCCGGCCACAGGAGACGCCAGACTGACAAGCGCACATTTAACCACGCGGGCACAGCTGAGGCCGCGGCTGATGAAATCACCACTCTGACATTCTGCATGTGGAAACTCAGGAACAGCGGGATCCGGTCCTGGAACGCTGAGCCAGCCTTAGGAGGCATCTGAAGGGTAAGTAATGGCGTCCAGATACCCGGATCGTGACAGCACCCCCCCCTTTAGGAGTGGCCCCAGGACACTTCTTATGCTTTAAAGGAAACTTTGCGTGGAAATTTCGGACCAAGGCAGGAGCATGGACGTCTGAGGCATTGGTCCAAGAGCGTTCTTCAGGACCATAGCCCTTCCAGTCAATGAGGTATTGTAACTGACCGTAACGGAAACGTGAGTCCAAAATCTTAGCCACCTCGTACTCGACTCCCCGTTGAGTCTGAACTTTGGGAGCTGGAGGAAGTGCGGAATGAAACCGATTCAGGATCAGCGGTTTCAACAAAGAAACATGAAATGTCTTGGGTATTTTCAAGAAGGATGGTAACTGTAACCTGTAGGCAACAGGATTGATGACTTGTTCAATCTTGAAGGGTCCGATGTAGCGAGGTGCAAATTTCATGCTGGGAACTCTCAACCTCAAATTCTTCGTGGACAGCCACACACGATCACCCACCTTGAGGGCAGGAACCGCTCTACGCTTTCTATCGGCAAACTTCTTATACCTGAATGAGGCTTTAAGCAGGGCTGCGCGGACGTTCCTCCAGTTATTTGAAAACTGACGCAAGGTGACATCCACTGCTGGAACAGAAGTTGCGGGAAGCGGTTGGAATTCTGGGACTTTAGGGTGGAATCCATAATTAATGAAGAATGGTGTAGAAGAAGATGAGGAATGGTATTGATTGTTGTGGCTGAACTCGGCCCAAGGAAGGAGTTGAACCCAGTCATCTTGAGAGGAAGACACATATATACGGAGGAAGGCCTCCAAGTCCTGATTCACCCTCTCGGTTTGACCATTGGTCTGAGGATGGTAAGCTGTGGAAAACTTTAACTTGACTTGGAGGGCTTGACACAAACTTCGCCAAAATTTGGCTACAAATTGTACTCCACGATCCGAGATGATCTCTTCAGGAAGACCGTGAAGTCGGAAGATCTCTTGTATAAACACTTGAGCCAACTTGGAAGCTGACGGAAGACCGGTGAGAGGGATGAAATGTGCCATCTTGGTGAACCGGTCAACTACCACCCAGATGGTATTAAACTTGTTGCAGATAGGTAGATCGGAAACAAAGTCCATCGACAAATGGGTCCAAGGTCGACGGGGAACAGATAATGGAACCAGTTGCCCCGCAGGCGACTGGCGGGAGACTTTGTGTTGGGCACACTTTGGGCAGGAGGCAATAAATTCCATAACGTCCTTCTTCAGAGTTGGCCACCAGTAGGACCTAGAAATAAATTCAAGGGTTTTCTGAATGCCAGTATGTCCAGCAAAACGGGAAGCATGGGCCCAATGCATGAGCTTCTTCCTTAGAACTGGCTTAACAAAACTTTTCCCTGGTGGAGGCGTAGAGTCCATCCCTACCGTGGAGAATGCCAACGGATTAATAATAGGATGCTTGTCTGCAGACTCGGACTCATTTTCTTGCTCCCATGAGCGGGAAAGGGCATCGGCCTTACGATTCTGAGAACCCGGACAGAACTGGAGTTTAAAGTCAAACCTAGAGAAGAAAAGTGCCCATCTGGCCTGACGAGGATTCAGACATTGTGCGCCTTTGAGATATAAAAGATTTTTGTGGTCGGTAAGAATGGTGATTGAGTGGGAAGCTCCCTCCAACAGGTATCTCCACTCCTCCAGAGCGAGCTTGATGGCTAGCAACTCCTGATCGCCAATGGCATAGTTGCGCTCAGCTGGGGAGAACTTCCGGGAGAAGAAACTGCAAGGATGTAGATGTCCATCTTTGGCCCTCTGGGATAACACTGCTCCTACTCCAACGGAGGAGGCATCTACCTCTAAGATAAAAGGAGAGTCGGTGTCGGGCTGTTTCAGAACTGGTGCAGAGATGAACCGTTGCTTCAGAAGGTGAAAGGCCTGTGTAGCTTCCTCGGACCACTTGGACGGATTAGCACCTTTCTTGGTTAATGCAGTGATAGGCGCCACAATGGTGGAAAAGTCTCGTATAAATTTTCTATAATAATTGGCGAACCCTAAGAACCTCTGGACCCCTTTGAGGCTTAAGGGTATAGGCCAATTCTGGATTGCTTGGAGTTTCTCAGGATCCATCTCTAGTCCGGAACCGGACACAATGTAACCTAGAAACGGAATGGTTTTAACTTCAAACACACACTTCTCCAATTTACAATAGAGGTGATTGACACGGAGACGGGAAAGAACCTCTTTTACCCAGAAACGATGATCTTTGAGATTATTAGCAAAGATGAGGATGTCGTCTAGATAAACCACGACATGGCGGTACAAGATGTCCCTGAAAATCTCATTCACGAAGTGCTGGAAGACTGCTGGAGCATTGCTCAATCCGAAGGGCATGACGAGGTACTCATAATGTCCGTCACGGGTGTTAAAGGCGGTCTTCCACTCGTCACCCTCACGGATTCGGATGAGATTGTAGGCACCCCTCAAGTCCAGCTTTGTGAAAATAGTTGCACCACTAACTCTATCAAAGAGCTCGGTAATCAGGGGTAAAGGGTATCGGTTCTTGACGGTAATGTCGTTCAGACCTCTGTAGTCGATGCACGGACGCAGACCACCGTCTTTCTTCTTAACGAAGAAGAAGCCTGCGCCGGCTGGAGAAGAAGATGGTCGGATGAAACCCTTCGCCAGGTTCTCTTTGATGTACTCTTCCATGGAGTGTGTCTCAGGCAGAGACAACGGATAAGTTCGGCCTCGCGGTGGAACCTTCCCTGGAATGAGGTCGATTGGGCAGTCCCATTCTCTATGAGGAGGAAGGATATCAGCAGAGGCTTTACTGAACACGTCCGTGAAGTCTTGATATGGAGGAGGCGGAACATCAGATGACCTGGGGAAGGAAGAACAAACAGGAAGAACTTTGGCTAAACAAGTCTCAGCACAGGAGGGACCCCATGCCAGTATTTGCGTAGTTGTCCAGTCAATTGATGGGTTGTGGAGACGGAGCCATGGAAGGCCTAAAACCACTGGATGTGTGGCTCTTAGAATCACTAAAAAAGAAATATACTCAGAATGAAGAACTCCCACTCTCAGACGAACTGGAAGAGTCCTTAAGGAAATGACTGCGTCAAAAATCTTGCTGCCATCCACGGCAGTCAAAGAGATGGACGAGCACAGTCTCTCTGTGGGTAGGGACCACCGTTTAACATAAGCTTCGGTTATGAAACTCCCAGCTGCTCCGGAATCAAGGAGGGCAATGACGTTCCTGTAACGTTGAGCAATTTGGAGCGACACTGGGAGGTTACAGTCATGAGGAGATGGAGAGGAGATCATTACTCCTAGCCGGCCCTCTCCTTGGCGAGCTAGGATCTGGAGTTTCCCGGACGTTTGGGACAGGCATTGATAGTGTGCGACGGAGCTGCACAGTAGAGACAGAGAGACTCAGAGAGACGTCTTCGGCGCTCAGCGGGAGATAGACGAGAACGACTAATTTGCATAGGCTCATCCTTGGATGGAGATGGTTGACGAGGAGGAGGAGCAGAAGATTTAGGAGTAGATGATCTTCCTCGCTCAGTTGCTCTCTCTCTGAAACGTAGATCAACCTTCGTGCAAAGAGAAATTAGCTCATCCAACTTAGAGGGCAAGTCTCTGGTAGCTAACTCATCCTTGATGCGTTCTGATAAGCCATGCCAGAATGCAGCATACAGGGCCTCGTCGTTCCATGCCAGTTCGGATGCCAGGATTTTAAACTGTATAAGATACTGTCCCACAGTACGTGTTCCCTGGCGTAAACGGAGAATCTCAGATGAAGCAGATGTTATCCGGCCTGGCTCGTCGAAGATGCGCCTGAATGTAGCTACAAAGTCAGTATAGGAGGATAGCAGGGGATCAGACTTCTCCCATAAAGGTGATGCCCAGTCAAGGGCTGAGCCACTGAGAAGGGAGATGATATAGGCAATTTTGGTACGGTCACTGAAGAAATTGCCAGGTAGAAGCTCAAAGTGGATTTCACATTGATTGAGAAATCCCCTGCAGAACCTTGGAGATCCATCAAATTTTGCTGGCGTTGGAAGATGAAGATGTGGACTGGAAATGGGTAAGGTGGGTGGGGTTACAGCTGGTGTCACTGTAGTGGACGCACCGGACGTGCCAGGTCCACGGAGGGTCGTTTGAATCCCATCCAGCCGTGTAGAGAGATCCTGGAGACAGCGGATGATGTGGCCCTGTGCAGCCTCCTGATGTTCAAGTCGGGCTGCCAGTTCTTGCATTGGCCTGGCCGCTTGATCCTGGTCTCCGGCTGGATTCATTAGGTCAGTGCTTACTGTCACAACTGAGGGCCTGAGCTGACGGGAGGCAGCCTCAGTTGTAGGGGCTGAGATGTAACGGAACCTGGGAGGTTGTATCAGACCCCTAGACATGTAAGTAACATGTAGAATAACTGCCCGAAGGCGTGACCACGACAACCAGGATAAAAGTCAATGATGTTTATTATGACAAACTCCGTAACACAGCAGCAGTAAAGGAAACATAAAAGTCAACAGAGGATAAATACAATTCCTGGGTACTACAGGGTGGCAAGGGCCACAGGCACTGGTAGGGTGAGACAGTTCTTATAATCTTCTAGTTGGAAAGTCCTTACCAGACCTGACTGTAGCAATGGAGAGAACCCAGGATCGTACCAGCTGGTGTTCCAGGAAAGGCTGGGTTGCTGAAGATAAAACGGCTGCTGTGGATACTGGCTGGAACCAGACTGTTGTTGGTACGGAGTGGATACTGGCTGGAACCAGATAAATAATAAACGAACTTGAGAGCGATGAAATAATAATGAAGTTTGGAGTTTGAGAGCGGTGAAATAATAATACCGGTGGAGAGTGGTAAACTGCAGAAAGGACACCGGCCCTTTAAGAGAAACTGTACACTGCTGGAAGCTGGGCTGGAAGCAGGTGATTGATGAAGTTTGGAGTTTGAGAGCGGTGAAATAATAATACCGGTGGAGAGTGGTAAACTGCAGAAAGGACACCGGCCCTTTAAGAGAAGCTGTACACTGCTGGAAGCTGGGCTGGAAGCAGGTGATTGTTGTAACTGGAAACAGGTGAGTCCAGAATGGATCGGAGAGTCAGGCTACACCGCAGATGGAATGCTGGTGCGGGTCTCTATAGCAGAAGTCTGGAGACAGGAGCTGGAACCTGGAAGACAACCACAGGAGAGAGACAAACTGGAACTAGGTTAGACAACCAAAGCACTGACGCCTTCCTTGCTCAGGCACAGCTTACTTATACCTGCAGCAAGGAAGGGGTTGGCTAGGCAATTATGCAAATCAACAATACAGACAGCAGATTGGTGGAAATGCTCAGATGACAAAATCCAAGATGGCTGCGCCCATGCAGACACTTGGAGGGAAGTTTGGTTTGTAATCCATGTGAGAATTGAAACAGTAATGGCGACGCCGGCCACAGGAGACAGGAGACGCCAGACTGACAAGCGCACATTTAACCACGCGGGCACAGCTGAGGCCGCGGCTGATGAAATCACCACTCTGACATTCTGCATGTGGAAACTCAGGAACAGCGGGATCCGGTCCTGGAACGCTGAGCCAGCCTTAGGAGGCATCTGAAGGGTAAGTAATGGCGTCCAGATACCCGGATCGTGACACCCCCTATATCGGCTCTTATATGTTCATTGAGGCTATAGTCAAAGACAATGTTAAGAGATTTTGGTCTAAGTGATAGGTAGAGGGAAGATAAGAGCAGGAACCCCAGAGAGGAAAGAGAAAGAAAAGAAAGAAGAGAGGGAAAGTAAAAAGAGAGAAAAAAGGGTTTGGGCACAAAAACCCTACCTACAGAGAGGAGGGGAATGTACACAGGGTTTGGGACTCAGTCTTCCGGGGAGGTGTAAGCCAAAAGGCCTATAACACCTCTAGGAAAAAAGGGCAAACAATGGAAAATATGCATACAGAGACAGTATTATTAAAAGGGATAAATGTCCTAGCAAGGCGGTAATAATGAAAGGAGAAAACTAAATAAAAAAGAAAGGGAAGGAAAAGTCTGTAGTAACATCAAACGGGTGTAGGGGCAAAAGAGAGTAGTGCGAAAGAAAAAATAGATACACAAAAGAGTATAATAAACAAAAAAGGGGTAAAGGGGCAATAACTTAAAAAGATGGAAAAAAAAGTGGGTAGGGGAATTGATGATGTCACAATAGAATATATATACGTTATGGTAAGAACTTACCGTTGATAACGGTATTTCTCCTATGTCCACAGGTTTCCCCAGGATAACATTGGGATATGATGGAGCGACAGCGGATTGGCACCAAACGATCACAAGCTTTCTGGCCTCCCAGGATGCAACGGGCTCGTCCATATAATCCCGCCCACCGACTCAGTCAAATCAGTTGTTTCCAAAGCATTTAGGCAGGAGCATTATGTAGAACCCTATTCAGGCGAGAAGAACACACATGCACACCCTTCCATGCAAGAGGGAAGGGGTTAGTGAATATAAAGATTCTGAAATCAGGTGCGTCAGGGTGGGATCCCTGTGGAAACCTGTGGACATAGGAGAAATACAGTTATCAACGGTAAGTTCTTACCATAACGTATATTTCTCCGGCAGGGTCCACAGGTTATCCACAGGATAACAATGGGACTTCCCAAAGCAATTTTTAGTGGTGGGGACGCTCCTGATTAGGCAGGAGAACCTTTTGCCCGAATTCAGCGTCATGAGAGGCAAAGGTATCCAAGGCATAATGTCTAATGAAAGTGTTAATGGAAGACCATGTGGCCGCCTTACATATCTGTTCTGCTGAAGCACCATGTTGTGCTGCCCATGAAGGACCTAATATACGTGTAGAGTGAGCAGAGACATTAGCCGGAACAGGGAGATCAGCTCGAGAGTATGCTTCTGAAATCGTCATTCGAAGCCATCTTGCTAGCATCTGTTTAGTAACAGAATGAAGAGAGAATCTGTCTTTCTGATGGCACTGGTACAATCCACGTAGATTCTTAATGCACGGACTACATCCAGCGACGCTTCTCCCACAAAAAGTCCCGATACCTGAAAAGCCGGGACTTCAATTTCTTCATTAAGGTGAAACTTAGATACCACCTTAGGAAGATAACCAGACCAAGTTCTGAGAACTGCTTTATCTGGATAAAAAATCAGAAAAGGAGATTTACATGACAACGCTCCTAAATCTGATACTCTTCTAGCTGATGTCATAGTCAGTAGAAAGAGTCAGGGGCGGATCCAGAAAAAAATTACAGGGGGGGGGGGCACCATAAGGGGCGTGGCTTTGTTGGAATGGGCGTGGCTTCATTTGAATGGGCGTGGTATTGCAGGAAAAGACTACCTTATACCCCAGTTTTGCAACCTGCACGCCCAGACGTTGGCCACCACAGGAAAGAAAATAATCCTGATTCATGCCCCTTACATTATTTGTCATTTTTCCTCCTTATAGTAATGCCCAGTATACATTATTCCACATACTGCAATGGCCCTTAGACATTATTCCACACACAATAATGCACATGACACAATATGCACACACTGTAATGCCCCAGACACATTATGCCACACACCGTAATGCCTGTGACACATATTGACAGGAATCGCAATGCCCGTTATACATTATGCTACACACTGCACTGCCCCTGATACATTATAGCACATACAATGTCTGTGACACATTATGCCACACACTGCAATGACCTTGAGACATTATACCACAATGCCCGTGATATAGTATACCATACACCGTAATGCCTGTGACACATACCGCAATGCCCGTTATACCCTATGCCACACACCGCAATGCCCGTTATATATTATGCCACACTGCAATGACCCTGAGACATTATACCACATACCACAATGCCCGTGATATAGTATACCACACACCGTAATGCCTGACACATTATGACACACACCGCAATGTCCGTGATACATTATGCCACACACTGCAATGACCCTGAGACATTATACCACATATCACAATGCCAGCGATATAGTATACCATACACCGTAATGCCTGTGACACATTATGACACACACCGCAATGTCCGTGATATATTATGCCACACACCGTAATGCCCATGACACATTAAGTCCTACAGTAAGGCTTCTAATTACTTTTCAAATACCTGCTCGTTGTCAGGGGTTTCATGCACTGGGTGTCATGCTCGTTGCCAGGGGTTTCATGCTCTTGGTTCCATGCACGGTGCCAGGGGTTTTCATGCTCAGGGTGTCATGCTCGTTGCCAGGGGTTTCATGCACTGGGTGTCATGCTCGTTGCCAGGGGTTTCATGCACTGGGTGTCATGCTCGTTGCCAGGGGTTTCATGCACTGGGTGTCATGCTCGTTGCTAGGAGGTAGTCCTTGTTGCTAGGGCTGTGCTCCCAGTGCCACATATGTCCCCAGTGACAGATATTCCCCCACGGTGCCAGGTACTCACATGCCCCCAGTGCCAAATATAGCCCCCCCCATGTGTGCCAGGTACACATATACCCCCAGTGCCAGATATTCCCCGACAGTGCCACATATGCCCCCAGTGCCAGATATCGCCCCCCCCCCAGTGCTATATATGCCCCCAGTGCCACATATGCCCCAGTGCCAGATATTCCCCCCCCAGTGCCACATATGCCCCCAGTGCCAGATATCCCCCCCCCCAGTGCCACATATGCCCCCAGTGCCAGATATTCCCCCCCAGTGCCATATATGCCCCCAGTGCCAGATATTCCCCCCAGTGCCATATATGTCCCCAGTGCCAGATATTCTCCCCCCCCCTCCCTGCCAAATATACCCCCAGTGCCAGATATTCCCCCCCAGTGCGTCCCCCCCCCCTTCCTCCGCCGCCGCCGCCGCTGCTCCCCCCGCTCCCCTGCTGTTAGGAGGGACACGGAGGGCACAGTGCACGCCTCTCCTGTGTCCCTCCTGTGTCTCCGGCGGCCGCGGGTCACTGTAATAAAGGAAGTGCTCACGAACGGCACTTCCTTCATGAGACCAGCGGCCGCCGGAGACCCAGGAGGGACACAGGAGAGGCGCGCACTGTGCCCTCCGTGTCCCTCCTAACAGCGGGGGAGGAAACGAGACCGCAGACTGACATGCGGACGTTCGTCCGCATGTCAGTCTGCACTAAAAATGACAGGGGGGGCACGTGCCTTGGTGCCCCCCCCTAAATCCGCCACTGGAAAGAGTACTTTATCTGTCAACCATTTAAGATCCACTTTCTTAAGTGGTTCAAACGGAGCCCCTTGAAGGGCTTTAAGGACCAGACTTAGATCCCAAGGTACTGCAGGAGGAACAAAAGGTGGTTGAATGCGCAGCATTCCCTGGAAAAAAGTACGCACATCCTGTAAAGTGGCAATTTTCTTTTGAAACCATACAGTCAATGCTGAAACTTGAACTCTCAAGGAAGCCACCTTCAAACCCTTATCCATTCCTGCCTGAAGGAAATCTAAGATTCTGGATACTCTGAAAGATCTTTTATCCATATTTCTTTCACTGCACCAATGAATATAGGCTTGCCATATTCGGTGATAAATGCGAACAGAGGAGGGCTTCCTTGCTCTGAGCATTGTTTAAATTACCTGTTGTGAAAAACCTCTTGACTTTAGGATAGAGGTTTCAACAGCCACGCCGTCAAAGACAGCCGATCCAGATGCCTGCGATAACAAGGACCCTGCATTAGCAGATCTAGACGTTGAGGGCGCAAAATTGGAGCATCCATCGACATCCTCTGTAGATCTATGTACCAATGCCTTCTGGGCCAAGCCAGAGCTATTAGAATCAAGGCACCCTTTGCTTGCTTTATTTTCCTCACCACCCTGGGTAGCAGGGAGATTGGAGGAAACAGATATGCCAGATGAAAGTCCCATTTCACTGACAGTGCGTCCACAAGGATCGCTCCGGGGTCTTTTGTTCTTGACCTGTATGCCGGAACTTTGTTGTTCAGACTGGATGCCATGAGATCTATCTCTGGCAACCCCCACTTGTCTACTAGAGTCTGAAATACTTCCGGATGTAGAGCCCATTCAGTTGCTCGAATGGTGTGTCGACTGAGAAAGTCCACTACCCAGTTTAGGACTCCTGGAACGAACACTGCGTATATTGCTGTAAGATGGAGTTCTGCCCACTTTAGTATATGACTTACCTTCTTCATTGCTCTTTGGCTGCGAGTTCCTCCCTGATGGTTGAGGTATGCTACTGCCGTTGCATTGTCCGAGTGGATCTGCACTGGTTTTCCTTGCAGAATGTCCTTTGCCTGAATCAGTGCCATGTATATGGCCTGGAGTTCCAACAGGTTTATTGGCAGGCAACTTTCTTCTGTGGTCCATAGTCCCTGGAACCAAATATTTCCGGACACTGCTCACCAGCCCTTAAGACTGGCATCCGTTGTCAGGATCTCCCAATCTGATATCCAAAAGGGTCTCCCCTTGTCTAGATGGGATATCTGTAGCTACCAGGCTAATGACCTTTTTACCTTTACTGGAAGTACCGTCATTTGTTTCTTTATTGTCTGATGTACTCCATTCCATCTGGTCAGAATCAGATGTTGCAAAGGTCTTGAGTGGAATTGTGCATACTCCACCATGTCGAATGTTGACACTATCAACCCCATCACTCGCATTGCCGTGTGATATTGTTTGACTGTGCAACAATTCCAGAGTCATTAACTGCACCTTGGATATCTTTTCCACAAGTAAAAATATTTTCTGCAGATTTGAAAAACAGCCCCTAAGTGAATCATCCGTTGTGACGGAATCAGAGACGACTTTGCCCAATTTATGAGCCATCCGTGTTTCTGTAGACAAGTTATTGTCTGTTGGAGATGGCTCAAGAGCAATTCCTGGGATTGTGCCAGGATTAAAAGATCGTCGAGGTATGGGAAAATCCTTATCCCCTGTTTGCGGAGATAAGCAGCCATAACCACCATGATCTTGGTAAATACTCTGGGGGCTGTGGCTAACCCAAAGGGTAATGCCTGGAATTGAATATGTTGCTGGAGGATAGCAAACCTGAGGTAACAGATGGGACAATGCTATCGGCACATGCAGGTAAACATCCTGTATATCCAGAGACACCATGTAATCCCCTGGTTCCATGGCCAAAATTATGGAGCGTAATGTCTCCATGTGGAACCTTGGAACTCAAATGTATTTGTTTAACATTTTGAGATTGAGGATGGGCCGAAATGACCCATTTGGCTTGTGGACCAAAAATAGGTTGGAGTAAAAACCCTGCCCCCGTTGTGCCGGGGGTACTGGAATAATTACCCCGGACTGAAGCATTTTCTGAACTGGTCTTGCAGGGCTCTGGCCTTCGGCTCTATATGAGACGGGCTGGTGCAAAAAAATCTTCGAGGAGGCTGCTTCTTGAAAGGGAAAATATAACCCAGAGATACCACTTCTTGCACCCAAGCGTCTTTTGTTGACTGCTTCCATATGTGTGCAAACTGAAGAAGACGGCCCCCTACCTTGGAGTCCCCCAGGTGGAGGCTCGCACCATCAAGCTGAAGGTTTCTGTTCTGGTTTGGAAGCTGGCCCTCTAGTGGCCCATTGCTTCTTTGCTTTACCAGACTTATTGTACTGGGTTTGCTTCGATTCATTATTACCTTTTTTTTACCTTGCCACCGAAATGGCCGAAATCCCGAACCCTTAGGCTTAGGTTTATAACTGGAAGGAAACCTGACCTTCTTGGATTCAGCTTCTGAATCCAGAATATCTGTCAGTTCCTTACCAAAAAGAATGTTCCCAACAAAAGGCAACGCTTCCAGAACCTTTTGGGATTCTGAATCAGCTTTCCATGTACGTAGCCAAATTGCTCTGCGAGCAGGTACCATTAAGGCTGATGCTTTAGAAGCAATCGTACTCATATCCATTGCTGCTTCTTCTATGAATAACGCAGCCTGTTTCATATGGGCTATATGGGACTCCGGCTCCCTAGTAGGTGCTGAGAGCCCATTTTCCAGTTCTTCAGCCCATTCAGCTACCGCTTTTGCCATCCAGGCTGAGGCCATAGCTGGCCTTATGACTGCCCCTGACAGAGAAAATATGTTTTTCAAAAAACCATCAACTCTTCTGTCTGTGACATCATTTAATGCCGTATATGGCAAAAGCAAAATAGATTTCCACACTAATTGAATGACGTGCATATCTACGTTAGGAGGCACTTCTCTTTTTAAACAATCCCCAGTTCGAAAAGGGTAGTAAGAATCCCATTTTTTTGGAATTCTGTATTTCCTATTGGGAAGCTTCCTCCATAATTTCCGTCAGTTCCTCTCACCCTGGAAACTCAACCCTAACTGTTTTGGGACGTTTAAACACAGGTGCCTTAGTTTTAATTACTGGCTCAGCTGAATCCTCTAGAGACGGAATAGCCTTCATTGCTCCAATTAACTCAGCTATATCCTCTGAGCTGAAACCCTCCATTTGTTCTTCATATGGTGAAGTAGCGTATATGGAGTCATCATCTGTTGTATCATCCTGTGTAGCCTGTGAATTTGATTATATATTTACCTTTGGTTTATCAGCTTTTTGATTTGTAGACGCTGTAGGGACTATACCATAAGATGGGAGCTGCATGTATGGGTTAATAGTGTACCCTATTCCTGAGGTTGAAGCTGCAGGAACCAACCTGTCAGCTATACTGGATAAGGTTTGTGCAAACACGGCCCAAGGTGGATCTACTTGTCGCTGAACAGGGATCTGCCTTGCAATCTGCTGAAACGCAAAACAATTTGCACATAACCCATCGTGTCCCAGATTTTGAGTTAATAACCCCACCTTACAGGATAAACATGTTATGAGTGTTGGTATTACTGTTAATGTAACCTCGTCACCTTTGCCGCTCTTAGACATGATAAACAATCAGCTTTTTCACAGTATACTACACATTCTGTGACTGAAAACACTTTACATGTATAAAAGTGATATCAATCTGACCTCAAACCCAAGCACCAGCATTGAGGTTCAGAAGAAAACACTGACAAACATATATAAAGTAAGCAATCACACTAGCAGTCAGTCACATGTTATATATTAGTCATATGAACATATCAACTACGAACACATTTCAAGTATGTAGGAGTACATCTACTGTATTCTGTTCTATACAGTTATTTTAATGTATTCAGACGCAATTGCGGAGAAAACCACAGTATTGTACATAAACTCATATGCAATAGGCACTAAACTTAACTATTCGTACTGCCAAAAAGTAGATAGAAATTTAGTGCTGTATAACCCTTACTCTGTACAGTGGGATACAGGGAGACACCCCACTTCCAGGATCGATCAATACGTTAGCAAACGCTGAGTGGATCCAGACGCTACTATTGTACACTGCCGCTCCGGTAACTTTTAGTGGACACAGACGCTCAGTGAACGTTAGTGCATGCAGACGCTCATGTCTGCGACTTGGTCTCTTAACGGTAAACTTTAGTGTATACAGATGCAGCGGCCTATGCTGCGACCGAGTCCCCTCGTGGTAGCGTCTGAGACGGAAGTGAGGCAATCAGTTCATGGCGGGAGACGCACGGTAACTGGTCATGAACTGGGGGGAGGGGTGACCAGGAGAGCATCTGACTCCCCACTTCTGACATCAACCCTCGGGATCGCAGCCTCAAACTAATCCTGGCGCCTTATGATCCCTAAAGCCTAGCGCTGGAGCACCCGTGGTCGTGGCGCGCCAGCTACTGTTTGGTAGTCTCCTCCCAAAACAGTGCGGCTGTGTCCGTATTCCCCTTCTAAGCGGAACCGATGACTTACCTTCTCCCCTTGCTCCGGCCACAGCCTGTTAACGTCTGCTGGACCTGCTAGTTTCATCCGACACAGACGCCTGTCGAGACAGCACTTGTACCGTGGGTAAGCGTTGTTGCGACCCGGCGGAGAGTTGTTGGAGCGACTCTTTCCAATATGCGTGTAAGACGCTGTTAGTAAAGATCACTCAAAAAACATAGTAAGACTATAAAAATAAATTAAATAAAGCTTAGTGCTGCCAAAAAGCAGCAGCCCTGTGACCATGGTCCGGCTCCTGCCGCACCAAACAAAAAACTAATTTGACTGAATCGGTGGGCGGGATTATATGTACGAGCCCATTGCATCCTGGGAGGCCAGAAAGCTGGTGATCGTTTGGTGCTAATCCGCTGTCGCTCCATCATATCCCAATGTTATCCTGTGGATAACCTGTGGACCCTGACGGAGAAAAATGAGTTATAAATGAGTTATAAAAATGAGGTTGTGCACATAAAAAGAGTACAGCTGGAGGCGATATATAATGGACAAACTCCTAGGGAGCAGTAAGAGCATATGATATAAAGTGATGTTACCAGAGGGCAGAAGAGGGGGTCATATTTAGGGTAGAAAGCAGTTTTTAAAAAGGGGAAGGCAATAAGAGAGGTGTCTGTTATGCTTCAACACAATATGCCCCAAAACTAGAACAGACTTATATAATCGTAAGCCAGGGCCGTAACTGTGTGTGCAAATGGTGCCTTGCCCACTGCACATAACGTAACCTTTGAAATCCCACAGAGTGACTGCTAGTGTATGTGCCTGCGCTGTACACTGTCTACCACGTGCGCACCGACCCCGCTCCCCTCTAACCTGTAACAGGGAGGTAACCGGTAGTCCTATATCAGGTAGCACTGCTGCTCCCTGCCCAAGCGCAGGCAGAGGGAGGGCGATCCCACACCCCCTCCTCAGCTGCCATCAGTCACCACTCTGCTGTCACTGCCACAGCATCGGGAGCTGCCATCTGAGCAGCCGCCGCCCTGGCGCAAGAGCCCAGATGCGAGCCTGAAGCCATGCCCTGCACAGAGCCTGAGTGATCCGAGTTCTGCAGCAGGCCGGGCATGTAGAGCAGCACAGCCTGTCTGCGTGACCTCACCCTGCAGCCACACTGCTGCCTGGACCACAGCCCTCTTCCACAGGCAGATGATGGGGAAAGGGATGACCTCATCCATCTCTCTTCCTGTCTCTATCACTACTATCAGTGCAGGGATGCAAAAAATAAAAACACGGAGGAGGGGTTGCAGTGAGGCGGTTGTGCTGGTGGGGAGAGGTGAAAGGAGGACCTCTACCTGAGGTGTGTATAAGGATCTCTACCTGGCATAATGTGTATAAAGTGCTTTACCTGGCGTAATGTGTATAAAGGGCTATACCTGGCATAACGTGTTTAAGGGATTGTACCTGACATAATGTGTATAAGGGGCTGTACATGGCGTAACATGTATAAGGGGCTGTATCTGGCAGAATGTGTATAAAGTGCTTTAACTGGTGTAACGTGTATAATGGGCTGTACCTGGCATAATATGTATAAGGGACTGTACCTGGTATAATGTGTATAAAGGGCTGTACCTGGTATAATGTGAATAAGGGGCTGTACCTGGTGTAATGTGCATAAGGGGCTGTACCTGGCGTAATGTGCATAAGGGGCACTACTGTGTGGTGTGACGTGAATAACGGACACTACATTGGGGTGAAATGTGAATTGACTCTATTCTGTGGCCACATCTCTTCCAAATAAAACTACGCCCTTATATTTTTGCAGAGCATCTATTTTAAAAATGGATGGGCACCAGTTCTCTTCTTGGCACAGGGCACCAAAATGTCTAGTTACGGCACTGCCGTAAGCAGTATGTATGGAGGAAATCAATGTAAGCATTTCATACATAACAAGAAGAAAAATAACAGACGAGAACATTATCTATATGAAATGTTACTGTCAAAGTCGAAAAATATTCCAGTACAAACCACACACACACATGCCCGCTGTGCATGCACTTGTTCCGCCATGCGTGCACATATTCGCAAATTGCATATGGCCGCACCCACGGTCCTGCGCATTAGAGCGTGGTACGAGTAATTACAGTGGAATTTGTACTCTCATGGAAAAGCCACAAAGATATCATAGATTTAATATATATATTGTAAAAATCCCACACTGTCTGCTTGGCCCTTCTAAATAGCAGGAAAATCAGTCACACATAAATGAAAACTCCCAGAGACTAAAATACAATGGCCTTATTTACACTAAGCTTTGAAATTCTATAAAGAAGGCATACACCTTTGTTTACTAAAATAGGCAAGTTTCTATTTAAAACAATGAGTACTGAATTGTCATTGTCTCACCTGAAAGTAAAAACAAACAAAGTGACAATACCCAGGAACCGATTCTGTTTAGAAAATCAGAAACAATAGCTAACCACAACAAGACCAGACAGATAGAAATTTAATATATTAACATTCCTAGTCTAAAACCCATGGAAATGTAGGTGTTCATATATATATAATATATATATATATATATATATATATATATGAAGGAATAAATATATAATTCCTAACAAATTGTAATAGCAGGAGTATGTGTGTACGTATGTGTATATATATATATATCCAGCAATAAAGATGGCACTCAGAGACTTATAGCGGTGAAAAAGACATCTGTATTAGATGTTGATACATCAAACGTTTTCGGAGCTACTGCCCCGTCCTCAGGACAACATCTACAGCCTGAGGACGGGGCAGTAGCTCCGAAAACGTTTGATGTATCAACATCTAATACAGATGTCTTTTTCACCGCTATAAGTCTCTGAGTGCCATCTTTATTGCTGGATATTCATTCATTTGGAAGGGCACATGAGCAGCTGGGACTTTTTACATTGAGTGCCGGCATACTGTGGATGGGTATGTGTATATATATATATATATATATATATATATATATATATGATTATGTGGATATATGTATATCTTTAAGATTGAAATAGATAATCATATCATGTGTGGGATCATATTGTTCAGAGACACGTAAACATTAATCTGGTGGGAATAAGAACATTATTAAATATTACCTCATTAAGTTATTAATAATACCAGATTTATGATTAATGTGATGGGTTTAACTGATCATGGAGCGGGAAGTCAGATGTAAACAACAGAAACCACATCTCAAGTCCTAGCCATCGCCCACTTCTTGAACTGACCAATGGTCCCCGGTGCACAGGATATGTCCCACCCCCGAACCAATGGAAGAAGAGCACACAGTGTCTATTGTATTATGTTTTGATCTACTGAATAAAGAGTGAGCTGCAGGCCAGGTCACTATCACAAGCTCTTAACGCTTTCAACCTGATTAGCGGAGGACCGGGACCGGGAAGCGCACGCGATTATTCACACGTATGTACATTGACTGTAGCCATTACTCTGTTTTAGATTTATCTTGTTAGCCTGTAGTGTATGATTTGTACTGTTTTACTTTTTGAAATAATCCACGGTGGCCTTAGAACCCTGTGGTTTCAACTACAAATCGGTGTTGTGTCCTCACTTTCCTGCAAGGGTTTTAAAGCATATTTCATTGTATAAGGTTTATAAGTATTGATAAGGTGTACGCACTGCGGGTACTTTATACCGCCAGCGCTACTTAAGGTTTAAGGTATAACATCGTTGCAGTACTTTGCTGCTAAGGGTTTAAAGTGTAATCATATCATTACATTGTATCACTAACAAGGTTTAAAGGTTATCAATTGTGTGTGCATGCGCTGTGCGTACTCTGTACACTCAGCGCGGCGTGTGGACGCCAAGTACGTACCACGTACGGGACTCTGTACGCAAATAGCGTACAAAGTGCGTAGCACGTGTATTCAGTCTAACGGCCATAGCGGCTCCACGGTAAAAGTGTATCTAGAGGTATAGCTTTATGGTTTAAGACAGGGGTGGGGAACCTTTTTTTACCAAGGGCCATTTGGATATTTATAAAATCCTTCGGGGGCCATACAAAAATTCTCAACTTAAAAAATTACCCTGCCCCCCAGTAGGTCTGCCCCTTAGAGGTACTGTGTGTGTGCGCAGGAGGCGCGCAAGCGCCAAAAAAATGGGTGTGGCCAGTTAAAATGGGACGTGATACACATATGCCCCCAATAGTGTGGTGCCAGAGCCACAATTGCCCCCACAGTGCCAGGTATACAAATGCCCCCACAGTGCCAGGTATACAAATGCCCCCCACAGTGCCAGGTATACAAATGCCCCCACAGTGCCAGGTATACAAATGCCCCCCACAGTGCCAGGTATACAAATGCCCCTCACAGTGCCAGGTATACAGATGCCCCCACAGTGCCAGGTATACAAATGCCCCCCACAGTGCCAGGTATACAAATGCCCCCCACAGTGCCAGGTATACAAATACCCCCCACAGTGCCAGGTATACAGATGCCCCCACAGTGCCAGGTATGCAGATGCCCCCACAGTGCCAGGTATGCAGATGCCCCCACAGTGCCAGGTATACAGATGACCCCACAGTGCCAGGTATACAAATGCCCCCCACAGTGCCAGGTATACAGATGCCCCCACAGTGCCAGGTATGCAGATGCCTTCCCCCCTCCCCTCCGTGCTGCTTACCGTGAGACACGGAGGAGAGGGCGGCTGTCGGGTGGGAGCGGCGGCGCCGTGTAGTACTTCAAACCAGCCGCCGGTTCGAGAGCCAATCAGAGCTCGCGGACCGGCAGCCGCGGCTCCTGATTGGCTGCCGGTCCGCGAGCTCTGATTGGCCGGACCAAACGGCTTCGTATACGGCCCGCGGGCCAGAGGTTCCCCACCCCTGGTTTAAGATAATATCGACATTATCAATTGGGAGCTCTCACGGGATATCACGTTCTTAATGATGCACTGTACATTACAAACGCGGTTGTAATTGACCGGCTAATGATGGACTCATCGCAAAATGCTGACGAAAAAACATCCACGTTAATGTATTGTTGTGGTATCAGTAAGATGCTGATATGAAATTTAAGGGACAATTCGTTTCTCATAATATTTTAGATGCTAAAATGTATTTTTATTGTTGCAAAACAAGGTTCAAAGGTCATATTGTGTTTGATTCAGATTGGATTGTTTATCTGTTTAAGTAGGTTAAAAAGTACATTTAAAAGTTTGCATAGCCTTGATATAGTTTTATTTTTAACTCAGGCCTAAAAAATAACTTCAGGGGCTTGCATGGTGTGTGATTTCTTTGTGACAAAGGAAGCCGCATGGTTTGTCCTCCATTTTGGACTAACCACATGGCCTGTCCACCATTTTGTGTAACCCTCATGGATGTGGAAGGGGGAGGAGCAGCGCCCATGTTGGGAAGGTCATTTTTCTAAGTGGCTGATTTTCACTGCCCGGAATAATCAGCTTTCCCTAGTCACAATCAATCACCATTTATGAGTTACCAATGCATTTATTTAACCCATGCCATAGTCAATTACAAATAGTTTCAGCTGGGCCTAGTGAAAAGTTAATAGTAAGATGAATACTTGATGTAAAAACCACACACAGATATAAACAAAGTTTTTTTTATGTTACCTCTAAGATTCAGTTAACTCTGCTTGCTATAAGATAGCCATTGAAATGCAAATTAACCTGTGTAACTGCTTTTTCCTAGCAGTGAAAAAAAACCCCACCTTTACAGGCAGCCAATAGCACATAGCATTCATATGCAAATTAGAAGCACTTAATGGATAAATGAGTCTCAGGAGACCAGTGAATGGTACATATCTATAATATTATAATTATGTGTGTGTTAATATCAATGTATGTTCTGCAAGATAGCTATCCAATCTGAATCATACCATTTGAATTATTGATGATTATTAGATTCATTTTGACCTGTACTGAGAAAATTTGTTGCTATTTAGTTAAAATATAGAGTTACTTCCTTAAATATTAAGTGTAAGACGCACACGCAGCCTGGCCTAGTTGTAAAGGTTTATACAGAAGAAACATTGTGTTGTGTTAAGTGAGCGATTATAGTTAAATATCGCTTACATTTATAGAAGTGTGGGATTTGTAGTAGTGCGGACGTACAGCCTTTGTACACGTGTCTCGGACAGAGTACGGGACTGCGTACGCAACGTAAAGGTATACACACGTAGCGTGTTTACGCAACGTGCGTAAAAGTACGACCGCTAAGTACAAATCACACAATAGCATTGTTTTAGTTTAGGCGCGAGATGGTAGCCACGCGATAATAGCACAAATTGATCAGTTTCCAATATTTAGTTTAAAAACCTTTTTTACTGTATTACGTCTGGAACTAAGACTGTTTTATCTGAATGAAAGTTAATTTTCTGTACAGAAAAACCAAAGTGTATATGAGTGAACGAGCATGAGTGTGCAAACAATAAAGGTTTTGTGGACCCAGGGAATTCGGGATCCCGTAGGAGACCACACCAGGTGAGTGGACACTTGGTGGCGTGAGAGTGGCTTGATCACGTTAACATTGATTAAAGTACAAAGGAGCAAAGTAGTAGATATCGCAGACCAAAGGTCAGCGAAGGTATAGAGTACCGCAGACCAAAGGTCAGCGAGGTTTTTGTTTAGAGAGCGCAGCCCAGGTGGTTGGCGTAGAACCCATATAGGCCCGTTCAGATACGCTTCGGCTGAGGTTTCGCAGCCTGAAAAACGATTCCATTGGTCGTACGGCGGATAAGCAACAGTTACCTATACGCTGTGCGATTGGACCGCGCGTTCGTGGGTGCAATACTTAGCTCAACGTGATACCCTTTTACGACCTTTGCGTAAAATCGCGGGATCATAAGCGTTAGGTGTAGCACACGCAACGTGATTTGTGTAACATTTTTTTTATTTTAAGGGAGTTTCTCTGGTCACTCAGGAAATCTCCAACGACCAATATTTACTGGGAAGGGTAAGTCACTCCCATATATTTCCAGTGAATAGAGGTTACATAGGGGCCCTAGGTTGGGTACGTACCGGCGCTGACGACAGTGTTTAGGTGTATTGGCCCACGTGGGCGTGAGTGGGTGAGAGCACTCGTTGAACTTTCACCGTTACCTAATTTTGATTATTATTTTTTTTGTAGGAATTAGCTGAGAAGGCAATACCTGCAAAAGACGGGGGCCAGTTGCTCAAGTAAGGGACGATCAACCAGGGTTCAGGTTGATATTCCGCGGCCCAAGGGGTCGGCGAGGTACATAATGTGTGAGAATATGGATCAAACGCAGAGGTTTTATGCAATGAATGGGAACGTATGACTGCGGAAGATAGGGAACCATTCCCTAAGGTAGGCAGTTTTGAACCAGAGGTGTTGCAGAATTTAAGGTTTAGGATATGTCTGATAAAATCCCAAAAGAAAAGGGTCAGACACACAAACTGTTTAAATTTATGGCAGCAAGAGGGCGATATGCAAGAGAAATTAACATATGCAACCGGTTCCAAACCTAGCGGGAATGAGAACACAAACACACCATTGTCAACACAGGTCGAAGGGGAACAGAAGGCTACAGTCAATGATATATCCGTAAATTATAGTAATATGAAAGAGCAATGTATTAACCCTAACTTTTGCAAAATGTATCCTGTTTTGAAGTCTCTCCAAGGTTTTAGGTCACAGGAAGATGAAGGATTCAGCCAAATCGCAGCTCTCCTCCAAGCAGTCACCTTGCAGGACACTCAGGTGGGGCCTGTCCAACCAGGTAGTGCAGTAACTATATTCCCCAATGAAAGAACGGGTGAGGTCACAGCTACCGGTAAGTATGAGACAGTTCATTGCACAGAAACAACACCACACAGTAAACAGATTAGGAACGGAATGGTAGGATTACACCCTGTCTTGGGAAAAGTAACTCCCAATGGGGCAACCGATAGTCAGGGAGTAGTCCTCACCAAGAATAATGCAATGCATTGCCCGTGGCCCAGAGATGAGCTGCGATCTATCATTTCAGCATTCCCCGACCCTCGGAAGCATTTAGCCAGATGTCAGAAATTTATCAGAGATCTGGGTAATGTGTATGAACCAACAAACCAACATTGGCGGACAATTTTGAAAGCATGCCTACCCCCTAATATTGACACCCAAAAAATGATCACTGATTGTAGATTAGAGTCAGATATTCCTATGACTGACAGAAACAATCAGAAAAATATAAAACAAATTAATAGGCAATTAGAGTTGTGTTTTCCCACTGAGTGGAGAAGAATTTTCTCCATAAAACAGAGGAAAAATGAAATGACATCTGAATATTTCCACCGAGCACTACAGGAAATGGATAGATATATGGGGGGTATTAGATGCAGGGAACGATGAAAATTACAGAGAAGTGGCTGTGTCTGTGCTAATGGACGGACTCGATCAGACAGTGAGGGACAAAGTACAAACATCTTTGCCTGGTTGGAGAGGGGTCACAGTAGCTTGCCTTAGAGAGTGCGCAATTGAACATCATAGGAATATTGCTAAGCGTAGAAAACTGCGAGAGGAGAGGCTGAGGATTGAAAGTATGCAGGCTTACACCAAAGTCTCATCAGCCCAAGCCCCAAAACCCTAGTAGTAACAAAAGACCGATAATATGTTACATTTGTAAAAATAAAGAACATTTTGCTCGAAATTGTAGGAGTAGTAGAGCACATAGCCAATATAGATCCCTAGACAGAATAAATAAGCCACGTTAGTAAACACATAGATGAGATCAAGGGACATATAGTAAGGAATCACGAGCAGTATAGAAAAACACAGATTCGGTTAATGGGAAGAACAGAATAAATGCAACTTTACCCTTTTAACAGAAATTACGGAAATTAGGAGGAGGCTTCTAGACTTCTGCTTCTCTCTCTCTAGCAGAAGTGACCTCTAAGTAATTTAACAGGAGTTTTGTTAGAGATGGTATACATATAGAGTGCTCCCACCCAGGAAGCACAAAATATGTTAAAATACCCACGAAGACTAATATTGCATTTCACTGTTTTAGAAGCATGTCCATCACAGGTAGAGGAAATTATCTCAAAGATACCGGGTTCCCTATGAACTTAGAATGGACAAGACACTGGATAGATGGCTGGGATAGTCCCAGTAGAGATATAACACACATAGAATTTTTTTTTAGGGGAACAGACCGATTAGGGAATCATTCCCCGTAGTGCCCAATCCAGATGTCAAACTTTGTAAAATCTTCTTTGTTACTAAACTCTGTGAGTTGCCTTTAAAGTTTCATCTTAATCTCTGACGTTCACCGACAGAATTACAGCCCAAACGTCACATGTCTACTCGGTCTTTTCAGAGGTCTGCCCAAAACCAGTATATCTCACCAGCATCACTGTGCCTTTCCATGCATAAAGGGTGGAGAGTGGAAACACTGGTGAAGGGAGACTGTGCATAGATACCGATAGACATGATGGTGTGACAGCCTGATGGTGAACGCAAATCTGACAAATTTTCCTTTTATTATTTTCTCTCTCTCTCTCTTTTTCATTTTTCACGGATGGTTTACTTCATACAACAGTTAAACACAATGTAATGCAAGATTTATGTTCCCTATAGAAAGGTCGCTGACTCGGAGAGAACATCGTATCACTGGAGTGTCTGTTCCGGGAAGGCTGAGAGGCAGGACTGTTGTCACGGCACCTGAGCGCGGAGAACAATAAGATCAGAGGCGGTTGTCGCACCAGTTTTCTTTTTCCTTTTTATTATTTTCTCCATCTCCCATTACCTTCCTTTCCTCCCCCTTCTTGTTCCCTTTCTCTCCCCTTAAACAAGATGGACTTACCCCAAGAGACTGCGTTCCGGGTTTTCCTGTTAATCCTGTTGTTGACGAGAACAGTCTGTTTCGGTGAGAGTACCAGAGAGGTCGAGAAAGGATCTGGAATGGGTTCTGATGGCAAGGACGGATTTGTAGAATTCCAAGAGCAACACATCCATCGAGCAAAGGCGAGTATCAGAAAACGATCTGGTAGTCTAGAAACTAGGAGGCACTGTGAAGGGTTATTGGCTGAGGAAGAATGCATTTGTAGGAATTGTGAAAACATAGTTGAGGATGGGTGCATCCAGAGATGTCAGTCCAGCCTTAATATCAACATGGACCGTCATCCATTGAGTGATTACCACTCACTAGTGGGTAAGGTCTTAAACCAGACAGAATGCTGGGTGTGCTCACAAGTACCTCAAGGTCAGAGCAAGTCAGGATTAGTACCGTACCCTTTAGCAATAGATGAGGTACTCGAATTACGGGGTGGGAGACCGGTGGACAAGAAATTTAATATTTCTAGGCCCCCTAGTTTAAAGCTCCACCAGTACCATGTAGATAGATCCTTAGTGTGTTTCAACATTTCCAATTCCCGAAAGCCGGGAAATTGGGAGGTGACATGGAATAACCAAACCATGGCATTTTCACACAGAGCTGACAGAATACCCGTAGACTCTGAACTTATATGCCAAATAGCCAACAGTGTAAGGTATTTTCGGTATAGGTATACTCAAGGAAGTAAGACCATGCGGGTTGGAGAAGTATCACCAGGGTACTGTGCGCATATCATACAGCCTGATACGTGTACTGAACAGATGAGAGAGTTAGGAATAGGATTTTTCACTTGGAAGGTTTGCAATATGGTAATGTCATATTCTGTCCCATATGTTCTCCCCGATGATGCTTATTTCATATGTGGGAGGAAGGCGTATAAGTGGCTTGCCCCAAACTCAGAGGGATTGTGTTACATTGGAAGAGAGACAATGTTGTGATAAGACGTGATTCCGCGGTCCGTTTCTTTCACCCGTTTCTCCTTTGTTTTCCCAAGCAAAAATACACCCATCCGGAGAAGACTTCAATCAACACCCAAGAATGATTACTCAAATGTTATGTGAATGTACTTTTGATATGTTTCTTATCTTCATCTCTACAACCTTCAGGTAGTGACACACATAGTCGACAGGTGATATCCACATATTAGCATTCACATATGTTCCCCCTTCATGTATCATCAACTAAATGTGCACCCCATTTGTTGGAACAAGAAGCCGAAAAGAGCTCGGTAGTGTTTGTTGGCCCACTTACAGACCTTTAATACGGGATAAGAAGGATTTAATGTATACTTCGCAATACCTCGAAGCTTATCTAGAACATATACGGCACAATGATACATGCCCCTCAGACATGGATTTATACATACATGCTTTTTACTATCCCACTAGGTCATACATTTCCTACCTACCCCTCTCTCCCGATTACCCAAACTTCTGTAGATATTGTATTGATATTTTTCTGTTTAGTGATTAGATAGTGGCAGTTATTGTTGACTGCCAAAGGGTAGACTGTCAAAGTCGAAAAATATTCCAGTACACACATCACGTACAAACCACACACACAGATGCCCGCTGCGCATGAACTTGTTCCACCATGCGTGCACATATTCGCAAATTGCGTATGGCCGCACCCACGGTCCTGCGCATTAGAGCGTGGTATGAGTAATTACAGTGGAATTTGTACTCTCATGGAAAAGCCACAAAGATATCATAGATTTAATATATATATATTGTAAAAATCCCACACTGTCTGCTTGGCCCTTCTAAATAGCAGGAAAATCAGTCACACATAAATTAAAACTCACAGAGACTAAAATACAATGGCCTTATTTACACTAAGCTTTGAAATTCTATAAAGAAGGCATACACTGTTGTTTACTAAAATAGGCAAGTTTCTATTTAAAACATTGAGTACTGAATTGTCATTGTCTCACCTGAAAGTAAAAACAAACAAAGTGACAATACCCAGGAACCGATTCTGTTTAGAAAATCAGAAACAATAGCTAACCACAAGACCAGACAGATAGAAATTTAATATATTAACATTCCTAGTCTAAAACCCATGGAAATGTAGGTGTTCATATATATATATATATATATATATATATATATAATATAATATATATATATATATATATATATATAAAGGAATAAATATATAATTCCTAACAAATTGTAATAGCAGGAGTATGTGTGTACGTATGTGTGTATATATATATATATATATATATGATTATGTGGATATATGTATATCTTGAAGATTGAAATAGATAATCATATCATGTGTGGGATCATATTGTTCAGAGACACGTAAACATTAATCTGGTGGGAATAAGAACATTATTAAATATTACCTCATTAAGTTATTAATAATACCAGATTTATGATTAATGTGATGGGTTTAACTGATCATGGGGCGGGAAGTCAGATGTAAACAACAGAAACCACATCTCAAGTCCTAGCCATCGCCCACTTCTTGAACTGACCAATGGTTCCCGGTGCACAGGATATGTCCCACCCCCGAACCAATGGAAGAAGAGCACACAGTGTCTATTGTATTATGTTTTGATCTGCTGAATAAAGAGCGAGCTGCAGGCCAGGTCACTATCACAAACTCTTAACGCTTTCAACCTGATTAGCGGAGGACCGGGACCGGGAAGCGCACGCGATTATTCACACGTATGTACATTGACTGTAGCCATTACTCTGTTTTAGATTTATCTTGTTAGCCTGTAGTGTATGATTTGTACTGTTTTACTTTTTGAAATAATCCACGGTGGCCTTAGAACCCTGTGGTTTCAACTACAAATCGGTGTTGTGTCCTCACTTTCCTGCAAGGGTTTTAAAACATATTTAACTGTGTAAGGTTTATAAGTATTGATAAGGTGTACGCACTGCGGGTACTTTATACCGCCAGCGCTACTTAAGGTTTAAGGTATAACATCGTTGCAGTACTTTGCTGCTAAGGGTTGAAAGTGTAATCATATCATTACATTGTATCACTAACAAGGTTTAAAGGTTATCAATTGTGTGTGCATGCGCTGTGCGTACTCTGTACACTCAGCGCGGTGTGTGGACGCCAAGTACGTACCACGTACGGGACTCTGTACGCAAATAGCGTACAAAGTGCGTAGCACGTGTATTCAGTCTAACGGCCATAGCGGCTCCACGGTAAAAGTGTATCTAGAGGTATAGCTTTATGGTTTAAGATAATATCGACATTTTCATTACATAAAAAAACATTATCTACTAGCATGAGCGCAATAAGTCAGTTGTATGCAGTGGGGAAGAAGGGAAAGGGTAGGTGGCAAGCAGGGCCTGATTGGCCATTACATTCACAGGGGAGATCCCCGGTGGGCCAGACGTCGTGCGGGGCCACCTGTGGCTCCGCACCCACAGCACGTCAATGGTCTCAGGTTTTGTACATGACAGGCAGTAAGTAGAGGCCTGTGCTACCCAGCTGAAAGGAGGTGCGCACGCCGCAAGCACCAGTGAAGTCATGCACCTCAAAGGAAGAGAGGATGGTGAGTCCAGCAGCCTGCTCTCCGCTTCCTGGGCCCCCGTCAGCTGCAGCCTGCCCTGCCAGCCTGTGGTGAGAGGAGGGGACACTGAGTGGAGACAGAGTGAAACATCGGGGCTGGTCAGGGACACAGTGAGTCTGGTTGCACTGTTGTAGGCATCTGCTGCAGTCAAGTGTGTAATGGGGATATACCGCACTGGTTGAATACGATGATAAATTTATAAATACCAAGATAAAGTGATAAAGTTGGAGAAAACCACATTTTCTAATCCATATCTATCTTTGGTGGTGCACCCAGAGTCAGTATGAAACTTTTAAACAAAAAAGAGAGAAAGAAGACTCTTTTGTGGGTGCACTCTTTGTTTTCTAGAAAAATTGATAGGAATGATGTATAATGAAGAGGATATAAAATTAATTACATTTTATTAATTTCATGATAAAATATATAAGTAGTTTGAATTGTTTTGCAACGGTAGCAAACATAATAACATCAACAATAATAACAATAATAGCAATAATAGGTATTGATGAAAAAAGGAAGGGGAAACAAATACAAAAATCAAAAAGGCCTGCTGTCTGAGATAGATTTGGAATTAATTGAAAATTATCCTATATATCAGGAATTTAATAAGTTCACAGATTTATCTCAACCGTAAATTTACACATAAAATTAACAAAGTTCATAATCAGAAGTCGCCTCTGGGCCTAAAAGTAATTTTAAGCATATATTGTGATCAAAGCATGACAATGTAAGCCGCCAAGGGTTTTCAACATACCGAAGCGGAGGCTGGAGTGGAACACAGTGTTGGTCCTCATCACTAGAGAGTGTGGCGGCGCATGGCGGTTGACACAGATGCGTGGCTGAAGGAGGGAGATCAGTCAGTGATCCCAGACAGCAGGGCAGGCAGGCGGGATGGAAGACGTGTTTCACCCGAACGCCGGACTTGATCACTTCCTTCAGGAAGTGATCAAGCCCGGCATTTGGGTGAAACGCGCCGCCACACTCTCTAGTGATGAGGACCAACACTGTGTACCATTCCAGCCTCCGCTTCGTTACGCTGAATACGGGTAACATCTCTTTTCCTGCATTCTATCACCAAAAGACCACTGCAATGGGACATTAGTTCAATACACTATATCCCCGTCTGGGAACCATTTATTTGTGGTGCCCTGTGATTTCAACACGTTAATTAACCTCATCACTTAAATCTTTATCTATTTTAATAGCTAAATACTGCTACAATATCAGTTCCTGTCACCAATGTGAGCATTACCAGGGAGACACTTGCATTTTCAGTCTATTTACAAACTGTATTAATTTTTATAATCTTATAATAGTGCATTGGAGCCCTGGCTGACACTTGTTGTATTCAGCAACAATATTGCGTTTTCTCCCTTGGAGATACTGATACATTGTAAATATTCAGTATTTATCTTATGCACTACTAGGAGTTGATTTATTTTCATCTATATGCAATCCCATGGAATTTTCTATGCATGTATATAATGATTATTTTTCTTATTTATCCAATCTTTTTGCATTATCAGTTTAAAGTCTCTGGGTTATAATCACTCTTTGAATCATTCTTTTTTCATTTTTCTACTATTTTTCGAGACTCTCACCAACGATTCAGAGTTTCACGTCTCTGTCTAACGTTGGCAGCAGATCCACCTATTATTCTTCTATTACAATTTTTCTCACTCACTATCCTACTATCATTACTTTCATCCTTTTCTTTGAGTTCGTGAACTCTCATAAGTGACCCCAGAGTGACAAAAGATCATTTGCTCGCAACTCTACTATCATACCGCACTGGAAAAGCCCGAACCCATCCAATCTTGGAAGCTAATCAGTGTCGGGCTGGGTCAGTACTCGGGTGGGAGACTCCTGAGGAAGACCCAGTTTAGTAGAGTATCTTTATCATCATCATGCTCAGTGTTTAATACTAACAGCAGATTCACCCTTATTTCTATCCTTATCTCAATGCTTACTCTCTAGTATCCCTTGGCGGCTTACATTGTCATGCTTTGACCACAATATAGGCTTAAAATTACTTTTAGGCCCAGAGGCGACTTCTGATTATGAACTTTGTTAATTTTATGTGTAAATTTACGGTTGAGATCAATCTGTGAACTTATTAAATTCCTGATATATAGGATAATTTTTAATTAATTCCAAATCTATCTCAGACAGCAGGCCTTTTTGCTTTTTTTTATTTGTTTCCCCTTCTTTTTTTCATCAATACCTTTTATTGCTATTATTGTTATAATTGTTGATGTTATTATTTTTGCAAACGTTGCAAAACAATTCAAACTACTTATATATTTTATCATAAAATTAATAAAATGTAATTAATTTTATATCCTCTTCATTATACATCATTCCTATCATTTTTTCTAGAAAACAAAGAGTGCACCCACAAGAGTCTTCTTTCTCTCTTTTTGTGTTTATCTGCTGCAGTCAGTCTTTTAAAAAAAAAATGTCCTGCAGTTTACAGGACATTTTTTTTTTTTAAAGGCAGATAGGGGGACATGGAGTTCTGCCTGGGGGTGGGGTGGGCGGGAGGGAGGAGATATTCCATAGGATGGGGAGGACGGTTGTTTAGTGCTGAGGGGAGATGCTCTAACGGGGGATATTCTGTGCTAGGGAGAGATGATCTGCAGGGGGGTGGGGTTGCTATTTTGTGCTAGGGACAGATGATCTGTCTGAGGGGGCTATTCTGTGCTAAGGGATATGGTGATCTATCTGGGGTGGGGGGTGCTGACCTATGCTAGGGAGAGATCATCTGTCTGAGAAGGCTACTGCCAAGGGATATAGTCAGTGCTTGAATTGGGCCGGTATACCGGCACGTCTTCGAACACTGAGTCTGAAGAACCCCGCCGCTGCATTGAGCACTCACTCCTATGATCGCAGTGTTACTATTTCAAATCTGCTGCGGACCGACAGCCAATCAGGAGTGGCCAGTCCGTGGCAGATTTGAAATAGTAGCGCCGCGGTCATAGGAGCCACAGTGCTGCACCAAAGGGCGCCGCCCTCTGACTCCTCCGCTGCACTGCTGCCACCCTCAGCCTCCTCTGCCACCTCGCCGCCACCCTCAGTCCTTCTCTGCAACTCCACCAACTACCACAGCCTCCTCCTCTGCACCACCTCTGAGGCTCACAGCCTCCTCCACCCCGCACCGACCTCAGCCTCCTCATCCAGTGCACCACAGACCACAGCATCCTCAGCACCGCCGCTGCTAAATAGGTAATCTTACCCTGCTGCCTTTCTCTCTCCCTAGTCCCTACTGTCTGCCTTTGTCGTCCCTCTCTCTGTCACTCTCACTGTTCCTATGGCTCTGCTGTCACTTTCCCTGTCCCTGCTGTTACTCTCCCTGTCCCTATGTCCCTGCTGTCACTCTCCCTGAATTATGTCTCATTCCATGTGGCATAATGTGGATTTCGGCTCTTACCGTGTGCTATAATGTGAATTTCGCTCATACCATGTGCTATAATGTGAATTTCAGCTCATTCTGTGTGCTATAATGTGAATTTAAGCTCATTCCTTGTGCTATAACAGGTATTTCGGCTCATACTGTGTAGTATAATGTGAATTTCGGCTCATTCTGTGTGCTATAATGTGAATTCCGGCTCATACCATGTGCTATAATGTGAATTTCGGCTCATACTGTGTGGTATAATGTGAATTTCAGCTCATACCGTGTGCTATAATGTGAATTTTGGCTCATATCGTGTGCTATAATGTGAATTTCGGCTCATTCTGTGTGCTATAATGTGAATTTTGTCTCATTCCGGGTGATATAATGTGAATTTCGGCTTATACCGTGTGGTATAATGTGAATTTCAGCTCATACTGTGTGGTATAATGTGAATGTACAGACTCCTTCCTGCCAAGCGGGTTCCACTGAACGGGACCCTCTAAAACAGAGGTTCTCAAACTCGGTCCTCGGGAGCCCACACAGTGCATGTTTTGCAGGTAACCCAGCAGGTGCACAGGTGTATTAATTACTCACTGACACATTTTAAAAGGTCCATGGGTGGAACTAATTATTTCACTTGCGATTCTGTGAGGAGACCTGCAAAACATGCACTGTGTGGGCCCCCGAGGACCGAGTTTGAGAACCTCTGCTCTAAAATGTAATCTGTGGCCCAAGCCTTAGTGAGTAATGAATATACCTGTGCACATGTTGGGTGACCTGGATGACGTGAGCTGTTTGGGGTCCGAGCTTGAGAACCACTGTAATAGAGTATAGCTATAATTGCTTTTAAAAAAAAACCAGTTTCAATTGCTTAAATACTTCTGCTACATCACAATCTAAAAGTTTTAATGAGTTAGGTCCAGCTAATATGACATGCGCTGCCTTTTGTTGGTGTAACTCTGCCTACATTACATTTTGAAGTGGTAATCCGCCTACTTTGGTATTGGTTCCGCCTACAGTTGATTTGGTGTTGCCCACACGAGGCCACTTCTAGAAATTTTTCCAGAGCCACTTTCACTTCCCAATCCGCCCCTGTATACAAGTACTGATTGAATACATTTAGAAAGTAACAGATAGTTTGCACACTGTCCCTCCCAGTATGAGATACTGCAGCGACATACTTGGATGCCCCTAGACATGCTTGGATGCCCTAGGCAAATGCCTAACCTGCCTATAGCTAAGACCGACTGTGAGTGAACACACTGGGAAAGTGACAAGTAGCTTGCATACTGTCCCTCGATCCCAGCATGAGATGTAGCAGACAGGGAGGGATTGGGGTGGAGATATATGAAGCAGTGAAAAGAGTGGAAAAGTGAACCAGCAGAGAAGTTGCCCACTGGCTCACTTCTCCATTCTTTGTACTACTTCATATATCTATCCCCGAATAACTTGTCATTACTCACTGCAGTGCACTTGCAGAGAGGAGCTGAAGCCATCATCCACCCTCCGGCAGCAGAGTGGAAAAGTGACCCAGCCGAGAAGTTGCCCATGGCAACCAATAGGCTAAACATATACATTTATAGAATGCACTTGATGTTACTTCAAAGCTGAGTAGGCGCCATGGGCAACTTCTCCACTGGCTCACTTCTCCACTGTTTGCACTGCTTTATATATCTATCCCTGAATAACCTGTCATTACTCACCGCAGTGCACTTACAGAGAGGACCTGAAGCCATCATCCACCCTCCTGCGGCAGCTCCTGGGAGTTTTAAGTTTTACAGCACTGTAACTCTCCCTTCCTCCCTGATTAGTGCTTACATTGTACCTTTTTATAGTCTTTAACTAGCTCTGCAGCCTGTGTTTTGTGTAGGTGCCATTCCAGGCACCCTGATAGACAAATGCATGTGATTTGGGGCAGTGATGGTGCTGTCCCCTACAGCAAAGCTCTGCTCACCCAACCCTTGTTATGGTCCTGGTCAATCTTGGATAATTACATGATGAACTCCACTGTACATTTCTTGTACAAGTGAAAATGTACCTCTTAGTACATCTTGATTACACATCAATAGGTATTCAGTTGTGATGGTTAAAAAAAATGTCCATCACATTTATTCTTTCAACTTCAGGATTCCTTTTTGATCCAGAGGAATGATAAAAAACAAAACAAAAAAACATTCTAGAAATCCAATCATTCTCTTGAAAAACCTTGTTATAATGCCCATAAGTTTCTATATAGGACACGATGCAACCGCAATTTTGGCAATCGAGCCACAATGCACACGCGAAGGTCCCATCATGCGTGTGCAGTTAATGCTGTTGGGTCACATTAACTGTGAACACCTCTGCCTGACTGACAGGCAGAGGCGTTCGCGCGGGGAGCGACGGACCATTACGTAGGCGGTGCGTGGAAAATGGGGACAGGGCGGTGTCATTTTGGCAGAACAAAATTAAAAGATGGTGGCGGGACTCCTGTCGTCATAGCCAGGCTGCACCGGCAGGAGGCTTACCTAGTTTCTCTAACCATGCACTAATTGCGATACAATTGCAAGTAGTGCGCAGTCACAGTTGGTGGGCGGTGAGTAGCATGCTGGGCAGCCTTGCCCTGCGATGGGCAGCCCCCATCATGCGAAAGAACGGAGAACAAATTCTGCTTTTTAGCCATTCCTTGTGGGGGTGCATTGCACTTTCACCGCGATTACAATAAATCACCCGTTTTGTATATGGAGATTAATTTCTTTGTTTGCTAGCTAGCTCTATAGGGGTGGCCTCATGTGTCGTGGATATGTGTTAAAAAATATAAGGTCTGGACAGGAAATCTTCACAAATAAATATAGAATCTAGCATACTAGGCTTCTGTAAGAAATGGGGGCTCTACATTGAATCACGAGACCAAACCACTCAGTCTCAGATTTTTAAAGTGTTTGAACAAACAGAATGGATCCTCCATAGGCAGCTCTTGGTGGAATCCTCATCCTGTCTCTATGGGGGTCATTCAGGTGCGGTTTCTACTGCAACCATCTGCGCAAAGTAGCAATTCTCAGTACTTTGCACAGGTCCCATTCTGCATGTGCGCGATCGGGTCCTGCTGACCAGGGCTGCCATCAGAAATGATGGGGCCCGAGACTGACAAGAGACAGCCCCCCCCCCCCCCAAATAAGATTCTGCCGCATCAATCCACACCTGTGTGGTCATATATTGTGATATTACATATAGGTGGAGTATGGCGGACCTACAGGAATGGTTCACAGAGGCTTGTTTTAAGAAGTCTTCACTCGGCATCAACCCGCTGTTTCCCAGCGTGGTGCAGTTCTACTGGTATTGGTAGTAGGAGCCAGGGTGGGCGCCCCTCTCTCTAAGGCCTGGGACACCAGTCCCCACAGTCCCCCCCCCCCCCCCCCCCCACCACCATGATGGCTGCCCTGCTGTTGACAGTCTGATGCTGTTTTGGAGATGGGGAGTAGGCTACAACGGCCTCCGTTTGTGAAAATGGAGACATGTTGCTGCTATTTTGGGGGTGGAAAGAGGGCAGGGATCCTGTCATAGGATGGAGAATTCCTGGCCTCTGCAAATGGCGGCTTGCGCTGCACTATGGGTGCCGTAAGCCACCAGATGTTGGTGGGTTACACCCGATGCTGCGTCCTAGGACACAGATCGTATAACTAGTGCAGCAGGAGGCGTCTGCATGTAATAGACGCCTCCTGCTGCATCTACATACAGTCCTATCACTGCTGCTTCCAAGGAAGCAGCAATGATAGCAACAACAACTGCACTGAAAAGACCCCCATGATATGATACAGATGTTGTTATTTTTTAGTGATGAGCGGGTTCGGTTCCTCGGAAACCGAACCCCCCCGAACTTCACCCATTTTACACGGGTCCGAGGCATACTCGGATTCTCCCGTATGGCTCGGTTAACCCGAGCGCGCCCGAACGTCATCATCCCGCTGTCGGATTCTCGCAAGATTCGGATTCTATATAAGCAGCCGCGCATCGCCGCCATTTTCACTCGTGCATTGGAAATGTTAGGGAGAGGACGTGGCTGGCGTCCTCTCCGTTTATTCACTGTTGAGTTGATGCAAATATTTGTGCTTGCTTATATCATTGTGGGGACTGGGGAGCAGCTTTATATTAATATAGGAGGAGTACAGTGCAGAGTTTTGCTGATCAGTGACCACCAGTTTTATCCGTTCTCTGCCTGAAAAAAACGCTCCTTATCTGTGCTCAGTGTGCTGCATATATCTGTGCTCACACTGCTTAATTGTGGGGACTGGGGAGCAGCTGTATTATATAGGAGGAGTACAGTGCAGAGTTTTGCTGACAGTGACCACCAGTATATGTTGTCTGCCTGAAAAACACTCCATATCTGTGCTCAGTGTGCTGCATATATCTGTGCTCACACTGCTTTATTGTGGGGACTGGCGACCACCAGTATAATATTATATAGGAGGAGTACAGTGCAGAGTTTTGCTGACCAGTGACCACCAGTATACGTTGTCTGCCTGAAAAACACTCCATATCTGTGCTGCATTGTGTAGTATATAGTAGTACAGTGCATAATTTTGCTGACCACCAGTATATAATATATAGGAGTACGGTACAGAAGGCCACTGCTGTACCTACCTCTGTGTCGTCAAGTATACTATCCATCTAGATTCTATACCTGTGGTGCATTTCAGTTGTGCAGTTTGCTGACACAGTGACCACCAGTATATATAGCAGTACGGTACGGAAGGCCACTGCTGTACCTACCTCTGTGTCGTCAAGTACACTATCCATCTACATTCTATACCTGTGGTGCATTTTAGTTTTGCAGTTTGCTGACAGTGACCACCAGTATATACAGCAGTACGGTACAGAAGGCCACTGCTGTACCTACCTCTGTTTCGTCAAGTATACTATCCATCCATACCTGTGGTGCATTTCAGTTTTGCACAGTTTGCTGACCACCAGTATATAATATATATAGCAGTACGGTACAGTAGGCCACTGCTGTACCTACCTCTGTGTTGTCAAGTATACTATCCATCCATACCTGTGGTGCATTTCAGTTTTGCACAGTTTGCTGACCACCAGTATATAATATATATAGCAGTACGGTACAGTAGGCCACTGCTGTACCTACCTCTGTGTCGTCAAGTATACTATCCATCCATACCTGTGGTGCATTTCAGTTTTGCACAGTTTGCTGACCACCAGTATATAATATATATAGCAGTACGGTACAGTAGGCCACTGCTGTACCTACCTCTGTGTCGTCAAGTATACTATCCATCCATACCTGTGGTGCATTTCAGTTTTGCACAGTTTGCTGACCACCAGTATATAATATATATAGCAGTACGGTACAGTAGGCCACTGCTGTACCTACCTCTGTGTCGTCAAATATACTATCCTTCCATACCTGTGGTGCATTTCAGTTTTGCACAGTTTGCTGACCACCAGTATATAATATATATAGCAGTACGGTACAGTAGGCCACTGCTGTACCTACCTCTGTGTCGTCAAGTATACTATCCATCTAGATTCTATACCTGTGGTGCATTTCAGTTGTGCAGTTTGCTGACACAGTGACCACCAGTATATATAGCAGTACGGTACGGAAGGCCACTGCTGTACCTACCTCTGTGTCGTCAAGTACACTATCCATCTACATTCTATACCTGTGGTGCATTTTAGTTTTGCAGTTTGCTGACAGTGACCACCAGTATATATAGCAGTACGGTACAGAAGGCCACTGCTGTACCTACCTCTGTGTCGTCAAGTATACTATCCATCCATACCTGTGGTGCATTTCAGTTTTGCACAGTTTGCTGACCACCAGTATATAATATATATAGCAGTACGGTACAGTAGGCCACTGCTGTACCTACCTCTGTGTCGTCAAGTATACAATCCATCCATACCTGTGGTGCATTTCAGTTTAGCACAGTTTGCTGACCACCAGTATATAATATATATATATAACAGTACGGTACAGTAGGCCACTGCTGTACCTACCTCTGTGTCGTCAAGTATACTATCCATCCATACCTGTGGTGCATTTCAGTTTTGCACAGTTTGCTGACCACCAGTATATAATATATATAGCAGTACGGTACACTAGGCCACTGCTGTACCTACCTCTGTGTCGTCAAGTATACTATCCATCCATACCTGTGGTGCATTTCAGTTTTGCACAGTTTGCTGACCACCAGTATATAATATATATAGCAGTACGGTACAGTAGGCCACTGCTGTACCTACCTCTGTGTCGTCAAGTATACTATCCATCCATACCTGTGGTGCATTTCAGTTTTGCACAGTTTGCTGACCACCAGTATATAATATATATAGCAGTACGGTACAGTAGGCCACTGCTGTACCTACCTCTGTGTCGTCAAGTACACTATCCATCTACATTCTATACCTGTGGTGCATTTTAGTTTTGCAGTTTGCTGACAGTGACCACCAGTATATATAGCAGTACGGTACAGAAGGCCACTGCTGTACCTACCTCTGTGTCGTCAAGTATACTATCCATCCATACCTGTGGTGCATTTCAGTTTTGCACAGTTTGCTGACCACCAGTATATAATATATATAGCAGTACGGTACAGTAGGCCACTGCTGTACCTACCTCTGTGTCATCAAGTATACAATCCATCCATACCTGTGGTGCATTTCAGTTTTGTACAGTTTGCTGACCACCAGTATATAATATATGTAACAGTACGGTACAGTAGGCCACTGCTGTACCTACCTCTGTGTCGTCAAGTATACTATCCATCCATACCTGTGGTGCATTTCAGTTTTGCACAGTTTGCTGACCACCAGTATATAATATATATAGCAGTACGGTACAGTAGGCCACTGCTGTACCTACCTCTGTGTCGTCAAGTATACTATCCATCCATACCTGTGGTGCATTTCAGTTTTACACAGTTTGCTGACCACCAGTATATAATATATATAGCAGTACGGTACAGTAGGCCACTGCTGTACCTACCTCTGTGTCCTCAAGTATACTATCCATCCATACCTGTGGTGCATTTCAGTTTTGCACAGTTTGCTGACCACCAGTATATAATATATATAGCAGTACGGTACAGTAGGCCACTGCTGTACCTACCTCTGTGTCGTCAAGTATACTATCCATCCATACCTGTGGTGCATTTCAGTTTTGCACAGTTTGCTGACCACCAGTATATAATATATATAGCAGTACGGTACAGTAGGCCACTGCTGTACCTACCTCTGTGTCCTCAAGTATACTATCCATCCATACCTTTGGTGCATTTCAGTTTTACACAGTTTGCTGACCACCAGTATATAATATATATAGCAGTACGGTACAGTAGGCCACTGCTGTACCTACCTCTGTGTCGTCAAGTATACTATCCATCCATACCTGTGGTGCATTTCAGTTTTGCACAGTTTGCTGACCACCAGTATATAATATATATAGCAGTACGGTACAGTAGGCCACTGCTGTACCTACCTCTGTGTCGTCAAGTATACTATCCATCCATACCTGTGGGGCATTTCAGTTTTGCACAGTTTGCTGACCACCAGTATATAATATATATAGCAGTACGGTACAGTAGGCCACTGCTCTAGCTACCTATGTGTCGTCAAGTATACTATCCATCCATACCTGTGGTGCATTTCAGTTTTGCACAGTTTGCGGACCACCAGTATATAATATATATATAGCAGTACGGTACAGTAGGTCACTGCTGTACCTACCTCTGTGTCGTCAAGTATACTATCCATCCATACCTGTGGTGCATTTCAGTTGTGCGCAGTATATATAGTAGTAGGCCATTGCTATTGATACTGGCATATAATTCCACACATTAAAAAATGGAGAACAAAAATGTGGAGGTTAAAATAGGGAAAGATCAAGATCCACTTCCACCTCGTGCTGAAGCTGCTGCCACTAGTCATGGCCGAGACGATGAAATGCCATCAACGTCGTCTGCCAAGGCCGATGCCCAATGTCATAGTAGAGAGCATGTAAAATCCAAAAAACAAATGTTCAGTAAAATGACCCAAAAATCTAAATTGAAAGCGTCTGAGGAGAAGCGTAAACTTGCCAATATGCCATTTACGACACGGAGTGGCAAGGAACGGCTGAGGCCCTGGCCTATGTTCATGGCTAGTGGTTCAGCTTCACATGAGGATGGAAGCACTCATCCTCACTCTAGAAAAATGAAAAGACTTAAGCTGGCAAAAGCACAGCAAAGAACTGTGCGTTCTTCTAAATCACAAATCCCGAAGGAGAGTCCAATTGTGTCGGTTGCGATGCCTGACCTTCCCAACACTGGACGGGAAGAGCTTGCGCCTTCCACCATTTGCACGCCCCCTGCAAGTGCTGGAAGGAGCACCCGCAGTCCAGTTCCTGATAGTCAAATTGAAGATGTCACCGTTGAAGTACACCAGGATGAGGATATGGGTGTTGCTGGCGCTGGGGAGGAAATTGACAAGGAGGATTCTGATGGTGAGGTGGTTTGTTTAAGTCAGGCACCCGGGGAGACACCTGTTGTCCATGGGACGAATATGGCCATTGACAAAATACAAAAAAAAATCACCTCTTCGGTGTGGAATTATTTCAACACAAATGCGGACAACAGGTGTCAAGCCGTATGTTGCCTTTGTCAAGCTGTAATAAGTAGGGGTAAGGACGTTAACCACCTCGGAACATCCTCCCTTATACGTCACCTGCAGCGCATTCATCATAAGTCAGTGACAAGTTCAAAAACTTTGGATGACAGCAGAAGCAGTCCACTGACCACTAAATCCCTTCCTCTTGTAACCAAGCTCCTGCAAACCACACCACCAACTCCCTCAGTGTCAATTTCCACCTTACACAGGAAAGCCAATAGTCCTGCAGGTCATGTCACTGGCAAGTCTGACGAGTCCTCTCCTGCCTGGGATTCCTCCGATGCATCCTTGAGTGTAACTCCTACTGCTGCTGGCGCTGCTGTTGTTGCTGCTGGGAGTCGATCGTCATCCCAGAGGGGAAGTCGGAAGACCACTTGTACTACTTCCAGTAAGCAATTGACTGTCCAACAGTCCTTTGCGAGGAAGATGAAATATCACAGCAGTCATCCTGCTGCAAAACGGATAACTCAGGCCTTGGCAGCCTGGGCGGTGAGAAACATGGTTCCGGTATCCACCGTTAATTCAGAGGCAACTAGAGACTTGATTGAGGTACTGTGTCCCCGGTACCAAATACCATCTAGGTTCCATTTCTCTAGGCAGGCGATACCGAAAATGTACACAGACGTCAGAAAAAGAGTCACCAGTGTCCTAAAAAATGCAGTTGTACCCAATGTCCACTTAACCACGGACATGTGGACAAGTGGAGCAGGGCAGACTCAGGACTATATGACTGTGACAGCCCACTGGGTAAATGTATTGCCTCCCGCAGCAAGAACAGCAGCGGCGGCACCAGTAGCAGCATCTCGCCAACTGGTTCCTAGGCAGGCTACGCTTTGTATCACCGCTTTCCAGAAGAGGCACACAGCTGACAACCTCTTACGGAAACTGAGGAAGATCATTGCAGAATGGCTTACCCCAATTGGACTCTCCTGGGGATTTGTGACATCGGACAGCGCCAGCAATATTGTGCGTGCATTACATCTGGGCAAATTCCAGCACGTCCCATGTTTTGCACATACATTGAATTTGGTGGTGCAGAATTATTTAAAAAACGACAGGGGCGTGCAAGAGATGCTGTCAGTGGCCCGAAGAATTGCGGGCATCTTTCGGCATTCAGCCACCGCGTGCCGAAGACTGGAGCACCACCAAACATTCCTGAACCTGCCCTGCCATCATCTGAAGCAAGAGGTGGTAACGAGGTAGAATTCAACCCTCTATATGCTTCAGAGGATGGAGGAGCAGCAAAAGGCCATTCAAGCCTATACATCTGCCCACGATATAGGCAAAGGAGGGGGAATGCACCTGACTCAAGTGCAGTGGAGAATGATTTCAACGTTGTGCAAGGTTCTGCAACCCTTTGAACTTGCCACACGTGAAGTCAGTTCAGACACTGCCAGCCTGAGTCAGGTCATTCCCCTCATCAGGCTTTTGCAGAAGAAGCTGGATACATTGAAGGAGGAGCTAAAACAGAGCAATTCCGCTAGGCATGTGGGACTTGTGGATGGAGCCCTTAATTCGCTTAACCAGGATTCACGTGTGGTCAATCTGTTGAAATCAGAGCACTACATTTTGGCCACCGTGCTCGATCCTAGATTTAAAACCTACGTTGCATCTCTCTTTCCGGCAGACACAAGTCTGCAGAGGTTCAAAGACCTGCTGGTGAGAAAATTGTCAAGTCAAGCGGAACGTGACCCGTCAACATCTCCTCCTTCACATTCTCCCGCAACTGGGGGTGCGAGGAAAAGGCTAAGAATTCCGAGCCCACCCGCTGGCGGTGTTTCAGGGCAGTCTGGAGCGAGTGCTGACATCTGGTCCGGACTGAAGGACCTGCCAACGATTACTGACATGTCGTCTACTGTCACTGCATATGATTCTCTCACCATTGAAAGAATGGTGGAGGATTATATGAGTGACCGCATCCAAGTAGGCACGTCAGACAGTCCGTACGTATACTGGCAGGAAAAAGAGGCAATTTGGAGGCCCTTGCACAAACTGGTTTTATTCTACCTAAGTTGCCCTCCCTCCAGTGTGTACTCCGAAAGAGTGTTTAGTGCAGCCGGTCACCTTGTCAGCAATCGGCGTACGAGGTTACTTCCAGAAAATGTGGAGAAGATGATGTTCATCAAAATGAATTATAATCAATTCCTCCGTGGAGACATTCACCAGCAGCAATTGCCTCCAGAAAGTACACAGGGACCTGAGATGGTGGATTCCAGTGGGGACGAATTAATAATCTGTGAGGAGGGGGATGTACACAGTGAAAGGGGTGAGGAATCGGAGGATGATGATGAGGTGGACATCTTGCCTCTGTAGAGCCAGTTTGTGCAAGGAGAGATTGATTGCTTCTTTTTTTGGTGGGGGCCCAAACCAACCAGTCATTTCAGTCACAGTCGTGTGGCAGACCCTGTCGCTGAAATGATGGGTTCGTTAAAGTGTGCATGTCCTGTTTATACAACATAAGGGTGGGTGGGAGGGCCCAAGAACAATTCCATCTTGCACCTCTTTTTTTCTTTCATTTTTATTTGCATCATGTGCTGTTTGGGGACAATTTTTTGAAGTGCCATCCTGCCTGACACTGCAGTGCCACTCCTAGATGGGCCAGGTGTTTGTGTCGGCCACTTGTGTCGCTTAGCTTAGTCACACAGCGACCTTGGTGCGCCTCTTTTTTTCTTTGCATCATGTGCTGTTTGGGGACAATTTTTTTGAAGTGCCATCCTGTCTGACACTGCAGTGCCACTCCTAAATGGGCCAGGTGTTTGTGTCGGCCACTTAGGTCGCTTAGCTTAGTCACACAGCTACCTCATTGCGCCTCTTTTTTTCTTTGCATCATGTGCTGTTTGGGGACTATTTTTTTGAAGTGCCATCCTGCCTGACACTGCAGTGCCACTCCTAGATGGGCCAGGTGTTTGTGTCGGCCACTTGTGTCGCTTAGCTTAGTCACACAGCTACCTCATTGCGCCTCTTTTTTTCTTTGCATCATGTGCTGTTTGGGGACTATTTTTTTGAAGTGCCATCCTGTCTGACACTCAGAGGGATAGATACGGTGGGCTATTGCGCACTCGGAAAAAGAAGCTGCACACTTAGAGTATCATATGACATACAAACACCATATGTCGTAAATAATTTTGTGAAAAAAGTGAAAAATGATACCTATGGTGTGCGCTAATTTTCCCAGGGAAATGGCAATAATCATAAACCAATTCTTAGTTTATGACAAATATGACAATTGTTTATTGTTTAGACATCCATAGTTATAAAGTGACACAGTGCACATAACATGGCTCAAAACAAACAATAACACATAATAAAAACGATGACATGTAAAATATAGATGAGTGATTAAAATGATTAAAATTATATTGCACAGACCCTTAATTTATAATCATAAAAGGACAGTCTTTGTGCAAATAGTTTAAGAAGGGTGAGACTCCTGACTCATACCGTATGGGGTATGTGGTGTGTGCCTTGATGTAAAGGGGTTCCAGCCGGGCAGCCCAGCACCACACCACAAGCTTGGCCCAAATCGCAGATGCACCACATACCCCATACGGTATAAGTCAGGAGTCTCACCCTTCTTAAGTCTCTAGGAGTCTCACCCTTCTTAAACTAATTAAAGAATTGGTTTATGATTATTGCCATTTCCCTGGGAAAATTAGCGCACACCATAGATATCATTTTTCACTTTTATCCTGTCTGACACTGCAGTGCCACTCCTAGATGGGCCAGGTGTTTGTGTCGGCCACTTGTGTCGCTTAGCTTAGTCACACAGCGACCTTGGTGCACCTCTTTTTTTCTTTGCATCATGTGCTGTTTGGGGACTATTTTTTTGAAGTGCCATCCTGCCTGACACTGCAGTGCCACTCCTAGATGGGCCAGGTGTTTGTGTCGGCCACTTGTGTCGCTTAGCTTAGCCATCCAGCAACCTCGGTGCAAATTTTAGGACTAAAAATAATATTGTGAGGTGTTCAGAATAGACTGGAAATGAGTGGATATTATGGTTATTGAGGTTAATAATACTATGGGCTCAAAATGACCCCCAAATTCTATGATTTAAGCTGTTTTTTAGGTTTTTTTTAAATAAACACCCAAATCCAAAACACACCCGAATCCGACAAAAAATTTCGGTGAGGTTTTGCCGAATCCAAAACACGGCCGCGGAACCGAATCCAAAACCAGAACACAAAACCCGAAAAATGTCCGGTGCACATCACTAGTTATTTTCCGATATGGCTTACATGGGCATCAAATCTCCCCTCCCCCTCTCCCTTTCCTCATCCTCATGTGTATCCCTACCATCCTTCTCCCCCGCCCCCACATTTCTCTTATGTCCTAGAGGATACTGGAGCCCATTTAGTACCATGGGGTATAGATGGGTCGACTAGGAGCCATGGGCACTTTAAGAATTTGATAGTGTGGGCTGGCTCCTCCCTCTATGCCCCTCCTACCAGACTCAGTTTAGAAAATGTGCACGGAGGAGCCAGTCACACTGAAGGAAGCTCCTGAAGAGTTTTCTGCATTTATTTTATGTTTGTCATTTTCAGGCAGGGCTGGCTGGCACCAGCCTACCTGCTTTCGTGGGACTTTGGGGGGGGGGGGCAACCTCTTGAAGGGTTAATGGTCCCATTCCCCGCTGACAGGACACTGAGCTCCTGATGGACCTATTCGCAAGCCCATCACGGCGAGCGTACAGTCCCGCAGCACGCCGCCACCCCTAAAAGAGCCAGAAGAATGAAGAGTGGTGAGTACTGAGCCGGCGTCCTGGCTAGCGGGCGCCGGCCATTATGGCGGCATGAGGATACGGAGACACACGGCTTCTAAACGGGGTGGAATGTGTCTCCGGACACAGTACACAACTGCGTCCCCGTACACTGTACACAGTACCCATACTGGCACAACAGCCTTAAAACTTTTTTGCCATTTTAAGCACCAGATTCCTCAGCCAGTATAAAAAAAGCGGGAAGACCGCGTGCCATTGAAGGGGCGGGAATTCACTATGAGAGGATCCAGCAGCTCACCAGCACCATTTTCCCTCTGCAGTGGACACAGACACTGACTGACAGGGATGAGCAGCTTCTCCAGTGTGACTCCAAATTACCTCAGCGGTACCAGGGGGTCATAGCAGGGGGGGGAGCGATTACTAGTGTGCAAAGTCCCCTATCAGGGTACTTAGTCTGCGACCCGGCTAAGCTTGGCATTAACGATAAGGGTGCGGTGGGGACTGGCTCCAAACATCTCTTTGTCTCCCTGAAGGGCTCTTTGTGGTTTAATTGTGCTTAACCTTTCCTCTGTGTGTGTGTGTGTGCTGTCACATTACATTATGGGCCTAATTCTGAGTTGATCGCAGCAGCAATTTTGTTAGCAGTTGGGCAAAACCATGTGCACTGCAGTAGGGGCAGATATAACATGTGCAGAGAGAGTTAGATTTGGGTGGGGTGTATTCAAACTGAAATCTAAATTGCAGTGTAAAAATAAAGCAGCCAGTATGTACCCTGCACAGAAACAAAATAACCCACCCAAATCTAACTCTCTCTGCAAATGTTATATCTGCCCCCCCACCCCCCCCTGCAGTGCACATGGTTTTGCCCAATTGCTAACAAACTTGCTGTGCGTGGATCACTAAAGTCATTGCAAAATGGCCAAATAACCTAATTGAGGGGTTAGATTCCTTATCTAGGGGGGATGTCGTCTTACTCCTGCAGCATATACAGGACTCTGGGAACTGTATGGTGGAAGCCATAAAGAAAATAGGCATGCTTAACGCACGCACCACCGCTATGGCAGTGTCGGCACACAGAGACTTGAGGCTACGCCAGTGGACTGCTGACGTGGATTCCAGGAAAGGTGTGGAAGGCCTACCATTCACAGAAGAGGCCTTGTTCGGAGATGAATCAGACAAATGGATCTCCACAGCTACTGCAGGTAAGTCTACGTATCTCCCTTCCGCAGCCCCCCCAACCAAGAAATCTTATTCAGCGACTAAGTTACAGTCCTTTCGGACGGCCAAGTTCAAGGGCAAATCCAGAGTTGCTTCCACGTCCTCCAGCGGAGCAAGAGGTAAACCACGCAAACCAGCCACAGCAGGTGCTCAGGAACAGAGCTCAGGCTCTGCTTCCTCAAAACCTTCAGCATGACGGTGGACCGCAATGCCTGGAAGGCTGTCAGGTGGGAGCGCGGTTACAATTCTTCAGTCAAATCTGGTGAAATTCGTTCCAGGATCCCTGGGTCATAAATCTTGTTTCCCAGGGCTACAGACTGGAGTTCCAATAGCTCCCACCTCACAGATTCTTCAAATCAGGCTTGCCCGTTTCACAAGAGGCAAGTATAACTTTACAACATGCCATTGACAAACTGGTACAGACTCACGTCATTGTTCCAGTTCCACCTCATCAGCTAAACAAGGGACACTATTCCAACTTGTTTGTAGTATCGAAACCAGACGGTTCGGTAAGACCAATTTTGAACCTCAAGTCATTGAACCCATACTTGCGAGTGTTCAAATTCAAGATGAAGTCCCTGAGAGCGGTAATCTCATGTCTGAGGAGGGGGAATTCCTAGTGTCTCTGGATATCAAGGATGCGTACCTTCACATTCCAATCTGGCCACCTCATCAGGCTTACCTACGGTTTGCACTGCAGGACTGTCAATACCAGTTCCAGGCCCTGCCATTTGGCCTCTCCGTGGCACCGAAGGTGTTCAGCCAAGGATATGGCAGAGATGATGTTTCTACTCCGCAAACAGGGAGTGAACATAATTCCGTACATGGACGATCTCCTAATAAAAGCACCGTCCAGGGAAAGGTTGCTGGACAGCATAGCTCTCTCAACCAAACTTCTCCAGGATCATGGGTGGAGTCTGAATCTTCCGAAATCTCACCTAGAGCCAAAATGGAGGCTCCCATTCCTGGGAATGATACTGGATACGGAGTCGCAGAAGGTGTTCCTTCCGTTGGAAAAGGCATTAGTGATCCAGTCGATGGTTCGAGATGTCCTGAAGCCAACCCGGATATTGGTGCATCTATGCCTTCACCTTCTGGGGAAAATGGTGGCTTCTTACGAGGCTCTTCAATACGGAAGGTTACATGCAAGACCCTTTCAGCTCGATCTGTTGGACAAATGGTCCGGATTGCATCTTCACATGCACCAGAGGATCCGTCTGTCACCAAAAGCCATGATCTCCCTTCTGTGGTGGCTACAGACTTCTCACCTCGTCAAAAGTAAGAGGTTCAGAATTCAGAACTGGATTCTGCTAACCACAGACGCAAGCCTCAGAGGTTGGGGAGCAGTCACTCAGGCGGTACAGTTTCAATGAAGATGGTCAAGTCAGGAAGTCGTCCTTCCAATCAACATTCTGGAACTCGGGGCCATATGCAATGCCCTTCTGCAGGCCTCACATCTTCTTCAAGATCGGGCCATTCAGGTCTAGTCGGACAATGTGATGGCAGTGATGTACATAAATCGACAGGGCGGAATGAAAAGATGAGCAGCAATATCAGAGGTGTCAAGAATTCTCCTCTGGGCAGAGAGAAACACTGTGGCATTGTCAGCGGTCTTCATTCCGGGAGTAGACAACTGGGAAGCAGACTTCCTCAGCAGACACAACCTCCACCCGGGGGAGTGGGGCCTTCACCCGGAAGTGTCAGGTGCTTGACAAGTCAAGCAGTATTGTTCCAGGTTGAGAGACCCACAGGCGGTGGCGGTAGATGCCCTGATGCCTCCAATGGTCTATCAGATGGTGAACGTAGTTCCTCCACTTCCTCTGATCCCAAAAGTTCTAAAGAGAATAAAAACGGAAAAGGTTCAAGCAATTCTAATTGCTCTGGACTGGCCAAGAAGGGCCTGGTACGCGGACCTTCTGGAGATGCTCCTCGAAGATCCGTGGCCTCTAGCTCTTCGTGAGGATCTTCTGCAACAGGGCCCGTTCGTCTATCAGGACTTACCGTGGCTACGATTGATGGCATGGAAGTTGAATGGCTGATTCTAGCCAGGAGAGGGATCCCTACCAAGGTTATCCCAACTATGATCCAAGCCAGGAAGGGGGTAACGTCTAAACATTACCATAGTATTTGGAAGAAATACATATCTGGTGTGAGAACAGAAAATTTTATACAGTGGAATTCCATCTGGGACGTTTCCTGCTTTTTCTACAAGCAGGAGTGGATGTGAGCCTACGTATGGCTCCATAAAAGTCCAGATTTCGGCCTTGTCCATTTTCTTTCAGAAACAATTGGCTTCTCTCCCTGAGGTCCAGACGTTCTTGAAAGGTGTAATGCACATCCAACTTCCCTTTGTGCCTCCCACGGCACCTTGGGATCTCAATGTGGTGCTGCAGTTCCTCCAATAGGACTGGTTTGAACCATTACAGGAGGTGGATGTAAAATATCTTACATGGAAGACCGTCACACTGTTGGCCTTGGCTTCAGCAAGACTTGTGTCGGAGCTGGGGGCTTTGTCTTCCAAAAGTCCCTATTTCATTTTCTATGAGGACAGAACAGCTCGTTACAGAAAGACAGACTCGCTGTTTTTGTTTATGATCCCAATTAGATTGGGTGTCCTGCTTTAAAGCAGACAATTGCATGCTGGATCAGACTTACTATCCAGCATGCCTATTCCACGGCAGGTTTGCAGTGTCCAAAATCTGTACAGGCCCACTCTACTAGGTCGGTGGGTTCTTTCGGGGCTGCTGCCCAGGGGGTCTCGCCTTTAGTGCTCTGCCGAGCAGCTACTTAGTCAGGTTCTAACACGTTTGCTAAGTTCTACAAGTTCGATACTTTGGCCTCTGAGGACCTTCAGTTTGGTCAGTCAGTTCTGCAGGAACCTCAGCACTCTCCTACTCGGTTTGGGAGCTTTGTTACATCCCCATGGTACGAAATGGACCCCAGTATCCTCTAGGACGTAAGAGAAAATAGGATATTAATTACCTACCGGTAAATCCTTTTCTTGTAGTCCATAGAGGATACTGGGCGCCCGCCCAGTGCTTCGTTCTTCCTTCACTGTTACTTGGTTAAGTAATGATGGTTCAGCTGTTGCTGTTCCTGTTTCAAGTTTGGTTAGCTTGGCTTTCCTCTTGTTGTTTTTGCTGGTTTGGAATCTCACCACTATCCTTATCTATCCTTCTGTCGAAGTATGTCCGTCTCCTCGAGCATAGTTTCGTAGACTGTGTCTGGTAGGAGGGGCATAGAGGGAGGAGCCAGCCCACACTATCAAATTCTTAAAGTGCCCATGGCTCCTAGTGGACCCGTCTATACCCCATGGTCAGTAGCGGATCTTGCCACGGGCAAGCAGGACTTTTGCCCGGGGCGCCGTCTTCTGGAGGGCGCCGCACCATGGCAAGATCCGCTGCTGCTGTGCCCCCCGCTGCCCGCTGTGAAGGGAAACTAGACGCTACACATCTAGTTTCCCTTCGTCGGCTGCCCGCTGTGAAGGGAAACTAGACGCTACGCGTCTAGTTTCCCTTCGTGGAGAGGACCTTTACTGTAATGATGTGCGGTGCGCGTTGACGTCATCGCGCACCGCACAGCAAAGGTCCTCTCCACGAAGGGAACTAGGCGCTTAGCGTCTAGTTTTCCTTCATGGAGAGGACCTTTGCTGTGCGGTGCGCGATGAAGTCATCGCGCCCCGCACATCCTTTCAGCGGTGCTACTACAGTACAGGGGGCGTAACTGACCACGCCCCCTGTATGAAGCCACGCCCCCTATTGCCACCCGGGGCGCAAAAAGCCCCTGAACCAGCCCTGCCCATGGTACTAAAAGGACCCCAGTATCCTCTACGGACTACGAGAAAAGGATTTACCGGTAAGTAATTAAAATCCTATTTTTACTTTTACTTTTTAATATTATGTTTTAATATTTTGTAACACTCTGTTGTATGATTGACAATCACTCTATGAGAAGGATAATGTCTTGTTTATACTGATGACTTCAACATAATGGGTTTACATTTTCCATTTAGTGATGACTTTAGTAACCTATCTGTACTTTAGCATTCATTGAAGTAGCAAGAAGCTTCAACATCTAAAAGGCAATAGAAAAATTAAAGACAGCATCTGATTGGTTGCTATGGGCAACATCACCAATTCTCTGTTTTAGAGGCGTTAGTAAATTTACACCTAAATTTCTTATAACTAAAAGATGTCTGGATGCAGAGCCCAGTAGCCTGAATGTACGTCTACCTCCCAATTCTGAACGCCAGGAATGGACACCACTGACAGAGCCAGAAAGTAATGCTCTGCCCAGCAAAGGATGCGGCTGACTTCCTTCATGGTGCCATGGCTGTGAGTGCTGCTCTGGTGGTCTATGCAGGTGACAGCTGTCACGTTGTCTGATGAAACCTTGACCCTGGAGGACAGACGGAGCTAAGCAAAGAGCCTTGCATACTGCCCTGAATTCCAGTACATTGATCAGTAGATGGCTTCCGAGCCATCCACTGTCCATGGAATGTCTGCTGACATGACACCACTCCCCAAGATTTGCGTGAGTAGGACCCAGTCCTGGATTCAAAAGGGATGCCCCTTTTCCAGGTGGGACCGGTGTAGCCACCTCAAGAGGGAGTGGTGAACCTCTCATGAGATGATGATTGTCTGAGCCTTTATGTGTATATGTGACTTGTTGCACCTTGCAAGAGCTTCCAGCTGCAGTGGACAGGAATGAAACTAGGCATACTCCACAATGTTGAACGTGGAGAACAAAGACCCCAGGATCCATATGTAATAATGGAAGGTCGCCTGAAGAAAACTGAGGTATCAGCAAACCTTGTACCTCAGGGCATTATTGAAGTGTAGAATCCAGCAGGCTACCAAGTGCAACGTCTCCCGAGAAGGTGTTAGATAAGACTTGCACCAATTTATCTTCCATTGGTGTGACTGGAGAAGATCCACCTTTAGCTGAATGTGTTATGATACTGACTTTTTCTTAGTAGCTTATCATGATACTCTGTGCCATCAGTTCAAGTCCAATGCTCTCTGCCATCGGTCCCAGTCTGATACTCTCTGCCATTGGTTCCAGTCCAATACTTTGTACCTTATGCAGTGGTTCTCAAACTGTGTGCTGCGGCACCCTGGGGTGCCTTGGGACACTTGCATGTGTTCCTCGTGTTGGTGGTCCAGAGCCAATTAAAATTATTTCTGGTCAATGTAATAGGCAAAACCAGTGCTGGTGGCTGTCAATCATAAAATATGTGGGCAAACAGAAGCAAATCTTGTCCCTCGCCACACAATTGAACCTAATGATGACATATAGACACAATTGACTTAATTTTAGATTTCTTTCTAAATTTCTCAGTAAGAAACTTTTGGCCTAGGGGTGCCATGAAAAAAATTCTGATACTCTAGGGTGCTGTGATTTAAAAAAAATTGGGATCCACTGGCCTAATGGAATTAATGGAGTGACCACCGGTTACAAATAGTCACAGCCCAGTACACCATGTACAGTAGTATGCCGCATTGCAGCAAGATGAGCATGGCTATATCTGTATCTGGCAAAAAATCTCTTTCGGCTAAAGAAAAGATTCCCATTATCACTTTGGACTTAGACTCTAACAATGAGTTTATTAATGACTCAAATTTCATCATGGGGTTTCTATCCTTCCTAGCCATGTCTTACCCCAGGGAAGAGATTACAGAATTGCGTTATGATCTACAGGTTTCCCGAAGAAAGGTCCATATTACCTTCACAGATATCAATAGAATCTTCGAGGATCTACAGTTTTAAGAACCACGGCTCTGTGTTCCTCAGTTCTAAGAAAGGATTCATATTTATTTACTTATTAGCAGTTTCTTATATAGCGCAGCATATTCCGTTGCGCTTTACAATTAGAACAACAATTATAGAACAAAACTGGGCAAAGACAGACAGACAGACAGACAGAGGTAGGAAGGCCCTGCTCGCAAGCTTACAATCTACAGGGAAATAGGCATTGATACACAAGGATAGATGCTACCTGTTACATAATGGTTCCCCAGGTTGCTAGGTTCTTAATGGGTTGTATATGATATGATCACCCAGCAATGTTGGAAGACAAAATGTGAGTTTATGTGGACTGTACAGAGGGGATGTAACTTGATAGGGAAGCTGTGAAGGTTATGTGTGTGGGTCTGAAATTTGGTAGGCTTGTCTGAAGAGATGAGTTTTCAGAAAACGTTTAAAGGTTTGGAGACTAGAGGAGAGTCTTATTGTGTGTGGGAGTGCATTCCACAGAGTGGGTGAAGCCCGGGTAAAGTCCAGTAATTTTGAGTGGGAACAGGTAATACATGTGGATGAGAGACGCAGATCTTGTGCAGAGCGGAGAGGTCTGGTAGGGAGATATTTTGAGATGAGTGAGGAGATGTATGATAGTGCAGTTTGGTTAATAGCCTTGTATGTAAGTAAAAGTATTTTATATTTGACACGGTAGAATACCGGTAACCAATGGAGGGACTGACAGAGCGGATCAGCAGATGAAGAACGTCTGGCGAGGAAGATTAGCCTCGCAGCTGCATTTAAAATGGATTGAAGTGGTGAGAACCTATGTTTGGGAAGACCAGTAAGGAGACTATTACAATAATCAATGCGGGAGATGATGAGTGCATGGATTAGAGTTTTTGCAGTGTAAGATAAGGGCGTATTTTGGATATGTTTTTAAGGTGCATGTAACAGATTTAGAGACAGATTGAATGTGTGGAACAAAGGACAGTTCAGAGTCAAGGGTGACACCTAGGCAACGAGCTTGTGGGGTGGGGTGGATAGTTGCATTGTCAACAGTTATAGAGATATCAGGTTGGTAACTACTCTTAGCTGGTGGGAAAATAATTATTTCGGTTTTGGAAATGTTGAGTTTGAGGTGGCGAGATGACATCCAAGATGAAATGGCAGACAGGCATCCAGTGACACGAGCCAATACTGGTGGTGACAAATCTGGGGAGGATAGGTAGATTTGAGTATCATCAGCATACAAATGATACTGAAATCCAAAGGAGCTGATTAGTTTACCAAGAGAGGAGGTATAGATTGAGAAAAGCAGAGGACCTAAGACTGAACCTTGCGGTACTCCAACTGATAGAGGTAGAGAAGAGGAGGTAGAATCAGAGAAGTGAACACTGAAAGAGCGATTAGATAGGTAGGATGAGAACAAAGAAAGGGCTGTGTCCTGAAGACCTAGGGATTGTAGTGTTTGTATGAGAAGAGAGTGGTCAACAGTGTCAAAAGCAGCAGAGAGATCTAGAAGAATAAGTAGTGTGTAATAGAGATGAGCGGGTTCGGTTCCTCGGAATCCGAACCCGCCCGAACTTCATGTTTTTTTTCACGGGTCCGAGCGACTCGGATCTTCCCGCCTTGCTCGGTTAACCCGAGCGCGCCCGAACGTCATCATGACGCTGTCGGATTCTCGCGAGGCTCGGATTCTATCGCGAGACTCGGATTCTATATAAGGAGCCGCGCGTCGCCGCCATTTTCACTCGTGCATTGAGATTGATAGGGAGAGGACGTGTCTGGCGTCCTCTCCATTAGAATAGAGATAGATTAGATAGAGAGAGAGAGATTGTGCAGAGTCGCAGACAGAGTTAGTTTACCACAGTCAGTGACCAGTGCAGTTGCTAGTTAACTTTTATTTAATATAATATATCCGTTCACTTCTCTCTGCTATATCCGTTCTCTGCCTGAAAAAAAAAACGATACACAGCACAGTCAGTCACACAGTGTGACTCAGTCTGTGTGCACTCAGCTCAGCCCAGTGTGCTGCACAGTCATCAATGTATAAATTAAAAGCTTATAATTAATTGTGGGGGAGACTGGGGAGCACTGCAGGTTGTTAGCAGGAGCCAGGAGTACAATTATATTAATTAACAGTGCACACTTTTGCTGCAGGAGTGGTGACCAGTGCCTGACCACCAGTATAGTATTGTTGTATACTACTAATATCTCTTTAAATATCAACCAGTCTATATTAGCAGCAGACACAGTACAGTGCGGTAGTTCACGGCTGTGGCTACCTCTGTGTCGGCACACGGCAGGCAGTCCGTCCGACCAGAATTGTATTATTTATTATTATATACCTACCACCTAACCGTGTTTTTTTTTTCATTCTTTATACTGTCATAGTGTCATCCTAATTGTTACGAGTATACTACTATCTCTTTATCAACCAGTGTACAGTGCGGTAGTTCACGGCTGTGGCTACCTCTGTGTCGGCACACGGCAGGCAGTCCGTCCGACCAGAATTGTATTATTTATTATTATATACCTACCACCTAACCGTGGTTTTTTTTTCATTCTTTATACCGTCATAGTGTCATCCTAATTGTTACGAGTATACTACTATCTCTTTATCAACCAGTGTACAGTGCGGTAGTTCACGGCTGTGGCTACCTCTGTGTCGGCACACGGCAGGCAGTCCATCCGACCAGAATTGTATTATTTATTATTATATACCTACCACCTAACCGTGGTTTTTTTTTTCATTCTTTATACCGTCATAGTGTCATCCTAATTGTTACGAGTATACTACTATCTCTTTATCAACCAGTGTACAGTGCGGTAGTTCACGGCTGTGGCTACCTCTGTGTCGGCACACGGCAGGCAGTCCGTCCGACCAGAATTGTATTATTTATTATTATATACCTACCACCTAACCGTGGTTTTTTTTTTCATTCTTTATACCGTCATAGTGTCATCCTAATTGTTACGAGTATACTACTATCTCTTTATCAACCAGTGTACAGTGCGGTAGTTCACGGCTGTGGCTACCTCTGTGTCGGCACACGGCAGGCAGTCCGTCCGACCAGAATTGTATTATTTATTATTATATACCTACCACCTAACCGTGGTTTTTTTTTCATTCTTTATACCGTCATAGTGTCATCCTAATTGTTACGAGTATACTACTATCTCTTTATCAACCAGTGTACAGTGCGGTAGTTCACGGCTGTGGCTACCTCTGTGTCGGCACACGGCAGGCAGTCCGTCCGACCAGAATTGTATTATTTATTATTATATACCTACCACCTAACCGTGGTTTTTTTTTCATTCTTTATACCGTCATAGTGTCATCCTAATTGTTACGAGTATACTACTATCTCTTTATCAACCAGTGTACAGTGCGGTAGTTCACGGCTGTGGCTACCTCTGTGTCGGCACACGGCAGGCAGTCCGTCCGACCAGAATTGTATTATTTATTATTATATACCTACCACCTAACCGTGGTTTTTTTTTCATTCTTTATACCGTCATAGTGTCATCCTAATTGTTACGAGTATACTACTATCTCTTTATCAACCAGTGTACAGTGCGGTAGTTCACGGCTGTGGCTACCTCTGTGTCGGCACACGGCAGGCAGTCCGTCCGACCAGAATTGTATTATTTATTATTATATACCTACCACCTAACCGTGGTTTTTTTTTTCATTCTTTATACCGTCATAGTGTCATCCTAATTGTTACGAGTATACTGCTATCTCTTTATCAACCAGTGTACAGTGCGGTAGTTCACGGCTGTGGCTACCTCTGTGTCGGCACACGGCAGGCAGTCCGTCCGACCAGAATTGTATTATTTATTATTATATACCTACCACCTAACCGTGGTTTTTTTTTCATTCTTTATACCGTCATAGTGTCATCCTAATTGTTACGAGTATACTACTATCTCTTTATCAACCAGTGTACAGTGCGGTAGTTCACGGCTGTGGCTACCTCTGTGTCGGCAGTCGGCAGGCAGTCCGTCCATCCATAATTGTATTATTATTATAATATATACCACCTAACCGTGGTTTTTTTATACCACCTAACCGTGGCAGTCCGTCCATAATTGTATACTAGTATCCAATCCATCCATCTCCATTGTTTACCTGAGGTGCCTTTTAGTTCTGCCTATAAAATATGGAGAACAAAAAAGTTGAGGTTCCAAAATTAGGGAAAGATCAAGATCCACTTCCACCTCGTGCTGAAGCTGCTGCCACTAGTCATGGCCGAGACGATGAAATGCCAGCAACGTCGTCTGCCAAGGCCGATGCCCAATGTCATAGTACAGAGCATGTCAAATCCAAAACACCAAATATCAGAAAAAAAAGGACTCCAAAACCTAAAATAAAATTGTCGGAGGAGAAGCGTAAACTTGCCAATATGCCATTTACCACACGGAGTGGCAAGGAACGGCTGAGGCCCTGGCCTATGTTCATGGCTAGTGGTTCAGCTTCACATGAGGATGGAAGCACTCAGCCTCTCGCTAGAAAACTGAAAAGACTCAAGCTGGCAAAAGCACCGCAAAGAACTGTGCGTTCTTTGAAATCCCAAATCCACAAGGAGAGTCCAATTGTGTCGTTTGCGATGCCTGACCTTCCCAACACTGGACGTGAAGAGCATGCGCCTTCCACTATTTGCATGCCCCCTGCAAGTGCTGGAAGGAGCACCCGCAGTCCAGTTCCTGATAGTCAGATTGAAGATGTCAGTGTTGAAGTACACCAGGATGAGGAGGATATGGGTGTTGCTGGCGCTGGGGAGGAAATTGACCAGGAGGATTCTGATGGTGAGGTGGTTTGTTTAAGTCAGGCACCCGGGGAGACACCTGTTGTCCGTGGGAGGAATATGGCCGTTGACATGCCAGGTGAAAATACCAAAAAAATCAGCTCTTCGGTGTGGAGGTATTTCACCAGAAATGCGGACAACAGGTGTCAAGCCGTGTGTTCCCTTTGTCAAGCTGTAATAAGTAGGGGTAAGGACGTTAACCACCTCGGAACATCCTCCCTTATACGTCACCTGCAGCGCATTCATAATAAGTCAGTGACAAGTTCAAAAACTTTGGGTGACAGCGGAAGCAGTCCACTGACCAGTAAATCCCTTCCTCTTGTAACCAAGCTCACGCAAACCACCCCACCAACTCCCTCAGTGTCAATTTCCTCCTTCCCCAGGAATGCCAATAGTCCTGCAGGCCATGTCACTGGCAAGTCTGACGAGTCCTCTCCTGCCTGGGATTCCTCCGATGCATCCTTGCGTGTAACGCCTACTGCTGCTGGCGCTGCTGTTGTTGCCGCTGGGAGTCGATGGTCATCCCAGAGGGGAAGTCGTAAGCCCACTTGTACTACTTCCAGTAAGCAATTGACTGTTCAACAGTCCTTTGCGAGGAAGATGAAATATCACAGCAGTCATCCTACTGCAAAGCGGATAACTGAGGCCTTGGCATCCTGGGTGGTGAGAAACGTGGTTCCGGTATCCATCATTACTGCAGAGCCAACTAGAGACTTGTTGGAGGTACTGTGTCCCCGGTACCAAATACCATCTAGGTTCCATTTCTCTAGGCAGGCGATACCGAAAATGTACACAGACCTCAGAAAAAGAGTCACCAGTGTCCTAAAAAATGCAGCTGTACCCAATGTCCACTTAACCACGGACATGTGGACAAGTGGAGCAGGGCAGGGTCAGGACTATATGACTGTGACAGCCCACTGGGTAGATGTATGGACTCCCGCCGCAAGAACAGCAGCGGCGGCACCAGTAGCAGCATCTCGCAAACGCCAACTCTTTCCTAGGCAGGCTACGCTTTGTATCACCGCTTTCCAGAATACGCACACAGCTGAAAACCTCTTACGGCAACTGAGGAAGATCATCGCGGAATGGCTTACCCCAATTGGACTCTCCTGTGGATTTGTGGCATCGGACAACGCCAGCAATATTGTGTGTGCATTAAATCTGGGCCAATTCCAGCACGTCCCATGTTTTGCACATACCTTGAATTTGGTGGTGCAGAATTTTTTAAAAAACGACAGGGCCGTGCAAGAGATGCTGTCGGTGGCCAGAAGAATTGCGGGACACTTTCGGCGTACAGGCACCACGTACAGAAAACTGGAGCACCACCAAAAACTACTGAACCTGCCCTGCCATCATCTGAAGCAAGAAGTGGTAACGAGGTGGAATTCAACCCTCTATATGCTTCAGAGGTTGGAGGAGCAGCAAAAGGCCATTCAAGCCTATACAATTGAGCACGATATAGTAGGTGGAATGCACCTGTCTCAAGTGCAGTGGAGAATGATTTCAACGTTGTGCAAGGTTCTGATGCCCTTTGAACTTGCCACACGTGAAGTCAGTTCAGACACTGCCAGCCTGAGTCAGGTCATTCCCCTCATCAGGCTTTTGCAGAAGAAGCTGGAGGCATTGAAGGAGGAGCTAACACGGAGCGATTCCGCTAGGCATGTGGGACTTGTGGATGCAGCCCTTAATTCGCTTAACAAGGATTCACGGGTGGTCAATCTGTTGAAATCAGAGCACTACATTTTGGCCACCGTGCTCGATCCTAGATTTAAAGCCTACCTTGGATCTCTCTTTCCGGCAGACACAGGTCTGCTGGGGTTGAAAGACCTGCTGGTGACAAAATTGTCAAGTCAAGCGGAACGCGACCTGTCAACATCTCCTCCTTCACATTCTCCCGCAACTGGGGGTGCGAGGAAAAGGCTCAGAATTCCGAGCCCACCCGCTGGCGGTGATGCAGGGCAGTCTGGAGCGACTGCTGATGCTGACATCTGGTCCGGACTGAAGGACCTGACAACGATTACGGACATGTCGTCTACTGTCACTGCATATGATTCTCTCAACATTGATAGAATGGTGGAGGATTATATGAGTGACCGCATCCAAGTAGGCACGTCACACAGTCCGTACTTATACTGGCAGGAAAAAGAGGCAATTTGGAGGCCCTTGCACAAACTGGCTTTATTCTACCTAAGTTGCCCTCCCACAAGTGTGTACTCCGAAAGAGTGTTTAGTGCCGCCGCTCACCTTGTCAGCAATCGGCGTACGAGGTTACATCCAGAAAATGTGGAGAAGATGATGTTCATTAAAATGAATTATAATCAATTCCTCCGCGGAGACATTGACCAGCAGCAATTGCCTCCACAAAGTACACAGGGAGCTGAGATGGTGGATTCCAGTGGGGACGAATTGATAATCTGTGAGGAGGGGGATGTACACGGTGATATATCGGAGGGTGAAGATGAGGTGGACATCTTGCCTCTGTAGAGCCAGTTTGTGCAAGGAGAGATTAATTGCTTCTTTTTTGGGGGGGGTCCAAACCAACCCGTCATATCAGTCACAGTCGTGTGGCAGACCCTGTCACTGAAATGATGGGTTGGTTAAAGTGTGCATGTCCTGTTTTGTTTATACAACATAAGGGTGGGTGGGAGGGCCCAAGGATAATTCCATCTTGCACCTCTTTTTTCTTTTCTTTTTCTTTGCATCATGTGCTGATTGGGGTGGGTTTTTTGGAAGGGACACCCTGCGTGACACTGCAGTGCCACTCCTAGATGGGCCCGGTGTTTGTGTCGGCCACTAGGGTCGCTAATCTTACTCACACAGCTACCTCATTGCGCCTCTTTTTTTCTTTGCGTCATGTGCTGTTTGGGGAGGGTTTTTTGGAAGGGACATCCTGCGTGACACTGCAGTGCCACTCCTAGATGTGCCCGGTGTTTGTGTCGGCCACTAGGGTCGCTAATCTTACTCACACAGTCAGCTACCTCATTGCGCCTCTTTTTTTCTTTGCGTCATGTGCTGTTTGGGGAGGGTTTTTTGGAAGGGCCATCCTGCGTGACACTGCAGTGCCACTCCTAGATGGGCCCGGTGTTTGTGTCGGCCACTAGGGTCGCTAATCTTACTCACACAGCTACCTCATTGCGCCTTTTTTTTTCTTTGCGTCATGTGCTGTTTGGGGAGGGTTTTTTGGAAGGGACATCCTGCGTGACACTGCAGTGCCACTCCTAGATGGGCCCGGTGTTTGTGTCGGCCACTAGGGTCGCTTATCTTACTCACACAGCGACCTCGGTGCAAATTTTAGGACTAAAAATAATATTGTGAGGTGTGAGGTATTCAGAATAGACTGAAAATGAGTGTAAATTATGGTTTTTGAGGTTAATAATACTTTGGGATCAAAATGACCCCCAAATTCTATGATTTAAGCTGTTTTTTAGTGTTTTTTGAAAAAAACACCCGAATCCAAAACACACCCGAATCCGACAAAAAAAATTCGGTGAGGTTTTGCCAAAACGCGTTCGAACCCAAAACACGGCCGCGGAACCGAACCCAAAACCAAAACACAAAACCCGAAAAATTTCAGGCGCTCATCTCTAGTGTGTAATGGCCTTTTGATCTAGCAGTGACTAGATCATTCACTACTTTGGTCAGTGCCGTCTCTGTGGAGTGTTGGGCACGAAAGCCTGACTGAAGTGGATCCAATAAGTTGTGCGAGTTAAGAAAGTGTGTAAGGCGAGTGTAGGCAAGCCTCTCAAGTAGCTTGGAGGGACTGGGTAGCTGAGAAATGGGACGGTAGTTAGAGAGTGTGTTTGGGTCAGAGTTGTGTTTTTTTAGAATGGGAGTAATGACTGCATGTTTAAACAGAGAGGGAAAGATACCAGTAGAGAGAGAGAGATTACAGATTTTAGTTAAGGTTGGGATAAGCACAGGAGACAAAGTTTTACTGACCTGTGAGGGTATAGGATCAAGAGGAGAGGTAGTGGAGTAGGAGGATGAAAAGAGTGTTGATACTTCATCTTCACTTGTGGGATCAAATGAAGAGAAAGTGCCAGAGGGTTCAGGTAGGGAATTGAGCAGGTCACTGGCTGAGTTAGAGCATACCATTTCATCTCGGATTTTATCAATCTTATCCTTGAAGTAGGAAGCAAGTTCTTGTGCATGGATAGTAGCTAGTGGGGGAGGTGAGGGAGGGTAAAGAAGTGATTTAAATGTATTAAAAAGTCGCTTGGGGTTGTTGGCATGATAAGAGATGAGAGATTGGAAATATGTTTGTTTGGCAGTGTCCAGGGCCTGACGATAGGAGTGGTAGGTAGTCTTATATGTGAGAAAGTCACTTGGATTCTGAGATTTCCGCCACTGACGTTCTACTTTACGTGACAGTTTTTGTAGGTGTCTTGTTGATTTAGAGAGCCATGTTTGGCATCTAAGCCTACGTGGAGTGTGATGGGTAGCTGGAGCCACTTCATCAAGGGCACTCTCTAGGGTCTGGTGCAGGTGTGATACAGCAGTGTCAGGTGTAGTAAATGTAGAGATTGGTGAGAGCAGTTGTTGCAGAGAAGTGGAAAGTTGTTGAAAATGTATATTGTTAGTATTTCTGCGGGTTAGAGGAGGCTTGCTTGGTTTTAGTGTCCTAGAATTTAAAGTAATAGAAGAGATTGTGAAGGTGATCAGGTTGTGATCAGAGAGAGGGAAAGGAGTGTTAGTGAATTCGGAAACTGAGCAGAGCCTGGTGAACACAAGATCAAGGCAGTGGCCCTCATGGTGAGTAGAGGAGTCGGACCATTGGGTTAGGCCAAGAGAGGAGGTTAGAGAGAGGAGTTTGGATGCATGAACAGATTGTGGACTGTCAAGAGCTGTTGACCCACTGGATTTCCCAGAAGCAGAAAATTGTGTTTACAGTGATGGTGAATGGTCCACTTGTTCTGAGGACAAAGGTCTTGATTCTGAAAATGAAGCTTGGGAAGATTTTTGAGATCTACAGCATGTGCGTTCTTGAGTTCATCGGGTTCATTGGTTCCAGTTTGCTAAGTAAACCAGGCTGCTAGGAGCAAGGCATGGAGGAGACAGGAACCCATGCTTCTCTCTCTGTGCTGTGCTAAGGCAGCAATGTGCTTAAAATGACTGCCCAGCATTTAGGTGGAGGAGAGAAAGAGAGAGAGAGAGAGAGAGAGAGAGAGAGAGAAAGTCTGTCTGAGATAGGCTGTCAACTTTGTTGCGAGCATGCTCAGGGGTGGAGGAGGTTCTAACAGGGTGCACCTTCCTCTCCCTTAAGTGAAAACCCCCAGGGACTATCTCTAACACTGCTACCACAGTGGCCTGTTCCATCCTGCCCTGGTGGTCCACTGTGCAGAGCAGACCACTGGGCCAACACTACACCCTCACTGCTGGTGGTCTACTGCACCAGTGGTGAATTGTCACAAGGATGCAGCTCCCTGCAGGCAGACAGCCACACACTGGCGTATCTATAATGGGTACAGTCTGTACAGTGCACACGGGCGTCTGAGTCCAGGAGGGGCCCACACCACACACACTGCACCAATTTTTTAATATTCACCCCTCCGGAGTCCCGCACAGACGTCACCGGCGCTGTTAAAACCGTGTGAAAATGGCGCAGTGGCCATTTTCACAGAGCTTTGCACATGCGCAGTAGAGAAATCACTGGGGAAATGGCCGCAGCGCCATTTTCCCGGAGATCTGCGCATGCACAGTAGAGTCTGAGCCCTCTAGTGCTCAGACTCTACAGCGCTCCCGACAGAGAGGAGGGGGCCCGAATGGATGATGCAGCACACGGGCCCCCTCCTCTCTTAAAGCACCCCTGCAGCCATACTTACCTGCCCTGTGCATTGGGATGCAGGTTCGGTAAGCAGTGGTGTGCTGTCCCCCTCAGGAGTTCCGCAGCAGAAGTCACTGACCCAGTGTCCGGTGCTACCGCCACTGGAACTGGGTATTGGAGCAGCCGTGAGGGCATCCTATAGGACATCTTTCCAGACCACTCAGTAAAATAATAAAATAATAAAACAAATGAAAGGAAAGTAACCAGGGGGACCACTAGATAGCAACCCCCCACAAAATGGAGCTTGCTCCTGCTGCCACCAAACTCAACCTGAATGGGCATTGGCTGGGGGTGGGCTATAGTGGAAAGGGAACCTGGGGCTGTTGGGAAAAAATAGTAAATATTTGTTGCCCAGACTTTCTCCTCTCCAAGCTATATGCAGTGTGCCCTGTGCCCCATGCAGTGTTCCCTGTGCCCCCTAGTGGATGAAGAAAGAAAAACCTCAGTGGCAAATGATTCAAAGTTTGCTTTTACATATTATAGTATATTAGATTCTTGCACCCCATCAGACTTGCCTATCATTCTGTTAAAAATGTACTTGCTTCATATTCTGCTCAAATCAAGGAACATTTCTATAAAATTATTTGCACACATGGACAAAGCAGGAGGATTGCCATGTGCAAAGTGTAGGCATAGTGAACCTTTTTTTTTTTCATTCCCCTTTAAAAAATGTTATACATTTCTTCATGATTTACATGTGTTGGCCCCCTGACCAGAGTGGTTTAGCTTGTGTATGCAAGTTTAGGCTTTGGGCACCTTTGCTGCTTTCTCCTTTCCCCTTCTTGTTTCTTGCTTTCCAGTCTGTAACTCTGTTATGGTTGCTCCTAGGAAAGATCCATTTGGCTGGGGTAGCTATCAGAGACACATCAGAACAAGCCAAGCCAATTTGTCCTGAGAAGAAAGGTTGTGGTCAATTGGTTCGGAGAAGGTAAGATCATGAGTGATGAAGCTGTTGATCGAGGAGTGAGGGTCTTATCGTCTTAATTTGACCTTCAGCAAAACAGTGATTACAGTAAATAAAGAATGTGTAGTTGTCAGTGATGATGATGCACTGTTACCTTTTGTCTGCAGCTGGTATTGTGACAGATCTTCAATTGTTGCATTTGTCAGTCTTAACATTGTACTGCCACCTATTGTAGAAGTGTGCTTGGTGTACAGAAACTCTGCATACTGTAAGTCAAAGACGTCTCTCTCTCAGAGCAATCCTTTTCATATCAGCCTAGTTAGATAAGTCTGGTTAGTGGACTATTAATTTAATTTAAATTAATTAAATTAATTTTATTTAATTTCATAGGGGATAATAGGAATAAAACTTGGGTGTATAAATATAATGTAGGGGCGATATTAATGAAATGTAGTGAGGGTTGTTAATGTAATGTTGGGCTGATGATGTTACTGATAGTATATCAGCGAAATTCCTGTACAGTAACGTAGATTGTAGTAGTTATTACTTTAACATGAGTTTTCTTTATATAAAATGCTGGGTCTAGTAATATAATGTATTAATGTGGAGTTAGTGGTGGCTATTAACATAATGTGGAGTATCTGTAATGAATGATACCCATTTACTAAATGTGAGTATTACTGATTTAATTACCGTTTGTCTGTGTCTGTCGGGAGATGGGAGGTATAGAGTGATATGACAATGAGAGGTAGGATGAGGTGTCAATATGACAAGGGTAAGAGAAGACAGCTTATGACAAGAGCAGAGTGTGATTGGCAGACCTTGTGGCACCCGGGGCAAACATTTCCTTTGGTGACCCCCCCCCCCATTCAATACAGGGACACTGACCACTGAAGGCGTGTGTCAAAAATATAGAGGTGTGGCTTCATGGGGAAGAGGCATAGCCACAGAATAGTACCAATTCACATTACACCGCACAGTAGTGTCCTTCAGTCACATTACACTACACAGTAGTACCCCTTATACATGGCAGGTAGAGCCCCTTATACATACTGTGCCAAGTACAGCCCCTTGTACACATTGTGCCAGGTAGAGCCCCTTTTATGCACGTAATGTCAGGTAGAGCCCCTTATACACGATATGCCAGGTAGAGTCCCTTTTATAGATGTTACGCAAAGTTGAGCCCCTTACACACATTGCACCAGGCAGAGCCCCTACATATGTTATGCAAGGTAGAGCCCCCTACATACAATACACCAGGTAGAGCCTCTTATACACATTGCACCAGGTAGAGCCTCTTATACACATTGTACCAGGTAGAGCCTCTTATACACACTGTGCCAGGTAGAGCCTCTTATACAAAATTAATTTTAAGTGCACATACAGTAGATGAATGCTAAGGATAGGTATGTGTAGCCCACTGTATACACAAGCAAAGGGAGTCATTTATTTAGTAATCAAAATCATAAAGCAATTACCACACAAGAGAAAAAGGGGGGGGGTTGCGCCTCCTTCTATCAGTCTGATGCACTGCACTCACTGCAGAAAAGCAAGGGCAAGAGGCCGCTGTTTACTGTATATCATCCAGTTAATAACACGGCAATGAGAGTCGTGGTTTGTACTCTCTCCTCCAGCTCCAGTTTAATGTGGAGCAATGGGGGAGTGCAGATGCCACATTGATACACGTCTGGCCAAAGAGGTATAGCCAATTTAGAGCAGTCTATGTGGTGTGTAGGAATGAGGGAGAGAAAATGACAGACAAGGTAGGGAGGTAGAACAAGGGAACATGGAGGGCTGACAAGGTAGAGAAGTAGAATTAGGAAAGTCACATTTTAGGCTCTCTTCCAGAAGAAAAATACATTTCAGATGGAGAAATAACTAGATAAGGACAGCAAACAATGGCAGAATAGAGAGAGGAAGAGAGAGTGGGGAGGGAGGGAGAGAGTGTGGGAAAAAGAGGGAGAAGACAATAGGGGTCGGATGTACTGCAGTGCGAGACGGACAGAACTCAGAGATTCCGGATGAACTCGTACATATTCTTAAAGCGGCAATCATTTACAAGGCAAAAGCCGGTTTAAAAAACGCATGAGTTCGTCCAGAATCTTAGAGCTCCGGCCGAATTGCACTGCATTACATCTGACCCTAGATGTTTTAATGAGGAATGAGTGCACAATGAAGCAAGAACAGCAGACAACACTGGGGGGAGGAATGAGCAAGCAAGAGATGATAACAGGTGCAGGTATCAGAGACTGAGGATGGTAGACAATGTCAAAGAAATGATGGAGGGTGTACAGCAGACAGTGTTAGACTCAGGAATGAGAAAAGGAACGAAAATGGCAAACAATGCCGTTGCAGAAATGAGACAAAGGACAGCAGACAATGCAGGAACAAGAGACACAGAATGACAGACAGATAGTGTCATGTATTAGAATGAGAGAGGATAGCAGCCAATGGGCCTAATTCAGACCTGATCGTAGCAGCAAATTTGTTAGCAGTTGGGCAAAACCAAGGGGGTCATTCCGAGTTGTTCGCTCGTTATTTTTTTTTCGCAACGGAGCGATTAGTCGCGAATGCGCATGCGCAATGTCCGCAGTGCGACTGCGCCAAGTAAATTTGCTATGCAGTTAGTAATTTTACTCACGTTTTTTTCTTCGTTCTGGTGATCGTAATGTGATTGACAGGAAGTGGGTGTTTCTGGGCGGAAACAGGCCGTTTTATGGGTGTGTGCGAAAAAACGCTACCGTTTCTGGGAAAAACGCGGGAGTGGCTGAAGAAACGGAGGAGTGTCTGGGCGAACGCTGGGTGTGTTTGTGACGTCAAATCAGGAACGACAAGCACTGAACTGATCGCAGATGCCGAGTAAGTTTGAAGCTACTCAGAAACTGCTAAGAGGTGTGTAATCGCAATTTTGATAATCTTTCGTTCGCAATTTTAAGAAGCTAAGATTCACTCCCAGTAGGCGGCGGCTTAGCGTGTGTAGAGCTGCTAAAAGCAGCTTGCGAGCGAACAACTCGGAATGACCCCCCAAGTGCACTGCAGGTTTGGCAGATATAACATGCGCAGAGAGAGTTAGATTTCGGTGAGTTATATTTAGAGATGAGCGGGTTCGGTTTTCCGAGAACTGAACCCCCCCGAACTCCACGTGGTTTACATGGATCCGAGGCAGGCTCGGTTGTTCCCGCCTGACTCGGAAAACCCTAACGAGGCAAAAAACATCATCATCACGCTGTCGGATTCTCGCGAGATTCGGATTCCATATAAAGAGCCGAGCGTCGCTGCCATTTTCACTCGTGCATTGTAGAGAGAGAGCAGAGAGGATGTGGCTACGTTCTCTCAGTGGCAAATCTCAATATCAGTGCTCAGTATCAGTGCTTATTGCTGCTCAGTAATACAAGTACAGTGGGGGTAATTCCAAGTTGATCGCAGCAGGAAATTTTTTAGCAGTTGGGCAATACCATGTGCACTGCAGGTGTGGCAGATATAACATTTGCAGAGAGAGTTAGATTTGGGTGGGTTATTTTATTTCTGTGCAGGGTAAATACTGGCTGTTTTATTTTCACACTGCAAATTAGATTGCAGATTGAACACACCCCACGCAAATCTAACTCTCTCTGCACATGTGATATCTGCCTCCCCTGCAGTGCACATGGTTTTGCCCAATTGCTGACAGAATTCCTGCTGCGATCAACTTGGAATTACCCCCAGTGTCTCTCTTGTGCTTTATCTTGCTGCTCAGTGTCAGTTCTCAGTAGTATCATCATCAGTGCTCATTATCACTGCCCATTGTCTTGTGCTGCATTCTGGTGCTCAGTAATACTACAGTACATTACTAATATACTAGTCCAGTGTTTTGTGCTGCATCTTGCTGCTCAGTGTCAGTTCTTAGTAGTATCATCATCAGTGCTCATCATCACTGCTCATTGTCTTGTGCTGCATTGTGGTGCTCAGTAATACTACAGTACATTACTAATATACCAGTCCAGTGTCTTGTGCTGCATCTTGTTGCTCAGTGTCAGTTCTCAGTAGTAGTATCATCATCAGTGCTCAGTACCACTGCTCATTGTCTTGTGCTGCATTGTGGTTCTCAGTAATACTACAGTACATTACTAATATACTAGTCCACTGTCTTGCGCTGCATCTTGCTGCTGTAGGGTGCTGTGGTAGTGTTCTGTCACTGTGCATAGGTCATCATCTTTCCAGTCACAGTGGTATCTGGTATCTATCTAGCGGTATCTATTCCAAACATTACCGCCGTCTAATTCCAGATATATGACTGGCATATAATTCCGCACATTAAAAAATGGAGAACAAAAATGTGGAGGGTAATATAGGAAAAGATCAAGATCCACTTCCACTTAGTGCTGAAGCTGCTGCCACTAGTCATGGCAGAGACGATGAAATGCCATCAACGTCATCTGCCAAGGCCGATGCCCAATGTCATAGTAGAGAGCATGTAAAATTCAAAAAGCAAAAGTTCAGTAAAATGACCCAAAAATCGAAATTAAAATCGAGGAGAAGCGTAAACTTGCCAATATGCCATTAACGACACAGAGTGGCAAGGAACGGCTAAAGCCCTCTCCTATGTTCCTCATGACTAGTGGTTCAGCTTCACATGACGATGGAAGCACTAATCCTCCCGCTAAAAAAATGAAAAGAGTTAAGCTGGCAAAAGCACAGCAAAGTACTGTGCGTTCTTCTAAATCACAAATCCCCAAGGAGAGTCCAATTGTGTCGGTTGCGATGCTTGACCTTCCCAACACTGGACGGGAAGAGGTGGCTACTTCCACCATTTGCACTCCTCCTGCAAGTGCTGGAAGGAGCACCCGCAGTCCTGTTCCTGATAGTCAAATTGAAGATGTCACTGTTGAAGTACACCAGGATGAGGATATGGGTGTTGCTGGTGCTGAGGAGGAAATTGACAAGGAGGATTCTGATGGAGAGGTGGTTTGTTTAAGTCAGGCACCTGGGGAGACACCTGTTGTCCATGGGATGAATAAGGCCATTGACATGCCTGGTCAAAATACAAAAAAAATCTCCTCTTCGGTGTGGAATTATTTCAACAGAAATGTGGACAACAGGTGTCAAGCCGTGTGTTTCCTTTGTCAAGCTGTAATAAGTAGGGGTAAGGACGTTAACCACCTAGGAACATCCTCCTTTATATGTCACCTGGAGCGCATTCATCAGAAGTCATTGACAAATTCAAAAACTTTGGGTGACAGCGGAAGCAGTCCACTGACAACTAAATCCCTTTTTCATCTTGTACCCAAGCTCCTGCAAACCACACCACCAACTCCCTCAGTGTCAATTTCCTCCTTAGACAGGAAAGCCAATAGTCCTGCAGGCCATGTCACTGGCAAGTCTGACGAGTCCTCTCCTAACTGGGATTCCTCCGATGGATCTTTGAGTGGAACGCCTACTGCTGCTGTTGCTGCTGGCGGTGCTGTTGTTGCTGCTGGGAGTCAATTGTCATCCCAGAGGGGAAGTCGGAAGACCACTTGTACTACTTCCAGTAAGCAATTGACTGTCCAACAGTCCTTTGCGAGGAAGATGAAATATCACAGCAGTCATCCTGTTGCGGATAACTCAGGCCTTGACAACTATGTTGGTGTTAGACGTGCGTCCGGTATCCACCGTTAGTTCACAGGGACTTAGAGAATTGCTTGAGGTAGTGTGACCCCAGTACCAAATCCCATCTAGGTTCCACTTCTCTAGGCAGGCAATACCGAGAATGTACACAGACATCAGAAAAAGTGTCCTCAGTGTCTTTAAAAAAATGCAGTTGTACCTACTGTCCACTTAACCACGGACATGTGGACAAGTGGAGCAGGGCAGACTAAGGACTATATGACTGTGACAGCCCACTGGGTAGATGTATTGCCTCCCGCAGCAACAACAGCGGCGGCACCAGTAGCAGCATCTCGCAAACGCCAACTCGTTCCTAGGCAGGCTACGCTTTGTATCACCGCTTTCCATAAGAGGCACACAGATGACAACCTCTTACGGAAACTAATGAAACATCATCGCAGATTGGATTACCCCAATTGGACTCTCCTGGGGATTTGTGATATCGGACAACACCACCAATATTGTGCGTGCATTACATGTGGGCAAATTCCAGCACCTCCCATGTTTTGCACATACAATTAATTGGTGGTGCAGAATTTAAAAAAAAACGACAGGGGCGTGCAGGAGATTCTGTCGGTGGACAGAAAAATTGCGGGCCACTTTTGGCATTCAGCCACCGCGTGCCGAAGACTGGAGTGCCAGAAAACACTCCTGAACATGCCCTGCCATCAGCTGAAGCAAGAGGTGGTAACGAGGTAGAATTCAACCCTCTATATGCTTCAGAGGATGGAGGAGCAGCAATAGGCCATTCAAGCCTATACATCTGCCTACGATATAGGCAAAGGAGGGGGAATGCACCTGACTTAAGTATAGCGGAGAATGATTTCCATGTTGTGCAAGGTTCTCCAACCCTTTGAATTTGCCCCACGTGAAGTCAGTTCAGACACTGCCAGCCTAAGTCAGGTCATTCCCCTCATCAGGCTTTTGCAGAAGCAGCGGGAGAGATTGAAGGAGGAGCTAAAACGGAGCGATTCTGCTAGGCATGTGGGACTTGTGGATGGAGCCCTTCATTCGCTTAACCAGGATTCATGTGTGGTCAATCTGTTGAAATCAGAGCACTACATTTTGGCCACCGTGCTCGATCCTAGGCTTAAAGCCTACGTTGTATCTCTCTTTCCAGCAGACACAAGTCTGCAGATGTTCAAAGACCTGCTGGTGAGACAATTGTCAAGTCAAGCAGAACGTGACCCGCCAACAGCTCCTCCTTCATTTTCTACCACCACTGGAGCTGCCAGGAAAAGGATAAAATTTCCAAAACCACCCACTGGCAGTGATGCAGGGCAGTCAGGAGCAAGTGCTGTCATCTGGTCCGGACTGAAGGACCTGCCAACGATTACTGACATGTCGTCTTCTGTCACTGCATATGATTCTGTCACCATTGAAAGAATGGTGGAGGATTATATGAGTGACAGCATCACTGTAGGCATGTCAGACAGTCCGTACGTATACTGGCAGGAAAAAGAGGCAATTTGGAGGCCCTTGCACAAACTGGCTTTATTTTACCTAAGTTGCCCCCCTCCCCCCCCTCCAGTGTGTACTCCGAAAGAGTGTTTAGTGCAGCCGGTTACCTTGTCAGCGATCGGCGTAGGAGGTTACTTCCAGAAAATGTGGAGAAGATGATGTTCATTAAAATTAATTATAAATTCCTCCGTGGAGACATTTACCAGCAATTGCCTCCAGAAAGTACACAGAACAATGTGATGGTGGATTCCAGTGAAGACGAATTAATACTCTGTGAGGAGGAGGATGTACACAGTGAAAGGGGTGAGGAATCGGACGATGAGGTGGACATCTTGCCTATGTAGAGCCAGTTTGTGCAAGGAGAGATTGATTGCTTCTTTTTTGGTAGGGGCCCAAACCAACAGTCATTTCAGCCGCAGTCCTGTGGCAGACCCTGTCGCTGAAATGATGGGTTTGTTAAAGTGTGCATGTCCTGTTTATACAACATAAGGGTGGGTGGGAGGGCCCAAGGACAATTCCATCTTGCACCTCTTTTTTTATTTATCTTTGCATCATGTGCTGTTTGGGGACTCTTTTTTTAAGTACCATCCTGTCTGACACTGCAGTGCCACACCTAGATGGGCCAGGTGTTTGTGCCGTCCACTTGGGTCGCTTAGCTTAGTCATCCAGCGACCTTGGTGCAAATTTTAGGACTAAAAATAATATTGTGAGGTGTGAGGTGTTCAGAATAGACTGGAAATGAGTGGAAATTATGGTTATTGAGCTTAATAATACTATAGGATCAAAATTACCCCCAAATTCTATGATTTAAGCTGTTTTTGAGGGTTTTATGAGAAAAAAACCACCCGAATCCAAAACTCATCCGAATCCGACAAAAATCCGAAAGGGTGGTTTTGCAAAAACGCGGCCCAATCCAAAACACGACCGCGGAACCGAATCTAAAACCAAAACACGAAAAAGGCCTGCTGGATATCTCTAGTTATATTGTTTCTGTACAGGGTAAATACTGGCTGCTTTATTTTTACACTGCAATTTAGATTTCAGTTTGAACACACCGCACCCAAATCTAGCTCTCTGTACATGTTATATCTGCCCCACCTGCAGTGCACATGGTTTTGCCCAACTGCTAACAATTTTGCTACTACGATCAGGTCTGAATTAGGCCCATTGGATGGAAGTTTGGTGCCATATGTGACAAGAAGAAAAAGTTGGGGAGAGATGTTACTCTTTGCGCTGTGCCAGGCACTGCATCTGCCACATAATGTACATTTTACATGTTGTTAAAACTTTTGTGTGATGTGGGGGCTCAATCATTTATTAACACACAGGGCCGCCATCAGGGGGTACCTGTTGGCACTGCAGTCCCTGGCACGGACAGACAGGGGGCTCGGGTGTCAGTGCCAGCTGTTAGCGCAGCGCCTGCATTGCCAGCGTGCAGACATGGAGGGATACAGTAACGGCAAGACCCCCATCATAGAGTGACAGCACCAGCTGCATTTTAAATGTACTGGCCGCAAGCCAACTGGAGCTCACAGACTGGCAGCCCATCAGGAACAGCCGCATTGGCAGAAACGGATTGACTGCTGGTCCGCGAGCTTCGAATTGGCTTGTGGTCAGCTCCACATTTAAAGTGCAGCCAGCCGCTGTCACTCTCACCATGGCTGCGGGAGCGGTGCCGGGTACTGCATCAAGGGAGACACAGCGTCCGCCTGCACATACTGTGCGTTGGCAAACAGCCTAGCCTGCGACTGCGATGGGGTGGCTGCAATAGGTGACCACACCTGGCCAGATGTACTAAGACTTGAAAAGTGATAACTTGCACAATGATAAAGTACCAACCAACCAACCAGCTCCTAACTGTAATTTTTCAAACGCAGCCTGTAACATGGCAGTTAGGAGCTGATTGGCTGGTACTTCATCACCGTGAAATGTATCACTTTACAAGGCTTAGCACATCTCCCCCACATTGTGAACAGCCTGCATGGCTCCTGCTCAACTCCTGGGATGCACACACAGACGGGAACCATACCGGAGCCAAGCCTCAGCGGTCCCACTGACCACCCACGCCTCTGCCACTGCTGTGAGAGCGCCACCCCGGAGGTGAACTGTCAATATGCATTGGTGCCCTATCCCGTATATCTGCCCCCACTTATCTCTGGATTGTCTCTCTGACCCTCATTTGTATCTGCTCCCACTTATCCCTGGGATGTCCCCCTGCCCCCAACTATATCTGTCCTCCATTTATCCCTTGGATGTTCCTCTGCCCCCCACATACTCCTGGGATATAGCCCTGACCCCTGCTCCAGGTGTTTTTTTTACTAGGCAAAGGTAGGGAAAGTGACAATTTGACATAATTGGTTTCTTTCCTCTAACTAATCCTTAGGAAATTATAAATATATATATATATATATATATATATATATATATATAGAATTTTCTAAGGATTAGCCCAGCACTCACATGGAGGACTTGCTGTGGTGCCCTCCTAAATACCAAGCTGGACCTACAATAGAAGATCAGACGGCGGCACTCAGCAGTCTGTTTGGTGCAGTTTCAATAAAAGTCCTTTATTCCAAACATTTTCGGGGGTTGGACCCTGTCGTCGGGGACATCGCAATGGGGCTTAATCCCTGAAAACGAACCAGGGATAAGTACTAAGGTTCTGTTAGAGCCCCGAAAGGAGGCTGGACCCCTTGAAAGAAGGTCTGAATTTCAGGGATCAGAGCTAATCTGCGATTGAAAAAGACAGAGGCAAAACCTGAACCATGAGTGACCCCAGGCAGAGGCCTACAATCTAGGAAGTCTAAAGGAAGACATATGCAAGCTACGTCTCTCGCACCAAGAGATATAAGACTTCCAGATACTGTGATAATGTGCAGAAGTTACTGGTTTACAAGCCCTTAGAATGGTAGGGCTAACCATCTGTGGAATGCCTCTGTTCCTTAAAAGTGTGATCTCAACAGCCATGGCGTCAAAAGAAGCCGCCATAAGTGTAGGTAGACGAATGGCCCTTGTTGAAGTAGATCCTCATGGAGTGGGAGCCGCCACAGTTCATCCACCAGGAGGAGATGCAGGTCTGAGTATCACGCTGTGCAAGGCCAGTCTGGAGCCACGAGGATGTCAGTGAGTTTCTCTTTTGATGCACTTGAGGACCTGAGGTGGGAGGTGAAACGGAGAGAATATGTCTATAATAAGTAGAGATGAGCGGGTTCGGTTCCTCGGGATCCGAACCCCCCCGTACTTCACCTATTTTACATGGTTCTGAGGCAGCCTCGGATCTTCCCGCCTTGCTCGGTTAACAAGAACGCGCCCGAACGTCATCATCCCGCTGTCGGGTTCTCGCGAGATTTGTATTCTACATAAGGAGCCGCGCGTCGCCGCCATTTTCACTCGTGCATTGGAGATTGAACGGAGAGGACGTGGCTGCGCTCTCTCCCTGAAAAGCTCCGTAATCTGTGCTCAGTGAGCTGCAAATATCTGTGCTCAGTGTGCTGCAAATAATCTGTGCTCAGTGTGCTGAAAATTTCCACGTTCTCTGCCTGAAAACGCTCCATATCTGTGCTCAGTGTGCTGCAAATATCTGATCAGTGTGCTGCATTGTGGGGACTGGGGACCACCAGTATATAATAATTATAGTAGTACAGTACGCCATTGCTGTATCTTGCAGCTCTGTGTCACTGCAAGTATCCATTCCATATCTGTGCGGCATTTTTGTGAGCAGTATATATAGTATTACAGTGCAGCATTTAGGTGACTAACAGTATATAGTTGTACAGTAGGCCATTGCTGTATCTTGCAGCTCTGTGTCACTGCAAGTATCCATTCCATATCTGTGCAGCATTTTTGTGAGCAGCATATATAGTATTACAGTGCAGCATTTTGGTGACCAACAGTATATAAGCACACGAGGGAAGAGGGCCCTGCTCGTGAGAGCTTACAATCTAAAGGGGAGGGGTAGACAGACATGGGTGACACAGATGGGGTACATAGAGAATGTGGAACAGAGGGTTAGGAATCAGGATGAGATTTGGCTGGGTTTGGTGAAGAAGTGGACCCCCAGAAGGCACAAGTCAATACTTAAACATTGCAACATTTTACTGGGCTATGAAGGAGAAAATTAAATATAGGGGAAAAAAAAAAAAAAAAAAGAATCGATAACTTCTACCGCTTTCAAAAAGGTCAATGGAAGCTGAAATAATGGACAACTACCTCATGGAAGCCAGATACAGTATACCAAACAGTACTTAGCAGAGTTAGGAATGAGTGCTTATGAAATACAGTAACATTTTGTCATAATATTTCAGAAACTGCATGGCTGGTCTCTTGCACTCTTTTGCTCTAATACACCACCTGCTTTAGGATTTATATTCAAAAACATTATGTCTCCATAATCCCAAAAACGTCTGTCTTCTTCCAGTGATTTGGACCAATAATACCATTGATTTGAACGAATAATTCCTGTGATTTTGTCATTTTCTTCCAGTGATTTGGACCAATAATACCATTGATTAGAACGAATAATTCCAGTGATTTTGTCATTCTCTTCCAGTGATTTGGACCAATAATACCATTGATTAGAACGAATAATTCCAGTGATTTTGTCATTCTCTTCCAGTGATTTGGACCAATAATACCATTGACTAGAACGAATAATTCCAGTGATTTTGTCATTTTCTTCCAGTGATTTGGACCAATAATACCATTGATTAGAATGAATAATTCCTGTGATTTTGTAATTTTCTTCCAGTGATTTGGACCAATAATACCATTGATTAGAACTAATAATTCCAGTGATTTTGTCATTTTCTTCCAGTGATTTGGACCAATAATACCATTGATTAGAACGAATAATTCCAGTGATTTTGTCATTTTCTTCCAGTGATTTGGACCAATAATACCATTGATTAGAATGAATAATTCCAGTGATTTTGTCATTTTCTTCCAGTGATTTGGACCAATAATACCATTGATTAGAAAAACGAATAATTCCTGTGATATTGAGGTGTTTGTGTTGCTTAGCTTAGCCGTCCAGCGACCACAGTGCACCTCTTTTTCTCTTTTGTTTGCATCATGTGCTGTTTGGAGCCAATTTTTTTAAGTGCCATCCTGTCTGACACTGCAGTGCCACTCCTAGATGGGCCAGGTGTTTGTGCCACCCTCTTGGGTCGCTTTGCTTAGTCATCCAGCGACCTCGGTGCAAATTTTAGGATTAAAAATAGTATTGTGAGGTGTTCAAAATAGACTGGAAATGGAAATTGTGGTTATTGAGGTTAATAATACTATAGGATCAAAACTACCCCCAAATTCTATGATTTAAGCTGTTTTTGAGGGGTTTTTGAAAAAAACACCCGAATCCAAAACACACCCGAATCCGACAAAAAATTTTCAGGGAGGTTTTGCCAAAACGTGTCCGAATCCAAAACACGGCCGCGGAACCGAATCCAAAACCAAAACACAAAACCCGAAAAATGTCTGGTGCGCATCTCTAAAAGATACACTTAAAATAGGTTTGTAACGGGGAGGTTCATTTCTTAATAAAAAAAACAAAGCTTTTAAAATAGTACATAAACATATACCAGTATCATAATATATTTAAAGTGCGTGAATAATAGCACACACACTGACCAGGGGTCACACAGACACACACAGACACACACACACACACACACACACACACACACACACACACACACACAGTCACAGTGACCAGGCCACTTACACATTGACCAGTGGCCACTCACACTTTGACTGGGTCCAGGGCCGTTTCTAGCCAATTTGGCTCCCAGTGCGAGATTTAAAAATGCGCCCCCCCCCCCCCCCATAGATATAAAGAGGAAAAGCATGCGCGCGCCCAAGGCGCGCGCGCTCCCGGTAAGGGGGCGTGACCTCATTAAAATGGGCGTGGCTTTGTTAATATGGGCGTGGCCTCATCTGATCTCATCAACACGGCCACCACAGGATATAAAAAAAAAAAGTCCTCATTTTACACATTACAGCAGGCACGCTACCCCATTTTACACAGCACGGCAGGCAAGTGTCCCCATTTTACACAGTACGACAGGCACGTGCCCCCATTTTACACATTGCGGCAGGAAAAAAAGTGTCCCCATTTTACACAGTACGACAGGCAAGTGTCCCCATTTTACACATTGCGGCAGGAAAAAGTGTCCTCATTTTACACAGCACGGCAGGCAAGTGTCCCCATTTTACACATTGCGGCAGGCACGTGCCCCAATTTTACACATTGCGGCAGGAAAAAGTGTCCTCATTTTACACAGTACGACAGGCAAGTGTCCCCATTTTACACATTGCGGCAGACAGGTGTCCCCATTTTACACATTGCGGCAGACAGGTGTCCCCATTTTACACATTGCGGCAGACACGTGCCCCCATTTTACACAGTACGCAGGCAAGTGTCCCCATTTTACACACTGCGGCAGACACGTGCCCCCATTTTACACAGTACGACAGGCAAGTGTCCCCATTTTACACACTGCGGCAGACACGTGCCCCCATTTTACACAGTACGCAGGCAAGTGTCCCCATTTTACACACTGCGGCAGACACGTGCCCCCATTTTACACAGTACGCAGGCAAGTGTCCCCATTTTACACACTGCGGCAGACACGTGCCCCCATTTTACACAGTACGCAGGCAAGTGTCCCCATTTTACACACTGCGGCAGACAGGTGTCCCCATTTTACACATTAAGGCAGACAGGTCCCCATTTTACACATTAAGGCAGACAGGTCCCCATTTTACACATTAAGGCAGACAGGTCCCCATTTTACACATTACTGCAGGTGGTGGGGAGGGAGAAAGGGAGAGAGAGGGAGAGGGGCTGACTTACATTTGTAGCGGTTCTCGCCGCTCTTCAGCCGCCTCTCCCTCCTCGTCTGCGCGGCTCCCCCTTCTCCCTCCTCCCGAGTGCCCAGCTCGGGGGGCGGGGTTTCGCGGAATGGCGCGTTTGCGTCGTGATGTCACGACGCAATCGCGTCATTCTGCGAAACCCCGCCCCCCGAGCTGGGCACTCGGGAGGAGGGAGAAGGGGGTTTCAAAGTATGAAGAAGTGCCGCGGCGGGCGCCCCGTGCGGTTGCACGGCTCGCCCGCCGCAAGAAACGGCACTGACTGGGTCCATATACACAAGGTCACAAACAGCCCCAGCAGCACAGCTGCAGGAATCCTGCAGATACCTTGCATCACTGCTTCATCTGTGTGACCTGACCATCGGCCTCTCCCCAACCAATCCTGCTCCGATTCGCTCACACCTCCAAAGGCAGCAGCTGGCTCATACATGTTTTGTGCAGTACCACAAACACACTGTGTGGGCTGTGCAGGCAACTTGCACACTGTCACTCTAACCAGACTACTCCCACTAACCAGGGGCCACTCCCACAATGCCACACTGACCAGCCACTCGCACACTGTCACAATGTCCAGGGGCCATGGAAACGGAGGGAACATGTCTAAAATAAGATACACTTAAAATAGATTTGTAAAAGGGAGATTCATTTATTAATTAAACAAAGCAAAAGCTTTTAAAATAGTATATAAACATATACCAGTATCATAATATACACTGCTCAAAAAAATAAAGCGAACACTAAAATAACACATCCTAGATCTGAATGAATGAAATATTCTTATTAAATACTTTGTTCTTTACATAGTTGAATGTGCTGACAACAAAATCACACAAAAATTATCAATGGATTTCAAAATGTATTAACCCATGGAGGTCTGGATTTGGAGTCACACTCAAAATTAAAGTGGAAAAACACACTACAGGCTGATCCAACTTTGATGTAATGTCCTTAAAACAAGTCAAAATGAGGCTCAGTAGTGTGTGTGGCCTCCACGTGCCTGTATGACCTCCCTACAACGCCTGGGCATGCTCCTGATGAGGTGGCGGATGGTCTCCTGAGGGATCTCCTCCCAGACCTGGACTAAAGCATCCGCCAACTCCTGGACAGTCTGTGGTGCAACGTGGCGTTGGTGGATGGAGCGAGACATGATGTCCCAGATGTGCTCAGTTGGATTCAGGTCTGGGGAACGGGCGGGCCAGTCCATAGCATCAATGCCTTTGTCTTGCAGGAACGGCTGACACACTCCAGCCACATGAGGTCTAGCATTGTCTTGCATTGGGAGGAACCCAGGGCCAACCGTACCAGCATATGGTCTCCCAAGGGGTCTGAGGATCTCATCTCGGTACCTAATGGCAGTCAGGCTACCTCTGGCGAGCACATGGAGGGCTGTGGGGCCCCCCAAAGAAATGCCACCCCACACCATTACTGACCCACTGCCAAGTCGGTCATGCTGGAGGATGTTGCAGGCAGCAGAACATTCTCCTTGGCGTCTCCAGACTCTGTCACGTCTGTCACATGTGCTCAGTGAGAACCTGCTTTCATCTGTGAAGAGCACAGGGCGCCAGTGGCGAATTTGCCAATCTTGGTGTTCTCTGGCAAATGCCAAACGTCCTGCACGGTGTTGGGCTGTAAGCACAACTCCCACCTGTGGACGTCAGGCCCTCATACCACCCTCATGGAGTCTGTTTCTGATCGTTTGAGTAGACACATGCACATTTGGGGCTTGCTGGAGGTCATTTTGCAGGGCTCTGGCAGTGCTCCTCCTGTTCCTCCTTACACAAAGGTGGAGGTAGCGGTCCTGCTGCTGGGTTGTTGCCCTCCTACGGCCTCCTCCACGTCTCCTGATGTACTGGCCTGTCTCCTGGTAGCGCCTCCATGCTCTGGACACTACGCTGACAGACACGGCAAACCTTCTTGCCACAGCTCGCATTGATGTGCCATCCTGGATGAGCTGCACTACCTGAGCCACTTGTGTGGGTTGTAGACTCCGTCTCATGCTACCACTAGAGTGAAAGCACCGCCAGCTTTCAAAAGTGACCAAAACATCAGCCAGAAAGCATAGGAGCTGAGCAGTGGTCTGTGGTCACCACCTACAGAACAACTCCTTTATTGGGGGTGTCTTGCTAATTGCCTATAATTCCCACCTGTTGTCTATTCCATTTGCACAACAGCATGTGACATTGATTGTCAATCAGTGTTGCTTCCTAAGTGGACAGTTTGATTTCACAGAAGTATGATTGACTTGGAGTTACATTGTGTTGTTTAAGTGTTCCCTTTATTTTTTTGAGCAGTGTATATAAAGTGCATGAATAATAGGAGAATATACTGTATATAAAGTGCAAGAATAAAACGAGGCAAAACATCATCCTCCCGCTGTCATATTCTCGCAGGTTTTGCATTCTATAAAGGGCCCCAGTGATCGCGCCAGCTTTACTCGGATTGTGGAGCTTGTAGTGAGCGGACGCATCTGTGCTGTGCTGTGTCTGTCCAGGGGTGCTGTATTGCCCATCCAGAGGTGTTGCTGTGTTGTCCATCCAGGGGCTGGGGCTGCTTTGTCCTCCAGTATGTGTGGCCCCTGATCAGTGTGACAGTGTATGTGGCCCCTTGATCAGTGTGACAGTGTGTCCCACCTGGTCAGTGTGTATGGCCCCAGGTCACCATGACCTCAACCCGACTCCTGATCAGTGCTCGCTGGGTCACAAGAATTCTGTTAAATTATAATTGGAAAAATATTTACTTTTACTATACACACAAATAAAATAGTATTGTGGCCTACTATTCACAAATAAAATAGTATTGTGGCCTACTATTCACAAATAAAATAGTATTGTGGTCTACTATTCACAAATAAAATAGTATTGTGGTCTACTATTCACAAATAAAATAGTATTGTGGTCTACTATTCACAAATAAAATAGTATTGTGGTCTACTATTCACAAATAAAATAGTATTGTGGCCTACTATTCACAAATAAAATAGTATTGTGGCCTACTATTCACAAATAAAATAGTATTGTGGTCTACTATTCACAAATAAAATAGTATTGTGGTCTACTATTCACAAATAAAATAGTATTGTGGCCTACTATTCACAAATAAAATAGTATTGTGGCCTACTATTCACAAATAAAATAGTATTGTGGCCTACTATTCACAAATAAAATAGTATTGTGGCCTACTATTCACAAATAAAATAGTATTGTGGTCTACTATTCACAAATAAAATAGTATTGTGGCCTACTATTCACAAATAAAATAGTATTGTGGCCTACTATTCACAAATAAAATAGTATTGTGGCCTACTATTCACAAATAAAATAGTATTGTGGTCTACTATTCACAAATAAAATAGTATTGTGACCTATTACTGTCACAAGTAATTGTGACTTTGTCCCACTTCTAGGACACAAACATTAAGTGGCAGGATCACTAAAATATGATTTGAACTTAGTTAAGAAAGCAAAGATTTCTGGCTCTCTAAGGAAAAATTGGACATACTGTACTAAATATCATTTTATCTGTGCCTTAATGAGAGAGATATATACTGCGCTGATGTCCAGTAATTACAATCTTATTGTATCAGTGGATGTATAAAACTGTAGCAAAAAAATGCTTTCAATAATCATATACAGACAGCTCGGTGTCAATATGTATGTATGTAACAGAAAAAGATACAATAACTTAGACTCATATACATATAGCTCAGCAGCTCTTAAGCATCAGTATTAAAACAAGTCCATTTCCTTGGAAAAAGAGGCACCCTGTGTGAATCTCTAGCAATAGTGATCATAGGCAGCACAGCACATTGCAGTTTCTATTTAACAACCAAGGGTTAAAGGATTTCAAGCTTTCTATCATGGCAATGTTAGTGGTAGCTGAGTGACTAATTCTCCAAGCAATGCTTCTGTAGACTTCCTAAGCGATTAGAAGAACGTATAATCTGCCTCTACCATCTGTCTGTTTAATAGAAACAAAATATTGAAGTAGTCTCATTTACCTATTAATATAAGAGACAACATTTTTTTTGCCAAAAGACAATAAAAATACAGGAACAATAATATCAGTTATGTTTCATTGCATTTTGTTATATTACAAGTCTATGTATTTTGAAGTATTAAAGTCCTCTAAAACGTGCAATGTAATTTATTACACCACCAATAGTTTTTATTACATTTTCAAATGTTAAATTGAAAAAAAAATGTGAGGGTGCGGGGTCCACAGAATAGACCATGAATATATAATTTGAACATGAAAACAGAGAAACAGAATACAATAACACAAATACAAGCAAAGTCCTAGGAAGATGAAGAAGCGTCTCTAAGCAATAGATCCCACAATTCACCATCAGTTACCATCAGCTGCTCTGTGCTGGGCTACAGTGAGCAGCAGCATAAGTCTCTGCCTGTGCAGGTGGGGGGTAGTAATTACACAGGGGGGTGCACTGAGCCCCTGGCCGAGGGGCTCAATGCACCCTCATGCTCAGCACACAGCAATGCTTTTCGGCGCTGTAAATACTTCTGCAAAATATATTTGTGCGTCCGCAGAGCTTACAGTATGTTCTAAATACTTTTGGGGGGGGGGGGGAATCCAGAGGGGGCGTGGTCATGCTTATCACAATTAGGCCATGGCCCCAAAAATTAACCTGCCCCAGAAGAGCTCTATGCAGCACTGCACGGTATATTTACTGTGTCCATCAAAAATGCAAGTTGAACATTATGATGACCTTATAAATGGAGGGCAGAAAGTGTTTTTTCCAGAACTGATCTATGGCTGTTTTAATAGCAATCAAGATATGTCCCAAATAGAGATGGGCGGTTTGGATTTTAGGAAATCTGAACCTGCCAAAACTTCCGAGATCTGAGTATATCCAAGCCGCGGCTTGCATTTTCCCGCCAGACTCTGAATCGAGGCAAAACATCATTCTTTTGGCGTTGGTTCCTTGTGTGTTTTGGATTCTATATAAAGGGCCCTGTGGCGGTGACTCGTGCCATTTCACTCTGTTCTCATGCATGCTGCTGTGTGCTGTGCTAGTTCGAGTGGATGTCAGAGCCGGATTTAGGGGTCAGGCCCCCCCTGAGACACAATGATATTATCCGCCCCCACCCCTTCCCCCCAAGCACCACAGGAAGGGGCGTGGCCACAGAATACTACCAATTCACATTATGCCGCACAGTAGTGTCTGTCAGTCACATTACACCACACAGTAGTACCCCTTATACACACCAGGAAGAGCCTCTTATGCATATATTGTGCTAGGTACAGATCCATTTTACACATTATTCCAGGTAGAGCCCCATTTTACACATTACTCCAGGTAGAGCTCCTATCACACATTACGGCAGACAGGCAGAGTCCCCTTTTTACAAATTACGGCAACAGAGTCCCCCTTTTTACACACTACGGCAGGCAGAGTCCCCTTTTAACACATTATGACACCTAGTTATGGCCCTGCATAGATTATGTGCCATACTGTAAATGTTACCCACTCCACTCGATAAATGTTTCCCACCCCCTCCCCCAATAGGGCTTGCACTAGCAGAATGTTATCCTTTCTTCTTGTTGTTATAGCATACCATTTTGTGCTATTCTCAGCCAGAGTCAGTGACAGCCCTACACCGCAGCCTCTCTCGTACTGTGTCCTCCTGGCCGGCTCCTCATGCAGGCTCTTTGGGTCGTGCTCAGATGTCATGTCACATGAAATGACGCCAGCGACTGGTCCAGAGCACACAAAGACAGAGGAGGAGCGAGGAGGAGCGCCCGCGCCGCCACTGCTGCTGATGGACGCTGCGCTCAGCAGGCGTGCAGTTCTCATTTGCTTATACTGCTGCACAATGGGTACACGGCCGTGGCCCAAGGGACATCAGCTTCTCTAATGGGTGGGAAGGGGGGAATTGCCATGCCACCCCCAGCAGGTGCCGTCCATAGGCACCTGCTGGGGGTGCCTATGGACGATTGCCTAGTAGGAAATCCGGCATTGGTGGCTGTGCTGTGTCTAGACTCCATACAAGTGGCTGTGCTGTATTCAGACTCCAGACAAGTGGCTGTGCTGTGTCTAGACTCCATATAAGTGGCTGTGCTGTATCCAGACTCCAGACAAGTGGCTGTGCTGTGTCCAGATGCCATACAAGTCGCTGTGCTGCGTCCATACAAGTGGCTGTGCTGTGTCTAGACTCCATACAAGTGGCTGTGCTGTGTCCAGATGCCATACAAGTGGCTGTGCTGTGTCCTGATGCCATACAAGTGGCTGTGCTGTATCCAGACCCCAGACAAGTGGCTGTGCTGTGTCCAGATGCCATACAAGTGGCTGTGCTGTGTCCTGATGCCATACAAGTGGCTGTGCTGTATCCAGACAAGTGGCTGTGCTGTGTGTCCAGATGTCATACAAGTGGCTGTGCTGTGTCCAGATGCCATACAAGTGGCTGTGCTGTGTCCTGATGCCATACAAGTGGCTGTGCTGTATCCAGACAAGTGGCTGTGCTGTGTGTCCAGATGCCATACAAGTGGCTGTGCTGTGTCCTGATGCCATACAAGTGGCTGTGCTGTATCCAGACAAGTGGCTGTGCTGTGTGTCCAGATGCCATACAAGTGGCTGTGCCCAGACTCCAGACAAGTGGATGTGCTGTGTGTCCAGATGCCATACAAGTGGCTGTGCCCAGACTCCAGACAAGTGGCTGTGCTGTGTCCAGATGCCATACAAGCAGGGGCATTTTAAGATAGGAGGGGACCCACGTGCATCCTCTGTTGCAGGCCACCTCCTCTCCGGCAGCAGTCTATTGCGCATGCGCAGGTCTCCGGGACCATGGCGCCCCCGCCTTGTTCCCAGGGACATCTCTGGTGCGCATGCGCAAATCAATCGGAAATGGCCACAGCGGCCATTTACCGAATGATTTATGCCTGCACTAGAGGGCCGTAACTACGGGACTCTGGAATGGTAAGTATGTTAAATGGGTGCAGTGTGTGCGATGTGGGCCCCCCTGGACCCAGGGGCCCGTGTGCACCGTACACACTGCACCCATTATAGAAACGCCAATGCATACAAGTGGCTGTGTCCATCCCGAAGTCCTGTGCTGTGTCCAGTCCCCAGTCTAATTCTGTCACACAGTGGTGATGCACTCACTCCACTGTGTTCATATACTGTATAAGCACTACAGTGTGAATTATCAGTTGCGAAAAAAGTTTAAAAAAAAAAGGATTATTTTACATTTGTATATGTCCTGATTTTTAGATGTACTGTATATACATGTTGGTAAATTTGACCATGAATTATATTTTTATTAGGTGCATCTTTGGTGCACAGAAGAATTGTTACCATTTGCATTTTGCCAACTTGATACTTTTATAATTAGAAGAGTGCTCAGCTGTCACTCCTACAAAAGCGTTTCCACCTGCTAAGAAATCTTCTAATACAGGCTTTTTCAACCAGTGTGCTGTGGCACACTAGTGTGCCGCGACCAGTTGCAAGGTGTGCCGCGGAGGCAGAGCAGCTTCCTACACCTTCAGAGTGAACTGTTGGCCCGGGCTCATCTTAGAGGATCAGTTGTGCTCTGGCCGTGACCTATGCCTTGAAGACGCGACGGTGTGATATCATAGGTCTCGGCCGCCACGTCTCACCACCCAGCCAGCCCACCCGCATACACATCTTCCAGTTCCCGCCTGCATACACAGCTTTCCTTGCCCACCCACATCCACACCTGCCAGAGAGCCCGCAACTCAGTATTCGCAGCACTCCACTATGAACCACTCCCGCCACTGAGGGACAGGGAGGAGGGCAGCTGACCGGTAATATATCTGTTATTATTCCCCACAGGAGAAGTAAAATAAGATTTCAATAGGATTTATGTGGGGAGAATAAGGATTTGTGGATTTATGGGGGGAACAATGTGAATAATTCATGTGGGGAGCAATAGGATTTATGTGGTGAGCAATGTGATTGTGTTTCCTGTGTAGGCCAATGTATGTGTGGAATTTTTCTTTTTACTGTGAGGGCCAATGTGTGTTTTTTGTTTTTTTCTGTGGGGAACTAATGGTGTGCCTTGGGAATTTGAAAATATTGTTCGGTGTGCCGTGAGTAAAAAAAGGTTGAAAATCACTGCTATAGAGGATACTGGGCGCACGCCCAGTGCTTCATGTTTCCTGCACTGTTACTTCGTTAAGTAATGTTGTTGGTTCAGCTGTTGCTGTTCCTGTTCAGATTTGGTTAACATGGCTTTCCTCTTGTTTGTGTGTGCTGGTTCGAATCTCACCACTGTTCTGTTACATCCTTCCTCATGATATGTCCGTCTCCTCGGGCACAGTTTCTAGACTGAGTTTGGTAGGAGGGGCATAGAGGGAGGAGCCAGTGCACACTATTGATTTCTTAAAGTGCCCAAGGCTCCCAGTGGACCCGTCTATACCCCATGGTACTAATGTGGACCCCAGTATCCTCTACAGACTACGAGAAAAGGATTTACCGGTAGGTAATTAAAATCCTATTTTCCGAAAAGCTGCTTGGCAAAAATAGCAGTTTTTCGGAAGTGATATTTTTATAAGGGAGTCATGATGAATTTAAAAAAAATTGTGAAATGTAAAAGGTGAGAATTAAAAACTAAAAATTCTTAATTCACAATTTTTTTCATAATGAATATGCCCCCATGCCGCATAACAAGAGTACAATACATAAGGATGCAATAAAATGTAATTGTGAAACATATTGAACTGAAACCACGAATAGCACAAAACTTATGTATAAGCAGAGGAAGTACCCGGCATTGCCCAGGTTTAAACCTTCAAGTCATTAACTTATAAATGAGTTAGATGTACATTTTAAAAATAATTAGCAGCTCTTCCAACACACCAATGAGGTGGCTGCCCAGTGTCGTTTTTTTTTTCTTGTGGTGTCGCCAGTAGCCCTAATCTCCAGCTCTCCTTTTTCTTTTTTTTTATATCTTTTTTTACGTTTTTTTTTTTTTTTTTTAGTTTTACATTCACCTTTAACCAAGTAGTGTTCCTACAGCCATCTACGTGCTAATTCAAGATAAGTATAAGAATTTGCACTGGCACGAGCTGTAGCCTTGATCTCATGCAGAGACTGTAAATTCTTTGCCATAGGGACTACGCGGGCCAAATTGTTCAGCGGGGCTATAGTGCGTCTCATAACAAACTGCATATCCTTGGCACTGGGCGCTCTGGTCTTATGGTTGGCCTCTGGAGGGTGAGAGTCTTTCCGCAGCACTGCGCCCCCCCCTGCCGCTCTCAGCAGTACCATGGGGGACACTGTTCCTCTCCACCCGTGTCCTGATGAATTTGGCCTTGCTCCCATAGGTCATTGTGCTGCGTGAATCTTCATAGGCACTATCTGCAGGACTGATGTGTGCAATCATCACCATTCTGCTTTTCCCGCTCAGTGCGCCCTTTAGCAGCCAGGTCAGTTTGCTGTCTCGGTAGTTTATATGGCTGCCTGGTCTCTCGCGCAGTGCCATGATGCAGTTCCTGAGGGCGAGAAGGGAGCGGTTGATGTAACCTCCTTCTTTCATAGTCTGGCCGCTGTTGGTAGTCTGGCTTGCCCGCTCTGATCCTGCCAGGTCTACCATGTGCTTACTCCATCACTGCCTGTTTGCTTAACGGTGACCTGTAATACGGCATGGGAGCGTGATGAGGTCTTATTAGTAGTTGTGGTTGCTTCAGAGCGACGCTTATTCCCCATCTTCAGCATAGACATGGCCTCCTCAGGAGTGCTAGGGGAGAACGCAGTAATCCCTAGTATTTTGGTGTTACCATAAGGATCCTCTCTGAGGGCCAAAGATCCAGAGGAAGGTCTTAATAGGTCCCGGATCATTTCATTGTAGATCTCTACATATGACAATGATACAGAGAAATGATCTCTCCTTCCAGTCTCCTCAATAGTCTTAAACAGGTCCTTCAGGGTGCGATACATCACTCCGGGGTCGCAAGGCTTGCCCATCATAGTATAGGTCTTCCCTGTGTCTGTGGGGCCGTAGGCAAATATGGCAGCATTGTACCCAGCTAGGATGTCATCCACTATGTTCTTCATCGTGGAATCATACACATTTTCCTGTGTAGCTGCCTGATTGAACACGTGATTAAAAGTGAATGTTGCTTCTCTGGTCCTGCTCGAGCGCAATACGTCATAAGGATCCTCGCCAGGGTCCTTCAGTAGCACTGTCTGCAGACCAAGCTGTTGGGTGATGCACTGTGCTCGGTTCTTAGTCTCCGTCAAATTAAACGGACGGATGCGCAGAGCGACAGTCATCTGATGGTCTATAGCGTTCTTCTGTTTAGTCGCCATCTCTCGATTTTAATCTCAGAAAAGAAAAAGAAAAGTATCTGTGTTTTGGCACTAGTCCAACGGTATCAGATATGAGCCAGGAAGCCGCCAGCGGCCTGTTTTATACCCTTCAAAAAAGGTGGTGCTAGACATGCCCAGACATGCCCAAAAGGTGGTGCTAGACTTGCCCAAAAGGTGGCGCTAGACATGCCCAGACATGCCCAAAAGGTGGCGCTAGACACGCCCAAAAGGTGGTGCTAGACACGCCCAGACATGCCCAATAGGTGGTGCTAGACATGCCCAGACAGGCCCAAAAGGTGGTGCTAGACACGCCCCTCCTGCAGTGTACCCCCTAATAAAATTAGCTGCGCACACCTATGGTCATTCCTGTTTTTTCATTAAAATTATACAATTGCCGTCATAGTGTTATTTTGGGATCAAGTGGGTTGGGGTGGGGTGCCACCCTGATACTTACAGTGTCATCTGCTCCTGTAGCTATGTGTATTTACCCTGTACTTGTCCTATATGGTCTTCAACTGTAAGTCACTATTTTCCTGTTTTGATTATTTTGTTTATGTACTTTGTAATTGGGCGCTGCTTATCCCTTATGGCACCCTATAAATAAAGGATAATAATAATAATAGACTCCAATGGAAGTGTGCCCCCAGTGGTCAACTCTCGTATTAATTACTTATCAAAAATGGCTTCAGTACAGTCCTTGTTTTCTGGTTTTGCTAATTTGTTTATGTACTATGGGCCTAATTCAGATCTGATCGCAGCAGCAAATTTGTTAGCTAATAGGCAAACCATGTGCACTGCAGGGGGGGGGGGGCAGATATAACATGTGTAGAGAGAGTTAGATTTGGGTGGGGTGTGTTCAAAACTTCAAACCGAAATCTAAATTGCAGTGTAAATATTAAGCAGCCAGTATTTACCCAGGTTCGATCAGATCTGAATTAGGCCCTATGCGGATTCCTTGTGGTGCCATATAAATAATAATAATATAGATATATACATATACGTGATATGCGGGAGAGACTTCAGCTGTCTGTAGTGTGAGTAACGAAAACCTTTGCTATGTGACAGAGCTGCAGTGGAAAGCCAGAGTAACACTGAACAGCGTATTTAACCTTTTTAGTTCTTATCTGAACATTTCAAGTTGCTGGGATTTGTAGTTCTACAATGGACCACCATGGGTCACCCAAGCTTGCTGACACACACAAATACAAAATACTGAGACCTCTTGCAGCACACGATAGTACAGCATAATAAAAAAAATAATTTCTTTGACACATTTTGAATATAATTTACATAATAATATAATCATCTATCCCAGTGTTTTTCAAACACTGTGCCGTGGCACACTAGTGTGCCCTGAGCAGTCTCCAGGTGTGCCGCCATAGAAGCACAGCCAGGACCGTCAGTGTTTTGCTGCTACTGAGGCCCTACAACGATCAATACTGGTGGGTTTAGTGGTTGCAGAGCCAGTTCTAATTTTGGGCCCGGGCAGTGTTGGGCTCTTCTGGCTTTCTCAGATGTAGCTCAGGTGTTACCTATGGAGAAGCTGCAACATGACATCCTAGGACACGCAACTGCACCATGCATATCCATTATATTTGAGTGTGCCTTGGCAATATTTAAATCTTGTTCAGTGTGCCGCAAGTTGTAAAAGGTTGAATATCTCTGTTCTAATACATTAGAATCTGATATTACATTACAGCAGAGTTTGGATGCAGTAACTTCATGTGAGAAGCGACTGGTAGATCGTATTGGGGAAGTGCATTCTGATCTACCTATTATTCATCAAGATCTTCAAAAGGTTCGCGAAAGGGTTGGTGAAGCAGAGATGGATATATCCAGGTTAGATGTTTTGTTTTGTACTTGAAAACACGGGTTGACTGTTTGGACTCCCAAATGGGGGTTGAAATAAGGAATTTGACTCCCAAATGGGGGGTTGATATTAGGAATGTAAAGGAAATGGAGGGTTGCCTTCGGGGCGATAATGTCTGTTTTATAGGATTGCTAGAGAGAGAGGAGGGCACTCACCCAGAGCAGTTTCACGAAAAAGTCTGATGGAAACTAACTGTCGAGATGCCTTCATATGGGTGTAGTATAGTTTGCCGGAGGTCGGGGTCCCGGTGATCAGCATACCGGTGCCAGAATCCAGACCGCCGGCATACCGACAGCTGGGTGAGTGCAAATGAGCCCCTTGCACCACGCTATCAATTCTCCCTCCAGGGGGGTCATGGACCCCCAAGAGGGAGAAAAGATGTCGGTATGCCGGCAGTCGGGATTCCGACGCCGGTATGGTGGTCGCCGGGAGGCCAGCCGCCGGCAACCTGAAGACCACCCCTTCATATACCTACTAGAATGGTGCCACCTTGGACACTTATTACTAAATTTCTTCATTATGGTGATTGTGATGTACTTCTATGTCTGGCATGTACCCAGGGTCTAGTGCAGTGTTTCGCAACCGCGGTCCTCAAGGCACACTAACAGTCCTGGTTTTAGTGATATCCAGGCTTGGACACAGGTGACTTAATCAGTTATTTTGATTAACCCATCTGTGTTGAAGCTGGGATATCACTAAAACCTACACTGTTGGTGTGCCTTGAGGACCGCGGTTGGGAATGTCTGGCCTAGTGGAATGAGGTGGTAGTCTAGTTTCTGTGTTTCCTGACTTCACCATAGAGGTACAGAAAGAGCTCAATTTCTATCAGTCAAGAAAAGTTTGAGGGTCTTAAATATTCCATATGCTATGCTCTTTCCATCTAAATTGCGGATAATTTTTTTTCTCCCCTTGAGATGTTACTTCCTGGTTAGAGCAATATAGACCTGGAAGCTGAAAAATGGCTGCTGACTGACTTTAAATCTTAGGACATTTGTCACAAAACTATAATGTCTTTTAGAATGATTTATTCCCAACATTGCTCACAATTTATTTATTATTTATTAACAGGGTTTTTTTTTAAAATATATTTATTGGGGTTTTTGCAAGACAAAACAAATATATCTAAGATTGCATGTATTTGCCAGCAATATCAGCACCATTTTGTAATAAATATAGTAGAGATGAGCGGGTTCGGTTCCTTGAGATCCGAACCCCCCCGAACTTCACCTATTTTACACGGTTCCGAGGCAGCCTCGGATCTTCCCGCCTTGCTTGGTTAACCCGAGCGCGCCCGAACGTCATCATCCCGCTGTCATATTCTCGCGAGATTCGTATTGCATATAAAGAGCTGCGCGTCGCCGCCATTTTCACTCGTGCATTGGAGATGATAGCGAGAGGACGTGACTGCGTTCTCTCAGTTTCTGTGTTCAGTGTGCTGCAAATATCTGTGCTCAGTGTGCTGCAAATATCTGTGCTCAGTGTGCTGCAAATATGTACGTTCTCTGCCTGAAAACGCTCCATATCTGTGCTGCATTGTAGTTGTGCGCAGTATATAGTAGGAGGACAGTGCAGAATTTTGCTGACCACCAGTATATATATAGCAGTACGGTACAGTAGTCCATTGCTCTACCTCTGTGTCATCAAGTATACTATCCAAATCTGTGCTGCATTGTAGTTGTGCGCAGTATATAGTAGGAGGACAGTGCAGAATTTTGCTGACCACCAGTATATATATATATATAGCAGTACGGTACAGTAGTCCATTGCTCTACCTCTGTGTCATCAAGTATACTATCCATATCTGTGCTGCATTGTAGTTGTGCGCAGTATATAGTAGGAGGACAATGCAGAATTTTGCTGACCACCTGTGTATATATATATATATATATAGCAGTACGGTACAGTAGTTCATTGCTCTACTTCTGTGTCGTCAAGTATTCTAGCCATATCTGTGCTGCATTGTAGTTGTTCGCAGTATATAGTAGGAGGACAGTGCAGAATTTTGCTGACCACCAGTATATATATATAGCAGTACGGTACAGTAGTCCATTGCTCTACCTCTGTGTCATCAAGTATACTATCCATATCTGTGCTGCATTGTAGTTGTGCGCAGTATATAGTAGGAGGACAATGCAGAATTTTGCTGACCACCTGTGTATATATATATATATAGCAGTACGGTACAGTAGTCCATTGCTCTACTTCTGTGTCGTCAAGTATACTAGCCATATCTGTGCTGCATTGTAGTTGTGCGCAGTATATAGTAGGAGGACAGTGCAGAATTTTGCTGACCACCAGTATATATATACAAAAAAAAGGAAAAAGAACAGCGCTGGCACTTTTACACTAAAATGTTTTAATTAATTTCATATCACATATTAAAATACATCCTTCATATCCATATCATATAAAAACAATTATAATGTATATTAATTAAGCTATATATCCCACCGGACAATTCCGCTCTATATACCCAACCAGAGAAAACTGTTCCTTACTGATTTTGTATAATTATATACAGCTGAATTTAAAGCTAGATGTTATTACTTTATGTGCTTTTGACAATAAATCATGACCGCATAGATGTTATCAATCGATAAGAATGTCCAGATGATAAGTATAGTTCCTCAGTTATTATAATGAACAATTATCCGGTCCGTTAATTACGCAGATTGCAGTTCTTTTCACAAATGCATACAGCTAGTAGATTATACCTTCCAGGTAAATTTCCTCACACCATTAAATTTTCAACCAGTGTGAGTTATAATTATTATGTTTTGTGATTAGAGTTTCTTATGGAGCTGTGCACAGATATATAGCTTTGCACATATCACATAGATACCTCTCCCGGCTGTCGCTTCCATAAACAGCCTTATCCGGAGTCCACTGCCTGGTGGATAGCAGGTATAATTTCAGATGTTATCCGTAAAAGTTATCAGATGTTATCCGTAGGTATAAGTGTCTCTGGCCGGCCAGTAATATATGAAGGTGTCTCACCAAAAGCTCTTTAGCAGTGCATACGACAAACGCGTTTCCCCGCTTGGATATACAGCTCAGTGGCTTCCTCAGTGTCCATACATGCACTGCAATGGTACAGGGTTTTAAATCAGGCGCCTCCCTCATGGCGCATACGTCAGTATTGCGGTTCATACCTCGTTTTGATTCTCACCTATTGGGATTCTATGCGTTCGATTTAAGCAATCATTTATCAAGCTGTGTATTAACTCGATAGTAGATTCTCTGGATGATATCACCCGATTAAATTAATCTGTTCACATGATATTTAGCCATAATTTTTAAAAAACACACATATATATATATAAAAAAACATATACGGATATATATAAATATGAATATGAAACGATATTCATTCAGTGCTGCACACGTATCCATAAATATAACATTCAGATAAGTCTGAACCTGGTAAATATGTTTATAGAATTATATGCAGATGACAATACATGTATACACATAAAAATGTGACTTATAATGGGGTGAATATACTGAGGTAAGAGATCCCCAGAACCTAATGAGGCCGCCCATAGCAACCAGTCAGACCACACACCCCACCCGCCACAGGTGACCCGGTAGATGGTAAGTATAGTCCGGCCAGCCACCACGGGTGACCCCCCCAGCTCCAACGATTCCCCACCCCAGTATCTCCAGCCATATATACTTTTATCTTCCTACACTTCAATATTCCTAAGCGCATTTTGACAGACAAACAACAACACATAAAAAACAAAGAAATATACTTATATATGTAAAGAAAGAAACAAGAATGATGGGGGGATGTAACCAGAGAATATGTATATTCTATTCTTTATCAGGTGGATGTGGAAAAATATATATATTTTGTGTCCTCTGTATTACCCCTTAATTCCCATTAATAATTCTCAGAAAGAAGTTAACACAAAGCTCAATAAAGCTCAATAGAGATCATTAGGGCCCCGTTCAGTTCAATATTCCATCATTATTATTTTTTATTTTTTATTTTTTATTTTATACCCCATTCAGTTCCACAGTATCATTTAATCCCCCCGGTACTAAAGAGTCCATCCTAAAAATCCAATATGCCTCACGTCTGCAAAGCATACTGTATCTATCCCCACCTCGTTTGGTTGTTTTAATCTGCTCAACAGCTAGCATTTTAATATCATCAAAATCAGCATCCTGGCAGTTTACTATATGATTTGATAATGGATGTTTTGCTTTATTAATGACATTTCTTCTGTGCTCCATGTATCTTATATGGAGAGTTCGAGTAGTGCGGCCAACATATTGTTTACCGCATTGGCACGTAATTATATAAATTACAAATGTCGACATACAATTTAAAAAATCTTTAATTTTAAATATTTCCTTTGTTCTTGTTGATTGTACTTCTGTACTTTTCCTAGGCACAGATTTACAAGATAGACAAGAGGTTTTCCCACATTTGTGGAAACCCATAGGTCTTTCTGGGAGCCATGACTTTAATGATGTTACTTCAGGTTTTTTATAGAAATGACTGGGTACAAGTTTAGATCTTAAATTTTCTGCCTTACGGAACAATGTAGGTCCTATGGGATTGATATTATCATGAAGTAGTTCATCTAACAGGAGTAATGAGGTATTTTTCTTTATTATATGTTTAATTTGATCAGCACAGTTGTTATACTGGGTAGAGAAACACATACTTTTTTCATACTTAGTTTCTTTCGCTTTCTGTGATGTTACTCTAGGGGGTAAATTTACTAAGATTCGTATTTTCCCGTTTCAGGTCAGAGTTCAATCACGAATGACATCGAAAGTGTAAAACTGCAACTTTTTGAATTGATTACGACTAATTTACTAAGCTGTCGTATTCGGGTTTTTCTTTTGTTCCGATGTCGATGTCATTCGTGATTTTTTTTCTATTTTTACGGCAGTGATTAGCAAAACACTGCCGACTTTTTTTACAATCAATCTCGGCCGGATCTGTGTGATCCGTGCTGGGGTTTATTTATTTTTTTAATTAAACACTGTAAAATAATAAAAAAAATTGCGTGGGGTCCCCCCTCCTAAGCATAACCAGCCTCGGGCTCTTTGAGCCGATCCTGGTTGCAGATATATGGGGAAAAAAATGACAGGGGTTCCCCCATATTTAAGCAACCAGCATCGGGCTCTGCGCCTGGTCCTGGTCCCAAAAATATGGGGGACAAAAAGAGTAGGGGTCCCCCGTATTTTTAAAACCAGCACCGGGCTCCACTAGCTGGACAGATAATGCCACAGCCGGGGGTCACTTTTATATAGTGCCCTGCGGCCGTGGCATCAAAAATCCAACTAGTCACTCCTGGCCGGGGTACCCTGGGGGAGTGGGGACCCCTTCAATCAAGGGGTCCCCCCCCCCAGCCACCCAAGGGCCAGGGGTGAAGCCCGAGGCTGTCCCCCCCCATCCAATGGGCTGCGGATGGGGAGGCTGATAGCCTTTGTTGTCAAAGAAAATATATTGTTTTTAGTAGCAGTACTACAAGTCCCAGCAAGCCTCCCCCGCATGCTGGTACTTGGAGAACCACAAGTACCAGCATGCGGCGGAAAAACGGGCCCGCTGGTACCTGTAGTACTACTACTAAAAAAATACCCAAAAAAACACAAGACACACACACCGTGAAAGTATAATTTTATTACATACATACACACATACATACATACTTACCTTAAGTTCCCACGCAGGTCGGTCCTCTTCTCCAGTAGAATCCAAGGGGTATCTGTTGAAGAAATTATACTCACGAGATCCAGGGGTCCAGGCTCCTCGGGAAATCCAGGGGTAATCCACGTACTTGAAAAACAAAACAAAACGGTGTCCCGACCACGAACTGAAAGGGGACCCATGTTTGCACATGGGTCACCTTTCCACGAATGCCAGAAACCCACTTTGACTTCTGTCTAAGTGGGTTTCTTCAGCCAATCAGGGAGCGCCACGTTGTAGCACTCTCCTGATCAGCTGTGTGGTCCTGTCCTCACTGACAGGCAGCACACGGCAGTGTTACAATGTAGCGCCTATGCGCTACATTGTAACCAATGATGGGAACTTTCTGCCCTGCGGTTGACCTAAAGTGACGTCACCGCTGAGCAGAAAGTTCCCAGCATTGGTTACAATGTAGCGCATAGGCGCTACATTGTAACACTGCCGTGTGCTGCCTGTCAGTGAGGACAGGACCACACAGCTGATCAGGAGAGTGCTACAACGTGGCGCTCCCTGATTGGCTGAAGAAACCCACTTAGACAGAAGTCAAAGTGGGTTTCTGGCATTCGTGGAAAGGTGACCCATGTGCAAACATGGGTCCCCTTTCAGTTCGTGGTCGGGACACCGTTTTGTTTTGTTTTTCAAGTACGTGGATTACCCCTGGATTTCCCGAGGAGCCTGGACCCCTGGATCTCGTAAGTATAATTTCTTCAACAGGTACCCCTTGGATTCTACTGGAGAAGAGGACCGACCTGCGTGGGAACTTAAGGTAAGTATGTATGTATGTGTGTATGTATGTAATAAAATTATACTTTCACGGTGTGTGTGTCTTGTCTTTTTTTGGGTATTTTTTTAGTAGTAGTACTACAGGTACCAGCGGGCCCGTTTTTCCGTCGCATGCTGGTACTTGTGGTTCTCCAAGTACCAGCATGCGGGGGAGGCTTGCTGGGCCTTGTAGTACTGCTACTAAAAACAATATCTTTTCTTTGACAACAAAGGCTATCAGCCTCCCCATCCGCAGCCCATTGGATGGGGGGGGACAGCCTCGGGCTTCACTCCTTGCCCTTGGGTGGCTGGGGGGGGGTCCCCTTGATTGAAGGGGTCCCCACTCCCCCAGGGTACCCCGGCCAGGAGTGACTAGTTGGATTTTTGATGCCACGGCCGCAGGGCACTATATAAAAGTGACCCCCGGCTGTGGCATTATCTGTCCAGCTAGTGGAGCCCGGTGCTGGTTTTAAAAATACAGGGGACCCCTACTCTTTTTGTCCCCCGTATTTTTGGAACCAGGACCAGGCGCAGAGCCCGATGCTGGTTGCTTAAATATGGGGGAACCCCTGTCAATTTTTTCCCCATATTTCTGCAACCAGGATCGGCTCAAAGAGCCCGAGGCTGGTTATGCTTAGGAGGGGGGACCCCACGCAATTTTTTTTTTATAAAATAACAACTTTCCCACCCCTTCCCACTGATATACATGCACGGATCTCATGGATCCCTGCATGCCTATCCAATCACGGAAAAAAAAAGTAGGTCTGTTTTTTTTTAGCACTTTTTTACGAGTTGTAATTTTTCACGGCAGTGTTTGTTTTTTGCTTTGCACTTCTTAGTAAATGACCGAGATTCATACTTAAACAGCCGCGTTTTGACCGATGGTGTATTCATTCGTAATTTTTTACTTGGACTTGCAAAAAATTACGAATGCCCTCATCTCTGCCGTGATTAGTGTTTAGTAAATTACCGAGATGACACTTTGATGAAAAAACGGCATCTCGGTCAAAATCGGGAGCTTAGTAAATTTCCCCCTAGGTTTCAACAATACACTTCTATCCATCTTTTCTACTTCTTTATATGCCTTTGCCAGTATATCAGATGGATATCCCTGTTCATGGAATGATTCTAGTAAGGTGGTAGCTTGTATTCTAAATGTCTCAATTGATGTACAATTACGACGTATGCGAATAAGTTGGCCCCTGGGGATATTATCCTTCCAGCATGTTTTATGCGAACTTTCATAGTGCAAATAACGATTTTGATCAACAGGTTTTATATATGTCTTGGTACTTAATACCCCATATTCAACAGATAGTTCTATATCGAGGAAGGTTATTGTGTTTGAACTATATTGTGACGTGAATTTTAGTCCAAAAGTATTATTATTAAGACTCTCCGTGAATAGTTTTAATGTTTCTATCCCACCACCCCATATAATGAATAAATCATCTATAAATCGGCCATAGTATACCAGGTCCGCGCCGAACCCTCCCCCCCATATGTGCATGTCCTCAAACACGCCCATGTACAGGTTGGCGAGACTCGGCGCGAACCTGGCACCCATGGCCGCACCACGTGTCTGTAAATAAAATTGTGAATCAAAAGTAAAATAATTATGTGTCAACATAAATTTAATAGCATCCAAAATAAAGGCCCGCAGAGAGTCAGACAAATCATCTTTTTGTAAATAAAATTCAATCGCCTCTACCCCCTTATCATGAGGGATGTTAGAATATAAAGATTCTACATCGCAAGTTATTAAATAATAATTCTCCTTCCAACCTATATTATTAATTATGTTCAAAAAATGCTGTGTATCTTTGATATGTGATTGCAGACTCTCTACGTGCCTTTGTAAAAAATGATCAACAAAACAAGATAAATTATTAGTAAGCGAACCCACTCCCGAAATAATGGGACGCCCCGGTGGATATGTGAGTGATTTGTGTATTTTGGGCAAATAATAAAAAGTGGGTGTGATAGGGTGTGTACAAATCAAAAAATTCTTTTCTTCCTTCGAAATGGCTCCGCCTATATAGCCTGTGTCCAAAAGATCATCATATTGTCTTTGGAATAGGGCGGTGGGATTGTAAGTCAGTCTACTATAGAAGGAGATGTCACTCAACTGTCTAAGAGATTCTCTGACATAGTCCTCAGTGTCAAGGACCACAATACCACCGCCCTTATCCGCAGGTTTTATGACTATATTTTTATCAGAGTGTAACAATTTTAATGCTTTCCATTCCCCATGGGACAAATTATCCGCATATTGTTTCTGTTCTGCCTTTTTACACATGGTTTGAAAATTTGAGAGTGTAACTTTATAAAAACTGTCTACCTGCGACCCTCTGTATTGCAGGGGGTAAAAATCTGATTTTTTCTTAAAAGTACTTCTTCTAATGTCGTAAACTTGTGTACATATTTCACTTCCAATACTCTTATTGACATCTACATCTTGCTGTAAGGATTCTAAGATGTCAATGATATTATCATCCTCCCTATCTAATACTATGGGGACATCATTACTTTTCTGTAGTTTAAGAGCTTTTAAGGCAAAATAACGTTTCCTACTAAGCGTCCTTACATAACGGTTTAAATCTACAAATAAACGGAACAAATTAGGTTTGGCTACCGGTGCAAAATTTAGGCCTCTATCTAAAAGACTAATTTCTTCTGCTGTTAGTTTTTTCTTTGATAGGTTATAAATACCTTTACCGGTTGGTTGCCTCTTTACCTTACACATTGTGTCTTGACTCGGTTTTCTCCTCCCTCCTCTACATCCTCTATATCGTTGTTTCTGCTTCTTTTTCGTGTATTTTTCTGTACCTGCCAAGATGTCTGTTCTTTGTAATGTCGCTTTCCTAGAAAAAACTTGATTATCTCCCATGTATTCTCCTTCTTCCTCTGTCTCTGATGGTCTGAAGTTGTTTCTATACCTATTTCTAGGAGTGTATACTCTCTCTCGTGGTGTCTGTAAAACCTCATATGTATTCTTATGAACAAAGCCATTTCTTTCTTTGTTTTGCCTATAGGGGGTATATACTCTCCCTCGTTGTTCTCTTGTTTGAAATTCATTTTGGTAGGGTCTTGTTCTTTCTCTATTATAACCGGATTTTGTTTGGACATATTCAGTTGTATAGTCTTTTTTAAAATTTTTATTGTAACTACGTGCCATACCCTTTTGATAATCTGTCACATCCCTATCCATTTTATGTTCTTTCTTATAAATGATCGATTGTTCAAACTCCTCTAGTTTTTTATTCACTTTCATATCCCTTTCTCTATATTCTTCCGATTTATCAAAATTCTTTAATTGTGTCTGTATTTTTTCTATTTCTCCCTGCAATTCTGTCACCTTTTTCTCCCTATATTTAATTAATAATTTCATCAAACTTTTTGAACAATTGTCCAAATTCATATTCCATTCATCTGTGAATAGTTTGTCCTCCTTAAAAGTGGATTCCTTCAGAATCCTCAAACCTCTTGGGATCAGATTACCGTTCAAATACTTCTGAAGTGAAATCTGATCCCACCAATGTTTTGTCTCTGACATACATAGCTGTTCTAATTTATTAAACAGCCTGTGCATGTCAACCAATTCTCTCGGTGTTTCCTCCACACCTATGATTTTATTCCCCTTTAAATATAAATCACGTCTCTCCAATCTATCAGTGATACATTTAAGCTGTGACATGACTAATTTCTAAATGAATTCCGTGTGCAGCACTGACAATTCACACAATGCAATAAAATCCCAAACAAAACTTAAAAATGACCACTAATCGTAACTATGGCTGCTCAGACTTGGAACCAAAAAACCATGAAGGAATAAATAGAGATAGTCTGGCGCTATGGTTACTGTGAAAAGTGCCTGCAGCTATGTTCAAGGTTTGGTTCGTAACCTAAAAATGGAAAATATACAAAAAAAAAGGAAAAAGAACAGCGCTGGCACTTTTACACTAAAATGTTTTAATTAATTTCATATCACATATTAAAATACATCCTTCATATCCATATCATATAAAAACAATTATAATGTATATTAATTAAGCTATATATTAGAGATGAGCGCCTGAAATTTTTCGGGTTTTGTGTTTTGGTTTTGGGTTCGGTTCCGCGGCCGTGTTTTGGGTTCGACCGCGTTTTGGCAAAACCTCACCGAATTTTTTTTGTCGGATTCGGGTGTGTTTTGGATTCGGGTGTTTTTTTAAAAAAACACTAAAAAACAGCTTAAATCATAGAATTTGGGGGTCATTTTGATCCCATATTATTATTAACCTCAAAAACCATAATTTCCACTCATTTTCAGTCTATTCTGAATACCTCACACCTCACAATATTATTTTTAGTCCTAAAATTTGCACCAAGGTCGCTGGATGACTAAGCTAAGCGACACTAGTGGCCGACACAAACACCTGGCCCATCTAGGAGTGGCACTGCAGTGTCACGCAGGATGTCCCTTCCAAAAAACCCTCCCCAATCAGCACATGACGCAAAGAAAAAAAGAGGCGCAATGAGGTAGCTGACTGTGTGAGTAAGATAAGCGACCCTAGTGGCCGACACAAACACCGGGCCCATTTAGGAGTGGCACTGCAGTGTCACGCAGGATGTCCCTTCCAAAAAACCCTCCCCAATCAGCACATGACGCAAAGAAAAAAAGAGGCGCAATGAGGTAGCTGACTGTGTGAGTAAGATTAGCGACCCTAGTGGCCGACACAAACACCGGGCCCATTTAGGAGTGGCACTGCAGTGTCACGCAGGATGTCCCTTCCAAAAAACCCTCCCCAATCAGCACATGACGCAAAGAAAAAAAGAGGCGCAATGAGGTAGCTGACTGTGTGAGTAAGATTAGCGACCCTAGTGGCCGACACAAACACCGGGCCCATTTAGGAGTGGCACTGCAGTGTCACGCAGGATGTCCCTTCCAAAAAACCCTCCCCAAACAGCACATGACGCAAAGAAAAATAAAAGAAAAAAGAGGTGCAAGATGGAATTGTCCTTGGGCCCTCCCACCCACCCTTATGTTGTATAAACAAAACAGGACATGCACACTTTAACCAACCCATCATTTCAGTGACAGGGTCTGCCACACGACTGTGACTGATATGACGGGTTGGTTTGGACCCCCCCCAAAAAAGAAGCAATTAATCTCTCCTTGCACAAACTGGCTCTACAGAGGCAAGATGTCCACCTCATCATCACCCTCCGATATATCACCGTGTACATCCCCCTCCTCACAGATTATCAATTCGTCCCCACTGGAATCCACCATCTCAGCTCCCTGTGTACTTTGTGGAGGCAATTGCTGCTGGTCAATGTCTCCGCGGAGGAATTGATTATAATTCATTTTAATGAACATCATCTTCTCCACATTTTCTGGATGTAACCTCGTACGCCGATTGCTGACAAGGTGAGCGGCGGCACTAAACACTCTTTCGGAGTACACACTTGTGGGAGGGCAACTTAGGTAGAATAAAGCCAGTTTGTGCAATGGCCTCCAAATTGCCTCTTTTTCCTGCCAGTATAAGTATGGACTGTGTGACGTGCCTACTTGGATGCGGTCACTCATATAATCCTCCACCATTCTTTCAATGGTGAGAGAATCATATGCAGTGACAGTAGACGACATGTCCGTAATCGTTGTCAGGTCCTTCAGTCCGGACCAGATGTCAGCATCAGCAGTCGCTCCAGACTGCCCTGCATCACCGCCAGCGGGTGGGCTCGGAATTCTGAGCCTTTTCCTCGCACCCCCAGTTGCGGGAGAATGTGAAGGAGGAGATGTTGACAGGTCGCGTTCCGCTTGACTTGACAATTTTCTCACCAGCAGGTCTTTCAACCCCAGCAGACTTGTGTCTGCCGGAAAGAGAGATCCAAGGTAGGCTTTAAATCTAGGATCGAGCACGGTGGCCAAAATGTAGTGCTCTGATTTCAACAGATTGACCACCCGTGAATCCTTGTTAAGCGAATTAAGGGCTCCATCCACAAGTCCCACATGCCTAGCGGAATCGCTCCGTGTTAGCTCCTCCTTCAATGTCTCCAGCTTCTTCTGCAAAAGCCTGATGAGGGGAATGACCTGACTCAGGCTGGCAGTGTCTGAACTGACTTCACGTGTGGCAAGTTCAAAGGGCATCAGAACCTTGCACAACGTTGAAATCATTCTCCACTGCGCTTGAGACAGGTGCATTCCACCTCCTATATCGTGCTCAATTGTATAGGCTTGAATGGCCTTTTGCTGCTCCTCCAACCTCTGAAGCATATAGAGGGTTGAATTCCACCTCGTTACCACTTCTTGCTTCAGATGATGGCAGGGCAGGTTCAGTAGTTTTTGGTGGTGCTCCAGTCTTCTGTACGTGGTGCCTGTACGCCGAAAGTGTCCCGCAATTTTTCTGGCCACCGACAGCATCTCTTGCACGCCCCTGTCGTTTTTTAAATAATTCTGCACCACCAAATTCAAGGTATGTGCAAAACATGGGACATGCTGGAATTTGCCCATATTTAATGCACACACAATATTGCTGGCGTTGTCCGATGCCACAAATCCACAGGAGAGTCCAATTGGGGTAAGCCATTCCGCGATGATCTTCCTCAGTTGCCGTAAGAGGTTTTCAGCTGTGTGCGTATTCTGGAAACCGGTGATACAAAGCGTAGCCTGCCTAGGAAAGAGTTGGCGTTTGCGAGATGCTGCTACTGGTGCCGCCGCTGCTGTTCTTGCGGCGGGAGTCCATACATCTACCCAGTGGGCTGTCACAGTCATATAGTCCTGACCCTGCCCTGCTCCACTTGTCCACATGTCCGTGGTTAAGTGGACATTGGGTACAACTGCATTTTTTAGGACACTGGTGAGTCTTTTTCTGACGTCCGTGTACATTCTCGGTATCGCCTGCCTAGAGAAGTGGAACCTAGATGGTATTTGGTAACGGGGGCACACTGCCTCAATAAATTGTCTAGTTCCCTGTGAACTAACGGCGGATACCGGACGCACGTCTAACACCAACATAGTTGTCAAGGCCTCAGTTATCCGCTTTGCAGCAGGATGACTGCTGTGATATTTCATCTTCCTCGCAAAGGACTGTTGAACAGTCAATTGCTTACTGGAAGTAGTACAAGTGGGCTTACGACTTCCCCTCTGGGATGACCATCGACTCCCAGCAGCAACAACAGCAGCGCCAGCAGCAGTAGGCGTTACACGCAAGGATGCATCGGAGGAATCCCAGGCAGGAGAGGAATCGTCAGAATTGCCAGTGACATGGCCTGCAGGACTATTGGCATTCCTGGGGAAGGAGGAAATTGACACTGAGGGAGTTGGTGGGGTGGTTTGCGTGAGCTTGGTTACAAGAGGAAGGGATTTACTGGTCAGTGGACTGCTTCCGCTGTCACCCAAAGTTTTTGAACTTGTCACTGTCTTATTATGAATGCGCTGCAGGTGACGTATAAGGGAGGATGTTCCGAGGTGGTTAACGTCCTTACCCCTACTTATTACAGCTTGACAAAGGGAACACACGGCTTGACACCTGTTGTCCGCATTTCTGTTGAAATACCTCCACACCGAAGAGCTGATTTTTTTGGTATTTTCACCTGGCATGTCAACGGCCATATTCCTCCCACCGACAACAGGTGTCTCCCCGGGTGCCTGACTTAAACAAACCACCTCACCATCAGAATCCTCCTGGTCAATTTCCTCCCCAGCGCCAGCAACACCCATATCCTCCTCATCCTGGTGTACTTCAACACTGACATCTTCAATCTGACTATCAGGAACTGGACTGCGGGTGCTCCTTCCAGCACTTGCAGGGGGCGTGCAAATGGTGGAAGGCGCATGCTCTTCACGTCCAGTGTTGGGAAGGTCAGGCATCGCAACCGACACAATTGGACTCTCCTTGAGGATTTGGGATTTCGAAGAATGCACAGTTCTTTGCTGTGCTTTTGCCAGCTTGAGTCTTTTCATTTTTCTAGCGAGAGGCTGAGTGCTTCCATCCTCATGTGAAGCTGAACCACTAGCCATGAACATAGGCCAGGGCCTCAGCCGTTCCTTGCCACTCCGTGTGGTAAATGGCATATTGGCAAGTTTACGCTTCTCCTCCGACAATTTTATTTTAGGTTTTGGAGTCCTTTTTTTACTGATATTTGGTGTTTTGGATTTGACATGCTCTGTACTATGACATTGGGCATCGGCCTTGGCAGACGACGTTGCTGGCATTTCATCGTCTCGGCCATGACTAGTGGCAGCAGCTTCAGCACGAGGTGGAAGTGGATCTTGATCTTTCCCTAATTTTGGAACCTCAACATTTTTGTTCTCCATATTTTAATAGGCACAACTAAAAGGCACCTCAGGTAAACAATGGAGATGGATGGATACTAGTATACAATTATGGACGGACTGCCGAGTGCCGACACAGAGGTAGCCACAGCCGTGAACTACCGTACTGTACTGTGTCTGCTGCTAATATAGACTGGTTGATAAAGAGATGTCGTAGTATGTATGTATGAAGAAGAAAGAAAAAAAACCACGGTTAGGTGGTATACAATTATGGACGGACTGCCGGGTGCCGACACAGAGGTAGCCACAGCCGTGAACTACCGTACTGTACTGTGTCTGCTGCTAATATAGACTGGTTGATAAAGAGATGTCGTAGTATGTATGTATAAAGAAGAAAGAAAAAAAAACCACGGGTAGGTGGTATACAATTATGGACGGACTGCCGAGTGCCGACACAGAGGTAGCCACAGCCGTGAACTACCGTACTGTACTGTGTCTGCTGCTAATATAGACTGGTTGATAAAGAGATGTCGTAGTATGTATGTATAAAGAAGAAAGAAAAAAAAACCACGGGTAGGTGGTATACAATTATGGACGGACTGCCGAGTGCCGACACAGAGGTAGCCACAGCCGTGAACTACCGTACTGTACTGTGTCTGCTGCTAATATAGACTGGTTGATAAAGAGATGTCGTAGTATGTATGTATAAAGAAGAAAGAAAAAAAAACCACGGTTAGGTGGTATACAATTATGGACGGACTGCCGAGTGCCGACACAGAGGTAGCCACAGCCGTGAACTACCGTACTGTACTGTGTCTGCTGCTAATATAGACTGGTTGATAAAGAGATGTCGTAGTATGTATGTATGAAGAAGAAAGAAAAAAAAAACCACGGTTAGGTGGTATACAATTATGGACGGACTGCCGAGTGCCGACACAGAGGTAGCCACAGCCGTGAACTACCGTACTGTACTGTGTCTGCTGCTAATATAGACTGGTTGATAAAGAGATGTCGTAGTATGTATGTATAAAGAAGAAAGAAAAAAAAACCACGGTTAGGTGGTATACAATTATGGACGGACTGCCGAGTGCCGACACAGAGGTAGCCACAGCCGTGAACTACCGTACTGTACTGTGTCTGCTGCTAATATAGACTGGTTGATAAAGAGATGTAGTAGTATGTATGTATAAAGAAGAAAGAAAAAAAAAACACGGGTAGGTGGTATACAATTATGGATGGACTGCCGAGTGCCGACACAGAGGTAGCTACAGCCGTGAACTACCGTACTGTGTCTGCTGCGACTGGATGATAAATAATGATATAAAAAAAATATATATATCACTACTGCAGCCGGACAGGTATATATATTATATAATGACGGACCTGCTGGACACTGTCTGTCAGCAGAATGAGTTTTTTATAGAATAAAAAAAAAACACCACACAAGTGAAGTCACACGACGAGTGTTTAACTTTTTCAGGCAATCACAATATAGTATACTACTAACTATACTGGTGGTCAGTGTGGTCAGGTCACTGGTCAGTCACACTGGCAGTGGCACTCCTGCAGCAAAAGTGTGCACTGTTTAATTTTAATATAATATGTACTCCTGGCTCCTGCTATAACCTATAACTGGCACTGCAGTGCTCCCCAGTCTCCCCCACAATTATAAGCTGTGTGAGCTGAGCACAGTCAGATATATAATATATACATAGATGATGCAGCACACTGGGCTGAGCAGTGCACACAGATATGGTATGTGACTGTCTTGTACTCCTGGCTCCTGCTATAACCTATAACTGGCACTGCAGTGCTCCCCAGTCTCCCCCACAATTATAAGCTATGTGAGCTGAGCACAGTCAGATATATAATATATACATAGATGATGCAGGCATGCAGCACACTGGGCTGAGCAGTGCACACAGATATGGTATGTGACTGAGTCACTGTGTGTACCGTTTTTTTCAGGCAGAGAACGGATATATTAAATAAAACAACTGCACTGCTGGTGGTCACTGTGGTCAGTCACTAAACTCTACACTCTCTTCTACAGTATCAGCCTCAGGTCAATCTCTCTCTCTCTCTCCTAATCTAAATGGAGAGGACGCCAGCCACGTCCTCTCCCTATCAATCTCAATGCACGTGTGAAAATGGCGGCGACGCGCGGCTCGAGTCCTTATATAGAATCCGAGTCTCGCGAGAATCCGACAGCGTCATGATGACGTTCGGGCGCGCTCGGGTTAACCGAGCAAGGCGGGAAGATCCGAGTCGCTCGGACCCGTGAAAAAAAACATGAAGTTCGTGCGGGTTCGGATTCAGAGAAACCGAACCCGCTCATCTCTACTATATATCCCACCGGACAATTCCGCTCTATATACCCAACCAGAGAAAACTGTTCCTTACTGATTTTGTATAATTATATACAGCTGAATTTAAAGCTAGATGTTATTACTTTATGTGCTTTTGACAATAAATCATGACCGCATAGATGTTATCAATCGATAAGAATGTCCAGCTGATAAGTATAGTTCCTCAGTTATTATAATGAACAATTATCCGGTCCGTTAATTACGCAGATTGCAGTTCTTTTCACAAATGCATACAGCTAGTAGATTATACCTTCCAGGTAAATTTCCTCACACCATTAAATTTTCAACCAGTGTGAGTTATAATTATTATGTTTTGTGATTAGAGTTTCTTATGGAGCTGTGCACAGATATATAGCTTTGCACATATCACATAGATACCTCTCCCGGCTGTCGCTTCCATAAACAGCCTTATCCGGAGTCCACTGCCTGGTGGATAGCAGGTATAATTTCAGATGTTATCCGTAAAAGTTATCAGATGTTATCCGTAGGTATAAGTGTCTCTGGCCGGCCAGTAATATATGAAGGTGTCTCACCAAAAGCTCTTTAGCAGTGCATCCGACAAACGCGTTTCCCCGCTTGGATATACAGCTCAGCGGCTTCCTCAGTGTCCATACATGCACTGCAATGGTACAGGGTTTTAAATAAGGCGCCTCCCTCATGGCGCATACGTCAGTATTGCGGTTCATACCTCGTTTTGATTCTCACCTATTGGGATTCTATGCGTTCCATTTAATCAATCATTTATCAAGCTGTGTATTTACTCGATAGTAGATTCTCTGGATGATATCACCCGATTAAATTAATCTGTTCACATGATATTTAGCCATAATTTAAAAAAAACACACATATATATATATATAAAAAAACATATACGGATATATATAAATATGAATATGAAACGATATTCATTCAGTGCTGCACACGTATCCATAAATATAACATTCAGATAAGTCTGAACCTGGTAAATATGTTTATAGAATTATATGCAGATGACAATACATGTATACACATAAAAATGTGACTTATAATGGGGTGAATATACTGAGGTAAGAGATCCCCAGAACCTAATGAGGCCGCCCATAGCAACCAGTCAGACCACACACCCCACCCGCCACCGGTGACCCGGTAGATGGTAAGTATAGTCCGGCCAGCCACCACGGGTGACCCCCCCAGCTCCAACAATTCCCCACCCCAGTATCTCCAGCCATATATACTTTTATCTTCCTACACTTCAATATTCCTAAGCGCATTTTGACAGACAAACAACAACACATAAAAAACAAAGAAATATACTTATATATGTAAAGAAAGAAACAAGAATGATGGGGGGATGTATATTCTATTCTTTATCAGGTGGATGTGGAAAAATATATATATTTTGTGTCCTCTGTATTACCCCTTAATTCCCATTTTTATGTGTATACATGTATTGTCATCTGCATATAATTCTATAAACATATTTACCAGGTTCAGACTTATCTGAATGTTATATTTATGGATACGTGTGCAGCACTGAATGAATATCGTTTCATATTCATATTTATATATATCCATATATGTTTTTTTTTATATATATATATATATATGTGTGTTTTTTAAAAATTATGGCTAAATATCATGTGAACAGATTAATTTAATCGGGTGATATCATCCAGAGAATCTACTATCGAGTTAATACACAGCTTGATAAATGATTGATTAAATGGAACGCATAGAATCCCAATAGGTGAGAATCAAAACGAGGTATGAACCACAATACTGACGTATGCGCCATGAGGGAGGCGCCTGATTTAAAACCCTGTACCATTGCAGTGCATGTATGGACACTGAGGAAGCCGCTGAGCTGTATATCCAAGCGGGGAAACGCGTTTGTCGGATGCACTGCTAAAGAGCTTTTGGTGAGACACCTTCATATATTACTGGCCGGCCAGAGACACTTATACCTACGGATAACATCTGATAACTTTTACGGATAACATCTGAAATTATACCTGCTATCCACCAGGCAGTGGACTCCGGATAAGGCTGTTTATGGAAGCGACAGCCGGGAGAGGTATCTATGTGATATGTGCAAAGCTATATATCTGTGCACAGCTCCATAAGAAACTCTAATCACAAAACATAATAATTATAACTCACACTGGTTGAAAATTTAATGGTGTGAGGAAATTTACCTGGAAGGTATAATCTACTAGCTGTATGCATTTGTGAAAAGAACTGCAATCTGCATAATTAACGGACCGGATAATTGTTCATTATAATAACTGAGGAACTATACTTATCAGCTGGACATTCTTATCGATTGATAACATCTATGCGGTCATGATTTATTGTCAAAAGCACATAAAGTAATAACATCTAGCTTTAAATTCAGCTGTATATAATTATACAAAATCAGTAAGGAACAGTTTTCTCTGGTTGGGTATATAGAGCGGAATTGTCCGGTGGGATATATAGCTTAATTAATATACATTATAATTGTTTTTATATGATATGGATATGAAGGATGTATTTTAATATGTGATATGAAATTAATTAAAACATTTTAGTGTAAAAGTGCCAGCGCTGTTCTTTTTCCTTTTTTTTGTATATTTTCCATTTTTAGGTTACGAACCAAACCTTGAACATAGCTGCAGGCACTTTTCACAGTAACCATAGCGCCAGACTATCTCTATTTATCTCTATTTATTCCAGTATATATATAGCAGTACGGTACAGTAGTCCATTGCTCTACCTCTGTGTCGTCAAGTATACTATCCATATCTGTGCTGCATTGTAGTTGTGCGCAGTATATAGTAGGGGGACAGTGCAGAATTTTGCTGACCACCAGTATATATATATATATATATGTATATAGCAGTACGGTACAGTAGTCCATTGCTCTACCTCTGTGTCGTCAAGTATACTATCCTTATCTGTGCTGCATTGTAGTTGTGCACAGTATATAGTAGGAGGACAGTGTAGAATTTTGCTGACCACCAGTATATATATAGCAGTACGGTACAGAAGTCCATTGCTCTACCTCTGTGTCGTCAAGTGTACTATCCATATCTGTGCTGCATTGTAGTTGTGCACAGTATATAGTAGTAGGACAGTGCAGAATTTTACTGACCACCAGTATATATATAGCAGTACGGTACAGAAGTCCATTGCTCTACCTCTGTGTCGTCAAGTATACTATCCATATCTGTGCTGCATTGTAGTTGTGCGCAGTATATAGTAGGAGGACAGTGCAGAATTTTGCTGACCACCAGTATATATATATATATATATATATATAGCAGTACGGTACAATAGTCCATTGCTCTACCTCTGTGTCATCAAGTATACTATCCATATCTGAGCTGCATTGTAGTTGTGCGCAGTATATAGTAGGAGGACAGTGCAGAATTTTGCTGACCACCAGTATATATATATATATATATATATATATATATATATTTATCTCTGCATCATGTGCTGTTTGGGGACTATTTTTTTAAGTGCCATCCTGTCTGACACTGCAGTGCCACTCCTAGATGGGCCAGGTGTCTGTGTCGGCCACTTGGGTCGCTTGGCTTAGCCATCCAGCGACCTTGGTGCACCTCTTTTTTTCTTTACATCATGTGCTGTTTGGGGACTATTTTTTTAAGTGCCATCCTGTCTGACACTGTAGTGCCACTCCTAGATGGGCCAGGTGTTTGTGTCGGCCACTTGGGTCGCTTAGCTTAGCCTTCCAGCGACCTTGGTGCTTTTTTTCTTTTTCTTTGCATCATGTGCTGTTTGGGGACTATTTTTTTAAGTGCCATCCTGTCTGACACTGCAGTGCCACTCCTAGATGGGCCAGGTGTTTGTGCCGCCCACTTGGGTCGCTTAGCTTAGTCATCCAGCGACCTCGGTGCAAATTTTAGGACTAAAAATAATATTGTGAGGTGTGAGGTGTTCAGAATAGACTGGAAATGAGTGGAAATTATGGTTATTGAGGTTAATAATACTATGGGATCAAAATTACCCCGAAATTCTATGATTTAAGTTGTTCTTGAGGGGTTTTTGAAAAAAAAAAGACCCGAATCCAAAACACACCCGAATCCGCCAAAAAATTTTCAGGGAGGTTTTGCCAAAATGCGTCCAAATCCAAAACATGGCCGCGGAACCGAATCCAAAACCAAAACACAAAACCCGAAAAATGTCCGGTGCACATCTCTAAAATATAGCCATATACACATACAAAAGCAATCAGGATCTGTGGTTCTGTTACCATACAGCTCCCATATTATAAGGAAAAGTCATAAAACATTGATCAATGGCCCTCATTCCGAGTTGATCGCTAGCTGCCGTTGTTCGTTGCATAGCGATCAGTTAAAAAAAATGGCAAAAGTACGCTTCCGTATGAGCCGCAATGCGCACGCGCGGCGTACGGGTACAAAGAGCATCGTTGTTTTGCACTACTTCTAGGGACGATTCCATTCCCACAGCCGATCGCAAGGAGATTGACAGGAAGTAGTAGTTTATGGGTGTCAACTGACCGTTTTCTGGGAGTGTTTGTAAAAACGCAGGCGTGTCCAGGCAGGGCGGGTATCTGACGTCAATTCCAGGACCTTTGTCGCAGCAATCATCGCACAGAATAAGTAACTACAGGGCTGGTCTTGTTTTGTACAAACTGTTTTTGTACCGCTCGGATGCACAGGCATTCGCACTCTTGCAAAGCGAAAATACACTCCCCTGTGGGTGGCGACTATGCGTTTGCACGGCTGCAAAAAGTAGCTAGCGAGCGATCAACTCGAATGAGGGCCTATGTCCAGAAAAGGGGTGTAGTATGGCTGACCGGCGGTCTCCTGACCGCCGGTCAGCTTACCGACGCCGGGATCCCGGCAGCATACCGACGCCGGGATCCCGGCGGGGAGGGGCGAGTGCAGCAAGCCCCTTGCGGGCTCGCTGCGCTCGCCACGCTGCGGGCTCGGTGGCGACCTGCGGTCGCCACGGGTTCTATTCCCGCTCTATGGGTGTCGTGGACACCCACGAGTGGAAATAGTCCCTGTCGACCATCGGGAAAATGAGCCGTCGGGCTCGTGGAGGAGGTCATGTGACTGTCGGTCAGCTGACCGGCGGTCACATGAATACCACCCCAGAAAAGGTAGCGTGCATTATGAAATGTCAGTTTAACATTCATTCAAAAGGTTGAGTGATTCATTGAGTGAAGCGTCAAGAAACAATGATCAAACATTGGTACATGATACATGGCAATACAGAGAAACCTGTTGTTTGAAATATAGGGGGTAATTCTGAGTTGATCGCAGCAGGAACTTTGTTAGCAGTTGGGCACCCAATAACATTGCTCTCATATGTCCTGAAATTCAGGGAGAAAGAAATGGACCCCCTGTGATTGGGTATCCGGACTCCAGGTCGACAGCACAAAGGTCGACACACCTTAGGTCGACGCCAATTGGTCGACACACCTTAGGTCGACATGGACAAAGGGTCGACATAGACAAAGGGTCGACATAGACAAAAGGTCGACAGGAACAAGGTCGACATGGAAAAAGGTCGACATGAGTTTTTCACGGTTTTTTTTCTTTTTTTGAACCTTTTCATACTTAACGATCCACGTGGACTACGATTGGAACGGTAAAGTGTGCCGAGCGAAGCGGTAGCGGAGCGAAGGCACCATGCCCGAAGCATGGCGAGCGAAGCGAGCCATGCGAGGGGACGCGGTGCACTAATTGGGGTTCCCGATCACTCTACGAAGAAAACGACACAAAAAAAACATAAAAAACCCATGTCGACCTTTTTCCTTGTCGACCTTGTTCCTGTCGACATTTTGTCCATGTCGACCTTTTGTCAATGTCGACCTAAGATGTGTCGACCAATTGGCGTCGACCTAATGTGTGTCGACCTTTGTGCTGTCGACCCTGAGTCCCAGACCCCTGTGATTGTGGGGACTAACACTCAGTTATACCATGTACTATCAAATTGGTGCCAGGATGAAGATGGACGAATTACGGATGTAGGACATACCTTGCTGGTAGAACCAGAAACCAATCTTAGTGAAAGTGGGAATGAATTTGATGTTTGTTTTCAGGAAAGTGACATGTTAAAAGAAGACAAGGTTTCTTTAATTAAGGAATTAGAATACAGGAAACAAGCGTTCTCAACAGGAGAATGGGACTTAGGAGAAGCAAAAGGAGTGGAGCATGGCATAAAGTTAAATGATACAAGTCCTTTTAGAGAGCGCTCCCGTAGGATAGCACCTGCGGATTTTGAGGACGTTCGGTTACACCTGAAGGGATTACCAAATCATTATTGAGTCCCGTAGCCCATATGCCTCTCCAATTGTGATAGCAAGAAAAAAAAAATGGAAAAATCCGGATGTGTCTAGATTATAGGACACTGAATTCTTGAACAGTACCAGACCAGTATACAGTTCCTAGGGTTGATGAGGCATTGGATTGCTTACAAGGGAGCAGGTGGTTTTCTGTACTCGACCTAAGAAATGGATTTTATCAGATCCCTATGTGCCCAGAAGACAGAGAAAAAACAGCATTTATATGCCCATTGGGATTCTTTGAATTCTTGAAGATGCCACAAGGTATAAAGGGAGCCCCTGCTACTTTTCAAAGGACTATGGAAAAAGTTATAGGAGACATGAATTACAGAGAAGTTATTGTCTACCTAGATGATATTATTGTTTTTGGAAATTCCCTTGCTGAACATAACTCCCGTCTATTAAAAGTGTTGGATAGATTAATAGAGGGAGGATTGAAGTTATCCATCGATAAGTGCCAATTATGTAGGTCCTCTGTGAAATACTTGGGACACATTGTAGGCAGGGAAGGGGTGTCAGCTGACCCTGCCAAAGTTGATGCAGTGAAGAATTGGCCCCGTCCAACTAAATTGAAAGAACTTAGATCTTTTTTAGGGTTCTGCGGTTATTACCGCCGTTTTGTCCCGAACTATTCTAAAATGTCAAAGCCTCTTACTGACTTGACTAAAGGGTATCCCCCAAATAATAAAAAGAAAACCACTAAAATAATATCCAACCATTGGTTCAAGCCAAGTGAACCATTTGGAAACAGATGGGATCATAAATGTGAAATGGCTTTTCAAGCTTTAAAAGAAAAACTGACCAGTGCTCCAGTCCTAGCATATGCTGATCCAACCCTTCCATATGTGCTTCACACAGATGCTTCGCAAGAAGGAATAGGAGGGGTATTATATCAGAAGTACCAAGGTGAACTAAAACCAGTGTCTTTTACTAGCCGGGGCCTATCCATTAGTGAAAGGAACTATCATACTCATAAGTTGGAATTTTTGGCTTTAAAGTGGTGTGTGGTAGAAAAATTCCATGACTATTTGTATGGTGTACCTTTTGACGTGCACACCGACAATAACCCCTTAACTTATATACAAACAACAGCAAAACTCGATGGTACCGGACACAGGTGGCTTGCAGCATTGGCCTTGTATAATTTTTCTCTAAAATATAGACCTGGAATTAATAACATTGATGCTGACTCGCTGTCCAGGATCCCCAACCAAGGCAATAGTGACGTTGAAGAAGAATGGATTGAAGTGCCTATGGGAGATGTGAAAGGGATATGTCATCAAATACAAATTGGAGAAATGATGCCAGGGGAAATGTTGAGTCCTTTAGGAGCCACTTCTAAAGCTCTCCCATTATCATATTGTTGGCTGAGTAATTTAGAGTTAGAAGGGTTGCCAAGACTCCGGAGAGGTCAGATACAGACTGATCAAAATCAAGATCCAGACAAACAGATGTAGCCACCTTTATCTTGACCGATTCTCCGCCTAGACGGACGTTTAGTCACGCTAAGGCGATAGCTGAGTTTAATCACAGGCAGGCGTGTTGAGGCGATTCTAGATACTCAGCATGCATTACACATCTCCACCACTGGGTGGCTAATGCTCCACTAATCCAGTGCTTTCGATCGTACAGTATAGCGGCGGATTGATCTACAGCTCTGGCAATTGGTCAGTGACGACTGTAATGTTAATACTGTAGGCGTAACGGGAGGTGACGCAACTAATTGTGGAAAAGGAAGAATGTACAGTACAATGTATAAACACCGTGCTTTTAAAATACATGTACAGTACATGAGCGTCTGAGTTCCCTAAGGCACAATGGGAATGGTGGGCTAGCGGGAGGCGGTGGAAAATACAGTGCTTTACAAATGCGAGCATCCGAGTCCCCTAAGGCATAAACCAACACCAATGGGGAGGGGGCCGGGCACTGTTTGCTGTACTTTTACACATGAAATTGTGAATCTCTCATGAGGTGTCGTGGGCTAGCGATGAAGGCTCCCACCTCCCACGCTGGGGGTCCAGGGTTCAAGTCCTGATGTGCCATTCTTTTTTTCTCTTTTTTTATTGTAATAATATACTGTATTATTTTATTTTCATTGTAAGACAGTCAATGGAAGGGTGCACACAAGTTTCATATAAATCAGAGTACATCTGCAGGAGCGATTCTTTACGCTAAATGCAACTACACAGCGGCAATAAGTAGAAATGAGTGTATTCTGACGCAACTAATTGAGCAAAACAGTACCGTAGATCTACGGTGTTTGTTTATTGCACAGGACCTGAATTCCCTCCCTGTCTACTGCATGATCTGTGCAGGCTCCCAGGGGGGAAGGGTGATGGGGGTAGGGGGAGACGATGGCAAATACATTGCCTTTGAAATGCAATTACAGTACAGTATATGAGCGTCCGAGTCCCCTACGGCATAAACCAACACCAATGGGAAAAAAGTGCCAACCTTTTTTTTAATGTGTTCTCGTGACATTCACTTTAATATTATTATTTTTTTCTCTCTAATACATCCAATGGAAAGATGCACACAAGTTTCACATAAATCAGAGTAGATCTGCAGGAGCGATTCTTTACGCTAAATGCAACTACACAGCGGTAATGAGTAGAAATGAGTGTGTTCTGACTGAGCAAAACAGTACTGTAGATCTTCAGCGTTTGTGTATTTCACATGACGTGAAATCCCTCCCTGTCTGCTGCATGACCTGTGCAGGCTCCCAGGGGGGAAGGGCGATGGGCTAGCGGGAGGCGGTGGAAAATACAGCGCTTTACAAATGTGAGCATCCGAGTCCCCTAAGGCATAAACCAACACCAATGGGGAGGGGGCCGGGCGCTGTTTGCTGTACTTTTACACATGAAATTGTGAATCTCTCATGAGGCTTCGTGGGCTAGCGATGAAGGCTCCTACCTCCCACGCTGGGGGTCCAGAGTTCGAGTCCTGATGTGCCTTTCTTTTTTTTTTATTGTAATAATATACTGTATTATTTTATTTTCATTGTAAGACAGTCAATGGAAGGGTGCACACAAGTTTCATATAAATCAGAGTACATCTGCAGGAGCGATTCTTTACGCTAAATGCAACTACACAGCGGCAATGAGTAGAAATTAGTGTATTCTGACGCAACTAATTGAGCAAAACTGTACTGTAGATCTTTGGCGTTTGTGTATTGCACAGGACATGTGCAGGCTCCCAGGAGTGAAGGGCGTAGGGCGAGACAGTGGAAAATACTGTGGTCAAAGAAAGGGCATATTCAAAACTAAGGGAAACTGTCACACAGTAACAACGTTGAATGCCTGGAACGCGCGACGTCTGAGACGCGCGACGTCTGAGATGCTCATTGCGCATAAGGATGGTATCATGGCTGCTGTAACGGACCGTCCTTATGCGCTCGGAGAGCTCTGTCTCCTCGTTCGCTGGCGGGACAGAACTCTCGCCAGCAACGAGGAGAAGGTCAGAGCCTACAGGAGGGCCAGCAGGGAGATCCTCCGGACATACAACCGGAGGAGATCCGTGAGGTCGCTGCATAGGAGGTGGAGTGACCTCGTCTGGAGGACTCCAAGGCGCCTATAGTACAAGTACAGTACATTACTGTAGATTACTGTACTTAAAAGTTACTGTAGTTACAGGTACAGTACATTATAGCAGGTGGCTATAACAAATGGTTAAACAAGGCCCAAACATTAACCAGGATCAAAAGGTCAATTTGTTTTTGTTTTTTTACACTTTTCCAATTTTTCTTACATTTGCTATCCATGTCAAAAGTGACACCATCTAGGTCGACACACCATGTCGACCTATATCTGGTGTCAACCAATTGGTGTCGACCTAGATGGTGTGGCTTTTGAAATTGGTTGACAACAGTTATACTGTAGGTTGACATGGAAAAAGATCGACATGAGTTTTACAAAAACTATTATTTTTTTTAACTTGTATATATAGTTCTTTACAATCCACGTGGTCTACGATTGTGCAGTGTATCATGCAGTGTACAGTATATGCAGTGTATCACAGTGTATTGTGATGCTTAATTGCAGCGTGTCATGCAGTGTACATTCAGTATATGGTATTGTGCAGTGAGTGTAATGCATAGCGAATCACATCGTGCAGTGTACTGAATACACATGTGGTAATTGCAGTGTTTTGTGCAGTGTACATTGTATCATATTTTGCAGGGAAATGTGCAGTGTATCGTGCAGTTTGTCGTATTACGCAGTGCAGTGCATACAGTATGCAGTGTCGTGCAGTGCATCGTGTGGTGTAATTGCAGTGTGTCGTGCAGTGTACCTGCAGCGTATTGTGCAGTGTAATGTGCAGTTTGTCGTATTGTGCAGTGTACTGTATCACATAGTGCAGTGCATTGTGTGGTGTAATTGCAGTGTGTTGTGCAGTGTACCTGCAGCGTATTGTGCAGTGTATCGTACATTATCATTCAGTGTAACGTGCAGCTGTAATTGCAGTCTCCTGGCTCCCACGCTGAGAGTCCCGGTTTTTATTCCCAAAGTCCCAGTCAATATTTTTTTGTTATAAGGGAGATTTGTGTTTCAGATAGTACAGTGTTCTAAGGGACGTTACTGTGGCAGAAATTATTCTAAGGGATGTAACAGTGGCCTAATGTGTTCTGACGTGCATTACTCTTGCATAATGTGTTATAAGGTTCATGACTGTGGCAGATCTCTACTTTGTGACGTAATGTGGATATAATACTGCACTACTGTGATGTACAGTACAGTAATGTGAATAAGGTGCTCTACTGTGTGACACAACGTGAATCAAGGACAGTACTGTGACGTGAATAAACTGCACTACTGTGACATGACGTGAATAAGATGAATTCAGGTGAGTGCTGCATCATCTGTCATGGAATCAATTTATACTGTAATGAACAGTACTGAGATGGTTAATGGTGGGAGGGCTGCATGCTGATGTGTGTCATAATGTTTATAAGGGAAATGTTAATGTGTGTTACAATGTCTATAAAGGTAGTGTTCTGTCTAATACCCTGGACCTACTGTACTGTAGCGATACTGTAAGTGTACTGTATGTCACATTTAGAAATGTGCCCCTTAAGTTTTGAAGACAGTACAGTACACTATGCCCTCCTGAGTGATTAGGTGCAGGGTACTAAAAATGAACAATTCCATTGATTGTGATATCATAAAGATGCTGTCAATGTTGAATTTCATTGGCTGTACAGTATGCTGCCATTATACTGTATATATATTTTTACAGGGCTGGTAGCACGACGGCACAGGAGGCGGGACAGGCGCCGCCAAGCTGGTAAGTATTGTCAAATACAGTAGTGTACATACTAATTGTATTAGTGGCGTCCACCGTGTTTTAATACGCTCGTATGACAAATTTTCCCACAGTACCACCCCCACCACCTGCCTGCCTGCACCCGGCGCATGGCCCGGAGGAGGCGCCGCCAGGCACCAGTGCAGCCGGTAAGCACACTACTCTCTGATTACTGCTTTGCTTCCCAATTGTATTGTGTAACGAGAATTCTGGTGCGACTGTCATCGTTACACTACTGTACATTTGTCCTGGATACTGTATAGTACATGTTACAAATTGGCAGCTTCACTTACAGTACTGTTATTTTTTTTTCCACAGTACCACCACCACCACCACCACCTGCACCTGCCCGCCTGCACCCGGCCCCGGGGAGGCGCCGCCAGGCATCAGTGCAGCCGGTAAGCACACTACTCTCTGATTACTGCTTTGCTTCCCAATGGTATTGTGTAACGAGAATTCTGGTGCGACTGTCATCGTTACACTACTGTACATGTGTCCTGGATACTGAATAGTACATGTTACAAATTGACAGCTTCACTTACAGCACTGTTATTTTTTTTCTCACAGTACCACCACCACCACCACCTGCGCTGCCAGGTATTGTGTAACGAGAATTCTGGTGCGACTGTCATCGTTACACTACTGTACATGTGTCCTGGATACTGTACAGTACATGTTACAACTTGACAGCTTCACTTACAGCACTGTTATTTTTTTTCTCACAGTACCACCAGTTATGCCACTGACACCATTTTATGTACCACACACAAAATTGGCCCTTATAAATTATGCACCAGTGGAGGGCTGATGGTACTGTGTACCACCACCAAATTTCTTAATGGTACTCCATACCAACCTACTGTTCTTTCAGAACTGGGTACAGTACTATACAGTACTTAATGAACCATTGTTTGGATTTTCGTATTTGGAATTTTTGCATTTGGGGTGCCATCATCTGGATACTGAGCGATACTGAGGGAGCGAGTAGGGTTAAGGTTGTGCTGCGGCCATGGGTGGTTAGGTTTAGGCAACACCAGGGGGGACTTAGGGTTAAGCACCAAGTGGGAGGTTTAGACTTCTTGAGGGTAGGTTTTTGGTTAGGGGGGGATATACTTAACAACCCCCGTGGGGATTTTCCGATTCGGTATTTTTGCATTCGGGATGCCATCGTCGGGAAACTGAGCGCCGGCATACTGTATCTTATGATATTTTATGATTTATTTTTATCCATTATTTACTGTACTGTATTTCATTGTACTGTACAGCAGCTTATGTTACAGTGTTATTTTTCCACAGCAGCACGTGCTCCACCCACCCAGGAGTCTACCCCACCCGACCAGGAGCCGGAGGTAGCGAGCTCCGGAAGTGGTAATCATTATTTTTGTTACAGACACACTAGTTTCCTACAGTATTACTGTAATTTTTTTATTTTACAATACTTGTTATCTTTTACACACAGATCGCCTCATTATTGATACGGAGGCAGAGGAGGAGGAGGAAATGGGGGAGCCCTCAGGCCAGCCTGGTAAGAATTGTAATCTACTGTACAGTACTCTACTGTACTGTATTGTACATTTATTATTTATTGATTTATTAACAGTTTCTTACCGTATATAGTGCAGCATACAGTATTCCGTTGCGCTTTACAATTAGAATAAGTCATAGAACAAAACTGGGTAAAAACAGACAGACATACAGTAGAGGTAGGAAGGCCCTGCTCGCAAGCTTACAATCTATAGGGAAATAGGTGAGGTTATGTGTTCTGTACAGAGAGGATGTAATTGGATAGGGAAGCATTGAAGGTTATGTGGGTGGGTCTGGAATATGATACAGTAGGCTTGTCTGAAGAGGTGAGTTTTCCAATTGTGTACCAATGGCTTGGGTTCGCGTGACCAGTGGTCAGGATTCCAGCAGTCAAGTGACCGACAGCGGCATCCTGATTGCAGAAATCCCATCAGGTTGAGGTATGGTATCGAAACCCTCCTCCACTACCCCCTAACCCTCCATTTATACTCTGATTCCGGCCTCTTCATTCTGAATGCCGGGGTCCGGACAGCTGGTATTTTAGATGCAGGTACAGTACGTCCCCTACCAATGGACGATCATTCCACACTCCGGCTAAGAATGTCTATCTGCCTCTCTACTTTCTGTAGCACTGTACTACTGTAAAGTATTGGATAATATTTTAGTACAGTAGTATTGGACAGTACAGTAGTATCACTCCATCTCCGAGCGCTGCCCGCCACGTGGTGGGGGTTCAGGGGCGACGGCCATTTTGACAGTGTGCTATGCGATCGAGTACCGTAATGTGCATAGACCTCGCTTATCCCTATCGCCCCTATGTATTTTAGCTAGGGGTTTGTGATGCTCCTTCAGCATTGCTCCGTAGCCTTTGACGCCCGTGTGTTGGCGAGGGGATTGTGACGCACCTTCAGCACTGCCCCGTTGTCCCCAAAATCTATGTCGTCACTCGCTCCATGGCTGGAGCAAGGACTCCATGGAGCAAGGAGTCACAGGCGGTAGCCATTTCGATTGAGTCTGCCCTGCTACAGAATTGTATGTGTACCATATGGTGCATAGAACCTTAACAGTACATCTGCTCCTGCAGCTTTGCCCTGGTTTATGTGAATTAAAAAAATTAAAAAGTGTCTGGGAAAAACTAACATGCGTTCGTACTGTACAGTACTTTAGGAATCGAACACGGGACTCTGAGTATAGGAAGCGGAACACTTCACCACTTCGCCACAGACAGATGAATAAATCCATTGGTTTTGATTAAGCCATAATGGCTACGGGATTAGGATGCTAACATACTGTACAATATTCCTAATATCATTAGGCAATAATGAACTTCTAACACGTCCATTTGCATCAGTGTACACTACTGGTTTTATATTGCTTTGTCTGCGGGATTCAGCGTAACAAGACGCACTAGTAAAGTAGTCCTTACTATACAGTATACAGTATTTCAGTATTGTATTTTACGGGAGCCCACACGCAAGCGCAGTGGTGATTGTAAAAAGCGACATCTGGTGGATGATCGCAGGTATTACACGTAAAGGTAACGCCAAACGCCAAACGTCTGTCTCCCTGCGATTAGATAGCCTCTCTGTGACTAGGCGCGCCTCCCTACGCCCCAGTACGCTGCGTATGCTCGATCGGGACAAACGCCTCAGCCACTCAAGATAAAGGTGGCTACATCTGTACGAGATGTAATAAAAAAAATGAAACAGAGTTGGAATCCTAAGCCCCCACTAGTTACCAAGGAAGCTAAGTTATTGGAACAACAGAGGAACAAGTTATTCCTAACAAATGGGCTATTATATCGTGTATCTAAAAAACATGAAGGAGGTGAAAGGCAACAGTTAGTACTGCCTGAAAAGCACAGAAATACAGTGATGAAAGCTTTGCACAATGACCATGGCCATTTAGGGTATGATAAAACCCTTAAGTTAATATCTGATAGGTTTTATTGGCCAGGAATGAGGGAAGAAGTAGAAAGCTACTGCAGAAACTGTGGAAATTGTATAGTTCGGAAAACTGTAGTTAAGCAAGTTGCCCCTTTGGTAAATTTTAAAAGTAGTGGCCTATGGATTTGGTATGCATGGATTTTTTGACATTAGAAGTAGTGATGAGCGGGTTCGGTTCCTCGGAATCCGAACCCCCCCGAACTTCAGCCTTTTTACACGGATCCGAGGCAGACTCGGATCTTCCCGCCTTGCTCGGCTAACCCGAGCGCGGCCGAACGTCATCATCCCGCTGTCGGATTCTCGCGAGGCTCGGATTCTATCGCGAGACTCGGATTCTATATAAGGAGCCGCGCGTCGCCGCCATTTTCACACGTGCATTGAGATTCATAGGGAGAGGACGTGGCTGGCGTCCTCTCCATTTAGATTAGAAGAGAGAGAGTGAGAGTGAGACACTTGATTTACTGGAGCTTAGGAGTACTCAGAGAGTGCAGAGTTTACTAGTGACTGACCAGTGACCACCAGTGCAGTTTTATTATATTATTATTTAATATAATCCGTTCTCTGCCTGAAAAAAAACGATACACAGTGACACAGTAACAGTATACCATATCTGTGCTCAGCCTCAGTGTGCTGCATCATCTATGTATATCTGACTGTGCTGAGTGCTCAGTGCTCACACAGCTTAATTGTGGGGGAGACTGGGGAGCAGTAGCAGGAGTACATATTATTTAACAGTGCACACTTTTGCTGCCAGAGTGCCACTGCCAGTGTGACTGACCAGTGACCACTGTCTGACCACCAGTATATTGTGATTGTCTGCCTGAAAAAGTTAAACACTCGTCGTGTGGTGTTTTTATTCTATAAACGCATTCTGCTGACAGTGTCCAGCAGGTCCGTCATTAATTATATAATATATACCTGTCCGGCTGCAGTAGTGATATATATATATATATTTTTTATATCATTATCATCCAGTCTATATTAGCAGCAGACGCAGTACGGTAGTCCACGGCTGTAGCTACCTCTGTGTCGGCAGTCGCTCGTCCATCCATAATTGTATACCACCTACCTGTGGTGTTTTTTTTTTTTCTATCTTCTTGATACTACTAGTAGCTTACTTTAGGAGTCTGCAGTGCTGCTGACAGTGTCCAGCAGGTCCGTCATTATATAATATATACCTGTCCGGCTGCAGTAGTGATATATATATATTTTTTATATCATTATCATCCAGTCTATATTAGCAGCAGACGCAGTACGGTAGTCCACGGCTGTAGCTACCTCTGTGTCGGCAGTCGCTCATCCATCCATAATTGTATACCACCTACCTGTGGTGTTTTTTTTTTTTTCTATCTTCTTGATACTACTAGTAGCTTACTTTAGGAGTCTGCAGTGCTGCTGACAGTGTCCAGCAGGTCCGTCATTATATAATATATACCTGTCCGGCTGCAGTAGTGATATATATATATTTTTTATATCATTATCATCCAGTCTATATTAGCAGCAGACGCAGTACGGTAGTCCACGGCTGTAGCTACCTCTGTGTCGGCAGTCGCTCGTCCATCCATAATTGTATACCACCTACCTGTTGTGTTTTTTTTTTTTTCTATCTTCTTGATACTAGTAGCTTACTTTAGGAGTCTGCAGTGCTGACAGTGTCCAGCAGGTCCGTTATTATATAATATATACCTGTCCGGCTGCAGTAGTGATATATATATATTTTTTATATCATTATCATCCAGTCTATATAGCAGCAGACGCAGTACGGTAGTCCACGGCTGTAGCTACCTCTGTGTCGGCAGTCGCTCGTCCATCCATAATTGTATACCACCTACCTGTGGTGTTTTGTTTTTTTTCCTATCTTCTTGATACTAGTAGCTTACTTTAGGAGTCTGCAGTGCTGGCAGTGTCCAGCAGGTCCGTCATTATATAATATATACCTGTCCGGCTGCAGTAGTGATATGTATATATTTTTTATATAATTATCATCCAGTCTATATTAGCAGCCGACGCAGTACAGTAGTCCACGGCTGTAGCTACCTCTGTGTCGGCAGTCGCTCGTCCATCCATAATTGTATACCACCTACCTGTGGTGTTTTTTTTTTTTCTATCTTCTTGATACTAGTAGCTTACTTTAGGAGTCTGCAGTGCTGACAGTGTCCAGCAGGTCCGTCATTATATAATATATACCTGTCCGGCTGCAGTAGTGATATATATATATTTTTAACATAATTATCATCCAGTCTATATTAGCAGCAGATGCAGTACGGTAGTCCACGGCTGTAGCTACCTCTGTGTCGGCAGTCGCTCGTCCATCCATAAGTATACTAGTATCCATCCATCTCCATTGTTTACCTGAGGTGCCTTTTAGTTGTGCCTATTAAAATATGGAGAACAAAAATGTTGAGGTTCCAAAAATAGGGAAAGATCAAGATCGACTTCCACCTCGTGCTGAAGCTGCTGCCACTAGTCATAGGCGAGACGATGAAATGCCAGCAACGTCGTCTGCCAAGGCCGATGCCCAATGTCATAGTACAGAGCATGTAAAATCCAAAACACCAAATATCAGTAAAAAAAGGACTCAAAAATCTAAAATAAAATTGTCGGAGGAGAAGCGTAAACTTGCCAATATGCCATTTACCACACGGAGTGGCAAGGAACGGCTGAGGCCCTGGCCTATGTTCATGGCTAGTGGTTCAGCTTCACATGAGGATGGAAGCACTCAGCCTCTCGCTAGAAAAATGAAAAGACTCAAGCTGGCAAAAGCACAGCAAAGAACTGTGCGTTCTTCGAAATCACAAATCCACAAGGAGAGTCCAATTGTGTCGTTTGCGATGCCTGACCTTCCCAACACTGGACGTGAAGAGCATGCGCCTTCCACCATTTGCACGCCCCCTGCAAGTGCTGGAAGGAGCACCCGCAGTCCAGTTCCTGATAGTCAGATTGAAGATGTCAGTGTTGAAGTACACCAGGATGAGGAGGATATGGGTGTTGCTGGCGCTGGGGAGGAAATTGACCAGGAGGATTCTGATGGTGAGGTGGTTTGTTTAAGTCAGGCACCCGGGGAGACACCTGTTGTCCGTGGGAGGAATAGGGCCATTGACATGCCTGGTGAAAATACCAAAAAAATCAGCTCTTCGGTGTGGAAGTATTTCAACAGAAATGCGGACAACATTTGTCAAGCCGTGTGTTGCCTTTGTCAAGCTGTAATAAGTAGGGGTAAGGACGTTAACAACCTCGGAACATCCTCCCTTATACGTCACCTGCAGCGCATTCATCATAAGTCAGTGACAAGTTCAAAAACTTTGGGCGACAGCGGAAGCAGTCCACTGACCAGTAAATCCCTTCCTCTTGTAACCAAGCTCATGCAAACCACCCCACCAGCTCCCTCAGTGTCAATTTCCTCCTTCCCCAGGAATGCCAATAGTCCTGCAGGCCATGTCACTGGCAATTCTGACGAGTCCTCTCCTGCCTGGGATTCCTCCGATGCATCCTTGCGTGTAACGCCTACTGCTGCTGGCGCTGCTGTTGTTGCTGCTGGGAGTCGATGGTCATCCCAGAGGGGAAGTCGTACTCGTAAGACCACTTTTACTACTTCCACCAAGCAATTGACTGTCCAACAGTCCTTTGCGAGGAAGATGAAATATCACAGCAGTCATCCTGCTGCAAAGCGGATAACTGAGGCCTTGGCATCCTGGGCGGTGAGAAACGTGGTTCCGGTATCCATCATTACTGCAGAGCCAACTAGAGACTTGTTGGAGGTACTGTGTCCCCGGTACCAAATACCATCTAGGTTCCATTTCTCTAGGCAGGCGATACCGAAAATGCACACAGACCTCAGAAAAAGACTCACCAGTGTCCTAAAAAATGCAGTTGTACCCAATGTCCACTTAACCACGGACATGTGGACAAGTGGAGCAGGGCAGGCTCAGGACTATATGACTGTGACAACCCACTGGGTAGATGTATGGACTCCCGCCGCAAGAACAGCAGCGGCGGCACCAGTAGCAGCATCTCGCAAACGCCAACTCTTTCCTAGGCAGGCTACGCTTTGTATCACCGCTTTCCAGAATACGCACACAGCTAAAAACCTCTTACGGCAACTGAGGAAGATCATCGCAGAATGGCTTACCCCAATTGGACTCTCCTGTGGATTTGTGGCATCGGACAACGCCAGCAATATTGTGTGTGCATTAAATCTGGGCAAATTCCAGCACGTCCCATGTTTTGCACATACCTTGAATTTGGTGGTGCAGAATTATTTAAAAAACGAGAGGGGCGTGCAAGAGATGCTGTCGGTGGCCAGAAGATTTGCGGGACACTTTCGGCGTACAGGCACCACGTACAGAAGACTGGAGCACCACCAAAAACGCCTGAACCTGCCCTGCCATCATCTGAAGCAAGAAGTGGTAACGAGGTGGAATTCAACCCTCTATATGCTTCAGAGGTTGGAGGAGCAGCAAAAGGCCATTCAAGCCTATACAACTGAGCACGATATAGGAGGTGGAATGCACCTGTCTCAAGCGCAGTGGAGAATGATTTCAACGTTGTGCAAGGTTCTGCAACCTTTTGAACTTGCCACACGTGAAGTCAGTTCAGACACTGCCAGCCTGAGTCAGGTCATTCCCCTCATCAGGCTTTTGCAGAAGAAGCTGGAGACATTGAAGGAGGAGCTAACACAGAGCGATTCCGCTAGGCATGTGGGACTTGTGGATGGAGCCCTTAATTCGCTTAACAAGGATTCACGGGTGGTCAATCTGTTGAAATCAGAGCACTACATTTTGGCCACCGTGCTCGATCCTAGATTTAAAACCTACCTTGGATCTCTCTTTCCGGCAGACACAAGTCTGCTGGGGTTCAAAGAACTGCTGGTGACAAAATTGTCAAGTCAAGCGGAACGCGACCTGTCAACATCTCCTCCTTCACATTCTCCCGCAACTGGGGGTGCGAGGAAAAGGCTCAGAATTCCGAGCCCACCCGCTGGCGGTGATGCAGGGCAGTCTGGAGCGACTGCTGATGCTGACATCTGGTCCGGACTGAAGGACCTGACAACGATTACGGACATGTCGTCTACTGTCACTGCATATGATTCTCTCCCCATTGAAAGAATGGTGGAGGATTATATGAGTGACCGCATCCAAGTAGGCACGTCAGACAGTCCGTACTTATACTGGCAGGAAAAAGAGGCAATTTAAAGGCCCTTGCACAAACTGGCTTTATTCTACCTAAGTTGCCCTCCCACAAGTGTGTACTCCGAAAGAGTGTTTAGTGCCGCCGCTCACCTTGTCAGCAATCGGCGTACGAGGTTACATCCAGAAAATGTGGAGAAGATGATGTTCATTAAAATGAATTATAATCAATTCCTCCGTGGAGACATTCACCAGCAGCAATTGCCTCCACAAAGTACACAGGGAGCTGAGATGGTGGATTCCAGTGGGGACGAATTGATAATCTGTGAGGAGGGGGATGTACACGGTGATATATCGGAGGATGATGATGAGGTGGACATCTTGCCTCTGTAGAGCCAGTTTGTGCAAGGAGAGATTAATTGCTTCTTTTTTGGTGGGGGTCCAAACCAACCCATCATTTCAGTCACAGTCGTGTGGCAGACCCTGTCACTGAAATGATGGGTTGGTTAAAGTGTGCATGTCCTGTTTATACAACATAAGGGTGGGTGGGAGGGCCCAAGGACAATTCCATCTTGCACCTCTTTTTTCTTTCATTTTTCTTTGCGTCATGTGCTGTTTGGGGGGTGTTTTTTGGAAGGGCCATCCTGCGTGACACTGCAGTGCCACTCCTAGATGGGCCAGGTGTTTGTGTCGGCCACTAGGGTCGCTTAGCTTAGTCACACAGCTACCTCATTGCGCCTCTTTTTTTTCTTCTTTGCGTCATGTGCTGTTTGGGGACTAGTTTTTTGAAGGGCCATCCTGCGTGACACTGCAGTGCCACTCCTAGATGGGCCAGGTGTTTGTGTCGGCCACTTGGGTCGCTTATCTTAGTCACACAGCTACCTCATTGCGCCTCTTTTTTTTCTTCTTTGCGTTATGTGCTGTTTGGGGAGTGTTTTTTGGAAGGGCCATCCTGCGTGACACTGCAGTGCCACTCCTAGATGGGCCAGGTGTTTGTGTCGGCCACTTGGGTCGCTTATCTTACTCACACAGCTACCTCATTGCGCCTCTTTTTTTTCTTCTTTGCGTCATGTGCTGTTTGGGGAGTGTTTTTTGGAAGGGCCATCCTGCGTGACACTGCAGTGCCACTCCTAGATGGGCCAGGTGTTTGTGTCGGCCACTTGGGTCGCTTATCTTACTCACACAGCTACCTAATTGCGCCTCTTTTTTTCTTTGCGTCATGTGCTGTTTGGGGAGTGTTTTTTGGAAGGGCCATCCTGCGTGACACTGCAGTGCCACTCCTAGATGGGCCAGGTGTTTGTGTCGGCCACTTGGGTCGCTTATCTTACTCACACAGCTACCTCATTGCGCCTCTTTTTTTCTTTGCATCATGTGCTGTTTGGGGAGTGTTTTTTGGAAGGGCCATCCTGCGTGACACTGCAGTGCCACTCCTAGATGGGCCAGGTGTTTGTGTCGGCCACTTGGGTCGCTGAGCTTAGTCATCCAGCGACCTCGGTGCAAATTTTAGGACTAAAAATAATATTGTGAGGTGTGAGGTGTTCAGAATAGACTGAAAATGAGTGGAAATAATGGTTATTGAGGTTAATCATACTTTGGGATCAAAATGACCCCCAAATTCTATGATTTAAGCTGTTTTTTAGGGTTTTTTGAAAAAAAAAAAAACCGAATCCAAAACACACCCGAATCCGACAAAAAAAATTCGGTGAGGTTTTGCCAAAACGCGTTCGAACCCAAAACACGGCCGCGGAACCGAACCCAAAACCAAAACACAAAACCCGAAAAATTTCCGGTGCTCATCACTAATTAGAAGTAGAACCAGGAAAGAAATGCCACATATTAGTGATAACTGATCATTTTACCAGATATGCCCAGGCATATGTAACACCAAATCAAAAGGCATCGACGGTGGCAAACACATTATGGACCAAATTTTTTGTCCACTATGGTTTTCCAAATAGACTTCACTCTGACCAAGGTAGAGAATTTGAAAGTAAACTAATAAAAGAGCTTTGTGTAATCTGCGGGATAACTAAATCTAGAACAACCCCATATCATCCACAAGGTGACCCCCAACCTGAGAGGTTCAACAGAACCCTGTTGGATATGTTGGGAACATTAAACTCTTTTGATAAAAGGTACTGGAAAAGACATACTGACCGGTTAGTTCATGCGTATAATTGTACCCAAAATGAAGCCACAGGGTATTCTCCATATTATTTAATGTTTGGTCGTGAAGCTAGGCTTCCTATAAATGTATATATGGGGATATCCACTAGTGACAAACCTGCTATCGCCCACATAAAATATATAAAGAAGTTGCGGGAAGAATTGCAGGAGGCATATGATATTGCTGAATGTGCAGCCAGGAAGTTGGGATTAAAAAATAAGACTAGATATGATAGGAAAGTACGTGACCAAGAGTTAGTTCCGGGGGATCGAGTCTTATTAAGACATCTAGGGACACCTAGAAAGTTAAAAATTACAAATAGGTGGAGGGAAGATCCTTTTGTAATTGTTGAGAAACTTTCAAACTTACCTGTATATAAGGTCAAGCCTGAGGCGGGAGATGACCGGATATTGACTTATCATAGGCAGCATCTTTTACCTATAGGGAAAGAAGTTCGGTTAGAAGGGCTTGAATTTAACAACATTATCAGAACAACTAATGAAAAAAACAGAAAAAGAAATGCAATACATAATGAATTAAGTATTATGGATGAGCTAAGTGATGAGCCAGAGATACAAGGGTATTATTATAAAGATGAGTCCTTGGGTTTTGACAAACTTACTGATGAACATGTTACCGAGGGTCCCCTAGAACATGTGGAAGGTAAAATCCAAGAATTTAATGATAATGACCCCTGGGAAGACAATCTGGAATATTGTAATGTTGAAAATCAGAGAGTATCTGAAAACTCTGATAGGTCTTTGCATCCTTATGATGAGATAGAGGAGGAACAGGTGTGGGAGAGGCCAAAAAGGGTGTGTCGCCCCCTACTATACTAACGTATGATCAATTGGGAATAACATGTACCATACCTAGGGCAACTCATGTTAGTACAGTATCAATGTGGCCATATTTTTAATGATTATCTCATAAAATCTGAGAAAAGGAAATTTCAAAGTGTGAATATATATTGAGATGGTGACCCAGCTAATAACTTATACTGGATCACCAGGGGGAGAGTATGTAGCCTAATATTAGGTTTAGTTAATAAATGTGTAAATACAAATATGGAATTATTTATTAATATAATTAATGTATAAAGATATATATATATATATAATTATACACTTGTCTATGTATATGAAATAATATATATGAATATATTTAATTGTGGATGTACTAGAAAGGGGGGTTGTGTTGGTTCAGAAGGAGGGGATATGTATTTCTTGTGTACATTGAAAAATAGAGAGGGAGGGCCAGGGCCGGCTCCAGGCACGCTCGGCTTGAGCGGCAGCGCAGGGCGCTGGGTTTTTAAGGGGGCTGTCACTTTCAAATTTGGTGCCGGCCGCTAGCCAATCAGAGCTCGCGAACCGGCTCCTGATTGGCTGCTGGATTGTGAGCTTTGATGGGCTCACGAACTAGCGCCATATTTAAGATGCCCGCTGCACTCACTGCCACAGGAGATGGAGAGACTGTACTTACTGAGGGGAAGGAGAGGCACACGCTGCGCTCTCCTCCCCTCGGACACCAGCAGCATGCCCTGTCCGTGGAGCCCAGTGACAGTGCTAGGAGAAGGGGAGTCCAGCAACGGAGGAGCCCGGCGGCGGTGTTTGAAGAGGACGGAGCCCAGCAGCAGAGGAGCCCGGCGGCGGTGTTTGAAGAGGACGGAGCCCAGCAGCGGAGGAGCCCCGCGGCGGTGTTTGAAGAGGACGGAGCCCAGCAGCGGAGGAGCCCGGCGGCGGTGTTTGAAGAGGACGGAGCCCAGCAGCGGAGGAACCCGGCGGCGGTGTTTGAAGGATTCCAGCAGCGGATGAGCCAGCAGCAGTGAGTGGCACTATGGGCCATATCTATATCTGGCGCTGGGGGCATGTCTATCTGGCACTGTGGGCATATCTGGATCTGGCACTGGGGGCATATCTATCTGGCACTGTGGGCATATCTATCTGGCATTGGGGGCATATCTGGATCTAGCACTGGGGGCATATCTATCTGGCACTGGGGTCATATCTGGATCTGGCACTGGGGGCATATCTGGACCTGGCACGTTGGGGCATATCTGGATCTGGCACTGTGGGCATATCTGGATCTGGCATATCTGGATCTGGCACTGTGGGGCATATCTGGATCTGGCACTGGGGGCATATCTGGATCTGGCACTGGGGGCATATCTGGATCTAGCACTGGGGGCATATCTATCTGGCACTGGGGGCATGTCTATCTGGCACTGTGGGGCATATCTGGATCTGGCACTGGGGGCATATCTATCTGGCACTGGGGGCATGTCTATCTGGCACTGTGGGGCATATCTGGATCTGGCACTGGGGGCATATCTATCTGGCACAGGGGGCATATCTGGATCTAGCACTGGGGGCATATCTATCTGGCATTGGGGGCATATCTGGATCTGGCACTGGGGGGCATATCTGGACCTGGCACGGTGGGGCATATCTGGATCTGGCACTGTGGGCATATCTGAATCTGGCACTGTGGGCATATCTATCTAGCACTGGATGCATATCTGGATCTGGCACTGTGGGAACATGTGTATCTGGCACTGCTGGGGGGCATATCATGTGTATCTGGCACTGCTGGGGGGCATAACGTGTATCTGGCACTGCTGGGGGGCATATCATGTGTATCTGGCACTGCTGGGGGGCATATCTGTGTATCTGGCACTGCTGGGGGGCATATCATGTGTATCTGGCACTGCTGGGGGGCATATCATGTATACCTGGCACTGCTGGGGGGCATATCATGTGTATCTGGCGCTGCTGGGGGGCATATCATGTGTATCTGGCGCTGCTGGGGGGCATATCATGTGTATCTGGCGCTATACTGGAGACATTATGTGTAAGGAACACTACTGTGGCTGTTATGTGTAAGGCTGCTAATTGTGTATATAGATCTGGTATGAAAATGTATTTATAGTTTGATAATATGAAGTTGCGAGGTCATGGGCAATTTTTAAGGAGCTCACGCGCCTTCGGCATATGCATGGGGGGGCACTTCGACATTTTCTCGCTCGGGGTGCTAGTAGACCTGGAGCCGGCCCTGGGGAGGGCGCTTAAAGCTGAAATGCTGCTGCCGTTGTTATAAGAGAGGTCCCCGTGCCAGTAAATAGAGCCGTGTGCAGAAGGAGGGGGCCGTGTGCAGAGGAAAGGGACCCGCGCGCGCTGGTAGTATAGGAGGGTATAGAGTGGAGAGGATCCGCGAGCCGGTAAATGAGTGCCGGGTGCAGAGAGGGAGTCCGCGAGCGGGTAGTTCAAGGGATATAAAAGGCGCTCCCACTAGCGGAAGCCAGTCTGCTGTTCCCCCGGTTAGTGTGCGCACTCAGTTCTCCAGCGCACCGCTGAAGAGCTGTATGCTGTGAACATACAGTGGTGCCGTTGGGACTGAGTAGTGCTACCCACACCGGGCTTACTTGTGGCGGGGGCAGAGGCGGAGGTGTGTGCTCAGTTCTCCAGCGCGCCGCTGAAGAGCTGTATGCTGTAGACATACAGTGGTGCCGCTGGAGCTGGGTAGCACTACCTTGTCTGGGCTTACCTGTAACAAGGGGCGAAAGCGGAGCGAGAAGCGCTGGTGACAGGAGCATGGAGGAGCCACTGACGGGAGCCTACTGGAGGTGGCAGCAAGAGGTGGCAGAAGTTGCTCCGGGTGTCCTGTGCTGAAGGTGGCCGAGGGAAGCGTAAATAGCTCCATAGCAACCAAAGGGGGCTGAAGTGAGGTCACCTCCTGTCAAGCCCAGGCAGGGTGTTGCAGACCAGAGTACCGCCTGCAGCGGAGGCAGATCGGTTCCATTAAGCCTATCAGAGCATTCAGGGAGGAGTCGGGGGAGCACCATACAGACGCCGCTGAGCAGCATGGAAGGTGTAAGTGAAAACAACTAAATACCTACACCACACTCAGCATCAGACTGTGTAAAACACTATGCTTTGATTAGTATGAGGCAGCATATGACAGAGATCTGTGGCAGCTATTGATAAGCTTATAGTGGAATTAACTGGGACTATAGTGGGCATATTGTATTTGAAGCCCAGTGACTGGCCAATGCTATATATACCTATATCGGTAAGAAGGAATATTATGTGGGCCACGCTTTGAGCACTATTTAATATAATGACATTTTATGCTCACTGTCTGACATTAGCTTTGATAAGGGAAAAGATATTAATACTCAAGAGATGGTAAAAGATATAGCATCATTCAAGTCATAACTCTGATTTAACCCCTAAGAGACTAGAGACTATGAACTGAGATTTAGACAAAGGGGTACATTATTTTCTGCATTATATGAGTTATGACAAAAATCCTATGCAGGCAGCTGTTATAAGAAGGAAAGTGCTGCATTAATGTTTTAAAGCACCACTGCACGCACCTATGGGAAAGTATAATACAGTTAACATACTGTAACTCTGATTTAACCCCTAAGAGACTAGAGACTATGAACTGAGATATAGACAAGGGGTATATTATTAGACGTACTGCTAAAAGCACAGTGGTGGTTTAAATCTACAAGTAAAAAAAAAAACTAATATCTGTACATTTTGCACAGTTTCAGTTATATGTACAGTGGTATCCCAACCAGCCCTGAATAGATAGATCAACAAAGAGTCTACAGAAAATAATAGACAAAATAGCAGGAGCTGGGCAAGACACTATGGGGGTAATTTCAAGTTGATCGCAGCAGGAATTTTTTTAGCAGTTGGGCAAAACCATGTGCACTGCAGGGGAGGCAGATATAACATGTGCAGAGAGAATTAGATTTGGGTGGGTTATTTTGTTTCTGTGCTGGGTAAATACTGTCTGCTTTATTTTTACACTGCAATTTAGATTGCAGATTGAACACACCACACCCAAATCTATCTCTCTGCAAATGTTATATCTGCCCCCCTGCAGTGCACATGGTTTTGCCCAACTGCTAAAAAATTTCCTGCTGCGATCAACTTGGAATTACCCCCTGTATGCTAAGGAAATGGAAATAGTAATTATATACATTTATATACATAATGGTGATGAGACTGCACCAGGAGGGTTGCTAGCAGTAAGGAGGCTACATTGTGTCTAGTAAAGATACAATTTATCTGGAAGTATCATTATTGTACAAGCACTGGATACAAAATAATATAAACTACTTCAGAGGAAGGAGGCATAATTCAACATTAATAGCATGGAGAGAGGGATTTCAGACTTAAAGTAAAGGAAAAGAACCATACATGCGATTTGGATTACAACTATTGAATTGGGCCCCAATTGCGCATATTTTCAAGGTTAAAGAGTATCCGGGTAACTCATTATAAAGTTGTTGTAATACACTGTTAAAGGGTATTTATAGAAGTTATAAGAATATGTTGGAGTGTAGTAATGAGGTTAATGGCTATGTTATGTGAGGTTAATCCAAATGTTTTGACATAAAATTGTATAGAGTAATTATATTAAACTACAACTAATGTACTTACCGCAATTGATGTTGGTTGAAACTTCTTGAAGTCCTGAAAGAGAAAAGAAGAACGGGTAAGAGGTAAATTGCAAAGGTTTATACAAATAGAAGGAGAAAACACTTAACCAGAAAGGTACACTACTTAGATAGGGTTTACCCAGGCAAGCCCTAATTAATCACTGGGTCTGGGTGGAGGCACGTTTCATAGATTAGTAGCCCACATATATATATTTAGTAGTGATGAGCGGGTTCAGATCCTCGGGATCCGAACCCGCCCGAACTTCACCTTTTTTTTCACGGGTCCGAGCGACTCGGATCCTCCCGCCTTGCTCGGTTGACCCGAGCGCGCCCGAACGTCATCATCCCGCTGTCGGATTCTCGTGAGATTCGGATTCTATATAAGGAGCCGCGCGTCGCCGCCATTTTCACACGTGCATTGAGATTGATAGGGAGAGGACGTGGCTGGTGTCCTCTCCGTTATAGTAGAAAAGACTGAGTGACTTATAATTGTGGGGAGGATTGGGGACGGGGAGCAGCTGTTAGGGAGTACAGTGCAGGGTTTTGATTATACCACCAGTGAGTTTAATCCGTTGTTTCTCTGCCTGAAAAAAAACGCTCCACCATATCTGTGCTCACTCAGTGTGCTGCACTGCTGCATATATCTGTGCTGAGTGCACTGCTCACACTGCCTAATTGTGGGGACTGGGGAGCAGTTATAGCAGGAGTACAGTGCACAGTTTTGCTGACAGTGACCACCAGTCCAGTATACGTTTGTCTGCCTGAAAAACACTCCTGTGGTGGCTTTTTTTCCCTTCATACTAGTTTAGCAGTCTGCTGACAGTGTCCACCAGGTCCGTTATTATTATACAGTATATTATATATATATATATATATATATAGCAGTACGGTAGGCCACGGCTGTACCTGCCTCTGTGTCGTCAGTGCACTCGTCGTCCATAAGTAATATAATACTATACTATAGTATCCATCCATCTACATTGTATACCTGTGGTGGCTTTTTTTTTCTTCATACTAGTTTAGCAGTCTGCTGACAGTGTCCACCAGGTCCGTTATTATTATTATACAGTATATTTTATATATATATATATATATATATATATATATATAGCAGTACGGTAGGCCACGGCTGTACCTACCTCTGTGTCGTCAGTGCACTCGTCGTCCATAAGTAATATAATACTATACTATAGTATCCAATCCATCCATCTACATTGTATACCTGTGGTGGCTTTTTTTTTCTTCATACTAGTTTAGCAGTCTGCTGACAGTGTCCACCAGGTCCGTTATTATTATTATACAGTATATTATATATATATATATATATATATATATATATATAGCAGTACGGTAGGCCACGGCTGTACCTACCTCTGTGTCGTCAGTGCACTCGTCGTCCATAAGTAATATAATACTATAGTATCCATCCATCTACATTGTATACCTGTGGTGGTTTTTTTTTTCTTCATACTAGTTTAGCAGTCTGCTGACAGTGTCCACCAGGTCCGTTATTATTATTATACAGTATATTATATATATATATATATATATATATATATATATATATATATATAGCAGTACGGTAGGCCACGGCTGTACCTACCTCTGTGTCGTCAGTGCACTCGTCGTCCATAAGTAATATAATACTATAGTATCCATCCATCTACATTGTATACCTGTGGTGGCTTTTAGTTGTGCGCATTAAAATATGGAGAACAAAACTGTGGAGGTTAAAAAAATAGGGAAAGATCAAGATCCACTTCCACCTCGTGCTGAAGCTGCTGCCACTAGTCATGGCCGAGACGATGAAATGCCATCAACGTCGTCTGCCAAGGCCGATGCCCAATGTCATAGTACAGAGCATGTAAAATCCAAAACACAAAAGATCAGTAAAATGACCCAAAAATCAAAATTAAAAGCGTCTGAGGAGAAGCGTAAACTTGCCAATATGCCATTTACGACACGGAGTGGCAAGGAACGGCTGAGGCCCTGGCCTATGTTCATGGCTAGTGGTTCAGCTTCACATGAGGATGGAAGCACTCATCCTCTCGCTATAAAAAAGAAAAGACTTAAGCTGGCAAAAGCACAGCAAAGAACTGTGCGTTCTTCGAAATCACAAATCCCCAAGGAGAGTCCAATTGTGTCGGTTGCGATGCCTGACCTTCCCAACACTGGACAGGAAGAGCTTGCGCCTTCCACCATTTGCACTTGCAGGGGGCAAGTGCTGGAAGGAGCACCCGCAGTCCAGTTCCTGATAGTCAAATTGAAGATGTCAGTGTTGAAGTACACCAGGATTAGGATATGGGTGTTGCTGGCGCTGGGGAGGAAATTGACAAGGAGGATTCTGATGGTGAGGTGGTTTGTTTAAGTCAGGCACCCGGGGAGACACCTGTTGTCCGTGGGACGAATATGGCCATTGACATGCCTGGTCAAAATACAAAAAAAAATCAGCTCTTCAGTGTGGAATTATTTCAACAGAAATGCAGACAACTGGTGTCAAGACGTGTGTTGCCTTTGTCAAGCTGTAATAAGTAGGGGTAAGGACGTTAACCACCTCGGAACATCCTCCCTTATACGTCACCTGCAGCGCATTCATAATAAGTCAGTGACAAGTTCAAAAACTTTGGGCGACAGCGGAAGCAGTCCACTGACCAGTAAATCCCTTCCTCTTGTAACCAAGCTCCCGCAAACCACACCACCAACTCCCTCAGTGTCAATTTCCTCCTTACCCAGGAAAGCCAATAGTTCTGCAGGCCATGTCACTGGCAAGTCTGATGAGTCCTCTCCTGCCTGGGATTCCTCCGATGCATCCTTGAGTGTAACGTCTACTGCTGCTGGCGCTGCTGTTGTTGCTGCTGGGAGTCGATCGTCATCCCAGAGGGGAAGTCGGAAGACCACTTGTACTACTTCCAGTAAGCAATTGACTGTCCAACAGTCCTTTGCGAGGAAGATGAAATATCACAGCAGTCATCCTGTTGCAAAGCGGATAACTCAGGCCTTGACAACTATGTTGGTGTTAGACGTGCGTTCAGTATCCACCGTTAGTTCACGGGGAACTAGAGAATTGCTTGAGGTAGTGTGCCCCCGTTACCAAATACCATCTAGGTTCCACTTCTCTAGGCAGGCGATACCGAGAATGTACACGGACGTCAGAAAAAGAGTCACCAGTGTCCTAAAAAATGCAGTTGTACCCAATGTCCACTTAACCACGACATGTGGACAAGTGGAGCAGGGCAGACTCAGGACTATATGACTGTGACAGCCCACTGGGTAGATGTATTGCCTCCCGCTGCAAGAACAGCAGCGGCGGCACCAGTAGCAGCATCTCGCAAACGCCAACTCGTTCCTAGGCAGGCTACGCTTTGTATCACCGCTTTCCAGAATACACACACAGCTGACAACCTCTTACGGCAACTGAGGAAGATCATCGCAGAATGGCTTACCCCAATTGGACTCTCCTGGGGATTTGTGGCATCGGACAACGCCAGCAATATTGTGCGTGCATTACATCTGGGCAAATTCCAGCACGTCCCATGTTTTGCACATACCTTGAATTTGGTGGTGCAGATTTATTTAAAAAACGACAGGGGCGTGCAAGAGATGCTGTCGGTGGCCAGAAGAATTGCGGGCCACTTTCGGCATACAGGCACCACGTACAGAAGACTGGAGCACCACCAAAAACACCTGAACCTGCCCTGCCATCATCTGAAGCAAGAGGTGGTAACGAGGTGGAATTCAACCCTCTATATGCTTCAGAGGATGGAGGAGCAGCAAAAGGCCATTCAAGCCTATACATCTGCCCACGATATAGGCAAAGGAGGTGGAATGCACCTGTCTCAAGCGCAGTGGAGAATGATTTCAACGTTGTGCAAGGTTCTGCAACCTTTTGAACTTGCCACACGTGAAGTCAGTTCAGACACTGCCAGCCTGAGTCAGGTCATTCCCCTCATCAGGCTTTTGCAGAAGAAGCTGGAGGCATTGAAGGAGGAGCTAAAACAGAGCGATTCCGCTAGGCATGTGGGACTTGTGGATGGAGCCCTTCATTCGCTTAACCAGGATTCACGGGTGGTCAATCTGTTGAAATTAGAGCACTACATTTTGGCCACCGTGCTCGATCCTAGATTTAAAACCTACGTTGGATCACTCTTTCCGGCAGACACAAGTCTGCAGAGGTTCAAAGACCTGCTGGTGAGAAAATTGTCAAGTCAAGCGGAACGCGACCCGTCAACATCTCCTCCTTCACATTCTCCCGCAACTGGGGGTGCAAGGAAAAGGCTACGAATTCCGAGCCCACCCGCTGGCGGTGATGCAGGGCAGTCTGGAGCGACTGCTGATGCTGACATCTGGTCCGGACTGAAGAACCTGCCAACGATTACTGACATGTCGTCTACTGTCACTGCATATGATTCTCTCACCATTGAAAGAATGGTGGAGGATTATATGAGTGACCGCATCCAAGTAGGCACGTCAGACAGTCCGTACGTATACTGGCAGGAAAAAGAGGCAATTTGGAGGCCCTTGCACAAACTGGCTTTATTCTACCTAAGTTGCCCTCCCTCCAGTGTGTACTCCGAAAGAGTGTTTAGTGCCGCCGCTCACCTTGTCAGCAATCTGCGTACGAGGTTACTTCCAGAAAATGTGGAGAAGATGATGTTCATTAAAATGTATTATAATCAATTCCTCCGTGGAGACATTCACCAGCAGCAATTGCCTCCAGAAAGTACACGGGGACCTGAGATGGTGGATTCCAGTGGGGACGAATTAATAATCTGTGAGGAGGGGGCTGTACACAGTGAAAGGGGTGATGAATCGGACGATGATGATGAGGTGGACATCTTGCCTCTGTAGAGCCAGTTTGTGCAAGGAGAGAATGATTGCTTCATTTTTGGTGGGGGCCCAAACCAACCAGTCATTTCAGTCACAGTCGTGTGGCAGACCCTGTCGCTGAAATGATGGGTTTGTTAAAGTGTGCATGTCCTGTTTATACAACATAAGGGTGGGTGGGAGGGCCCAAGGACAATTCCATCTTGCACCTCTTTTTTCTTTCATTTTTCTTTGCGTCATGTGCTGTTTGGGGAGTATTTTTTTGAAGGGTCATGTGCTGTTTGTGGAGTATTTTTTTGAAGGGCCATCCTGCGTGACACTGCAGTGCCACTCCTAGATGGGCCAGGTGTTTGTGTCGGCCACTAGGGTCGCTTAGCTTAGTCACACAGCTACCTCATTGCGCCTCTTTTTTTCTTTGTGTCATGTGCTGTTTGGGGAGTATTTTTTTGAAGGGCCATCCTGCCTGACACTGCAGTGCCACTCCTAGATGGGCCAGGTGTTTGTGTCGGCCACTAGGGTCGCTTAGCTTAGTCACACAGCTACCTCATTGCGCCTCTTTTTTTCTTTGTGTCATGTGCTGTTTGGGGAGTATTTTTTTGAAGGGCCATCCTGCCTGACACTGCAGTGCCACTCCTAGATGGGCCAGGTGTTTGTGTCGGCCACTAGGGTCGCTTAGCTTAGTCACACAGCTACCTCATTGCGCCTCTTTTTTTCTTTGTGTCATGTGCTGTTTGGGGAGTATTTTTTTGAAGGGCCATCCTGCCTGACACTGCAGTGCCACTCCTAGATGGGCCAGGTGTTTGTGTCGGCCACTAGGGTCGCTTAGCTTAGTCACACAGCTACCTCATTGCACCTCTTTTTTTCTTTGCGTCATGTGCTGTTTGCGGAGTATTTTTTTGAAGGGCTATCCTGTCTGACACTGCAGTGCCACTCCTAGATGGGCCAGGTGTTTGTGTCGGCCACTTGGGTCGCTGAGCTTAGTCACACAGCTACCTCATTGCTCCTCTTTTTTTCTTTGCGTCATGTGCTGTTTGGGGAGTATTTTTTTTAATGGCCATCCTGCCTGACACTGCAGTGCCACTCCTAGATGGGCCAGGTGTTTGTGTCGGCCACTAGGGTCGCTTAGCTTAGTCACACAGCTACCTCATTGCGCCTCTTTTTTTCTTTGCATCATGTGCTGTTTGGGGAGTATTTTTTTGAAGGGCCATCCTGCCTGACACTGCAGTGCCACTCCTAGATGGGCCAGGTGTTTGTGTCGGCCACTAGGGTCGCTTAGCTTAGTCACACAGCTAGTCAGCTACCTCATTGCGCCTCTTTTTTTCTTTGCGTCATGTGCTGTTTGGGGAGTATTTTTTTGAAGGGCCATCCTGCCTGACACTGCAGTGCCACTCCTAGATGGGCCAGGTGTTTGTGTCGGCCACTAGGGTCGCTTAGCTTAGTCACACAGCTACCTCATTGCGCCTCTTTTTTTCTTTGCGTCATGTGCTGTTTGGGGAGTATTTTTTTGAAGGGCCATCCTGCGTGACACTGCAGTGCCACTCCTAGATGGGCCAGGTGTTTGTGTCGGCCACTAGGGTCGCTTAGCTTAGTCACACAGCTACCTCATTGCGCCTCTTTTTTTCTTTGCGTCATGTGCTGTTTGGGGAGTATTTTTTTGAAGGGCCATCCTGTCTGACACTGCAGTGCCACTCCTAGATGGGCCAGGTGTTTGTGTCGGCCACTTAGGTCGCTGAGCTTAGTCACACAGCTACCTCATTGCGCCTCTTTTTTTCTTTGCGTCATGTGCTGTTTGGGGAGTATTTTTTTGAAGGGCCATCCTGCCTGACACTGCAGTGCCACTCCTAGATGGGCCAGGTGTTTGTGTCGGCCACTTGTGTCGCTTAGCTTAGCCATCCAGCGACCTCGGTGCAAATTTTAGGACTAAAAATAATATTGTGAGGTGTGAGGTGTTCAGAATAGACTGGAAATGAGTGGAAATTATGGTTATTGAGGTTAATAATACTATGGGATCAAAATGACCCCCAAATTCTATGATTTAAGCTGTTTTTTAGGGTTTTTTGAAAAAAACACCCGAATCCAAAACACACCCGAATCCGACAAAAAAAATTCGGTGAGGTTTTGCCAAAACGCGTTCGAACCCAAAACACGGCCGCGGAACCGAACCCAAAACCAAAACACAAAACCCGAAAAATTTCCGGTGCACATCACTAATATTTAGATAACAGATAAAGGAGGGTTACATGAGCGACTTGTGCCGGCTCTGTATTGGAGTATAATTTTATGGTTGTAACAACACGTGGGAATGGATTTTTTTAAGTAGAATATTTTGATGTAAATATAAATATATAAATTAGTACTATATTTATATTTATGTGGACTGCAGTACATTTTTAGGATTGTAATGATACATTGATATGATTTGCCATGGAAGATTATTGATTTAAAGATTTACTAGATTTATTTATATTCATGATTTGTATTAGGTTGTACTGTTTAATATTACTATGATGTTGTGTTATAGAATATTATGCGTGTTTTTTTTTTTAGTATGTAGCCCTTAGGGATGATTTTGGCTTGGGAATGCCTCCTGCCTAGTGTCCACTTTGTTCATTTGCTCCCTTTTTTGTAGGCTGACAAAAAGGAGGTTCTCTCCTTCTCTTATGATTCGCTTCTTACTATAGGGTTACAGGGGTACAGGTATGCCAAAGTTGGGGTAAGGTATACAGGGAGGGTTCTAGTATAAATGGTCGACCATGTTATGGTTGACAGTCATTAGTTCGACCACTATTGGTCGACATTGGCATGGTCGACGTGGACAAATGGTCGACACATGACAATGGTCGCCGCATGAAAGGTTGACGCATGAAAAGGTAGACATGAATTTTTTTACTTTTTTTGGTGTCGTTTTATGCGTAAAGTGACGGGGAACCCCAATTAGTGCACCGCTTCGCTCACCATGCTTCGGGCAAGGTGCCTCACTGCGCTCGGCACAGATTACCGTTCCCAATCGTAGTCCACGTGGATCGTAAAGTATGGAAAAGTTCCCCAAAATAATTTATTTTAGAAAAACTCATGTCGACCTTTTCATGTGTTGACCTTTCATGTGTTGACCACATCCAAACGGATACCTACAGGGAGGGGGGTAGGGAAGGGTTGTTTATGTTTGGATTCTGTGTATATTTACTGTGTGATGAGATTGTCTTTCTTTTTGGGATTGTCATTTTTCTTCTTTCTTCTCCTTTGCTGGTTCTCTTCATTTGTTCTCCATGTTTGGAATGTATGGATCATGTGTGTCTGTACAGGAATGCTGGGCTTAGAAGGAATGGCTATGTCACAGGTTAAGGTGCTGAACTGAAATGTTAGGGGGCTTAATGACAAGATCAAGAGGACATTGGTCCTCTGGCAGGCTGAGCAATATAAAGCAGATATAACATGCCTCTCTGAAACACATTTATTAGGCTGTAAGCTGATGTCCCTAAAAAAAATCCTGGGTTGATTGGGTATATCACTCCTTATACACAACAGCGTCCCAAGGGATGTCCAGCAGGTTTTTAGTTGGAGTGTTTGCAGACTGACCATTGGGGGTGCTATATGTTTATTGAATGACTAGGTGATTCATCGCGACCTACGGGCGCTCTTCACATCGTCGCAAGGGGCTACGCCCCCTTAACCCCTGCACGCCTTTCTGGTGTTCAATATTTGTATTATATGGAGAATTACCAGCATTCCTAGTTTTGTTAGTGATTAAATATTGCACAACAAAAGGGCGTGAACAGTGGCTGCAGGGCACGATGTACAGAATGTAGGTGTAAGTTCAGTGTGGGAATGGAGGGGCATGAAAAGAGGGTGGGTGCAGTGAGGTGGAGGTGCCTCTCCGTGCAGCTGATCACCCCTGATTCAGGGACTCACTGGTAGCGGCTGCGGATGGTGTCCAAGGTGCTGCGTGTGGTGGAGAGGTGGGCTGTGGATGTTGGAGGGTGTCACAGTAGCGTCCGTCACATTACACCACACAGTAGCGTCCGTCACATTACACCGCACAGTAGCGTCCGTCACATTACACCGCACAGTAGCGTCCGTCACATTACACCGCACAGTAGCGTCCGTCACATTACACCGCACAGTAGCGTCTGTCACATTACACCGCACAGTGGCATCCGTCACGTTACACTGCACAGTAGCGTCCGTCACGTTACACCGCACAGTAGCGTCCGTCACGTTACACCGCACAGTAGCGTCCGTCACGTTACACCGCACAGTAGCGTCCGTCACGTTACACAGCACAGTAGCGTCCGTCACGTTACACCGCACAGTAGCGTCCGTCACGTTACACCGCACAGTAGCGTCCGTCACGTTACACCGCACAGTAGCGTCCGTCACGTTACACCGCACAGTAGCGTCCGTTACGTTACACAGCACAGTAGCGTCCGTTACATTACACAGCACAGTAGCATCGGTTACATTACACAGCACAGTAGCGTCCGTCACGTTACACCGCACAGTAGCGTCCGTCACGTTACACCGCACAGTAGCGTCCGTCACGTTACACCGCACAGTAGCGTCCGTCACGTTACACCGCACAGTAGCGTCCGTCACGTTACACCGCACAGTAGCGTCCGTCACGTTACACCGCACAGTAGCGTCCGTCACATTACACAGCACAGTAGCGTCCGTCACGTTACACAGCACAGTAGCGTCCCTTACATTACACAGGAGGGGAGAGAGAAAAAGAGAAGGGGGTGGGGGAGAGAGAGAGAGAGAGGAGGGTGAGAGAGTGAAGGGAGGGAGTGAGAGAGGGGGTAGAGAGAGAGAGAGAGAGGGGGGGGGTGAGAGAGTGAAGGGGGGGTGGGTGAGAGAGAGAGAGAGGGGAGAGAGATCTTCTCTGGCATGGTCCCAGCTCCCTGTCCCTTCTGCAGCTCTTTGAATTTGTGTCCCACAGCAGGTCATCTCATGTTCCCTTCCCCCAGACCTCTCTAACCTGTGTCTAGTCAGTGTGAGCCACGGGAGTGGAGGGCCGGGCAGAGGGGGACTGTCATCATGGAGCTGCTGGGAGCCGCGGCATGTGGCCAGACATACAGGCAGGCAGGCAGGAGAGGAGTGCTGGGCAGAGGAGGCACATCACGGTTGAGCCGCCGGGATCTGGCGGGCGGGCGCCGGCGCGCTGTACAGTGAGTGAAGGTGACTCACTCACTGAGCAGCGGTTCCCTCCACTGACCGGCGCTCTACGTGGCTTGCAAAGCACGCGTACGCGTCGTGCCGGCCAGAGCACACGGGGAAGGCAGCTTCACCGCTGCAGTGCTAATACAGCGCAGGCAGCGCTGAAGCTTCGGCAGAGGTTGTGGGTCCAGGTGAATGGCGCCTCTCTCATGATTTGGGGGGAGCGAGTTGCCCCCTTGCCCCCCCCCCATTCCGATGCCCCTGCACCCCACCCCAGTACCCGCCGTGTGCAGGAGCCAGTCGGAGCGTGCCGGGACGGGGAATCGCAGGCAGGACGTGTAATAATTATTACCTGCCCTGCATCCAGCGCAGCTATCTCCTGATTCTGCCCTGCATCCTCTCCTCGATCTGTGACTCCGCCCAGATCTGTGACTCCGCCCAGCGTTACGGGCAGGCACAGAGTCACAGATGTAGGCAAATATATAGGAGATGTGTCTCCTCTATGCCCTACCTAATATTTAACAGTATATATTTCCCTGCCTTATTCACATGAAATTGCTCTCTTCCTGCAAGTGTGTGGCAGAGATGGGCTTGGTAGGATGAGAAATCCTGGTGTGAGGCAATATTCTTGCTTCTCATATAAATATGGTTTATTCTCCAAAACGGACCTATCCCTTGTCTCTCCTAATTTGATACCTAGGATAATGTACAGTAGATTAGCTATGAACCTAGAGGGATATCAGACCATACCCCACTGATGTTTAACCTGGATTGCGGTATACAGAGGGGGCAGCCATTCTGGAAAATTAATCCATTTTAGTTAACATTTATATCTTTATTAGATAATGTTATCCTAATCTTCCCCCTTCCATTGGTTATCTGCAAGTATTTTCTTACCATGTGCTTCCACCCCACTGTGTGCTATTCCTGTAATGTGTGCCTCCACTGATTGCCCACCCTGCCAGCAGTGACCTACACAGTGCACCCCAGCTGGTGTCCTCGGATGGTTCTTCTGCGTACAGAATGTTCTTCATCTTTCTATACAGGGTATATCATACTGCTACACAAGTTTCAGTCATACCGTATATAGTATGCATTGGGCTCTTGAATGGTTTACCTAAAACAGTGTAACCTTTGTAGTGTGCCAAACATGACTGCCTCACCTGGTATGCTCCTGGATGGGATGACAAATACATGGACCTGAAGGTTTTGTTGGGACCCTACTCTGAGGGTTAGGACTCTGCAATCTCCCCATTTTGTGTCATCTCTTCTAGGGGTTGACTATTCCGCCCAGAGTAATCTTACACAGTGTGCCCAAGTTGGCCGCCTCACCTTGTACCTATGAGGGAGGAATACACAACCCATGGAAGTTATTACCCAAAATGCCTAAACCAATCCTACATTATGATTACTGTGCACTCAAAGTTTATTTTTATGTCTTTCTGGCTGGTCTATTGCTGTAGTACTGTACTTAAATCTTTTGTATTATGTGCATTGTTTTTGATGTCTTGAGTTCTTGAGAAAGAGTTTCTAGAAATAGAATTATTATTATTATTATTATTATTATTAACATGAATGGGAGATTATTCGGATTTGGAAATGGGGTGGGAGGGATATTTTGCCATTAATAATGGATCACATTACACTACACCAGTGACATGCGGTGAGGTGAGGCAGAGCCTTTCCTGTCATACTAACGTTTGTGCCAGAGTTTTGACTGCGTAAAGCAGAGGTTCTCAAACTCGGTCCTCAGGGGCCCACACAGTGCATGTTTTGCAGGTAACCCAGCAGGTTCACAGGTGTATTAATTACTCACCGACACATTTTAAAAGGTCCACAGGTGGAGCTAATTATTTCACTTGTAATTCTGTGAGGAGACCTGCAAAACATGCACTGTGTGGGCCCCCGAGGACAGAGTTTGAGAACCTCTGGCGTAAAGTATATGAAAAATACAAAAAATATGTTTGAAATATCTTCTTTGCATTATTCTAATAATTTTTATAGCCAAAACTCTGGAGTAAAAAGTCTATGGCAGGGGAGGCAGTGCCTCACCTGACTAACTTTTCCGCACATCTCTGATCAAAACTCACCAAATTTCCTGGAGTTTATACTGCTGCACCTGTGTATAATGCCCAGATGTATGTTTTGGCTCACATATTGCATGTAAATCTGGCTCTGGTGCTAGTCAGTTCCTCCTGAGCTATTCAGCTCACCACACGTCCCTGCACCACACCATATCGCTCCTTATTCACATTACACCACAACGTAACACTCCTTCATCACATTACACCACACCACACATTACAGCACACTGCGGAGCTCCAGAAGAAGAGGATGATACCAAGAAGCTGGCAAGGAGTGGAGAGTATGGGGCAGGGCAGACACTAGGGAAGGAGATTAGGGGAGGAGACTAGAATAGCAAGAGGGCAGAGACAGATTAGAAGAAGGAAAAGGGGCAGAGACTCATGGAGGAGAAGAAGCAGGGTTTAAGACAAAGGAGAAACAGACAAATCCTCAAGTCAGGAGCAGATCATGACAGCAGTCATATGACCCGCTGGGTGACCTAAGGGGTTATTTCATTACTATATCATTGTCACACACACCCCCATCGTGGTCCGCTAAGCCCTGCCCCTTTGCGGAGTCATATAGCAGTGGTGCTCTGCTCGAATGTCTCTCGAGCTGTCCTTCCCATTCTCTCTCAGCAAGGACCTCTTTACTCACTTGCAGTACCCCCTTACTCACTTGCAGGACCCCCTCCCCCCCTCCCCCCCCCACACACACACTTTTCCATCACTTTATCTATAATCCAGGCATTCGGTCCGGTCGGGAGTGTAGCTAGAGCAGAGTACCATCCTGAGCTGGTCTATCTAGAGCTGGTACCATCCCAGTCCCACCAATGTCCGCTTTCAAACCAAGCTGAGCCGGTCCTAGGCATGCCCCCTATGTATTGCAAATGCCCTAGGCCATAGGTCTGCAAACTCGGTCCTCATTATCCCACACAGTGCATGTTTTGCAGGTCTCCTCACAAAATCACAAGTGAAATAATTAACTCCACCTGCGGACCTTTTAAAATGTCTGAGTAATTAATACACCTGTGCACCTGCTGGGTTACCTGCAAAATATGCACTGTGTGGGGTAATAAGGACCGAGTTTGCAAACCTATGCCCTAGGCATATACCTACTTTGTCTGTGCCTAGGGCAGGCTCTGACTACATCCCTCACAGCTAGCCAGCACTTATAGGTGAACAAAACTAACCTGCGTAGTAATATTGAAGTTGTATTAGTAATCCTTTATAAACATTTAAACAGCACAGGAGAAAGTCACTAAATACAGGCTGTCACACTGGGAAGTTATATAGCCCTTATTTAAAGTACTTTGGATAATAAACAGGGCACACACATCACAAATGGAGGAGTACCCATCCGTCACAGGAATATCAACTATTATAAGGGGCATTTTCGCTTAAAAGATCCATTCACACTTAAATGCATTTAAGTAGAAATAAAAGAAAGAAATAAAGTAGTTTAGATAATAACTCATAAAACAGTGACCCCTAGTGGAGGACTTCTTTTACTACAACCAGCAGCAGGATATTTCTTTAACAGCACAGGAGGCATCACAGTGGATACAAATAGTAACAGTATATACATTGTATTACTGAATTATGGAACAACAAGTTACAAAGAACTTTCAGTTAGACAGTAAACTGTTATACCTATCGGTATTTAGGGACAGATGTACTAACTTGGAGAAGGCATAAGGAAGTGATAAACCAGTGATAAGTGCGAGGGGATAAACGCACCAGCCAATCAGCTCCAATATGCAAATTGACAGGATCTGACTGGCTGGTGCGTTTATCACCTTACACTTATCACTGGTTTATCACTTCCATATACCTTCTATAGGTTAATACATCTGCCCCTTAGTCCCACAGAATATACCTAAAAGCTCCTCCCACTACTACTCTTTAAGGAGAATAGTAACATTTATAAGAATAAGATATACATTTAACAAAAGTATAGATACATATGAAATATACAGTGTGTGTGTATATATATATATATATATATATATATACATACACACACACGCACACACACACACACACACACACTGTATAGTCAGGTCCATAAATATTGGGACATCGACATAATTCTCATATTTTGGGCTCTATACACCACCACAATTTGAAATAAAACAAACCAGATGTGCTTTGTGTGTGTGTGTGTGTGTGTGTGTGTGTGTGTGTGTGTGTGTGTGTGTGTATATATGTGTATATGTACATATATATATATATATATATATAACGCTTTAGGACTTTATTAACTTGACTAGGTTGAAATTTTGTGTCGTAGACAGACTTGAAGGGTTGCCACTGAAACTAATATCGGTGTTTAGTTATAGTGACATTTATTATTATTCAGAGAGCATTTATTTATATACTTACAGATATATACTGTGAAGATTGCCTACATGTTACTAACAGGTATTTTATGTGTTATCGTTAATGTAAAACAACATATGAAACTACTGTATGTAAGTCAAATTACAATGGACCCTTGTTAAGCTTCAATTAAATAGTGTGGTATATAAACTCTTCTGGTTGAAATACCTACTGTATCTAGTTTATTCAAGTCAGCGACAAAGATAATCATTAAGGGTTTTCCCAAACCTTCCCTATACCATCCAACATTACAAAGGGTTTACAAAGGGCTGGGTGGAGGCACTGATTATACAATAAATTATATACGGTGAACAGGGTTACAAGTATATTAGCACCCACCCCCTTCCCCCCAGCATTAAGGGGTACTAGTTTGCTGGCACTTGCGGGCTCGCTGCACTCGCCATGCTGCGGGTTCGGTGGCGACTTCTCAATGGGTGCCGTGACAACCACAAGTGGAACTAGTCCCTGTTGGTCGGCATGCCAACCATCGGGAATGTGAAGGGGCGAGATGTAGGGGGAGGCTATGTGACCACCAGTCACATAACTACACCCCCTTCTAGTGTCAGGGGTGGCAACAGAAATCTTGGGGCCCGGTACAGTGAGATCTTTGGGGCCCCCTCAGATTATATATATATCCATATTAAAGTGCAATGGAGTTTGATGATTTGCTGCACTTTATAAGGAACTGTTTATAAATATATATTTATTTATACACATATATAAATATACAGAAAAAAAGTGAGATGACTTCTTGCACTTCAATTAACAGATGCAGCTGAATTTCAAGTAGTGATCACCTAACTACTGTGAACATGTGAATAGAAGGAAGGGTTTTTGAAACCAGCGCTTCTAAATTGGGGTTATAAACTACAATAGTGATAGCATACAATGAGGTTTACACTAAAAACCTTCCACAATCTCAGTCCAATTTATTGTAGATCAAAGTCCAGTTCTTTGCTTCCAAAAACTCTTCTGGACCTCATTCTGAACCTCCAAAAGCCACAGAAAAACCACCTACTGGTCATTGAACTGTTTGGTACGCTTAATACCTATTGAGACAAAAAAATATCCATTGACGTTAACAAGTTAATACTGCACTATGAGAAGTGTATCTTGTGCTTGATGATTGTAGATCCGCTGTGTTATGAACAGATTGGAGAACTAAAACACAGTGTTTGATGTGCACGATAGAAAATCCACCATCTGGTATGCAGATTACCTATATAAGTGTTGCTGAATCTCTGAACTAAGTGAGATGTTACTGCACCAATCAGGCGCTTGTCCTCTCCTTTTTTTTCTAGATTTTCTTGCTACTGAACCTAGTGGCACCCTGAAGGATTGAGCAGCCGTCCACAGATTCACCTGCGGAAATTGTGTGCAATTTGGACAGATCAAAGACTTTTTCCATTATAATCTACTTTATTGAATGTGGAGGGAAGTAGCGCACTGACCTTATGTTTGTTCCAGTAATTATTAATTGTTACATTTCCCTCAAATTGAGCGCAGCCTCTTTTTATTGTTCTTATTACCCTAATGGATTCTACTTGGACAATGGGACGTGAATGGCGGCGTGGGATGTAGGTAAGTATGTGCGAGTGTGCAAATAAACTTTTACTTTCAAGGTGTGTGTGTGTGTGTGTCTTGTCTTTTTTGGGGGATTTCTTTTGTTGTGGAACTACAGGTACGAGTGGTCCATTTATTTCCCCGCATGCTGGTACTTGTGGTTCTCAAAGTACCAGCATGTGGGGAGGCTTGCTGGGACTTGTAGTTCCACAGCAAAAGACAATATTCTTTTTAACACTTTCATGGCTATCAGCCCTCCATCCACAGCCCATTGATGGGGGGGACAGCCCTGGGCTTCATCCCTGGCCCTTGGGTGCCTGGAGGGGGGGGGCTTTATTTAAGGGGTCCCCACTCCCCAGGGGAACCCCGGCCAGGGGTGACTAGTTGGGGGGTTTGTGATGCATTGGCCACAGAGACCTATATAAAGTGTCCCCCGGCTGCGCCATCACCTCCCTGGCTAGTGGAGCCCGGTGCTGGTTTCAATAATACGGGGGATCCCTACTTCTTTTATTCCTCATATTTTTGGAACCAAGACTAGTCCAAGAGTCCAGTGCTGATTGTTTAAATACTGGGAACCCCAGTCAATTTTCCCCCTGTATTTTTGCAACCAGAACTGGCTCAAAAAGCCCGGGGCTGGTTATGCTTTTGGGGGGGACCTGCTCATCTTTTTTTATTTTTTCATTTTTAACTTTCTTTACTGTTCCATACAGAAGCATGCACGGATCTCACTGATCTGTGCATGCTTCTGACTAAGTAATAAAAACATGACCAAAAACCGCATGTTTTTATTACTAAAAATCGCATGTTTCCTTTACTAAAAAATCTTAAAAAAATCACATGCGAATTCCATTTTAACCTTAAAATTCCCAACGTATTACATGTGCAATTTTTGGGAAAAAATCGCAAGTTACAAACATGCGATTTGGTGCGCTTTTTTTCAACACCTAAAAAAAAAAAAATCGCACCTATCATATCTAGCCCCAAATGTTGGAGAAAAAAAAAAAAAAAGAATTAGTGAAGGGACCAAGCACCTGATAGTGCTAAAATGTAAAGTGTACCATTGCTTACATAAAATAAAAAAAATGTCTTATCTGAAGGCTTTTTGATTTTCAGACCACTCACGGGTCCATATATTTGCATAGTAGACAATACATGAGAGAACAAAAAAAGGGGAAAGGAAAGAAGACTCTTGTTTGGGGCACTCTTAAGTAAAGGAAATAAAACTGAATAATTGGTTAAAACAGTTTATTCAGTATTCATTAAAAATTAGATTAGGTGTATCCAGAAAAACAAAACAAACAATACATAGAGTTTAAAAACTCAATCACGAATGGTCCATGAATTAGAATATAAGTGACTGTTGCTTTAATTAGTCATAATAAACTGGACCAGGTGAGATGTTAATGACAACAGTGATGACCAGTACCTGGTCGATTCTATGAGAACTCACGGACGTGACCTAAAATAAAATATTGCGAGGCTCTCTCGTATCCTAGGTCCGAGGTTACTACCTTATGGTTTCATGGTTATCTGTGGATAGTCGAAATCTTTTTCATATTTTTTGTGGTTGGATCACCTGAATTAGGCCCAATATCTTTAGTTTTCACCTTGAAATCTAAAGATATTGTACAAAATCGGCATGCACCTGGATGTGGGTGCATGCAGTCACTGACAATATAGTAAACAACATCGTTGATTGTGTATGAACGATACCGTATGATGCGACATCGGCAAGTGTGTACCCAGCCTGAGACTCTTATTTGGAAATATGAGAGAATGTGTTGATGGTTTAAATAATTATGCTACACATTGTACATGTAAATTGCAAACAAACAAAAAAACATCAATGTACATCAGACACTGGTATTAGATCTTGTTTCCTGGACCCTTCAGCTACATAGTATTCATTCACAAAATAAAGAGTCTGGCTAAAGTGGGTAGGGAGTATGTAATTTATTGGAAAGTCATATCATCAATATAAGAACATTTCTATTTAATATAAAAAAAATTTTTTAAGTAGACATTTAAAAATGTAAACACAATTAACTCCTTTGTTTAGGAGTCTCATTATGAAATTAGTACACATGCCGAGTTGTTCATGGATCAGCTCACATGATTGCACCGTGTGGCTTCTAGGATTTCTGTGTATGCTCATGTGATGCATACAAATTGTGAAGACTTAAAAGGGAAATTAAATTTCGCTTAAGTACTTTTAATGTAACACAGTGCAACAAAATAGGTGATAAATCAATAACCTACAGCAGAGGTTCTCAAACGCAGTCCTCAAGGCACCCCAACGGTCCAGGTTTTAGGTATATCCATAGCTCAGCACAGATGGTTAAATCAAATTGACTGAGGTTGTAATTAAATCACCTGTGGCCAAGCATGGATAAACTTAAAACCTGTTGAGGTGCCCCGAGGCCCGCGTTTGATAACATGACCTATAGCAATGTCTTCATAAAGACGCACTATGAAATGTTGGAAATATAGGCAGTTACTGTCCTATACTACAAAATACAAAATCTCTGACACATTCATAAATAATCAGGAAGAAAAGTTTTGAGCTGCAACAATTCAGAAACAGAATATTTAGAATTTTGATAGAAACTAAGTGCAGTAAGCAGCTCAATGTCCCTCATCCGGGCTACATGAAATCGTAGGAGTTCTTCAATCCATAATGTTTCTTTATCTTTATATTCCTGTAGATGCAAAAAAAAAAAAAAAAAAAAGGTATAGAATCAAAAATAAAATAAATATTTAATCAATACCTACTCGCAGAAAGGACGCATTTATTGTTCACCAAACCACTAACTCATCAGTTAGAGAAGTACTTCATTTACAAATGTACTATGTTACCTATCCACAGGGCAGCCCTCAGGGGGGACTGTGGGGACTGGTATCCCAGGCCCATACATAGAGGAGGCCCACCCTGGCTCTTAGCACCAATACCTGGAGAGCTGCATCAGGCTGTGAAACAATAGAGGGCTGATGCACAGGGAGGACTTCTTAAAACAAGCCTTCAACTGTGCATTAGCTCTCTGTGTACCATTCCTGTAGTAGGTCCTCAACACTCCACCTATATGTATTATTTTATCACAACGTATGACATCACATAGGGGTGGAGCGGTGCGTCGTGGCAGAATTTTTTTTAATTTTTTTTTTAGAGGGGCCCTGTCTTTTAGAGGGGCCCTGTCTCTTTTGTCAGTCCTGGGCCCCACCATTTCTTATGGCAGCCCTGCCTATCCAAATCCCCTTGTCCCTCTCTATTAGACCCATATAAAGTAGAAGACATCCAGATGCTCTATTCCAGTGATTTTCAACCTTTTTTTACTCGCGGCACATCGAACAATATTTTAAAATTACCAAGGCACACCATCAGTTCCCCACAGAAAAAAACATAACACACACATTGGCCCTCACAGTAAAATAAAATAAATCCGCACATACATTGGCCTACACAGAAAAAACAATCACATTGCTCCCCACATAAATTATGTTGCTCCCTACATAAATCATATTGCTCCACACATAAATCAATCACATTTCTCCCCACATAAATCCTATTGCTCCCCACATGAATTATTCACATTGTTCCCCCCATAAATCCAGAAATTCTTATTCTCCCCACATAAATCCTATTGAAATCCTATTGTTCCCCACAGGAGAAATAAAATAACAAATTGTATTATCAGCTGTCCTCCTTCCTGTCCCTCAGTGGCGGGGGTTGTTCATAGTGGAGTTCTGCGAATACTGAGCAGCGGGCGGTCGGGCAGGTGTGGATGTGGGTTGGCAAGGAAAGCTGTGTATGCAGGCGAGAAGTGGAAGATGTGTATGCAGACAGGTGGGCTGGCTGGGTGGTGAGACCGCCGTGACCTATGATATCACACCGTTTTCAAGGCATAGGTCACGGCCGGAGCACAACTGATCCTCTAAGAAGAGCCTGGGTTAACAGTTCACTCTGAAGGTGCTGGAAGCTGCTCTGGCTCCGCGGCACACCTTGCAACTGGTCGCCGCACACTAGTGTGCCACGGCACACTGGTTGAAAAAGCCTGCTCTATTCTATGCATCTGGAGGATTAGAAGTGGAGGTGGCAGTAGAAATTATGAAGCACCAGTTATACTCACACTATTGTTTATTGGACAGATATGGTCTTGCACTGTACATTAGTCATGATGCAGCTTCTTTTGACAATTACCATAATCCAGCACATTAATTAGTACAGTACAATGAAAATCTGCATAAAAAGATGCAGCAATGCCATAAAGAAAGGAAAAGATTACATCTATCCATCTATTAAACTATGCTTGGAATGTTACCTATATATTAAGAGCATATAGCATCTGCTTGATAATGAGTTTAGACAGGTTTTTACCAGACTCTGGTAATTGCCTGTGGGCCAGAGTTTACCAAACTCCACAATTACAGTCCAGGTTTTAAGGATATCCATGCTTGAACACAGGTGACTTAATTAGTATCTCAGTCAATTTGATTCAACCATCTGAACTCAAGTATGGATATCCTTAGAACCTGGACTGTAATGGTGGAGTTTGGGAAACTCTGCTGGGGCCAATTATTCATTAACTACAATTGTTCACAAGCTCTTAACATATCTTGCTACCAAGTAAATACCTTAATGCATGTAAATGAGGGGAATTAGTGTTCAAATGCTGAAAGGGGAGGAGTTAGGATAAGAAGTGAGAGAAGGTTGTTATTAGTAATCTACGGTGGAGGTTACAATAAATACATACCTTCCAACATGACCCTCTCCAGGAGGGACAGAATGCTCTGCTCCTGGACTTCCCTCTTAATTTATGATTGCCATCACCTGTGCTGAAACACCTTTCTAATCCATTAACCTATTCAACACAGGTGACGGCAATCATTAATTAAGAGACAAGTCCAGAAGCAGAGCATTGTGTCCCTCCTGGAGAGGGTCATGTTGGGAGGTATGATAAATATAGAGTAGATTGAGGAGGTTGCATTTAGGAAAAGTGAAGCGATAATTATGGAGACCCTAAATGGAGTTATTACATGTCAGTCATGAGCAATTACCTGCAAGATAGTCTTATCCTGCTGTGGGAGAATGCTATTTATCAGTACTTTGTATGCTGTCCTGTTTATTTGCTTCCCTGTTCCCTGGTTATTATAAAATCTCAGAAAAACCATGTCCCATTGCAAATATCTAAATTATAGACAACGTGCATCATTAAAAAAAAAGTTTAACATAAAGTCAACGCTTAAAAACTGCTATAAAAAAATGAGTAGACAGACAGATCTATGACAAAGAACACACATATATATATATATATATATATATATATATATATATATACACTGTATATACACAAAAGCACAGTGTACCTATGTAATAGATCTATTATGCAAATTATAATTTTTTTCACCAGAAGAGGGAGCCAGTGCTTTTTAAATAGACTGAATTTCTATCTTTTTTAGAAGCCATATATTCTGCACTTCAGGTAAATACAGTAATTGTGTGTGTTTCTATGATCGTTTCACACAATAACCGTGTCAAAAGGTATAAAGTTGAACTTACAGCACAGCTTTCACTGTTATCTGCCCTGTGTGGTATAATAAAGGACAAAGCCTCAAGAGGTCCAGTACACTGTACAGGAGATTCTGATTGGTTCTTGCAGCTCGTCAGGACAACAAAATAGTGAGTTGGAATGTAAACATTGGAATAATCAGACATTCTGCAAGAGAAAAAGAACATTGGGTAGTGATAAAATATCCACAAAGATTAAGCAATGATCAGTCCAAAATTCTTAACCTTACAAAATAAAATACATTTTATATATATATGTATATATATATATACATATATATATATATATATATATATATATAATGTCATAAACAGTGCACAATGAAAAAAACTCTCTTCACTGTCCTCTGCTGAACGTGCACCCAGATGTAAGCATTAACTGTGACCTTGAAGCTGCTCGCAGTGATGCTGGGTATCTAAATGAATAGCTCCACGCCGTTTATTCAGCAAACAGACGATGCAACCCAGCTAACTGAATCCGCCCATAAGGTCACCTAATTCCTTTAACTTGCACAGTACATAATTACTGTACTTACTGTTTAATTTGCTCCTGGGTGTCAAATCGACCATCAAAATCATTGTCGAATATGGGACCACTGATCAAATGGACGCCATTTTTCTCCTCAGCATACCTTAATAACAGTATGTTATGGAAATATTTCCAAATCACTAAAGAAAAAAGCAAAGCAGCACTTCTGTAACAGTATTAGAAGATTAATTTATACAGACATGTCCTCATAAATCATTGCTGTAGTCGCACCAAACAGCCCCTCTCAGTGCAACCCTGCTAGCGTTGGGAGTCTTTTTTGCAGAAAGTGTGTATTAGGCACAATGCGATGCAGCTAAGACACACCAATAGAATGAGTTGATTAATTTGATATGCAGAACTTCTGTATCTGTGTTCGACTGAGTCTGTATGCAAAGTGCTACAATGTAGCAGCAGCAGCTTTTTTCCATGCCAAGTTCCATTGTGCTCTGCATACAGTCTCTGTCACACATAATATACAATATTATTTTATTGTTGACATTACCACTACTGGACTATTAAAAGAAATCATTTGTACTATTGGCAAATTTCTAGCCATTATTACTTGTAAACATGAATGTAAGGGCAGTGCCAATGGGTACCAATCTCTGCGACTTAATGAGAACTAATGGGTTTCACAACTTTATTACTTGTGGAATTATTGAGAAATATTTTGGCTTATTAATGAATGCAAATTTCTACTACAGATATATAATCAGTTGCTTTATAGTTCTATAGGCATGACTTTTTCTGCCTGTCTACAGTGGGCACACGAATAGTGACAAACGTGCCGCGGTAAGCAGCTGCTGCGGGTATTATGAACGGAGACATACAGTATCTGTACATCTCCATAAATGGCTCATAATAAAAATAAAACGGTCAGGGACTGGTACTCTATCTGTTGTCACAAATTCAAGCCCATTGCACAATTTCAGAGATAGATCCTTTATAAATAATGTAAGAGCTTTTCTCACAATCTACAACTATCCGATAGTTCAGAGTCATTAAATGAATACATTATATTATATTTTCAGAACAATGGTCCTGATTCATGTGTGTAAGTAAAGCAAAAAAGAAACCGGGCAAGACCATACTGAACTGCAGGTGGGGCAAATGTAATGGTGTGTACACACGGTGAGATTTTTTTCTTTCGATTTTGACTATGTAGTCAAAATTGCAAGAAAAGTTAGTGCAAATTGCAAGGTGTTATGCCACTTGTGATCCCGATTCGATCCCGATGCGCGGTCCCGCCAGGTCCATATCGCAAGAAAAGATAGACTGTGCAGGCAAGTCAATCCTTGCTAGATCAGTGTACTATCTAGTTCATCTCACATGTCAATTATATCTCACATAAGCCAAAATCTCACATAAGCCAAAATCGTAAGCACACATAGGCCCTCATTCCGAGTTGTTCGCTCGTTCTTTTTCATCGCATCGCAGTGAAAATCCGCTTAGTACGCATGCGCAAAGTTCGCACTGCGACTGCGCCAAGTAACTTTACTATGAAGAAAGTATTTTTACTCACGGCTTTTTCTTCGCTCCGGCGATCGTAATGTGATTGACAGGAAATGGGTGTTACTGGGCGGAAACACGGCGTTTCAGGGGCGTGTGGCTGAAAACGCTACCGTTTCCGGAAAAAACGCAGGAGTGGCCGGAGAAACGGTGGGAGTGCCTGGGCGAACGCTGGGTGTGTTTGTGACGTCAACCAGGAACGACAAGCACTGAACTGATCGCACAGGCAGAGTAAGTCTGGAGCTACTCTGAAACTGCTAAGTAGTTAGTAATCGCAATATTGCGAATACATCGGTCGCAATTTTAAGAAGCTAAGATTCACTCCCAGTAGGCGGCGGCTTAGCGTGTGTAACTCTGCTAAATTCGCCTTGCGACCGATCAACTCGGAATGAGGGCCATAGTCGGGTGTAGTATGGTATGCCGGCGGCCGGGCTCCCGGCGACCAGCATACTGGCACCGGGAGCCCGACCGCCGGCATACCGACAGCGTGGTGAGTGCAAATGAGCCCCTTGCGGGCTCGCTGCGCTCGCCACGCTATTTTATTCTCCCTCCAGGGGGGTCGTGGAGAAAAAGTGTCGGTTTGCCGGCTGTCGGGATTCCGGCGCCGGTATACTGTGCGCCGGGATCCCGATAGTCGGCATACTGAAGACCACCCCACATAGTCCATATCTCAAGAAAAGTTAGTCCAAATCAGTGGTGCTGGGCTCTGGGGAGTTCAGGGGAAATCGCAAAGTGAAAATCGGGCATAGCAATAGTTCTCACCATGGTGGTCATTCCGAGTTGTTCGCTCGGTAATTTTCTTCGCATCGCAGCAATTTTCCGCTAATTGCGCATGCGCAATGTTCGCAATGCGACTGCGCCAAGTAAATTTGCTATGAAGTTTGGTATTTTACTCACGGCATTACGAGGTTTTTTCTTCGTTCTGGTGATCGTAATGTGATTGACAGGAAGTGGGTGTTTCTGGGCGGAAACTGGCCGTTTTATGGGAGTGTGTGTAAAAACGCTACCGTTTCTGGGAAAAACGCGGGAGTGGCTGGAGAAACGGAGGAGTGTCTGGGCGAACGCTGGGTGTGTTTGTGACGTCAAACCAGGAACGACAAGCACTGAACTGATCGCACTGGAAGAGTAAGTCTCGAGCTACTCAGAAACTGCACAGAGAAGTCTTTTCGCAAAATTGCGAATCTTTCGTTCGCAATTTTGCTAAGCTAAGATTCACTCCCAGTAGGCGGCGGCTTAGCGTGTGCAATGCTGCTAAAAGCAGCTTGCGAGCGAACAACTCGGAATGAGGGCCCTAGTGTACACACCCTAACATGTGCAGAGAGATTAGATTTGGGTGTGGTGTATTAAAACTGAAGTCTAAATTGCAGTGTAAAAATAAAGCTGACTAACATTTGTGGGCTACATAAAAAGCAGCCAGTATTTACCATGCACAGAAAAAATATAAATTTATTTGCTCCCCTTGCATGGCAACATGGTTTGTTCCAGACACAAAGTTACTTGCTTTGTTTTTTTTTTGCTTTACTTACAAACATGTATCAGGCCCCATGCTCCAATAAACTTTGCCATACCAAATTCCAAATAACTACCCTCCAGAAAGTATGCTTGGATTGATTTTTTTAATATGCATCTTACAAAAAAAAAAAAAGGCAGAAAACTCAGCCCCCACCTTCCTCTGCACCCCCCCCCCCCCCCAAAAAAAAAAAAAAAAAACAGCAGTAGGCTACTAATGCCAAGGTGCAACACTAACCTTGGAAGGCAGGATACATTGGAACAATATTACTGGTGGTACGTCCTGTATAAGTCTCATTTTCAGAAGTTCTTTTGAGGCCTAAAAAATATGTTTCAACAAAGTTTCTAAAAACAGTACCAGACAGTATTATATCTACAGTATGTAACTGTCATTCTACTAATGGTCACACACACATTGGTTTGGCTGTAAAAAGTCAATACAATACAAGCACCTTCCTTGTAGTAAATTCAGACTGAGCTGGTCTGAACAGTTGTCACAACAGAACTTCATGACCACTCAGTGTCAGACTGGAACATGAAGGGCCCACCGGGGAATGCAGTGGTAGGGGCCCACATTTAGGGGTGTGGTCAGTCTCCAGAGGGGTTGTGGCCAGCCGTTACATTGGATTGCCTAACCATTAGTGAGTGCATTGACAAATATATAAATACTTCTAGTGCGTGCATAATAATGTACCAGATAAATATTGTCAATGCACTGTACAGAATACATTAAAGTCCTGTACAGTATAAGGTAACGTAAGTATAATTCATGTGCACAGTCTGGAACCTGATCACTAGAGTAGGAGGCAGTGGGGCCCACCGGTGGTTTCCCCAGTACCCCTGTGGGCCAGTCCAACCCTGTGACCACTATAGTAAATACAACTTCTGTACAAACTGACACTTCCACAAACCATGAACACAACATATGTTTATCTGTCAAGTTAATGTGTACTGACATTTGACATACAGTATGTTAACATCATAGTAAAGATACATTATTTGTATTATGGCAGCCATTCAAATGACCGTAGTTGAACATACTGTGAAGCAAATGTACAGTACATGCAATATATACGTTACGGTAAGAACATATCGTTGATAACAGTATTTCCACAAGTCCCACAGGATAACAATGGGATATGGTGGAGCGACAGTGGATTTGCACCAAAAGGTCAAAGCTTTTCGGCCTCCCAGCATGCAACAGGCCCATCCAGAAATATCCCACCTCCTGGCTCAGGCAAATCAGTTTTCCAAAGCTCAAGGCAGGAGCATCATGTAGAGCCCTAATCAGGCAAGGGAACACACATGCACACCATTCCGTACAAGAGTAAAAAGATCCTCAAATCAGGTGCGTCAGGGTGGGATCCCAGTGGACTTAGGAGAAATACTGTTATCAACAGTAAGTTTTTACCATAACGTACATTTCTCCTACAGGGTCCACAGGGTATCCACAGGATAACATTGGGATGTCCCAAAGCAATTTAGTGGTGGGGACGCTCCTGATTAGACAGGAGAATCCGTCGCCTGAATTCAGCGCCCTGAGAGGCAAAGGTATGAAGGCACAATGTATAATGAATGTGTAAATGGAGAACATGTGTCTACCTAACATATCTATTCTGCTGAAACAGCACAATGTGCTGTCCATAATGACCTACCTTACAAGTTGAATTAGCAGAGACATTAGCCGGAAACAGGGAGATCAGCTTGAGAGTATGCTTCTGAAATTTTCATCCAAAGCCACTTCACCAGTGTCTGTTTATCCACAGGCCATCCTCTTTTGTGAAATTCATAGAGAATGAAGAAAGTATCTATCTTTTTGATGGCACTGGTATGAACTATGTAAATCCTTAAGGCACAGACTACGTCCAATGCTGCATCTCCCGCATCAAAGTCCGGCCCCTAGAAGACCGAGACTACATTTTCTTCATTAAGATTTAATTTAGAAACCACCTTAGGAAGATACCCAGATTTGGTTCGAAGAACTGCTCTATCTGGATAAAAATTCAGAAATGGAGGATGGCATAACAATGCCCCTAAATCTGAAATTCTTCTAAATGAAGAAAAAATAAGATTTTACTTACCGGTAAATCTATTTCTCGTAGTCCGTAGTGGATGCTGGGGACTCCGTAAGGACCATGGGGAATAGACGGGCTCCGCAGGAGATAGGGCACTTTAAGAAAGCTTTGGATTCTGGGTGTGCACTGGCTCCTCCCTCTATGTCCCTCCTCCAGACCTCAGTTAGAGAAACTGTGCCCAGAGGATATGAACAGTACGAGGAAAGGATTTTTGTAATCTAAGGGCGAGATTCATACCAGCCACACCAATCACACCGTATAACTTGTGATAAACTACCCAGTTAACAGTATGAACAATTAACATAGCCTCGGTTCAAGACCGACCAACTATAATATAACCCTTATTGAAGCAATAACTATATACAAGTCTTGCAGAAGAAGTCCGCACTTGGGACGGGCGCCCAGCATTCACTACGGAATACGAGAAATAGATTTACCGGTAAGTAAAATCTTATTTTCTCTAACGTCCTAGTGGATGCTGGGGACTCCGTAAGGACCATGGGGATTATACCAAAGCTCCCATACGGGCGGGAGAGTGCGAATGACTCTGCAGCACCGATTGAGCAAAAACAAGGTCCTCCTCAGCCAGGGTATCAAACTTATAGAACTTCGCAAAAGTGTTGGAACCTGACCAAGTAGCCGCTCGGCAAAGCTGTAATGCCGAGACCCCTCGGGCAGCCGCCCAAGAAGAGCCCACCTTCCTAGTGGAATGGGCCTTAACCGATTTAGGTAATGGCAATCCTGCCGTAGAATGCGCCTGCTGAATCGTGTTACAGATCCAGCGAGTAATAGTCTGCTTTGAAGCAGGAGCGCCAACCTTGTTGGCCGCATACAGAACAAACAGAGCTTCCGTCTTCCTGATCCTAGCGGTTCTGGTCACATAAATCTTCAAAGCCCTGACCACATCCAGGGACTCAGAGTCCTCCAAGTCCCGAGTAGCCACAGGCACGACAATAGGTTGGTTCATATGAAAAGATGAGACCACCTTGGGCAGAAATTGAGGCCGAGTCCTCAACTCTGCCCTATCCACGTGAAAAATTAGGTATGGGCTTTTATATGATAAAGCCGCTAATTCTGAAACACGCCTTGCAGAAGCTAAGGCCAACAACATGACCACTTTCCAAGTGAGGTATTTCAACTCCACTGTTTTGAGTGGTTCAAACCAAGGAGACTTGAGGAAACTTAATACCACGTTAAGATCCCAAGGCGCCACCGGAGGCACAAAGGGAGGCTGAATATGCAGCACGCCCTTCACAAAAGTCTGTACTTCAGGAAGAGAAGCCAATTCTCTTTGAAAGAAAATGGATAAGGCCGAAATCTGGACCTTTATGGACCCTAATTTTAGGCCCAAATTCACTCCCGTTTGAAGGAAGTGAAGCAAACGGCCCAAATGGAACTCCTCCGTAGGAGCAGCTCTGGCCTCACACCAAGAAACATATTTCCGCCATATACGGTGATAATGTTTCGATGTCACATCCTTCCTAGCCTTGATCAGGGTAGGAATGACCTCCTCCGGAATCCCTTTTTCGGCTAGGATCCAGCGTTCAACCGCCATGCCGTCAAACGCAGCCGCGGTAAGTCTTGGAACAGACAGGGCCCCTGCTGCAGCAGGTCCTGCCTTAGAGGAAGAGGCCACGAAACTTCTGTGAGCAACTCTTGCAGATCCGGATACCAAGTCCTCCTTGGCCAATCTGGAACAATGAGAATTGCTCTGACCCTTCTTAGTCTTATTAATCTCAACACCTTGGGTATGAGAGGCAGAGGAGGAAACACATAGACCGATCTGAACACCCATGGTGTCACCAGAGCGTCTACCGCTACCGCCTGAGGGTCTCTTGACCTGGCGCAATACCTCTTTAGCTTTTTGTTGAGACGGGACGCCATCATGTCTATTTGAGGCAGTTCCCACCGATCCACGATCTGTGTGAAGACTTCTTGATGAAGTCCCCACTCTCCCGGATGCAGGTCGTGCCTGCTGAGGAAGTCCGCCTCCCAGTTGTCCACCCCTGGGATGAACACTGCTGATAGCGCGCTTACATGGCCTTCCGCCCAGCGCAGAATCCTGGACGCCTCTGCCATGGCCACTCTGCTCCTTGTGCCGCCCTGGCGGTTTACATGAGCCACTGCTGTGACATTGTCCGACTGAATCAGAACCGGTTTGTTCTGAAGCCATTCCTCCGCCTGGCGTAGGGCATTGTAAATGGCCCTTAACTCCAGGACATTGATGTGGAGACAAGTCTCTAGGCTTGACCAGAGACCTTGGAAATTTCTTCCCAGTGCGACAGCTCCCCAACCTCGGAGGCTCGCGTCCGTGGTCACCAGGATCCAGTCCTGAATGCCGAACCTGCGACCCTCTAGGAGGTGAGCACTGTGCAGCCACCACAGGAGAGATACCCTGGCCCTGGGAGACAGGGTGATCCGTTTCTGCAAATGTAGATGGGACCCGGACCATTTGTCCAATAGGTCCCTTTGGAAGGTCCTCGCATGGAACCTGCCGAAGGGGATGGCCTCGTATGAAGCCACCATCTTCCCCAGAACTTTTGTGCAATGATGCACAGAAATCTTTTTCGGCTTTAAAAGGTTCCTAACCAGGGCTATGAGCTCCTGAGCCTTCTCCACTGGAAGAAAAACTCTTTTTTGGTCTGTGTCTAGAATCAGGCCCAAAAAGGTCAGACGCGTTGCAGGTACTAGCTGAGATTTCGGTAAATTGAGAATCCAACCGTGCCTCTGCAACGTCTTCACGGACAGAGACACGCTGTCCAGCAACTTCTCCCGAGATCTCGCCTTTATAAGGAGATCGTCCAAGTACGGGATAATTGTGACTCCCTGCTTGCGCAGGAGCACCATCATTTCCGCCATTACCTTGGTGAAAATTCTCGGGGCCGTGGAAAGACCAAACGGCAACGTCTGAAATTGGTAGTGACAATCCTGTACTGCAAATCTCAGAAACGCCTGGTGAGGGGGGAAAATCGGAACATGAAGGTACGCATCCTTTATGTCCAGGGACACCATCCAATCCCCTCCCTCCAGGCTGGCGATGACCATTCTGAGCGATTCCATCTTGAACTTGAACCTCTTCAAGTACAGGTTCAGGGATTTTAGATTTAGAATGGGTCTGACCGAACCGTCCGGTTTCGGTACCACAAACAGGGATGAATAATAACCCTCTCCTTGCTGGAGATGAGGAACCTTGATTATCACCTGTTGAATGTACAATTTGTGAATTGCCGCTAACACTAGCTCCCTCTCTGACGGGGAAGCTGGCAGAGCCGATTTGAAAAACCGGCGAGGGGGCATGTCTTCGAATTCCAGTCTGTATCCCTGGGAAACAATCTCTATTGCCCAGGGATCCACCTGTGATTGAACCCAAACGTGGCTGAAAAGATGAAGACGTGCCCCCACTTGATCTGACCCCACCCCGGAAAGCCCCAGCGTCATGCTGTGGACTTTGCGGAAGCAGGGGAGGACTTCTGCTCCTGGGAACTGGCTGAGTGCAGCCGTTTTCCCTTGCCTTTACCTCTGGCAACGAAGGACGATCCACGTACCTTCTTGTTGTTATTGGAACGAAAGGACTGCATTTGATAATGCGGTACCTTCTTAGAATGCTGCGGGGGAACATAAGGTAAAAAATTCGATTTACCAGCCGTAGCAGTAGAGACTGGGTCCGAGAGGCCTTCTACAAACAACTCCTCCCCCTTGTACGGCAATGACTCCATATGCCACTTCGAGTCGGCGTCTCCCGTCCGCTGTCGGGTCCACAAGAGCCGCCTAGCAGAAATTGACATAGCGTTTATTCTAGAGCTTAGTAAACAAATGTCTCTCTGAGCATCCCTCATATACAAGGCAGCATCTCTGATATGCTCTATGGTCATTTGAATGGCATCCCTATCTAAGGTGTCAATCTCCGTAGATAAGGAGTCTGCCCATGCCACGACAGCACTACAAACCCAGGCTGACGCCATGGCCGGCCTAACTATAGTTCCTGAATGTATGTAAATGTGCTTCAGGGTGATTTCCTGCTTGCGATCAGCAGGATCCTTGAGGGAAGCTGTATCCAGAGAAGGCAGTGCCACCTTCTTGGATAAGCGTGTCAGCGCCTTGTCTACTTTAGGCGCAGATTCCCATCGTATCCGATCCATCTGTGGAATGGGATACGCCATGAGAATCCTTTTGGGAACCTGTAGTCTCCGATCTGGGGATTCCCAAGCCTTTTCGCATAATTCGCTTAGCTCAAATGAGGACGGAAACGTGACCTCAGGCCTTTTCCCTTTATACATGTGAACCCTCGTGTCAGGGACAGGGGGTTCCTCCGTGATATGCAAAACCTTCTTTATGGCAATAATCATGTACCTAATACTTTTTGCCACCTTCGGCTGTAATTTTGCATCCTCGTAGTCGACACTAGTCAGTATCTGTGTCGGTATCTGTGTCAGCGACCTGGGATATGGGGCGCTTTTGAGACCCTGAAGGTCCTGGCTCCCCAGGGACAGGCACGGGCTGGCTACCTGACTGATCCCTAGCTTCAGCCTTGTCTAATCTTTTATGCAGCAGATTTACATTTGCATTCAAGACATTTAGCATATCCACCCAGTCCGGTGTCGGCGTTGCCGACGGCGACCTGACATTCAAGCACTCCCCCTCCACATTTAGCGAGCCTTCCTCATCAAACATGTCGACACACCCGTACCGTCACACTGCACACACCCAGGGAAACTTTTTCTGAAGACAGTATCCCCTGAAAGGCCCTTTGGAGAGACAGAGAGAGAGTATGCCAGCACACACCCCAGCGCAACAACCTGGAGACCAACACAGAATGTTTTTCCCCAGTAGCGCTGTATTATATTGTATCCGCCAATTATGTGCCCCCCCTCTCTTTTTAAACCCCCTTCACCGTGTGTAAGCAGGGGAGAGTCCGGGGAGCTTCCTCTTAGCGTTCTGTGGAGAGAGAAATGGCGCTGGTGAGTGCTGAGGGAGAAGCCCCGCCCCCTCGGCGGCGGGCTTCTATCCCGCTCAAAATCGTGAAAAAATGGCGGGGGCTCAATTATATACATGTACAGTGCCCAGCTGTACATGTATATACCTATTTGCCATCCAAGAGGTGTAACTATTGCTGCCCAGGGCGCCCCCCCCCTGCGCCCTGCACCCATACAGTGACCGGAGTGTGTGAGGTGATGTGGAGCAATGACGCACAGCTGCAGTGCTGTGCGTTACCTCTGTGAAGCTGAAGGCTTCTGCCGCCTGAGACGTCTTCTTGCTTCTGCTCTTCTGGCTCTGTGAGGAGAACGGCGGCGTGGCTCCGGGGGTGGACGCCCAGGACGAACCTGTGTTCACCCCCTCTGAAGCTAATGGTGTTCAGTAGCCGAGGCAGCAGATCCTATCAGTTAAGTAGGTCTGCCCCTCTCTCCTCAGTCCCTCGATGCAGGGAGCCTGTTGCCAGCAGTGCTCCCTGTAAAAAAGTGAAAATCCAAAACAAAAATGCTTTCTATAGCAAAGAACTCAAGAGAGCTCCCTGCAGTGCGCCCTTCATCCTCTGGGCACAGGATCTAACTGAGGTCTGGAGGAGGGACATAGAGGGAGGAGCCAGTGCACACCCAGAATCTAAAGCTTTCTTAAAGTGCCCTATCTCCTGCGGAGCCCGTCTATTCCCCATGGTCCTTACGGAGTCCCCAGGGACCTGGGCAGGGACCGGTATCTTTTTGATTTATCAGACTCTCACACCAATTGTATTAATAATAATACACGTCATACTCTGTAGAAAAAATATTACCTAATTGCACAGGGCATTCTAAATTGATATCCCTATGAAATCGACAGGTTTCAGGGATACTGATATATCTTTCTGGATATATCCCTTCTTTTCAGTGGCTGTCCATCCGAATATAAACAGCCCTGCATTGTGATTCAATTGTCTGTGCCTGCATGTGAGAGCAGTGGTGCAATTGTGCACCCATCACTGTCTGCGTGCTTCTGCAATAGATTTGTATTAAAGGTGGAATGTCAGAATACTGAATATTTACACACGCCCCTTGGAATAGTTTCCCGGAGGGTATATCTAAATATAAAATCCAACCCCATTGCCTGTGTAAAAACAGGGTTCAGGGACACCATTATTTTCTGGACATAACCTTCTCAGTGGCTGTTCATTATAATACAAACAGCCCTGCCATGTGATTCAATTGGTTTTGTGCCTGCACATAGGAACATTTGGTACAAGTGAGCACCTTTCCTTGTCTGTATACCTCTGCAAGTGATTTGTATTGAAGGTAGCTTGTCAGAATATTGAATCTCTACACACTCCATGGAATATATTTTTTTCAGTCTAATACAGTATTCTGAACTGTTAGAGTGTGCTTCCAATATAAAATCTGACGACAGTGCCTGCATAAAGACTTAGGCATATACCTGATTCAGTTCTACCTTTGATCCTGTGTAATCTATTATTTTCTTATATCTGCAGACTCTCATCTATGATCCACAGGTCAATCCTGTGCCTAACGTAGGCAGCAGATCTGCAACTTGCTTCTTCTTCTCTTTAAATCTTTACTAGGTGCACTCTCATTGGTGAGTCGACCAATTTGTGTCTAATAATTACTATCATACCCCACCGACAGAGCCCGATGTCGTCCGATCTTGGAAGCAAAACGGTGGTGGGCGGGGTCAGTATCTGTGAGGGGGACCCCCAGAGAATACCTGGTGTTGTAATTTGTGACCCATCTCGACCGTAAACCAACAGCAGGATCACCACATTTTTCCTTTACCCTTTTTTTCCATTTGGTCTTTTTCCCCCCTTCCTTTTCCCTTTCCCTCTCCTCCCCTTCCTCCACCTTCCCCCGCAATCTCATCTTTGTTTCCCGTAGCTATTTTTTCTCCATATCCAGGATAAATCCTTAAAGCCCGTTATATACAACCACGAAGCACTACAACAGACACCTCCCCATGCATATGTAATTTATTAAGATTCATATGTTTGACAATATCGGTCCGATCAACTATGACCCACTGAGGTCCTATTAAAACAAGCTTTGCTTGTGCTGGTTGGAGAGGATTTGGGTGTAGAACCTTAGTGTCTACATCTCCCTATAAGGATAGACTAACCAGAACATTTCCAATTTTAACAAAAAAAATATATTTTTTTCATTGTGTAATCTTTATACCTATATAAGTGTTTTTCTGTTAAATTAATTAACTGTGGTGGAATATGAGAGTGTGGATTTATCTTAAAATGATTATTTAATAAAAGTTCAGCTTTAATAATTAGTCATATAACTACATAAATACAAGAGTGCACCCACATAAGAGTCTTCTGCAAGCCATTTTTTCTCCATAGCACTAATTAGCTCAGGTATGTCCACTGAGCTGACCTTTTGAAGTGCAATGAGTCCTCAGCTAAACATGTGTAAACTCACTGTGAAGATGTTGTATCATGTCTATGTGATTTACTTACCACCGGCCTTTCAGCCTGCCTTTATTAAGAGGCTGCCATTCCCTAGGTCAGCGGTGACCAACCAGTGGCTCTTGAGCCACATGAGGCTCTTTCTTTATTTAAATGTGGCTCCCAACACTCTAAATCATGTGACCACAACAGATACAGAAACTGCTGCACTCCAGCCAGACATGCAGCAGCACTACAGGGACTGAAAATTGAAGGAGCCAGATACTAGAGGCGAGACCGCCACTGGCAAACAGAGAACACATTAGGGGCTGCAGCAATGGCACGACTTGGTGGGGGAACTTTAGTGACACATGAGGGTGGGCTAGAGTGACACAAGGCAGAGCTGGCTGGAGTGACACAGAAGGGTCCTGGCAGGAGTGACACATGGAGAAGCTGACTGGAGTGACGCAGGAGGGTGCTGGAAGTAGTGACTCATGGGAGAGCTGGCTGGAGTGACATAGGAGGGTGGTAGCAGGAGTGTCACATGGGGAGCTGGCTGGAGTGACATAGGAGGGTGGTAGCAGGAGTGACACATGGGAGAGCTGGCTGGAGTGACATAGGAGGGTGGTAGCAGGAGTGACACATGGGAGAGCTGGCTGGAGTGACACATGGGGGAATTTAAGTTTATTATGTGAATCTGGCTTTTTCAATTATTTTATGTGAAAGTGGCTTTTTCAATGGATCTGACTTTAAAAATTTTTATTTTATGTCGTTCTGGCTTTTTCAATGTATTTTATACCAGGGACGTGGTCTAGCAGGCACAAGGCCACATTCCATTTTTGCATGCGCGCCTTCGGCTCAATGTCGGCTCTTTGACGTACCTAACAAGGTTTTTTGGCTCTTTGTCACTGACTGGTTGGCCGCCCCTGCCCTAGGTGGATAACTTCAGAATGAAGATTGCATGTAAGGGTTAATAGGATAACCCAGTGATTTTCAACCTTTTTTTACTTGCGCCACACCAAACAATATTTTAAAATTCCCAAGGCACACCATCAGTTCCCCACAGAAAAAAAACCCACACACATTGAACCTCACAGTAAAAAAAAATCCACACATACATTGGCCTACACAGAAAAAACAATCACATTGCTCCCCACATAAATCATATTGCTCCATACATAAATGCTATTGCTCCCCACATGAATTATTCACATTGTTCCCCTCATATATCCATAAATTCTAGATGTGTGTGCAGGCGAGTGGGCTGGTTGGGTGGTGATACACAGCGGCCATGACCTATGATATCACACCGCCACGTCTTCAACGCATAGGTCATGGCCAGAGCACGACTGATCCTCTAAGAAGACCCCGGGCCAACAGTTCACTCTGAAGGTGCAGGAAGCTGCTCAGGCTCCGCGGCACACCTTGCAACTGGTCGCGGCACCCTAGTGTGCCACGGCACACTGGTTGAAAAAGCCTGGAATAACCTATCACTGGTATAGGGGCTGGCATTATCTGCTCAGCTACATTGGATAATGTCTGTGCAAAGTAGCCCATGAAGGTTCAACTAGAACCTGTGTTTGCCTCGGTTATCTTAAGAGGCTTCGGACAACTAAACCATTTTGCACATTATCCTATTGAACCAGTCCTGATACGTTAACCTAGCTCTGCAACACAACATGAAATGAGTGTTGGTGCTGCTGTGGAAAGTGTATTTTCCTCACCTTTGCCACTCTTAGACATGATAAATAATTCACACACCTTTACAGTGTTACTACACAATTTGTGACTGTAATCACTTTAAAATTTGTTAAAGTGACATACAATCCGACCCTACCCTGCTTTGCCTTATGGCTGCTAAAAAAAAACAGCAGCCCTCTGACAATGGTCCATCTCCTGCCGCACCAAACAAAAACTGATTTGCTTGAGCCAGGAGGCGGGATATATGGGCGGGCCCGTTGCATGCTGGGAGGCCGAAAAGCTTTGATCGTTTGGTGCAAATCTGCTGTCGCTCCACCATATCCCAATGTTATCCTGTGGATACCCTGTGGACCCTGCAGGAAAAAAAAAAAGTTCTAGCAAAGTGGTTGCCAGTTAAAGGACACAACTTGTGTAATTAAGCTGCCCCCTGCTGCTTGACACCACAAAATCACAGCACTGGCCCTCAAGGTGAAATGTTTCAATTTCATTTTGAAAGCCTATGGGGCAAAAGTACTAAATCTTGGAGAGCGATAACGTGGAGAGAGATGAAGTACCAACCTAGATAGTGAGCTCCTTGGAACATGGCACTCTTCCCTCCTGTTCTCACAACACTCTTAACTCACACTTCAATTACAGCTCTCGCCCACTCAGTGACTGTCTATACCCACATTTCCTCTCACTCGTTACTCATTATCTTTTCCAATGGCTGCCTGCCCCTAGTAGTATGCCAATTACTCCTTTGCTTCCTGACATCTCATCTGTATTGTGTACTGAGAATTGTGGTGGTAATTGTTACCTGTGCCTTTTTTTAATTTTCGGTTACTGTAATGTTAAGTTCCATGTACTTTGTATTGTTCGAATGTACGTCGCTGCGAAACACTTGTGGTGCCTTATAAATAAAATGTAATAATAATAATTCTCTCCTGTCATTTTTCAAACACAGCATGTAACATGGCAGTTACGAGCTGTTTCTCTGGTACATTATCTCCAAGGCAGACCCATATATCTGTTACAGTTTTGAAACCGCAGCAATGGGTCCATAAACAACAGCCAGATTATACCAATCTGAAAGTCATTTGTAGGCGGAGAACCATTTTCTCATGTAACTGTGGCAGAAATGGTTTATTATCAAATATAATGAAGTCATAGCTTAAAAGACTACTAATTTACGGAGTCTTCAAAAACTAAGGGGTCTATTTACTAAGCATTGGAGAGAGATAAAGAGGATGGAGATAAAATACCAGCCAATCAGCACCTGTCATTTTTCAAACACAGCCTGTGACATGGCAGTTAGGAGCTGACTGGCTGGTACTTTATCTCCGTCCACTTTATCTCCATCCAAGGCTTAGTAAATAGACCCCTAAGTCATGCACATCATTTAGGACCTTGAATGCATTGTTTAAACAGTTGTGCCACTTTACGAGAACCAAAATTGTGCTTAAAGTTATCACCAGAAAATATTAATACAGATTAAAATAGTATAGTTACTTGGAGGAAAGAGAAATCCCTCTTTCAGAGGTGGATGGTCATGGTAAAACTGACAATTTTGACTTTGGTTGGGTGGAATTCGAACATCCACAAATAAACAGGAAGAATCCTTTTCCATGGAAGCAGACACAAATTCCTAATAAACATTAGAGAAAGTTCAGAAGTACAAACTTGCAAAAACACATGTTAATATAATAAATATTATTCCAACATGGGGTCAATTCAATTCAGCATGGATTGAATAGCGCTGGGAATAAGCTCCCGATGCTATTCAATTCAGCGCACTGATATGTCAGAAAAGGCTGGTTCTCACAGACTAAACTGGGTGTTTTGCCGTGAAAACTGGCATTCTCTGCCCAGCGCTAAAGGCACAAAACAGCATTGCAGACCTGGTTTTGTCAGATTTCTGCTCGCAGCCCCTCCTGCTCGCAGCCCAGGAGGGGTGGAGAAGAAATCCTCTCTGCACTCATATCACTCTGAATTGAATAGCACCTGGAGCTACAGTAATTCTCAGCGCTATTGACTCCACACTGAATTGAACTGACCCCATCAATTTGAGAACGCCTACAATTTGGAAAAAGAAAACATTCTTGTAGTGCTGCAACTGAAGTTATTAAAACACTGTCATTTACTGGACAGAGCAGGCACTTTCCTTAAAAACATAATTATCCCTTCATGTGTAAGGAACAATAGGATATGACATAGTCAGAAGGCAAAAATGACACGTATATTTGTATTTACAGTTACTTGTGCTGAAAATAGTCAGGTGTTATTCCATGATCAGATTAGGCACTACAATTACCAGATTGCTAACTGATGTCATATTGGGCACAAACTGAACACTTTATTTAAGTAGAGTTAATATCCTTTCAGGAGTGAATAATAAAAGGAACACATATAACTATGTGTTATCTGTATACTATATCTGTATAGTATACAGATAAATTATGTTTAACAAATGTGAGGTTTTAATTTACTCTATTTTGCATATTTTAACATTAGGGAGATGTAATTGTCATTTCCTCACTTAGGGCCTTATAGAGGGTTGAATACTAGTCTGCAACTTGTTGCATTGCATTTGCCTCTGCGATGAGCATACACACTAGGAGCAACTACAGTATATGGTACATTTGTTCAGAGTGGCAACCATTTCCATCACTTCTCCACCTGAAAGGGTATATACGGCAGGCAACTGGGCATTCTATGGGTGGGTACACACTAGCACAATGTTGGGACAAATTGCCGTATTGGCACGACAAATAATCTACACCGAGCAGTGTGTACCCATGATTGTACGCTCCCGCAGGTTGCATGTGTTATCTTCCAGATGGCTGTGCTGCATGTCAAACCGGAAGAAGTCGCCTGCAATGTAATGAATGAACCCTAAGTGTTCTAAGAGGAAGTCATGGGCATGTAGGCGGAGTTGCTGGCTATACAGGTTTCAGCATAAGCAGATATCTATCTGATCTCTTCAACATTGTAAACGGCAGGTGAAAATGTGCGCACTGATAATGATGATGGCTACTTTCTTATGCAGATGTACATGGCAGTGCGGCCAAATAGATATGTGCAACTCTGCATATGGTCAAATATCCGCACACAGGCAAACAGCAGCAGTCATTTCTAGTAACACTTTTTAAACATTCCTTTATAAAAATAAAAAAAGCCACATTTTGTACATACATACATACATACATACATACATATATATATATAGGCACCGGAGCAAGTATCAGATAAGACCAGAGTGCCGGGGCTTTGCTGCTGCATATAGTAGGTTCAACGCTCTGCTGTGGTGGGTAAGCTCGTTATCCCATCCCATAGCACCTGGCGAAAACTGCTTCCTCATCACTCAGAGTTTTCGATTTTTTAAAATAGACTTTGCAGTTGACACTTTATGAGCACCAGGCACTGCTATTGTTTGCTGCTAAAACAAGTGTTGGCACAACTGTGAGATGGCTACCCCTGAAGGAGAAGGGGACATCACTGCCTTTTTGTTGGAATGTGACAACTTTGAAACATTGAGTTTCTCGGATATTGATGCAGAAAAGATACTACATAAGGATTCTGCTCTAATGGATGAACCAATTGATTCCAATGATGACAAATTTAAGGAATTGTTAAGATTAAAAAAAAGTGAACTAGACTTTTTATATCACAGCAGAACACTGTCAGATTATCAAGCAACTTCCTCGCGGATTTCGTGTCCATAATATACCAACCATAGGCAGATAAAACACCACGTTCGGTAAACAGTGGATATCGATTTTAAATAAATTCTCAATGGACTTAATCCTGTTAGTGGTAGAGGAATCCACAAGGGAATTAAACCTCACCAGAAAACAGATTTCCATATTTCAACAGGAAAATCTCGCAGCTTTGATGACAGATCAATCCATTGATTGGATGAAAAATCTCAAAGATCAGGTTGATGCCTATAAAAATGATTTGTTGAAATACAAACGAGAAAAATACAAAAAAGTTCAATTGGACTATTCTCAACATCGGGCTTACACCTGGCTAAATCAGACGGTAGTCCTTCAGAATAGAGGGCATAATACATACCATCAACGTTGACAACAACGGATACGTTTTTCGAGTACCTCGGCCAGTGAGTCGGAGTATATTAACCACCAGTCAACAGGCAGAACCTCAGCACAGACTCCTTTAGGGGTAAATACCCGGGCAGGAACAGCTGCTCGGGTAAGAGGCAAACGCGATGTGGTGGCCAAGCGAGGCGGCAAAACGGGAGGAAGACTCCCGAAAGGAAGGTAGATTTCATTTTCAACCTATCATCTGTGCCACTAACTGAACCAGAGCAAAGGGTCCTGGGCAAGGGACTCGCGTTTATTCCAACAAAGAAACCCGATAGGTTCCGATGGACGGTTGATACTTACAAATTGGCCCAAACTTTATAGGCAAAACCGAATGTCAATTTAAGGTTCGCTTCACACACCATAGGTCAGCCATACAGGCAGCGCTGGCCACAGGATCAAATGAGCAGCCAGTGGCTCGCCACTTTGCCCAGTTTAAACATAATTTGGCTAGTTTAAGATATAAAGCAATTGATCACGTACCAATGTTAAGAAGGGGTGGTGACAGAGGCAAGCTCTTGCTACAATTGAAATCTAAGTGGATTTTTCTAATAGACTGCTTGGCCCCAAAGGGGCTTAACGAATCACTGAGTCTGATTAATTTTGTGTAGAAGTGGGTATGGGTTTTCAGGGGTTCTGATAAATTGTTTCCCATGCCATCATCAGCCTTTTTTCTCCCCAATTTTGACAAATGAGACCCACTTTGCATCCTGGATGGTGCTTTATTTTGGGTACAAGTACGGGCTCACATATATATCTAACCTATGCCTTGTGGTATTTTACCTTCTTTCTATATAATATGTGTCAATAAGTGAGGACCGATTTAGAAGGGGTCAATTCCATTTTATCTCTGTTATATTGTTAAACAGGAATTGAGTAATAGTCCCTTTTCACTGCTAGTGGTAATTGTTTAATTTTACTTCATTATTTAGCCACTAGATGGTGCTATTGCTATTATTCCACTAGTCCGTAGTTACTATTATTTTTATTAACTAGCCACTAGATGGTGCTTAGCGTTTTCCAAAATCTTTTAAATCTTTTGCACTTATTATCACATTACAGTGTATAATGTTAGGTTTGCCAGCATACGGCATTAGCATAATGAGAGACAAACATAGGTTGGTGTTTATTTAGCTGCCAATTGCCAGGTGGTAAATGCATTGTTTTGTAGCGTCACATTTTTATTGTTTTAACAGTATGTCTTTGTTTTCACATGTGTATTTTAGTTTTTGATATGATCAGCATCTTATTGTATTCAATTGTTGTGTTTAATTTGTTCATTATTTTGTTTCATTGTTGATCAACACTACTGTTTGTTTACAGTGTGTTACCTTGGTCCCCAATATTTGCTGATTAATATACTTTTCAGTGAAACAAGATACAACTTACATGTTTTCCAATTGTATATGAGCTCCACAGAGGCATCTTAATATTGTAGCTGTACCCACTCACATACTTGTCATGGTATAAGATGCAATAGCTGGTGTTCTGCAAAACTGTTGGTCTTCCAAATGGCAGATTGCGCTTTATAGTGTTAGATTCTTATAAGGCAGCCAAAGAAGGACAAAAAAAAAAAACAACAAAAAACAATTAACAAAAAAACCTCAACAACAAATAGATTGCCAGTATTATACATATTTCATGCAGAGTAATCATTTTAAAATATTAGCATGGTGTGTTAAAAAAACAAAACACACATTCAGGTTTGTTTCCACCGTTACTCAATGAAGTCCAGGTCAATATAAAAATGACAAGGTCATTGACACTATGGCCCTCATTCCGAGTCGTTCGCTCGGTATTTTTCATCGCAACGCAGTGAAATTCCGCTTAGTGCGCATGCGCAATATTCGCACTGCGACTGCGCCAAGTATCTTTGCTATGAAGATAGTATTTTTACTCACGGCTTTTTCATCGCTCCGGCGATCGTAATGTGATTGACAGGAAATGGGTGTTACTGGGCGGAAACAGGCCGTTTTATGGGAGTGTGGCTGAAAACGCTACCGTTTCCGGAAAAAACGCAGGAGTGGCCGGAGAAACGGGGGAGTGGTTGGGCGAACGCTGGGTGTGTTTGTGACGTCAAACCAGGAACGACAAGCACTGAACTGATCGCACAGGCAGAGTAAGTCTGGAGCTACTCTAAAACTGCTAAGTAGTTTGTGAGCGCAATATTGCGAATACATCGGTCGCAATTTTAAGATGCTAAGATACACTCCCAGTAGGCGGCGGCTTAGCGTGTGTAACTCTGCTAAATTCGCCTTGCGACCGATCAACTCGGAATGAGGGCCTATATATCAAGTGACACAGAAGCCTTGCAATACATAGTATCCAATTAGACTGGTAGGTTTGATTAGTTAAGGGCAAGTAAGAAAAAAAAAAAATGCAAAGAGCTGATTGCCCCAGGACCAAATATACAAATCTGTGTGGCCCTGTGGAGAGGGGAAAATTGTATGATAACATGTCCAATAATAGAGAAAAGGGAGGTTTTCTGTAAAGCAGTGGTTCTCAAACTGTGTGCTGTGGCTCCCTGGGGTGCTTTAGAACACTTGCAAGGGTGCATTGGATTGGTGGTCCAGGATTAATTCAAATTATTTATGGTCAATGTAATAGGCAAAACCAATGCTGGTGGCTGTCAATCATAAACTACAGTATGTGGACAAACAGAAGCAAATCTTTTCCCTCACCACACAACTGAACCTAAGGATGACATATAGACACAATTTACTTAATTTAATGTTTCTTTCTAAATTTCTCAATAAAGAAACTTTTGGCCTAGGGGTGCCATGAAAATAAATTCTGATACTCTAGTGCGCTGTGATTCAAAAAAGTTTGGGAACCACTGCTATAAAGTCTTTAATTATTGCATTTGTATTTACATCTTGGATATATTTATACATCCAATATAAAACAAACATCTAGCTACAATGCCTAATGGGCACATTTATTTCTAATAAATGCCCACCATGGCACAATTCCACATTGTGAGTTCAATGTTATGACCATCTATACAGTCATGTACTAGTTTGTTATTTACTATGCACCTGTGCTTTGCAGGTCACTTTTTAATAGTAATTTAATTTAATTAATTTACATTTATTTATAAATCACTAGCATACTTGCAGATTGGGAGTAAATTGTAGTAAAGCAAGACTGGTTATTACTAAGCAGAGCGCAAACTTATAAGATATTGGAAAATAACTAATAAAATACACAAGTGTATATAGCGGGTCTGACCTAATTGCTTGCTGCTGTTTATCGCAGCGCAGCGATCAGGTCAGAAGTGCGCGTGCACCGGCACATGGCCGACAGCCGATGGCTGTCGTTGCCTTGCGATCACCTCTGTCTGATTGACAGACAGAGGCGGGCGCTGGGCAGGAGGGGGCGACACTGCGGCATTTGGCCGCCATTTGTGGGCGCAGTCCGGCGAACGCAGGCGTAGCCGGACCATGCGGGGGGGCAGGCCGTAGTGGCTACGTGATGACGAGTAGCTCCCGGCCAGCACGCAAAAGCTGCGCTGGCTGGGAGCTACTCCTGAAGTACAAAAGCATTGTCGCTGTGCAATACTTTTGTACTTCAGCGACGAGGCAGGGACTGACATGCGGGGCGGGCTAGCCCTGTGCTGGGTGTTCCCCCGCATTTCAGTGTGGATGATAGTAGCTGTGCTAAATTTAGCACAGCTATGATCAACTCTGAATCACTCCCATTATGTCATATAATGGTCCAGCAAGACTGCAATGAGAAAAATTAGGCATTATTACAGGGCTTATTACAGAGCATACTAGATATTGCTAGACATTATTACAGGGCTTATTACAGAGCATACTAGATATTGCTAGACATTATTACAGGGCTTATTACAGAGCATACTAGATATTGCTAGACATTATTACAGGGCTTATTACAGAGCATACTACATATTGCTAGACATTATTACAGGGCTTATTACAGCGCATACTACATATTGCTAGGCATTATTACAGGGCTTCTTACAGAGCATACTACATATTGCTAGGCATTATTACAGGGCTTATTACAGAGCATACTACATATTGCTAGACATTATTACAGGGCTTATTACAGAGCATACTACATATTGCTAGACATTATTACAGGGCTTATTACAGCGCATACTACCTATTGCTAGACATTATTACAGGGCTTATTACAGAGCATACTTGATATTGCTAGACATTATTACAGAGCTTATTACAGCGCATACTACATATTGCTAGACATTATTACAGGGCTTATTACAGAGCATACTACATATTGCTAGACATTATTACAGGGCTTATTACAGAGCATACTACATATTGCTAGACATTATTACAGGGCTTATTACAGAGCATACTACATATTGCTAGACATTATTACAGGGCTTATTACAGAGCATACTAGATATTGCTAGACATTATTACAGGGCTTATTACAGCGCATACTACATATTGCTAGACATTATTACAGGGCTTATTACAGAGCATACTACATATTGCTAGGCATTATTACAGGGCTTATTACAGCGCATACTACATATTGCTAGGCATTATTACAGAGCATACTACATATTGCTAGACATTATTACAGGGCTTATTACAGAGCATACTACATATTGCTAGACATTATTACAGGGCTTATTACAGCGCATACTACATATTGCTAGACATTATTACAGGGCTTATTACAGAGCATACTACATATTGCTAGACATTATTACAGGGCTTATTACAGCGCATACTACATATTGCTAGACATTATTACAGGGCTTATTACAGAGCATACTTGATATTGCTAGACATTATTACAGGGCTTATTACAGCGCATACTACATATTGCTAGACATTATTACAGGGCTTATTACAGAGCATACTACATATTGCTAGACATTATTACAGGGCTTATTACAGCGCATACTACATATTGCTAGACATTATTACAGGGCTTATTACAGAGCATACTACATATTGCTAGGCATTATTACAGGGCTTATTACAGAGCATACTACATATTGCTAGGCATTATTACAGGGCTTATTACAGAGCATACTAGATATTGCTAGGCATTATTACAGGGCTTATTACAGAGCATACTAGATATTGCTAGGCATTATTACAGGGCTTATTACAGAGCATACTACATATTGCTAGGCATTATTACAGGGCTTATTACAGAGCATACTACATATTTCTAGGCATTAGTACAGGGCTTATTACAGAGCATACTACATATTGCTAGGCATTATTACAGGGCTTATTACAGAGCATACTACATATTGCTAGACATTATTACAGGGCTTATTACAGAGCATACTACATATTGCTAGGCATTATTACAGGGCTTATTACAGAGCATACTACATATTGCTAGGCATTATTACAGGGCTTATTACAAAGCATACTACATATTGCTAGGCATTATTACAGGGCATATTACAGAGCATACTAGAAACTGCTAGGCATTATTACAGGGCTTATTACAGAGCATACTACATATTGCTAGGCATTATTACAGAGCATACTAGATATTGCTAGGCATTATTACAGGGCTTATTACAGAGCATACTACATATTTCTAGGCATTAGTACAGGGCTTATTACAGAGCATACTACATATTGCTAGGCATTATTACAGGGCTTATTACAGAGCATACTACATATTGCTAGGCATTATTACAGGGCTTATTACAGAGCATACTACATATTGCTAGGCATTATTAAAGGACTTGTTACAGAGCATACTAGATATTGCTAGGCATTATTACAGGGCTTATTACAGAGCATACTAGATATTGCTAGACATTATTACAGGGCTTATTACAGAGCATACTACATATTGCTAGGCATTATTACAGGGCTTATTACAGAGCATACTACATATTGCTAGACATTATTACAGGGCTTATTACAGAGCATACTTGATATTGCTAGACATTATTACAGGGCTTATTACAGCGCATACTACATATTGCTAGACATTATTACAGGGCTTATTACAGAGCATACTACATATTGCTAGACATTATTACAGGGCTTATTACAGCGCATACTACATATTGCTAGACATTATTACAGGGCTTATTACAGAGCATACTACATATTGCTAGGCATTATTACAGGGCTTATTACAGAGCATACTACATATTGCTAGGCATTATTACAGGGCTTATTACAGAGCATACTAGATATTGCTAGGCATTATTACAGGGCTTATTACAGAGCATACTACATATTGCTAGGCATTATTACAGGGCTTATTACAGAGCATACTACATATTGCTAGGCATTATTACAGGGCTTATTACAGAGCATACTACATATTTCTAGGCATTAGTACAGGGCTTATTACAGAGCATACTACATATTGCTAGGCATTATTACAGGGCTTATTACAGAGCATACTACATATTGCTAGACATTATTACAGGGCTTATTACAGAGCATACTACATATTGCTAGGCATTATTACAGGGCTTATAACAGAGCATACTACATATTGCTAGGCATTATTACAGGGCTTATTACAGAGCATACTACATATTGCTAGGCATTATTACAGGGCTTATTACAGAGCATACTAGAAACTGCTAGGCATTATTACAGGGCTTATTACAGAGCATACTACATATTGCTAGGCATTATTACAGAGCATACTAGATATTGCTAGGCATTATTACAGGGCTTATTACAGAGCATACTACATATTGCTAGGCATTATTACAGGGCTTATTACAGAGCATACTACATATTGCTAGGCATTATTACAGGGCTTATTACAGAGCATACTACATATTGCTAGGCATTATTAAAGGACTTATTACAGAGCATACTAGATATTGCTAGGCATTATTACAGGGCTTATTACAGAGCATACTAGATATTGCTAGGCATTATTACAGGGCTTATTACATCGCATACTAGATATTGCTAGGCATTATTACAGGGCTTATTACATCGCATACTAGATATTGCTAGGCATTATTACAGGGCTTATTACAGAGCATACTACATATTGCTAGGCATTATTACATGGCTTATTACAGAGCATACTACATATTGCTAGGCATTATTACAGGGCTTATTACAGAGCATACTACATATTGCTAGGCATTATTACAGGGCTTATTACAGAGCATACAACATATTGCTAGGCATTATTACAGGGCTTATTACAGAGCATACTACATATTGCTAGGCATTATTACAGGGCTTATTACAGAGCATACTACATATTGCTAGACATTATTACAAGGCTTATTACAGAGCATACTACATATTGCTAGGCATTATTACAGGGCTTATTACAGAGCATACTAGATATTGCTAGGCATTATTACAGGGCTAATTACAGAGCATACTACATATTGCTAGGCATTATTACAGGGCTTATTACAGAGCATACTACATATTGCTAGGCATTATTACAGAGCATACTACATATTGCTAGGCATTATTACAGGGCTTATTACAGAGCATACTACATATTGCTAGACATTATTACAGGGCTGATTACAGAGCATACTAGATATTGCTAGGCATTATTACAGGGCTTATTACAGAGCATACTACATATTGCTAGGCATTATTACAGGGCTTATTACAGAGCATACTACATATTGCTAGGCATTATTACAGGGCTTATTACAGAGCATACTACATATTGCTAGACATTATTACAGGGCTTATTACAGAGCATACTAGATATTGCTAGGCATTATTACAGGGCTTATTACAGAGCATACTAGATATTGCTAGGCATTATTACAGGGCTTATTACAGAGCATACTAGATATTGCTAGGCATTATTACAGGGCTTATTACAGAGCATACTACATATTGCTAGGCATTATTACAGGGCTTATTACAGAGCATACTAGATATTGCTAGGCATTATTACAGGGCTTATTACAGAGCATACTACATATTGCTAGGCATTATTACAGGGCTTATTACAGAGCATACTACATATTGCTAGGCATTATTACATGGCTTATTACAGAGCATACTACATATTGCTAGGCATTATTACAGGGCTTATTACAGTACATACTAGATATTGCTAGGCATTATTACAGGGCTTTTTACAGTACATACTAGATATTGCTAGGCATTATTACAGGGCTTATTACAGAGCATACTACATATTGCTAGGCATTATTACAGGGCTTATTACAGAGCATACTACATATTGCTAGGCATTATTACAGGGCTTATTACAGAGCATACTAGATATTGCTAGGCATTATTACAGGGCTTATTACAGAGCATACTACATATTGCTAGACATTATTACAGGGCTTATTACAGAGCATACTACATATTGCTAGACATTATTACAGCGCATACTACATATTGCTAGACATTATTACAGGGCTTATTACAGAGCATACTTGATATTGCTAGACATTATTACAGGGCTTATTACAGCGCATACTACATATTGCTAGACATTATTACAGGGCTTATTACAGAGCATACTACATATTGCTAGACATTATTACAGGGCTTATTACAGCGCATACTACATATTGCTAGACATTATTACAGGGCTTATTACAGAGCATACTACATATTGCTAGGCATTATTACAGGGCTTATTACAGAGCATACTACATATTGCTAGGCATTATTACAGGGCTTATTACAGAGCATACTAGATATTGCTAGGCATTATTACAGGGCTTATTACAGAGCATACTAGATATTGCTAGGCATTATTACAGGGCTTATTACAGAGCATACTACATATTACTAGGCATTATTACAGGGCTTATTACAGAGCATACTACATATTGCTAGGCATTATTACAGGGCTTATTACAGAGCATACTACATATTTCTAGGCATTAGTACAGGGCTTATTACAGAGCATACTACATATTGCTAGGCATTATTACAGGGCTTATTACAGAGCATACTACATATTGCTAGACATTATTACAGGGCTTATTACAGAGCATACTACATATTGCTAGGCATTATTACAGGGCTTATTACAGAGCATACTACATATTGCTAGGCATTATTACAGGGCTTATTACAGAGCATACTACATATTGCTAGGCATTATTACAGGGCTTATTACAGAGCATACTAGAAACTGCTAGGCATTATTACAGGGCTTATTACAGAGCATACTACATATTGCTAGGCATTATTACAGAGCATACTAGATATTGCTAGGCATTATTACAGGGCTTATTACAGAGCATACTACATATTTCTAGGCATTAGTACAGGGCTTATTACAGAGCATACTACATATTGCTAGGCATTATTACAGGGCTTATTACAGAGCATACTACATATTGCTAGGCATTATTACAGGGCTTATTACAGAGCATACTACATATTGCTAGGCATTATTAAAGGACTTATTACAGAGCATACTAGAAATTGCTAGGCATTATTACAGGGCTCATTACAGAGCATACTAGATATTGCTAGGCATTATTACAGGGCTTATTACAGAGCATACTACATATTGCTAGGCATTATTACAGGGCTTATTACAGAGCATACTACATATTGCTAGACATTATTACAGGGCTTATTACAGAGCATACTTGATATTGCTAGACATTATTACAGGGCTTATTACAGCGCATACTACATATTGCTAGACATTATTACAGGGCTTATTACAGAGCATACTACATATTGCTAGACATTATTACAGGGCTTATTACAGAGCATACTACATATTGCTAGGCATTATTACAGGGCTTATTACAGAGCATACTACATATTGCTAGGCATTATTACAGGGCTTATTACAGAGCATACTAGATATTGCTAGGCATTATTACAGGGCTTATTATAGAGCATACTAGATATTGCTAGGCATTATTACAGAGCATACTACATATTGCTAGGCATTATTACAGGGCTTATTACAGAGCATACTACATATTTCTAGGCATTAGTACAGGGCTTATTACAGAGCATACTACATATTGCTAGGCATTATTACAGGGCTTATTACAGAGCATACTACATATTGCTAGACATTATTACAGGGCTTATTACAGAGCATACTACATATTGCTAGGCATTATTATAGGGCTTATTACAGAGCATACTACATATTGCTAGGCATTATTACAGGGCTTATTACAGAGCATACTACATATTGCTAGGCATTATTACAGGGCTTATTACAGAGCATACTAGAAACTGCTAGGCATTATTACAGGGCTTATTACAGAGCATACTACATATTGCTAGGCATTATTACAGAGCATACTAGATATTGCTAGGCATTATTACAGGGCTTATTACAGAGCATACTACATATTGCTAGGCATTATTACAGGGCTTATTACAGAGCATACTACATATTGCTAGGCATTATTACAGGGCTTATTACAGAGCATACTACATATTGCTAGGCATTATTAAAGGACTTATTACAGAGCATACTAGATATTGCTAGGCATTATTACAGGGCTTATTACAGAGCATACTAGATATTGCTAGGCATTATTACAGGGCTTATTACAGAGCATACTAGATATTGCTAGGCATTATTACAGGGCTTATTACATCGCATACTAGATATTGCTAGGCATTATTACAGGGCTTATTACAGAGCATACTACATATTGCTAGGCATTATTACATGGCTTATTACAGAGCATACTACATATTGCTAGGCATTATTACAGGGCTTATTACAGAGCATACTACATATTGCTAGGCATTATTACAGGGCTTATTACAGAGCATACAACATATTGCTAGGCATTATTACAGGGCTTATTACAGAGCATACTACATATTGCTAGGCATTATTACAGGGCTTATTACAGAGCATACTACATATTGCTAGACATTATTACAAGGCTTATTACAGAGCATACTACATATTGCTAGGCATTATTACAGGGCTTATTACAGAGCATACTAGATATTGCTAGGCATTATTACAGGGCTAATTACAGAGCATACTACATATTGCTAGGCATTATTACAGGGCTTATTACAGAGCATACTACATATTGCTAGGCATTATTACAGGGCTTATTACAGAGCATACTAGATATTGCTAGGCATTATTACAGGGCTAATTACAGAGCATACTACATATTGCTAGGCATTATTACAGGGCTTATTACATCGCATACTAGATATTGCTAGGCATTATTACAGAGCATACTACATATTGCTAGGCATTATTACATGGATTATTACAGAGCATACTACATATTGCTAGGCATTATTACAGGGCTTATTACAGAGCATACTACATATTGCTAGGCATTATTACAGGGCTTATTACAGAGCATACAACATATTGCTAGGCATTATTACAGGGCTTATTACAGAGCATACTACATATTGCTAGACATTATTACAGGGCTGATTACAGAGCATACTAGATATTGCTAGGCATTATTACAGGGCTTATTACAGAGCATACTACATATTGCTAGGCATTATTACAGGGCTTATTACAGAGCATACTACATATTGCTAGGCATTATTACAGGGCTTATTACAGAGCATACTACATATTGCTAGACATTATTACAGGGCTTATTACAGAGCATACTAGATATTGCTAGGCATTATTACAGGGCTTATTACAGAGCATACTAGATATTGCTAGGCATTATTACAGGGCTTATTACAGAGCATACTAGATATTGCTAGGCATTATTACAGGGCTTATTACAGAGCATACTACATATTGCTAGGCATTATTACAGGGCTTATTACAGAGCATACTAGATATTGCTAGGCATTATTACAGGGCTTATTACAGAGCATACTACATATTGCTAGGCATTATTACAGGGCTTATTACAGAGCATACTACATATTGCTAGGCATTATTACAGGGCTTATTACAGAGCATACTACATATTGCTAGGCATTAGTACAGGGCTTATTACAGAGCATACTACATATTGCTAGGCATTATTACATGGCTTATTACAGAGCATACTACATATTGCTAGGCATTATTACAGGGCTTATTACAGTACATACTAGATATTGCTAGGCATTATTACAGGGCTTTTTACAGTACATACTAGATATTGCTAGGCATTATTACAGGGCTTATTACAGAGCATACTACATATTGCTAGGCATTATTACAGGGCTTATTACAGAGCATACTACATATTGCTAGGCATTATTACAGGGCTTATTACAGAGCATACTAGATATTGCTAGGCATTATTACAGGGCTTATTACAGAGCATACTACATATTGCTAGACATTATTACAGGGCTTATTACAGCGCATACTACATATTGCTAGACATTATTACAGGGCTTATTACAGAGCATACTACATATTGCTAGACATTATTACAGGGCTTATTACAGCGCATACTACATATTGCTAGACATTATTACAGGGCTTATTACAGAGCATACTTGATATTGCTAGACATTATTACAGGGCTTATTACAGCGCATACTACATATTGCTAGACATTATTACAGGGCTTATTACAGAGCATACTACATATTGCTAGACATTATTACAGGGCTTATTACAGCGCATACTACATATTGCTAGACATTATTACAGGGCTTATTACAGAGCATACTACATATTGCTAGGCATTATTACAGGGCTTATTACAGAGCATACTACATATTGCTAGGCATTATTACAGGGCTTATTACAGAGCATACTAGATATTGCTAGGCATTATTACAGGGCTTATTACAGAGCATACTAGATATTGCTAGGCATTATTACAGGGCTTATTACAGAGCATACTACATATTGCTAGGCATTATTACAGGGCTTATTACAGAGCATACTACATATTTCTAGGCATTAGTACAGGGCTTATTACAGAGCATACTACATATTGCTAGGCATTATTACAGGGCTTATTACAGAGCATACTACATATTGCTAGACATTATTACAGGGCTTATTACAGAGCATACTACATATTGCTAGGCATTATTACAGGGCTTATTACAGAGCATACTACATATTGCTAGGCATTATTACAGGGCTTATTACAAAGCATACTACATATTGCTAGGCATTATTACAGGGCATATTACAGAGCATACTAGAAACTGCTAGGCATTATTACAGGGCTTATTACAGAGCATACTACATATTGCTAGGCATTATTACAGAGCATACTAGATATTGCTAGGCATTATTACAGGGCTTATTACAGAGCATACTACATATTTCTAGGCATTAGTACAGGGCTTATTACAGAGCATACTACATATTGCTAGGCATTATTACAGGGCTTATTACAGAGCATACTACATATTGCTAGGCATTATTACAGGGCTTATTACAGAGCATACTACATATTGCTAGGCATTATTAAAGGACTTGTTACAGAGCATACTAGATATTGCTAGGCATTATTACAGGGCTTATTACAGAGCATACTAGATATTGCTAGACATTATTAGAGGGCTTATTACAGAGCATACTACATATTGCTAGGCATTATTACAGGGCTTATTACAGAGCATACTACATATTGCTAGACATTATTACAGGGCTTATTACAGAGCATACTTGATATTGCTAGACATTATTACAGGGCTTATTACAGCGCATACTACATATTGCTAGACATTATTACAGGGCTTATTACAGAGCATACTACATATTGCTAGACATTATTACAGGGCTTATTACAGCGCATACTACATATTGCTAGACATTATTACAGGGCTTATTACAGAGCATACTACATATTGCTAGGCATTATTACAGGGCTTATTACAGAGCATACTACATATTGCTAGGCATTATTACAGGGCTTATTACAGAGCATACTAGATATTGCTAGGCATTATTACAGGGCTTATTACAGAGCATACTACATATTGCTAGGCATTATTACAGGGCTTATTACAGAGCATACTACATATTGCTAGGCATTATTACAGGGCTTATTACAGAGCATACTACATATTTCTAGGCATTAGTACAGGGCTTATTACAGAGCATACTACATATTGCTAGGCATTATTACAGGGCTTATTACAGAGCATACTACATATTGCTAGACATTATTACAGGGCTTATTACAGAGCATACTACATATTGCTAGGCATTATTACAGGGCTTATTACAGAGCATACTACATATTGCTAGGCATTATTACAGGGCTTATTACAGAGCATACTACATATTGCTAGGCATTATTACAGGGCTTATTACAGAGCATACTAGAAACTGCTAGGCATTATTACAGGGCTTATTACAGAGCATACTACATATTGCTAGGCATTATTACAGAGCATACTAGATATTGCTAGGCATTATTACAGGGCTTATTACAGAGCATACTACATATTGCTAGGCATTATTACAGGGCTTATTACAGAGCATACTACATATTGCTAGGCATTATTACAGGGCTTATTACAGAGCATACTACATATTGCTAGGCATTATTAAAGGACTTATTACAGAGCATACTAGATATTGCTAGGCATTATTACAGGGCTTATTACAGAGCATACTAGATATTGCTAGGCATTATTACAGGGCTTATTACATCGCATACTAGATATTGCTAGGCATTATTACAGGGCTTATTACATCGCATACTAGATATTGCTAGGCATTATTACAGGGCTTATTACAGAGCATACTACATATTGCTAGGCATTATTACATGGCTTATTACAGAGCATACTACATATTGCTAGGCATTATTACAGGGCTTATTACAGAGCATACTACATATTGCTAGGCATTATTACAGGGCTTATTACAGAGCATACAACATATTGCTAGGCATTATTACAGGGCTTATTACAGAGCATACTACATATTGCTAGGCATTATTACAGGGCTTATTACAGAGCATACTACATATTGCTAGACATTATTACAAGGCTTATTACAGAGCATACTACATATTGCTAGGCATTATTACAGGGCTTATTACAGAGCATACTAGATATTGCTAGGCATTATTACAGGGCTAATTACAGAGCATACTACATATTGCTAGGCATTATTACAGGGCTTATTACAGAGCATACTACATATTGCTAGGCATTATTACAGAGCATACTACATATTGCTAGGCATTATTACAGGGCTTATTACAGAGCATACTACATATTGCTAGACATTATTACAGGGCTGATTACAGAGCATACTAGATATTGCTAGGCATTATTACAGGGCTTATTACAGAGCATACTACATATTGCTAGGCATTATTACAGGGCTTATTACAGAGCATACTACATATTGCTAGGCATTATTACAGGGCTTATTACAGAGCATACTACATATTGCTAGACATTATTACAGGGCTTATTACAGAGCATACTAGATATTGCTAGGCATTATTACAGGGCTTATTACAGAGCATACTAGATATTGCTAGGCATTATTACAGGGCTTATTACAGAGCATACTAGATATTGCTAGGCATTATTACAGGGCTTATTACAGAGCATACTACATATTGCTAGGCATTATTACAGGGCTTATTACAGAGCATACTAGATATTGCTAGGCATTATTACAGGGCTTATTACAGAGCATACTACATATTGCTAGGCATTATTACAGGGCTTATTACAGAGCATACTACATATTGCTAGGCATTATTACATGGCTTATTACAGAGCATACTACATATTGCTAGGCATTATTACAGGGCTTATTACAGTACATACTAGATATTGCTAGGCATTATTACAGGGCTTTTTACAGTACATACTAGATATTGCTAGGCATTATTACAGGGCTTATTACAGAGCATACTACATATTGCTAGGCATTATTACAGGGCTTATTACAGAGCATACTACATATTGCTAGGCATTATTACAGGGCTTATTACAGAGCATACTAGATATTGCTAGGCATTATTACAGGGCTTATTACAGAGCATACTACATATTGCTAGACATTATTACAGGGCTTATTACAGCGCATACTACATATTGCTAGACATTATTACAGGGCTTATTACAGAGCATACTACATATTGCTAGACATTATTACAGCGCATACTACATATTGCTAGACATTATTACAGGGCTTATTACAGAGCATACTTGATATTGCTAGACATTATTACAGGGCTTATTACAGCGCATACTACATATTGCTAGACATTATTACAGGGCTTATTACAGAGCATACTACATATTGCTAGACATTATTACAGGGCTTATTACAGCGCATACTACATATTGCTAGACATTATTACAGGGCTTATTACAGAGCATACTACATATTGCTAGGCATTATTACAGGGCTTATTACAGAGCATACTACATATTGCTAGGCATTATTACAGGGCTTATTACAGAGCATACTAGATATTGCTAGGCATTATTACAGGGCTTATTACAGAGCATACTAGATATTGCTAGGCATTATTACAGGGCTTATTACAGAGCATACTACATATTACTAGGCATTATTACAGGGCTTATTACAGAGCATACTACATATTGCTAGGCATTATTACAGGGCTTATTACAGAGCATACTACATATTTCTAGGCATTAGTACAGGGCTTATTACAGAGCATACTACATATTGCTAGGCATTATTACAGGGCTTATTACAGAGCATACTACATATTGCTAGACATTATTACAGGGCTTATTACAGAGCATACTACATATTGCTAGGCATTATTACAGGGCTTATTACAGAGCATACTACATATTGCTAGGCATTATTACAGGGCTTATTACAGAGCATACTACATATTGCTAGGCATTATTACAGGGCTTATTACAGAGCATACTAGAAACTGCTAGGCATTATTACAGGGCTTATTACAGAGCATACTACATATTGCTAGGCATTATTACAGAGCATACTAGATATTGCTAGGCATTATTACAGGGCTTATTACAGAGCATACTACATATTTCTAGGCATTAGTACAGGGCTTATTACAGAGCATACTACATATTGCTAGGCATTATTACAGGGCTTATTACAGAGCATACTACATATTGCTAGGCATTATTACAGGGCTTATTACAGAGCATACTACATATTGCTAGGCATTATTAAAGGACTTATTACAGAGCATACTAGAAATTGCTAGGCATTATTACAGGGCTCATTACAGAGCATACTAGATATTGCTAGGCATTATTACAGGGCTTATTACAGAGCATACTACATATTGCTAGGCATTATTACAGGGCTTATTACAGAGCATACTACATATTGCTAGACATTATTACAGGGCTTATTACAGAGCATACTTGATATTGCTAGACATTATTACAGGGCTTATTACAGCGCATACTACATATTGCTAGACATTATTACAGGGCTTATTACAGAGCATACTACATATTGCTAGACATTATTACAGGGCTTATTACAGAGCATACTACATATTGCTAGGCATTATTACAGGGCTTATTACAGAGCATACTACATATTGCTAGGCATTATTACAGGGCTTATTACAGAGCATACTAGATATTGCTAGGCATTATTACAGGGCTTATTATAGAGCATACTAGATATTGCTAGGCATTATTACAGAGCATACTACATATTGCTAGGCATTATTACAGGGCTTATTACAGAGCATACTACATATTTCTAGGCATTAGTACAGGGCTTATTACAGAGCATACTACATATTGCTAGGCATTATTACAGGGCTTATTACAGAGCATACTACATATTGCTAGACATTATTACAGGGCTTATTACAGAGCATACTACATATTGCTAGGCATTATTATAGGGCTTATTACAGAGCATACTACATATTGCTAGGCATTATTACAGGGCTTATTACAGAGCATACTACATATTGCTAGGCATTATTACAGGGCTTATTACAGAGCATACTAGAAACTGCTAGGCATTATTACAGGGCTTATTACAGAGCATACTACATATTGCTAGGCATTATTACAGAGCATACTAGATATTGCTAGGCATTATTACAGGGCTTATTACAGAGCATACTACATATTGCTAGGCATTATTACAGGGCTTATTACAGAGCATACTACATATTGCTAGGCATTATTACAGGGCTTATTACAGAGCATACTACATATTGCTAGGCATTATTAAAGGACTTATTACAGAGCATACTAGATATTGCTAGGCATTATTACAGGGCTTATTACAGAGCATACTAGATATTGCTAGGCATTATTACAGGGCTTATTACAGAGCATACTAGATATTGCTAGGCATTATTACAGGGCTTATTACATCGCATACTAGATATTGCTAGGCATTATTACAGGGCTTATTACAGAGCATACTACATATTGCTAGGCATTATTACATGGCTTATTACAGAGCATACTACATATTGCTAGGCATTATTACAGGGCTTATTACAGAGCATACTACATATTGCTAGGCATTATTACAGGGCTTATTACAGAGCATACAACATATTGCTAGGCATTATTACAGGGCTTATTACAGAGCATACTACATATTGCTGGGCATTATTACAGGGCTTATTACAGAGCATACTACATATTGCTAGACATTATTACAAGGCTTATTACAGAGCATACTACATATTGCTAGGCATTATTACAGGGCTTATTACAGAGCATACTAGATATTGCTAGGCATTATTACAGGGCTAATTACAGAGCATACTACATATTGCTAGGCATTATTACAGGGCTTATTACAGAGCATACTACATATTGCTAGGCATTATTACAGGGCTTATTACAGAGCATACTAGATATTGCTAGGCATTATTACAGGGCTAATTACAGAGCATACTACATATTGCTAGGCATTATTACAGGGCTTATTACATCGCATACTAGATATTGCTAGGCATTATTACAGAGCATACTACATATTGCTAGGCATTATTACATGGATTATTACAGAGCATACTACATATTGCTAGGCATTATTACAGGGCTTATTACAGAGCATACTACATATTGCTAGGCATTATTACAGGGCTTATTACAGAGCATACAACATATTGCTAGGCATTATTACAGGGCTTATTACAGAGCATACTACATATTGCTAGACATTATTACAGGGCTGATTACAGAGCATACTAGATATTGCTAGGCATTATTACAGGGCTTATTACAGAGCATACTACATATTGCTAGGCATTATTACAGGGCTTATTACAGAGCATACTACATATTGCTAGGCATTATTACAGGGCTTATTACAGAGCATACTACATATTGCTAGACATTATTACAGGGCTTATTACAGAGCATACTAGATATTGCTAGGCATTATTACAGGGCTTATTACAGAGCATACTAGATATTGCTAGGCATTATTACAGGGCTTATTACAGAGCATACTAGATATTGCTAGGCATTATTACAGGGCTTATTACAGAGCATACTACATATTGCTAGGCATTATTACAGGGCTTATTACAGAGCATACTAGATATTGCTAGGCATTATTACAGGGCTTATTACAGAGCATACTACATATTGCTAGGCATTATTACAGGGCTTATTACAGAGCATACTACATATTGCTAGGCATTATTACAGGGCTTATTACAGAGCATACTACATATTGCTAGGCATTAGTACAGGGCTTATTACAGAGCATACTACATATTGCTAGGCATTATTACATGGCTTATTACAGAGCATACTACATATTGCTAGGCATTATTACAGGGCTTATTACAGTACATACTAGATATTGCTAGGCATTATTACAGGGCTTTTTACAGTACATACTAGATATTGCTAGGCATTATTACAGGGCTTATTACAGAGCATACTACATATTGCTAGGCATTATTACAGGGCTTATTACAGAGCATACTACATATTGCTAGGCATTATTACAGGGCTTATTACAGAGCATACTAGATATTGCTAGGCATTATTACAGGGCTTATTACAGAGCATACTACATATTGCTAGGCATTATTACAGGGCTTATTACAGAGCATACTACATATTGCTAGGCATTAGTACAGGGCTTATTACAGAGCATACTAGATATTGCTAGGCATTATTACAGGGCTTATTAGAGAGCATACTACATATTGCTAGGCATTATTACAGGGCTTATTACAGAGCATACTACATATTGCTAAGCATTATTACAGGGCTTATTACAGAGCATACTACATATTGCTAGACATTATTACAGGGCTTATTACAGAGCATACTACATATTGCTAGGCATTATTACAGGGCTTATTACAGAGCATACTACATATTGCTAGGCATTATTACAGGGCTTATTACAGAGCATACTACATATTGCTAGGCATTATTACAGGGCTTATTACAGAGCATACTAGAAACTGCTAGGCATTATTACAGGGCTTATTACAGAGCATACTACATATTGCTAGGTATTATTACAGAGCATACTAGATATTGCTAGGCATTATTACAGGGCTTATTACAGAGCATACTACATATTGCTAGGCATTATTACAGGGCTTATTACAGAGCATACTACATATTGCTAGGCATTATTACAGGGCTTATTACAGAGCATACTACATAATGCTAGGCATTATTAAAGGACTTATTACAGAGCATACTAGATATTGCTAGGCATTATTACAGGGCTTATTACAGAGCATACTAGATATTGCTAGGCATTATTACAGGGCTTATTACAGAGCATACTAGATATTGCTAGGCATTATTACAGGGCTTATTACATCGCATACTAGATATTGCTAGGCATTATTACAGAGCATACTACATATTGCTAGGCATTATTACATGGATTATTACAGAGCATACTACATATTGCTAGGCATTATTACAGGGCTTATTACAGAGCATACTACATATTGCTAGGCATTATTACAGGGCTTATTACAGAGCATACTAGATATTGCTAGACATTATTACAGAGCATACTACATATTGCTAGGCATTATTACAGGGCTTATTACAGAGCATACTACATATTGCTAGGCATTATTACAGAGCATACTACATATTGCTAGGCATTATTACAGGGCTTATTACAGAGCATACTACATATTGCTAGACATTATTACAGGGCTGATTACAGAGCATACTAGATATTGCTAGGCATTATTACAGGGCTTATTACAGAGCATACTACATATTGCTAGGCATTATTACAGGGCTTATTACAGAGCATACTACATATTGCTAGGCATTATTACAGGGCTTATTACAGAGCATACTACATATTGCTAGACATTATTACAGGGCTTATTACAGAGCATACTAGATATTGCTAGGCATTATTACAGGGCTTATTACAGAGCATACTAGATATTGCTAGGCATTATTACAGGGCTTATTACAGAGCATACTAGATATTGCTAGGCATTATTACAGGGCTTATTACAGAGCATACTACATATTGCTAGGCATTATTACAGGGCTTATTACAGAGCATACTAGATATTGCTAGGCATTATTACAGGGCTTATTACAGAGCATACTACATATTGCTAGGCATTATTACAGGGCTTATTACAGAGCATACTACATATTGCTAGGCATTAGTACAGGGCTTATTACAGAGCATACTACATATTGCTAGGCATTATTACATGGCTTATTACAGAGCATACTACATATTGCTACGCATTATTACAGGGCTTATTACAGTACATATTAGATATTGCTAGGCATTATTACAGGGCTTTTTACAGTACATACTAGATATTGCTAGGCATTATTACAGGGCTTATTACAGAGCATACTACATATTGCTAGGCATTATTACAGGGCTTATTACAGAGCATACTACATATTGCTAGGCATTATTACAGGGCTTATTACAGAGCATACTAGATATTGCTAGGCATTATTACAGGGCTTATTACAGAGCATACTACATATTGCTAGGCATTATTACAGGGCTTATTACAGAGCATACTACATATTGCTAGGCATTAGTACAGGGCTTATTACAGAGCATACTAGATATTGCTAGGCATTATTACAGGGCTTATTACAGAGCATACTACATATTGCTAGGCATTATTACAGGGCTTATTACAGAGCATACTACATATTGCTAAGCATTATTACAGGGCTTATTACAGAGCATACTACATATTGCTAGGCATTATTACAGGGCTTATTACAGAGCATACTACATATTGCTAGGCATTATTACAGGACTTATTACAGAGCATACTACATATTGCTAGGCATTATTACAGGGCTTATTACAGAGCATACTACATATTGCTAGGCATTATTACAGGGCTTATTACAGAGCATACTACATATTGCTAGGCATTATTACAGGGCTTATTACAGTACATACTAGATATTGCTAGGCATTATTACAGGGCTTATTACAGTACATACTAGACCTTGTTAGGCAATCATTGGCTATGGTGCTGTAATATGAAGCTCAGTACATAGAGGATCTGTGTATGGTACAGGAAGATCATGAGCACTCTTCCTGTATAGGATTCTTCTCTGGCCCTTGTCTCTCACTGGATCAGACTCATGTCTCCCAAGCTATCATTAACAACAATGACATACTTTAGTTATTACCTTTCTGAGGTGTAAGTGTTAGCTGTTTCTTAAATCCAGCTTCTTTTAGAGCCTGCAAGATAGACCAGATTATTACTTTATTACTTCTGTATTTGAACGCCTGTATTTCCAAAAATAAACAATAACTTAAAATTGCAATGCATTACTGGTATGTGAATTATGATTTATTTATTTATTTAATCAAGTTCCGATTTTGTGCCACTTATCTTGTATGTAGACAATATGTGTATGGTGTACCATTGCCATACATGAAGCAATACATTTGAGTATACAGATAGCTATGCACTATGATATGGAGGAAGACATACAGTAAAGTGCATTTTCACTATCCAATATTTGGCTCTGTTGCTTTACTGGTGCCCTGCCAGTAGGTGTTTCTATCCAGGAGTTTGGGCATAGTGATAGCATGCAGGGGATGAGATTCATTGTTACCATTACCTGGCTCCTCTCCCTCCCATTTTCTATTCATGGGGAGAGAGATTCATAGAAGCATGGAAAGCTCAGCTTTCCGTTTCACTTCTCCAAACAAATCGCGATCTTTGGATGGCATATGGAGGCTCCTGACAGGAGAAAAGCAGAGAAGACTGCTGTCTCCCTGCTTTTTCTGTTATTTCCACCCGTTCATTGACACCTAGCTAAATCACCTGCCCCCTCACCAATCACTCTGCCCCCTTCAGTGACACCTAGCCAATCAGAGGTACATGGGCTACTCAGCACAGAGAAGCAGAGTCCACTGTGGGTCACCTTTGGCTGCTGATGGTACCCCCTAACCCCCCCTCAAACACCGCCGCCACCACAAGCTCTGCCTCGACAGTTGATGTAGAGTGCCGCCAGCTCCCCCTCTCTCCCACATTTATCCATTGATCCCAGTCTGACACTGCCCACTACTGCATCCCCTTACCTTCATGACTCGCTCTGCCCCCCTCCCATGCTAATACAGATGGCAACTGCTCCTCCTCCACTCACTCCCCACCACTGATCTGTGCTCCTCGAGGCTCTGACCATATCACTACCAGTGCATGTGCTGTGTGATGAAAACAAATCAGGACTTCTGATATGTCTGTCTTCTCACTGCTTCCCAGGATTGCAGAGAGGCAGGAGAGGTAAGTATTACTGAATGGCTACATAACACTACTACACAGGTTCTCAAACTCGGCCCCCAGACCTAGTACATGTTTTGCAGGTCTTCTCACAGAATCACAAGTGAAATAATTCACTCCACCTGTGGACTTTTTAAAATGTGTCAGTGAGTAATAAATACACCTGTACACCTGATGAGTTACCTGGAAAACGTAGACTGTTTGGGGTCCTGAGGACCAAGTTTGAGAACTTATGCACTACTATGGGTGAGATTCAATTCATATATCAAGCCCAATCTCCCGTCTTAAGTGACGGGAGATCGCGGAGCGATTTACAATTGTCCCCGGTTATCGCCCTCATAGCAGTCGGGTTTAGCCATGTAAAGAGTCTAAACTCGACTAAAGTCATGGAACTACTGTAAGTATAATATGATGCTCTGTGTAGCGCTGTCCACCTCTGAGGGGATAGGAGAGTGACCCAGATAGCCCTGCCCCTGAAGCTTTGCCCCCCATGGCCCATGTCTTATTAGAGTGACCGCGAGCACACTCTGCATGCCTCCCGGCACTGCACCTCCACCAGTGCGGCCCCAAACATCAAACTTCTGGTGGCCAGGGGGGCAAATGGCACCCTGCCCCCTGGGCCAGCCTGACTCTGCCCCTTACTCTCTGGCTCTCCAGGTTACCACTTAGGCTGCTTGTTTCAACTGCTAGTACTTTCTTTGTAGGGATCAATTAACTCTAATTGAGCTGAACTTATCAACCCATGAACACAGCTTAATCCACATAGGCTGTGGGTATTGAAAAAGCACCAAAACCAAAATGGCTTTTTGCTCTGCTGCTTTCATACCTTCCGGAATTACCCCTTTATTCAGGTACTTAATGTTCTGCGTCTGGGCTTAACTCTAAGTTATTATTGCGTCACCTCTGTTGAAACCCCTTTCTTGTCAATGAACTTGTTCAACACAGGTAACGGCAATCATAAATGAAGAGAGAAGTCCAGGAGCAGAGCATTTTGTACCTGATGAAAGGGGTCGTGTTGGAGGGTCTGTGCTTGATGATTTAAAGGTAAGATTTTTTTGTCAACACGCTCCAGGGAACTCTTTTTTTCTGAAGTATAAAGATCCCTAGTTGTAACAGTGTCACATCATAATATAAAAGATTATAAGGCAAATATTTACACTCTAGCATTTACATTCTAGGAGTTTCTTATAAACAATAGTGTTCAGAATCCATGACGTACTGTATGCCACATGGACACACAAACACATATTTGTTTGGTACATTGTAAGTAACAGCATTTACAAACTTAAAGGTCTTCACATCTGTCGATGTTTATGTTTTCAATGAAAATTGCTTCAGAAAACTTTTTCTTACCCGAAAGTACATATACCCTTTAAAAGTACTTCGGCTTCTTAACCTTGCTCATTTTGGCCTCGGGAAGACAAATAAGTAAGGGGCCCTTCCTATTTGTGTACATATAGAATTATAGAGTTAACATAAAGAACTTACCAATGTATCACATGAACAGCCAAAGCTGTTCACATCCATACCCTGGATAACAGAGCACTGGAAAGGTTCAGACAGCTCTTTTGAAAATGTTGGCTCATAAACTGGTTGCTTTAGCAAATGATTAAGGCTGCCATGGGTTCCATTATTGGCTGCAGGTTCAATTCCAAGTAAGTCTAGAACACATAAAACAAGTTTAGTTTAAAATGGAGTATTAAAGCATTACACTAAACTCCATAAAATAATAAAATGTCAATGAAACACTTACCACATATCAAATTATAGATTTCTATGTTGTCAAATGGCTCCACTTCTGTCTGAAACTTGAACATGGGACCATAACCAATGAAGAGAGCCTGGAATTGTTTAATTTTTTTTGTGTTACATTTGATAGTGTCTTAGTTTTATTAGTACATTGTTATAAATATAATCATAGATGCAGCATTCTTTATTAATGGTATGGAGTGCAGCTATGTAATTGTTCCAGTGGTTATTTTCATTTTATATCAAAATGTCTGGCTTCCCTTTTTTTTTTTCATGGTACTATGATGAAAAATAAAAAATAAATCAGAACTTCACCTACGTATGTATCTATAAATCAAATGAAAAGACATTATTCAAATGCTGGTCCCTTGTAACACTGTAAGGGCTTATAATACTGCCATGTAGGCTGCAGGTATTATTGCTGCCCCATATATAGGTCAGTGTCAAACTAAAACTACAGTGGCTCTTTTAGCATACACACTGGTGTTTTGATGCCTTTTATTTAATGCATGTTAAAATACTACAAAAGTGCACATAAACTGCACTGAATGTATGGTAGTGGTTAGATGCAATTATAAGTTCAGTATGTCTGCATATTTTAAACATTCATCTGTGACCTAGCAGGAGGTTCTCACGTTCAAGGCAAATAAGTAAACACTTTTAAACTGCATATCGTTGTGTTCACAATGGCCCTCATTCCGAGTCGTTCGCTCGGTATTTTTCATCGCATCGCAGTGAAATTCTGCTTAGTACGCATGCGCAATATTCGCACTGCGACTGCGCCAAGTAATTTTACAATGGAGATAGTATTTTTACTCACTGCTTTTTCATCGCTCCGGCGATCGTAATGTGATTGACAGGAAATGGGTGTTACTGGGCGGAAACAGGCCGTTTTATGGGCGTGTGGGAAAAAACGCTACCGTTTCCGGAAAAAACGCAGGAGTGGCCGGGGAAACGGGGGAGTGTCTGGGCGAACGCTGGGTGTGTTTGTGACGTTAAACCAGGAACGACAAGCACTAAACTGAACGCAGATGCCGAGTAAGTCTGAAGCTACTCTGAAACTGCTAAGTAGTTTGTAATCGCAATATTGCGAATACATCGGTCGCAATTTTAAGAAGCTAAGATACACTCCCAGTAGGCGTAGGCTTAGCGTGAGCAACTCTGCTAAATTCGCCTTGCGAGCGATCAACTCGGAATGAGGGCCAATGTGCGGCAAATTAGACGAATGTAAATAATTTCCCAGTGTTGACACTTGCCAGATGCCATGGAATGGAACAGGGAGCGTTACCAAAAAACTGCACTCTGTGTGCATTGTGAATGAATTTAACTAGTTTTATTTTGTATGTGTAATTTGCATTGAATGCAGCAATTTAACACCAATATCACACTGAGCAACACTTGTTTTAATCATATTTCTATTTCTAGCACAATTTTCTATCCTTGGAGTGAATACATTGCTCCTCAATTCACTCCAGATGTTACTATTTGTATCTGCTCTTCCTGCCTTCCCATTTATTTCCTAATCTGCAGCCCTCTTAGTTAGATACAACGTCTCATACTTTGAGCAGCTGTATGTCCTTAACAGATCATCAGTGAAAAAATAAGAATTTACTCACCGGTAATTCTATTTCTCGTAGTCCGTAGTGGATGCTGGGAACTCCGTAAGGACCATGGGGAATAGCGGGCTCCGAAGGAGGCTGGGCACTCTAGAAAGATCTTAGACTACCTGGTGTGCACTGGCTCCTCCCACTATGACCCTCCTCCAAGCCTCAGTTAGGATACTGTGCCCGGACGAGCGTACACAATAAGGAAGGATTTTGAATCCCGGGTAAGACTCATACCAGCCACACCAATCACACCGTACAACTCGTGATATGAAACCCAGTTAACAGTATGAAACAACAGAGCCTCTCAACAGATGGCTCAACAATAACCCGATTTAGTTAACAGTAACTATGTACAAGTAATGCAGATAAACCGCACTTGGGATGGGCGCCCAGCATCCACTACGGACTACGAGAAATAGAATTACCGGTGAGTAAATTCTTATTTTCTCTGACGTCCTAGTGGATGCTGGGAACTCCGTAAGGACCATGGGGATTATACCAAAGCTCCCAAACGGGCGGGAGAGTGCTGATGACTCTGCAACACCGAATGAGAGAACTCCAGGTCCTCCTCAGCCAGGGTATCAAATTTATAGAATTTTGCAAATGTGTTTGCCCCTGACCAAGTAGCAGCTCGGCAAAGTTGTAAAGCCGAGACCCCTCGGGCAGCCGCCCAAGATGAGCCCCCCTTTCTTGTGGAATGGGCATTAACAGATCTTGGCTGTGGCAGGCCTGCCACAGAATGTGCAAGCTGAATTGTATTACAAATCCAACGAGCAGTAGTCTGCTTAGAAGCAGGAGCACCCAGCTTGTTGGGTGCATATAGGATAAACAGCGAGTCAGATTTTCTGACTCTAGCCGTTCTGGAAACATATATTTTCAGTGCCCTGACAACGTCTAGCAACTTGGAGTCCTCCAAGTCCCTAGTAGCCGCAGGCACCACAATAGGCTGGTTCAGGTGAAACGCTGACACCACCTTTGGGAGAAACTGGGGACGAGTCCTCAATTCTGCCCTATCCATATGGAAAATCAGATAAGGGCTTTTACAGGATAAAGCCGCCAATTCTGATACTCGCCTGGCAGAAGCCAAGGCCAATAACATAACCACCTTCCACGTGAGATATTTCAGATCCACGGTTTTAGTGGTTTAAACCAATGTGATTTTAAGAAACTCAACACCACGTTGAGATCCCAAGGTGCCACAGGGGGCACAAACGGGGGCTGAATATGCAGCACTCCTTTAACAAATGTCTGAACTTCAGGTACTGAAGCTAGTTCTTTTTGAAAGAAAATCGACAGAGCCGAGATCTGTACCTTAATGGAGCCCAGTTTTAGGCCCATATTTACTCCTGCTTGCAGGAAATGCAGAAATCGACCTAGTTGAAATTCCTCCGTTGGGGCCTTTTCGGCCTCACACCATGCAACATACTTCCGCCATATGCGGTGATAATGAGTTGCTGTGACCTCTTTCCTGGCTTTAATAAGCGTAGGAATGACTTCCTCCGGAATGCCCTTTTCCTTCAGGATCCGGCGTTCAACCGCCATGCCGTCAAACGCAGCCGCTGTAAGTCTTGGAACAGACAGGGCCCCTGCTGTAGCAGGTCTTGTCTGAGCGGCAGAGACCACGGGTCCTCTGAGATCATCTCTTGAAGTTCCGGGTACCACGCTCTTCTTGGCCAATCCGGAACCACGAGTATTGTGTTTACTCCTCGCTTTCTTATTATTCTCAATACCTTTGGTATGAGAGGTAGAGGAGGGAACACATAAACTGACCGATACACCCACGGTGTCACTAGAGCGTCCACAGCTATCGCCTGAGGGTCTCTTGACCTGGCGCAATACCTCTCTAGTTTTTTGTTTAGGCGGGACGCCATCATGTCCACCTGTGGACGACCCCATTGATTTACAATCATTTGGAAGACTTCTGGATGAAGTCCCCACTCTCCCGGGTGGAGGTCGTGCCTGCTGAGAAAGTCTGCTTCCCAGTTGTCCACTCCCGGGATGAACACTGCTGACCGTGCTAGTACATGATTCTCCGCCCATCGGAGAATTCTTGTGGCTTCTGCCATTGCCATCCTGCTTCTTGTGCCGCCCTGTCGATTCACATGGGCGACTGCCGTGATGTTGTCTGACTGGATCAGCACCGGCTGGTGTAGGAGCAGGGATTTTGCTTGACTTAGGGCATTGTAAATGGCCCTTAGTTCCAGAATATTTATGTGAAGGGCAGTCTCCTGACTTGACCATAGTCCTTGGAAGTTTCTTCCCTTTGTGACTGCCCCCCAGCCTCGTAGGCTGGCATCCGTGGTCACCAGGACCCAGTCCTGTATGCCGAATCTGCGGCCCTCCAGAAGATGAGCACTCTGCAGCCACCACAGAAGAGACACCCTGGTTCTTGGGGACAGGGTTATCAAGCGATGCATCTGAAGATGCGATCCGGACCACTTGTCCAACAGGTCCCACTGAAAAATTCTGGCATGGAACCTGCCGAATGGAATTGCTTCGTAAGAAGCTACCATCTTTCCCAGGACCCGCGTGCAGTGATGCACCGATACCTGTTTTGGTTTTAGGAGGTCTCTGACTAGAGAAGACAACTCCCTGGCTTTCTCCTCCGGGAGAAACACTTTTTTCTGGACTGTGTCCAGAATCATTCCCAGGAACATTAGACGTGTCGTGGGGACCAGCTGTGACTTTGGGATATTCAGAATCCAGCCGTGCTGGCGCAGCACTTCCTGAGATAGTGCTACTCCCACTAACAACTGTTCCTTGGATCGTGCCTTTATTAGGAGATCGTCCAAGTATGGGATAATTAAAACTCCCTTTTTTCGAAGGAGTATCATCATTTCCGCCATAACCTTGGTAAATACCCTCGGTGCCGTGGAGAGTCCAAACGGCAGCGTCTGGAATTGGTAATGGCAATCCTGTACTACAAATCTGAGGTACTCCTGGTGAGGATGGTAAATGGGGACATGCAGGTAAGCATCCTTGATGTCCAGGGATACCATGTAATCGCCCTCGTCCAGGCTTGCAATAACCGCCCTGAGCGATTCCATCTTGAACTTGAATTTTTTTATGTATGTGTTCAAGGATTTCAAATTTAAAATGGGTCTCACCGAACCGTCCGGTTTCGGCACCACAAATAGTGTGGAATAGTAACCCCGGCCTTGTTGAAGTAGGGGTACCCTGATTATCACCTGCTGGGAATACAGCTTGTGAATCGCTGCTAGCACCGCCTCCCTGTCTGAGGGAGCAATCGGCAAGGCAGATTTTAGGAACCGGTGGGGTGGAGCCGCCTCGAATTCCAGCTTGTATCCTTGAGATACTATTTGAAGGATCCAGGGATCCACCTGTGAGCGAGCCCACTGATCGCTGAAATTCATGAGGCGGGCCCCCACCGTACCTGGCTCCGCCTGTGGAGCCCCACCGTCATGCGGCGGACTTGGAAGAGGAAGCGGGGGAGGACTTTTGTTCCTGGGAACCTGCTGTTTGCTGCAGCCTTTTTCCCCTACCTCTGCCTCTAGACAGAAAAGAGCCTCCTTTTCCCCGCTTGTTTTTCTGGGTCCGAAAGGACTGAACCTGAAAAAATGGCGCCTTCTTAGGCTGTGAGGGGACATGGGGTAAAAATGCTGACTTCCCAGACGTTGCTGTGGAAACTAGGTCGGAGAGATCATCCCCAAATAATTCCTCCCCTTTAGAAGGCAAAACTTCCATGTGCCTTTTGGAATCTGCATCTCCAGTCCACTGGCGAGTCCATAAGCATCTCCTAGCAGAGATGGATAATGCACTTACTTTAGATGCCAGCCGGCAGATTTCCCTCTGTGCATCTCTCATGTATAAGACTGAGTCTTTGATATGGTCAATTGTTAGCAGAATCGTGTCTCTGTCTAATGTGTCAATATTTTCTGACAGTTTATCTGACCACGCAGCGGCAGCACTGCACATCCATGCTGACGCAATAGCTGGTCTAAGTATAATGCCTGAGTGTGTATATACAGACTTCAGGATCGCCTCCTGCTTTCTATCAGCAGGTTCCTTAAGGGCGGCCGTATCCTGGGACGGTAGTGCCACCTTTTTAGACAAACGTGTGAGCGCTTTATCCACCCTAGGGGGTGTTTCCCAACGTAACCTATCCTCTGGCGGGAAAGGGAACGCCATTAGTATCTTCTTAGGAATTACCAATTTCTTATCAGGGGAAGCCCACGCTTCTTCACACACTTCATTTAATTCATCTGACGGGGGAAAAACTACAGGTAGTTTTTTCTCCCCAAACATAATACCCTTTTTTGTGGTACCTGGATGTAAATCAGAAATATTTAACACCTCTTTCATTGCCTCAATCATGCAGTGAATGGCCTTAACGGGCATTAAATTTGACTCATCGTCGTCGACACTGGTGTCAGTATCCGTGTCGACATCTACTTGTGCCATCTGAGATAGCGGGCGTTTCAGAGCCCCTGATGACTTTTGAGACACCTGGATAGGCACGAGCTGAAGACTCGGCTGTCCCACAGTCGGCATGTCGGCAAATTTTTTATGTAAGGAGTCTATACGTGCACTCATTTCCTGCCATAAACTCATCCACTCAGGTGTCTGCCCCCCAGGGGGTGACATCCCTGCTAAAGGCATCTGCTCCCCCTCCACATCATTATCCTCCTCAAACATGTCGACACAGCCGTACCGACACACTCCACACACACAGGGAATGCTCAAACAGAGGACAGGACCCACAAAAAGCCCTTTGGGGGGACAGAGTAAGAGTATGCCAGCACACACCAGAGCGCTATATATATACAGGGACTAACTGAGTTATGTCCCTAATAGCTGCTTTTCAATAAAATATATATACTGCCAAATTTAATGCCCCCCCTCTCTTTTCCCTCTTACTGGTACTGTAGATTGCAGGGAAGAGCCAGGGAGCTTCCTTCCAGCAGGAGCTGTGAGGGAAAAATGGCGCCAGTGTGCTGAGGAGATAGGCCCCGCCCCTTTTTCGCGGCCTATTCTCCCGCTTTTTATGGAATTCTGGCAGGGGTATTTACCTCATATATAGCCCCTGGGGCTATATATTGAGGTATTTTAGCCAGCCAAGGTGTTTTTATTGCTGCCTCAGGGCGCCCCCCCCCAGCGCCCTGCACCCTCAGTGACCGGAGTGTGAAGTGTGTGAGAGGAGCAATGGCGCACAGCTGCAGTGCTGTGCGCTACCTTGGTGAAGACAGAGTCTTCATGCCGCCGATTTTCCGGACCATCTTCTTGCTTTTGGCTCTGTAAGGGGGACGGCGGCGCGGCTCCGGGACCGAACATCAAGGCTGGGCCTGCGGTCGATCCCTCTGGAGCTAATGGTGTCCAGTAGCCTAAGAAGCCCAATCCGGCTGCAAGCAGGCGAGTTCGCTTCTTCTCCCCTTAGTCCCTCGCTGCAGTGAGCCTGTTGCCAGCAGGTCTCACTGAAAATAAAAAAATCTAAGACTATTACTTTCTAAGAGCTCAGGAGAGCCCCTAGTGTGCATCCAACCTCGGCCGGGCACGAAATCTAACTGAGGCTTGGAGGAGGGTCATAGTGGGAGGAGCCAGTGCACACCAGGTAGTCTAAGATCTTTCTAGAGTGCCCAGCCTCCTTCGGAGCCCGCTATTCCCCATGGTCCTTACGGAGTTCCCAGCATCCACTAGGACGTCAGAGAAATACCATTTACATGAGATCAACATAATTGTGTTCAAAGCTTCACTTTTTATTTAAAGTGCACACATTACACAAGTTTAGCCATCCAGAACATATTATAGATCTAATCCTAAATGATACAAAACTACACATATATGCAATATACATTTACATGTCTGTTACAAAGGGTTCACTGGAACTTCTGATGGAATTCGTACTGAGACGTTAATGCAGAACACAGACTTTTGATTGTACAAAACCCAAGGCTGAAGAAATACACTGCAGGAAATCTTTCATTTGTCTGAGCCTTCAGAATTTGGTGGCTGTTCTGTTTTTAAAGGGCTGTTTTAGCAAAATAATATTATGAAACATGAGCTTGAAGTATTACATATAGCTTCATTTCAGATGTAAACTAATACAGTATGTTTTGAACATAAAGGGCTAATTGTGAATGTGCATCTCATCTTCTCATTGACTTTAATAACACCTGCCTTACATATTCTTTTTCCTGTACTTTGCACCTCCCTAGTTAGATAATAGTCTGGGAGATAGAGCAATACCTAAGCAGAGTAAAGGATTACATATCAGGTTGGACGGGTTTATGCCACATGCAGTTTCATTAACAACTTAATAGTTTTATGCAACTGATAATAAGGAACATTAAAACATATTCTAGGCACAATGCATATATGTATATACAGTATACACACATATACACATTATTTATATATAGATATATACATTATATATATATATTGTGATAAACGCACTGTTAAAATGATGAACGGGAGATCTATTTGTCCCAGGTTTTTGACCAATGTGATTTAAACCCCCCAGGTGCTGTCTGTTTCTGCTGAACAGAGCTGAGTAAAGTTTGGTGAAGCCATTTAATGGGTCCTGGGGGTATCGGTGTGAGAGAGAAGGGAGAACTTCACCCATAAAGCCCATTTCAGGTTTCTAGGCCTGCAGCCTGAGAGCAGGTTAATTAGTGCATGCACCCGTAAGAGGCTGATATAAGCTATGTCAGGGCATGGCTCAGGGTCTCACTACCTGGGGAAACAAGCAGGAGGCCTGTTACATACCTCCCAACTGTCCCGACTTTCGTGGAACAGTCCCTTTATTTTTCTACTCTCCTGCTGTCCCACCTGAAGGCCGCAGTTGGGTGATCCCTGTCACTCTGTTAGCAGAGCAGCGGTGAATAGATGCTGTGCGCATGTGGACAGCATCTATTCACAGGAGACAGGGGGGCTGGGGGCATGCCAGCAGCTCATAGAGCACTGAGCACACCCCCACAATGATGAAAACTGGAGGCGTGGCTGACAACCATGTTATTCCCGTGGAGCCATCCCCCTTTTTCCAAGACCGCACCCCCCTTTCGGGCATCAACATGCAGGAGTCCCAAATCTGGTACCCCATAAGTTGGCAGGTATGCTGTCATGAGACTGATTTACCGAGTGTAAATACTATGCACATGTCTATTTGCGGTAGGGGCATTAGGTACTACCACTCAGAGAGGAATCTATTATGTTTAGTTAGTGTCCTTTATTTTGTATGTTCAGTTTTTATGAGGCACAAATAAAACTAGCCACGGCTAATATTGCACAAAAACACTGGACTAGTGTGCTGTTTTCCTGGCTGCTGTGTGTTTGGAGGTGGCCATCTACCTCAGGAGAAGGAACTCCTACCCTGATCTCCTCGATTATATATATATATATATATATATATATATATATATATATACACACACACACACACACACACACACACACACACACACACACACACACACAGTACTGTGTATGGAAAAAAGTAGAAGGGCACTCACCAGATTATTGGTGCACAGATCATATACTGTATGACGTCATCTCAAATGGTTTTGGTCATAGACACAATTTCCTCAGAAGGCACAACAGTGAATAATGTGGATATCTCCCAAAATTTTATGCAGTAGTTTATGTGAATAAAGAATCTTGTGAGTGCCCCTCTACTTGTTTCTATATGTGAATATTCTTAAATATCGTGTGTGACGATGCCAAATTTTATAGATACAGTAACTGGATATTTTGGAAAATGAGAGTGCAAACTACTATTACAATTTTATATATACATAAGCAGATGCACACTGTAATTTCTTTATGATCAACACAAATATTTGTATAAGGGGTGTGTTCTATATGCTTATAAATTAAACCGTATTCAATGTATTCATTAAGAACAGTATTTAAGAGAAGGTTCTCTTGCTGTGAATTACCTACTATAATCTATAGGGCCACGTGCTACTGAGAACAGGGGCAGGAAACAATGTTCCATATCAGTAGGCTGTAACAACTATTTATTAACTAGATAAAATAGGGGTGTAAAATTGATGTGGCAACGGACTGCCGGCAGCGTCTATATTATGAGCAACGTAACTGAGGGAGAGTTTCCTGCTAGCTCACCACTGGAGGTTGTTTTATTCACTATAAACTACACTAGGAACTTTGCTGGCTAGGTACAGATGTGTTCACATACATTTCCCCCCCAATTTAGCCATAGGGCTAAATTAGCCACGCCTTGTGATTTTTCTTAAAGTATGCTACTTTAATCTGCTACTTTATATGAATTATTTTGCAGGAACAAATTGGAAATCCATCCAATTGCTACTTATGGTGGAGCAAATTAGCCATGCTAATTTCATGACTAATGAAGCAAAAAGGGAAAGGTGTTTGAGGACTCATCTGTGGCAAGGGTTGTCCAGTTCTGGCCCATAATTCAAATAGCCACAAGCTGACTTGCACACAAATGCTGCAGTTACTGTAGGCTCTAAGGGGGTAATTCCAAGTTGATCGCAGCAGGATTTTTGTTAGTAATTGGGCAAAACCATGTGCACTGCAGGGGAGGCAGATATAACATGTGCAGAGAGAGTAACATTTGGGTGGGGTGTGTTCAATCTGCAATCTAATTTGCAGTGTAAAAATAAAGCAGCCAGTATTTACCCTGCACAGAAACAAAATAACCCATCCAAATCTAACTCTTTCTGCACATGTTATATCTGCCTCCCCTGCAGTGCACATGGTTTTGCCCAATTGCTAAAAAAAATCCTGCTGCGATCAACTTGGAATTACCCCCTAAATCACTAATTTTGTTCACAGTCCCACAAAGGTGATGGCAGATCGCAGGACTTGTAGCCAATTAAAAAAGGACCCCAATATTTTTATTATGGTATTACTACCTTTTTACATTCAAACAAGATCAGGTAACTGATGAAAAATAACTTATTATATTACTCTAAATAAAATGTTCTACCAATATACACTATTAATGTAACTGAATCAAGAGGTTTATTTACAAAGCATCTGGCTGCAAAATCCAGCGCTTCTAAAGCTGGGTACACACTGGCAGATATATCTGCAGTTTAATCGATCTGCAGATATATCTGCAGATGGTGGTTGTTCATACACACAGAAAGATGCACCAATATATCTTAAAGATATATCTGCTGTTCAATCTATCTGCAGCTATATATGCAGATGGGTATTGTTCATACACACTGAAAGATGCACTAATATATCTGCAGATATATTGGTCATCTGCTGTGCTGTACAGCAGATGCAATATATCTGTGAAAGACGTCTTTCACAGACATATTGCTTGTACACACCTGCAGATCAGCAAAAGATATATTGGACAACCAACTGATTGGCCAATATATCTGCCAGTGTGTACCCAGCATTAGTGTGTATGCGCATATTTAAAAGAACAATGCTTTTACTAAGAATACATGGCTAAATAAACTGGGAGGCAGTCAATTGACCACCTGTCTGGATCCCGGCGGTCAGGATACCAACGCCGGAATCCTGACAACAGCTGAAATACCGGCGATCAGAGTCCTGACCGCCGGCTGGTTACCCCTCTTGGGTGGTGGTCCATGCCACCACCTGGAGGGGAATAGAAACCTGTGGCGCAGTGAGCCCACAAAGGGACATGCTGCGCTCGCCGCCGGGTTCCTGGCTGTTGGGCTCCCGGCATCTGTCTCCTGACTTGCAGGATCTCGTACTGATCCTAATAAACCTCCCAAGTCTTAAAACAATGTAGAACAGGATATCATCGTTTACCTGCATCATTTTGAAAAGATTATCCGAGCCATGAAAACCACCATTGCAATATTTTGAATCACCTTGTGACCTACGATTGAAAACAAATGCTAAATATTAAACATTCAAAATACAAATTTTATAGGTACATGCTTTCATTTATCTATCATCTCTCTCTTTGTCTTCATCATACTCCCCTTTTTTTCTCCATTTCTCTCCCCACCCCAACACTTTCTCCCAAATTATCCTCTCCGTACTAATACTCTATCCAATGGCATAACTACAGTCCCCGCAGCCACTGTGAGACTGGGAGGCGCCAGGCTATGTGGGGTGCACGGGAGATTCTCATTCAGACTAGCCATCCGCATGCTAATGTCTCTGCTAAAATGTCCGCCACCTTGGAGGAGACAGTTGCAAGAGTTCATACTTGACCTCTAGCGTCTGATTACACAGTCCCTGCATAGCGCTGCAGCGTTACCCGGAAGTGCCAGGAGCGCTTAGCACTGTTGGCGGTGCCAACATGTTACACCCCTGGCAATGAGGATTGAAACCCTGGCAACAAGCATGACACTCCCAGAGCATGAAACCCTATCAACAAGCATTACACCCATGGCAACGAACATGACACCCAGAGCATAAAACCCCTGGCAATGAGTATTACACCCCTGGCAACAAGCATGACATCCAGAGCATGAAACTCCTGACAACGAGCATTACACCCCTGGCAACAAGCATTACACCCAGAGCATGAAACACCTGGGAATGAGCATGACACCAAGTGCATGAAACCCCTGGCAACGAGCATTACACCCCGGCAATGAGCATGACAAACAGAGCATGAAACCACTTGCAACGAGCATGGAACCCAGAGCATGAAACCCCTGGCAATGAGCAGATCATTTAAAAGTAATTAGAAGCCTTAATGTGCAGCATAATATTTCAGGGGCATTGTGGTGTGTGGCATAATGTATCACAGGCATTATGGTGTGTGGCATACTGTGTCACGGGCATTGCCGTGTGTGGGATAATGCGTCAGGGGCATTGCGGTGTGTGGCATAATATATCACAGGCATTAAGGTGTGTGGCATAATGAGTCAGGGGCATTTATGGTGTGGTATAATGTGTAATGGGCATTGCAGTGTGTGGCATAATGTGTAAGGGGCATTACTATTAGGAGGAAAAATGACAAATAATGTAAGGGGACATGAATCAGTATTTTTTTTCCTGTGATGGCCAATGTCTGGGCTTGCAGGTTGCAAAACTGGAGTATAAGGTAGTTTTTTCCTGCAACCCATGCCCCTTGCAGTGAGTCCACACCATTTCATTGAGGCCATAACCCCTTTTTGGAGCAGGTGCGCCTAAGGTGCGCGCAAATTCTTTACTTTTTAAATGTCAATCTGAGCACCAAAACTTTTTTGGTTTGGGTGAGCAAAATTTCTAGTTCTCCACTGCTTCTATCATCACTCATTACTCTCACTGACACTGGTGGGAGGGTTCAGAGATCAGTCCAACTATTAGTACTTTTCAATGGATGACATACATTATATGCGCAGTATACATATCTTAATAATGATTAAAGTCGGTACTCCTGTTTCTCTCACTCTCATTCTTTGTTCTCCAGGATTGACCTGGCCCTCCTCTCGAGCGATATGGTTCCCCGGGTTGGTAGTATCAGATACGAGACTAGGGGTATATCAGATCACTCCCCCTTGACCTTTACTTTAGACTTTAACTGCTCTAGGGGCCAAGCTATATGGAAATTTAATCCGTTTTGGCTCGTACACATGGGGACGGCTCTGACTTGGTGGCTGCATGGCGGGAATTCTTTGTACTGAACAGTGCCGAAAAAGCTCTCTCTAATTTATGGGACATATTCAAGGCCTTTCTGAGGGGGAGTTTGATTAAACGGGTGTCTAATTTGAAGTCCTTTTATAGGCGACGGGAGGCTGAGCTGGAGGCCCAGAGTGTCGCTGTAGAATTACAATACTTACAAGATTCTTTGGACAGTTCTAAGCTAGCCTGGTTATCGGCTGAGAGGGAATGGAAAGATTACCTAATGGAAAAGACTCAGCATAGACTCCTTTTCTCCTCCCATACCTTTTACGCTACTGGTGATAGGCCGGGGACATACCTGGTCTCCCTGGCCCGGGGTGATAGACTTACTAGTGTTGTGGTTGAGATTGTGAACTCTGATGGTGTTCCCCTGACACAGACTCCACAAATGGCGTCTGAATTTGTATCCTACTATAGACGTTTGTACGAATCCAAACTGGATTGTACTTCGTCGCAACTGAATGATTATTTAGACAGTGTTTGTTTCCCCACCTTATCCAGCGAGGCTTGTGACCTGTTGGAGGCACCTATCTCATCTGATGAAATTATGGCCGCTGTTAGGGCCTCCCCTAGTGGTAAAGCCTCAGGTTTGGATGGCATACCTTCGGAGGTCTATAAGCAACACTTGGATTTCTTTGTCCCTCATCTACTTGAGTTGTATGGCCACATCTTTGCACAGGAGTCTCTCCCCCCGTCTATGGCAGAGGCAGTGATTGTGGTTCTCCCTAAACCTGACAAGGATCTTAGGAGAGTTGAGTCTTATCGCCCTATATCCCTCTTACCCACTGATATTAAAATTTTGGCTAAGGTGCTGGCTGGCAGATTAAATGCAGTTATTTCTCACATAATACATCCGGATCAGACGGGATTTATGCCCAATAAATCGACTTCCCTTCCATTAACCTTAGACGATTGTTTACTCACCTACAAATTCCCCGCGAGGACCCCTCTTCTCCCATTGTCGTTTCGCTGGATGCCGCTAAGGCTTATGATTCTGTGGAGTGGGATTATTTGTGGGAAGTTATGCGTAGATTTGGTATAGGCCCAAACTTTATTAAATATGTTCGATTGATGTATTCCTCTCCTTCAGCGAGGGTGGCGGTAAATGGTTTTGTATCGCACTCCTTACCCCTTTCTAGGTGTACACGACAGGGATGCCCACTGTCCCCTACTCTGTTTGCTATGGCCATTGAACCCCTTGCATGCCTCCTAAGGGCGGACGTAGGGATCTATGGCTTTAAGGTGGGTGCCCGTAAGGACAGGGTGGCCTTATATGCCGATGACGTTTTGTTGTTTGTGGATCGCTATGCTGAGTCTATGCCTAGGATTTTGGAAATTATTATTGAGTTCGGGCGATACTCTGGGCTCCTAATTAATTGGGAGAAATCCTTTATTACCCCACTTCGGGGCGAAGTTCCTACCTCCCCGTTAGTAGCTCTCCCATTGCGGTGGGTGGACTCATTCAAATATCTGGGCATTTGGGTGTCTAATGATCCTCAGAAATTTACCTCCCTAAATATTACTCCATAAATAACGTATCTTCGTAGCCGGGTGAAGACCTGGGGGAAGTTGCCTCTAACGGTAACGGGGATGGTTAACATGGTAAAAATGGTTTTCCAGCCCAAACTTCTATATGTTTTGCAGCACTCTCCCGTTTATATTCCGCAGAAGATTTTTAAACAAATAAATGGGTTGCTTTCTTCCCTGGTATGGGCTAGTAAGCGGGCACGTTTGAGACTGGATACCCTGACCAGGTCACAGGAATTGGGGGGTTTGGCTCTCCCCAACTTCCATTTTTATTACTATGCGGCGCAACTGACACATGTTTGGGAGTGGGTTAACGACATCGATGCCCTGGCTTTGCACTCGCTGATGATGCACCATGACTATCCTGGTGGCTCCCCATTACAGCTACTCCTTTGCGGTAGCGTCAAAATGTCCACACTGCCACTGATTAAACAATCCATCCTAATATGGAAATTGGTGCACTCTGTGATGCATGGTCACGGTGTTGATCGTGATACCCCACTGGATAATGCTTACGGGTTGCCGGAACTGTGTCAACTTCAAGTCCGGGAAGTCTGGGGAAACTGGGGAGTGTACTCTTTGGGACATTTATATAGTGATGGGACCCTTAACTCATTCCAACAACTTCAACGGCCGCACAATGTCCCCTCAGGGTTCTTCTTTCGATTCCTTCAGCTGAGACACGCTTTGGCTGCCCAGTTTCCGTATGGCCGTCCGGTCCTCGTTGATTCACCGGTCAAATTAATGCTGCGGACGCTGGACTCAGGACACCTGGTTTCTAAAATATATGGTCGCATTCTCCAGATGCACCATACTGGCCCTCCAACTTCTCTTCGGGGTAGGTGGGAGGCGGATGTGGGTCTGTAATCAGATGATGCATGGAACACTGCTATGGGATCCCATCGGATCTCCACTTCCTCTACAATTATATATTCTGCACAGGGTGTATATGACCCCGGTGAGGTTAGCACATATTGGGGGGTCTCATAGCTCACGGTGCCCTAAGTGTGGTGCCATGGGTGCCGACTTCTGGCATTTGCTTTGGTTGTGCCCTTGCATATCTCTGTTCTGGAAGGCTGTTATACGTGCCATAATTGATACAGGTATTCCCTCTTCCATATGTACGCCTGTGCTGTGTACACTGCTGATTGTGGACGAGGAAGCTTTAGATCCGCCCAGCAGGCGATATGTCATCAATTTATGTGCCCTGGCTAGGGTCTGCATAGCCCGGCTGTGGCTGGCTGGTGAGGCCATGGCACCTAAGGCTTGGATATCTTTGGTTAACGAAACTATTGCCTAAAAAAAATTTGTGTTCCTGGCTAGGAAGGTGGAAAGGAAATTGTTTACAATATGGGGCAGGTGGATGGACTCTAAATATTTTAAGGATAAATAAAGTTTAGATTTGTATTTCTTTCCTTATTTTATTCTGGGATGGTATGGAGGTGGATACCCTCGCGGCTGGCCTTGCTATGTTGTATTTCGATATACTGCGCTTACTCTGCTATGATTATGATTATATTGGAAGTGGCGTGTTTCGGTTGTGTTACTCCCAGACGCCGACGCTTTGTGAATGTGTGACTTATGAGACATTTTATCCACTTGTTGTACCATGTGCTTTATAAATGTACAGCTGTTTATGTGTATTTTATGTATGTTTGTAGTCTTAAGTTTGTTTTTTGTGTAAGTTGTTAATGCAAAATCAAAAACTCAAATAAAAAATTATTAATTTTTTTTTTTAAAAACCATGAAGTCGGAGGCCTTTGCTGCTTGCGCATTAAGGAGACGGGACAGTGCTAGGCGAGGAGGACCGGCAAACTGTTTAAGTAGAGGAGGAGGGGGGGGGGTGACAGAGTCATGAAGAGGAAGGGGGGGGGATGAAGCAAGTGTGAAAGGGTGGGAAGCAGTGGGCCACACCTAGTGGAGAAAATGACTGAGGTGACCTGGGTCAATTAATCTAACCGAGGGCGCAGGCATAAAATACCATGTAGACCTCTGAAACTTTGTACTATTCTTTGGAATCGATTTGACATCGGGAATTGCTCCAATTTCTTGCATCTGTTTTATGTAACTGCTCCTTTTGATAAAACAATTCTGAATCACATTTTATTGTCCTAAATTTTCCATTAAAACATTGGATTTGTTTTTATAGCAATCGAGCTATTGAAGTATGGTTTGATCTACTTTTTTTTAACTTTTTATTGAACAGCAAAAAGTCAGTACAATATAAAATTGGCACATAGATTACAATGTACAAATCTTTTTAAAACACTTATTATAATAACAATTTGCAACCCAAGAAAATAACAGCTGTACTATTTTTTTCCAAGTATAATATGTAAGCAGTACAAATGAAAAGCAAAACCATCATCAAAAGATGGTAGATAGAATGAATGAAAAAAAAAGAAAAGAAAAATGTAAAAATATAACAAAGAAGAATCACCACATAATGGTCTACAATATTATCTGTCTTCCAAAAGAGCAGAAATGATCTACGTATAGTAGTTATATAAGAATCAAAATTTTTCCTATGAAATATTCCTGCAACACCCAGTTTTGGACATTAAAAGGTAGGAGGAGAGTCTAGATAATATAGGAACAGAGTCAGAAGGGGAGGCAATCAATTTCCTGGCTGTTAGGATCCCGATGGTCAGAATACCGGCTCACAGGGGCAATTCCCACTTGTGGGTGTCCACGACACCCATAGAGAGGGAATAGATCCTGTGATGAGCGTAGTAAGCCACCGTGCCCGCAGCGTAGAGAGCGTAGAGAGCGCAGCGAACCAGCAAGGGGCCTCATAGCGCTCGCCTCGCTGCCGGCATTCTGGTGGGTGGGATGCCACTGTCGGGATACTGACCGCTGGCATCCTGTCCGCCGCAAGTACATATGTATTCCGTCAGAAGTATTTCCTGAAATGTTCACAAAAATTACTTCATAGGTCTTTTAATATTGAAAGACAGCCAATCAGCAATTTGTCTTCTCAAAAAAATCATCTCTATGGTCAAATACCTTCCAGATATTACTCTGTAATAGTTCGGGCAAACGCTCCATATAAGCCCCCCATTTTTTATGGAAGGTCCCTTTCTCTATATTGTAAGTGGTGATGCATCGTTCATGGTACAAAACTTCCATCAAAGCGGATTTCCACTCAGATAGAGTGGGTGATGGCCTATAGATCCAATGTTTGAGAATCAATTGTTTAGCTACCGTTACCATAAACAATCAATATGGGTTTCCAGGAGTCCACAAATTGGATCATTTCCCAAAAAAGAAAAATCAGCAAACAGAAGGGCCATAACATTTTTAGATAACCGTAGTTGCAATACCAAATTTAAATAGTTTAAAATCTTATTCCAAAATCTACTTATATTTACACAAAACAGTAAGTTATGGGAAGGACAGGCATCTATGCAACCGCATTTAACGCAATCCCCAGTGTCAGAATCTATAAAGTGTTTCCTTTGAGCGGGAGATACATATGTATGATTCAAAATCCGAAGATGAATCTCTTGTAGACAAACAGATTTTAAACTGGGGAGCGTCTTATCTAAACCATCTACCGCTGATGTAAAATCAGACAGATCCGATAATTCTGATTGTTAAGCCTGGTCAGTCCTAGACCATGTGTATGGGAGCGCTTCAATTAAATAAGAATACAGGTACAGGTTGAATTCAGATGACCTACAATTAGGCAATACAGAAAGATCCGGAGGACACAATATTAGGGGAGCATCTAATGAACTAATATAATGACGCATCTGTAGAAACATAAAAAAATTGGGTACAAGGGAGATTATACTTTTAACATACTAATGTAGTAACATAGTAACATTGTGAATCAGGTTGAAAAAAGACAAAATGTCCATTGAGTTCAGCCTGTATTATAATTCTTACACTAATCTGTATGTAAGTATAGTTTAACTATAATGACCCAGATGAAGTTATGTTTTTAAGTCTAAATAACTATAATTCATGCTTTTTCTAAAATTCTCTTCCTTGAAATGCTACAGTATGTCCTTGGATATTTCTTTTACTGCCTTTACTGTGAGAAACAGTTTCCTTCGTTGGGTATGGCATTTTCTGTCCTCTATACTCAGAGGGTGTCCACGTGTCCTGTGTAGAGATTTTTCTATAAACAAATCGCTTGATAGATCCTTGTACTGTCTCTTTATACATTTGTAAATATTAATAATGTCCCCTTCTCAGCCGCCTATTTTCGAGCATAAACATATCAAACCTAGTAAGTCTTTCCTCATAATCCAGTGCCTCTAACCCCTTGACCAGTGTGGCGGCTCGCCTCTGAACCCTTTCAAGTTCCAAGATTTTCTTGTAGTTCAGAAAAAGAGAAAAAGTGATGGCCACCTGGGTCAAATATATCTATTATAGCCACAATACCATTTTGCCTCCAGTTCCTAAAATTGGAATTTAAAAGAGAAGGAGTAAACAATGGATTACCCCATCGTGGGATATACAGGGATGAAAAGGTTTTTTTTATTTACATTTTTATTAATGCTAAGCCATGCCCTATAAGTGTCCCAGAAGATTATGTTTGACCTAAACCTCTGAGGAATTAAGGGTTTCAGAGTATGAATTAGGGCAGCCCTTGCATATGGAAGGAACAGGGCTTCTTCTAGGACAGAATTAGTGTAATGTTCCGTTCCTACCAGCCAGTCAGCTTCATACCTAAACACAGCAGCTTTAGCAAACTCATTTATATTAGGAACACTAAACCCTCCCTTAGTTTTTGTCAAATAAGTACGAGCCCAACACATCGTAGGTTTATGGTCTTGCCAAATTAATTTGGAGAAAGCTTTCAGGCAGAGCAATATATCCGTTTTCTTGATTGTGATAGGCAACGATTGTAACAGGCTGTTAGGGTCTCCTGCCCTGTGCTGCCACGTCGTCATGGCAACCGGGAGACAAGTGCTAGTGGAGTAACCTGAGCGCAGCTGATACTCCGGTTCGGGTCTTTTGCTGTGCAGTGGTTATAGGCTCTGTGCACGGCAGGGGATCCGGTGCTGGTTTTTGTGCTCACAGTCTGTGAGGTCTGAGTGGGGCGTGGACAGCACCTGCTTTATAAGGCCTCTTTTCAGGGTAAGCAGATGCTGCTGAATCTTTGTTGGTTAGTCAGTTCATGAAAGTTAGCCAGTACTGTGTAGCTTTGTATTTGTTTGTTGCTTACTGCAAATAGGCCTGGGGATTTGGTATTACACTCTGCCAATCCAGACCTAGCAGTAAGACTGGAGTCAGTCGTTTAGCTTGCTGGGGTTCTGTTACTACTCTGTGAACTTAGCAAGTTTGCGGCTGTATTCTAAGACTTGCCTGTCTAATCCTGTCTCACTGTGCTAGGTGTCAGGGGTCAGTTTAGTGGCAGTAAGCTAAAACCTGTGCACTGCAAGTGAGAATCAGGATTGTGGAGTCTCTCCTTGTGTCTATCATTCCATCTCTGACCAAGGAGTTTACTGCCACACCCGTTGGTAACCCTTTAGGGTTTTGCTGTTGCCCTTAGCAACAGCATTTCGGGTTCTCTACGTATTAAAACACAACATCTTGCTATTTCCATCTGAGCAGTTCTAATACAAGGGAGATACCCAGTTCCTTAGCCTCTGGGCTTCTCTGTTCACTTTGTGTGTATTTTGTTACCCTATCACCTTCTGTGTACGTTATGTCATATTCCCCAGTTTGTCTGTGAGTCCATTTGTTTTGCATAACAGTTCAAACACCAGTACATTCCTGCAGACACTGGAGTGCATAACAGTTCTGACACCAGTACTTTCCTGCAGGCACTGGTGTGCATAACATATTCAGCAGCCTAATACTCCTGTTGAAATTTTGTGGGAATATGGAGCATACCCCTCAAAATACGTTGCAACAGGTGGTCGATCAGGTGCAGGTCCTGACTCGACAATTTAATGATTTGTCCATTAAAATGCACACCTCCCAGGCTGCTGGCGGAGCTCCCGCAGCAGCAGCACCTGCAGGGGTTAAGGAGCCGAAAGTAAATCTCCCGGATCGTTTTTCTGGAGATCGCTCGCAGTTCTTTTGTTTCAAGGAGAGCTGCAAGCTATACTTCCGGCTTAGGCCTCAGTCTTCTGGGTCGGAGATTCAGCGGGTGGGCATAGTGATTTCCTTGCTACAAGGAGACCCACAGGTCTGGGCATATGGGTTGCAGCCTGACTGTCCGTCGCTTAAAAGTGTTGATGCTTTTTTTACGGCACTGGGCATGTTGTATGATGACCCTGACAAGACGGCCTCAGCCGAGGCTCAGATTTCGATCCTTAAGCAAGGGCGAAGGCCAGTTGAGGTTTACTGTACGGAGTTTCGGAGGTTGGCCCATGATACCCAGTGGAATGACCCAGCCCTGAGACACCAGTACCGAAGAGGTCTTTCTAACCAGATAAAGGACCAACTGGTACAATATCCCTTGCCTGATAGCTTGGATCAGCTCATGCAGTTATCCATCCGGGTGGATAGACGGCTGAGAGAGCGTAGGCTTGAAAGGGAGACTGAGATTTCCTTCCTTCCCAAGGGAACCTCAGACTCTGAGGAATTTTCTGAGGAGCCTATGCAGATTGGGGCTACCCGCCTCTCCTCGCGTGAGAAGACGCGGAGGAGACAGCAGGGCTTGTGTTTGTACTGTGGGAATAAAGGTCATGTGGTAGTATCATGCCCAGAAAAGCCGGAAAACTTCAGGGCCTGAGGGTGATGGGAAATATCCTGTCCGGCCAGAAGTCAGAATTTCCCAAGAAGACTTTTATCATTCCGGTGACCTTGAAGATCCTCGGTCAAACTGTCAAGACTGAGGCCTTTGTGGACAGTGGGGCCGACGGGGTTTTTATGGACCGCCAATTCGCCCTGAAACACTCTGTTCCCTTAGTACCCTTGGCATCGGAAATTGAGATTTGTGGGTTAAACGGGGAACCATTATCCCAAGGTAAAATTACCTCTTGCACTAGCCAGATTTCTTTGTTTATTGGAGCCACACACTCTGAAAAATTGTCCTTTTATGTGACTGTCTGTACTTTTGCCCCATTGGTGTTGGGGTTACCCTGGTTAAGGGCCCACAATCCTCAATTTGACTGGGTCTCTGGGGAGATTCTTAGTTGGGGTACTGATTGTTTCAGGAGTTGCTTGAGCCTTCCAGTCAGGCTCTCGCAGCTAAGTTTGCCAGGATTGCCAGGGTGTTATGCAGATTTTGCGGACGTGTTCTCCAAAAAAGTTGCAGAGGTACTACCTCCCCATCGCCCCTATGACTGTGCCATTGATTTGTTGCCAAATGCTAAGCTTCCCAAGAGCAGGTTGTACTCCCTGTCACGTCCTGAGACTCAGGATATGGCAGAGTACATTCAGGAGAACTTGGCTAAGGGATTTATCAGACCTTCACAGTCTCCAGTTGGGTCGGGGTTCTTCTTCGTGGGTAAAAAGGACGGTTCGTTGCGACCCTGCATCGACTTCAGGGAATTGAACCGTATCACGATTAAAAACTCATACCCACTGCCTCTCATTTCGGTCTTGTTTGACCAGCTTCGTACTGCCACCATTTTTTCTAAGATTGACCTACGCGGTGCGTACAATCTAATCCGAATAAGAGAGGGGGATGAATGGAAGACTGCCTTTAATACCCACTCAGGGCATTATGAATATTTGGTGATGCCTTTTGGGCTCTGTAATGCCCCGGCAGTCTTCCAGGATTTCATGAATGATGTGCTCAGGGAATATTTGGATAGATTCTTAGTTGTATACTTAGATGACATCCTAATCTTCTCCCATTCCCTGGAGGAACATCGGAAGCATGTACGCTTAGTCCTCCAGAAACTCAGAGACCACCGGCTTGGGGCGAAGCTGGAGAAGTGCGAATTTGAAGTTCAGCAAATCGCATTTCTAGGATATATTATCTCCCCAGAAGGTTTCCAAATGGAGGGTTCCAAGGTACAGGCAGTCCTGGATTGGGTGCAGCCCACTAGTTTGAAGGCGCTTCAGCGTTTCCTGGGCTTTGCGAATTTTTATAGACGATTTATCGCTGGATTTTCGTCTATAGTGGCGCCCTTGGTGGCACTCACTAAGAAAGGGGCGGATGTTGCTCACTGGTCTTGTGAGGCTAAAGCGGCTTTTGCCCGTCTCAAAAGGGCATTTGTTTCGGCCAAGGTGCTGCGACACCCAGATCCAGAGCGTCCTTTTGTGGTGGAGGTGGATGCCTCTGAGATGGGTATTGGGGCAGTGCTTTCTCAGATGGGAGTGTCTGATAATCGCCTTCATCCCTGTGCTTACTTTTCCCGTAAATTTTCGCCTGCCGAGATGAATTATGACGTGGGTAACCGGGAATTGTTGGCTATTAAGGATGCACTCGAGGAGTGGAGACACTGGCTTGAGGGGGCTAAGTTTGTGGTCTCAATTCTCACTGACCATAAGAATCTGGCATATTTAGAGTCAGCGAAGCGTCTCAATGCCAGGCAGGCACGATGGGCTTTGTTTTTTGCTCGCTTTAATTTTTTGATAACATATCGCCCTGGGTCAAAAAACATCAAGGCTGATGCGCTCTCGCGGAGTTTTGCTCCAATCCAGGAGACCACCGAGGAGCCGTTGCCCATTGTTTCCCCATCATGTATTACAGTGGGCATTACCCAGGACCTCTTATCATTAGTCCTTAGAGCACAGGAGCAGGCTCCTCCAGACCTTCCGGTAGGTCTTTTGTTTGTGCCTCCTAGGTTAAGACAGCGAGTGTTCCTGGAATTCCATGCCAAGAAGTCGGCAGGTCACCCGGGTATTGCCAGAACTCGGGAGTTGCTATCTAGGGCGGTGTGGTGGCCCTCGGTGGCTAAGGATGTGGATCAGTGGGTTCGGGCATGTGACATCTGTGCCCGAAATAAGACTCCTAGAGGGGTTCCTGTTGGCCCATTACATCCACTCTCTATCCCATCTAAGCCATGGACCCACATTTCAATGGATTTTGTGGTGGACTTGCCCAAATCCTCGGGGATGACAGCCATCTGGGTTGTCGTTGACAGGTTTTCGAAGATGGCGCACTTCGTTCCACTGGTTGGGCTGCCATCAGCCAGACGCCTGTCTGAATTATTTATGCTGCATGTTGTGCGTCTCCACGGGTTGCCACTTGATGTGGTCTCTGACCGCGGATCCCAGTTTGTGGCCAAATTCTGGAGGGCATTTTGTTCCGATCTCCAGATTTCTGTCAGCTTGTCGTCAGGCTACCATCCGCAGTCTAATGGGCAGACTGAAAGGGTGAACCAGTCCTTGGAGCAGTTCCTCAGGTGTTATGTCTCCAAGTGTCAGACTGACTGGGTTGCTCATCTGTCCATGGCGGAGTTTGCCTATAACAACGCGGCTCACTCTGCTACAGGGATCTCTCCCTTCCTTTGTGTGTATGGGCATCATCCTAAGGCCAATTCTTTTGACCCCCTGGACTCCACGCCTGGTGGTTCCTCTGTGGTTTCGGTCCTTAGAGGTATTTGGCGGAAAGTGAAGAAAGCCCTTGTGTCTGTGTCATTAGTGACCAAAAGGGTTTTTGATAAGCGGAAAAGACCCTGCAGCTTCAAATTAGGAGACTTCGTCTGGTTGTCAACCAAGAATTTGAAGTTGAGACAGCCATCTCATAAGTTAGGCCCCCGGTTCATCGGCCCTTATAAGATCACCAGGGTTATCAATCCGGTGGCATTTCAGTTAGATCTGCCCCGTTCTTTGGGTATCAATAAAACATTTCATTGTTCCCTTTTAAAACGGGCGATTAGTAATCCTTCTTCCAGTGGAAGACCTTCCCCTCTTCTGATACGTGGCCAGAGGGAGTTTGTTGTTGAAAGGATTCTTGACTCCAAGGTGGTTCGGGGTCGGCTGTCATTTTTGGTGCACTGGAAGGGGTATGGCCCGGAGGAGCGGTCGTGGGTGCGCAGTTGTGATCTTCATGCCCCCAGACTGATACGCTCTTTCTTCTCGCAGTTCCCCGATAAACCCGGTGGTAGGGGTTCTTTGACCCCTCGTTAGAGGGGGGGTACTGTTAGGGTCTCCTGCCCTGTGCTGCCACGTCGTCATGGCAACCGGGAGACAAGTGCTAGTGGAGTAACCTGAGCGCAGCTGATACTCCGGTTCGGGTCTTTTGCTGTGCAGTGGTTATAGGCTCTGTGCACGGCAGGGGATCCGGTGCTGGTTTTTGTGCTCACAGTCTGTGAGGTCTGAGTGGGGCGTGGACAGCACCTGCTTTATAAGGCCTCTTTTCAGGGTAAGCAGATGCTGCTGAATCTTTGTTGGTTAGTCAGTTCATGAAAGTTAGCCAGTACTGTGTAGCTTTGTATTTGTTTGTTGCTTACTGCAAATAGGCCTGGGGATTTGGTATTACACTCTGCCAATCCAGACCTAGCAGTAAGACTGGAGTCAGTCGTTTAGCTTGCTGGGGTTCTGTTACTACTCTGTGAACTTAGCAAGTTTGCGGCTGTATTCTAAGACTTGCCTGTCTAATCCTGTCTCACTGTGCTAGGTGTCAGGGGTCAGTTTAGTGGCAGTAAGCTAAAACCTGTGCACTGCAAGTGAGAATCAGGGTTGTGGAGTCTCTCCTTGTGTCTATCATTCCATCTCTGACCAAGGAGTTTACTGCCACACCCGTTGGTAACCCTTTAGGGTTTTGCTGTTGCCCTTAGCAACAGCATTTCGGGTTCTCTACGTATTAAAACACAACATCTTGCTATTTCCATCTGAGCAGTTCTAATACAAGGGAGATACCCAGTTCCTTAGCCTCTGGGCTTCTCTGTTCACTTTGTGTGTATTTTGTTACCCTATCACCTTCTGTGTACGTTATGTCATATTCCCCAGTTTGTCTGTGAGTCCATTTGTTTTGCATAACAGTTCAAACACCAGTACATTCCTGCAGACACTGGAGTGCATAACAGTTCTGACACCAGTACTTTCCTGCAGGCACTGGTGTGCATAACACAGGCACGCTAATTTAAGGAATATTGGCCCTCATTCCGAGTTGATCGGTCGCAAGGCGAATTTAGCAGAGTTACACACGCTAAGCCGCCGCCTACTGGGAGTGAATCTTAGCTTCTTAAAATTGCGACCGATGTATTCGCAATATTGCGATTACTAACTACTTAGCAGTTTCAGAGTAGCTCCAGACTTACTCTGCCTGTGCGATCATTTCAGTGCTTGTCGTTCCTGGTTGACGTCACAAACACACCCAGCGTTCGCCCAGGCACTCCCACCGTTTCCCCGGCCACTCCTGCGTTTTTTCCGGAAACGGTAGCGTTTTCAGCCACACGCCCCTGAAACGCCGTGTTTCCGCCCAGTAACACCCATTTCCTGTCAATCACATTACGATCGCCGGAGCGAGGAAAAAGCCGTGAGTAAAAATACTTTCTTCATAGTAAAGTTACTTGGCGCAGTCGCAGTGCGAACATTGCGCATGCGTACTAAGCGGATTTTCACTGCGATGCGATGAAAAATACCGAGCGAACAACTCGGAATGAGGGCCATTATACTTTTAATGACCACTACCCGACCCAACAATGAAAGTCAAAGGTCTTTTGAACAAGTCATTTGAGCTTGTATTTTATTAATAATTGGAGAAAAGTTATTACTGTATAGAGTAGAAAGGTCCACTGGAATATTAATACCTAGATATTTAATTTTATGGAAAGCAACCGCAAACAAGGAGGCTAGTTGAGGATGTCAGGAGAGAAAAGAGGGCGCGTTAATTGGGAGTAGCTCCGATTTATCAATATTAATGCGATAACCCGCAAAAGAACTATATGTTTGTATAATTTTTAAGATTGCTGGGATAGTTTGCAGTGGTTTCGAAATGAAGAGCAGCATATTATCTGCAAATAAAGATAATTTACAGTCCTGATCCCCAATTTGATATCTTCAAAATCACAGCCCTGGCGTAAAGCTATCGCCAACGGTTCAAGAGCAGCTGCAAATAGAAGTGGAGACAGTGCCTGTTTGAGTGAACATGGCATTGAGAGATTTTAGTTAGGATTTTGGAATCGGTATGAAATCCCGTCGGCCGGGATGCTGAATGTCAGGATCCCAAAATCAGCATCCCGAAGGGAGAAATGCCGGCAGGGGGGGGGGGGGGGGCAAATACAACAAAGTCCCTTGCAGGCTTGCTTTGCTCACCAAGCTGCGAGTTCCGTGGAGAGCTATGCTCACCATAGGTTCGATTCTCCCTCTATGGGTGTCATGGACACCCATAGAGAGGGAATCACCTACCTCACGGGCATACTGACGGCAGGATGGTGGTCCTGTCGGGATCCTGGCGCCGGTATTGTGACAGCTGGGATCCCGACTATCAGTATGCTGACCGCATACCAAGATTTGGGTAGAAGGAGTAGTTTATAAGGAAGAGAGTACATCAATAAAGGGAGGAGTAATACCAAATCTCCAAAGAGAGTCTCAAACAGATGATCCCAGGTGACTATAACAAAAGCCTTCTCGGCATCAAGAGACAAAAAAAAACCTGGAGTCATCTGCCGGAGAGTCCTTCAAAGACTGTAAAACCGTAAATAGCGTTCTAGTATTAGTAACTGATAAGCGGTCCCATATAAACCTGTTTGGTCTGGATGAATGAGCGTCGGTAAAATTAGTTTGAGACAATCTTATAACAATTTGGTGAAAATTTTGTAGTCTACATTCAGTAGAGATATTGGTCTATATGAGGATGGTAAGTGAAATTCCCTATTTGATTTTGGCAAAACTTTTAAAATTGCAGAATTGAAGTGTGGAAGAACGGGGTTTTCCTTCCAATATGGCGTTCAAGAAATTACGCAGTGGTGTTACCAAATGGGGTCTAAGAAGTTTACAAAATGACTGGCTAAAACCCTCCGGTCCCAGGGCTTCCATGAGTTTAAACTGTTTTATGACAGGATCTATTTCTCCAGTAGTGAATTTCTGTGTTAAGCCTTGCATCTGCGTTTGCAACATCTGTGGTAAGGATATTTCTTTCCAGAAAGATTGTTTTTGAGTCTCTGATATGGGGTCTTGTGTGTACAAACTCTGGTAATAATGATAAAATATATCCGCTAAATTATCTCCTTTGAAGTGTGTGGTGAGATGTTTGTCCTTAAGTGCTGCTATGTTAGTATGATGTCTATCTTCTTTTAGTAGGTTAGAAAGCCATCGACTAGGCTTGTCACCATAACGGAAAAAGAGGAATCTATCTGATTGGTGGTAGTGATCGTCTAACTGGGTAAGGACTTGGTCGAAATATTGTTTGCAAGCATGATAAGTGTTTTTGTTAGCCGGTGAGGGCAACGTTTTTAATGCCTGAAAGACAGAAACCATAACCAGAGTTTCACTTATGAACTTTGTTACTCAAAAATAGCAAACATCTGACTAAAGCAAAAACCCAAAACCTGATTGAGAATCCAGAACGGTCATATAGGTAGTAGATCCAAATCAATAATTTTGATCCATTTCCGGAGAAGCCTCCCTTTTTTCTAATTCAATGAGATAGGCTTGTGTTAACTCGACTTCTGTAAAGTCCTTAGCCCCTTGTGGAGTAAAAACCTAGAGTCTGACTGGGTATATCAGGGTGAATTTGATTACAGCCTTGACCAGTTGTGAGCAAACAGGAGACATGTTCCTGCAAGCCCTGGAAACATTAGCTGAGTAATCCTGAAAAAGAAGAAGGCACCTCCCATCATACTGTAACAGGCCTTTTTGTTTCACGGTAGACCAGATAGATTCTTTGTGTCTAAAGTCCAGACTCTTAAAAAGAGTTGATGGATTCTCTTGTGGGACCCAGACGATGAGCTTGTTTAATTTCCAGTGATGTAAATTCAGAAAATAGACCTAGTAATTCCAGAAGATCCTCTAGAAGAAATTGATCTAGTTCTTCAAAGAATAATTAAAACCAGTTTCTCTTTTACAGCATTACATTTCACATATACTTTTTCATTATTTGCAAAACATAATATGTATAACTATTTAATGTTTATGCAAATACAGGTACAGCTGGCATAATAAGATTTTTTAAACAGATGGTGTTTGCACACGGCATAATAAAGTTCTGTGTGACTATTGTTTAATCTAATCCCTGGGTCAGGATACCAAGTGGTATCCTAGACTCTGGTTACGGGGTTCCACAATTTTTAGATATGCAAACTATACTATTGCAGATAACCTGTTTTGCCAGCAAACTAACACTTGTGATATATTATTTAGTTCCCATATGAGGTGTGGCCTGCCCCTACAGAGGCTTAGCCCATGTAACTGACCTGCTATTAGAGCAACAATGTATACTTTCAGTGCATCGTCTTGGTCATGACAATAGAAGAAGGGGTGAGGCCCACCAGGGATTTCCACTGTACCCCAGTAGGTCAGTTTGACTCTAATTATACACTGCTACTAAATGTCTGTCTTATACAAGTGCAGTGAGAGGTGGAGGGAGCCCATTTCCCTCCTATTCTTGGGAGTCTATGTACTAAGTCTCGGAGAGATAAAGCGGATGCAGATAAAGTACCAGCCAATCAGCTCCTAACTGCCATATTACATGCTGTGTTTCAGAAATGACCGTTAGGAGCTGGTTGGTTGGTACTTTATCTCTGTCCACTCTCGATCCAAGTCTTAGTACATAGACCCCTATATTTCTAATAAAAGATGACAGAAAGAGAGACAGAGGGAGTGCAGAGATGACAAGGGGAGATAGACTGGTAAGGGAAAATAGATGTGTGTGAGAGAGAGAGAAATAGAGGAGGAAAAGAGGTGGGAAGGTATGGATGGAGGAGGCAGAAAAAACAACAACCTGCTACTGTGATGTGCATAGGTGGAACTGCCCTGTTGACATACATGTGGTGAGCAGCCCCTTGAGCAGTATACACTTCCCTGAATGAGCCGTATACAGAGAGGAGTATAGGAGTATCCCTTATAGTAATTAACCAGGACACAGCAGCCCTCCAAGGAGAGGAGGTGTTAGGAATAAAATGATCTCAGGGGCAGCCATTACAGCAGAGAAGCGGAATAAAACCATCCTGAGAAGTTGGTGATAAATAGTACTGCCTGTATTATAGATAAACATTGCGTCTGCAGCCCATTCCAACCCCTTATAGATGGGGCATTGTAGACAGAAACAGCTTGGACGTTTTGAGCTGATTGAATATTTAATAAGCAAAATTTTTGACAGCCTGTTTCCTCGAAATAGACAGCACACAGCTGCGAAGAGGTAGGTTAGGAAGATATCTTGAGATGAGTGAAGAGATGTATGTTGGTGCAGTTTGGTTAATAGCCTTGTATGTAAGTAAAAGTATTTTATATTTAATACGGTAGAATACCGGTAACCAATGGAGGGACTGACAGAGCGGATCTGCAGACGATGAACGTCTAGCGAGGAAGATTAGCCTCGCAGCTGCATTAAAAATGGATTGTAGTGGTGAGAGCCTATGTTTGGGAAGACCAGTCAGGAGACTATTACAACGATCAATGTGGGAGATAATGAGAGCATGGATCAGAGATTTTGCTGTGTCTTGTGTAAGATATGGTCGTATTTTGGATATGTTTCTTAGATGTACTGTATGTAACATGATTTTGAGACAGAATGAATGTGGGGAACAGTTCACAGTCAATGACACCATAGCAGAGAGCTTGTGGGGTAGGGATGATTGCAGAGTTATCAACAGTGATAGAGATATCAGGTTGGCAACTACTACTGGCTGGTGGAAATAATAAGAATTTACTTACCGATAATTCTATTTCTCGTAGTCCGTAGTGGATGCTGGGAACTCCGTAAGGACCATGGGGGATAGCGGCTCCGCAGGAGTCTGGGCACATCTAAAGAAAGCTTTAGGATCACCTGGTGTGCACTGGCTCCTCCCCCTATGACCCTCCTCCAAGCCTCAGTTAGGATACTGTGCCCGGACGAGCGTACACAATAAGGAAGGATTTTGAATCCCGGGTAAGACTCATACCAGCCACACCAATCACACTGTACAACTTGTGATCTGAACCCAGTTAACAGCATGATAATAGAGGAGCCTCTAGAAAAGATGGCTCACTACAGCAATAACCCGAATTTTTTGGTAACAATAATTATGTACCAGTATTGCAGACAATCCGCACTTGGGATGGGCGCCCAGCATCCACTACGGACTACGAGAAATAGAATTATCGGTAAGTAAATTCTTATTTTCTCTGACGTCCTAGTGGATGCTGGGAACTCCGTAAGGACCATGGGGATTATACCAAAGCTCCCAAAACGGGCGGGAGAGTGCGGATGACTCTGCAGCACCCAATGAGAGAACTCCCGGTCCTCCTCAGCCAGGGTATCAAATTTGTAGAATTTTACAAACGTATTTGCTCCTGACCAAGTAACTGCTCGGCAAAGTTGTAAAGCCGAGACCCCTTGGCAGCTGCCCAAGATGAGCCCACCTTCCTTGTGGAGTGGGCATTTACAGATTTTTTTTTTTTTTTTTGGCTGTGGCAGGCCTGCCACAGAATGTGCAAGCTGAATTGTACTACAAATCCAACGAGCAATAGTCTGCTTAGAAGCAGGAGCACCCAGCTAGTTGGGTGCATACAGGATAAACAGCGAGTCAGATTTCCTGACTCCAGCCGTCCTGGAAACATATATTTTCCGGGTCCTGACAACGTCTAGCAACTTGGAGTCCCCCAAGTCCCTAGTAGCCGCAGGCACCACAATAGGTTTGGTTCAGGTGAACGCTGAAACCACCTTAGGGAGAAACTGAGGACGAGTCCTCAATTCCGCCCTGTCCGAATGGAAACTCAGATAAGGGCTTTTACAGGATAAAGCCACCAATTTTGACACGCGCCTGGCCCAGGCCATAGCCAACAGCATGACCACTTTTTCTGTGAGATATTTTAACTCCACAGATTTAAGTGGGTCAAACCAATGTGACTTTTGGAACCCAAAAACCACCTTGAGATCCCAAAGTGCCACTGAAGGCACAAAAGGAGTCTGTATATGCAGTACCCCTTTAACAAACGTCTGAACTTCAGGGACTGAAGCTAGTTCTTTTTTTTTTTTTTTTTGGAAGAAAATCGACAGGGCCGAAATTTGAACCTTAATGGACCCCAATTTTAGGCCCATAGATACTCCTGTTTGCAGGAAATGTAGGAATCGACCCAGTTGAATTTCCTCCGTCGAGCCTTACTGGCCTCGCACCACGCAACATATTTTCGCCAAATGCGGTGATAATGTTTTGCGGTTACATCCTTCCCGGCCTTGATCAGGATAGGGATGACTTCATCCGGAATGCCTTTTTTCTTCAGGATCCGGCGTTCAACCGCCATGCCGTCAACGAAGCCGCGGCAAGTCTTGGAACAGACAAGGTCCCCGCTGAAGCAGGTCCCTTCTTAGAGGTAGAGGCCACGGATCCTCCGTGAGCATCTCTTGAAGTTCCGGTTACCAAGTCCTTCTTGGCCAATCCGGAGCCACGAATATAGTGCTTACTCCTCTCCATCTTATCAATCTCAGTACCTTGGGTATGAGAGGCAGAGGAGGGAACCCATACACTGATTGGTACACCCACGGTGTTACCAGAGCATCTACAGCTATTGCCTGAGGGTCCCTTGACCTGGCGCAATACCTGTCGAGTTTTTCCCAACGGTTTATAATCATGTGGAAGACTTCTGGGTGAAGTCCCTACTCTCCCGGGTGGAGGTCGTGCTGAGGAAATCTGCTTCCCAGTTGTCCACTCCCGGAATGAAAACTGCTGACAGTGCTATCACATGGTTTTTCGCCCAGCGAAGAATCCTTGCAGCTTCTGCCATTGCCCTCCTGCTTCTTGTGGCACCCTGTCTGTTTACGTGGGTGACTGCCGTAATGTTGTCCGACTGGATCAACACCGGCTGACCTTGAAGCAGAGGTCTTGCTAAGCTTAGAGCATTGTAAATGGCCCTTAGCTTCAGGATATTTATGTGAAGTGATGTCTCCAGGCTTGACCATAAGCCCTGGATATTCCTTCCCTGTGTGACTGCTCCCCAGCCTCGCAGGCTGGCATCCGTGGTCACCAGGACCCAGTCCTGAATGCCGAATCTGCGGTCCTCTAGAAGATGAGCACTCTGCAACCACCACAGGAGGGATACCCTTGTCCCTGGTGACAGGGTTATCCGCTGATGCATCTGAAGATGCGACCCGGACCATTTGTCCAGTAGGTTCCACTGGAAAGTCTTGCGTGGAATCTGCCGAATGGGATTGCTTCGTAGGAAGCCACCATTTTTACCCAGAACCCTTGTGCATTGATGCACTGAGACTTGGTTTGGTTTTAGGAGGTTCCTGACTAGCTCGGATAACTCCCTGGCTTTTTCCTCCGGGAGAAACACCTTCTTTCTGGACTGTGTCCAGGATCATCCCTAGGAACAGAAGACAAGTCGTCGGAACCAGCTGCGAATCTGGAATATTGAGAATCCAATCGTGCTGCCGCAACACTACCTGAGATAGTGCTACACCGATCTCCAACTGTTCCCTGGATCTTACCCTTATCAGGGAATCGTCCAAGTAAAGGATAACTAAAATTCCCTTCCTTTGAAGGAATATCATCATTTCGGTCATTACTTCAGTAAAGACCCGGGGTGCCGTGGACCCTCCCTACGGCAGCGTCTGAACTGATAGTGACAGTTCTGTACCATAACCTGAGATACCCTTGGTGAGAAGGGTAAATTTTGACATGAAGGTAAGCATCCTTGATGTCCCGAGACATCATGTAGTCCCCTTCTTCCAGGTTTGCAATCACTGCTCTGAGTGACTCAATTTTGAATTTGAACCTCTGTATGTAAGTGTTCAAAGATTTTAGATTTTAAAATCGGTCTCACCGAAGCCGTCTGGCTTCGGTACCACAATAGTGTGGAATAATACCCCGTTCCCTGTTGCAGGAGGGGTACCTTAATTATCACCTGCTGGGAATACAGCTTGTGAATGGCTTCCAAAACTGCCTCCCTGTCAGCGGGAGACGTCGGTAAAACAGACTTTTTGGAAACGGCGAGGGGAATACGTCTCGAATTCCAATTTGTACCCCTGAAATATTACCTAAAGGATCCAGGGGTCTACTTGCGAGTGAGCCCACTGCGCACTGAAATTCACTGAGAACGGGCCCCCACCGTGCCTGAACTTGTAAAGCCCTAGCGTCATACTGAGGGCTTGGCAGAGGCGGAAAAGGGTTTCTGTTCCTGGAAACTGGCTGATCTCTGCAGCCATTTTCCTCTCCCTCTGTCACGAGCAGAAAAGAGGAACCCTTTTGTCCGCTTGCCAACCAGGACTGCGCCTGATAATACGGCGTCTTATTTTGAGAGGCGACCTAGGGTACATCCCCTTTTTTAAGGCAATACTTCCAAATGCCGTTTGGAATCCCTGACCACTTTACTGGTAGAATACAACGCACTTATACTTGATGCCAGTCGGCAAATATTCCGCTGTGCATCATGCATATATAGAAATGCATCTTTTAATTGCTCTATAGGCAATAATATACTGTCCTTATCTAGGATATCAATATTTCCAGTCAGGGAATCCGACCACGCCAACCCAGCACTGCACATCCAGGCTGAGGCGATTGCTGGTCGCAGTATAACACTAGTATGTGTGTAAATACATTTTAGGATACCCTCCTGCTTTTTATCAGTAGGATCCTTAAGGGCGGCCATCTCAAGAGAGGGTAGAGCCCTTGTTCTTACAAGCGTGTGAGCGCCTTATCCCCTGTAGGGGGTGTTTCCCAACGCACCCTAACCTCTGGCGGGAAAAGGTATACTGCCAATAACGTTTTAGAATTATCAATTGTTATCGTGGGGAAACCCACGCATCATCACACACCTCATTTTATTTTTCAGATTCAGGAAAACTACAGGAAGTTTTTCCTCACCAAACATAATACCCCTTTTTTTTTGTGGTATTCATATTATCAGAAAAGTGTAAACATTTTCCATTGCATCAATCATGCAATGAGTGGCCCTATTGGAAATCACGGTTGTCTCTTCACCGTCGACACAGGAGTCAGTATTCGTGTCGGCGTCTGTATCTGAGGTAACAGGCGCTTAAGAGCCCCTGTATGAGACGTCTGGACATGCACAAGCTGAGTAGCCGGCTGTCTCATGTCAACCACTGTCTTTTATACAAAGCTGACACTGTCACGCAATTTCAACAGTACATCCACTCAGGTGTCGACCCCCTAGGGGGTGACAACACTATTACAGACACTCTACTCCGTCTCCACATCATTTTTCTCCTCATACATGTCGACACAAACGTACCGACACACAGCACACACACAGGGAATGCTCTGATAGAGGACAGGACCCACTAGCCCTTTGGGGAGACAGAGGGAGAGTTTGCCAGCACACACCAGAGCGCTATATATATACAGGGATAACCTTATATAAGTGTTTTTCCCTTTATAGCTGCTGTATTGTTTATACTGCGCCTAATTTGTGCCCCCCTCTCTTTTTTAACCCCTTTCTGTAGTGTAGTGACTGCAGGGGAGAGCCAGGGAGCTTCCCTCCAACTGAGCTGTGAGGGAAAATGGCGCCAGTGTGCTGAAGAGATAGGCCCCTTTCTCGGCGTCCTTATCATCCGTTTTTCTGTATGTTTTGGCAGGGGTTAAATGCATCCATATAGCCCAGGAGTTATATGTGATGCATTTATTTTAGCCATATAAGGTTTTTATCGATTTATTGCGTCTCAGGGCGCTGCCCCCCCAGCGCCCTGCACCCTCAGTGACCGGAGTGTGAAGTGTGCTGAGAGCAATGGCGCACAGCTGCGGTGCTGTGCGCTACCTTATCTGAAGACAGGATCGTCTTCTGCCGCCGATTTCACCGGACCTCTTCGCTCTTCTGGCTCTGTAAGGGGGCCGGCGGCGCGGCTCCGGGACCCATCCAGGCTGAACCTGTGATCGTCCCTCTGGAGCTAATGTCCAGTAGCCTAAGAAACCCGATCCACTCTGCACGCAGGTGAGTCCGTTTCTTCTCCCCTTAGTCCCACGATGCAGTGAGCCTGTTGCCAGCAGGTCTCACTGAAAATAATAAACCTAAACTAAAACTTTCACAAAGAGCTCAGGAGAGCCCCTAGTGTGCACCCTTCTCGTCGGGCACAGAAATCTAACTGAGGCTTGGAGGAGGGTCATAGGGGGAGGAGCCAGTGCACACCAGGTGATCCTAAAGCTTTCTTTAGATGTGCCCAGACTCCTGCGGAGCCGCTATCCCCCATGGTCCTTACGGAGTTCCCAGCATCCACTAGGACGTCAGAGAAATAATCAATTCTGTTTTGGAAATATTAAGTTTGTGGTGGCGAGATGTCATCCAAGATGAAATGGCAGAAAGGCATTCAGTGACACGACACAATACAGATGATGACAAATCCGGGGAGGATAGGTAGATTTTAGAATCTTCAACAAGTCGCTTGGTACTGGAGTGGTGCCAGCCTGCTTCAAGCGCTCAACCATTATCCCAGTGCCAAAGAAACCTGCTACTCCTGTGGACCTGAACAACTACAGGCTGGTAGCACTAACATCGGTGGTGATGAAGACGTTGGAACGACTGGTACTGACCCATCTAAAGTCCACAGTATGTCCCCTCCATGACCCTCTACGGTTTGCCTACAGGGCTAATAGATCAGCAGAGGACGCTGTGAATGTGGGTCTGCATCACATCTTGCAGCACGTGGATTGGCAGGGGGGTACGCAAAGGTACTGTTCGTGGACTTCAGCTCTGCATTCAACACTATCATTCCTGGTCTGCTGCAATCGAAAACGCACAGACTAGGTGTCTCAGATAGGCTATGCTCCTGGGTGTTGAACTTCCTAACGGAGCGGGAGCAGAGTGTCAGGATGGGGAATTCTCCTCAGGAGTAAGGTCAACCAGCATGGGCGCCCCCAAGGGGTGTGTTCTTTCCCCCTTCTTCTCTTTATACCAATGATTGCATCTCCAGGGATGTGTCGGTGAAACTCCTAAAATTTGCGGACGACACCATGCTAATTGGCCTGATAACGGAAGGAGAGGAGACTGCTTACAGCAATGAGGTACATCGGCTGGTCACCTGGTGCAGCGCTAACAATCTACAGTTAAATGCATCAAAGACGGTTGAGATGATCATAGACTTCAGGAAGCATCCCCCTACACTCCCCCCCACTAACAGTTGCGGGCAGTGCAGTTGCGGTAGTTGAATCCTTTAGATTTCTAGGCTCCACAATTGCTAGGGATCTGAATTGGAAAGCCAACATCGACAGCATTGTGGGGAAAGCCCAGAAGAAGCTGTACTTCTTACGCCAACTTAGGAACTTCAAACTGCCGCAGGAACTCCTGGTGCTCTTCTAGTCAGCTATTATTTAATCCGTTATCTGCACCTTGATAATAGTGTGGTTTGGCTCGGCCTCTACTCATGACAGGAACAGACTGCAGCGAATAGCGGGGGCAGCGGAAAAAAATCATAGGTACAAATCTCCCGGCGATTGAGGATTTATATCGGGCAAGGGTTACTAAGCGTGCGGAAAGGATCATCGCTGATCACTCCCACCCTGCTCACGACATGTTCAGGCTGCCGTCAGGGAGGCGGTACGGCTCGCAACTGGTGAGAACCGCCAGACACAGGAACAGGTTTTTTTTTTCCCAAGCAACAATCCTAATAAATTCGATGGGCACCTGGCCCATTCCATTTGCAATTCAATCTAGAACATGTATCTATGTACCTATCATGCTGTTATTCCCCATGTGTGTTTTGGTCTTGTTATGTATGTATACTGTCTGAGAGCGGTGGCTATCGGAAACAAATTCCTTGTGTATTGTGCACTGATATACAGTTCTTGGCAATAAAGTGATTCTGATCTGATCAGAAATGATACTGAAATCCGAAAGAGCTGATTAGTTTGCCAAGAGATGTGATATAGATAGAAAAAAGCAGAGGACCTAAGACCAGGGCCGTAACTAGGTGTGTGCTGAAGGTGCCTGGCACACAGCGCGTATGCGCTGTGGGCGCACCGTTCAGCAACACCCACAGGGCTGCTCCCCGCCGCTAGCTGCAATGCTGCCCGCTGTCATGTATGCAGTGGTGTGATCGACTACTTGTTTGCCGAGCACACCACTACATACATACTAGACATATACAGCATGCAGCATTGTAGCTCCGCCCCCTTCCTGCTTAACCCAGTTTCAGGCGCGCATGTCATGTCACAAGCCTCCCGTCCTGGACACTTATCTTGACAGTGACAGACATCCGCCAGCGCAGGTCTGCCTTGTGGCTGTCCAGTGGAATGAGAGGCTGCAGCCTGCGGCTCAGACACTGGCCGGTACACAGGCAGCAGGGAAGTAGGGGGCGGGAGGATGGGAGGGCACAGTAACACACAGGAGCCGCACAAGGAACAGGAGGAAGTCAGGAGAGAGAAACACGTGCTAGTCTGCAGCAAGTGCAATACAGCACTTTTATTGGTTGCTTCAACTGGTCAGCATAAAAAAAGTTAGGGCAAACTTTTTTTTTTAATTCAAATTGAAATAATTAAAATGGAAACTGAGAAAACATGGCCGCGGGATCATTGAGCAGGCAGGAGCACACTGCAGCAGCGCATCTTGGCATTGGGAGTGGCCTCAAACACCGATGCGCTGCATCCAGCATCCCTGACTGAGCCCCTGAATAGAGAAGACCTGGTAGCTGCAGTGCGACAGTCCCAGGGTTGAGTGCGCTGTGAGCCAGAGCTTGCCACCTGCCGAGAAACCAGACCCCCTAAGTGTGGAGAAGAGGACTTCTGTAAGTGCGCTGTCAGGGTGGGTGTGTGTGTGTGTGTGTGTGTGTGTGTGTGTGTGTGTGTGTGTGTGTGTGTGTGTGTGTGAAGGAGTTGTCAGTGTCAGGGGGGAGGGGAGGAAGGTGTTTGCATATACAGTATATGTGCGGTCAGTGTGAGTTGGAAGCAGAGCAGTGGAGGTGTTTGTGTGATGGAGTTGTCAGTGTGGGTATGATGAGAGTAGCGAGGGGAGGGGTGGCGGTGCTGAGTGCATTCCATTTGATAGTATTGTTAGTATGAGGAGGAGGAGGAAATGGGGTAACGACAGTTCGGGAGGAGAAGATATAGAAGCGACAGGTCCAGAGGAGGAGATGGTAAAGTGAAAGGTCCAAAGGAGGAGATGTGGTAGCAACAGGTCAAGAGGACGAGATGGGGCAGCGACAGGTCGGGAGGAGGAGGAGGAGGAGATAGGGATGGAAGCAACAGGTGGGGAGAAGAAAATATAGAAGCGACAGGTCGGGAGGAGGAGATGGGGAAGCAACAGGTGGGGGGGGGGGGGAGAAGATATAGAAACGACAGATCTCGAGGAGGAGGAGGAGATGGGGTAGTGACAGGTCCAGAGGAGGAGAAGGGATAGAGAAGATATAGAAGCAACAGGTCCAGAGGTGGAGATGGGGAAGCAACAGGTCCAGAGGAGGGGATGTGGTAGCAACAGGTCAGGAGGAGGAGGACATGGGGAAGCAACAGGTGGGGAGGAGAGATATAGAAGAAGTGACAGGCCAGGAGGAGGAGATGGAGAAACAGCAGTTTAGGACAATTACCAACTATATACATTAACACATATATGCACATTTATTTCATGCTTGACTACTCTAATAGCCACATACATAAAAAAAATGGTTGCTGTTTAACATTACAGAGGAGGAACAACAACCTGTCGTAAAGTGTAAAAGGGGTCTCTACCTGCCATAATGTGTATTAAGGGTTCTATCTGGAGTAATGTGTAAAATGGGGCTCTACCTGGAGTTATGTGTAAAATGGGGCTCTACCTGGTGTAATGTGTGACAGGGACTCTACCTGGCATAACGTGTGACAGGGGCTCTACCTTGCGTAATATGCAAAATGGGCTCTACCTGTGTAAAGTGTGTAAGTGGCGCTACTGTGTGGCGAAATTTGAATAATGAAGACTACTGTGCAACGTAATATGAATTTGTATTATTTTGTGGTGCCGCCCCTTCCCCATGTAGTCACGCCCCTAGATCTTTGCGCACTTGCCCCATTTTGAATGTGTGTGTGTGGAAGTGTGTGTGTGGGGGGGGTGCGCTTATGCAGTTTCTTGCACACAGTGCTAAAATGTCTAGTTACGGCACTGTCTAAGACTGAGCCTTGCAGTACTCCAACTGAGAGAGGTAGCGAAGAGGAGGTGGAATCAGAGAAACGAACACAGAAGAGGCAATTAGATAAGTAGGATGAGAACCAAGAAAGGGCTGTGTCCTAAAGACCTAGGGATTGTAGTGTCTGTATGAGAAGAGAGTGGTCAACAGTGTCAAAGGCAGCAGGGAGATCAAGGAGAATAAACAGTAATGGCCTTTAGATTTAGCAGTGACCAGATCATTCACTACCTTAGTCAGTGCTGTCTCTGTGGAGTGTTGGGCATGAACTCCTGACTGAAATGGGTCCAGTAAGCTATGTGAGTTGAGAATGTGTGTGAGGCGAGTGTAGGCAAGTCTCTCAAGTAGCTTGGGCGGGCATGGGAGCTGAGAGATGGGACGGTAGTTTGAGAGAGAGTTAGGGTCAGAGTTTTGTTTTTTCAGAATGGGAGTAATCACTGCATGCTTGTACAGAGAAGGAAAGATACCAGTAGACAGAGAGAGATTACAGATTGTAGTTAAGGTTGGGATGAGCACAGCAGACAGCATTAATGTTATGTGGGCATTGACGGGAGATCAGCAATGTTAAGAAGGAGCTGGTGAGAGGTAATCATTTTTTAAGGATTAGTAATATAAAAATCCATATCATAATATATTTTGGGACTTTATTAAATCTAGGCAATAAAAATTGCACTCACTATGAAAATATGAATATTACATTTGAATGCTTTTAATTTGATATTGGAATGCTTGGTGATAATAGTTATATTTGTCAAACATAATTCTTATTAAATGTTGGTTGTGTAAAAGATAGAGAACTGTAATACATGGGTGCTATTAATTTAATGTGAGCGCTGTTGGGGGAGAGGGGAGAAGCTCTGGATTGGTTACTTCATGAAAGGCATTCCAGGAGGTACATAGTACCTATTCCTATTTTTCAGTTGTGGGATCCAGAAAAGCAGCAACTGAGCTTAAGACTTAGGCAGTAAGTAGGGTAAGCTGCAAAAACGGTTACTATACAGCATATGTCCAAATTCTGGCAGGATTTTCTGATTTCAATGGACTGTTTCACACTGACATGACTTTGTCCCAGTTGCAGGGACAGAAGGCATTTTCCATTTCAAACTATTCTGCTTGTGATCTGGGTGCCAAGCTGACAATGCCCACTATGGCCGAGTCATCCAACGTCAGCCATGCATTGTCTCGCCCGCTGAAGATTTAATCGAGGCTATGAAATGACACAACATATTACCAACAATAAAACAGATTCAGTCTGATTTACCGGTGGACGTAAGAATGCGGCAGCGGGGCAAACGCGGAGTCCCCTTGTGGGCTTGGTGGTTCACTGCAATCGCCACAGGATCTATTCCGACTCTATGGGTGTCGTGGACACCCATGAGTGGGACTTATCCTGTTGCACCAGAATTCCGGCTTGCGGCATTGGTGGGTGTCGGGATTCCTGCTTCAGTATCCTGACCGCCGGGATACCCAAAGTCGGCAAATTGAACGCATCCCAATAAAACAATATTGATTAAAATTATGGAAGCCTTTACATAAAATGCTAACTTGCATATGTTTTGTGTAAAATAGTATTTGGTTTAACCTTTAGTCAATTTTAGGTTAAATACATCCCTTAACCTTTATTTTTCGCATTTAGAGTTTTATACTATTTATTGTAAATATTTGTACCCCATACTACTAGCACTTTTGTAATAACATTGTTTTTTCCAACAGTCATTACTAATTCTCCACTTTGAGACAGTCACCAGAAGTTCAGATTAAAAGAAATATACATCTAGTTACTTACTGTGCAACTTGCCATTTAGGATCACTGTAAAAGTGAAGAGATTCAATTCTATCATTCTTGGCAAAGTGGAAACGTTTGGGCAAATGATGCTTCAGAAATGGCTTGAAATGCTGATCAGCTTTTCTGCACTGAGATAAAGAAATACATTAATGTGATTGTGAGATAGGGAACAGGAAGAAAGTCTTTCTGTAAGTATATTCAAAAAATGATTCGTTTTGGAAGTTATTCAGGAAGACACTTTTTTTTTTGAATAGAGTATTTTTATTCAACACAATAGTTAATGATACAGACATTTCAGTGTATGCTGGGGAACACAATTGGCAGTATACAACATACCTCTCCAATCAAAATAAATACATAATAATCATTCCATGAAGATACAGTTCCAATTATTTTCATCCCACAGTATACAGATTTTCTGAAGTCCGTAAACAGATCATATTCCACATACTTAACATTTTCAGTTTTCTCCCCGATATATTATAGTAAACACCCCAACTAGATGGGCCAGATATAGCCCACTACGCCCCTGAGAAAAAACAAACAAACAAGCAAGCAAACAAACAAAAAAAAAACTAAATAAGCAACACAAACCCATCAAGCCTAGGCTTACACAACTGTGCGATGTGAGGTACAATAACATTATAAATAGAATAAGGGAGAGAAAAGACCGGCTCGGTGCCACGGGGCCCAGAGAATGCACCACCGGCAGGGCTAATACGCCCTAAATCTGAAGGGCAAGGGATGAGTATGTAGAGTTGATCCAAGGGGACCATATTTTCTCATACTTGGTAAGGGCATTATTTTTCATGTATATATAGCGGTCCTTCAATACGGTGTCATTCACCAGAGCTTTAAATGTGGATACCGAAGGAGAGTGCGGAGCCATCCATGTCCGCGCAATACACACCTTGGCAAGGGCACACATACTACGGGCATACATGCCCTCTCGCCGAGACCCAGAGTCAGGTCCGCCCGCCCCCAAAATACAAAATCTCTGAGTCAGCATATCTCTCAATATCCCCGTATGCTCCAGAATCGACCCGACCCCCGCCCAAAACACCTGCAAGGATGGACATTCCCACACAAGGTGCCAGAAGGATCCTCCAGCAGCCCCGCATTTGGGACAACTGGCAATACCCCCAGCCCCAAATCTGGTCAGTTTATTCGGCGTCATATATGATCTATGCAGAATAAAGAGTTGTATCTGTTGGAACCGTAGTGATTTGGTGACCTGGCTCGCGTTCCCCAGCGCAACCTCCCAATCCTCCACATCTATGGGGCCCAAGTCGTGCTCCCAGCGCTCCCGAAGGTTCGAGAGCGGGTCTGCATGAATTATTGTAAGAAGGTACGAGTAAGTGAAGGAGATCACCTCGACCCAGTGGACTGCAAAAATGTCTTTATGGGGAAGGGGAGGAGCACCGGGGGGGGGGGGGGGGGGGGGGGGAGTCCCCGAACCGCGACTGCAAGGCGTGCCTGAGCTGTAAAAAGTCTATAAAAGTAAGAGTTCGGGAGGCCAAACTCCTCCTTTAGTTGCTGAAAAGTTTCATTACGCCAGCGCTATACAGTTGGGATATAGAATTTATGGAATGCGGGGCCCACACCGCCCCACCCTCCAAAGACCCCAGCTCATGGAGTGATGTAGAGTGCCAAAGGGGAGTATCCGGGTCCATACTATCATACCCAAGCAGACCCTTCATAGCTATCCAGATTTTCATGGCCTGGAACACAATCGGAGGCGAGAATCTGGAAGCACTCCCTCCCACTAGGACCTGCACCGGGGAGAGATCCGGATAATAACACCCAAGAAACGCCCAGTATAACCCAGCATCCTCCCCTCCTCTGAGCCAAATACCGATATGTGACAACTGGGCCGCATAGTAATATAGTTGGAAGTGAGGCAAGGCCAAGCCACCATCAACTTTTTGTCTGGTAAGGGTATTTAATTTTATTCTGGGCCTTTTATTGGCCCAGATCAGAGACGTTAATATACTATTTAGTTTCTTAAAGAAGGCCGGAAAGATGTACACAGGGGATTGCAAGAGAACATACAATAGTTTGGGCAAAACTACCATCTTAATGAGGCAAACCCTACCCGTCATTGTCAGCGGGAGTTTACACCAAGCTCTTGACTTGCGCACTATGAGCTGTACGAGTGGGTCAAGATTCAAGGGTATAAAGTCCGAGGGATCGTTAGTAACCTGGATTCCAAGGTACTTAAACTGGCCTGTCCAGCATAGTGGCATGGAGAGCTTCGGGGTCTCGGGAGGAGATCCCATAATGGGCATTATAGACGATTTGGACCAGTTTATGCAGAGACCAGAAAAATCGCCAAATTTCTCTATGACCTACAACACAATAAGCATATCCACAACTTAATTGTGGAGGAATAACAACAGATCATCCACATAAAGGGCTATTTTGTCCGTGAAGGGGCCCGTGTCTACTCCCCCAATGTCCGGGTGCGACCTAACCAAGCAAGCCAAAGGCTCGGTGACTATGGCAAACAAGGCAGGGGAAAGGGGGCATCCTTGTCTGGTGCCTCGTGACAAAGAAAAGGGGGAAGAAATGTAGCCGTTGACCGAGATCCTGGCGCGCGGACTTTGATATAGCAGTTTGATCCATCGTATAAAATTAGGGCCGAGGCCCATACATTTCATGACTCCCCACAGGTAGGACCATTCGACGCTGTTGAATGCCTTTGCCGCATCCAATTAAACCACTACTGCGTCCGAGGGGAAGTCGTGAGGAGCCTGCAAAATAGTGTATAGCCTGCGCAAATTAATGGACGTGGATTTCCCCGGCATGAAGCCGGATTGATCCGGATGTATTATAGATTTAATAACTAGATTGAGCCGGACCGCTAGGGTCTTCGCCAGGATCTTGGCATCGGTAGGGATAAGTGAGATCGGCCTGTAGGACTCCAAGAGTGTGGGATCCTTACCGGGCTTTGGGAGTACTATAATAATGGCCTCGGACATTGAGGGAGGAAGTTGATTAGTGGTAAATATATCGGCGTACATCTCATGCAACTTAGAGCCAAAGAACTGTATGTACGGTTTATACAGCTCAGTGGGAATACCGTCGCTTCCCGGGGACTTGCCATTGGGGGACATCTCCACCACCGCTGTTACCTCCTCCAAAGTCAAGGGCGCGTCCAGAACGTCTCTAGCTTCGGGGGAAAGTTTGGGAAGGGGAATATCGGTCAGATACCTGTCTAAGTCCTCCATGGAGCATGTCAGCTGAGTGTCATAAACCTCTTTAAAGTGTGAGAGGAACAGTTGCGCAATGTCAGGGGTGTTATTTACCAAGGAGCCGTCTGGACCAGACATCTGCACTATCGTAGTCCCAGGACGGTCATAATGTACCAAATGGGCCAGTAAGCTACCCGGCCTGTCCGCCTGCATGTGGATGTTAGTGGCCCTAAACAACAGGGAGCGTGCATTTTTATCCGAAAGGTGAGCTAACCAAGCCTCCTGAGCTACCAGCCAACAAGCCTTTAACACAGAGGTGCCCTCAGCCAAATAGCAGATCTCTAGGTCCCTGTATTCAACTTCAAGCTGCCTCTCCGTCGCCCTGCACGCCATCTTGCGGGCAGCAATTTTGCCAATCAGTGTACCGCGTAAATAAGCTTTGAACGTATCCCACACAACCGGTGCCGGGGCAGAGCCCACATTATCCGCATAAAACCCCTCCCACTTGGACGCTAAATCCGGACACTCCCCCAGCTGGGCCAACTAGGACGGATGCAACCTCCAATATGACTCTCCCATCCGGCACTCCCCGTCCAGAGACAGCAGCAGGGGTGAATGATCGGACACCCCCCGTGCCTCGTAATGAACATCTGTTATACTAGGTAAGAGCTCTGGTGAGACCAGGGCCAGGTCGATTCTGGAGAAGGAGCCGTACGTACTGGAGAAGCATGAGTATTGCCGAAGCGTAGGGTACCAAGCCCTCCAGACATCCACCCATTGCATACTATGTAAAAAATCTGCAAACTTAGAGTTAGTTGTAGACGGGCCACACCCCGCCCCCGAGTCCCGAGAAGACCTCCATCTGTCCATAGAGACATCCAACACATTATTAAAGTCCCCCAGACAAATGACAGGAGTATGAGGGGAAGCAGCAATAAATGAGGCGGCCCTCTGTAGGACATCATACGAGAACGGGGGAGGAACATACACAGACAATAGGAAGAAATTACGGGAGTTCAATTTACATTCTAGGAACACAAACCTACCATATGGGTCCGTATTTACCTTGATCAACTCAAACTGTACAGTCCTTTTTATCATGACCGGCACCCCTCGGGAAGAGGAGGAGTGAGAGGAATGATATGCCCACCCCACCCAAGGCCTGCGGAGCGACAGCAGTCTATTTCCCTCTAAATGAGTTTCACTCAGGCAAATAATGTCCGGGCCATACTTCCTAATCATTTTAAATACGAGGGATCGCTTTACTTTATTATTAATACCCCGGACATTCCACGCCAAGATTTTAAAGGCAGACATGGCAACCAGTGTACCGTCCTGGATGCGTCACTCATAGCTCCCACAATGCGAATGAGAAGTCCCATTATCAACGCTATTCGGGCGTCCACCTGCCCGTACAGCGCTCCACCCTTGAAACCATATTGTCCGCAGGCCCCGGGCCCCGAGCCAAACCCCCCTAAATAGCACAACATCACCTCAAAATTTAACAAATAAATGTATAGAAGCCATAAAATTAAAAAAACAGAGACAAAAAAATAATAACAGAGAAACAAACAACAAACAACAGTCCCAGAACATTCACCCTCCCCGTATACCTCCCCGAACTGTGGCATACACATATCCCTAACAGAACTCTATCCCTGGAGATCCGACGGCCTACAGCAGAGCTATGCGCGGCATACAGATCCACAAAACCCCCCAATACCAAAACTTATGCGTATATAACACTACACAGCAAAGTCCAGACAGGGCCGGTGCAAGGTAATTTGGCACCCTAGGCAAATCTTATGCCACCCATATACACACACTCCCCCTAAGGTGAAAAATCGTGAAGGAGATAGATCTGTGTCAGGGTTTAGCACCACCGCACCATGCTGGCACTGCACGGTGACCTGTATTTGGCCAGATGGTGAACTTGTTCCTGTGCACAGCACGGACCTCCTGCAGCTGCTGCCACTGTCATTGGTCAGTGTATCTGCAGGGTACCGTGTGCACAGTGGACGCTACTGCTGCTGACTCGGCTTCCAGATGCGTAGCAGGGGACCATGGTGGATAGTGTGTACTGGACCCGCTCCCTGGGGTTTGCAGACAAGGGGCTCCCGAATCAGGGCGTGGATGGCCTAGCAGCTCGGTCTGGCATTACTACATCGGAGACAAGCGAACATGCACCGATAAGTATCCCAAGTGGATCTTGTCCCTGCTGCAGAGGCATGACTGCCAGACCGTGCTGAACGTCACCTGTGGCACAGGGTGAGCTCAGTGGGGAAGTGTAACTTGTACCTGGGAGAGACGACGGCTTCCCTGTCACTGTTACAGTAGTGTCCGTTATTTACATCACACCTCACAGCAGTGTCCGTTGCTCACATTAACATGCACACTAGAGCCCCTTTTACACATTATACCACACAGAAGTGCCCCTTACACATTATGCTCGCACCACCCCTAACACCCTCTTCCCTCCAGTGAACTGAAAAATAAGATTGTAAACATAACAGCTTTCAATCTAGAATGATGAGAGCAAGCAATGAGATTGGCAGACCTAGAGATGAGCCTTCATGTAAACAGTGATGGGGTGGGGATTATAATCACAAACCTGATTGTGATTATATATTCCACTAGATCTCATTCATTGCACAGAGATGCTAAGAAGGACTTATCCAAGTGGAGTTTGTTACAAAGTTACATTTGTTGCATATTTATTTCACGTATCTTTTTCTTTTTTTCCTTTCTCCCTGTTTTGTGATAATTTTGCTAATTCTGCACAATATAAAGCGCATGTTTAACACTGCATTTTACTCTAGTTTATTAAACAAACACTAACTATCGTAAAGGTTGCAAAAACAAATTAAGCATATAGAAGGAATACGGCATTCTAGTGTTACTCTTCAGAGAATAGAGGTGGTACAAACAAATGCATCACGATATACAGGGGTTGAGCGCACTTAGGTAGAATACCTGCAATTCGATTTAAACAAAAAGGGTTTTGACAACCCTTAACTAGCAGCTCATCCCGACGATTTAATTTACCACAGTGCGCAGATCACCCACCCCCTTTCTTAATCACCAAACCTGCTATACCCTCGGCAGGAGATTTTTCTTTAAGGGGGGAGGGGGGGGGAGGGGGGGATTTAAGGGTGTATACTGACTCCTCCCCTTTAAAGTTTCCCAGGATCCCGGCGGGCGGGGGCGAGTGCAGCAAGCCCCTTGCGGTCGTCACGGGTTCTATTCCTACTCTATGGGTGTCGTGGACACCCACGAGTGGAAATAGTCCCTGTTGGTCGGCATGCTGACCATCAAGATAGTGAGGGGGCAGGATGTTGGGGGAGGTCATGTGACCGTCGGTCTCCTGACCGGCGGTCACATGAATATCACCCGATGAGACTAGAGCTGCAGTGCCTGGTGAATTGCAAGTCACCCATTTCTTGTCATCTGCCTCCAACAAACATGCAGACTCATACCTCCCAACTTTACTGTTCTGTGGAGCGGGACACTTGCGCGGCGAAGCCGCGTGCGCTCCCAAAAAAGGGGCGTGGCCTATGAAAAGGGGGCGTAGCTTCACGGGAGGACCCGCGATCGCGAGCCACGCCCCCGTTTTCGTCACTGAGGGGGCATGCCCAGCGCTCTGTGAGCCGCTGGCATGCTCCCTCTCCCTCTGACTCCACTGAATAGACGCTGTGCGCATGCGCACAGCGTCTATTCACCGCTGCTCTGCTAAGCAGAGCAGCGATTGACAGAGCCTCCCAACTGACCCCCCCACCGCGGGACACTGAGGCCCGCGGGTGGGACAACGGGACAGTCCCCAAAAAACGGGACTGTCCCGCGAAAATCGGGACAGTTGGGAGGTATGCAGACTGTTCACCCTGCACAATGCTCGGGTCAAACAGCGCCAGACCATGCAGAAAGTTGGTACAGTAAGGTGCCAATAGCCATGTGCCAGACACAACCTGGTGCCCAAATCTCCAGCCACTTACCTGGGTGAGGCAGGGCAGGGAGTACATGCTGCCTGGTGGTGTGTGCAGATTAGCAAAGGTGTAGTGTGACCAGGAAGAGGGGACAGGATCATGTCTGATGCTGCTATTACATATCTAACTCTGCATTGTGCAGGAGCTGTGTGTTCTTAGCTCAGTAGTTTTAGGATCGGAGCTGGCTTCACAGTAGAAATAACTTTCCAGATACTGCAGCCGTCTGCACCACCTCTGACCTCCGATTTCCGTTCACAGAACAGCAGCTTAATCATGAAAATTAGCTGATCTGTCCTTACATGAAAGGCGCCTGGGGGGTGAGTACAGATAAGGAGACAATGGGAGCAGCAGAATGAGACTAGATCAGAGGAACTTACAATTTAACCCAGTGCGTGGGGGGAATCACACTATCACACATCAACTTTACCCTCATCCTGCAGCATACTGTAACTCACATATCACTATGCACAAGGGATCCGCGGGTACACCAGCACCAGATTTACATCAGTCTCTAGCTCCGGGCCTGGACAGGTGGTGTTTCAGGCTTGCACGTCGTATAGGAGGAAGAACATTTACAAGGGGTTGAGGGGGGCGGGTCTGCTAGAAAGACATATAACCCACATAACCTTCAGTGCTTCCCTATCTAATTACATCCTCTGTAGAGTATTCATAACATCACATATCTTGTCTTCCTTTAGTCTCACACCCTCCTGACACTGAATAACTTTGTGGGGTATCATCATACAACCCATTAAGAACCTAGCAATCTGGTGGACCATTATGCAATAGGTAGCATCTATCCTTGTGTATCTATGCCTATTTCCCTATAGATTGTAAGCTTGCGAGCAGGGTCTTCCTACCTCTGTCTGTCTGTTTTTACCCAGTTTTGTTCTATTACTGTTGTTCTAATTGTAAAGCGCAACGGAATATGCTGCGCTATATAAGAAACTGTTAATAAATAAAGAGATTCAGCTCATTGGTGGCTGCTCTTAAGGGAGGGACCAGCCACAGGAGCTTGGCTGAACGGAGACTCGGGTTTGCCTGACAGCGGGTTCTATGCTGCATCACAGGAGTTGTGTGCGATCGGTATGACTATGCACAGACACCGTGCACTCCAAGCTGTGCCCCCTACACCCCCTATGCTGTCCCAATCTTGTTATGACACCATTCTGTCCCCTGGCCGCGGGTCCAGTGACTTCACCCTCTACTTTCAATTATGCACTGTTTTCTCCGAGGCAGCCTCAGCGGGCCGCCCCTTTAGATCCCCCGCCCATAGGCAGCTGCCTAAAGCTGCCTAATAGAAGCGCCGGCCCTAAGTCCAGAACCACTGAAACATGAGGAAGCTCCCCGGACTTATACTTGCATACTGCAGGCCCATGCGGAAAGGAAACTGGGTGACAGTCCGGAGCCAGCTGGTGGACACCTGGAGCGTATCTGTCCAGCCAGGCCGCCGCCTCCCTCGGAGAGTTGAAGAACTTGGTTTCCCCATCCGCCACCACACGCAGCCTAGAGGGGAACAGCATTGAATAGGAGAGATTCAGATCGCGAAGACGCCGCTTAATGGGCATAAACTGAGCCCGGTCTTTTTGGACGTCCGCTGCAAAGTCCGGAAATGCCGACACTCGGACACCGTTCCGAAGGAGAGGGCCCTTCGCACGGCCCAGGCGCAAGACAGAGTCCCCATCTTTATGGTGCAAAAATTTGGCAATAAATGTCTGTGGCGGGCCGCCTGGGGGCAGAGGCCTGAAAGGTACCCGGTGAGCCCGCACCACTGCGAACTGGGATGTAAAGGATTCAGGGCCATACGCCTCTTTCAGCCATGACTCCAGGAATTCCTCAGGATGTGCCCCTTCCTCCTTTTCTGGTAGGCCCACGAATCTCACATTATTTCTGCAAAGTCGGCCCTCCATATCCAGGAGTTTAGTTTGCAGCGTCGAGACTTGCTGTGTAACCGCAGATACAGACCGCTGCAGAGGGCCGCTGAGGTCCTCTAGATTAGAGACCCGCGTCTCGGTTTCGCCCACTCTCTCCCGGACTCGCTGGACGTCCTGGCGCAACAATGATAAATCGCACTGCACCTTCTCCATTTTGTCCAACAGGCGTTGTTCGCTGGCCGCTATGGCCTCCAGGACTTGCTGAATGGAAGGAGCAGATGGCTGCATGTTTGCACCCGAGTCGGCCCCGGCCGGGGGAGTCGGTCCGGTAGGAGGGGAGGGCTTAGGAGATGATTGCGTCGGCTGGGTAGCAGGCTGGCGGGCAAACTTCTCCAATTTAGCCGCGGCCGTGCTCTGGCCGCCCCTCACCATAGTATCAAGGCCCAAGCTGCGCTCAAAGTCCTAATATTCAGTGGCAGGGAGTACAGTAGAGGATGATAAATGCAATATCAGCTGCACTCCAGGGCCCAGAACATCCAGCAGTAATACAGAAAGGGGATGGGGGACCAGCGGGCCTCAGTGGAATATATAGTGTAATATAGACTGGCAGTGATAGATGGGGCAGTATGATCCACCTCAGTTTCCTCAGCCCTGCACTCCCCTCAGAGACACAGCTTCTTGCAAGGAGGAAGTACACTGGAAGCTTCAGGCAAGATGGCCGCCGGGCCCACAGACTCTCCCCCACTCCGACAATCTCACTGACCTCGGGCACCAGAGGAGTTGTAGTGTCCCTGTAAGGTATCCAGGGGGTACAGGAGGTGGGGCGCCGCACACCTCAGGCGCTGTGTGGTGTAAACGTCGCCGCGGGTCCGCGCCCGCGGTGGCCCGGCAGAGCTCCGGAAATCAAGGCCGGGGATTCACTGGCGGCCTAGGCCCAAGTTGCGGGCTGCGGCTGGCGCGAGCTGGGAACTCCTGCAGGGGCCCTCTGATGATGCCCGCCGCCTTCCCAGAGCTGGTAAACGGGGTTAGAGCCAGGAAGCTGCAGTAGATAGAACCCAGGATGGTGACAGGATTTTTTTGTCCAGGGAGCTCCTCGATCCTGCTGCCTACCCGCTTGCCGCCGTGGCCACGCCCCCAGGAAGACACTTTAATAAATATAGCTGTGTGTTTGCACATCCTGGGTTTAGTTATTTTAAAAACTTAAATATATCCATGCATATCAAGGTTACTATAGTAATCAACTGTATATTTGACAGGTCTTAATATAGTTCAGTACAAAAAATTATGTTCCACATTGGACAGACTATTAAGTTAACCGGTAAATGTGTTCAGTATGATGTTTTAGGTTCAAGAAGATAGGAGGTATCGAAGTGGAATATAAAAATATATGAAATTTTCGTACGTCACTGCTACTAGCAATTGTGTAACATGCGTTGAGTTTTTTCATACAAAGAATAAAATATTTTGCAACAGATAACATGTTCATCTCTCAAAATCAATCCATAGAAGAAGTATATTCCCATACAGTAATTCTGCCAAGCACGTTATACACTGGGATGTAGGAATATGTATATGTGCTAACATTGTCCCTCATTCCGAGTTGATCGCTAGCTGCTTTCGTTCGCAGCGCGGCAATTAGGTGAAAAAGCGACATTTCTGCGCATGCGTACGGGCCGCAGTATGCACGCGCAAAGTATTTTCACACAAAACTATGCAGTTTTACACAAGGTCGAGTGACGCTTTTCAGTCGCTGCGTTGGTGAGTGATTGACAGGAAGTGGGTGTTTCTGGGTGGTAACTGGCCGTTTTCAGGGAGTGTGCTGAAAAACGCAGGCGTGCCTGATAAAACCGCAGGAGTGGCTGAAGAAACGGGGGAGTGGCTGGCTGAACGCAGGGCGTGTTTGTGACGTCAAACCAGGAACTAAACAGTCTGCAGTGATCGCAAGGTAGGAGTAAGTTTCGAGCTGCTCAGAAACTGCATGAAAGACTGCGTAAGGAATATAATATGACAGCAGCAGCATAAACACGCCGTCCGTGCTTGCAGAGCGCTGCTCGGTGCATCACTTTGGCCTGCAAGGGGTTAATGTTTTTGTAGTGGGAGGAACGTTGAGTGAGGAACTGGGAAGCCATTGGCCGGATTGTGGATAGGGGCTGTACAGCCTGGATATAGGTGGCTAATCCACCATTTCCTGCCTCTTTCAGTGTCTTCACGCAGGCAGTGCAAGTATTATCCATTCATTCAGTAATTTATACTTTTATTTTTCTTCTCTTTTTTCCATATCTTATCTTTCCTATATTCCTACTTCTACATTCATCCTATTCCTTAACTCTTTTATTCATACTGTGTTCCCCCTACTCTCTTAGAGGTTATTGCTGGGTATTTCCCCCCCATGCCTGCGGTGACTCCTCAGCCTTTCCCTCTCCTTAGGACATGTCGGGGTTACGAAACCCCCCTTCCCGTCCTGCACGCAGCGCTGGCCTCCCCGCCCGGCTTTTAGATTCTCCTGATGTCCCGCCGGGTCGGGGAAGCCCTGCTGCTGCGGCTGCTGTGAGGGAGACGAGGGCTGTGCGCGGCCGAGCTCGGCCGCCCGCCCGCGCTCCCCCACGTGCGTCCTCCCCGTCTCCTTCCCCGCTGCAATCAGCGGCGGGGGACGGAGCGCCGGGGAGCAGGAGAAGCCTCAGGCGGCTTGCCAGGGACGGTGTTTTACCGTCCCTGGCCCCGCCGCTTCTTACAACGGGCGGCCGCGCGGGTCACGTGGGGCGGGGGCGGAGCTCCCGCCCGGCGGCCCGGCGGCTCTCCCCAGTCAATACGGCTGCCTCTGTTAGTGGGCGGGTGGGGGGTCGCGCGGCAGCCGGACTGCTGCCTGCGCGTGCTGCAAACATGCCGCACAGCAGGGGGGCCCATATGAGGCTTACCCCCTCTGTGCCACTACCCCCCTTACCCGTGCGGTCAGCGCCCTCCCGCGTTGGGGTGGGGCGTCGCCCCTGCTCCGCGCCAGCGGGGGGGGGGCTTTATCTATTGCAGACAGTGCGGGGCCTGTCGTGCGGGGGCGGCCCGCGCCCGCCCGCGGTGTGCCCGCCCGTCCGACCTCCCCTTTCGTGGTGGGGCCCGGGGCGTCGGGCCCATCCAGGACGCCCACCTTGGCAAGTGGTTCGGCCGCCGCCCGCGGCCGCGCGCCTCCTGGCAGACAGCGGCCGGGGTCGCGCCTGCCAGCTAATCACCCCACTAGGGGGCGGCGGGCGCAGGCGGATCACGAACCAGCACCCCCTCCCCGCATCCAATTTTCAACTGCCGACGCTTCCGCGGTCAGCTCTCAGTCCGACGTCGGGCTCCTCCCTTCTAGTGGTGACGACTCTCCGACTTCTCCTCCTGTGGCTGACGCTCGGGTCGGTAGACAGTCGAGGGGTCGGCGGTCTATACGCGGTCTGGCGCAGCCAGACGGTTGTGCCATGATTCCCGACAGTGAGGGATCCTCCGGATCCTTGCTCCCGACGGGAGGTTTGCGTACCTCACGTCGGGCGCGTGACTCGCGGAGGGGGTCCGTCCTTACTTCACCTGCCCCTGCGACTGCACCCTTGGTGGACGCCTCTGTCTTGTCCGCCATTTGTGCCGCTGTGGTGTCAGCGGTGGCTCCCTTGTTATCCTCCGTACCCGGGGGACTGGGGCGGCCCACCGCTTCCTTGGCGGATAGCATCGCGCAATCCCTTATTCCACTTCTGTCTCCTGGCGCGACTACCCCCCCTTTTGCCCCGCTCCCGGTGGCTGCGGGACTGGTGGCGGAGCAGGGGAACAATGTCTCTTTTGTCTCCCCAGCCACGGTAGTCGGGTCGGCAATGGAGTCCGCCGGTGTATCCACGAGTCGTTCGGTGGCCGGAGGCGCGGACGGCGTTCCCTCTCGAGCAGGTGAGTCTTCCTCGGACCCTGACTGGTCCAAGGGGAGCGCTAGCGGCTTGGGTTCGGGTACTCGCTCCAGCGCCTCTAGCATAGGTAGCAGCGCGGGTAGGATTTCCGGCAAGCGCAGTAGGCGCAGGCGTCGGGGCACAGATTCCTCCCTTGCCTCTACTTCCTCGGAGGGTCTGTCCTCCTCAGATGGCGGCTTGCACAGGGTGAAGCGTCGTAGACGACGCGAGCGGCGGTATTCCACCTCGTCCGCGTCCCAAGTATCGGTGGAATCAGACACCGTGCACTGCGCCAATACGGCGGTACAACGTGAACTCAGGCCCCGGGTCCGGGACCGTATCCGTAAGGGCCAATATGTGAACATTTTTGCCCTTACCAGCGACGATCGCAAAGCCTTGGTTTCGGCTAAGAAAAAGGGGCAGGGTAGCGAGGACGCTTTGCGGTCCTACCAGAATTGGGTCCGCTGCATGTTGATCTTTGCGGCGTGTTACCTAGAGACGCGCCCGGATGAACATATGAACGTGGTGCGCTATCAATTTCTCATACACGTTCTGTACCATAAGTACAAAGGGTCTGCCTGGCGGCGCTACGACGAGGATTTCCGACGCAAACAACATGGCCGGCAGATCTATAACTTTGGTAAAAAAGACGTGGAATTGTGCTCTGAACTGACACAAGGTTCGGCCGCCACTGATGACGGCGGCACGGCAAGATGATGGGCAAAAAAAACTGCCTCTCGTTCTGCCGGCTTTCGCGGAGGCGCAGGGCGCGCGGGGCATGGGAAATGCTTCGCTTTTAATAATGCACAATGCGACTTGGGGGGGCGATGTCGTTTTCGCCACTCCTGTATCAGATGTGGCGGGGGCCACGGCATTAAGGATTGCCCCAGTCCTGGGACCGGGAGTGCTTTTGGCTCGCAGCCCCGACAGAGTCGCGCTCCCGTGGCCACCGGCGCTAGCCACAGCTCCCACCCCAATTAGACTTTGCGCGCTCATTCCCTGGCTGCGACGATACCCGCGGTCGGGGGACGCCCAATTTTTACACTTAGGTTTCGCGTCGGGTTTCCCCTTGCCGATACATGGACGGGTGGGTCCTGGGGCGGGTACTAACCTGCGTTCGGCTCGGGAGTTTCCGGACGTGCTCCGGCACAAGGTAGAGGCGGAGGTGGCCTTAGGGAGGATGATAGGCCCTTTCCGGGAGCCCCCCTTGCCAGATTTGGTCTTGTCCCCCGTAGGCGTAGTGCCCAAAAAGACAGCGGGCAAATTTCGCCTCATCCAACACCTTTCCTGTCCTGTGGGGTCCTCGGTTAATGACGCTATCCCTGCTGACCAGTGTAGGGTCGTTTACCTGTCCTTTGATTCGGCCATTGACACCGTACGGTCTTTTGGCCCAGGGGCAGTTATGTGTAAGTTGGACATCCAGTCTGCGTTTCGTCTCCTTCCGCTGCACCCTTCCGCCTTCAGGTTTATGGGTTTTAAGCTGGACGATGGCTACTACATAGATCGGTGCCTCCCTATGGGTTGTTCTATCTCTTGCGCCTACTTTGAGAGATTCAGTTCCTTCCTCCACTGGTGTCTCCAGCAGGCAACGGGCGAACGGGGAATTTCCCACTACTTGGACGATTTTCTTTTTATCGGCCCCTCAGACTCCCCTCGCTGCGTCAACCTGCTGCAGGGGGCTCTGGCCCTCTTTGCGCGCTTCGGGGTTCCGGTTGCACCAGAAAAGACGGAGGGACCCTCCGCCTCCTTGGTTTACCTCGGGATCCAGATTGATACGGTCAGGGGTCTCTGTAGGCTTCCTTCGGACAAGGTGTTGCGTTTACGTGACGGTATCATATATGCGCTGTCCGCGGGCAAGCTCACTCTCAAACAGGCCCAATCCCTATTGGGCCTGTTTAACTTTGCTTGCAAAGTGATCCCCATGGGCAGGGTTTTCTGTAGAAAATTGGAACGGGCTACCGTGGGGGTTAGACGCCCGCATCATTTCCTCAGGTTGTCCCTCGAAATCCGTCGGGATCTAAGCATTTGGGACGAATTTCTTGTTCGTTTCAACGGCACCTGTATTTGGCAGGAGGCAATCGTGTCATACCGACCCTGGAGCTTTTCACGGACGCCTCCGGCGCTTTCGGGTTCGGCGCTTACTTTGCGGGTCGTTGGTGTGCCTCTCCTTGGCCGCATGCCTGGCTTCGCAGGGGCCTCACTACGAACATGCTGTTGCTGGAAATTTTTCCTATTCTGGTCGCTTTAGACTTATGGCGCGATGCCCTGTGTAATAAACATGTTGTCTTCTGGTGCGACAATCTGGGCGTGGTTTTTGCCATCAACCGCCAAAAATCCACGTCCTTGCCGGTATTGCGGGTCCTTGCGCAGATAGTCTTGTTATGTTTGGTCAACAACATTACGTTGCGAGCCAAACATGTCCCTGGCGTGCGTAACGAAATTGCAGATGCCCTGTCACGCGGCGATTTGCAGCGATTTAGGCGCTTGGCTCCTGCAGCTCTCCTCCATGGGGAATTATGTCCTGCTTCTGTGTGGCAGGTCATCCACCCGGACTGGAGGCGTTAGCCCACAGGTCATTGGCCCCTGCAACTTTTGCGGCCTATCGGGCCGCCTGGGAGCGGTGGTGTCGCTTCATCCGGGAGAGAGGCCAGTGTGGTAAGACCTCTCATGATTTACTTTTAGATTACATCTGGGTTCTGTACTCCGACGGGATTTCGCGGGCGTCTGTTAACAGGGTTCTGGCAGGTATATCTTACTTTCTGCAGCTGCGGGGGGAAGCGGATTTTACGAAGTCCTTTTTCCTCCGGCGGGTGTTGAAAGGTTGGGCTCGGGCCACCCCGCCCCTCCCGGATACCCGCCAGCCGATCACCGGTGCTTTGCTGAGGCGGATTTTGGGATCCCTACAGAGCATTTGCTTTTCGGGATACGAGGTTCGCCTCTTCCGGGCGGCCTTTACTATGGCCTTCCACGGTGCGTTCAGGGTGGGTGAGCTGGTGTCCGTCTCTCGGGCTTCGGTCTCGCCCATGCTGGAGGCCCACGTCGTCATCCGCCCCGACGGTTTATGGTGCAGGATTCAGCGCTCCAAGACTGACGTAGCCGGCAGGGGGCAGTGGGTTCGAATGGGTCCGGCTCGTGCGCGGGGCATTTGTCCAGTTTCCGCGGCCCGGGCATATTCGTCCATACGGCCTCCAACGCCCACCGGGTGGCTCGTCCATAGTGACGGCTCCCCGTTGACCAGATATCAATTCCGGTCGGTTTTGGGGCGTTGTATTTTGTACCTGGGTCTATCTCCGGCCGACTATGGGACTCACTCTTTCCGCATCGGCGCTGCTTCAGCTGCCGCTGCGGCGGGTTGGTCCGAGGTCGAAGTCCGGGCACTGGGTAGGTGGAGGTCTGGTGCAGTCAGACGCTATATCAGGCCTTTTCCTCCCAGTGCGCCCCTTTGAGGACTAGCTGCTCGTCGCAGTTGCACTTTGTGATTGCGGGGGCCTTGAGGAATTTTTGTTTTATCGTTGGTTTTAATTTCGGCTTTTGCCTCAAGTCAAATTGGGCGCCCCCCCCCCCCCCCCCCCACACTCCCTCCCCGTTAGGGCTGCAGTCAGGTTTCTCATTTACATACCTTATTTATTTAATTCCTAACCTTAGTCACACCTTATTTTGCAGGGCGGCGGTTAGATCCGCACTTTCTATGGTTTGTCGGCCATTCCTACATCTACTGGCTGTCCGTGTCGGCTCTGGCCTGCGACACCGCCCGGTTTCCGGAGCTGCAGACTGTGCGCTGGTTGGGGCGTAGAGGCCTCCGCTGGGATGGCCTGCGGGACTGGCTTCGGGCGGCAGTTGGCCGATTTGGGTACCCCCTGATTTTGGTCTTGCATCTGGGGGGCAATGATCTGGTACGCCGCACTGGGCTCGACATTCGCCTCGAAATCAGGTGCCAGCTACTGGAACTCATGGCTGACTGGCCGTTTTGCCTCATCCTCTGGTCGGACATCGTTCCCCGGCGGTCTTGGCGCGGAGCCTTTAACCCCGGGGCGATTGACCTGGTTCGGAGGAGGGTCAATTCGGTCGTTGGTCGTGCTGTCCTCCAGCATGGCGGGCTGGTTGTGCCGCACGGTGGTATTTCCTACCGTGATCCGACACAATACCGGCCTGACGGGGTGCATTTGTCCCCGGCTGGCATGCTGATCTTCCTGGAGGACATTATTCACATTCTTAGGTCCCTCTAGATAGTTCTTTCCTTTTGATAGTTCATTTGGTTTTCTTTTGTGCTTTCTTAGGTCTCTCTAGTTAGTTTTTGTTGTGTGGGTTTTTTAGTTCGGTGGTGGTGGCAGGTTGGTAACCTGGCAGTTGGCCGGTTTTCTGAACGGTTACTTAAGTTTAATGATGAGTTCACAGTTAGTCAGTTTGGGTGTATTTATAGGTAATTTATATCTTTTAGAATTAGTTTACGGGCATCATTTTGACAAGTGGGTCCATATAATTAGTATAAAACATATGTGGATGTCGGGGCCGGTGGCCCAACTTTTATCCCGTAGGGGCGGAGCGTACCTCCGTCCCTGCAACCGTTGGGGGACAGGGGTAGTGGCAGAAGGTCGACCCCTGTCCTTGGATTTTTGATTTTCGATGTCTGGGATGGAGGCAGCAGGCCGATCCCGGAACATCTGGGGCAGGAGGCTCCCTAACACATATGTTTTTTACTGCTTGTTTTTTATGTATTATAATGTTTATCACCCATGTTACATTTATTATGTTTAACCGTTCTTCTCCTCGCCACCTTTAGTTAGAGAGGGAAGTCTGCATTTTAGTTTTAGTATTTAATAGGCCTCCCTCTCAGTCAGAAAATAAAAGCTGACCCCTTTCACGCCAACTACAGTTGTGGTGTCTTTATTTCATAAGATAAGTGTGCTTGAGTGGCGCGTGGAAGCATCTGACGTGTGAGGTTTAAATTTTTACGCGCAGTTCTGCTAACCTATCGTTCGCACTTCTGCTAAGCTAAGATACACTACCAGAGGGTTAGCGTTTGCACTGCTGCTAAAAGCAGCTAGCGAGCGATCAACTCGGAATGAGGGCCATTATTTTATAATAAACTAACACAATTATTTTATTTGTAAAGCAAAACAAAAAACACAAGTAGAGTTCAGATACTGTACAGTGGGGTGTAGTATGGTATGCTGGCGCTCGGGCTCCCGGCGACCAGCATACCGGCGCCGGGAGCCCGACCACCGGCATACCGACAGCGTGGCGAGCGCAAAGGAGCTGCGGGCACGGTGGCGCACCACACTATTTTATTCTCCCTCCAGGGGGGTCGTGGACCCCCACGAGGGAGAATAGCTGTTGATATGCCGGGTGTCGGGATTCCGGCGCCGGTATACTGTGCGCCGGGATCCCGACATTTGGCATACTGAAGACCACCCGTACAGTGGGGTAAGGATTACTTGATAAAATGTTCTGCAAATGAAAGTTAAATTCTTTAATTAAACAAGAACTCAACCTGAACTCAATATTGCAATCGGACATACAGTATTGTATTCAAATTGATTGCGTCATTGAACATTTGGGTATGGAATCCTTACTATTGTATTTGATCTGTCCTTGAATCTTAAATATATATTTTATTTACAAAGGTATTTTCATAATACATATCTTCATCATTATGTATTATTGATTAATATAGTTTAGTCTAGTGATATGATTGCTTTTTTAGGTGTACAGTATGTAGTCTATTTTATATTGAGTGCAGGTTTTTTGTTTTTCTCATGAACAAATACTTTATTTAAAATAAATGAAAATTATATAGTTAGTTAATTCAGTGGATATTAACGGGCAATGGCCCTGATTCAGCTTCGGTTTTGCTAATATAGCAAAACTGCAACTGGCTGTGATCGCATGCTGGGGGCCGATCAGTACAGGGCAAGGCCGACCAACATGCAAATATCCTGCAACGATGTGATCACAATATAATTGCGATCGCATCGCTGATTTGTGGTAGCCCCCTACCTTTGCTGTCAGGCTGCGAAGGCAGGTAAAGGGCAGCCATTTTTCAGGTCGCCCTGACATCACACGCGGCAGCCCCCGAACCTGACCCCCGTTTCCAACAACACACCCGTCCAACACCATTGTCGACACCCCCGCAACGCTGCGTTGCTGCCCCGTACCGCCCTGCGAATGCATTTCAGGCAGAGACATTTGCTTAACTGAGATGTGATCGCATCCCCCCCACACGTGCAGAGCGGGTCCTGCGCATGTGCACTACGGGGTCAGCTGGGTAAATGCGATCGCATCTCAAATCTGTCTGAACTTGAATACCCGCCGATGTACAAAAATATTGTTTGCTTTGTATTAGGTTAGTGGATTGTTATCTTGCTTCATCCATTACAGATGCTACTGTCCAGAGAACCTTTTATAAGGGGTTGCTTTGTAACTCTAGTTATCATGTCATGATCAACAATTTCCGCAGCATGCAGATTCACATGCATTACACAAATGTGTACTTACTGTAAGGTTCTTGGCAATATCTGCATAGTCAACTGAAAAAAACATATTGGACAGTTAGATGCATACGTTGTAACATTTTTTGATACAAAGCCATATACAAGGACACAAACAGATCTTGTCATTTTGGTAATATATAGTGTACCCAAGAAAAATGATCATATTGTGGTTACTTTATTTAAATTAAATATAATAATCTATTATGCTACAATAGTTAAGTGAATATGTATAAGCAATTGCAGAGAGTGAAATAAATAATATGGGGGTATCCAATTAGACGCGATAACGCGATCCAGGCTAATGTCATTGCACATATCTCCAAAAAAATTGGAGGGTCATTCCGAGTAGATCGCTCGCTAGCTGCAGTTTCTGAGCAGCTCGAAACGTACTCCTACCTTGCGATCACTGCAGACTGTTTAGTTCCTGGTTTGACGTCACAAACACGCCCTGCGTTCGGCCAGCCACTCCCCTGTTTCCCCAGCCACTCCTGCGTTTTTATTGGGCACGCCTGCGTTTTTACACACACTCCCCGAAAACGGTCAGTTACAACCCAGAAACACCCACTTCCTGTCAATCACTCACCGATCAGCAGTGCGACTGAAAAGCGTCGCTAGACCTTGTGTGAAACTGCATCGGCTTTTGTGAAAGTACGTCGCGCATGCGCACTGCGCGCCATACGCATGCGCAGAAGTGTTGATTTTTTTGCCTGATCGCTGCGAACAATGGCAGCTAGTGATCAACTCGGAATGACCCCTCTTGTGTGCTACCGTTTGTCGCATCTATCCTATTCCAAATTGTCGATAACCACAATCATCCGATAATTCTAGCCAGTAAAAGCATAAGAAGTGGGGAAATGTACCTGTACCCCTAAAAGTGCAAAACTAATATTGGAAAACACTATAGAAGTCTATTAGTGGCCATAATATAACTAACTGGTGTCATTAAATCGGGTCAAATGGCTGTTATATGCATTTTTGTTTAAATGCTGAAAAATTATAGAAAACTTTTTTTCCTGCAAAATTAGTGCTCTCATTACATTTGAGGTACATAAAAAAAATGGGTATAACCATATGTTTGGGTCATTTATGGGACTTTTTTTTTTTAAAGTGGAAACAGACAGTCTGCTACCATCTGCAAGCCTAAAACCACTTGTCCCCCTCATAAACCCCCCCCCCCCAATATACCGGTCCCATACCTAGTACCCCAATTTCCATCACTTTGCACTTTCTCACTCCAAAAATTACATATCATTATTGGCTAATTAAACTTAATTAAAAACTTCTAAGTGCCTAATTAGTCACCCAGGGGGGTGTTCCAGGGGTTCAGAACCAAATCCAGACATTTTTTATCTTAAATGAGGGATTTTGCACTACTTATGACCAGCCCAGAGATGAAGAGAAATCCACGATAAACCCTATGGAGACTTGTAGCCGATAACTTATCACCGCTATTAGGATACCGAATTATCACATTTGCAACAATTTATCGTAAAACCGCACCTAATTGGATACCCCCCTATGACATTACAATACAGTACAAATCTCTTCTATACAGTCAGTAGCGGATCTTGCTACGGTCAAGCAGGATATTTGCCCTGGGCACCACCTTCCGGAGGGCACCGCCGCCATGGCAAGATCTACTACTGGTGCCGCCCGGTACTGTGTAGATGCGGTGCTGTGCGCGCACTGCACTGCATTGTGGGAGCGGCACATAGACGCTTGATGTCATGACGTCTCTCCCTTAGATCCGAGGAGCGGCACCGGCAGCCGAAGACGGAGGGTAGCAGCGGTCGGGACGAAGGAGCGGGGATTGTGAGTATTATTTTTTTTTTTTTGTAAGCGGCGCAACTAGGGGGCACAACTCTACAGGGGGCACAGTACTGGGGGCACAACTCTACAGGGGGCAATACTACTGTGGGCACAGCTACAGGGGGCACAACTACTGAGGGCACAGCTACAGGGGGCATAACTGACCACGCCCCTTCTCCATGAAGCCATGACCATTTTTTTTCGCCCTGGGTGCCACAAGGTCTAGATTCGGCCCTGTATACAGTGTTACTTTTAGTTTTTGTTATGCAAATGCTCCCATAGACAGTTCCAGTTTTTACACTTAACTACATAAAAAGCTTTCCTGGGCATTTACAAACTGTAAGTATATAATAAATCTTAAATCTGGAAAATAAATTAAATTCAAAGTTCAGTTACTGTAAACTATTAAACTCAAACTCTATTTAATTTAGTTTAAAAGAATGTACCTACTGACCAGATTATACAGTATATATCGGTTAGCAGGGATGATAAAACAAATCAGAATTTTCTGCACGGCACTTTAAAGTGTAATCAAACACAACCGATAAAAACGATCAAAGTTCATGTGTACACATGTAGTCAGCATTATACCAATGCTTTATCACTTTGCAAAAGGTAACACAGGATAACAAAATTAATCTATCATATACAGTATATAGGACTTCCAATCAGTTTGCTATTTATTTCCAACACTGAAAATAATAATTGTTAAAGTTTAAAGAACAAATACATTATCATTGGCAATACTAGCAAGTAGCATGAGACGTACTTACAAGAGAAATACTCATCTGGCACGCGAGTTGGTCTCAGGCGTGCTGCTGGTCCCATTATCACAACATAATCTTCTGAAGAGTTTATGTACGTATTCAGATAAGCAATATTTTCACAGCGCGATTCCTCCATGCCTGAAAATGGGTTATCACATTATATTCTATCACAAAGTGCAGGTCTTGAAAAATTTGCCAACATGAAATATGCATATACGAGTTGTGTGCAATAAGCTTCCCGATGCATAAAAAGTATAATTACAAAATGAATATTACATTCAAACAGTGGGGTAGATGTATTAATCCTGTGATAAAGAAGTGATAAGTGGAAAGTGATAATGCACCAGCCAATCAGCTCCTAACTGTCAAGTTCCAGGCTAAGTTTGAAAAATGACAGTTAGAAGCTGACTGGCTGGTGCGTTCTCACCTTCCACTTATCACTTATCCAGGCTTAATACATCTACTCCACAATTCGCCAGAGAAGTCTATGCACAGTTGCATGTGCTTAAACCACTTGATGAAGCAGTTGGACTAGTCTGAAGCAGGTAGGTCTGCTACATGCTGGATGAAGATTTCCACTGCAGCTTCCGGTGACTCAAAACAAATCATGCATATCTTGTTCTTTATTTGTGGGAACACAAAGAAACTGCAGGGGGTCAGGTCTGGACTGTACGGCAGATGACCAAACTCCTGGATGCTTTCATGGGCCAGAAAAGCCACCATTTTCTTGGACTTTTGGGTTAGTGCATTGTCATGGTGGAGAAGGGGAACACAAGTGCGAGATCTTGGATGGTGCTTGGAAATGGCTTCCAGGACTTGAGGCAGGCACTGATTGGCATACCAGTCTCCAGTGATGGTGCACTGCTGCATGAGTGGTACGGCAGCTACATGACCAGTCTTGGCCACAAAAACAGCTACCATCTGATTGGCCATGCTGCGCTCAAGTCAGAACCACCACCTTGGGTCCAATGGGCCAACTGCTTGTTTAGTCTTTGGGTTGAAACTGTAAATCCAGTATTCAGTGCCACCGATGATCTCCCAGACAATGTTTGAGTGACTGCCATCAAACCTGACTAGCATGTTGCAGCACCAAGTCACCTGAGCCTCCTTCTGCTCTTGAGACAGCTGATGGGGCACCTAGCAGACAGAAACCTTGCTTAGGCCAAGCTTTTTATGGAGTATCAAGCAAATGAATCCCAATGAGGTGCCTATCTCCTTCTCTAACTGGGCCGTGGTCAACCTGGCATCCACCTCAACTATAGCCCAGATGGCAGCAAAGTTGTCCTAGGTGGTGGCAGACAGAGGTTGGCTGCATTACTCCTGTCTTCCAGGGGCCATCTCCAACGCCTAAATTCTGCAAGCACCTCAAATTATGCGGTTCCGAAATGCTTATATACGCTTCTGTGCCTTGACAATTCACAAGAACTTTAGTCAGAGATTGCTGTTCACAACCAGATAATCAGATTGTGTCTATTCTACCTATGCACTGCACATTTGGAAACTTATTGCACTCCCTTCGTAATACAGAATACATCTAAAGCTGGGCATACACTATACAATTATCTGTCAGATCATCTGCCAAATCTGGCTGGTTGGAATGGAAATCTGGTAATGGATGAGAGCAAATGACAATTGACCATTTGCTCCCAAACACTGGAAAATGGACAAAACCTTTCGTTCATACGAATTAGTTAAATCACTGATTTAACCGATTTGTATGAACAACAGTTTCTGTCCGTTTTCAAGTGTTTGGGAACAAATCGTCAGACGTCATTTCCTTTCATCCGTTACCCGATTTTAATTCTAACCAGCCAGATCTGGCAGTTGATCTGCCAAATAATTATATATTGTATGCCCAGCTTTAGCTTTGAAGAAAATACCTTGTATCTCGAAATGCTTTGGAAACTTGTTCCTGTGAGCATCACTCACCAATATCTGGATTGATTGGGAGTCAAATCAGGGTATATCCGGAGATACTCTTCTAAAACCACCTGCGGAGCCTACATCTCCATTTGGTACGATCTACTTCTATGCCTACTGATCTTTGATGTGATCATATATTTTTTTTTTTTTTTACACACTCCTTGCCATATGAGCTAATTCAATTCTGTAATTTTATATATTTAAAATGTAATTGCTTGTATTTCCTATACACACTGGATCAGCATTCTACGTGTCTCTTTTTTCTACCATTGTTATTGCAATGAATTAGTATCTATGAAATTTTAGAAGAAATTTTGTGTTGTTTATCATACATATGCTTATCTATTGATGCTCGTTGTATCTGTGACTTGCTCATACCGCATGCAACATTCAATCTTTCTTGTGGTTCTCACTTGGTAGCGCCCATCTCTGGCACACCATTTGTATAGTCTCCATACCATGGGTCTTCAACCTGTGGCCCTCCAGCTGTTGTGAAACTACACATCCCAGCATGCCCTGCATAGTTATAGCATGCCTTAATAGCAAAACTGTGGTAGGGCATGCTGGGATGTGCACTTCCATAGCAGTTGGAGGGCCACAGGTTGAAGACCATGCTCTACACTGTAAATTTCTCCCATGTATAAGTAAACAGGCTTTGTACCTTCCTCATCACTTTTATTTTCAGTGGCCTATTGCTACACTCACAATCCTTTACCACCTCTTTGGTGGCCACTCCCTCCAACAGGCCATCATGGATCTTCCTTTCTCCACACTATGGACCACACACTGCCTCTCTGTGGAGGTAGTGATTTTGGGGTTCAAAAATCTCTCTTGAAGTTGCAGAAAGACAGGGAACCCCGAATATCTGCTTCTTGTAGGATGTCACCTTGTGTGTCTGTTTGCTTCAATAAAATAGCTCTAATGACCATTTACTGGCATAGGGCTTGATTCAGGTTGAATTGCAATCAACACACAGTTTCCTGATAATTTGTACATCCTGCGATCTGAATGACAGGCAGAAGCATTTGGGAGGGAGGGTCGGGGGTGGCCGGCGTTCATGGAAATGGGGGACGGGTGGGTGCAGTTTTCATGACCTCACAACCCGCTTTGCAGCGGCAAGCCTGAGTAAGCTCAGGTTTACTCAGCCTGCCGTCACAAATGAACCTCGGTCACAATGTTCATCCCGCAATGAGACTGCATTGCAAATGCAGGAAGGGGGTGGTATGCGCCTACTCCTGCATTTTGCACTGTTATGGATTTCATTTTCAAAGCTGCTGTAAGTAGATTTACAATTGCAATCCATGCTGAATTAGCCTGTTTTGCAGATGAACCGCCCCTCCTGAAGGGAGGTTTTGATTGGGAGATCCACCACTTGCATACTTTCTCTCTTTCAGGGCTAAATTTGTCAAAGCCTGGAGAGAGATTATGGGGCAGATATACTAAGCCTTGTAGAGAGATAAAGTGGCGAGAGATAACCTACCAGCCAATCAGCTACTACCTGTAATTTTTCAAACACAGCCTGTAACATGGCAGTTAGGAGATGATTGGCTGGTATTATGGGGTAAGATGTAAGAAGAGGTGGTAAGTGTAAAATGTGCTACATAACCAGCGCTATTTGACAGAGCAAACCTCGATATATATGAAAGTAGATCACTTTTCTCTACACTTTCTGCAAACCTTTAACAATTTAGCCGTCACCATACTATTGTATGCTGATGGAAAAGCTATCAGATTTCTAAAAAATGCTAAGCGCACTTTTGCTGTTTTTTGTTTTTTCACATATTGTCAGGTATTACCTGCTGATATGTGTTCTAACCTGCGGCTGCTGCACACAGGAGATCTCACTATGGTTATTAGATCTCGCTCATGCGCAGGGAAGCGGCTGGAGGTGACACACAACTCATTAGCACTAGGCGGATACGCTGGCAGCAGGGGCGTTTCTACAGAGGAGGGGGCCCGTGTGCACCTCCGGGTGGGCCCCCTCCTCTGCACGGCGCTGTAGACCCTGGCACTGTGCCGGAGGCTACTGCGCATGCGCAGGTCTCCGGAAACATGGAGCTCGCCATGATCCGGAGACCAATTTGGCTACCGTGCATGCACGGTGCCCATTTTGGCTGCGATTTCTGACGCGATCACAGCTCCCGGAGCTGGACTCCAGAAAGGTAAGTATTAAAATGGGTGCAATAGGTGCGGTGTGGGCCCCCCCCTGGATCCAGGGGCCTGTGTGCACCGCACCCATTGCACCCATTATAGAAACGCCAATGGCTGGCAGGGATCACAATCGCAGTCGAACTGTTAACACATTGTCGGTATTGCTACCTGTTTCGCTTCATTCAGATAACGGTCATTATAGTACATGTAGCCCGTTATCTCTATCACTCTCCGAGGCTTAGTATATCTCCCCCATAGAACCAGTCCATCAGCCTCTAACTACCACGTTACAGGCTGTGTTTGAAAAATCACAGTAGCTGATTGCTGGTAGTTTATTTCTCCCCAAGTTTTGATAAATCTAGCCCTCAGTGACATATCGTATAAGGGGGAGGTGAGGAGTACTAAAGAGGAAAATGGTCTGCATGGCTCTCAACTACATTAAAGAACAGCCCACGATAAGTCAGTCCAGGTAGGTGATGAGTAACCTGCAGTGCACACAATGCACTGTATTTCTAACCTGCTCCCATCACTATCGGAAACCCTGGGGGCATAATGTGTGTTTTTTTCCATTTAAATGAAACATAACAATAAAGAAGTATTCTCTTTAGGTACTTATTATACAGATGCCACTGTGGCTTGCCAATGCTGATTTTTCCACATGAATCACTATTTCCAAAACTCCTGCTTAACTGACAAGATGCCTTGTTCACGGGCTTGAGCCAGCACAGCAGCATAGCACTGGTGAGGTACTGTGGCACCTGTATGATTAACAAGCACCTTTATGGTTTAAGAATAAATATAAATAATTGTACTCCATTTAAAAATATTGTTTTACAAGAATAAAGCATTTTATTATTTGTTTTTTTACTAATGCTTCTGTTCTGGTAACATGGAAATGAGGATGGCGTACCCAGAACAGAAACCACCACCTTAACAGCACTTACCGTGGTCTGACAGAAGCAGAAGATTGACACACTTGTCTAGATTCATTTGTTTAAGTCCATCCATCAGCATTCCAATGATACGATCTACAGCCATTAGGGCTTTTACCACCTGTGTAGATATTTGCATATCACTATTGCTGTAACAGTATGCTACCAGATAAAAAATATTTGCTGCTATAATACAGACAGATAAAGTTCAACTATACAGCTGTATAAAGAATGAAGTTTAAAATGCTGTAATATCAATAAAAAAGATCTTCATATTAGTATAGAATTTAACGGTCATTTACATTCTTGTTTAATCTGCTTATCACGGCCATTTTTAAATACACTGAGGTCTTGGACGTGTATCATTGTGGTGTCCACTACGCAACATGCCGCCCCTAATATTACTGAAGGTCTGCATAGGTTAGCTTGGCCATTCTGTACTGCTAGTTTACCACCTCAACTTCCTGCACAAACCATTCAGCAGCAGGTCACTATGGACATATCTCCCAATTGAATGTCACCTTTATTTCCAAAGTTTTTAGACAAAAACAATACTTAAGCCAATGGGAGCTAGGCACGGCCATCACAATTCTAGGTGCCTTTGAGCTAAGCTGGCTGAGCCGGCAAGGGGGGGGGGGGGGTGAGGGTATCTGCCCCCCAGGCATTTGCCTCCATAGATTCTTGAAAGCAGGTAGAGAATGTTGCCTGGCTGCTCTGATTGTGAACTGCACACAATCACAGTGACCAGGCAGGTTTCTCTACTTGCCTCCCAGCCTGCAGCCAGATAGTGAATGCCTGTCAGCATGTTGATTGGTGGATGGGTAGGGCTGTCCACCAATGAGAGTGCTCACTGCCAGTCACTGTATGGAAGCATGTGGAGAGTTGGTGCGGACCATAGAAGGGGTCAAGTTATGATTTTTTTTTTCATTTATTCTGTGAATGGGTGAGTAGGGGCCCCAAGGCATTGCTTCACACTGCAGTAAGGATAAATGGTAATGGGGTAAAAATAACCCAAAGTTTCTGCGTTCTCACCAGAAATGGGGTTATTAATGCTTTTCTATTGTATTCAAATGCTGGCCATGGAGAAAATATGAGATGGCGCCTTTGGCTTCTGTACATAATGTCACCGATAGGGAGCACTTAGCAAGTGACAAAGTGAGGCAGGTACCAGCCCAGACTTCACATTTAAAAGAATTTTCTCGTCTTACAAACCAATGTTTGGAACACTTATTTTTCCATATTTTCCACTTCTTTTGTACCAAAATGATGATACAGTAGGGGTATATTCTTATAACGGATCAAATGTATTTAGCAGCAGTGGCGGCTCCTACTTATATTGAGTAGGGGGGCTGCCACTACCCACATGCCTGAAGAGTAGATAGCCAACTGTCAGCCCAGTGTCCCGGCACCTGCGCAATGGATCCGGGACTGGCGCAGGCACTGTGGTGCGACTGCATGTGCAACCTCCGGTTTCTATGGACTGCATCACTGCAGCCCATAGAAGCTAGAATGGGCTGTGCTAAAGCCAGGGAGAGGCTTCCTATAGGAAGCCAGCTCTCTGCTAATCGCAGCCTGGTCTGGCAGTCCCAGAGTGAGGAAACACCTCCCAATGGCACTGCACTGTGTGTCTATGACTGATAAGAAGTCATTCACAGTCACAGTGAAGCCAGTGCAGTCTGAATGGGGTGGCAGATTCTACCTTGGGGGGGGGGGGATCTGCATAGGTAAAATCCGCCACTAAAAGTGCTAAAAGTGAAATTAGTGGTGGAAGTCTTTACACTTCATATGACATAGGTCCCCCACATGTTAATTTAAAACTTGCATACAGTATTACTCAATTACCACATTGCAAAACACACAAAAAAGTTAAGAGGTAATGTAGGTTAATAATAGCATTTTAGCATTTTACTTACTGCACTGCTCACTGGACCATATCTGTGTCCTGACGAATCTGGTTCTTCTAAATACAGAGTGTAAAAGTGTGGTCTAAATCAAACAGTGCCAAGAATGACACACACTTGTCAATCAATTTGAATTAGCACACATCATCAATTTTATCAAGGATTTACTTGAACAACAAAAAGCTTATTTTCCAAATATTAGTAGAGAAATCCTTTTCTACTGAATACAGCTGGTTGCCATAGCGTGGCCAATACAAGCCAATTGCACAGTGTGTGGCTGCAAAGCACCCTGACTGCACGACAATAATTAAAAAGTGACATTTTGCAACAACAGCATAACTAATAAGCTTTACCCCTTAGTGAATGGTCAGATAATTACCTTGATTACTTATATTAAAATATAAAGACAGAAACATTATTGCAGATATACTGTACATTTGATTTCTATAGCTGAAACATATTTCTATACATTTTGCATGAAGTTATTTGATGTATAAATAGCTAATAAATATATATATATTCCCACCCGCTCCATGGGATAGTCTAATAATAATGAAACCTATGAGCATTAAATTAATGATAGCCTTAAATAATACAGATGTTGAATTATCACGCTTGCTCACATGTGCATATATATACAGTATACTTGCTTAATGAAACTGGAAGTCCCAAAAATGCAAAGAATGGAGCAACCATTTATAAGCAATAAGCCGTAAAAATGTAAGATCTCTGTTGTAAGTAGATGATGTGGCCAAGCCAAAAGTTACAGATGCTTGGAAACATATTGTGCCTGAAAAACACTTAAATTGATGGGTTTGATGCAAATAGAGAAATAGTAGTTAATATTTAGTTTGTTATGTTGTGTGCCTCCTGGAGCACCAGCAGTTATAAATGGATACTTTTAGTCTAGTATGAGTATATGTTGTGTAAACTCTAGACACAGAGGACCAGATTCAGAGGTACATGCTGCCAATGCTTTTGTCTGTTCCCAGAATAGTGTCTGCAACTTCCTGATAATGCTAGTATCTGCCCTTTTCCTGGAGTGTAAGCCTGTTTCTAAATCACTTTCCTTCGAGCCGGATGAATGATCCATTCAGTCCCCTCTGTGGAAAGCGATTAGATCAAAGAAACACATAAGGGGACAAAATTGGGACTTTATACCTATGCAGCAAACCATAATAAAACACAACCAATTAAATATTAAAAAATATAAGGGGGAAATGGTGAAGTACTGTAAGATGAGTTTGACACGGTTTCATTTCATTCACAATGACCATTGGCGTTTCTATAATGGGTGCAGTGTTTGCAATGCACACAGGCCCCTGAGTCCAGGGGGGCCCCATACCACACCCATTTCTTCTATACTTGCCTTTCCGGAGTCCATCGCTGACGTGTGTGGGCCCCCTTCTCTTCCGTAGCTGTCGCGCCGCTGCTAGTGCACTGACCACTAGAGACTCTGGCACAGTGCCAGAGTCTACAGCGCATGCGCAGGACTCCAAAAAAATGGCACGGCGGCCATTTTTCGGAGACCTGCACATGCGCTGTAGACTCTGGCACTGTGCCAGAGTCTACAGCGCTCAGAGCGCTAGCAGCGGCGCAACAGCTACGGGAGTGGAGGGGGCCCACACACGGATCCCCTCCTCTCTAGAGACGACCCTGACAATGACCCAGCACATTGGGGTGGGCAGACAGAAGGATCTCTGGCAAAGTTCATGATTGCAACACAACTTAGTAGCAGTACACAATGTCAAACTGCAGCAGCAAAGGCAAGTAAGATATTAGCATGCATAAAACAAGGAATTGAGACAAGGGATTAAAACGTAATCCTGCCGTTATATAAATCATTGGTACGGCCACATCTTGAATATTGTGTACAATTCTGGGCACCACATTCTAAAAAAAATAATAGTGCAAATATGTACACCTGGCGCTGTCACCTACAGAGTGAGAGCAGCTGATCTTAGGGAACTTGATCCCAATTTTCCCCAAAAGATAAAAGAAACTAACCAGACAACAAAACAGCGCTTCTCACTTTGTATCAAAATATTTTTACTTCATATATATATATTTAACACAATAAGGCACCGGCCAGTGCCAATACTAAAACATACAAATAATGTTTATAAAGTGTTTTTACCACATACAAATACTATATATTGCACACTGGTATCATATATATAACCCTGAATGCACTATATAGATATCACAATCCCCATATGACTCTATTTAGAAAGAAATATCTGAGGAAGCCGCCAAAGCCGGAGGGTAGGCGGAGAAACGCGTTTGGTGACTCTTTGGCCGCTGGAATACCGCATTCTGCTGTTTACAGATACATTGGCCGCTGCTGCTACATTGGAGAGAGGCTTATACCTAAAAGGGAACACTGTGCAGGTCTTCATCTGTCCACCGGACTCCATGAATTAGGCTGCAATGCCCTTTATCAACTAAGGAGAGGTATCAATTTTGGGTACATAGTAATTGTACCCTAGGTGGACTTTGGACTGCAGTGTTCAAATATTGCCTTTCACATATGTGCTTCCATATCAGCTGAACTCAGATCTATCAGCTATACTAACAACTTTTTAAGTTACTAACATGGATGGACTTTAATCAGTGCTATCTGTTTAGAAATAACCTGCTTGATTAACATTGTGATTCACCTGCATGTGGACTGGCTCATTAATTTCATGCTGCTTGCTAAACTAACATTATGCATTTCACATGTGGGCTTATTAGTTAATGAAGACCTGTCTATATAAGCTTGCTATGTGTCATTAAATAGAGCTCGTTTATATACTATATATTCCCATATTTCTTTCTAAATAGAGTCATATGGGGATTGTGATATCTATATAGTGCATCCAGGGTTATATATATGATACCAGTGTGCAATATATAGTATTTGTATGTGGTAAAAACACTTTTTAAACATTATTTGTATGTTTTAGTATTGGCACTGGCCGGTGCCTTATTGTGTTAAATATATATATATGAAGTAAAAATATTTTGATACAAAGTGAGAAGCGCTGTCTTATTGTCTGGTTAGTTTACATTATAAAAAAGATATCTTTGCGCTTGAAAGAGTGCAGAGACTAGATACAAAATTGATCAAGGGGTCAAAGGCGCTGGATTACGAGGAAAAATTTACTAGTTAGATATGTTTACACTAGAAAAGAGGCGTCTAAGAGGGGATATTATAAATATTTATAAATTTATAAAAGGACAATAGATGGAGCTAGCAGGAGATCTGTTTATTGAGAGATCTCTACATAGGACACACGGACACCATCTGAGGTTAGAGAGGAAATTTTGTACCCAGCAAAGGAGGGGGTTCTTCACAGTAAGGGCAGTAAGGTTCTGGAATTCTTTGCCAGAGAAAATAGTAATATTGTACTCAGTCAATACTTTTAAAAAGGGGTTAGATAAACTCCTAACTGAAAAAAATATCCAAGGATATAACATCTAAGAAAAAAATATGTATCTTAGAAAAAATATGCTTTTAAGAAAACGATGGGCCTAATTCAGACCTGATCGGTGCTGTGCGTTTTCGCACAGCAATAAACAGGCCTAAACTGCGCACGTGTCGGCGCCGCAGTGCGCCGGCGCATGGCAAACAGCTGATGGCTGTCTTAGCCCTGCGATCGCCTCTGGTTTAATCTATGTCTTTTTAGATAAAGATAATGTATTCTTGAGAATTTGTATTTTAGGAGAACTAAGCATTCTAGTTGTCAACTAGACGGTAAACGGACTACAGTTATATCTGCCTTACCTGCAGTGCACATGGTTTTGCCCATTAGCTAACAAATTTGTTGCTGCGATCAACTCTGAATTAGGCCCCATGTTACTATGGGCCTTATTCACAGTTGATCGCAGCAGCAAATTTGTTAGCAGTTGGGCAAAACCATGTAAATATGCAATACATTTCCCATCCTGCCCGCAGCAACCAATTAGCTGTCTAGCATAGCCTGTTAAATAACAGTTACAAGCTGGTTGGAACGGGCAGCATCTTCACTCTTTCTCCAAGATTTGATAAATCTTTCCCTAAGGCAAATAGAAGGAGAACTTTGAAGAAAGAAGAAGGCAGGCAGAAAAATGAGAGGTAAAAAGAGCTGATACTCTGTTTTTATTTATTTTACCTTTTACATGACAAATTAACCTTTTACATGATGAAAAGCACAAATAGGAGGCTATTCAGATGTGGTTGAATTGGCATTGTCAAGCGTTCACCGCGCTTACCCCTGCGTGCCTGCTGGTCTGTGTTGCGGCCTCCGCCTTCGTTGGTCCACGGGCTCCGGCGCCTGGCTGGCGCAGCTCCCGGCGGTTCTCCGGGGCAGGGGCGTTGCCAGGACACCCGGCATCATGTGGGCGGGGAGCAGGTGACGTCATCAGACTGTTCCGCCAATCCAGCGGAGGCGGGAGATTCAAAGGCAGACGCCGGGCAGCGCCTCGGCGCCTGAGTATCGTCTTTTCCCCTGAAGTGGATGCCAATGCTTCTGTCCTCGGCGGATCTCTCTGCAGCATACCCCAGTGTCTCCGGCATTTCCAGGTGTCAGTTGTTGCACAGCTTCCAGCGTTCCCAGCCGCTGCTGGGTTCCACTGCGCTCTAGTCACCAGTGCTTCTTGGAGTCAGCGTGGGCTGCAGGTTAAACGTCGCTCTCAAGTTATATAAGTCCTCAATGTCTTTAACCCTCGCTCTCAAGTTATACAAGTCCTCAGTGTCTTTAACCCTCGCTCTCAAGTTATACAAGTCCTCAGTGTCTTTAACCCTCGCTCTCAAGTTATACAAGTCCTCAGTGTCTTTAACTCTCACTCTCCAGTTATACAAATCCTCAGTGTCTTTAACCACCGCTCACAAGTTCTTCAAATCATCAGTGTCTTTAACCACAGCTCTCAAGTTCTTCAAATCATCAGTGTCTTTAACCACCGCTCTCAAGTTCTCCAAATCATCAGTGTCTTTAACCACCGCTCTCAAGTTCTTCAAATCATCAGTGTCTTTGGCCACCGCTCTCAAGTTCTTCAAATCATCAGTGTCTTCGACCACCGTTCTCAAGTGTCACAATCCTGACTGTAGGTTTTATATTTGGTGACTTACCCCTGCCATCTGTCCTGGATCCTGTGTCTTTTCACTCACGGAGTTAAACAGCTTGTCAGCACTATGAGTTTTCCTGAGTTCTCTGCCTGAGAGGTAATAGTTAATTAGCTCCACCTGTGGTGATCTCCTGTGTGAGGCTGAATTCAGTAATCTGAACTTTAGGTCTAAAAGCAAGCATCCTGTGTTTTGCAGAAGTTCAGGCTTCAGTGTTCTCTCGGCCTGCTAGGCCTCATTCTACATCACAGCCTTGGCTAGAGTAGTCACATGACAGTGACTGTTCACCTGACCCAGAGTTGTTCAATCCTCTGCCAGCCTGAGACTCTCTGCATCACCTAATCCTGCTCACCAATCACCAAGGACCGGGAAGTATAAATCAGGAGGCTGAGTTAGAAACTGGGCCAGTTCCTCGTGTCACACACAGCTTTGTGTGAGTCTTCAAGCTGAGCTCTCTAAAGGTAATATTTGTACCTAAGTTCCTGTGGAAACTCTGTTCCCTTGTTACCGTTTGGTTTATTTTTGTGTTGCCATTGATTTCACCATTTCCATGAGTCTCAATTTAAAGGCACAGTACTGAATTCCGTATTCTCCACTGAAAACCACAACTGTCGTGTTTCAGTTTTACTGCTGTTGTAGTTGTGATCTCCAGAGCTCCCGTATCCCTGTGGCTTTTGTGTCTCTGCACCTCCGTGCCTCAGTACCTCCGTGCCTCAGTACCTCCGTGCCTCAGTACCTCAGTACCTCCGTGCTTCCAGCATCTCTGTGACTCAGTACCTCTGTGACTCAGCACCTCCATGCCTCAGTACCTCCGTGCCTCAGTACCTCAGTGCTTCCAGCATCTCCGTGACTCAGTACCTCCGTGACTCAGTACCTCCGTGCCTCAGTACCTCAGTACCTCCGTGCTTCCAGCATCTCCGTGACTCAGTACCTCCGTACCTCCGTGCCTCAGTACCTCAGTACCTCCGTGCTTCCAGCATCTCCGTGACTCAGTACCTCCGTGCTTCCAGCATCTCCGTGACTCAGTACCTCTGTGCCTCAGTACCTCAGTACCTCCGTGCTTCCAGCATCTCCGTGACTCAGTACCTCGTGCTTCCAGTACCTCTGTGCTTTCGGCATCCCGTGCCTCAGCACCTCCGTGCTTCCAGCATCTCCGTGACTCAGTACCTCCGTGCTTTCAGCACCCCGTGCCTCAGCACCTCCGTGCTTCCAGCATCTCCGTGACTCAGTACCTCCGTGCTTTCAGCACCCCGTGCCTCAGCACCTCCGTTCCCCCCAGCATCTTCGTGCCTCCAGCACCTCCGTGTCTCTTCGCACCCCAGTGTCTCTTCGCACCCCAGTGTCTCTTCGCACCCCAGTGTCTCTACGCACCCCAGTACCTCCAAGCACCTCAGTGCGTCCAAGCACTTCCATGCCTCCAGTACCTCTGTGCTTTCAGCATCCCGTGCCTCAGCACCTCGTGCCTCCAGCACCTCCGTGTCTCTACGCACCCCAGTGTCTCTACGCACCCCAGTGTCTCTACGCACCCCAGTGTCTCCAAGCACCTCAGTGCGTCCAAGCACTTCCCTGCCTCCTAGTACCTCAGTGTCTCCAAGCGCCTCCGCGCCTCCTAGCACCTTAGTTTCTCCAAGCATCTCAGTGTCTCCAAGCAACAGTGCACTTTAGCACAGTTGTACCTGGTATCTTCACTGATTCATCAGCACCTTTCCAGTTCTGTCTTTCAGGAGACCTTCAGCGTCCACACGTGCCTCCTGTCTGCCGACCTAATCCTGCATGAGGAGAACCTAGATTCGGCCATCTCTGCTGCGGTTCCTCTTCCCAGTCACCGGAAGAAACCCCGAGTTCACAACACTCCCAAACCAGGTCAGTGGTAGTATTCATATAATCCTCCTGTCGCCCGCACAGACTTCACTAACACCGGGTTCACAAAACCACAGTCATGACAGTAGGAACTGGCCACATGGACCCGGCCGAAAGTGTTTGTCTGACGCAGGACCTCCTAAGCAATATTGCAGGACGCTTGGAAGGTCTGGAGTCGACTCAGCATCAATTAGCACAGTGTCTGCAGCGGAATTCTTTCTCCAGAGATTCTCTGACCTTCTGCACTAAGACTCCTGACCAACTGCAGATTTTCTTCCAGATGTTATTACAGTTACAAGAACTTTTGTCTAGTATTCTTTCTGTGATGCCTGATCTCTTCGGGCATACTACCAACGTTGTTGATCCTGTTTTGTCCCATCCAGTTAATAGAGTCTCTTCCTCTGTGCAAGGAAAAGTTGTTCATCAGAGCTATCCACGGCCCAAACTCTCTGAAGCTGAACGTCAGCGGCGTAGGGAGCTACACCTCTGTCTTTACTGTGGAAATTCCAGTCATTTTGTTAAAGACTGCATTCTTCGTAAGCCAGGGAATGGTGACAAATCTCAGTATCACAGTGCTCATGTCTACAAGTCATCCACAGTAGCCGATCCTGCTACTGCTGACGGGGGTATCAAGATGGCTACTCTGAAAGAGACTCAAATTTATGACTGGGATCCGGTGATTAAAAGACCTTATCCCAAGTTGGGTGTCCAGAGAAGAATGTTTAAGCCATTTAGAGTCACAGAGGAGTCCGTGTCTTCAGCCCAAGGAGGGGCGTCCGTGTCTTCAGCCCCAGGAGGGGCGTCTTCAGAGTGTCCAGCCCCTGGAGGGGCGTCTTCAGAGTGTCCAGCCCCAGGAGGGGCGTCTTCAGAGTGTCCAGCCCCAGGAGGGGCGTCTTCAGAGTGTCCAGCCCCAGGAGGGGCGTCTTCAGAGTGTCCAGCCCCAGGAGGGGCGTCTTCAGAGTGTCCAGCCCCAGGAGGGGCGTCTTCAGAGTGTCTAGCCCCAGGAGGGGCGTCCGTATCTCCAGCCCCTGTGAGGGGTTCAAAGGGTCCAGCCCCAGAGAGTCTACAGAGTACTGCCCAGCCAGAGAGTCTACAGAGTGCTGCCCAGCCAGAGAGTCTACAGAGTGCTGCCCAGCCCCGTGAAGTGGAGGCTCTTGCCTCAGCCCAGCCCCGTGAAGAGGGGGCTCCTGCCGGTCCAGCAATACTCCAGGCCCTGCCTGGTCAGTCCGTTCCGGTTCCAGCTGGTCCATCGATACTCCAGGACCAGCCTGGTCAGTCTCCTTTGGCTCCAGCCAATTCAAGTATCCTCGGATCTAATCCAGTCCTACTCGTCCAGCCAGAGATTTCTCCAGTTTCAGTCTGTTCAAACTCATCTGGACTCAAACCGATTCCAAGCATTGATCCGAGTAAAGAACTTTTGTCAGTTGGTCCCAGTAAAGGACTTCCACCATCTAGTTCTAAAATTAGACTTCAGTCTGTCTCTGATTCTGTTTCCTCGTCTTCCAGCTTTGAGTCCACAACTTCTGCAGGGAAATCTAATACATCTTCTCATCAATGTCAGAATAAATCTGCTGTAGCCACCAAAGTCAAGAAAATTCCCAAGGCTACTCACTTAAAGTCTGAATGTGCTACAGAGCCGGATACCGATCTGAGTACAGTTTTCTCAGCTTTGTCCCTAAGTTTGTCTGAGCAACCTAATGTTCCATCTGCTGATTCGGATAAAGGACATCAGACTAATATTGCTGAGAAGGATACTGATGTTGCTTTCTCAATCCAGTCATCAGAGTCATTTGCCTCAGTCGCAGACGCGAGTGTCGCAGCTTCAGGGGAAATTACTAGCATCACCATCCAGAATGAGATTTCAAGTGACTTTTCAGTCTCATTTGAGGATTCCAGTGAGGCAACTTCAGAAAGGATATTTTCTCATCAATGTCGGGATAATTCTGCTGTAGCATCTAAAGTCAAAAAAAATACCAAGGCTATTGACCTAATGTCTGAATGTGTACCTCAGTCTAATGTTTCAGTGACATCTGTTTCCTTGAGTCCAATTTCATCCTCCACTCAGTCTTCTGAACATTCAGCCAATGCTCCGTTTTTTGACTCCTTGCTTTCTGAGCAAGATAATGCCTTAATGAACCAATACCTTAAGAATTTCAGTGATGCCAAGAATTGGGGAACTGTACAAAGGCAACAGCCTGTTGATTTAGGAGTTGGTTATGTTTCCATTGATTCCACTCCAAGTTCCTTGTGTTATTCTGAACTTGTTAATGCAGCTTACAAAACGGATGTAGTTACTCCCAAAGAAGACTGGTATCTTCCAATAGACTTAGACTCAGACTGTGAATTTGATTCAGTTCATGATTCTACTCCTTTCCTGGGAGGTCCCATTCGTTCCTGTTATACTTTAACGCATGAAGAGGATCCAGAATTACCAAAAAACTCTACAGGTCTCGGTATGAAAAGTCCTCACTATAGAACAAGAATTGATTTAAGCCTCAGTGGAGTGCTAGCTTCAAAAGCACAATCCTCTCGTACTACTAATCTAGGAAAGAAACCTTCTACAGTTTATTCCTCAGTCCTTTCAGATGAAGGAAATTCCAGTTTTGTCAATGATGGATGGTCTACCTGTTCTGAAGATGAAGATCAGGAAGACTTCTAAAGAATCCAGCTTAAGTTTTGTTTCTGGACCCTCTGGTTTCCACTTTTTAGAAGCTTTGTGTACAAGTTATTCTTCAAGTTCCTCTAAGATTCAAGATGGGTGTCCGGAGTCCACCCTTGCAGAGGGGGATACTGTCACAATCCTGACTGTAGGTTTTATATTTGGTGACTTACCCCTGCCATCTGTCCTGGATCCTGTGTCTTTTCACTCACGGAGTTAAACAGCTTGTCAGCACTATGAGTTTTCCTGAGTTCTCTGCCTGAGAGGTAATAGTTAATTAGCTCCACCTGTGGTGATCTCCTGTGTGAGGCTGAATTCAGTAATCTGAACTTTAGGTCTAAAAGCAAGCATCCTGTGTTTTGCAGAAGTTCAGGCTTCAGTGTTCTCTCGGCCTGCTAGGCCTCATTCTACATCACAGCCTTGGCTAGAGTAGTCACATGACAGTGACTGTTCACCTGACCCAGAGTTGTTCAATCCTCTGCCAGCCTGAGACTCTCTGCATCACCTAATCCTGCTCACCAATCACCAAGGACCAGGAAGTATAAATCAGGAGGCTGAGTTAGAAACTGGGCCAGTTCCTCGTGTCACACACAGCTTTGTGTGAGTCTTCAAGCTGAGCTCTCTAAAGGTAATCTTTGTACCTAAGTTCCTGTGGAAACTCTGTTCCCTTGTTACCGTTTGGTTTACTTTTTTGTTGATATTGATTTCACCATTTCCATGAGTCTCAATTTAAAGGCACAGTACTGAATTCCGTATTCTCCACTGAAAACCACAACTGTCGTGTTTCAGTTTTACTGCTGTTGTAGTTGTGATCTCCAGAGCTCCCGTATCCCTGTGGCTTTTGTGTCTCTGCACCTCCGTGCCTCAGTACCTCCGTGCCTCAGTACCTCAGTACCTCCGTGCTTCCAGCATCTCCGTGACTCAGTACCTCCGTGACTCAGTACCTCCGTGCCTCAGTACCTCCGTGCTTCCAGCATCTCCGTGACTCGGTACCTCCGTGCCTCAGTACCTCCGTGCTTCCAGCATCTCCGTGACTCAGTACCTCCGTGCTTCCAGCATCTCCGTGACTCAGTACCTCCGTGCCTCAGTACCTCCGTGCTTCCAGCATCTCCGTGACTCAGCACCTCGTGCTTCCAGTACCTCTGTGCTTTCGGCATCCCGTGCCTCAGCACCTCCGTGCTTCCAGCATCTTCGTGACTCAGTACCTCCGTGCTTTCAGCACCCCGTGCCTCAGCACCTCCGTGCTTCCAGCATCTCCGTGACTCAGTACCTCCGTGCTTTCAGCACCCCGTGCCTCAGCACCTCCGTTCCCCCCAGCATCTTCGTGCCTCCAGCACCTCCGTGTCTCTACGCACCCCAGTGTCTCTTCGCACCCCAGTGTCTCTTCGCACCCAAGTGTCTCTTCGCACCCAAGTGTCTCTACGCACCCCAGTACCTCCAAGCACCTCAGTGCGTCCAAGCACTTCCGTGCCTCCAGTACCTCTGTGCTTTCAGCATCCCGTGCCTCAGCACCTCGTGCCTCCAGCACCTCCGTGTCTCTACGCACCCCAGTGTCTCTACGCACCCCAGTGTCTCTACGCACCCCAGTGTCTCTACGCACCCCAGTACCTCCAAGCACCTCAGTGCGTCCAAGCACTTCCGTGCCTCCTAGTATCTCAGTGTCTCCAAGCGCCTCCGCGCCTCCTAGCACCTTAGTTTTTCCAAGCATCTCAGTGTCTCCAAGCAACAGTGCACTTTAGCACAGTTGTACCTGGTATCTTCACTGATTCATCAGCACCTTTCCAGTTCTGTCTTTCAGGAGACCTTCAGCGTCCACACGTGCCTCCTGTCTGCCGACCTAATCCTGCATGAGGAGAACCTAGATTCGGCCATCTCTGCTGCGGTTCCTCTTCCCAGTCACCGGAAGAAACCCCGAGTTCACAACACTCCCAAACCAGGTCAGTGGTAGTATTCATATAATCCTCCAGTCGCCCGCACAGACTTCACTAACACCGGGTTCACAAAACCACAGTCATGACATCAAGTTCTTCAAATTATCAGAGTCTTAACCACCGCTCTCAAGTTCTTCAAATCATCAGTGTCTTTTAACCACCGCTTTCAAGTTCTTCAGTCACCAGTATCTTTTACCATCACTCACAAGTACTTCCTGGACATTTCTCCATACGCTCCTTCTCTGTTATGTGACATTGTGTTGCTCTCTTCCTGCAATAAAGTCCTTTAATATTTTCACCAAGCTTTACTGTCAGAGTCCTGTATGAGGAAGACCTATATCAAGCCATCCCTGTTCCGACCCAACTGTGGTTCCTTTCCCCTACCATCGGGAGAACCCCCGAGTTCACAACACCCCCAACCTAGGTCAGTGACAGGCATCCTGTGCCACAAACTGTTGTATGTGCAAACGGGTTCTGCGAAACAGAACAGCAGCAGATTGTCAGCAATCAACAGTCTGCTGCTGTTTGAAGGGCAGGGGGGCAGCGACAACGGCCTCCGTTTCTTAAAACGGAGGTGTGTGACTGCCATTGCGAGGGAGTGATGAGGTCAGTGTCTCCGTCAGATGACGGTAATTTCCTGCCCTCTTGGTAACTCCTGTGGTGACTGGCTTGCATGACCCTATGGATCATGCAGCTGACCAATGGTGACAGGGAAGATCCGATACTGCGCCCTAGGACGCAGTTTGGATCAGTAATGCATGCAAGACACGTGACGGCTCCTGCTGCATTACCATATTAGAGCTATCGCTGCTGCTTCTATGCATGCAGCAGCAATAGAAACTCCAACCACATCTGTATCATCAGGCCCATAGTTTCTATACATTGAAATCTATGACATAATAAAAACACAGTGCACACACAAATACAATCAGGTATCAGGTAAACTGGATGCTAAAAAACAACAAAAAGTACAAACTGCAAAACCCTGATCAAAGGAAAGTGTGTCTTAGTGTGTGTGTATAGTGTCAAAATAGGGTGGCCATGTGCCCTGTGCATGTTCTGCTCCCGTGGCATAACGGTGCACCAAGCCAACAAGGCTACCAGCACCAGGAAGTACAGCAATACCCAGAGGGTCAGTTACAGGCTGCAAGGTGCATGCCGGTGTGTCCAAAGGAGGCAAAGGCCGTGGGGCACTGACAGCGCTGCCCTAAGGCCCTGCACGGTTGTACCCCTTGCACACCGCTAGTTACATCCGTGTGTGTGTTTGTGTATTATATGCATTGAAAATTATGAACTAATGATGAGTTGGGAGTAAAGCAAAAAAGAGCAAGTACCTGTGCGCCTTGGCAAACCCATGTTGCCGTACTGATAGGAGCAGATTTAGAATGTGCAGAGAGGGATAGATTTGTGAGGGGAGTGTCCAAGCTCAAATATAATTTGCAGTGTAAAAATAAAGCTGTCCAGCATGTGTGGGCTACATGCAACAGCAGCCAGTATTTACCCTACAACAAAAAATATATCTATTTGCACCCCCTGCAGTATGCTATGGTTTATCCAGGTGTAAAGTTACTTATTTTTTATTTCTTGGCTTTATTCCCAACTCAGAAACAGAACTGGAATTTTTGAAATTTGAAATCAGGACAGCTTGCAACACACGCACATGCACACGCATTCACAACATGGCCACACTGCATGGAGGAATGTACATGTGACTTTAGGCCTTTACAGACCCCTAGAGGCTTGTTCAGCAGCAGCTCAAAATCAGTATACTGCCCCAGCCTCTCCCCCAATAATACCAGTTCATATCTTATACTCGCACCATCCATTATCAATGCACACCTCCCAGCTGTCCTGGATTCAGGACAAAAGAGGTAACTGCTTATCATGAGGTCTGACGACATCACTTCAGTGTTTGCTTACAAAATTTGAGTATTAATTTATAAAGAATAATGCATGATTTACAGTAATTATAGATATCAAAGGACAAAAATGACTAACTTTGTGCATTGTTGCGGTACTCCTTGGTGACGGTGATAATTTACAGGGGTGTGTTATTACTTATCATATAGAGTTCACAATAATAACTAATAACATCACAGCTCAGTGTTCACACATGTATTTGTTACAGAAGTAAATACATACAGTATATCACCATCTCAAAATAATACATTAGATATTACACAGACTTTACATGTCTGCAAACAATGCTTAAAGGGGGTACACACGGAGAGATCCGTGCTTAATTTCTAGATTGCTTAGAAATTAAGCACAGATCTCTACGTGTGTAGGGTGCCGGCGACAGCGATGCGCGGCCCCTCGAGACACTATCGCCAGCTCTAGATTTGGCATGCATGCATGACAAATCTAGTGAGATTGCTCATTTCACCTCTGGGTGAGATGATCGCCCCTCTCCCAGCCCCCCCCCCCCCCCCCCCCCCCTCCTCGCTCAGCACACATCGCACTGTGCTGTGCGGGGGGAGAGATGTGTGCTGAGCGGTCTGTGCTAGATCGCTCAGCACATATCTCCCCTGTGTGTACGGGGCTTTAGTATTTCTAGCACCAGAACTATGATAGTGTATAGCATGATAAGCCCATTAATACAGAACTATCAATCAGAGCCACACCATCAGACACCAGCGTGTGGCTCCTCCTGTCAAACAATGCTGTATATGGGAGAGAAGTCATTGAGCGAGGAAAGCATATGCTACAGCCAGATAGTTTAGTTGTGAGTGGCAGTTCAATAGTTTTTGTATTAACAGTAGACTTGGCCAATTAATGGCTCTCAGGCTGTTGTGGGAACAGAAGTCACAGCATGTCCTTCCACAACTGGCTGTCAGGACATGATGGGACTTTAAGTTTCACAAGCTCGATAGACACAGATTGTGTACTTCTGGAGTAGTGTGTAATATTAGTGTATACTAATATATTAGCCTGCAGCGTGTAGTATACAGTATAATTGAGTGTACAGTATTGTAGAATAGTTTTATAAATAACAGTTATGAAGCCATATAGATAATTAATATTTGACAGTAGACTTTAAATACACTTTGTCACTCCTTGTATTAAATTACAAGAAAAATGAGCTTACCTAACATCTGCAGGCAAACGTAGCCAATTAAGGACAGCCATGACTCTATCTTCAAAAGGGACTGAGCTACAGAAAGAAATGCATTGTATTATATTTATAACTGTAAAAATGGTATATCAAACATTAAAATCAGACATTTACAACAGGATGCTCATAGAATGGTGATAACTGTATTTTGTTTCTTTTAGGTCACACAATATTTTCAGTAATTTACTGTTTTATGCTATTACTCACAATATAACAACATTCATACATAATATTAAAGAGCAACTTAATTCTTTTTTTTTTTTTTTCATTTCTAGCTTTTCACTAGCAAATTAGTAGAATGATTAATCCAATACTACATGCATAAAGTTTAATATTAACCACTACATACAGACCCCAACAGCATCTGGTAACGAAAGTTATGGTTTAAAAGGTTATCACTTCATTTTATAACAGAGCTCTCTACAGCAATACCGATATTGGGAAAAATGCATGTCTAAATGGGATCAGTACGAAATACCACCGGACGGTATCCCGGCGGTCGGAATACCGACACCGGAATCCCGACTGGCACAATCCCGACAGGGGGGCGAGTGCAACGCAGCCCCTTGCGGGCTCGCTGCGCTCGCCACGCTGCGGGCACGGTACCTTGCTATGCTCGGCACACTAATTTATTCTCCCTCTATAGGTGTCGTGGACACCCACAGTGGGAGAATATGTCGGGATTGTGACGGTCGGGATTACGGCTTCGGTATTCCGACCGCCGGGATTCCGTCCAGCGGGATCTTGACGGCATCCCGTCTAGATGTATTTACTCATTTACACATACCTTCCATCATTTACCCAGAAAAGATTGGGACAAAATAAGACTACAGATGTGTCCTCTTACATCCCTGCTGCAGTCATGCTAAACAGTCCTTGAAGTCAAGCCCAGTGGCATCACCCACCGAGGGGTAACACCAAAGTGGCAACTCCTGCACAGTGACAAGAGCCGGGTGCTGCATTGCAACATTACATGCATCAACCTGGTTCCTGTCATCCTGTAGACACCAGCACAGCAGGCATGCCAGTCTCCGGGGCAGGCCGCATCTCTCCCGGACCCTGAAGTGACGAAACGGGGGTCGGGATGCTTAGTCACGCCCCTCATGTGAAGCTACACCCCCACCCCATGAAGCCACGCCCATTTTGTGGCTACAGCCACACCGGATGAAATTAGAGTGAGTGACGCCTCTGGTCGCACCATGCCATGGCAGGACTCTGTAGCACCAAGCGTATTTTTTTGCGTTTTTTCCCGCGAAAATGCCTTTTAATGCAAAGTAATATAATAGGATGCACAAGCAACTTCTGCTGAAATAAATGATATGTGGCATGCCTATATTCTGTCTGTAATTGCGGCTCTATCTGCATCCAAAATGCCACGTTACAGTGTTTTCCATGAAAACACTATAGCATAGCATTTTGTATACCAATATAGTCGCAGTCATACATGCATGCTGCATATTATTTTAATCAGCAGAAGTGGCTTGTGCATCCTATTACATTGCTTTGCATCTAAGACGCATTTTCGTGGGAGAAAAAAAAAAAAAAAGACACTCAGCACTACCGAGTCACACGACACTCGCACGTTATGTGTAACATGACTTGTAGCGCACAGAACAAAGATGTTCAAGGACACAACTGTAAATCCAATAAATCCAATACACGCACATGTATCACACAAAACATGTGCTAATCCACTTTACCACACCCACTTCCTGATACAGTATATTGGGAAACATGTATTTTTTTCAGTTGGAGATTGATACAGAATTACAATCTAGAACTATATTAAGTACCACCTCTTATGTAATTACCCATTGTATTCTTTATAGTAAGTTGGATAGGTTCCATTAATCTTAACATCTGATCCTGGCCAGAAGAAAGTTGCAGCCTTTAATCCTTGATTCATTGCTGTTATCCATACCTATAAACAGAGTATAATGGTTCATTAACTGGATAATGAGGCAGATGTACTAAGCATTTTTCAAACACAGGCTGTAACATGGCAGTTAGGAGCTGATTGGCTGGTGCTTTATCTCTGTCAACTAGAGATGAGCGGGTTTGGTTCGCCGAGAACCGAACCCTACCAAACTCCACGTGTCAAACACGGTTCGAGCCCGGCTCGGTTATTCCCGCCTGACTCGGAAAACCCGAACGAGGCAAAACGTCATCATCCCGCTGTCAGATTCTCACAGGATTTGGATTCCATATAAAGAGCCGCACGTCGCCGCCATTTTTACTCGGGCATTGTAGAGAGTACAGAGAGGACGTGGCTACGTTCTCTCAGTGTCAGTTTTTTCAGTATCAGTGCTCAGTATCAGTGCTCATTGTGCTGCTCAGTCATACTAATACTAGTACAGTGTCTTGTGCTGCATCTTGCTGCTGTAGGGTGCTGTGGTAGTAGTGTCTTGTGACTGTGCATCGGTCATCATCATTCCAGTCACAGTGGTATCTGGGGGAGTGACAATTCCAGAGTGCTTTTGTGCTGCTCACTAATACTAATACTAGTACAGTATCTTGTGCTGCATCGTGCTGCTCAGTGTCAGTTCTCAGTATCACTGCTCAGTAGTATCATCAGTGCTCAGTGTCTTGTGCTGCATCTTGCTGCTGTAGGGTGCTGTGGTAGTGTCCTGTCACTGTGCATAGATCATCATCATTCCAGTCACAGTGGTATCTGGTATCTAATCTATCTAGTGGTATCTAATTCCAGACATTACTGCCGTCTAATTCCAGATATATTACTGGCATATAATTCCACATATTAAAAAATGGAGAACAAAAATTTGGAGGGTAAAATAGGGAAAGATCAAGATCCACTTCCACCTAGTGCTAAAGCTGCTGCCACTAGTCATGGCAGAGACGATGAAATGCCATCAATGTCGTCTGCCAAGGCCGATGCCCAATGTCATAGTAGAGAGAATGTAAAATCCAAAAAGCAAAAGTTCAATAAAATGACCCAAAAATATAAATTAAAATCATCTGAGGAGAAGCGTAAACTTGCCAATATGCCATTTACGACACGGAGTGGCAAGGAATGGCTAAGGCCCTCTCCTATCTTCCTCATGACTAGTGGTTCAGCTTCACATGACGATGGAAGAACTCATCCTCCCGCTAGAAAAATGAAGAGAGTTAAGCTGGCAAAAGCACAGTAAAGAATTGTGCGTTCTAAATCACAAATCCCCAAGGAGAGTCCAAATGTGTCGGCGGGTGCGATGCCTGACCTTCCCAACACTGGACGGGAAGAGGTGGCTCCTTCCACCATTTGCTTGCCCTCTGCAAGTAGGCCAATGCATGTGGGCAAATTCCAGCACGTCCTATGTTTTGCACATACAATTAATTTGGTGGGCATAATTTTTTGAAAAACGACAGGGGCATACAGGAGATGCTGTGGATGGCCTGAAAAATTGCGGGCCACTTTCGGCATTCAGCCACCACGTGCCGAAGACTGGAGCGCCAGCAAACACTCCTGAACCTGCCTTGCCATCACCTGAAGCAAGAGGTGGTAACGAGGTGGAATTCAACCCTCTATGTGCTTCAGAGGATGGAGGAGCAGCAAAAGGCCATTCAAGCCTATACACTATACGATATAGGCAAAGGAGGGGGAATGCGCCCGACTCAAGCGCAGTGGAGAATGATTTCCGTGTTGTGCAAGGTTCTCCAACCCTTTGAACTTGCCACACTTGAAGTCAGTTCAGACACTGCCAGCCTAAGTCAGGTCATTCCCCTCATCAGGCTTTTGCAGAAGCAGCTGGAGAGATTGAAGGAGGAGCTAAGATGGAGCGATTCCGCTAGGCATGTGGGACTTGTGGATGGAGCCCTTCATTCGCTTAACCAGGATTCACGGGTGGTTAATCTGTTGAAATCAGAGCACTACATTTTGGCCACCGTGCTCAATCCTAGGTTTAAAGCCTACATTGTATCTCTCTTTCCGGCAGACACAAGTCTGCAGATGTTCAAAGACCTGCTAGTGAGACAATGGTCAAGTCAAGCGGAACGTGACCCGTCAACAGCTCCTCCTTCATTTTCTACCGCAACTGGAGCTGCCAGGAAAAGGATAAAATTTCCAAACCCACCCACTGTCGGTGATGCAGGGCAGTCAGGAGCAAGTGCTGACATCTGGTCCGGACTGAAGGACCTGCCAACGATTACTGACATGTCGTCTACTGTCACTGCATATGATTCTGTCGCCATTGAACGAATGGTGGAGGATCATATGGGCGACAGCATAACTGTAGGCATGTCAGACAGTCCGTATGTATACTGGCAGGAAAAAGAGGCAATTTGGAGGCCCTTGCACAAACTGGCTTTATTTTACCTAAGTTGCCCCCCCTCCAGTGTGTACTCCGAAAGAGTGTTTAGTGCAGCCGGTCACCTTGTCAGCGATCGGCGTAGGAGGTTAATTCCACTAAATGTGGAGAAGATGATGTTCATCAAAATGAATTATAAATTCCTCCATGGAGACATTTACCAGCAATTGCCTCCAGAAAGTACACAGGGACCTGTGATGGTGGATTCCAGTGGGGCCGAATAATCTGTGATGAGGAGGAGGAGGAGGATCTACACCCTGAAAGGGGTGAGAAATCTGAGGGTGAGGATGAGGACAACATCCTGCCTCTGTAGAGCCAGTTTGTGCAAGGAGAGATGAATTGCTTCTTTTTTGGTGGGGTGATTAATTTCTTCTTTTTTTGTGGGGGCCCAAACAAACCAATCATTTCAGCCACTGTCGTGTGGCAGAACCTGTCACTTAAATGATTGGTTTGTTAAAGTGTGCATGTCCTGTTTATACAACATAAGGGTGGGTGGGAGGGCCCAAGGACAATTCCATCTTGCACCTCTTTTTTTATTTATTATTTGCATCATGTGCTGTTTGGGGACTATTTTTTTAAGTGTCATCCTGTCTGACACTGCAGTGCCACTCCTAGATGGGCCAGGTGTTTGTGCCACCCACTTGGGTCGCTTAGCTTAGTCATCCAGCGACCTCGGTGCAAATTTTACGACTAAAAATAATATTGTGAGGTGTTCAGAACAGACTGGAAATGAGCGGAAATTATGGTTATTGAGGTTAATAATACTATGTGATCAAAATTACCCCAAAATTCTATGATTTTAGCTGTTTGAGTTTTTTTTTTTTAAATCACCCGAATCCAAAACACATCCGAATCCAAAACCCGAAAGGGTGGTTTTGCCAAAATGTGTCCGAATCCAAAACACGACCGCAGACCCAAATCCAAAACACGAAAAATGCCCACTGCACATCTGTACTCTCCACTTTATCCCTCTCCAAGGCTTGGTATATATCCCATAATGTTACCCAAGTACTCTTCCATGTCTGGCTTGCACAATAAAAGAGCCAAGAAGACAGCTTAAGATGTGCGATTTGCTACAATCTTTACTTTACTTTAACCTTGCCAGTCACTGTTCTCAGCTATGTTGAAGCAACTTTCGTTATAAGGGACTCTACCCACTGTACTGTGTTAATCCTCATAATACTGACTCCGGAATCCTGACAGGGTCAAGAGGCTGACGTCGGAATCTCAACAGCAGGCATCCTAACCATAAGTATAGCGGGCGGGTTACAGTTAGGGTCGGTGGTGGGAGGAGGGGGTTAGGTTTAGGCACCACCCAGAGGGGGGTGTTAGGGTTAGGCTGCAGAGAGAGGGGGCTTAGGGTTAGGCACTAAAAGGGGAGGTAAGGGTTATGCTGTTGAGGGTTAGCGTTAGGAGTAGGGGAGAGGGGGGAACAGTCTTAACTCCTTCCTGTTTGGATTTACACTATCGGGTGTCACAACTGAGGGCCTGAGCTGACGGGAGGCAGCCTCAGTTGTAGGGGCTGAGATGTACCGGAACCTGGGAGGTTGTATCAGACCCCTGGACATGTAAGTAACATGAATAATAACTGCCCGAAGGCGTGACCACGACAACTTAGATAAAAGTCAATGATGTTTATTATGACAACTCCGCATCACAGCAGCAATAAAAGAAAACGTAAAAGTCAGCAAAGAATAAATACAGTTCCTGAGTACTACAGCATGGCAGGAGCCACAGGGCACTGGTAGTGTGAGATAGTTCTTATGATCTTCTAGATGGAAAGTCCTTACCAGGCCCGGCTGTAGCAATGGAGATAACCCAGGATTATACCAGCTGGTGTTCCAGGAAGAGCTGGGTTGCTGAAGGTAAAACAGCTGCTGTGGATACTGGCTGGAACCAGACTGTTGTTAGCACGGAGTGGATACTGGCTGGAACCAGTTAAATAATAAATGAACTTTGGGAGCGATGAAATGTGAACTGAAATGTAGAACTTGAGAGCGGAGAAATAATAATTCCGGTGGAGAGTGGTAAAGTGTAGAAAGGACACCGGCCCTTTAAGGGAAGCTGTACTCTGCTGGAAGCTGAGGCTGGAAGCAGGTAGTGTTGTAGCTGGAAACAGATGAATCCACAATGGATTGGAGAGTCAGGCTACACCGCAGGTGGAATGCTGGTGCGGGTCTCTATGGTGGAAGTCTTGAGACAGGAGCTGGAACCTGGAAGACAATCATAGAAGAGAGACAAACAGGAACTAGGTTTGACAACCAAAGCACTGACGTCTTCCTTGCTCAGGTACAGCTTACTTATACCTGCAGCAAGGAAGGGGTTGGCTAGGCAATTATGCAAATCAACAACACAGACAGCAGATTGGTGGAAATGATCAGATGACAGAATCCAAGATGGCTGCGCCCATGCAGACACTTGGAGGGAAGTTTGGTTTGTAATCCATGTGGTCTGGGAAACAGTAATGGCGGCGCCGGCCACCGGAGACAGGAGACGCCAGGCTGATAGATGCACATTTAACCACGCGGGCACAGCGGAGGCCGCGGCTGATGAAAAGACCACTCTGTATGTGGAAACTCAGGAACAGCGGAATCCGGTCCTGGAACGCTGAGCCCGCCTTAGGAGGCATCTGAAGGGTAAGTAATGGCGTCCAGATACCCGGATCGTGACAGCACCCCCCCCTTTAGGAGTGGCCCCAGGACACTTCTTAGGCTTTAAAGGAAACTTTGCATGGAAATTTCGGACCAAGGCAGGAGCATGGACGTCAGAGGCATTGGTCCAAGAGCGTTCTTCAGGACCATAGCCCTTCCAGTCAATGAGATACTGAAGTTGACCGTAACGGTGACGTGAGTCCAGGATCTTGGCCACTTCATACTCAACGCCTCGTTGAGTTTGGACTTTCGGAGTTGGTGGAAGTGAGGAATGAAACCGATTCAAGATTAGCGGTTTCAACAGGGAAACATGGAATGTCCTGGGTATTTTTAAGAAGGGAGGTAACTGGAGTCTGTAAGCAACAGGATTGATGACTTGATCAATTTTGAAAGGACCGATGTAGCGAGGTGCAAACTTCATACTGGGAACTCTTAACCTCAAATTCTTCGTGGATAACCATACCCGATCACCCACCTTGAGAGCAGGAACTGCTCGACGCTTCTTATCCGCAAACTTCTTGTACCTGAACGATGCCTTGAGCAGAGCTGATCGTACGCTCTTCCAGATATTGGCAAACTGATGCAAGGTGATATCCACTGCGGGAACAGAAGTTGCTGGAAGAGGTTGGAACTCAGGGACTTTAGGGTGGAATCCAAAGTTGGTGAAGAATGGTGTTGAAGAAGATGAAGAATGATACTGGTTGTTATGACAGAACTCGGCCCAGGGAAGTAATTGAACCCAGTCATCTTGAGAGGAGGACACATAGATGCGGAGGAAGGCCTCCAAGTCCTGATTCACCCTCTCAGTTTGACCATTGGTCTGAGGATGGTAAGCCGTGGAAAACTTTAACTTGACTTGGAGGACTTGACATAAACTTCGCCAGAATTTGGCTGTGAATTGAACTCCTCGATCTGAGATAATTTCTTCTGGAAGACCGTGGAGTCGGAAGATCTCTTGTATGAATACTTGAGCCAACTTGGAAGCTGACGGAAGACCGGTGAGAGGAATGAAGTGTGCCATCTTGGTGAACCGGTCAACTACCACCCAGATGGTATTGAACTTGTTGCACATGGGCAAATCTGTAATAAAATCCATCGACAAATGGGTCCATGGTCGACGGGGAACAGATAGTGGAACCAGTTGCCCCGCAGGCGACTGGCGGGATACTTTATGTTGAGCACACTTTGGGCAAGATGCAATAAACTCCAAAACGTCCTTTTTCAGAGTTGGCCACCAATAGGACCTAGAGATAAACTCCAGGGTTTTTTGGATACCTGTATGTCCGGCAAAACGGGAAGCATGGGCCCAATGCATGAGCTTCTTCCTTAGTGTCGGCTTCACAAAACTTTTCCCTGATGGGGGCGTAGAGTCCATCCCTACCGTGGAGAATGCCAACGGATTTATAATAGGATGCTTGTCTGAAGACTCTGACTCATTTTCTTGCTCCCATGAGCGGGAAAGGGCATCGGCCTTGCGATTCTGAGAGCCCGGACAGAACTGGAGTTTAAAGTCGAACCTGGAAAAGAAAAGTGCCCATCTGGCCTGACGAGGGTTGAGACATTGTGCGCCTTTTAGATATAGAAGGTTCTTGTGGTCTGTAAGGATGGTGATTGAATGAGAAGCTCCCTCCAACAGATATCTCCACTCCTCTAGAGCGAGCTTGATGGCTAGCAACTCCTGGTCGCCAATGGCATAGTTGCGCTCCGCTGGGGAGAACTTCCGTGAGAAGAAACTGCAAGGATGTAAATGACCATCTTTAGCCCTCTGAGATAACACCGCTCCTACTCCAACGGAGGAGGCATCCACCTCTAAGATGAAAGGAGAGTCGATGTCAGGCTGTTTCAGGACAGGTGCAGAGATGAACCTCTGTTTTAAAAGATGAAAAGCTTGCATGGCTTCTTCAGACCACTTGGACGGGTTAGCACCCTTCTTGGTGAAAGCAGTAATAGGCGCCACAATGGTGGAAAAGTCTCGTATAAACTTTCGGTAATAATTGGCGAACCCTAAGAACCTCTGGACCCCTTTGAGGGTTAAGGGTACCGGCCAATTCTGGATTGCTTGTAGTTTCTCAGGATCCATCTCTAGTCCGGAACCGGACACAATGTACCCTAGAAACGGAATGGACTTGACTTCAAAGACGCATTTCTCTAATTTGCAGTAGAGATGATTGACACGGAGACGGGACAGAACCTCCTTTACCCAGAAACGATGTTCCTCTAAATCGTTGGCAAAAATGAGGATATCATCTAGATAGACCACGGCATGACGGTATAGAATGTCTCTGAAGATCTCATTGACGAAATGCTGGAAGACAGCTGGAGCATTGCTCAATCCGAAGGGCATGACGAGGTACTCATAATGTCCGTCACGGGTGTTAAATGCGGTCTTCCACTCGTCACCCTCACGGATCCGGATGAGATTGTATGCACCTCTCAGGTCCAGCTTTGTAAAGATGGTAGCTCCGCTAACTCTGTCAAAGAGCTCAGTAATCAGGGGTAAAGGATAGCGGTTCTTGATGGTAATGTCGTTCAAACCTCTGTAGTCGATGCACGGCCGCAGACCACCATCTTTCTTCTTTACAAAAAAGAAGCCTGCGCCGGCTGGAGAAGAAGAAGGTCGAATGAACCCCTTTGCTAGGTTCTCTTTAATGTATTCCTCCATAGAATGTGTCTCGGGGAGAGACAACGGATAAGTTCGGCCTCGAGGTGGAACCTTCCCTGGAACGAGATCAATCGGGCAGTCCCATTCTCTATGAGGAGGAAGGATATCAGCAGAAGCTTTACTGAACACATCCGTGAAATCTTGATATGGAGGAGGTGGAACATCAGACGACCTGGGGGAGGAAGAACAGACAGGCAACACTTTAAACAAACATGTTTTAGTACAGGAGGAACCCCATGCCAGGATTTGCGTAGTCGTCCAATCAATTGTAGGATTGTGAAGACGGAGCCATGGAAGGCCCAGGACCACAGGATGTGTGGCTCTTGGAATCACTAAAAATGAAATAAGTTCGGAATGAAGAACTCCCACTCTCAGACGAACTGGTAGAGTCCTTAGAGAAATAACTGTATCAAAAATTTTACTGCCATCCACAGCAGTTAAGGAAAAGGACGAAGGAAGTCTCTCGGTGGGTAGGGACCACCGTTTAACATAGGCTTCAGTAATAAAGTTCCCAGCTGCTCCGGAATCCAGGAGGGCAATGACGTTCTGATAACGTTGAGCAACTTGAAGCGAGACTGGGAGGTTACAATCTTGAGGAGATGGAGAGGAGATCATTACTCCTAGCCGGCCCTCTCCTTGGCGAGCTAGGATTTGGAGTTTCCCGGACGTTTGGGACAGGCATTAATGGTGTGAGACGGAGCTGCACAATACAGACAGAGAAACTCGGAGAGACGTCTTCGGCGCTCAGCAGGAGTTAAACGGGAACGACCAATTTGCATGGGTTCATCTGTAGTTGGTGACAGTTGGCGAGGAGGAGGAGTAGAAGATTTTGGAGCAGATGATCTTCCACGCTCAGTTGCTCTCTCTCTGAAACGCAAGTCAACTTTCGTACAAAGTGAGATTAGCTCATCTAACTTGGAGGGTAAGTCTCTGGTAGCTAACTCATCTTTAATACGCTCGGATAAACCATGCCAGAATGCAGCATACAGGGCCTCGTCGTTCCATGCCAGTTCGGATGCCAGGATCTGGAACTGTATAAGATATTGTCCTACAGTACGTGATTCCTGGCGTAAACGGAGAATCTCAGACGAAGCTGAAGTTACCCGGCCTGGCTCGTCGAAGATGCGCCTGAATGTTGACACAAATGCAGTGTAAGAAGATAGCAGGGTGTCGGACCTCTCCCATAACGGTGATGCCCAATCAAGGGCTGAGCCACTGAGAAGAGAAATAATGTAGGCAATTTTTGTACGGTCACTGGGAAAATTGCCAGGTTGTAGCTCAAACTGAATCTCACACTGGTTGAGAAATCCCCTGCAGAATCTTGGAGATCCGTCAAATTTTGCTGGCGTTGGAAGATGAAGACGTGGAGCAGAAATGGGTAAGGTGGGTGGGGTTATAGCTGGAGTCACTGTGGTTGACGCACCAGACGCGCCTGATCCACGGAGAGTTGTCTGAATCCCATCCAGCCGAGTAGAGAGATCCTGGAGACAGCGGATGATGTGGCCCTGTGCAGCCTCCTGATGTTCTAGTCGGGCTGCCAGTTCTTGCATCGGCCTGGCCGCTTGATCCTGGTCTCCGGCTGGATTCATTAGGTCAGTGCTTACTGTCACAACTGAGGGCCTGAGCTGACGGGAGGCAGCCTCAGTTGTAGGGGCTGAGATGTACCGGAACCTGGGAGGTTGTATCAGACCCCTGGACATGTAAGTAACATGAATAATAACTGCCCGAAGGCGTGACCACGACAACTTAGATAAAAGTCAATGATGTTTATTATGACAACTCCGCATCACAGCAGCAATAAAAGAAAACGTAAAAGTCAGCAAAGAATAAATACAGTTCCTGAGTACTACAGCATGGCAGGAGCCACAGGGCACTGGTAGTGTGAGATAGTTCTTATGATCTTCTAGATGGAAAGTCCTTACCAGGCCCGGCTGTAGCAATGGAGATAACCCAGGATTATACCAGCTGGTGTTCCAGGAAGAGCTGGGTTGCTGAAGGTAAAACAGCTGCTGTGGATACTGGCTGGAACCAGACTGTTGTTAGCACGGAGTGGATACTGGCTGGAACCAGTTAAATAATAAATGAACTTTGGGAGCGATGAAATGTGAACTGAAATGTAGAACTTGAGAGCGGAGAAATAATAATTCCGGTGGAGAGTGGTAAAGTGTAGAAAGGACACCGGCCCTTTAAGGGAAGCTGTACTCTGCTGGAAGCTGAGGCTGGAAGCAGGTAGTGTTGTAGCTGGAAACAGATGAATCCACAATGGATTGGAGAGTCAGGCTACACCGCAGGTGGAATGCTGGTGCGGGTCTCTATGGTGGAAGTCTTGAGACAGGAGCTGGAACCTGGAAGACAATCATAGAAGAGAGACAAACAGGAACTAGGTTTGACAACCAAAGCACTGACGTCTTCCTTGCTCAGGTACAGCTTACTTATACCTGCAGCAAGGAAGGGGTTGGCTAGGCAATTATGCAAATCAACAACACAGACAGCAGATTGGTGGAAATGATCAGATGACAGAATCCAAGATGGCTGCGCCCATGCAGACACTTGGAGGGAAGTTTGGTTTGTAATCCATGTGGTCTGGGAAACAGTAATGGCGGCGCCGGCCACCGGAGACAGGAGACGCCAGGCTGATAGATGCACATTTAACCACGCGGGCACAGCGGAGGCCGCGGCTGATGAAAAGACCACTCTGTATGTGGAAACTCAGGAACAGCGGAATCCGGTCCTGGAACGCTGAGCCCGCCTTAGGAGGCATCTGAAGGGTAAGTAATGGCGTCCAGATACCCGGATCGTGACATCGGGATGCTGGCATCGGTATGCTGACCGCCAGCATCCCGTCAGCAAAGATATCATACAGAATCCCAACAATGACATGTGCTGGCTGACAAGCAACCTTGCAGTATAGGAGGTCAATCCATTGATCCCTAACCAATTGCTTTTTATTTTTATCCTGAAGGGGTTGAGATAGGTGTATTGATAATTGTGCCTATACATGATCTGTTGGAAATATTTGAGGATTAGACTGGGGTCTCATAACTACTGCACCCCTCTAGAGTAGCAGAAGATCTACCACTGCCCTTTGCACCACCCTTCAGGTGGCCTTTCAAATGGTGTGCACTGTTCTCAGAGTGCACTGCTACCTTGGCCTTTGTTAGTAAAGATTCTACCCACCATTGACAAGATGCTGTCAGTGACCCTTTCTCAAAACTCCTGGAGCCTTAATGACAAGCTGCCTCCTGTGATGCTCCAGGAGACAAGAAGTTTCTTTTAGGGTAACCAACAGGGCCTGATTCATGTTTGCATGTAAAGCAAATAAAAGCAAGTAACTTTGTGTCTGGAACAAACCATATTGCCATGCAAGGGGAGCAAATACATTTATATTTTTTCTGTGCAGAGTAAATACTGGCTGCTTTTGCACACAGCCCACAAATGTTAGCCAGCTTTATTTTTAACATAGTAACATAGTAACATAGTATCTAAGGTTGAAAAGAGACAATTTGTCCATCGAGTTCAACCTATTTGTGGTCTCCTATGCAGGATTATTTGGTATAAAATTTTGACTGATGCTGATGTCCGCCATTACGTTTTATCCCTCTTTTTTATAATAACTATAGTGTGTGACTATGCACCATAACCCTGGATATCCTTATCCATTAGGAATTTATCTAATCCGTTCTTAAAGGTGTTGACTGAGTCCGCCATTACAACTCCCTCAGGCAGGGAATTCCAAACACGTATCGTCCTTACCGTGAAAAAGCCTTTACGTCGTATTGTGCGGAATCTCCTCTAACCTGAGCGAGTGTCCACGAGTTCTCTGTGTTGATCTAACCAAAAACAGGTCCTGCGCAAGATCTGTGTATTGTCCCCTTATATATTTGTAGATGTTGATCATGTCCCCTCTTAGTCTCCTCTTTTCCAAAGTAAACATGCCTAGCCTTGCAAGCCTTTCCTCGTATTCCAGCGTCTCCATGCCCTTAATCAGTTTGGTCGCCTGCCTCTGAACCTTTTCTAGCTCCAGGATATCCTTTTTGTAGTATGGTGCCCAGAATTGTACACAGTGTTCAAGGTGTGGCCTCACTAGTGATTTATACAACCGGAGTATAACACTCTCGTCCCTAGCATCAATTCCCCGTTTTATGCATGCTAATATCTTATTAGCCTTCTTTGCTGCAACCCTACTTTGGGTACTACTGCTTAGTTTGCGATCTATGACACCCAAGTCCTTTTCCAGTACAGAATCCTCTAATTTTACCCCATTTAGTATGTAGGTGTTATTTTTGTTCTGGTTACCACAGTGACCTTACACTTACCTTACACTTGCCTGTATTGAAGCGCATTCTCCATTTCGCTGCCATGCTTCTAATTTAACTAAGTCATTCTGAAGCGACTCAGCATCCCCCTCCGTATTTATAACTTTACACAATTTGGTATCATCTGCAAAAATTTACACCATGCTCTCTAGACCTTCTGTTAGGTCGTTAATGAAAATATTGAACAATAGCGGTCCTAATACTGAGCCTTGTGGCACACCACTTAACACTTCAGTCCAATTTGAAAAGGATCCATTAACCACAACGCGCTGCTGCCTATTATCTAACCAATTTTTGAGCCAAGTGCATATTGTGCTTCCTATCCCTATTTCTTGTAGCTTGTAGAGAAGTCTCATGTGTGGTACAGTATCGAAAGCTTTCGCAAAGTCTAAAAAGATTACATCCACCTCTTTACCCTGATCTAAGTTTGCACTTACTGTTTCATAAAAGCCAAGTAAGTTGGTTTGACAGGATCTGTCCTTCACAAATCCATGTTGATTCCTTTTAATGACCTTATTGACTTCAAGGAACTTCTGAATACTATCTCTTAGAATAGCTTCCAATACTTTCCCCACTATAGATGTAAGACTAACTAGTCTATAATTACCCGGTTCAGCTTTACTTCCCTTTTTGAATACAGGCACTACTTCCGCTATACGCCAGTCTTTGGGAACCATACCTGATATTACTGAATCCTTAAAGATCAAAAATAGCGGTTTTGCAAGTTCAGAGTGAAGCTCCATTAGAACCCTTGGGTAAATTCCATCGGGACCTGGTGACTTATTAATCTTTAAATGTTTTAATCGGTCACAGACTACCTCCTCGCTTAAATAAATACCTATCAGTGGGATATTCTCATTATTGAGATTGTGTGTTAGTCCCTGAATTGGGTCCTCTCTAGTAAATACTGTTGAAAAAAAATTCATTTAGCGTGTCCGCTATGTCATTATTATTTTTTCTTAAGACTCCCAACTTGTCTTTTAAAGGGCCTATACTCTCCTTCTTTAATCTCTTGCTATTAATATATTTAAATAATTTTTTGGGATTCGCTTTGCTTTCCTTTGCTAATAGTTTTTCAGTTTCTACTTTAGCCCCCCCCCCCCCCCCCCCCCCTGCAGTGCAACTTAGTCTGCCCACTTGTTTGCTTTTCTGCTTTACTTACAAACATGAATCAGGCTTATAGTCTTGCAATAAGGTCTGTTTCCTTCTATCACTTTTAATTTGAAAACAAAACAGTGGTGGTGCTTTGAATAAGCGCCACTTATCCAACAATTAGAACCAGATTCAGTTAGCAGCAGTAATTAACTGCGGTCTTATTGATCTGTTGGGACTATTCAATTACAACCCGCTTGCAGACTGCACTGTACGCAGAAGTTGCTGTAATTGAATAGCTTCGACCCCTTCCACCCTTTCCCTGCATGGTATATTGCCCTTGCTAATTGAATGTTGCCCTAAAAGTGATAGCATATATTTTAAAAGCTCAAAATAAGTGAAACAGGTGGGTATTGTGATACACAACATTTGGAAAGGAGACCTACAAAACGCTGTCCATCATGATACACATTTGTTTTACAACAAACCATAAGAAGCTTTTGAAACTTCCAGTATATGGTCTTTGAGGTGTGTTGACTGAAAAGCTACTACTTAAAGTATTATTTCCAGTGGTGGCTCCAGAGGTGGGGCTGTAATGCAGTACTAAATTCAAATAGGAAAGCCACACCTACTGCCAGTGAGTCCAGGCCGGCAATTTTTGGCAGCGTTTGGGGTGGCAGTTGGTGTGGCCCCCCCATTTGAATTTTGGAGTGTGCTGTGGTCCCACCTCTGGAGCCAACACTAATTAGCTCTCAGTTAGTAGCCTGCCTCTCAGAATGGGATGTAATTATGTGAGAGACATTACCGACGGCTACATCCCGCACCCCTGTAAATCCCAACAGTCGGCATGCCGACTAGCAGGTACTATTCCCACTCGTGGGTGTCCACGACACCCATAGAGTGGGAATAGAACCCGTGGCAAACGCAGTGAGCCCACAAGGGGTTTATACCAACTGCCGGAATCCCAAGCTGCGGTAACGCATACCCGACCCCTCAGAACTATACATGAGCAGGGCCGGTTCAAGCCCGCTCGGCGCCCCGGGCAGGAAATGGGGCGTGGCCTAATACAGGGGGCGTGGTCAGTTACGCCCCCTGTACATTACTAGCGCCGCTTGACTGCTGAGCGGTGCGCGATGACGTCATTGCGCACCGCACAGCAAAAGGTCCTCTCCACGAAGGGAAACTAGACGCGTAGCGTCTAGTTTCCTTTCATGGAGAGGACCTTTTGCTGTGCGGTGCGCGATGACGTCATCGCGCACCGCTCAGCAAAGGTACACTCCACGAAGGGAAACTAGACGCTACGCGTCTAGTTCCATTCACAGGAGGCGGGGACACAGTGGGCAGCGGAGGCGGACGGGGGACACAGCGGGCAGCAGTGGCGGATCTTGCCATGGTGCGGCGCCCTCCGGATGGCGCCAGCGCCCTCCGGAAGGCGGCGCCCCGGGCAAAAGTCCTGCTTGCTCGTGGCAAGATCCGCTACTGTACATGAGGCACCAGGAGGCAGAGTGACAACTGAATACTGACCACATTCATCTTCATTAACAATTAGCATGCAAAGGTGCCAATTACAGTAGGTATAGCTTTGGTGGCAGTATATAACATACATGATAACCTTATTAGTGCATCATATTTATTAAGCCTTTAGGGCCCCATTTATGAACAAATTTTAGCTATTTAAAACTTGTTGCGTATGATAAATGGTGCTCCAGCCAATCATGTAATTTTTTTCCAAACCATGACAGTCAGGAGCTGATTGGCTGGAGCACCATTTATCATATGCAACGAGTTTTAAATAACTAAAACTTGTTGCTAAATGTGCCTAAGAGTTAAAAATACTGGCATAAGTGTTTTGGTTTGAGTTACACATACAGGTTCTCCTTGGTACCATGTAGGGTGAAATTTCTCAGCATTTCTCAGGGTGAAAAACGTATTCCTGTGAGGGTCGTACATTTTGTTGTCCACAAGGCCATGCGACTCTGGGTAGAGGCCCTGGAATCAGAAGAGCATATTCATGAAAAAGTATTTATTTTGTACATACTGTGTCTACATAAAATGCAGAAAATGAAACACAATAGAAGTTCTAATCATGTGTCCAAAAATTTTATTTTATTTAATTTTAGACCCAGGAAATTAAAGAACATACATGATATACATAAAGATCAGAAGGTCAGTTTAGTAGTAGAATGCCAGAACATGTCAGAGAAGCCATATCACTTAATATGTATGTCCCCAATGATGCACCAGTAGTATATGCACCAAGTGTACGTCATGCATCAGATACACCTCCGCATAATTTTGTACACTTATTTTGATAATAAAATATGCATTTGCTCTAAGAGGAAAAAAAACTTGCTAAAATAGGTTTACAAAACCGTATAATATATGTACGAGCAATGAAGAAAGAACTGGTCAACTTCAGCAGTGAATCTGCAATCAGCATCTGTTATCTAGTATTGATGACATTCATCTTCATTGTGTATTGGCTCCTGGCCCAGGCACGCAAAATTTTTGCAACTTTGACAGGCTTACAGTATGTGTGTTTCTCTCTGAGGGTCTGCATCTGTTTGCACTTACGAGAACACAACCTTATGTCAACATTTAGCAAACTGATGCATTCAATTTCCTGCCTTGAGGCCATGCGCAGACCAGTCATATATCCAACACAGCATCAGTGCCATGCCAATGTTTGTATTTTTGGCTGTGTAGGCCTGGGCTCAAGGACTGGCACTGATAAGAGGCCTTGTCATACATCCATGATTGAAAAGAATTCCATCCTATATTTTCACCCTGGCAGCCTGGTACTGAACTGTGAGCAGAGAGATGCAGGGGATTATTGCTTAACATAGGCATACACTATACAATTATCTGGAAGATAATCTATGGTTGGAATGAAAACCTGGTAATGGATGAGACCAATTTACAATCAACCATTTGCTACCAAACACTGGAAAATATACAAAACCTGTCGTTTATACAAATTGGTTAAATCGCAGACAGGTTTTGGCCATTTTCCAGAGATTGGTAGCAAATGGTCGATTGTCAGCTGCTCTCATCCATTACTAGGTTTTCATTCCAACCACATATTAACTGCCAGATAATGGTATAGTGTATGCCCAGCTTTAGACATAGAAGGCTTGGATCAGATGATCACAACAGGATGAGTGAACAGAGGTAGCCTGATGAAGTACCGGGTGGCATATGGAAGAAAAGGTAATTGAAATAGTCAGCCGTCATTGGTGAAATAAATGGCCAACATAAAGGGGAGTGAATGAGGCAAACCTGGAGCAAATAGAGAACTGAGGAATATTTGATAGGACTGATGCCAGAGGTCCAAGATGAACAAGTATTGTGTTAAGGATACCAGAGTAAAATATAAGTGCACTGAGGAACACTGTGGAGCAACAAACAACACACTTCCCAGGATAAAGCAGCTAAACCAATGTGACTGAGGGGTATGCGGTTAACATACCACCCGTTGGCATCCCAGCTGTCTCAATACAGACACCAGGATTCCGACAGGGGTACTATACCGCCACCTGAATACCGGCGAGGTAGGAGAGTCCCCCTCTTTGGGTGTCCATGACACCCATAGAGGGAGAATAGAACCTGTGTAAGCTCGCCACCGAATCCACAGCATGGCGAGTGCAGCGAGCCAGTATTCCAGCGCCCGGGATGCCGATGTCTGTATGCTGACATTCCAGCGCCCAGGATGCCGATGTCAGTTTGCTGACATTCGGCATCCCGTGCTCCGGCATCACATACCGATCCCGACTGCGGTACTAATTAAATTACCTGTGCTCAAGCAAGGATAGCATTAAAACCTGGACTGTTAATATATCTTGCGGATTAATTTTGGGAAACATTAGTCTAGAGGATACTTCTCAGTTACAGGAAGAAATTATGAACCTAATTAGCCAGCTGCCAGCAATGTTGCAAGAACCTGGGGAGAAGGTGTCCAAGACTTTCAACTACATATACCAGCTGGACATACCTATATTCCGCATTGTGGCTAAAGGTGATGAAGTAGATAAGCATTGATTTTGTCAATTTCATTATAGAGGGTCCCTGACTAAAGATTCAGTTGCACAAAAGCTGATATGCACGGTCCGGAGCTTGGGAAAAACCACTGCTTATTCTGAAAAGTCATGAAGGAGATGCACCAAAAAGGAGAAATTACTGGAAACTCAAGGATGGATGGTGAAAAGGATGGTGGTAGTGTCCCTAAACGAGAAGCACAGAGTCACGGGAGGAGATCCAGAAGATGATCAATAAGAAGAAAAAACAGCAAAGCTTCCGGTGGCACAGTCCCAAAAATCAACTGAATGGCCAGAGGGAGATGGCTGACTGTATGAAAGGCAGAACAAATGGAATAAAGAGTAAAGAGTAAGAGTAAGGAGTAAAGAGAGAAATGAGTCAGTCCAGAAGACTTGTTTTTCGTATTGCATTCCACATATCATGAGAGTGCCTGAAGTAGTGAAGAGCATAAGAACCTCTGTTACGACACAAGAGAGAGAAAGACTGGATATGGGTAGGGGCCAATAGTTTCCATCACAGGTCCCCAGGGAAATCATGATTTATTGCTACTGGACAGCTACAAACAAACCCTTGGAGTGGGGACCATCCTCCTTCATAGTCAGGTATCAATCGTAATGAGCAATTGCAATATTTCTCTCATGTGTCCTTGCAGCCAAGGTTTAGAATCATTGTTTGTGGCTAAGCTACCAAAAGCCATTTTTACCTCAGCTACACAACCATCTATCTCAAATGTCCCAAAATGGTAGCTGGTGTGAAAGGTACTGTAACTTACCCCTCTTGGCCCTACTTTGTTCAGTGGCTGCAGCAGAATCATAATAGGTGTTGATTATCATTGGCATGCATGAAAGTGTTCTGGGACACCTGCATAAGGTTAGAAAATAGGGGAAGACGATTACTTCAAAACCCTAACTACTTACCCAATATTCTTGGTAGCTTATCAAAAGAATCAAAAGAAGATAGAAAAAAAAGTGGGTGCTGGATTCCAGGGGAGTGAAAACCCACTATCAGAACAAAAGTGGATGACCAATGAAATGATGAAGGGTGACATGGGTCTTCTTTAGGAAACTAGGATCTAAGGCTAGCACCCGTAATGGAGCACTGCATACAGTTGTTGGATAAAACCCTTTCCAATAGCATTCAAGAAGGCTAGGACTAGAATACATGAAAATAGATCAGCAGCATACTCTAGGTTGGGCCTCCTAGACTATGGGGTGATAATTCTGAAATCATATATGATTTTCCTTAATGGTAACCAGGAACTAGAATGCTGTCATCTACTGTATTTGTGTATAGACTGAAAGGCAGCATTAATTTTCCCTCAAGGGGTTATATCGGTTTATCAGGATGCCAAAGAGACTGTCGGAAGCCCCAACAATATTCCCAAGATGCATGCAAAGAGTGGCCAGGGACATGAACTTTCAGGAGGTGTTGGTCTATACAGATAACCTGATTGTGTTTAAGAGCACTCTGCAAGAGAACAATAGGAGGTTGCTCAATATGCTAGGCTGGCATGTGGGGCATGGTCTCAAACCATCCCTGGAGAAGTTTCAGCTCTGCAAGTCCATGGGACATTTTATCAGCCAGGAGTGGCCACAGATCCAGCTAAAGTAGAGAATTTTATCAACTGGCCCAGATCAAGGAAGCTAAGAGTACTGCAGTAATATCTGGATTTTACAAGTACATACTTGTGCCCCACTACTCCAAGAGAGAGAGATGAACCATGTAGTGTGAGCAAGCAATGCAGACTCTCAACACTCATATGACCTACATAAATTTATGATGATTGGGTTAGGCCATACCTGTTACATGTGGAGGCTTCTCTGGAGGGGGTAGGGGCTGTCCTGTATCAGAAACATAATGGCACACATGCCTGTCAGCCAAGGACTGGCTCTCAGCAAAGGGAATTACCCTATACACTAGTTTTCTGGTATTAATGTTGGCAATAGAAGACAAGCTCCATGAATGCTTGTATGGAGTCTACTTTGAGGTTTACGCACACCACAAAAAAAAATAGCTGCATCCAGAAACTGTTTGAGACATCAGCCTGAAGTATCAGCTTGACGTTGATGCACTTTCTATCTTGCCTGGATTTCTGTGTGCAAACAAAAAAGGGTGTGTGGAAATTCTTGCCCATTACGCAATGGGAATATGCTAAATAGATGAAATAGTTATACCCACTAGTAGAGAAGTTTTGATACTCTGGGGAGCAACAGTGGAGACAATACCACTTCAGCACTTCTGGCTGACGTAAATGGACAGGGGTTATGTCTCAGTTGAGAGCACTTGTAGCGAGAAGAGCAGAAGTATTCCTCCACTGTACATTGGAGTTGGCTAGTGAAGAGAAGCATGGATACCAAAGGTAAAGCACTGAAGACAGATGAGGTAAAGTTGAAAGTGCACTTACAAGAGCCCTTGAAATGCTGTACCAAATAGAATTAATGGAAACACTGGGGCCTTCTGGGAAGCATTACATTAAATTGAGGTCATAATGGAGCCTTAATACACAAGTACATACTTAAGTCAGGAGACAAAGTGCTGGCCAGCCAGCTGGGGCCCTCTGGGAAGCATTACATTAAATTGAGGTCATAATGGTCTTGATGGCTTGCCACCAGGATAACTAAGTCAGTACAGAGTATACTGTAGGTTCTCAAACTTGGTCCCACAGTCAACATTTTCCAGGTAACCCAGGAGGTGCACAGGTGTATTTATTTCTCACAGACACATTTTTAAAAGGTCCACAGGTGGCACTAAATACAGTACTTCACTTGTGATTTTATGAGGAGACCTGCAAAACATGCACTGTGTGGGGTCCTGAAGACAGAGTTTGAGAACCTGTTGTATAGAGACACAGTGTAAAAAATGTAAGCACTGTCAGATTCCATATCGTTTCTGCCATTTTGTTTTATTTTTTTTATTTTTTTACAGAATCCAACAGCAGCATTGCTGCTCTCTCTGTCAGATTTGATAGAGTCAGCAGGCACTAGGACCTGTCATGGCACTAGCAGCCGGTTCCACGTTCTATGAGTGCTTGGGGATCAGGTGCTGTAAATAGTGTGGTGCAGCCTGTGCCAGGCCCCCTTTGCTATGTACTACTACTATGTAGCATTATGTGTAAGTGGCACTACTAATACCTTCTGGCATTATGTGTAAGGGACACTACTAATACTACTCTGTAGCATTACATGTAAGGAAACTACGACTACTATAGCATTATGTGTAAAGGTACTACTAATACTCTGGCATTATGTGTAAGGGGCACTACTTGTACTCTGTGGCATTATGTGTAAGGTGCACTATTACTACTACTTTGTGGCATTATGTGGTGTACGGACACCACTACTACTACTCTGGCATTACAGATGGAGCCATGCTAATCGTGGTTCCGTCTCTGCCAGGGTGCACCCGCCTAGGCATGCCTAACGTAGCGTTCGTGATGCGCGTGCATGTGAGACGTTGATGCGCCCTATTCACTGCAATGGGAGCATCTCTGTGCACTCCCGTAGTGTGACTAGGTGCCGGATGACCTAGCCGCACCGGGAGTGCACGGTTGCGATGGAGCCAAATCAGATGAGCGCAGTTCCATTTCTATGTGTACAGTAAGTAGTACTACTAATGCTTTGTGGCATTATGTCCAAGATATATTTTTCATATACTTTATTCAGTCAAAACTCTGGTTTAGACGTAAGTATGACAGGAAAGGCTCTGCCTCACCTGCCTCACCCCACCGCACGTCACTGGTAGCTCATATATCTGAATGATCCTTTTGCCTCTTGAAAAACCTGCCTGAGTGCAGGGAAAAGTGTTGAGGATACAAAAGAATGACCTTACATGCACAGGAGCTTTATCAAATTGGACTGCGCTTCACCTAATGGATGTGACCACCAATTTACAGCCCTATATTTAGTGAGGCCAGACATCTCGCTATCGTAACTACTGCAGGACCATGTCATCTATAACACATTGGAGAGTGCTGGTGCTGTGTTACCCGGGAGAACGGGGAAATCTGGGACGGTGCACATTCTCACTGGTAAGACCTCTACGCTGCCTGCGCTGGTTAGTGCATAGTGCATATTCAGTTCCCACTGTCATACTCTGGATTAAACTTTTTATACATGTAGAATGGGAGAAGTAAACACACCCGGTATTCACCTGCGCTAGGCGCTATCCTTCCCTAAGCTTTGTTATCACTTTAGCGTTGAGAAATGAGATAGACTGTGACAACTGAATGTTTCTGCTAATAAATGACTACAGACACTAACTACCAGGGGTTAAAGTGGGCCAGAATGGGGCGGAACTGCGTTCCGTCACTTCAAATTGAAGGCGGAACTAGTTCCGCCTCCTACTGCCCACTTTACCCAGCCACAGAAGCACTTAAGGAGGATCAAAAGGAGGATCATAGCCAGCCTTGCAGGCTTATCAATGGCTGCCCCACCTCCGCCCGCCCACATCTCTACACAGATCACTAGAGGCCGCACCTCCGGTCTTGGATGCAGCAGGTGTCGGGATCCATGTAACAGCCTATGCGCAGTCAGGGAAAGTGGCTCTCCATTCCCCTGACTCGCCTGATGAAACTAAACAGGGGCATTACTAATGGGGGCACTACTAATGAGGGCATTGTAATGGGGGCACTTCATAAGGGGCATCACTCCTGGGGACATAAGGGGCACCACTACTATGGGCTCTATATAAGGGGCACTACCACTGTGGGCACTACCAGTACAGTGGACATTGCATAAGGAGCACTACTACTGTGGGCATTGTAAAAGGGGCGCTACTGCTGTGGGCATTGTGTATTACGGGGTGCTACTACTGTCGGCATCATGTGTATTGGGGGTGCTATTGTTGCAAAATGCGCATGCGCAAGGCACGCAGGGCACATGCGCTTAGTTATTTAACTAAAAACTTAGTAGATTTGCTGTGGATTCTGCTGCGCTTTTCAGTCGCACTGCTGATCGGTGAGTGATTGACAGGAAAGGGGTGTTTCTGGGTGGTAACTGAGCGTTTTCCGAGAGTGTGCTAAAAAACGCAGGCGTGTCAGGGAAAAACGCGGGAGTGTCTGGAGAAATGGGGGAGTGGCTGGCCGAACGCAGGGCGTGTTTGCGACGTCAAACCAGGAACTAAACGGACTGAGCTGATCGCAATCTGTGAGTAGGTCTGGAGCTACTCAGAAACTGCAAAGAATTATTTAGTAGCAGTTCTGCTAATCTTTCGTTCGCTATTCTGCTAAGCTAAGATACACTCCCAGAGGGCGGCGGCCTAGCATGTGCGAGCGAACAACTCATGATGAGGGCCAATAGCTTTATTGCATGGGCTACAGGGGAGGGGGGAGTGAGTTCCACCACCTCTCTAGGCCCACTTTAAGCACAGCTAACTACCATCTAAAAACTTTACTGGCTATTACCTATGGATGGTAACAATCTAATCTCTATGCTTCACACCCAGGTTTAAGTGTCAAGAAAGTGGTACCTTTTACCTGTGAATGTAATGATATATCTATATAGGATTACTATTTAAATTCCCTTTTTTATATGTATATGTAAATGCAGTACATGTATGTATGTCTATGACAATTTTTTATTAACTTTTATTTAATTGATTGTAATTTGCCTAACTTAAGCGCCAACTGTATCTATATTGTGTTTTTTTAACTAAAGAGACTGGCAAGTCTCTTTCCAGTTGGCTGCTGACTATAGGCATTATTTAATTAGCAACAATCTACACAGCGCCACAGAATTCCCGTTTACACTCTTGAAAAACTGAGTGCACGGTTGTGGTGTGGCCCAGGGTGCAGGGTGCCTGGTGTGTGGTGTGGACCCCAGGGGCCTGTGTGGAGTGCACACACTGCACCCATTGCATATATATATGCCAGTGCGTCAAGTCCAGGAGCAGGTTTATGTAGCCCTGATCTAAACTTATAACGTGGTAAATGTGTTATACATTCAGATATTCAATAAATCAAATAACTTACTGTGACAATACTGTAATGGTTGGGGAATGTTTTTGATGGATACACAGGCCTTAAAGCACGAGTGTATGTCCCATATTGTTCTAAAAAATGGAAGAAAAAGGAAATAATAAAGTTATAAAGTTATATAGAGGCTAAACAACAATTGTTCAGGGCTAGTTTAAGACAGCAACAGACCCATCATATTAGGGGTCTGAGATTCAAGGTCGACACCAATTGGTCGACACACCTTATGTCGACGCCTGAAATAGGTCGATATGGACAAAAGGTCGACATGAACAAGATCGATATGGAAAAAAGTCAACATGAGTTTTTAATTTTTTGGGGTGTCGTTTTCTCTAATGTGACCGGGAACCCCAATTAGTGCACCATGTCCCCTCGTATGGCTCGCTTCGCTCGCCATGCTTCGGTTGCCGGTAACACAGGTTATCGTTCGATCCACGTGGATCGTATAGTAAGAAAAAGTAAAAAAAAAATGTAAACTCATGTCGACCTTTTTCCATGTTGACCTATTTCAGGTGTCGACCTAAGTGATGTCAACCTAGAGTCCGGATACCCATATTAGTGGGTCATCACACAGTTTGCAACACTTATAAACTACATTGAAAAATATCAGCATACCAATTTGAAAAACAGAACAAGAACAAAAATAAAAGCAATACAGTTTTACAAATAATGAGGTGTGTAGTTCTGAGCATTTTATTTGTAAATGAACATCAGAGTTGAGTGAGGACTGCAGAGTTGAGTGAGGACTGGGGGTAGTTGCAGAGATTTGCAGTTAGGTCTTTGAGTAATGCTATGTCTAGGATAAAACATTAGGGTAGGCTGGGATTTAGGACTATTTTTTAGTCCACAAGATGTTATTATGATCTTGATGACTTGATCCAAAGTGAAAACTAACCTCTAACAAAAGTGGTCTTCGCCCTCCGATTAGGGCCAATATTTACAAAAAAAATCGAGTTTGCCCGATTTGTGCTTTTTTTTCTAGGTCCCAATCCGGGAATTCACTAAGCACCAATCTCGGCAGTGTTTGGACTATTCGTAATGGTTTGAATGACAACGTTCACAAATACGAATGAATAGACCATCGGTCAAACGTGGCTGTTATTTCATAGAATATGAGCATTCACTATTCATTCATATTTGGGTGTTAGTTTCTGAGTGCTCAAGTGCGGGTCTGTTTTTTTTCGATTCGTTAAAAAAAGCAGCAATAAAATAGACCTGCTTTTTCCAGTCGAGTTTGGATAACCATGCACGGATCAGTGAGATCTGTGCATGGTTATCTATGGGAAAGGGTCTGTTTAGTGTAAAAACGGGAAAAAAAATAGCGTGGGGTCCCCCCTTCTAAGCATATCCAGCCTCGGGCTCTTCGAGCCGGTCCTGGTTGAAAAAATATGGGGGAAAAAATGACAGGGGTTCCCCCATATTTAATCAACCAGCACCGGGCTCTGCACCTGGTCCTGGTTCCAAAAATGCGGGAGACAAAAAGCGTAGGGGTCCCCTGTATTTCTGAAACCAGCACCGGGCTCCACTAGCTGGGGAGATAATGCCACAGCCGGGGGACACTTTGATATCGGTCCCTGCGGCCGTGCCATTAAAACCCCAACTAGTCACCCCTGGCCGGGGTACCCTGGAGGAGTGGGGACCCCTTCAATCAAGGGGTCCCCCCCCTCCAGCCACCCAAGGGCCAGGGGTGAAGCCCGAGGCTGTCCCCCCATCCAAGGGCAGCGGATGGGGGGCTGATAGCCAAGTGTGAAATTGTGAATATTGTTTTTAGTAGCAGTACTACAAGTCCCAGCAAGCCTCCCCCACAAGCTGGTACTTGGAGAACCACAAGTACCAGCATGCGGTGGAAAACCGGGCCCGCTGGTACCTGTAGTACTACTACTAAAAAAATACCCCAATAAAAACAGGACACACACCGTGACAGTACAACTTTATTACATACATGCACACCAACATGCACACATACTTACCTATGTTCCCACGAGGCTCGGTCCTCTTCTCCATGTAGAATCCTAGGGGTACCTGTGAAAAAAATTATACTCACATAATCCAGTGATGAATCCGGCCTTTGAATAATCCACGTACTTGGCAAAAAAAAAAAAAAACGCAAACCCGACCACGCACTGAAAGGGGTCCCATGTTTACACATGGGACCCCTTTCCCCGACTGCCAGGACCCCCCCTGACTCCTGTCAAAGAGGATCCCTTCAGCCAATCAGGGAGCGCCACGTCGTGGCACCCTCCTGATTGGCTGTGTGCTCCTGTAGGGTCTGTCAGGCAGCACACGGCAGTGATACAATGTAGCGCCTATGCGCTCCATTGTAGCCAATGGTGGGAACTTTGCGGTCAGCGGTGAGGTTGGAGCGCTGTATGTATCCAAATTTATTATCTGAATTAAAAACATAAAATTATCAAAAATTTATCATAACAAAGACAATTGACACATATGACACAAACAATAAAAAATCAATAAAAATAAATTGAATACTGCCTTTGATGGTGTGACTATTCCAAATTACTAATGTTGTAATCCACCTGTAATGGTGATACCGTGCTTTTATGTCCTTTAATATCAACACACAAATATATGCCTCTGTGTGTTTATTTTCCTTGGACAAGATGATAGACCCAGATAATGTATGCACGCTGCTGTTAATTTTGTCATATGAACATTCTTTTGAGGTAATAGTCTGATAGTACAGACAATGTGCTGGTTCCTCCTCTGTTCAATCTGTAAAGACAGAGGCAGAGGGAGGGCGCCGGGATCTCCAAGTGCCGGAGCGGCGCTGTGCTTCCACCTGTGCCGACAGCAGTTAGCTCCGTGCTTATATACAAATGCGGTGTGTAATTCAGGTTCTGTCTTACCGGATCTCTGTGTACATTCCACAGCCTTGGGTAGTGTTAACGTCCTTGCATAGGCTCCGTATATTATCAAAGTCCCGTACGTGGCTGGATGATTAATATCGGTGCAGATACCGGTAAGACAAATGTCCAGAGAGGTGTGGGCTTTTTCCTTACGCGTTTCTCCGCACCTGTACACCTGTGGTTTCGTCAGAGGATAACAGTCATAGTGCCAGAAGCACCTTTTAAACCCAAAGCATCCAGTCGTTATCCAGAGTGGTAATAATCACACCTGTTCTATATATACACAATCAAACTTGTTATCATCTGTTTTTTGTTTCATATGTGTCCACTACAGGTACCAGCGGGCCCGGTTTTCAAGCGCATGCTGGTACTTGTGGTTCTCCAAATACCAGCTTGCGGGGGAGGCTTGCTGGGACTTGTAGTACTGCTACTAAAAACAATATTCACAATTTCACACTTGGCTACCAACCCCCCATCCGCCGCCCTTGGATGGGGGGGGGGCAGCTTTGGGCTTCACCCCTGGCCCTTGGATGGCTGGAAGGGGGGACCCCTTGATTGAAGGGGTCCCCACTCCTCCAGGGTACCCCGGCCAGGGGTGACTAGTTGGGGTTTTAATGGCACGGCCGCAGGGACCGATATCAAAGTGTCCCCCGGCTGTGGCATTATCTCCCCAGCTAGTGGAGCCCGGTGCTGGTTTCAGAAATCCGGGGGACCCCTATGCTTCTTGTCCCCCGTATTTTTGGAACCAGGACCAGGCGCAGAGCTCGGTGCTGGTTGATTAAATATGGGGGGACCCCTGTCATTTCCCCCCCCATATTTTTTCAACCAGGACCGGCTCAAAGAGCCCGAGGCTGGTTGTGCTTAGGAGGTGCGACCCCACGCAATTTTTTTTCAAATTTTTAAAGACTTTAATCAACTTTTTAACTTACACAATGAAGCCCTGCACGGATCTCACAGATCCGGCCGGGATTCCTTGTGTTTTTTCAGGCAGTGTTTTACTCATCACTCCCGTAAAACACTGCCTGATATTACGAATCACATCGACATCGTAAAAAACGATTGTGCAAAACTCAGCAGCTTAGTGAATGATCGTATCAGGACTCAAAAAGTTGCAGTAAAATGCACCCGATACCATTCGAGTTCAAACACCCTTCAAAAACGGCCAAAACACAAATATTAGTAAATATTGCCCTAGGTGTCTAAAATAGTATCTATGATAGATAGATGGCAAATGCCTTAAAATAGCCATCTGTACTTGCCCTTTCAGAGGCCTTCTGACTAATAATTGTGATGGCCCAATAAATGAAGAATTTGGCTCTGTAATGGTATCCGGACTCCAGGTCGAAAACAAAAAGGTTGACACACCTTAGGTCGACGCCAATTGGTCGACACACCTTAGGTCGACGTGGACAAAAGGTCAACAGGAACAAGGTCGACATGGAAAAAGGTCGACATGAGTTTTTCACAATTTTTTTCTTTTTTGGAACCTCTTCATACTTCACGTGCCACGTGGACTACGATTGGAACGGTAATCTGTGCCGAGCGAAGCAAAGGCACCATGCCCGAAGCATGGCGAGCGAAGCGAGCCATGTGAGGGGACGCGGTGCACTAATTGGGGTTCCCGGTCACTCTACGAAGAAAACGACACAAAAAAAACACATAAAAAATTCATGTCGACCTTTTTCCATGTCGACCTTGTTCCTGTCGACCTTTTGTCCATGTCGACCTAAGGTGTGTCGACCAATTGGCATCGACCTAAGGTGTGTCGACCTTTTAGTTGTCGACCTGGAGTCCCAGACCCTCTGTAATATGTGGCAGACACTATTCTACAGAAGCAATTAATTAACTGAGCAATTAATTGCTGTTGAAAAGCAACTGAGCTACAATCGCCAACAGCTAACTACACATGGGGGGTCATTCCGAGTTGTTCGCTCGTTGCCGATTTTCGCAACGGAGCGATTAAGGCAAAAATGCGCATGCGCATGGTAAGCAGCGCGCATGCGCTAAGTATTTTAGCACAAAATTTAGTAGATTTACTCACGTCCAAACGAAGAATTTTCATTGTTGAAGTGATCGGAGTGTGATTGACAGGAAGTGGGTGTGGTTATCTGGGCGGAAACTGACCGTTTTCTGGGAGTGTGCGGAAAAACGCAGGCGTGCCAGGATAAAACGCGGGAGTGTCTGGAGAAACGGGGGAGTGGCTGGCCGAACGCAGGGCGTTTGTGACGTCAAACCAGGAACGAAACGGGCTGAGCTGATCGCAGTGTAGGAGTAAGTCCCGAGCTACTCAGAAACTGCTAAGAATTATTTAATCGCAATTCTGCTAATCTTTCGTTCGCTATTCTGCTAAGCTAAGATACACTCCCAGAGGGCGGCGGCCTAGCGTGTGCAATGCTGCTAAAAGCAGCTAGCGAGTGAACAACTCGGAATGAGGGCCATTGGCTGCTAATAGACGCAGCAAATGTTTGCACTCCTAGGTACCATACTGGTAGTGTTACTACACATACATGACCTTAGGTCCCGTCACACATGTATGCTGCAAGAGCAAAAGGAGGTGGAGTAATCTGAATATATCCCACTTTGCAATTCCTATCTCCTTCCTTTAGGAAGCAATGGAGCTCAGTGGGCTAACACCATCTGAAGATGGCATAAGTTCCTGTAGTCAAGCTCCAAAAACTTTGATTTCTGTAATCAGTTCTGCATTGTATGGAGGAGATATCACTGATCTCACGGATATCTCCGGCATTACCAGAAAGATGAATGATACGGAATTTCAAAGTGCAAAAAATATGCAGTGAGTAGTGATTCTGCATTTATAATGAGTATTTGATATGCATTTTTAGCAGTGCAACAGCTGAGGACTACATGCTGTAAAGAGTTGGGTATGGGTGACCGGCGTTTGGGATCTCACCGATCACCATATCGACGCAGGAATCCCAGTGTTTAGGATGCCGGTGGGTGGGGTGAGCGCAACGAAGCTCGTTGCGGGCTCGCCACAGATTCTATTTACACTCTATGGGTGTCGTGGACAACCCACAGGTGGGAATAGTCCCTGTTAGTCGGCATGCCGACTGTCGAGATTTTTTTTTGGGGGGGATGCAGGTGTCGGTATTGTGATCGGCGGTCTCTTGACCACCGGTCACATAACTACATCCCGCTGTAAACACTAAGGAGTAGCATTCTAAGGTATGTTACTGCAAAAGCAAGTAAAAGACCAATGGGCATTGTAACTCAAGATATAATGGTTTCTAGTGTCAGATCTGTTTACATGTGTTTAAGATATATGTTCTGAGATCTTTACATCAGGTTCTAGAGCACAGAAGCATTTAGAACTTTGCTGTCTTGTACGGGATGTAGTTATGTGACCGGCGGTCAGGAGACAGACAGTCATAAAACCTCCCCCTATATCCCACCCCCTCACAATCCCGACGGTCGGCATGCCGACCAAGAGGGACTATTCCCACACGTGGGTGTCCACGACACCCATAAAGTAGGAATAGAACCCGTGGCGACCATAGGTCGCTATTGAGCCTGCAGCGTAATAGGCAAAATTAACCTGGTTTGGCTATTAAAATGATGGCTGCTTTAGAAAAATGGGCAGCGTGAACTTACACAGAAAGTGCAGCTAACAGGATATTACTATAGTTGCCGACATTCTGGCTGCCTTCTATGGGAGGAGGCAGCCAGGTCGAATCAGCAGGGGGCGTTGCGCAACACGGGGGGGGGGTGATGGAGAGGAGCAGGGGGCATTGAGTGGCACAGAGGGAATGAAGGGGAGGAGCAGGGGGCATGTCCATGAGATTGCATCATGGCCCCTCTATGTAGAGATTATCGGCATAGTGGGGCAGGGGGTAGGGTCACAATGATGCAAATCACATCATTGGCACTCCTGCGGCGAGAGAGATATGAGTGTTTCCCCTGGAGGTGCGGGGGCTTGGCTGCCGTCCGGAAGACTTGCCAACTTTTTAGGGTGGCCAGGAGCCTCCCGGCCATTCCGAGAGAGTAGGCAAGTATGACTATTACATAAGCCACCTAAACTGGTCTTCAGTTACTGTACGGCTGTGCAGAAGGAGGACAGTACTCACTCAGTTTGCTGATCACAGGAAGAAGTCCTTCCCACATATATAAATACTCTGCTCTAAACCCATCCAACGAGAATAAGATAACTGGAGGCTGAGAGAACCTAAAAAGAATTAAATTAATAGCAACTACATAGTCAATTTATTAGTCATTATTAGATTCACAATATCCAAATTAGTATCATGCTGATGTGATTTCAGCAAGTAAAGATTGATAGACAGGAAATGTATTCTCATAAGAGAGACAGAGACAGATAACAAAAGAAAATACACTGATTCCAGTAGTTAATCATCAAACCCAGTTTTGTACCACTGCTGATTTTCCTGCACATGCAGCTCTCTAGAGAAGCAAATACAGTAGAATACAGAACATTTTTAAGTTATTGGTGCAGTATTACAAAAAATATAGTACTTTCTGATGGTGTGGATGATATACATCTGGAAGTCTGTTATGCCCTTATATGGGGAAAATGACATTATTTCCATTGATGTTTAAAATAATTAGTCCACATAAGTGGCAACAATGGTGATGGTCAGTGTCGGAATTTACCTATGAGCTACAGTAAAATCCGCACCCAGCTCAACGTCGGCGAAGCCAGGTGCAGTCCTTGACTGCAGTGGCTTCACTGTGACTGGCAGGGACTTCCTAGTAGAAGTCCTAACTGTCAGTGAAAGACACTACAGGCAGTGCCACTGGGTTTCCTACCTCTGGGACCGCCACTCTTTTACAGCTATGTTGTAAATAGACTACTAATAGAGTACTAATAGTTGGTTTCATACGTTTCAATTTATCAAGTATTGAGAAAAGGATGATGAAAGGATGATGAACTCACCCAGCTGGGCAAATTGGTGTTTGGATATCTTCACATCTTTCCTCTACCCAGCTTTTGTTTCCTGAAAGTGAAAATGTAAAGTTAAACTCATACAAGTCTCAAGAATAAAGTTACTATTCCAAAAATATTTAGGCTCTCCTTGTGCTGGCACAGAAATATTTTTCAGACATGTGAGTAAAATATTAGCCTAATAGGACCTTACCATATTAGCATTTATACTATAGTAGAGTGCAAGTGTAGAAATACAGCGCTGTTTCGCACTCTAGAGTAGTACTTTTACGCTTGGCTGCTCTTGAAAACAACACTTTTCAACCCTAAGACCATGCCTCAAAATGCTATATTACCTTCTGAGCAACGGTGTGCATAGGGCCTGTATCGGAGACGTATGCAGGTCCATATTTGGCAGTCTTCAGAATGCAGATATTTTGCTCGACTATGCAAGTGTCTTAATGTGTATGCATTGTGCAGCCCCGCTTTTAGTGTGCCTTCCATCATTAGTATCGGCAGTTACACCTTACACTATACTGGATGCAAGAAAGGTATCTGTAGTAATTGTCCCACGGCATACGCACAACTAGAACACAACTCTGGCTACTTGCCCATGAGACAATTCTCATCCATGCATATGCACAGTTGTCCTTGAGTTGGCACCCAGAAACACCCATTTCATGCACAAAGACAAACTGTTAAGATGTGTCCAAATCAGAGTCGCACTGAGGTATAGTAAAATTGTATATGTTCACAACGTACTATGTGGAGTCTGGTAAAACTCCCTAGATGCAACCGCATATGGACCTGGGTGTGCCTCATTATCAAGCCCTTTGCAGCCAAGGTTCAGATCCATAGCACAACCAGACTGCAGGCAGCTTGGTGATTAGAGATGTTTGAAAGCTTCAGACTGGTTTGATGGCAACTAAGAACTTTGCAGTACAATGGTTAATGGTCAATAGACCCAGGTTTAAAGTTGTGGTCCGAAATGTGCATCTCACATTCCTTGTTCACAGACTGCATTTGAGATTCACCATTTGCAGTTTCTGTTCATCATTTATGTTCAAAATAATATTTAGAAATGATAATAAATTACAATAAAAAATCTTGTTCATATTTAAACTGTGATGACTACTATTTAAAATTTGCCTTTCTTGTTTGAGGTTCACCAATCATAAACTTGCAACTTCATTTGTTGGGACGATGTAATATAATTAAGATGGTCAGCTTCCCAAAACTCTTATATGTCTAACAAAATGATTCCTCTTCCGATTACGCGATCTGACTTGTCTCTATTTAAATTCATTTGACTAAATAATAAGAGACTAGGAGAGGATTAGTCTAAAGAAATGATCGCAAACAGTGCAAAGGGGAGGAGTCAAGTTGGCCAATATTAAACAATACAATTTAGCTTGTCAACTCCACTTTGCCACTGATTGGCTCAGAGGTTCCAATTTTTATTTAGCTGTCATGTTAGAATCTCATTATGCTCTCCCCTTTCCCTTAGCTATATATTGCATGCATGGTCTTCTGATTTAAAATCGCTTCAATTGAACAATTTGCTGTTAGTCTCTACAATTGAGGCCTAGAAAATGTCCAGAAAATATCTCAATCTTCAATATCTATATTCTTTGTCTTTAGTTGGCAATTCAGAGTTCCAGAATGGCAAGGCCTCGACACCTTTTACAAATTGACGCTCTTCTGGACTTCTAACTCTTTGCAAATTCCCACTTACTTTTAGTGAATCCATGGGAAAATATGGGCTTAGACTTCAACAAAAATTCTCTTATTTTCAGGCTACCCACTATTTGTAGTCTATTCTTTCCAGACTAGATTGCCAGGAATTTAAATGTCCTCTTGATTTGTTTATTCACACTGAATTATACTCTATTTTCACTATATATGCTCATATACATACAGAGATAGATTCAGAAACTGAGCTTCTGGAACTAGACAAATTGGTCTCCCAGGTGCCTTATCTTTCTCCTGATATAATCTTAGCCACTTTCCAAACCAATTTAAAACTTATTTTGGCTAGCTCATATCAAGAAATGACTTACAAGTTACTACACAGGGCACATTTATCACCAAAAAAGCGCTATTTAATGGGTATTTCAGATGGGGAAGGATGCACTAGATGTACTGTATAGCTGTTGAGGATGACATTATGCATGGTTTCTGGGACTGTTGTTATATCCAATAGTTTTGGAGGGAATTGAATTACTATGTCAGTACGGTTCTGGGTATACCCTTCCATTGGGCATGTTTTGGATATTTGGCTGGCCAACATGAGGTCCCTAACAAGAAGTTGCTTGTACTTTTGTCAGCAGTGGGTTGGAAGGCTATATTGCAGCAGTGGATCCATGATTTGGCGCCTACCATAGCTATGGCAACTTCCAGATTGCTCTTCTTGGTTAGAGGTGTCTCTGAATAAAGAATCTTTAACTCCTGCTTTTTTCAATGTTGGGACAAATATATTCAAACACTACCCTCAACCACTAAATTGGCAATACAATGTTGTTTCCAACAATCATCATAGTAATCTTACCAACTATTAGGTAACCAAAAATCCGATTCCTCTTTAGACTCCTCCTTTTTTTTTTCTTGTTTTTTTTTTCTTTCTTTTTTTTTTTTTTAACATCCCTTCCATTCCCTGTTTTTTTTCTCTTCCACATTTATTTCATTTAAATTCCTTCTATCTGGTTTCACCCTTTATACTTTATACCCTGTGGATGGACATCTTCATGGATGGATCGATGGCTTATTGTTTTAGGTAGGTACTGGTTGTAATTACAAATGCTATGTTTTTATTGTATGTTTTATTTTAGGGTTTCAGTTCTACCCTCTCCTTTTTCTGCTGATTTTAATACTACGGTGCATTGGTAAATATGTATACGTTTACAGGTGAATAGAGACTCATTCCTCCTCTATATTCAAGACTAACATGTTTATACATCACCTGACAGTTACATAATTTTGTCCGTTTCCTATTACGATAATTATATATAACAATGTAAATATTTGTTGCTTCTCCATACAATCCAGATATTTGTGACCTGTTGTGCTGTATTGTATGTCTTCTGTATTATTACCAATTATTATTACCAGTTATTTATATAGCGCGCACATATTCCGCAGCACTTTCAAGAGAATATTTGCCCATTCACATCAATCCCTGCCCCAGTGGAGCTTACAATTTAAATTCCCTACCACATGTACACGCACACACATTCACGCTAGGGTTAATATTTGTTGGGATCCAATTAACCTACCAGTATATTTTTGGATTGTGGGAGGAAACCGGAGCACCCGGAGGAAACCCACGCAAGTACGTGGAGAATATACAAACTCCACACAGTTGGGACATGGTCACAATCGAACCCATGACCTCAGTGCTGTGAGGCAGTATTGGTAACCATTACAGCATCACGAATGTTAAACTATTTCTATCGGCGTGATGTAATGGAGATCGCCGCAGGTGCGGGATGCCGGCTGATCTCGGACGTTTTTTTAAACAGGCAAACACTTACAAAGCAAAACCATGCCTTGTAAGGGATTGCCTCTTTACAGAAATGTCCGAGATCGTCCGGCATCCTGCGCCTCCAGCGATCTCGGACTACATCACATCCTGCTGTATATCTGTACTGTGAGAAGTTTCAATAAAAAATATATTGGGAAAAAAATGTTAAATACCTATGATAACATAAACGTTACCTGAAATAGCTCAAGTTGGTTTACAGTTACACATTGTCAAACACTATATTTTCTCAAGAGTGGAACTGTTTTTTTATGTTTTTTTATTTTTATAAATCAATCAATCAATCAATCAATCAATCTGAAATTCTAGAAATTCCTTAATTCCTTAAATTTAACGTACTGTTTTGGCAAACAATGGGGTAGATGTACCATATTAAGCCTGGAGAAGTGATAAAGCGGTGATAAGTGCAAGGTGATAATGCACCAACCAATCCAATATGTAAATTGACAATTAGGAGTTGATTGCGTTATCAACTTGCACTTATTACTGCTTTATCACTTCTCCAGGCTTAATACATCTGCCCCATTATGCGGCCAGTTTAAGCATTTCTACTAGTAATTGTATAAAGGAGATACCCACACTGAAATGAGCCATTTAGCTCCGCCCCTCACTGCAGCCCCGCAAATCGCAGACGTTTTCCAGAGTCCCTCGCTGTAGACCAGCTATCGTGGGTGTTTTCCTTAGTTGGGGGGCAGGATTTAAGCTCCACACCTTGCTGTAGACCCGCAAATCGTGGGTGTTTCCTTGTGTTAGGGGCGGGGCCTAATGAGGAATAAGTTAGGCCACGACCCGAAGTGACATGTTGAGTCTCCTCTCCGGGCTTCTCCCGGAGAGGAGAATGAAAATGTCATTAAGTATAGTCTAGCCATAGTGGTGCCGTGCATGTACTGCCTCAACTGCATAGTGGTGCCTGTACTTGACACTGCTAATAGGCCAATGCGTCCAAATAGTGCTGCATGCAGCAGCCCAGCCTAGCCACACACTCAGCTGATGAAAACATAACTAATCATTTGATATTCCCAGGAGTCCGCAGGCCTACTAGGAAATGTCCGCATATGTCCAATCTGCCCCTGGCTCAGGAGCTGGCTGACAACTTCCAGCCTGAGGGTTAAACACAGGCAAGTGGCCACGGAGTAATAGAGACTGCAGAGGGGACAGTGGGAGAAACTGCAGGGGAAAGGGAGACAGAGACTGCAGATGAAAGGGAGATATTGAGAAACTGCAGGGGAAAAGGAAGATAGTGAAAGAATGCAGGGGAAAGGAAGTAGTGAAAGAATGCAAAGGAAAGTGAGATATTGAGATACTACAGGGAAAAAGGAGATAGGGAGGAATTAAATTGCTGGCAACTTGTTTACCCATAGGGTAGCGACTAGTGAGCACTTTTAAGCAATGAAGGGTGCAAGTCAGGGTGCCGTTGCCAGCATTTAAATGCCGCGGCTATGGCAATTTGCACCATTCGCCAGCTATTGAATTCCCCCAAAGTACCTTATGTTAGAGATGTACATGTTCAGATTTACTCTGTTTCACTTGGATTGCAAAAACGGCATCTTATTGGCCATTGACGCTCCTGTGTTTTGGATAGACAATAAGATAAATCCTGATAAATCCGACCTTGTGCTAGTTTGGTGAAAAAATAGGACTTTAATACCTACCGGTAAATCCTTTTCTCTTAGTCCATAGAGGATGCTGGGGACTCCGTAAGGACCATAGGGTATAGACGGGATCCGCAGGAGACATGGGCACACTATAAGACTTTGAATGGGTGTGAACTGGCTCCTCCCTCTATGCCCCTCCTCCAGACTCCAGTTAGAGAACTGTGCCCAGGGAGACGGACATTTCGAGGAAAGAATTTATTGTTTAAACACGGTGAGTGCCGTACCAGCTCACACCTCAAACATACCGCAGAACGTGGCATTCAAGAGAATACCAGCCAACGGCATGAACAATATACAGCCACATGCTGAGAGAATATGTAACACAACCTGTGTGTCAACACAACCAATAATAAGACACCGCATGCCACAATGTCAGCAACAGCCTGACAGAAAAGAAACACCACAAGAGTGTAACCATAACCAATAACTGCAGACACAGTACGCACTGGGATGGGCGCCCAGCATCCTCTATGGACTAAGAGAAAAGGATTTACCGGTAGGAATTAAAATCCTATTTTCTCATATGTCCTAGAGGATGCTGGGGACTCTGTAAGGACCATAGGGTTTATACCAAAGCTCCAGACCGGGCGGGAGAGTGCGGACGACTCTGCAGCACCGATTGAGCAAACATGAGGTCCCCATCAGCCAGGGTATCAAACTTGTAAAGCTTAGCAAAAGTGATTGAACCCGACGCAGTAGCCGCTCGGCAAAGTTGAACCACCGAGACTCCTCGGGCATCCGCCCAAGAAGAGCCCATCTTCCTAGTACAATGGGTCTCCACCGACTTTGGTAACGGCAATCCAGCTGTAGAACGAGCACGCCACATCGTATCACAGACCTAGAGTGTTTCAGACTGCAGAGACGCAGGCGCCCCAATCACGCTGGGAGCATACCGGACAAACAGAGCCTCTGTTTCCCCAATCTGAGCCAAATTGGTGACATAAATATTCAAAGCCCTGACTACATCGAGAGACCTTGAATCAGCTAATGCTTAAGAAAGCACATAAGAAAACACAACACCACGTCACGGTCCCACGGTGCCAATGGGAGCACAAATGGAGGTTGGATGTGCAGTACTCCTTTCACGAAGGTCCGAACTTCCGGAAAGGCTGCCAATTCTTTCTTTAAAGAAAATTTATAAGGCCAAAACCGCACTGAACTGGAGCCTAACTTTAGACCTGCACCCACACCTGCTTGCAAAGAATGGAGAAGAACGACCCAGCTGAAAGTCTTCCGTAGCAGCCTTCTTGGATTCACACCAAGACACATATTTTCTCCAAAAACGGTGGGAAGGCTTTGCCGTTACTTCTTTTCTAGCCTGAAGAAGTGTGGAAATGACTTCACTGGGAATACCCTTTCTGGCTAGGATGTGATGTTCAACCGCCACGCCGTCAAACGCAGCCGGGTAAGTCTTGATACATGCCCGGATCTTGCTGTAACAGTTCCTCACGTAGAGGAAAAGGCCAGGGATCTTCTATGAGTAAATCTTGAAGAACTGGATACCAAGCCCTCCATGGCTTGACCAGAACAATGAGGATCGCCTGAACCTTTGTTCTTCTTACGTTTATCACCTTCAGAAGAGTGAAAACGGAGGGGACACATAGACCGACTGAAAACACCCACTGTGTCACGAGGGCATCTACTGCTATAGCTTGAGTGTCGCTTGACCTGGAACAATATCCCTGAGGTCTCTCGTTGAGGCGAGACGCCAACATGTCCAATTGAGGCACTCCTCAAAGACTTGTCACTTCTGTGAAAACTTCTCGATGACGACTGTATTTCTCCCGGATGGAGATCGCGTCTGCAGAGGAAATCTATTTCTCCATCGTTCACAACCGGAACAAAGACTGCTAATATAGCGGTTACCAGTCTTTTCACCCAGCGGAAAACTTTTTCGGCTTCTGCCATTGCGGCTTTGCTCCTTATTCCGCCCTAGCGGCTCACTTACGCCACTGCTGTCAAGTCGTCCGACTGAATCAAGACGGCAGATCACGAAGAATATGTTCATTTAAAATAGCTCTTAAATCAAGAAAGCTTATTGCAGACAAGCTTCCCATCTTGACCTTTCCCTCTGGAAATACTTCCCTTGCAAGGACTGCTCCCCAGCCTCGGAGATCAGCATGCATGGACACCAGGATCTAATCCTGGATCCCGAACCTTTGTTCCCCTAGGAGGTGAGAACTGAGCAGACACCTTAGGAGTGATATCCTGGCCATTAGGATTATATTCCGGTGCATGTGCAGGCGAGACCCGGACCACATTTTCAACTGGTCCCGTGAAAACCACTCTGGCATTTGACTTGCTCACCGAAAAAGGCCTGTTAGGCCGCACCCATCTTCTTCATCAACTGAACATATTGATGGATTGTCACTGCTAATCTGATCCGACTCTGGATCCTCAGACCTCTTTCCACAGGAAAACACAGAACCTCAACCATTCAGTATCTACTCTGATACCCACCTCCTGGACATCAACCCAGGTAAGCTGAATGCGGAAAAAAACGCATTTAAACCCTTTTCTACCTTTACGTGCTGGAGCTCCCTGGCCTGAGAGATTCCAATCTGTAGTTCAACTTCGTAAGTAGAAATCTTTGTTTCTTTTTTTTCTTTTTTCTTTTTTTAGGGACAGCAGGACTAGGGAGGCCAATCCCGGGCCGTTTTTTCAATCCCAGGATTCGGGATTGAAAAACGGTCAATCCCGGGATTGCAGTAGGGACCAGTGAAAGATGTAGGGAGCAGCGCTGGAGGGAGGGTGTAGCTAGCGGTGCGGGAGGTAGGGAGGGGGTAGGTAGCGGTGCGGGAGGTAGGGAGGGGGTAGGCATAGGCGTGCGCAGACACTGACAGGCGGGTGCCGCTCCGGACTCCCCCCCCCCCCCCCCCCTCCACGGCATTATAGTGTTCTCTCACCTCCCCTGTCCTGGATATAGACTGCACACCTGGGCGGCCCAGGTAAGCAGTCTATGTCCAGGACAGGGGAGGTGATAGAACACTACAATGCTGTGCCGTGGAGTGGGGGGGGAAGTCCGGAGCGGCACACGCCTGTCAGTGTCTGCGCACACCTATGGGGGTAGGTAGCGGTGCGGGAGGGTGGGTGTAGGTAGTGGTGCGGGAAGGTTGGTAGCGGCGCGGGAGGGAGGGTGGGTGTAAGTAATAACAACATTTACTATTAGGCGGGCGGCCGCGGCCGCCATGGACACACTGAACGCGGCGGCATTTCAAATGAAGCGCCGGCCGCCAGCCAATCAGAGCTGGCGGACCGGCAGCCAATCAGGGAAGCTGCCGCAGCAGTCGCTCCTGATTGGCTGCCGCTGCTGCGGCAGCTTCCCTGATTGGCTGCCGGTCCGCCAGCTCTGATTGGCTGGCGGCCGGCGCTTCATTTGAATTGCCGCTGCGTTCAGCGTGTCCATGGCTGCCGCGGCCGCCTGATAGTAAGTGTTATTACTTACACCCACCTGCCCTCTTGCGCCGCTACCAACCCTCCCGCACATGCGCACTGTAATCCCTTGAATCCCAGGATTGGAGGCTCCAATCCAGGGATTCAAATCCCGGCATTTTTGGGCCCAAATCCCGGGATCCCGCCGATCCCGGGATTGGCCTCCCTAAGCAGGACAATGTTCTGAACCTGACGCAACTCTGGTATGGCGTCGCGTACTACCTCCCCTTTCAGAGGGAAATCGGTAAGATCTATTTGAAAAACCAGTGAGGGGAATCAACTGTAAACTCCAGTATGTCCCCCTTTGGATTCCATTATTAACTAACAGGTCCAAGTCCCATTCCCGGACTGACTGAAGAGTATTGGACGAGTTCCCACCGGTGTGGGCTCAAGCCAGATAGACCCAGCGATATGCGGTGGATGTGGTAGAAACAGAAGACGATATCCGCTTCTGCGCACTTAACAAGGTTGCAGAACTCTTACCTTTTCACCTTCCACTATCTGCACAGAAAGGGAAAAAAGAACGGTATCGAACCGGTTAAAATGACTGCATCCCACAAAGAATGCGTCACCAACCGTTGTGAGGGAACCTATCACACCAAGGTAGACTTACCAGTGGTATCTGCCGTGAGTGACTGAACTGAGGCATCCCCAAACAGCGGTACACCGTCACAGGGAAAACTCCAGTATCTCTCGGAGTCAGCCTCAGCATTCCCCCAGTCACCCTTCCTGTAGTCGCATGGCAGCCAGCCGCAATGTTATAGAGAGGATCCAACATAAGAAACATCCCCTCTCTTCTCTAGGGTAATTCTATCGGATGCCTTTCCGAAACAAGCACTCCCCCATGCGCATGAAATGCAAATAACATCAAAGCATCGAAATAAAATATCACTTAGCTTCCTGTATACGATCCGTTGTGACAGGGCCCCGTGCCGACCAATGGTTGAATATACATATTGTAATTAGAGATGAGCGGGTTCGGTTTCTCTGAATCCGAACCCGCCAGAACTTCATGTTTTTTTTCACGGGTCCGAGCGACTCGGATCTTCCCGCCTTGCTCGGTTAACCCGAGCGCGCCCGAACGTCATCATGACGCTGTCGGATTCTCGCGAGGCTCGGATTCTATCGCGAGACTCGGATTCTATATAAGGAGCCGCGCGTCGCCGCCATTTTCACACGTGCATTGAGATTGATAGGGAGAGGACGTGGCTGGCGTCCTCTCCGTTTAGAATTAGAATAGATTAGAGAGACACTTGATTTACTAATTTTGGGGAGCATTAGGAGTACTCAGTAGTGTACAGTGCAGAGTTTTGCTGATAGTGACCAGTGACCACCACTTTTATTTATAATCCGTTCTCTGCCTGAAAAAAGCGATACACAGCACACAGTGACTCAGTCACATACCATATCTGTGTGCACTGCTCAGGCTCAGGCCAGTGTGCTGCATCATCTATTATCTATATATAATATTATATATATCTGTCTGACTGCTCAGCTCACACAGCTTATAATTGTGGGGGAGACTGGGGAGCACTACTGCAGTGCCAGTTATAGGTTATAGCAGGAGCCAGGAGTACATAATATAATCCGTTCTCTGCCTGAAAAAAGCGATACACAGCACACAGTGACTCAGTCACATACCATATCTGTGTGCACTGCTCAGGCTCAGGCCAGTGTGCTGCATCATCTATTATCTATATATAATATTATATATATCTGTCTGACTGCTCAGCTCACACAGCTTATAATTGTGGGGGAGACTGGGGAGCACTACTGCAGTGCCAGTTATAGGTTATAGCAGGAGCCAGGAGTACATAATATATTATATAGTGAGTGACCACCAGACACACAGTGCAGTTTATTTAATATATCCGTTCTCTGCCTGAAAAAAGCGATACACACAGTGACTCAGTCAGTCACATACCATATCTGTGTGCACTGCTCAGGCTCAGGCCAGTGTGCTGCATCATCTATATATATTATATATCTGTCTGACTGCTCAGCTCACACAGCTTATAATTGTGGGGGAGACTGGGGAGCACTACTGCAGTGCCAGTTATAGGTTATAGCAGGAGCCAGGAGTACATAATATTATATTAAAATTAAACAGTGCACACTTTTGCTGCAGGAGTGCCACTGCCAGTGTGACTAGTGACCAGTGACCTGACCACCAGTATATAATATTAGTAGTATACTATCTCTTTATCAACCAGTCTATATTAGCAGCAGACACAGTACAGTGCGGTAGTTCACGGCTGTGGCTACCTCTGTGTCGGCACTCGGCAGCCCGTCCATAATTGTATATACCAGTGACCTAACCGTGGTTTTTTTTTCTTTCTTTATACATACATACTAGTTACGAGTATACTATCTCTTTATCAACCAGTCTATATATTAGCAGCAGACACAGTACAGTGCGGTAGTTCACGGCTGTGGCTACCTCTGTGTCGGCACTCGGCAGCCCGTCCATAATTGTATATACCACCTAACCGTGGTTTTTTTTTCTTTCTTTATACATACATACTAGTTACGAGTATACTATCTCTTTATCAACCAGTCTATATATTAGCAGCAGACACAGTACAGTGCGGTAGTTCACGGCTGTGGCTACCTCTGTGTCGGCACTCGGCAGCCCGTCCATAATTGTATATACCACCTAACCGTGGTTTTTTTTTCTTTCTTTATACATACATACTAGTTACGAGTATACTATCTCTTTATCAACCAGTCTATATATTAGCAGCAGACACAGTACAGTGCGGTAGTTCACGGCTGTGGCTACCTCTGTGTCGGCACTCGGCAGCCCGTCCATAATTGTATATACCACCTAACCGTGGTTTTTTTTTCTTTCTTTATACATACATACTAGTTACGAGTATACTATCTCTTTATCAACCAGTCTATATATTAGCAGCAGACACAGTACAGTGCGGTAGTTCACGGCTGTGGCTACCTCTGTGTCGGCACTCGGCAGCCCGTCCATAATTGTATATACCACCTAACCGTGGTTTTTTTTTCTTTCTTTATACATACATACTAGTTACGAGTATACTATCTCTTTATCAACCAGTCTATATATTAGCAGCAGACACAGTACAGTGCGGTAGTTCACGGCTGTGGCTACCTCTGTGTCGGCACTCGGCAGCCCGTCCATAATTGTATATACCACCTAACCGTGGTTTTTTTTTCTTTCTTTATACATACATACTAGTTACGAGTATACTATCTCTTTATCAACCAGTCTATATATTAGCAGCAGACACAGTACAGTGCGGTAGTTCACGGCTGTGGCTACCTCTGTGTCGGCACTCGGCAGCCCGTCCATAATTGTATATACCACCTAACCGTGGTTTTTTTTTCTTTCTTTATACATACATACTAGTTACGAGTATACTATCTCTTTATCAACCAGTCTATATATTAGCAGCAGACACAGTACAGTGCGGTAGTTCACGGCTGTGGCTACCTCTGTGTCGGCACTCGGCAGCCCGTCCATAATTGTATATACCACCTAACCGTGGTTTTTTTTTCTTTCTTTATACATACATACTAGTTACGAGTATACTATCTCTTTATCAACCAGTCTATATATTAGCAGCAGACACAGTACAGTGCGGTAGTTCACGGCTGTCGCTACCTCTGTGTCGGCACTCGGCAGCCCGTCCATAATTGTATATACCACCTAACCGTGGTTTTTTTTTCTTTCTTTATACATACATACTAGTTACGAGTATACTATCTCTTTATCAACCAGTCTATATATTAGCAGCAGACACAGTACAGTGCGGTAGTTCACGGCTGTGGCTACCTCTGTGTCGGCACTCGGCAGCCCGTCCATAATTGTATATACCACCTAACCGTGGTTTTTTTTTCTTTCTTTATACATACATACTAGTTACGAGTATACTATCTCTTTATCAACCAGTCTATATATTAGCAGCAGACACAGTACAGTGCGGTAGTTCACGGCTGTGGCTACCTCTGTGTCGGCACTCGGCAGCCCGTCCATAATTGTATATACCACCTAACCGTGGTTTTTTTTTCTTTCTTTATACATACATACTAGTTACGAGTATACTATCTCTTTATCAACCAGTCTATATATTAGCAGCAGACACAGTACAGTAGTTCACGGCTGTGGCTACCTCTGTGTCGGCACTCGGCAGCCCGTCCATAATTGTATATACCACCTAACCGTGGTTTTTTTTTCTTTCTTTATACATACATACTAGTTACGAGTATACTATCTCTTTATCAACCAGTCTATATATTAGCAGCAGACACAGTACAGTGCGGTAGTTCACGGCTGTGGCTACCTCTGTGTCGGCACTCGGCAGCCCGTCCATAATTGTATATACCACCTAACCGTGGTTTTTTTTCTTTCTTTATACATACATACATACTAGTTACGAGTATACTATCTCTTTATCAACCAGTCTATATATTAGCAGCAGACACAGTACAGTGCGGTAGTTCACGGCTGTGGCTACCTCTGTGTCGGCACTCGGCAGCCCGTCCATAATTGTATACTAGTATCCAATCCATCCATCTCCATTGTTTACCTGAGGTGCCTTTTAGTTGTGCCTATTAAAATATGGAGAACAAAAATGTTGAGGTTCCAAAATTAGGGAAAGATCAAGATCCACTTCCACCTCGTGCTGAAGCTGCTGCCACTAGTCATGGCCGAGACGATGAAATGCCAGCAACGTCGTCTGCCAAGGCCGATGCCCAATGGCATAGTACAGAGCATGTCAAAACCAAAACACCAAATATCAGTAAAAAAAGGACTCCAAAACCTAAAATAAAATTGTCGGAGGAGAAGCGTAAACTTGCCAATATGCCATTTACCACACGGAGTGGCAAGGAACGGCTGAGGCCCTGGCCTATGTTCATGGCTAGTGGTTCAGCTTCACATGAGGATGGAAGCACTCAGCCTCTCGCTAGAAAACTGAAAAGACTCAAGCTGGCAAAAGCACCGCAAAGAACTGTGCGTTCTTTGAAATCCCAAATCCACAAGGAGAGTCCAATTGTGTCGGTTGCGATGCCTGACCTTCCCAACACTGGACGTGAAGAGCATGCGCCTTCCACCATTTGCACGCCCCCTGCAAGTGCTGGAAGGAGCACCCGCAGTCCAGTTCCTGATAGTCAGATTGAAGATGTCAGTGTTGAAGTACACCAGGATGAGGAGGATATGGGTGTTGCTGGCGCTGGGGAGGAAATTGACCAGGAGGATTCTGATGGTGAGGTGGTTTGTTTAAGTCAGGCACCCGGGGAGACACCTGTTGTCCGTGGGAGGAATATGGCCGTTGACATGCCAGGTGAAAATACCAAAAAAATCAGCTCTTCGGTGTGGAGGTATTTCACCAGAAATGCGGACAACAGGTGTCAAGCCGTGTGTTCCCTTTGTCAAGCTGTAATAAGTAGGGGTAAGGACGTTAACCACCTCGGAACATCCTCCCTTATACGTCACCTGCAGCGCATTCATAATAAGTCAGTGACAAGTTCAAAAATTTTGGGTGACAGCGGAAGCAGTCCACTGACCAGTAAATCCCTTCCTCTTGTAACCAAGCTCACGCAAACCACCCCACCAACTCCCTCAGTGTCAATTTCCTCCTTCCCCAGGAATGCCAATAGTCCTGCAGGCCATGTCACTGGCAATTCTGACGAGTCCTCTCCTGCCTGGGATTCCTCCGATGCATCCTTGCGTGTAACGCCTACTGCTGCTGGCGCTGCTGTTGTTGCCGCTGGGAGTCGATGGTCATCCCAGAGGGGAAGTCGTAAGCCCACTTGTACTACTTCCAGTAAGCAATTGACTGTTCAACAGTCCTTTGCGAGGAAGATGAAATATCACAGCAGTCATCCTACTGCAAAGCGGATATCTGAGTCCTTGACAACTATGTTGGTGTTAGACGTGCGTCCGGTATCCGCCGTTAGTTCACAGGGAACTAGACAATTTATTGAGGCAGTGTGCCCCCGTTACCAAATACCATCTAGGTTCCACTTCTCTAGGCAGGCGATACCGAGAATGTACACGGACGTCAGAAAAAGACTCACCAGTGTCCTAAAAAATGCAGTTGTACCCAATGTCCACTTAACCACGGACATGTGGACAAGTGGAGCAGGGCAGGGTCAGGACTATATGACTGTGACAGCCCACTGGGTAGATGTATGGACTCCCGCCGCAAGAACAGCAGCGGCGGCACCAGTAGCAGCATCTCGCAAACGCCAACTCTTTCCTAGGCAGGCTACGCTTTGTATCACCGCTTTCCAGAATACGCACACAGCTGAAAACCTCTTACGGCAACTGAGGAAGATCATCGCGGAATGGCTTACCCCAATTGGACTCTCCTGTGGATTTGTGGCATCGGACAACGCCAGCAATATTGTGTGTGCATTAAATATGGGCAAATTCCAGCACGTCCCATGTTTTGCACATACCTTGAATTTGGTGGTGCAGAATTTTTTAAAAAACGACAGGGGCGTGCAAGAGATGCTGTCGGTGGCCAGGAAAATTGCGGGACACTTTCGGCGTACAGGCACCACGTACAGAAGACTGGAGCACCACCAAAAACTACTGAACCTGCCCTGCCATCATCTGAAGCAAGAAGTGGTAACGAGGTGGAATTCAACCCTCTATATGCTTCAGAGGTTGGAGGAGCAGCAAAAGGCCATTCAAGCCTATACAATTGAGCACGATATAGTAGGTGGAATGCACCTGTCTCAAGTGCAGTGGAGAATGATTTCAACGTTGTGCAAGGTTCTGATGCCCTTTGAACTTGCCACACGTGAAGTCAGTTCAGACACTGCCAGCCTGAGTCAGGTCATTCCCCTCATCAGGCTTTTGCAGAAGAAGCTGGAGGCATTGAAGAAGGAGCTAAAAGGGAGCGATTCCGCTAGGCATGTGGGACTTGTGGATGCAGCCCTTAATTCGCTTAACAAGGATTCACGGGTGGTCAATCTGTTGAAATCAGAGCACTACATTTTGGCCACCGTGCTCGATCCTAGATTTAAAGCCTACCTTGGATCTCTCTTTCCGGCAGACACAGGTCTGCTGGGGTTGAAAGACCTGCTGGTGACAAAATTGTCAAGTCAAGCGGAACGCGACCTGTCAACATCTCCTCCTTCACATTCTCCCGCAACTGGGGGTGCGAGGAAAAGGCTCAGAATTCCAAGCCCACCCGCTGGCGGTGATGCAGGGCAGTCTGGAGCGACTGCTGATGCTGACATCTGGTCCGGACTGAAGGACCTGACAACGATTACGGACATGTCGTCTACTGTCACTGCATATGATTCTCTCAACATTGATAGAATGGTGGAGGATTATATGAGTGACCGCATCCAAGTAGGCACGTCACACAGTCCGTACTTATACTGGCAGGAAAAAGAGGCAATTTGGAGGCCCTTGCACAAACTGGCTTTATTCTACCTAAGTTGCCCTCCCACAAGTGTGTACTCCGAAAGAGTGTTTAGTGCCGCCGCTCACCTTGTCAGCAATCGGCGTACGAGGTTACATCCAGAAAATGTGGAGAAGATGATGTTCATTAAAATGAATTATAATCAATTCCTCCGCGGAGACATTGACCAGCAGCAATTGCCTCCACAAAGTACACAGGGAGCTGAGATGGTGGATTCCAGTGGGGACGAATTGATAATCTGTGAGGAGGGGGATGTACACGGTGATATATCGGAGGGTGAAGATGAGGTGGACATCTTGCCTCTGTAGAGCCAGTTTGTGCAAGGAGAGATTAATTGCTTCTTTTTTGGGGGGGGTCCAAACCAACCCGTCATATCAGTCACAGTCGTGTGGCAGACCCTGTCACTGAAATGATGGGTTGGTTAAAGTGTGCATGTCCTGTTTTGTTTATACAACATAAGGGTGGGTGGGAGGGCCCAAGGACAATTCCATCTTGCACCTCTTTTTTCTTTTCTTTTTCTTTGCATCATGTGCTGATTGGGGAGGGTTTTTTGGAAGGGACATCCTGCGTGACACTGCAGTGCCACTCCTAGATGGGCCCGGTGTTTGTGTCGGCCACTAGGGTCGCTAATCTTACTCACACAGTCAGCTACCTCATTGCGCCTCTTTTTTTCTTTGCGTCATGTGCTGTTTGGGGAGGGTTTTTTGGAAGGGACATCCTGCGTGACACTGCAGTGACACTCCTAGATGGGCCCGGTGTTTGTGTCGGCCACTAGGGTCGCTAATCTTACTCACACAGTCAGCTACCTCATTGCGCCTCTTTTTTTCTTTGCGTCATGTGCTGTTTGGGGAGGGTTTTTTGGAAGGGACATCCTGCGTGACACTGCAGTGCCACTCCTAGATGGGCCCGGTGTTTGTGTCGGCCACTAGGGTCGCTAATCTTACTCACACAGTCAGCTACCTCATTGCGCCTCTTTTTTTCTTTGCGTCATGTGCTGTTTGGGGAGGGTTTTTTGGAAGGGACATCCTGCGTGACACTGCAGTGCCACTCCTAGATGTGCCCGGTGTTTGTGTCGGCCACTAGGGTCGCTAATCTTACTCACACAGCTACCTCATTGCGCCTCTTTTTTTCTTTGCGTCATGTGCTGTTTGGGGAGGGTTTTTTGGAAGGGCCATCCTGCGTGACACTGCAGTGCCACTCCTAGATGGGCCCGGTGTTTGTGTCGGCCACTAGGGTCGCTAATCTTACTCACACAGCTACCTCATTGCGCCTCTTTTTTTCTTTGCGTCATGTGCTGTTTGGGGAGGGTTTTTTGGAAGGGACATCCTGCGTGACACTGCAGTGCCACTCCTAGATGGGCCCGGTGTTTGTGTCGGCCACTAGGGTCGCTAATCTTACTCACACAGTCAGCTACCTCATTGCGCCTCTTTTTTTCTTTGCGTCATGTGCTGTTTGGGGAGGGTTTTTTGGAAGGGCCATCCTGCGTGACACTGCAGTGCCACTCCTAGATGGGCCCGGTGTTTGTGTCGGCCACTAGGGTCGCTAATCTTACTCACACAGCTACCTCATTGCGCCTCTTTTTTTCTTTGCGTCATGTGCTGTTTGGGGAGGGTTTTTTGGAAGGGCCATCCTGCGTGACACTGCAGTGCCACTCCTAGATGGGCCCGGTGTTTGTGTCGGCCACTAGGGTCGCTAATCTTACTCACACAGCTACCTCATTGCGCCTCTTTTTTTCTTTGCGTCATGTGCTGTTTGGGGAGGGTTTTTTGGAAGGGACATCCTGCGTGACACTGCAGTGCCACTCCTAGATGGGCCCGGTGTTTGTGTCGGCCACTAGGGTCGCTTATCTTACTCACACAGCGACCTCGGTGCAAATTTTAGGACTAAAAATAATATTGTGAGGTGTGAGGTATTCAGAATAGACTGAAAATTAGTGTAAATTATGGTTTTTGAGGTTAATAATACTTTGGGATCAAAATGACCCCCAAATTCTATGATTTAAGCTGTTTTTTAGTGTTTTTGGAAAAAAACACCCGAATCCAAAACACACCCGAATCCGACAAAAAAAATTCGGTGAGGTTTTGCCAAAACGCGTTCGAACCCAAAACACGGCCGCGGAACCGAACCCAAAACCAAAACACAAAACCCGAAAAATTTCAGGCGCTCATCTCTAATTGTAATACACATATCCTACATACATAATATTATATATATATATATATATATATATATAAAATACATATAAGCAGTTTGTCAGGAACCGCCGGGTCCCTAATGACATCAATGTGTTCTGAATGTGTATGTCCATGTACTGAATGCCCCAGTTGTGGATCTAACTGGTCGACATAAAACATAGTATTCGTCGATAGCAGGGAGTAGTACCAGGCAAAATAACATTCTTGCGACCCCGAGGGAAGTATACGTATATAATTTTAATATCACTCCCCCACAATACTACCATGTCTGTGCTCAAGCTATAGGCCCATGGAACCGTACCATACATATACATATAAAAATATATAAAGGCATAAGTTAGTTACAGCATGTTAATTTACACCCAGTATTGACAGTTGGTGCCGACAGGGTCACCCACATATTACTGTGTCTCCCATAGTGTGTTTACTCTTTGAAAAGTATACAACTACCGACCTGCTGACACTTCATTTACTCAATCAAGTACCACAGGAGTCGGCAATGCCGACAGAGAGATTCCCATAACCGTCTGCGACAGAGCCCTCACACATGTCGACACGTGTACTAAAAGCTATAGTGGGTATCTGACAGGGAAAACACAGACACTTATACACAACACACTAACTACACGGCCATTATCTAATATAGTGCTATACTGTAATCTATATTGCACTACTCACTGTGCCCCCCTTCGTTTACAGTGCTATGTACACAGTGCTTTTGGCGGGGACTGTTGGAGAAAATGGCGCTGTATCGTGCTGTGAGGGCTAAGCCACGCCCCCTACTCTGCACGCTTCATCCCCGCTGTTATTTTAGCGGTTCATGCCGGCGGGGGTTCGTATACAGTGTCCGTGCTCTGTATACATGTCATGCCAGGCTTCTTAGAGAGGTATATTGCTGCCCAGGGCGCCCCCCGCCCCTGCGCCCTGCACCCTTGTAGTGCCGTTGGTGTGTGGGAGCAATGGGACACTGAAGTCTTCTGCCGTCACTGAAGTCTTCTTTCCTTCTCATACTCACCCGGCTTCTTTCTTCTGGCTTCTGTGAGGGGGGTGACGGGGCGGCACCGGGAACAAGCAGCTAGGCGCACCAAGTGATCGAACCCTCTGGAGCTAATGGTGTCCAGTAGCCTAAGAAGCAGAACCCTTAACTCAGCAGAAGTAGGTCTGACTTCTCTCCCCTCAGTCCCTCGACGCAGAGAGCCTGTAGCCAGAAGGTCTTTCTGAAAATAAAAAACCTAACAAAGTCTTTTCCAGAGAAACTCAGTAGAGCTCCCCTAGTGTGTGTCCAGTCTCTCCTGGGCACAGAGTCTAACTGGAGTCTGGAGGAGGGGCATAGAGGGAGGAGCCAGTTCACACCCATTCAAAGTCTTATAGTGTGCCCATGTCTCCTGCGGATCCCGTCTATACCCCATGGTCCTTACGGAGTCCCCAGCATCCTCTAGGACGTATATGAAAAGAACCAAGTAAATACGAACCTGCACATCTCTACGAATGATGCCTCTCCTGCAGCCTCCAGCCAGCACCAGTGTCGGACTGGAGCATGAAGGGCCCACCGGGGGTATGCAGTGGTAGGGGCCCATGCTTAGAGGTGTGGCCAGCCTCCAAAGGGGGTATGGCCAGCCACCACAGAGGTTTGACTAACCATTAGGGAGTACCTGGTCTGGACTCCTTGATAATTTATATAGTAATTAATGCTCGTGCATGCATGATAATGTGCCAGATTAATGACAGCAGTGTACTGTAGAGAATACATCATAGTCCTGTTCAGTATAAGGTAACATATGTATAATGTATAATTCAAGTGCACAGTCTATAACCTTTTCCCTAGAGGAGGAGGGCCCCCCAGACAGTGGGGCCTACCGGTGGTTTCCCCTGTACCCCTGTGGGCCAGTCCGACCCTGGCCAGCACAGACACTGCGCACGTGAACAGTGTCAGTCAGTGCGGAGGAGCCATTTGAAAAGAGTGCAGCAATGTGCTGAGAAGTACTGTATTTCACATTGCTTTATCAAATGCGCAATTCCTGTAGAAATTATTAGCACACAGTGGGGATTCATGTATAAAGTGATTATTCCTGCTGCAATATACATTGAAAAAATATGATGGCACATCTAGATTTTTAATACATATGCTCCTAAATCTGCAGCCTTCTCATGGCTCCAATTTGTCTGATTGAGCATTTTTAGTGGTTTTGAATTTTATGTTCCACCAAGCAAAACTCAATTCAGCAGAAATCTGACTGTACTGTGAGTCAATGTTTTCACTTTTCACAAATATAAACCTCGCTAAATTTTCAGGTAATATAAACTGTTCCATTGTCAAAGCATATAAAAACATAGGGGAATATTCAATTTCGGGCAGATGGCTTCACTTGAACGAATCTGCGCCGCTGTAGGGTAGCAAGCACTTTTTATTTGGGACTCGGCCAGCGGGTAAGGGTGCAAGATGCAGGGCGTTTAAGCACCACGACAACACCAATTCACACCCTTCGCCTGAAATTGAATTATCCCAAAGAATACTAACCAATAAAAGACAATTCATCCATCTAACCTGTTCATTTTACTTATTAATGGTTCAGTCCCTGGACTGACTAGTGTTTATACATCCTTGACTTACATGTATTGCCCCCGTCATTCCAAAGGTCAGGACTTTTGTTCCAGTCATCCAGGGCATGCAAAAATCAGATGGGCTGCTTTTAGTGGGGGAGGGGCTTGTCTTATCTAGTGATTCAGAGAAAAATACACACATCCTAAGGGTTTATGGCACATCCAAATGTTGGTGCTCACAATCCTGATTTACAAAGTTGAGAGCAGCACCTGATAAACCGTTAGTCTGCAGCATAGGCTGCAAGGACCTGAGGGGGCATCACACACCTGGTAGATGGAAAACAAAACTTAATTAATTCCATGTTGGCAGCTGCACAGCTTAATTAAAGAAGATTGTTAGTTATCCAGCCATTCCCCTACTTTGTATAGATTGCGCTACAGTGCCATGTGGGTAGCCTGCAGAGCTGCATGTGATAATCCTTAGAGTCTTCCTCATATACCCCAGAACGTGCAGTATGAGCATGCATATGCACTGTGCTCTGGATTTAGCAGCATTCAGTGGCGGATTGTACCTGTGGGGCTGCTGCCCTGCACCCCCACAAGTAAAATCCGCTGCTGCAAGTGAGCAAGGTGCAGTCTGTAAGACTACACTGACTTCACTGTGACTGGCAGAGACTTCCTATTGGAAGTCCTACCTGACAGTCACCTGCAGGACAGGCAGTCCCACTGGGTGGTGCTTCCTCCCTCCAGCTAATAGCAGATAGCAGGCTTCCTGTAGGAAGCCACTCCTTGCCTTTCACGCAGCAATACCCGGCTTCTATGGACTGCTGCCGATGCAGTCCATAGAAGTCAGGGTTTTTCACATGCGTCAGTCCTGGCTCTTGTTGGTTCCATTGTACAGGTGCCGGGAGCTGGCCGGCAGCGGGGACCAGGGCAGCATGTCCAGCAGCAGTCCCCCTCCACCACCTGGGTATGAGCCGGAGCATTACGGAGGGCACCTCAATTGTATTAGCCTAGGTCATCCAGAACCCTTAATAAGGGCCTGGTTGAAAGTTCTGGTTTATCATAAGCATGTGTACATTCATTTACTGTTATTTGTCACATTACTTTGTTTCCGATGTGATTAAAATAGGAAATATAATTTTCGTTGTTTCTACGTAGACTACACATTTCTAGATAAACTCACCTCTGCAGACAGAATCATAATTGACACAGCAGTCATTAATGTCTTTGCAGTCATCGGAGCAGGAGCACAGGCTATGAGCGAGTCTCTTCTCACCACATCGTAACTTGTCACATGTCCAGATGTGAGCTGCATGAGACATATGTAGTAAGCAATAATAGCATCTGACGATTTTGGATATACAAATTCAAGAATTAGTTCTAGTAAGATTGTTAGCTTACAGCTGTAATGCTGGCCAGTGTTGCCATAACGTTTCCAGTAAAATTAAAATAATCTTCCCATCAACAATCCCTGAACACTATAAAGCCTAACGGCAAGCTGCGCACAGTAGTATAAGCTCTACACGGTGGTGATGGACAAGCGTCTGATCAGTACTAGCACTAAACCTTCACATGCTCAGATGCTGGAGCAGGACATGCTCACTTCAGTAGCTGTTACTTGCACAATCTCCTTGAAATTATTTCAAAACTATATTATAATCTATGCGATATAATGTGTTCACAATTCAAATCCAAAATACTCTTCTCTGATGTACTTTTAACAGAGCTTTTTGGGAATTTGTTACATTGATCGTGTGCATGTCCCTATCATATATCTGCAATGACTGGAACAAGTTACTGCTGGGGCCTACCTCAGATGCTTGTGCATGAAGAATGAACGCCATTGGACCAAGCATAGCGCATGTTCCTTTTTAACTGCATGCAAAGCAATACAAAGAAGTGAGTGTACAGAGTCTTCAAACATGCCGAGATTCTTGAATAAGACTGTCCTATTAAAATCGAGACATTTTGGGATGTAGGAATAAGAAACATGCTTCTAAAAAGCAAATAAAGCAGCAACTGCAGGTAATGATATCTTCTTTTAAGTGCTCATTCATAGACGTGTGTTAACACTGGATAGAACCACAGGGGTAATTCTGAGTTGATCGCATCTTCAAGTTTGTTAGCAATTGGGCAAAACCATGTTCACTGCAGGGGAGGCAGATATAACATGTGCAGAGAGAGATAGATTTGGGTGTGGTGAGTTCAATCTGCAGTCTAAATTGCAGTGTAAAAATAAAGCAGCCAGTATTTACCCTGCACAGAAACAAAATAACCCACCCAAATGTAACTCTCTCTGCAAATGTTATATCTGCCTCCCCCTGCAGTGCACATGGTTTTGCCCAACTGCTAAAAAATGTCCTGCTGCGATCAACTTGTAATTACCCCCCACGTACAAGTGAACTTTGCATTTCAGTATATTATTAGGCCACAAAGGGTTTGAACTGGGAGCAAAGCAAACAACCAAAATAGGAACTGTTTTGTTCTATAGTAAATGCAGTTTTCAGACGTTAACAGTTCAAAAGCAAAATAATAGGTATTAGTATGCCCTGAATGGACATGATTAGCAATGAATGAGTAAAAAAATCCTTCTCTTCAGGAATCATTTATTAAACATTCCACGTCAAATGCCTATTAAGCAGTTTTCCTCAGAAACAAGAAACGAGTCTTCCCCAGCACTACCAAACAGCTGGTCTATGCTATACATCTTGTTTTGCAGGGATAGAACAACAGTCAGCAGGTCATTGCAGACAATTGCTACACCACTACTGTACATTAACTCTTTCAGCTCCCAACACTGATAATCTGACCTGAAATCAGATATTTTTTATGAGCTTAAATATTTGCCTAGCATTTTAATCTTTAAGTGATAGTTATATTAATGTCCCGTGCTACAGATTGGTATGAGATGCAGTTATTGGTATGTTTGCGCTTAAATATTAACAATTAATTAAAATAAATGGTAAATACCATTCAAATTTACCCTAATCAGCATTTTTTTTCAGACATTACTAGAGAGATAGAAGACAGACTTCTGTTAGATAGGTCATAGCGATAGAGGTTATCAAATAAACACAAAGAAAAATGGTCTAATTCTGTCACAAAGTACAGTCAGGGGGCATGGCCAACCTGGGAAGGTGTGGCCAGGCAAAAGTCTCAGAAAAATGTTAACAACACACTATGCACACGCCCACTTCCAGGGGGCACTGGTTGGTGGTCAGCCAGTGGCGGATCGGGGATGGAGACAGAGAGGACTGAGGACGCAGGGAGAGAGAGGACTAACTGCTGCTGCAGTGTTAGAGATCAAATGAATCAGCACAGTCTCCTGGTGCGTCCTAGCTGTATCGTACTGCAACTAAGACGCATTTCAGCAAAAATAAAACATCTGACGCTAACGGAGTTGCATGGACCTGTCAGCTCACTCCTGCCAGGCATCTTCCGCGATGCGTATTGAGGCAAGATGTATGAGGTGGTTCAGTATGATTTTACCGGCGGCCGATAATATATACCGAGAGCGGAATCCCGGCCCCCAGTATGCCGGCAGCAGGGTGAGCGGAAAGAGTGCCCTCGCGGGCTCGCTGCGCTCGACACGCTGCGGGTTTGGTGACTCGCTGTGCTTGCCACAGGTTCTATTCCCACAACATCTGTATATAGGACTCTAAACAAGAACACTTGTGTCACTTTCTCATGCATGGGAGTTATTCAGATAAATACAACAACTAATGAAAGTCACTAGTAGGAGCAGTTACTGCATTATTTGGTAAAGTGTTTCTTACCTGGCTGTATGCATACATCTTCATAATCTAAACAGCAGTTTCCAAGTTCAACACAGGAAGTATCACAGCGGCAGCTCCCAAATTTCCTCTCAAAGCATCGATTTTTGCAGCTATTTACTACAGTGATAAAAAAATATTGGACTTCGATAACGACATATTTAGAACTGTGCAAATAATAATAAATAAAAACAATTTGAAGTAATATCAAAGGATCTCAAGAAATTATTCACTATCTAAGGTTATATTACTGCCATTTATTCTCAGTAACTACATGTTTAGGGGCAAATTCAATTAGGATAATTGCTCTGCCCTCAGCAATTCAATTTGAAACTGCATCTATGTGTGTTAGAGGGTGCCCTTAGCGCAGATATTTCCTTGCTGGAAATTAATCTGGGAGCGTTACTCGCGTTGTAAATACTGTGGGTAACTGATTCTGCTCCTATGAGTCTATCTTCTCAGTTGGGAGAGAACTAGCCTAGTTTGGCTAATGTACAGATTTGCCCTCCTTCATCCTTGCTACAGTCACGTTAAACAGCCATTCTAGTCACACCAAGCAATGTATCGTTGTACGTTTAAGTGCGTCTAAGTTGTATTGCTAAGCAAATAGGATACACAAGCAGCTTAGACTGATTAAAATTATATGTGGCATGTCTATGGTGGTCATTCAGAGTTGTTCGCTCGCTGCCGATTTTCGCAATGCAGCGATCAAGTGAAAAAACGGTAAAAATGCGCATGGTACGCAGCGCGCATGCGCTAAGTACTTTCACACAAAACTTTGTAGATTTACCCAAGGTCGAGCAACGTTTTTTTATCGCTCGAGTGATCGTAGTGTGATTGACAGGAAGTGGGTGTTTCTGGGCGGAAACTGGCCGTTTTCAGGGAGTGTGCTAAAAAACGCAGGCGTGCCAGGTAAAAAGGCAGGAGTGGCTGGAGAAACGGGGGAGTGGCTGGCCGAACGCAGGGCGTGTTTGTGACGTCAAACCAGGAACTAAACGGACTGAGGTGATCGCAGTCTAGGAGTAGGTTTGGAGCTACTCAGAAACTGCAGCAAATTATTTAGTAGCAGTTCTGCTAATCTTTCGTTCGCTATTCTGCTAAGATAAGATACACTCCCAGAGGGCGGCGGCCTAGCGTTTGCAATGCTGCTAAAAGCAGCTAGCGAGCAAACAACTCGGAATGAGGGCCAATATTCTGTGTGTGACTGCAGTTGTATCTGCATACAAAATGCTACGTTACAGTGTTTTCCGGAAATACCGCATATAATTTTAATCAGCATAAGCTGCTTGTGCGTCCTAGTCACATAGTGTTGCGAACAAGACGCATTTTCTGCAAAAAGACGCCCGACGTTAGCAGAAGCTGCCGGTGACTAACGCCAGGCATCTCCTGCTGCATGTCGTATTGAGGCAAGATGTAGGAGGACACATCTGTACAACGAAAATAAGTGAGACACTGATATATCTATAGTTTGCATAGTTTTAAGTTCCACAAATAAACAAACTAATTATAATGTAAATTATGACACACACAGACACACACACACACACACACACACACACACACATACACACACAACTAAAGGTATGTGATAACTGCTTATTTTGACCTTCAACTATTACTTGTACCCAAATCTTCAGTGTATGATATCGTACAGTATATACAGTATCAAAGGAATTTTATGTTTAACCTTAACTTGATCCTCAGTAGATTTGAAGTTACCTTCTCTAGAGCAGCTTGGTTTAAGTCCAAATATACATCCAAGGATTGCTGTTAGTATGCACACACAGATTACCTAGAGAGAGAAAAAGACAGAGAACAACAATATAAAATGTAGTATGTGCATTCTGTCCTTGGTAAATGAGACAACATACAGCTCCTCAATGTCTGTATGAGGTATGATTCATACAGTAGGTAGCTATAATCAATGCATGTAAACCACATTTACCTACTCTCCTGGACGGTATGGACAACTCACAATTTTTTGAGTGGTCCCCTGCAAAGCAATAACTAGAGATTTTGGTGCCCTGTGCCAGAAAGAGAATTAGTGCCCTCCCCCAACCCATTAGCATTTAAAATAGGGACAGTCAAAAATAAAGCCATGGGGAAGGGGCACGGCCACTGAATAGTACCAATTCAAATTATACCGCACAGTAGTGTCCGTTATTCAAATGACACCACACAGTAAGAGCCCCTTATACATGTTACACCACAATAAAAGCCCCATTTACTAGAGATGAGCGCCTGAAATTTTTCGGGTTTTGTGTTTTGGTTTTGGGTTCGGTTCCGCGGCCGTGTTTTGGGTTCGAACGCGTTTTGGCAAAACCTCACCGAATTTTTTTTGTCGGATTCGGGTGTGTTTTGGATTCGGGTGTTTTTTTCAAAAACACTAAAAAACAGCTTAAATCATAGAATTTGGGGGTCATTTTGATCCCAAAGTATTATTAACCTCAAAAACCATAATTTACACTCATTTTCAGTCTATTCTGAATACCTCACACCTCACAATATTATTTTTAGTCCTAAAATTTGCACCGAGGTCGCTGTGTGAGTAAGATAAGCGACCCTAGTGGCCGACACAAACACCGGGCCCATCTAGGAGTGGCACTGCAGTGTCACGCAGGATGTCCCTTCCAAAAAACCCTCCCCAAACAGCACATGACGCAAAGAAAAAAAGAGGCGCAATGAGGTAGCTGTGTGAGTAAGATTAGCGACCCTAGTGGCCGACACAAACACCGGGCCCATCTAGGAGTGGCACTGCAGTGTCACGCAGGATGGCCCTTCCAAAAAACCCTCCCCAAACAGCACATGACGCAAAGAAAAAAAGAGGCGCAATGAGGTAGCTGTGTGAGTAAGATTAGCGACCCTAGTGGCCGACACAAACACCGGGCCCATCTAGGAGTGGCACTGCAGTGTCACGCAGGATGTCCCTTCCAAAAAACCCTCCCCAAACAGCACATGACGCAAAGAAAAAAAGAGGCGCAATGAGGTAGCTGACTGTGTGAGTAAGATTAGCGACCCTAGTGGCCGACACAAACACCGGGCCCATCTAGGAGTGGCACTGCAGTGTCACGCAGGATGTCCCTTCCAAAAAACCCTCCCCAATCAGCACATGATGCAAAGAAAAAGAAAAGAAAAAAGAGGTGCAAGATGGAATTGTCCTTGGGCCCTCCCACCCACCCTTATGTTGTATAAACAAAACAGGACATGCACACTTTAACCAACCCATCATTTCAGTGACAGGGTCTGCCACACGACTGTGACTGATATGACGGGTTGGTTTGGACCCCCCCCCAAAAAAGAAGCAATTAATCTCTCCTTGCACAAACTGGCTCTACAGAGGCAAGATGTCCACCTCATCTTCACCCTCCGATATATCACCGTGTACATCCCCCTCCTCACAGATTATCAATTCGTCCCCACTGGAATCCACCATCTCAGCTCCCTGTGTACTTTGTGGAGGCAATTGCTGCTGGTCAATGTCTCCGCGGAGGAATTGATTATAATTCATTTTAATGAACATCATCTTCTCCACATTTTCTGGATGTAACCTCGTACGCCGATTGCTGACAAGGTGAGCGGCGGCACTAAACACTCTTTCGGAGTACACACTTGTGGGAGGGCAACTTAGGTAGAATAAAGCCAGTTTGTGCAAGGGCCTCCAAATTGCCTCTTTTTCCTGCCAGTATAAGTACGGACTGTGTGACGTGCCTACTTGGATGCGGTCACTCATATAATCCTCCACCATTCTATCAATGTTGAGAGAATCATATGCAGTGACAGTAGACGACATGTCCGTAATCGTTGTCAGGTCCTTCAGTCCGGACCAGATGTCAGCATCAGCAGTCGCTCCAGACTGCCCTGCATCACCGCCAGCGGGTGGGCTCGGAATTCTGAGCCTTTTCCTCGCACCCCCAGTTGCGGGAGAATGTGAAGGAGGAGATGTTGACAGGTCGCGTTCCGCTTGACTTGACAATTTTGTCACCAGCAGGTCTTTCAACCCCAGCAGACCTGTGTCTGCCGGAAAGAGAGATCCAAGGTAGGCTTTAAATCTAGGATCGAGCACGGTGGCCAAAATGTAGTGCTCTGATTTCAACAGATTGACCACCCGTGAATCCTTGTTAAGCGAATTAAGGGCTGCATCCACAAGTCCCACATGCCTAGCGGAATCGCTCCCTTTTAGCTCCTTCTTCAATGCCTCCAGCTTCTTCTGCAAAAGCCTGATGAGGGGAATGACCTGACTCAGGCTGGCAGTGTCTGAACTGACTTCACGTGTGGCAAGTTCAAAGGGCATCAGAACCTTGCACAACGTTGAAATCATTCTCCACTGCACTTGAGACAGGTGCATTCCACCTACTATATCGTGCTCAATTGTATAGGCTTGAATGGCCTTTTGCTGCTCCTCCAACCTCTGAAGCATATAGAGGGTTGAATTCCACCTCGTTACCACTTCTTGCTTCAGATGATGGCAGGGCAGGTTCAGTAGTTTTTGGTGGTGCTCCAGTCTTCTGTACGTGGTGCCTGTACGCCGAAAGTGTCCCGCAATTTTTCTGGCCACCGACAGCATCTCTTGCACGCCCCTGTCGTTTTTTAAAAAATTCTGCACCACCAAATTCAAGGTATGTGCAAAACATGGGACGTGCTGGAATTTGCCCATATTTAATGCACACACAATATTGCTGGCGTTGTCTGATGCCACAAATCCACAGGAGAGTCCAATTGGGGTAAGCCATTCCGCGATGATCTTCCTCAGTTGCCGTAAGAGGTTTTCAGCTGTGTGCGTATTCTGGAAAGCGGTGATACAAAGCGTAGCCTGCCTAGGAAAGAGTTGGCGTTTGCGAGATGCTGCTACTGGTGCCGCCGCTGCTGTTCTTGCGGCGGGAGTCCATACATCTACCCAGTGGGCTGTCACAGTCATATAGTCCTGACCCTGCCCTGCTCCACTTGTCCACATGTCCGTGGTTAAGTGGACATTGGGTACAGCTGCATTTTTTAGGACACTGGTGACTCTTTTTCTGAGGTCTGTGTACATTTTCGGTATCGCCTGCCTAGAGAAATGGAACCTAGATGGTATTTGGTACCGGGGACACAGTACCTCCAACAAGTCTCTAGTTGGCTCTGCAGTAATGATGGATACCGGAACCACGTTTCTCACCACCCAGGATGCCAAGGCCTCAGTTATCCGCTTTGCAGTAGGATGACTGCTGTGATATTTCATCTTCCTCGCAAAGGACTGTTGAACAGTCAATTGCTTACTGGAAGTAGTACAAGTGGGCTTACGACTTCCCCTCTGGGATGACCATCGACTCCCAGCGGCAACAACAGCAGCGCCAGCAGCAGTAGGCGTTACACGCAAGGATGCATCGGAGGAATCCCAGGCAGGAGAGGACTCGTCAGAATTGCCAGTGACATGGCCTGCAGGACTATTGGCATTCCTGGGGAAGGAGGAAATTGACACTGAGGGAGTTGGTGGGGTGGTTTGCGTGAGCTTGGTTACAAGAGGAAGGGATTTACTGGTCAGTGGACTGCTTCCGCTGTCACCCAAAGTTTTTGAACTTGTCACTGACTTATTATGAATGCGCTGCAGGTGACGTATAAGGGAGGATGTTCCGAGGTGGTTAACGTCCTTACCCCTACTTATTACAGCTTGACAAAGGGAACACACGGCTTGACACCTGTTGTCCGCATTTCTGGTGAAATACCTCCACACCGAAGAGCTGATTTTTTTGGGATTTTCACCTGGCATGTCAACGGCCATATTCCTCCCACGGACAACAGGTGTCTCCCCGGGTGCCTGACTTAAACAAACCACCTCACCATCAGAATCCTCCTGGTCAATTTCCTCCCCAGCGCCAGCAACACCCATATCCTCCTCATCCTGGTGTACTTCAACACTGACATCTTCAATCTGACTATCAGGAACTGGACTGCGGGTGCTCCTTCCAGCACTTGCAGGGGGCGTGCAAATGGTGGAAGGCGCATGCTCTTCACGTCCAGTGTTGGGAAGGTCAGGCATCGCAACCGACACAATTGGACTCTCCTTGTGGATTTGGGATTTCGAAGAATGCACAGTTCTTTGCTGTGCTGCTTTTGCCAGCTTGAGTCTTTTCATTTTTCTAGCGAGAGGCTGAGTGCTTCCATCCTCATGTGAAGCTGAACCACTAGCCATGAACATAGGCCAGGGCCTCAGCCGTTCCTTGCCACTCCGTGTGGTAAATGGCATATTGGCAAGTTTACGCTTCTCCTCCGACAATTTTATTTTAGGTTTTGGAGTCCTTTTTTTACTGATATTTGGTGTTTTGGATTTGACATGCTCTGTACTATGACATTGGGCATCGGCCTTGGCAGACGACGTTGCTGGCATTTCATCGTCTCGGCCATGACTAGTGGCAGCAGCTTCAGCACGAGGTGGATCTTGATCTTTCCCTAATTTTGGAACCTCAACATTTTTGTTCTCCATATTTTAATAGGCACAACTAAAAGGCACCTCAGGTAAACAATGGAGATGGATGGATTGGATACTAGTATACAATTATGGACGGGCTGCCGAGTGCCGACACAGAGGTAGCCACAGCCGTGAACTACCGCACTGTACTGTGTCTGCTGCTAATATATAGACTGGTTGATAAAGAGATAGTATACTCGTAACTAGTATGTATGTATAAAGAAAGAAAAAAAACCACGGTTAGGTGGTATATACAATTATGGACGGGCTGCCGAGTGCCGACACAGAGGTAGCCACAGCCGTGAACTACCGCACTGTACTGTGTCTGCTGCTAATATATAGACTGGTTGATAAAGAGATAGTATACTCGTAACTAGTATGTATGTATAAAGAAAGAAAAAAAAACCACGGTTAGGTGGTATATACAATTATGGACGGGCTGCCGAGTGCCGACACAGAGGTAGCCACAGCCGTGAACTACCGCACTGTACTGTGTCTGCTGCTAATATATAGACTGGTTGATAAAGAGATAGTATACTCGTAACTAGTATGTATGTATAAAGAAAGAAAAAAAAACCACGGTTAGGTGGTATATACAATTATGGACGGGCTGCCGAGTGCCGACACAGAGGTAGCCACAGCCGTGAACTACCGCACTGTACTGTGTCTGCTGCTAATATATAGACTGGTTGATAAAGAGATAGTATACTCGTAACTAGTATGTATGTATAAAGAAAGAAAAAAAAACCACGGTTAGGTGGTATATACAATTATGGACGGGCTGCTGAGTGCCGACACAGAGGTAGCCACAGCCGTGAACTACCGCACTGTACTGTGTCTGCTGCTAATATATAGACTGGTTGATAAAGAGATAGTATACTCGTAACTAGTATGTATGTATAAAGAAAGAAAAAAAAACCACGGTTAGGTGGTATATACAATTATGGACGGGCTGCCGAGTGCCGACACAGAGGTAGCCACAGCCGTGAACTACCGCACTGTACTGTGTCTGCTGCTAATATATAGACTGGTTGATAAAGAGATAGTATACTCGTAACTAGTATGTATGTATAAAGAAAGAAAAAAAAAACCACGGTTAGGTGGTATATACAATTATGGACGGGCTGCCGAGTGCCGACACAGAGGTAGCCACAGCCGTGAACTACCGCACTGTACTGTGTCTGCTGCTAATATATAGACTGGTTGATAAAGAGATAGTATACTCGTAACTAGTATGTATGTATAAAGAAAGAAAAAAAAACCACGGTTAGGTGGTATATACAATTATGGACGGGCTGCCGAGTGCCGACACAGAGGTAGCCACAGCCGTGAACTACCGCACTGTACTGTGTCTGCTGCTAATATATAGACTGGTTGATAAAGAGATAGTATACTCGTAACTAGTATGTATGTATAAAGAAAGAAAAAAAAACCACGGTTAGGTGGTATATACAATTATGGACGGGCTGCCGAGTGCCGACACAGAGGTAGCCACAGCCGTGAACTACCGCACTGTACTGTGTCTGCTGCTAATATATAGACTGGTTGATAAAGAGATAGTATACTCGTAACTAGTATGTATGTATAAAGAAAGAAAAAAAAACCACGGTTAGGTGGTATATACAATTATGGACGGGCTGCCGAGTGCCGACACAGAGGTAGCCACAGCCGTGAACTACCGCACTGTACTGTGTCTGCTGCTAATATATAGACTGGTTGATAAAGAGATAGTATACTCGTAACTAGTATGTATGTATAAAGAAAGAAAAAAAAACCACGGTTAGGTGGTATATACAATTATGGACGGGCTGCCGAGTGCCGACACAGAGGTAGCCACAGCCGTGAACTACCGCACTGTACTGTGTCTGCTGCTAATATATAGACTGGTTGATAAAGAGATAGTATACTCGTAACTAGTATGTATGTATAAAGAAAGAAAAAAAAACCACGGTTAGGTGGTATATACAATTATGGACGGGCTGCCGAGTGCCGACACAGAGGTAGCCACAGCCGTGAACTACCGCACTGTACTGTGTCTGCTGCTAATATAGACTGGTTGATAAAGAGATAGTATACTACTAATATTATATATACTGGTGGTCAGGTCACTGGTCACTAGTCACACTGGCAGTGGCACTCCTGCAGCAAAAGTGTGCACTGTTTAATTTTAATATAATATTATGTACTCCTGGCTCCTGCTATAACCTATAACTGGCACTGCAGTAGTGCTCCCCAGTCTCCCCCACAATTATAAGCTGTGTGAGCTGAGCAGTCAGACAGATATATATAATATTATATATAGATAATAGATGATGCAGCACACTGGCCTGAGCCTGAGCAGTGCACACAGATATGGTATGTGACTGAGTCACTGTGTGCTGTGTATCGCTTTTTTCAGGCAGAGAACGGATTATAAATAAAACTGGTGGTCACTATCAGCAAAACTCTGCACTGTACTGAGTACTCCTAATGCTCCCCAAAATTAGTAAATCAAGTGTCTCTCTAATCTATTCTAAACGGAGAGGACGCCAGCCACGTCCTCTCCCTATCAATCTCAATGCACGTGTGAAAATGGCGGCGACGCGCGGCTCCTTATATAGAATCCGAGTCTCGCGATAGAATCCGAGCCTCGCGAGAATCCGACAGCGTCATGATGACGTTTCGGGCGCGCTCGGGTTAACCGAGCAAGGCGGGAAGATCCGAGTCGCTCGGACCCGTGAAAAAAAACATGAAGTTCTGGCGGGTTCGGATTCAGAGAAACCGAACCCGCTCATCTCTACCATTTACATGATACACTGCACAGTAAGAGCCCCATATACACGTTTTACCACAGTAAGAGCCCCTTATACACGTTTTACCACAGTAAGAGTCCCTTATATATGTTAAACTGCACAGTAAGAGCCCCTTACACATGTTATACAACAATAAGTGTCCCTTATACATTATGCCAGGTAGAAACCCTACACAAAGAGAGAGAGAGAGAGAGAGAGAGAGAGAGAGAGAGAGAGAGAGAGAGAGAGAGAGAGAGAGAGTGTGTGTGTGTGTGTGTGTGTGTGTGTGTGTGTGTGTGTGTGTGTGTGTGTGTGTGTGTGTGTGTGTGTGTGAGCAAGGTGTAGCGTGCTGCCATGATCAGCCGGCGTTCACGGCTCCCAGCGCCATCAATGCTGAGGCAGGAGTATGCCCAACAAACATTTAGTTTTCATGACTTTATCCGCCCAGCTCCACCAAGTAGGACATTCTAAATGCTGCACTCCCTGCAGGCACTGTAAACTTCATAAGCAAAAAACAAGAAGCAATCCTGGCGCACAACGTAGCTATAATTAATATTATTTTCAATCTTCATGCAGCCACAAAAATATATAATCCAGCAATAAGAGAGTATATACTGCACTGTCTGAGAATCTCTGCAGCTAACTACTTTTCTGTTCAAAGTAACTTTGTTTCATTATTTTCAATAGTGAGATACTTATTCTCCAGATTGGGACTTCAAGCATTGATACACATTAGACCAGTGGTTCACAAACTGTGTGCTGTGGCACCCTGGGGTGCCATCAGGCACTTGCAGGATGCCCTGGGTTGGTGGTCCAGAATAAATTCAAATTATTTATGGTCAATTTAATAAGCAAAACCAGAGGCTTGTGGACAAACAGAAGCAAAATCTGTCCCTCATCACATATGAGAACCTAAGGATGACATATAAACAAATTTTACTTAATTTAATATACTAGGTGATTCATCGCGCCCTACGGGCGCTCTTCACACCGTCGTAAGGGGCTACGCCACCTTAACCCTTGCACGCCCTTGTGGCGTGCAATATTTTTATTATATGGAGTATTACCTCCAATCATAATTGTGTGAGTGGTTAAATATTGCACGGACAAACGGCGTGCAATGGTTAAGGGGTTGAAGACCCTTGGAACGGCGTGAACAGCGCACGCAGGGCCTGATGAATCACCTAGTAGGTGCTGTGGTTGGGGGAGTGGCGGGTGCTGAAGAGACGTGGATGTGGTCCAGGGGTGCCGCAGGTGGGAGAGGGGTGGTTGCGGGGGTACCGCAGGTGGGGGAGGGGCTGGTGCGTTGGTGCCGCGAGTGTGGGAGGGTGCATGCGAGTGGGGTAGGGGCAGGTAATGCTTCTCCTGCTTCTCCTCCTGGAAGCAGCTAAGCTGCTGTCCTCCCTTTGGCAGTGGGCTCTCCCGGAGACTCGCACAGCAGCCAGTCACTATTGTTAGCGCCTGTGTCCCAACGCGCTGCATTACAGGGAAGAAGATGCACTCAATAAACTACAGCTCCCAGCAGCCCTTAGTGCCGGAATTCTTCGGCGCTAAGGGCTGTTGGGAGCTGTAGTTTATTTAGTGCATCTACTTCCCTGTAATGCAGCGCCTTGGGACACCGGCGCTAACAGTAGTGGCTGGCAGAACTGACTGACTCGCTGAATCAATGTAAATGGTGAGAGTGCTGTGCAGTGTCAGTGACACTGCACACCCACTACACAGCACTGTCACCTTTTACATTGATTCAGCGTCCAGACATTACCCTCGGCGATATCACCCACTGTATCCATTACATTAGCCATCTCGGGGCTTCCAGGCCAGCAGGCCAGGTGCTGTGTTGCAGAGTCAGGGCCTCTGGGGATCTGGGCGTGGCTGTGGCAGGGAAGCACTTCTGTGACATCACGTGCAGAGGAGGCTCCGGGGCTCAGAGAGTATGCGGCGCAGGGAGGGCTATGAAAGCCTTCCGCTGCGCCGCTTTCATACACATCTATGCCGGTGGCTGCAGCAGTTTTTGTTCCGCCTGCGTCGCGGCTAGGGAGTGGGGATTATTGATACCAGAGGGGGTAGGCAGACTGGCAGCAGGACATTGGGCCTAATTCAGACATGATCGTAGCCCTGCAAAACTATGATCGGGCACACGGACATGCGGGGGGACGCCCAGCACAGGGCTAGTCCGCCCCGCATGTCAGGCCCTACCCCCCCCTGCAGAAGTACAATAGCATCACACAGCGGCGATGCTTTTGCACTTCAGGAGTAGCTCCCAGCTGGCGCAGCTTTTGCGTGCTGGCCGGGAGCTACTCATCGCTACCCAGGTCGCAGCGGCTGCGTGTGATGTCACCAGCCGCTGAGGCCAGCCCACTGCATAGTCCGGCCACACCTGCGTTGGCCAGACCGAGCCCGCAAAATGGCAGCCAAACGCCACCATGCCACCTCCTCCCACCCAGCAACCGCCTCTGCCTGTCAATCAGGCAGAGGCGGTCGCTAGGCAACGACAGCCACCGGCTGTCAGCCATGCGCCAGCACACTGCGGCATTGGCGCATGCGCAGTTCTGACCTGATCGCTGCGATGAACTGCAGCGAGCGATCAGGTCAGAATGACCCCTATAGGATGCTGCAATAAAAGGATTTTTTTTTTTCCTATCTACAGCGCAGTGACTTGCTGCAGATGCAGTGGCATACCCTCCAGCTGTACCTTTTTGGCAGGTACAGTACCTTTTTTTTTATGGTCTGTACCGATTTTTGGCTCTCCAAACTTCCATTGAAAGTATAGGAAAGGGGGTGTGACCACGCCAATGCACCCGTGGCCATGCCCCCTTTTCAAATTTGTACCGATTTTTATGTGTAAACTGTAAATGGGTATGTAGCTGCAGATGCAGTGGGCCTACTTTGGGGTGTGGACCTGGAGCTGCAGCTCCATCAGCCCCATTGTTAATCCTGCTCTGTGAAGAACAAACAGCAGCCAAAGGGCAGAGCCTCCCATTGGATGTAACCTGTGTGGGAGGGCGTTTCTCGCCCAATCAGCTGTGGACTGGGTGTGATAGACCTGCTGCTAACCCAATGAGAGTTCCTAGCCACACCCAGCGTTATACACACAGGCACAGAGTCACAGATCTGGGCTATTATATAGGAGATTTTTCTGAAATTCTCAACAACAAACTTTTGGCCTAGAGGTGCCGTGAAAAAATACTGATATTCTAGGGTGCCTTTACTCAAAAAAGTTTAGGAACCACTGCTATAGACACTCATGTTGTAATTTTCATGGATATGACTAACAAGTGATTTTTATAAATCCATCTACTTGTGGTTATTCATTATGAGTGCGATTATAACTGATTCAGATTCTGCTGCTTCATGTTTAATATACTGCCTGCTGATCTATTTTACTACCCTACTACCAGGAGTTTATGATTTGTTCACATAAATTATTATTATTATTGTTTATATGTACGTGCAATCAAGCGTCTGTAGTCCCCCTGTATAATACAATGATACTTTCGTTCTTATGCGGGCCATACATTGGGACGACAAGCATTAGATACGAGTCGTGTCACGATTTCCCATGAACTCCCCGGCAGTTCCGGCCTCATTATTTGGTGTTTTTATGACACACAATGTGCCAACGATGGGCCGTTAAACAATCGATCGTGTGCCTCTCAAAAAAACACACACAAAAAAAAAAAAAAACACAGGGAAATGTCCCTCAAAATGACACAGATTGAACAATCCATCGTATGTGCATTAAAAAACTGTACGATGTGCGTAAAATTACGGAGGATAATATGGTCTGCACGTATGGTCAGAGGATGTGATGTTCGACCCATGGGACCATGCATCGTATCGTAATCGTACAGAAATAATGCACGATGTCCACACGATGCAGTGATCAAGGCGTCCAAATTGTATATTTGTACACAATATTGTCCTAGTGTATGGCCAGCATTACTTTTACTGACTGCTATCAACCTCGCACTGCCCACCCAGGGGTGTGGGCTACTCGGGTGGTCTTCAGTTTGCCGGCGGCCGAGCTGCCAATGACCAGCATACCGGCGCCGGAATCCCGACCGCCGGCATATCGACAGCTTTTCTCCCTCTTGGGGGTCCACGACTGCCCTGGAGGGAGAACAGATAGCGTGGTGCGCCAGCGTGCCCGCAGCGAGCCCGCAAGGGGCTCATTTGCATTCGCCCAGCTGTCAGTATACCGGCGGTCGGGATTCCGGTGCCGGTATGCTGGCCGCCGGCATACCATACTACACCCGGGTACTGTATATCTCCGGGCTTCGGCCTAGAGTAGACTTGAGACAGGAGAAAACCCCTTAGATTCCTTGGCAGTGTGTTCAGGATATAAGATTTCTCCAAACATTTCACTGCACTTAAATATGGAGAACACATAAATATCACATTTTTTATCTATTATGCTAGAAAAAAATTAGATTAGGTTTAATAAATAAACCCCTTAATCACGCACATAGCAGGCTTAGCTCATTGTGTATGATTTACCATGGTCCTCTTTCAATGTGTTACATTCCAGTTATCTAGGTCAGACAAGATTCAGATTTTCAAGTTATTCTGATACTGTACATCTAATCACTTTTTCATTTGTGCTGCAAAATGCTATCTTGACTCCTACTGTGCATTACGAATTCCTGCGTTATCTCTTATTACCAATAACAATATATAGAAATTATGTTAGCCTAGCACAGTTCGTTACAGGAATTTGGTTATTATTATATACGGTATGTTGGAAAGCAGCCCAGATCCCAATACAAGTATGCTGACTAATGCATGAATGTGCAATGCCATTGTTAGCACAGGCGACTTAGGGGGTAATTCAGAGTTGATCGCTGCAGCAATTTATTAGCAGTTGGGCAAAACCATGTGCACTGCAGGGGGGGGGGGGGGGGGCAGATATAACATGTGCAGAGAGAGTTAGATTTGGGTGTGGTGTGTTCAATCTGCAATCTAAATTGCAGTGTAAAAATAAAGCAGCCAGTATTTACCCTGCACAGAAAGAAAATAACCCACCCAAATCTTACTCTCTCTGCACATGTTATATCTGCCCCACCTGCAGTGCACTTGGTTTTGCCCAACTGCTAACAAATTTGCTGCTGCGATCAACTCTGAATTACCCCCTTAGAGAGCAGAGAGAAGTAACGCATGTTCTAGTTTTCCATAGATAATCATGTTCTTGTCAGTGTTATTTCTTCTCATACCACCTTTTATGCTGCAAAATAGAATAAAAGGCTTAAAAAGAGCATAAGTCAATTTGATTCCCAAACTGTTCAGCTCTTTTAGGTCTGTAACCACAAACCCACATATTCTTCCTTATTCCAAATATAACTGTTCAATGGATGTCTAACCATTTTTGTGTGAAGTAAACAAAATGATAATTAGGAGTAAATCATATGGAATGGAACATAGAACGCCACATGATACTTTCCAATACAGAATCCCACTTTCAGCTATTGTACATTATATTCAAGTTTGAAAGGAATCAGTCTCCAGCAGATAAACAGAATGGCATGTCAATAAGATTCTGGGGAATCTAAGGACCAGAGGTGCTTTAAGAGGGGAGGGGCCGGGTCGTGTGCAGGCTCCTATCAGGCCCCCTCCTCTCCAAAACGCAGTGAATTGTGGCATTGCGCCAGAGTCTATATGTGCAGGTCTCTGGGAACATGGTGCCCACGACGCGTTCCTGGGGACTATTCGCAAGCACAAATCACAGGAAAATGGCCACTTGCAGCTCTGCAGTCAGCGCCGGGCCGACGGATTGGTAAGTATAATCAAATGGGTGCAGGGTGTGGGCCCTCCTGGACCAGAGTTGCCTACCCTCCCTCATTCTGCAGGAGACTCCCTGAAATTGTAGCAATCTCCCTCACTCCCTGAATAGACCAGCAATCTCCCTGATTTTACTTTACATTCTTGGGGTAAAAAAATAAATCAGAGATACAATACATTACAACTGACATTTACCACTGAAATATTGATGATACTCAGGTGGATGTCCGCAATAAGAAGAGTCTTACCACTTTGCCAGCTCGTGGTACTTTTCTTAATAAGAAATACACTTACTACCCCGGCATGTCCCAGCAACGTTTCAGTGCCTTTATTCATGGCAATGTCATCAGCCTGATGACAATGCCGTTGTTTTTGAGCTCTCTACAGCAAAGACACAAAATTTATTATACAAGATTATAATGTAATTAACACATCATCAACATCCTCAGGGTAATTAGTTAACGGAGGCAGTCCTTCTAAAAAAAAAAAATTGTGGGGACCCAAACAAACCAATCATTTTAGCTACAAGTGACTGTCCCTGTCACTGAAATGATTGGGTTGTTAAACTGTGCATGTCCATCTTGCAATTTATTTGAGATTTATGTGCTCTATGGAGGATTGTTTGGGCATAGTTTATAAAAATGCCATCCTGTCTGCCACTGCAGTGCCACTCCTAGATGGGCCAGGTGTTTGTGACACCCACTTCTGTCGCTTAGCTTAGTCAACCAGCTACCTCGGCGCAACCTTTTGGCCTAAACTGGACTTGACTGGAAATTAATGTTAATGAGGTTAATAATTCTATAGGAACAAAAACACCCATAAATTCTGCTATTTTAGCTGTTATGATTAAAAAAATAATAATGGTGGGGCATGGCCTAGCAGAGGTCCAGAGCAGTCGCATCGCTGAGCGGCTCCTACTTACCCTGCATATATCCCCTCTCAGCGGCTTCCCCCCCTCTCCTGTTCGGATCCCCCAGGGGCTCCCGAGGGCTCTCTGCTGTGTCCCGGAGCTGTGCTGTGGAGCTGGGAGGCCTCGCTGAAGCCTTTGTGGGTTGTGGCCTTGCCGGGTCTGGAAGCTGCGGCCTCAATTTACCCCCGGATCCCGCAGTGGATGTCCCTGCAGCACGGGTGAACGGCGGACCGCATCAGAGCCCCACAAAAGTGCGGGAGGGGTCCTGGAAGCATGTTACAACCCTTTACCCCCTGCCTGGGATGAGGACTAGGCTCTGGATCCTACACAAAGGCTACAGCTGAGCTCTGCAAGGTAGGGAGACACAGGCTGTGCCTCTGCTGCTGCTGCCGCCCTCCCTTTCCCTTCCAACTGCTGCTGGGCTCTTCTTGCATCCCTCTCCCTGCTGGTGCTGCGGCATTGTAATTTTGGGGAACCCTGAAACCCCATTGGCCCCTGCACAGTGTGATACTTTTCAACATTGCTGGCTCCTATTAATCTGCACTTGGACTGGATAAACTGCCGTGGGCTAGCTATTTGCCTTCACAGGAGTGCCCTCTATTGGAACTATTGTTGACACCACCCTGAGCACTCCCTTCAGCGTAGTTTCCATGTAGTCCGGACCATCTACCTTCCACCACCCATGACTTTTATGCTTACCTAATATTTGTTATTATTTCAACGGAAATTATATCTGATCCGACTCTTACTCTTTAGAACTGTAATATATCAAAATGCCGCCGAAAAAGGCCAAGGCGGTTCTGCCTCCCAGGGTGACCTTCCCCTCTCAGAAGACTGCTCGCACCTCTGCTCTAATGGTGGGGTCCCCTGCCTCCGCCTCTACCTCTACTTCTCCGACAAGTGGTACTCGAGCCCCCCCCTTCTGAGCCTGGCTTTGATCTTGAGCATGATGCTGCCCTTACGGTCAAGACACTATACCAGGTGTTGTCTGCGTTTAAGACGGAATTGACCCAGGACCTTGCTGCTGCTATACGCGAGGTCAAGTCAGAATTGGGTGCTATTGGCGACCGCACTGATCTCCTGGAGTGTAAGATGGAGAAGCTGATCTCATCCCACAACAATCTTATTACGGAGCATGATCACCTACAAAGTGAGCTGGAGGCGTTTAAGGACAAGATTGCAGATATTGAGGATCGATCCCCGCGTAATAACATCAATATTCTGGGCATTCCAGACTCTGTGTCAAACTCTGAGTTGGAGGGTTATGCTCTTTCCCTATTTTGGAAGCTTCTTCCCGGAACGGAGGTCAGAGGTTTGCTCTTAGACAGAACCCATCATCTCCCGAGACCGCGTTCTGTTGCTTCCACGCTCCCGTGGGATACTCTTCTGAGGGTCTATTTCTATACCACCAAGGACCATATGCTTAAAGCAGCTAGAGCAGCTGGAGAATCGGACTCAGATATTCTGAGAGGATTACAACTCTTCCCGGACTTCTCTGCATTAACCATTGCTAAATGTAGGTTCGCTGTTTCCCATTACCTCAGCCCTCCGTGCCCAAGAAATTCCCTATCATTGGGGATTCCCGGTAAAGCATATAATCTCCTACAAGGGTTTATCCTACACCGTTTCTTCCCTGGATGCTGGCGTCAAGCTTCTATTGGAGGGGGATATCGCTGTTAATCTACCTCTTGGATCTAAGAAACAACCCACTCTCCGTTCGGACTGGTCCATTGTTTGAAGATCTGGTTTATTCTCACTGTCATTAATTATGGACTGTACAGCCTGGTGGTTTATAATTTAGGACTTTTTTCAGCCTTTACTCCGCTGGGCCGTTTGAGTACGTGAGTTACCATGCGGGTTGTTTCATTGTTATTGATATTGTTATTGCTTTTTTGACGGATTTATTGTTCTCATGTTTTTTTGTTTTCTTTTAGGGTAAGTAATTTATTATTTTAATCATTCTATTTTGTATGATTGGGTGGTGGCGTTAGGCCACATGTTCCCCCTTGTTGTTGTACTACTGCATCTCTTTCTCTCCCCTGCAATAGAAATGCTGGCACGATACACTGGGCTATTTTGTTTTTTTCTTTCCTTCTCTTTCCTGTCCTCCTTTCCCTTGTTATTTCTGCGTTTTTATGCTTGCTTCTTGAGACGGTACTCCATTGCTGTTTATTGTTGTACAGTGCATTTACTGTACGTTTTACCATGCTGTTTTTGTTTTGTTTTTTTCCTTGTTTTTTTGCTCATCTTAACTCCCTATGGTCAAGGTTCTGAACTTAAATGTTAAGGGGTTAAACTCCTCTAATAAAATGAGGTTGGCGCTGTTTTTTTTGCTAAACAGAACGCAGAGGTTGTATCGCTACAAGAGACCCACTTTTCCTCATTAAACAATACCATTTTGAAAGACCGCAGATTTCCCTTAGGTTATTTCGCTAATGAACCCTTTAAAAGGAATGGTGTGGCCATCCTGTTTAATAATTCTATAGAGTTTACATTGCATACACAAGTAGTCAATAAAAATGGTTGTTACCTTATTCTAGCTAGCTTTTTGAAAAATAAATTAGTCACCTTGGTGTCGGCATATGCTCCTAACTCCAACCAGGTGTCATTCCACCGTAAGTTATGTCTGGCTATCCAGAAAGTCCTTATAGGTTCTATTCTTATTACTGAAGACTTTAATTTGTCCCTAGTCCCTAACTTGGAAAAACCCCAAGAGCCTCTCTCACTCCTTCCTCGATTTTCCACAACCCTTCCTTGGACTTCTGTAATCTTTCGGCAGAGTTTGACTTTTACGATATATGGCGTGTACAAAACCCTACTGTCCGTGAATACACCTACTATTCCCCAGTTCATAACTCCTACTCCCGTATAGATTATATTTTTTCGGATAAATGGATGCTTCACTTTGCTCGCTCTATAGATATTCTTCCTATAACTTAGTCGGACCACACCCCGATCTTGCTTAAATGGGATTTCAACCGTGATTATGCTCCCCCCCCCCCCCCCCCCGGCCAAGGAGACCATCTCCCCACCTGTTAGCTAATTCTATGTCGCAAAAAATTCCCCTTCAGACATGTGTACACATCTGCTGGTGTTCCCTCAAGGCTGTAGTGAGAGGGACGGCCATACAAGCAGGGGCTATGCTTATAAAGCATTCCCAGCAATGTCAGGCTGCGCTTGAACTTAAATTGAAGGAATTAGAGGATATGAACAAGAGCCACCCCTCCAATCTCCTTTGAAAGGAGCTATCTGACATTAGCTCTCAAATTCAAAAGTTACTCATGGCAAGCACACGGGCCTCTTTGAATAGATTACGCCAGAAAATCTACGTAGCAGGGAATATACCCTGAAAGATGTTGGTCCGCAAACTTTGAGCCCAACAAGCTCGGAATAGAATTAAATGTGTTGTTTCACCCTCGGGTGCAAAAGTTTCCAATCCTTTGGACATTTTGAATCAGTTTGCCAGTTTCTACTCTCAACTGTATAAACTTGTCCTCTGACTCTTCTATCCCTCAGTCTTCTCCTCTCTTCCATTAATGTTGTTTCTTGCTTTTTTAAAGCTGCCCTCGCTTTCCGCTGACCAGTTGGAATTATTGAATGCCCCGTGGTCCCTCCCAGAAATCATTGGAGCTATTAAGTCCCTTTCTAAAGGCAAGGCTCCTGGACCTGATGGCTTTATCAATCAATTTTACGTTACTTTCCAAGACTTGCTCGCTCCTTCATTGGTTACAGTTTATTATGAAATAATTTCTTGTGGTACTCTCCAGACGGAGACGCCCAAGGCCCAAAGAGGTCACAATTCCTAAACCTGGTAAAGACCCGGCTGTTTGTCCAAACTATCGCCCCATTGCTTTGCTACATGGTGATGTTAAATTATATGCTAAATTGAGAGCTACTCGTTTGAACGTTTTTCTCCCTTCGCTGATCCATCCTGATCAAGTTGGTTTTGTCTCGGAAGACAAGCTTCTGACAATACACATAGGGTATTTAATCTCATTGCCTTCTCTTGTCATTAGATGCTGAGAAGGCTTTCAATCTTTTGAGCTAGATTTATAGGAGCGCGGTTTTATCAAAATTTGGCTTTCAGTATCAAATATCATCCATTTTGGCTCTATATAGTTCTCCCTCGGCTCGTGTTTTCAGCAACGGATTCTTATCTAACTCTTATGATTTCAAATGGGACCCGACAGGGTTGCCCCCTCTCCCCCCTCATTTTCACTCTAGCGATCGAGACCCTCGCAGCTAAGATCCGTGTTGACCAGTTATTCCCGAGAGTCCATATAGGTTCTTCGTCTCACAAATTCTGCTTTTTCACAGATGATGTTCTCTTGTTTGTGTCTGACCCCCTAACTACACTCCCACATTTACACAACATTTTAGCCGACTATTCTGAGGCATCCTATTATAAAATGAATATAACAAAATTGGATGCTCTACTGATTAAACTCTCCCGCTCTATCTCCTCTCTACGCTCCTCCTACCCTTACAACTGGCAGACTGATTCGATACATTACTTAGGTATTCATATCCCTCCCACTACCTCTTCTGTTTTTGACGTGAATCTTCCCTCCCTTATTGCCTTGCTTTTATTGTTAACTAAATCTTGTCTCTCCTTTGATATTTCGTGGCTTGGCCGTTTAGCAGCTTTCAAGATGTCGTCGCTGCCTAAAATGATGTTTCTCTGCATGACTAGCCCGTATAACTTTCCTAAGAAATATTTAGATAAATTTAATTCTATTCTTACTAAGTATGTGTGGACATCTTGCCCACCTAAGCTTGTCCGGTCAAAATGTGCTTGCCTCGTAGTAAGGGAAGCATGAATTTTCCTAATCTGGTTCTCTATCAAGAAACTTGTCCCTTGGCTCAAATTAAAGCTTACTATAGTGATAAGTGGCTTGGGTGGACGTGTCTGGAGGATCTAATGTGTCCTCGATTTCCCCTACAGGATTTATTTTAGTTGCCTAAAGATCTTCTTATCCCTTCTCCCTGCTACCTTGCAAGTATGGGATAGACTGGCAACTAAGCCCTCGAATACTCTTTACAATCCCCCTTTATTATCTCTATGTACTGTTGCCAGACTTATACCAAATCTTAACCTTGCTCATTGGTACACTAGTGGAATAGACTCCCTCGGGGACTTGTTGGATGGGTTTGCCTTACGTTCCTTTTCCAGTATACTAGAACGTTTCTCCCTGCCTGTGTCGGAGTGATTGCAGTATTATCAACTCTGACATTGGTGGAGTAGCCAGTCCCATTCAACAACTCCCCCAGAACCTTGTATATCTCCTATAAGTGCTCAACTGATCAAGCCAGGGTGTAAAGGGGATATTTCCTTTTGGTATAATGTTTTAATAGAATTGACACCCTTTTCCAAATCTAATGCTCAAAACCGCTGGGAATCGGTGTATCTTTTCATGATCTTCAATGGGCGAAAATCTTTAAGTCTTCTTATAAAATGTCTAGGTGCTTGAATCACTGTAAAATGCATGTCAAATTGTTACATAGGTTGTACCTCACCCCAGACAGACTCCACACAATTTGGCCTTCGTGCTCAAAGTTTTGTTGGCGTCTCTGTGGTGACGTTGGTCACCTATTCCATGTGTTTTGGACGTGTCCTCTCCTCGCGACTTTCTGGAATGAAGTATTTGCCTTAATTATTCTTAAGTATTAGACCTCTCCTTGTCCCTTTTCCCCCGCTTATAGCTTTATTGAATTGCTTTCCGAGCTTTGTTGGTTCCCACTTACACTATGTTTATCTGTATAGCGGCTCGTGCTGCTCTGGCCCAGTGTTGGAAACAACCCACGTTATCTCCCCTTATGAAAATTATTCACAAAGTTCAGTTCCTTTTCTTAATGGAAACCAAAAACATCCCATATTATTTTATTACTAACTCTCCTCTTGTCCGCTGGATACCATGGCATATATATGTTACAAAAGGAGAGGATGCGAAACAGATCTCCTACTCCCCCTCCTCTGTCTCAACTTCATTTAGTTTGACTGAAGGGGCATCTTCCGCTTCCCCCCCTTCTTGACCATGGATTTCTTTATTGTAACACTAGCCCTCCGCTCTCTCTTGCCTTGTTTTGTATAATTATTATTGTGGGATATGCACCACTCTCTTTCTGCATGTATTATTAGTCATTGTCTGTACGCATGCTCTTTTTTTTTTTTCTTTATTGCACAGTCTCATGATGTCATTTATTGTTGTTATTTCCCCCCCCCCCCCTCCCCACACACACACTTTTTTCCCCTTTTTCCTTTCTGTACCCCCTTTTACTGTCTGTAAAAATTCAATAAAAATTATTGATGATAGAAAAAAAATACAAATAAAATTAGAACCAAAACACACAAGGGCGGTTGTAGCAAAACCAATCCAAAACACACACACAAAAAAAAAAAAACCCCCAAGAAATGGCCATTTAATTTGTAAGACACTGGGAGTCACATCTAGTTTCAAGTGCTTTATTGTGAAGCCTCCTTATAAATCACTGTTACCCGTATACCAGCTGACTGCTTTTATCCAAAGCAGCAAATGGGACTCACATCATCAGGCTGTGCCGTTGCTAAAAACTTTTGGATATCTTTTGTGGGGGTGGTCTTCAGTATGCCGGCTGTCGGGATCCCGGCGCACAGTATACCGGCGCCGGAATCCCGACAGCCGGCATACCGACACTTATTCTCCCTCGTTGGGGTCCACGACCCCCCTGGAGGGAGAATAAAATAGCGAGCCCGCAAGGGGCTTATTTGTGCTCGCCACACTATGCCGGCGGTCGTGCTCCCGGCGTCGGTATGCTGGTCGCCGGAAGCCCGACCGCCCGCATACCATACTACACCCTTTTGTGGAGTGTTCAATACCATGGCTTATCATACATTGTCTTGCATCTTATATCATGTGGAAGCTACTACAAATTCATCTATGTCTATTTGGTGCCCATAATGTATGTAGAGCAGAGCCGTTCCTAGGCATAGGCAACTAGGCAAATGCCTAGGGCATTTGGTATGCCTAGGGGCACCAGCACCTTCTGCTGATTAAAATGATATGCGGCATGCCTATATTCTGTGTGTAGCATTTCGTATGCAGATACAGCCACAGTCGCACACAGTATATAGGCATGCTGCATATCATTTTAATCAGCAGAAGCTGCTTGTGCATCCTAGCCACATAGCAAGGCAAATAAGATGCATTTTCATCAATAAAAGGCACTCAACGTTAGCAGAGCTGCCAGCTGACTCATGCCAGGCATCTCCTGCTGCATGGCGCATTGAGGCAAGATGTATGAGGACACATATGTATCCAAACAGAGGTCACAGTGTTAGCGGCCGTGTGAGTGCTGTGTGTGGGTGGGTTGGTTGTGCAATAGTGTTTGGAATATTTTTAAGGGGCATTGTGTGTGTCATGTGTATAAATGCATTAATAATGTGTGGCATACTGTATGTGTAAGAAGCACTATGTGTGTCATTATGTGTATAAGGGCATTAATAGTGTGCAGCATGTGTGTAAGGGACATTGGCCCTCATTCCGAGTTGTTCGCTCGCTAGCAGATTTTAGCAGCATTGCACACGCTAGGCCGCCGCCCTCTGGGAGTGTATTTTAGCTTAGCAGAATAGCGAACGAAAGATTAGCAGAATTGCAAATAGAAAATTCTTAGCAGTTTCTGAGTAGCTCAAGACTTACTCCTACACTGCGATCAGCTCAGACCGTTTCTTTCCTGGTTTGACGTCACAAACACGCCCTGCGTTCGGCCAGCCACTCACCCGTTTCTCCAGACACTCCCACGTTTTATCCTGGCACGCCTGCGTTTTTCCGCACACTCCCAGAAAACGGTCAGTTTCCGCCCAGAAACACCCACTTCCTGTCAATCAAATTCCGATCACTTCAACGATGAAAATTCTTCGTTCGGACGTGAGTAAATCTACTAGGTTTTGTGCTAAAATACTTAAGCGCATGCGCACTGCGTACCATGCGCAAGCGCATTTTTGCCTTAATCGCTCCGTTGCGAAAATCGGCAACGAGCGAACAACTCGGAATGACCCCCATTATGTGTATAAGGGCATTAATAAAGGTTGGCATAATGTGTAAGGCGCATTATGTTTATAAGGACATTAATAATGTGTGTGATATGTGTTAGGGGCATTACTGTGTGGTATTATGTGTATAAAGGCATCACTAATGTGTGGCATTATGTGTATAAGGTGCTCTACTGTGTGGTGTTATATATAGAAAGGGCACTACTGTGTGGTGTGGTGTAATGTGAATAAAGAGCAATATGGTGTGGTGTAATGTGAATAAGGGGCACTACTGTGAGGAGTAACGTTTAGGTAAAGTGGTACTGTGTGATGTAACGTGAATAAGGGACACTATCGCATGATAAAATATGAATAAAGTTGCACTACTGTGTGGCGTAATTTGAATTGGGGGTACTATTGTGTGGCCATGACCCTTGCCAGCAAAAACACGACCATTTTTGGTCTGTGCGCCGAATTTTCGCACTGTTCCTATTAAAATATAGGGGGTAGGAACACCAAAATAAGGACTGCTATGGGTGAGGGGTGATGGTGCTGGGAAAGGGGTGCAGAGTCAGAGGCGGAACTAGCGGTGGTGCTAGGGGGCACCAGCCAAAATCTTGCCTAGGGCACCATATTGGTTAGGGCCGGCTCTGAGAGCCTGTAGAACTACAAAACAAAAAAATAGCTTAGTCACTGTAAGGTAACAAGTGAGTTAAACCTCAGCTTAGTTAGTCTTGTCATGTTAAGAACACTTTTTTCTTTTTTTCAATATATGTTTATTTATTTTAAGATCAGGGAAATAGGTACACAGGTGCACAAGGGCGTTTCTAGAGAGAAGGAGGCCCGTGTCCAGAATCCGTCTGTGCCCCCTCCTCTCTAGTGGGCAGCGCTGTTGCTCTTGGCGGAAGTTACAGGTTCAAAAGGGAGTAAGGGTGGTGGCAGGTAGGAAGAGAAAAAAAAGTACATGTGGAAAAATTGCTATAAACATATCCTCCGTCCGCACAGTCCAGTATGAAGGCACAGTAAGGTAGACCAAGCTCAAACAGCAATATTAAGATATGTTTGTGAGGATTAAAGAAAACTTTTTTATACCTGCTATTAAATGTTACAAGGCCAGTTCTCATATTAAAAAAATATTTTCAGTCTAAAGGCACCATGTTTCATTTACAGTAAAATACGGCAGTAACACATTTTTATTCCTCTTGCTGATGAGTCGTTCCTAGTGGAGCTTATGCTTTATGGAAACAGCTAGCATTTCATGGATCAGAGCTTTCACTAAAGAATATTCTGTGATCTGGAAATACAGCTCTTCTCAGCATCTATTTACACAGACTAGACTAGACTAAAATCTCACAACATAACCAGACATCAACATATTTTTTCTGCATTACATAAATAAAAGTTATACTACCGTAGATGTAGCAGCTTCAGTTAGCCCAGCTACCATATTCCATGGTTTCCATGACTGTGGTTTTATAATTATAAAATATTAAACTACAGGACACAAGTAAAATAACATTTTTAAATAACAAAAAAAAAAAAAATTTCATCTTAAGCTTCTTTTTGGGTATAGCAAAACAGCTTTAGCAAATGGTTCCCACTTAAACTGCTTATTCAAATGCACTAAGTGATGTTCAGTTCCCTGGCAATGCTGACTGGCAGTGGTTAGGCCAATTATGGCACAACCTGGCCAGCGTGTATGCCTGACTCGGGTGTGCTGGCTTATGCATGCACAGTGGACAGTAATACCCCTTTCACATCGCACAAATAACCCGGTATCGACACGGCATATTGCCGTGTCGAAACGGGTCAGTGTGCGATGTGAAAGCGCCTTTGCCGAATTAGCGGGTCGCCTGACCCGGTAATTCAACCAGGTTAAAAAGAAGGGTTATTACCGGGTTGAATACTGGGTCAGGTGCAGTGTGAATGGGAGCCGTTCCGATGCGACACGGCTCCCATTCACAGCATAGGGAGAGGCGGCGCAGGAGATGAGCTCATCTCCCAGCGCAGCCTCCACCCCCGCCCCTGCTGCTGCTGCGCCCCCCGCTGCTATGGCAACAGACCCGGTATATTGCCGGGTCGGAAAGCCAGCAGAGGAGAGCAAATGCCGGATCTCACCCGGTAAGGACACATTTCTCTTACCGGGTAGGATCCGGCATTTGCGATCTGAAAGCAGCATAAGCCTGTACTTTTACTAATACATGCAATCAAGTAATAATTTCTTTCTGAAAAAAAAGAAAGCATTTTTTACCTTGACCTACTACCCCTGTAATGGTCATTCTGAGGTTGCAACAACCATAAGAGAATTGCTGTGGTATGCGATCCTATATGGGTACCACTATGAGACGGTTAGTCAAAATTCAATGGTAAGGGCTAACATAGTACTGTATTATACCTTAACAAGTGGCCAAAGCAACTTGGTCACCAAAGAGTGCCTCCATCCCCAAACAAGTTTACTGAAATTTGAGACACTTGTGCAGGTGAATCCCCAACCCCCATCGCTAAAGCCACAATATACTGTACTTCAAGATGGCCACTATTTACCGTGCTTTACCATCTCAACAGATCTACACACAAAGACAAACAAACACAACCAGAAACAAGTGGGTGCATGTGAGCTTTCTCTGGAAAGAGAGGCCTTATTCAGGCCATTTCCTGCCTTACAGTATATAGATAATAGTGACACCCCCCCCCCCCCCCCCCCGACATGGTGCCAAGGCCTTTTCTGATTGGCCCACCGCCCGTGTGCAGCACAAGCTTTGATAGATTCAAGTCATCAGTGCTAAGCAAAGATGGCACCATCAATGGTTAACCCTCCCATGACCATCCCTAATAGACAATGGACTAACCAGCAACCACCAAATACTACTTGCTGACAAGCGGATAACCAAACTTTAGCCCAAAAAAATATTATCCCTCTCTAAGCCAGACAAATGACATGTTATATTGAAAGGAGTTTAATTCCCCTCATGCCTATGCAGACTACTGTCATTATCTGAAGCCTTTTTGTCCACAACACTGACCTACTGTAAAGTTGGATCTCAGTCTTTATGACTGGATCTTCCTCAACTTGGCTACACATTCAGGGCCTGATTTGGAGCAAGATGCAATGCTGATGTTCACATACTTGAGTCAAAGCGAATTTATTTAGCAAGCTCTAAAATATATTTTGACTCAGAACATTCTTATGGTGCTTGATGGGACTACAGTGGGGACAAGGTTTGTGTCTGTTTTGGTTTTATAGAAACATAAATCTATTTTGGCACCAAGTTCAATTAGGACTTCCATAACTGAGGGTTATTTTTAGTGTAATAAAAAAGGTTTGCTCTATATGCCTGTATACTTAAAATAGAAAAATTGAGGTTACCTCAGTATTGCAGAAGGGGCTTAATGGATTGTGAGAGTGTGTAAGTCATCTAGGGGTGGACTATTCCACCCTGGGTAATCCTACGCTGAGCGCCCAAGATGGCTGCCGCACTTGGTACCTGTGAGGGTGGAATACACAACCCTTGGAAGTTATTACCCAAAATACCTACACCAATCCTGCATTATGCTTCTGTGTGCTTAAGCTTTTCTTTTATGTCTGTGTGGCTTATCTATTGCTGTATTACTTAAATCCTCTGTATCATGTGTATTGTTTTTGATGTCTGTAAAGCGCCTTGAGTCCTGTTGGAGAAAAAGCGCTATATAAATAAAATTATTATTATTTTTATTATTATCTACAGTACATGCTGCAGTACCCATGTGGCCTGCAGAACACAGGCATAATACTGTATTTGTAAGAAGATCTAGACACATAGTGTACCTAAGAATTTTGAAGAACATCATAATAGAGAGGGAATTAGGATATGTTTCCTCGAACATAGTCTAAAGACCTTAGAGGGGGGAATAAATTCAGTCTCATTCGTTCACAAGAAGAAAAAAAAGAATATTCATATTACAGACCTAGAAAGTAGATGGACTTAATAACTGCATTAAGTTCAAACAACTTTCATTATGATTGTGTGCAGCCCTACTCTAGTATAATGTCATCCTTAAGGCCCATACACAATAGCCGATTTTTAGCTCAAAAGTAGCTCACTTTTGGCGTTTTGAGCTACTTTGAGCTCAAACTCGGCAAGTGTGTATGGCCGGGTGATGAGCGGTGAGCGCTGATGTGCGCTCCCACATCACTGGCCGCCGCCGTCCATCGGGCTGTTTTTAAAGCCAAGTGAACCACTTTCCACAGTCTCCTACTGTGGAAAGTGGTTCACCCTCCGTAACCATCTCTGGGCCAGGTAAAAATTGCTCACTGGGGGGGCGTGGCCTGGCACAGCATGGAGTAGGCAGCAGGCTGCTGTAGCTCCCTATTCCTCATCCTTGAACCCATCCTTAACCCCGGTGTTTTTGGAATTCACACTCATCTGCTGCTGTGTGAACCTCTCCTGCACCCCCTGAGACGTCTGGCGCCACTGTGCGCCTTGTACCTGCAGAGATTTGGACATTGTGGAGGGACCTGCCCGGCCCGCAGCAGCGCCTTCTGCCCTGCTTGTGACCTCTCCCTGCACAAGGTACTCTCCCCTCTGTGGTGCTGGGACACATGCTCCATTATTAACTGCTGCTGGCAATTACAGAGGCCTGCTGCTTCCCACCCAGTGTGCTGCAGTATATATGTTTATGCCTGGGCCCTGCATTGGGCTGGTTGCCTGAGTCTCTCTCAACATATTTGGATTACAATTCTGATGTGCTGCACTGCCTTCTATGAATACTGACTGTGCCCTGTTTATCTTGGATCCTGTTTGATCACACTCAGGGGTGCATTTTGTGTTTCTTAATTCCCTGAAGCAGCTACTGTACTCCAAGCTTCACTATATAAGACATTGCCACTCTCTTTCTGCTTATTTACTCTTTTTTTCCTGAAGCGATTATTCCTCCTGCAGTAGTATGGGAAAAAATAAGATTTTACTTACCGGTAAATCTATTTCTCGTAGTCCGTAGAGGATGCTGGGGACTCCGTAAGGACCATGGGGATAGACGGGCTCCGCAGGAGACATGGGCACTTTAAGAAAGAATTTAGTTCCTGGTGTGCACTGGCTCCTCCCTCTATGCCCCTCCTCCAGACCTCAGTTAGAGAAACTGTGCCCAGAGGAGACTGACAGTACAAGGAAAGGATTTTGGTAATCCAGGGCAAGATTCATACCAGCCACACCAATCACACTGTATAACTTGTGATAACAACCCAGTCAACAGTATGACAAATAACATAGCATCAGTTCATGCCCGATGCAACTATAACATAACCCTTATGTAAGCAATAACTATATACAAGTATTGCAGAAGTATTCCGCACTTGGGACGGGCACCCAGCATCCTCTACAGACTACGAGAAATAGATTTACCGGTAAGTAAAATCTTATTTTCTCTAACGTCCTAGAGGATGCTGGGGACTCCGTAAGGACCATGGGGATTATACCAAAGCTCCCAAACGGGCGGGAGAGTGCGGATGACTCTGCAGCACCGATTGAGCAAACATGAGGTCCTCCTCAGCCAGGGTATCAAACTTATAGAATTTTGCAAAGGTGTTTGAACCCGACCAAGTAGCAGCTCGACACAGCTGTAGTGCCGAGACCCCTCGGGCAGCCGCCCAAGAAGAGCCCACTTTCCTAGTGGAATGGGCCTTGACCGATTTAGGTAACGGCAATCCTGCCGTAGAATGCGCCTGCTGAATCGTGTTACAGATCCAGCGAGCAATAGTCTGCTTTGAAGCAGGGCCGCCAAGCTTGTTGGCTGCATACAGAACAAACAGTGCTTCTGTTTTCCGGACTCTAGCCGTCCTGGCTACATAAATTTTCAAAGCCCTGACCACATCAAGGGACTCGGAATCCTCTAAGTCCCGTGTAGCCACAGGCACCACAATAGGTTGGTTCATATGAAAGGATGAAACCACTTTTGGCAGGAACTGAGGACGTGTCAGAAATTCCGCTCTATCCATATGGAAAACCAGATAGGGGCTTTTATGTGACAAAGCCGCTAATTCCGACACTTGCCTAGCCGAAGCCAGGGCTAATAACATGACCACCTTCCACGTGAGATATTTCAACTCCACCGTCTTAAGTGGTTCAAACCAGTGTGACTTTAGGAAACTTACCACCACATTAAGGTCCCAAGGCGCCACCGGAGGCACAAAAGGAGGCTGAATATGCAGTACTCCCTTTACAAAAGTCTGAACTTCTGGGAGAGAAGCCAATTCTTTTTGAAAGAAAATGGATAGGGCCGAAATCTGGACCTTAATGGAGCCTAATTTAAGGCCCAAATCCACTCCAGTTTGTAGGAAGTGAAGGAAACGGCCCAGATGGAATTCTTCCTTAGGAGCATTCTTGGTCTCACACCAAGAAACATATCTACGCCATATACGGTGATAATGTTTTGCTGTTACTTCCTTCCTAGCCGTTATCAGCGTAGGGATAACCTCAACTGGAATGCCTTTTTCTGCTAGGATCCGGCGTTCAACCGCCATGCCGTCAAACGCAGCCGCGGTAAGTCTTGGAACTGACAGGGTCCCTGTTGCAACAGGTCCTGTCTTAGAGGAAGAGGCCACGGATCTTCTGTGAGCATTTCCTGCAGATCTGGATACCATTCTCACTCCTTTTCTTCTTATCATCCTCAACACCTTGGGTATGAGAGGAAGAGGAGGAAATACATAGACTGACCGGAACACCCACGGTGTCACTAGGGCGTCTACCGCTACTGCTTGAGGGTCTCTGGACCTGGTGCAATACCTCTGTAGCTTTTTGTTGAGGCGGGACGCCATCATGTCTATCTGTGGCAGTTCCCACCGACCCACAATCTGTGCGAAGACTTCTGGATGAAGTCCCCACTCTCCCGGGTATAGGTTGTGTCTGCTGAGGAAGTCTGCTTCCCAGTTGTCCACTCCCGGAATGAACACTGCTGACAGTGCGCTTACATGATTCTCCGCCCAGCGAAGAATTCTGGTGGCTTCCGCCATTGCCACTCTGCTCCTTGTGCCGCCTTGGCGGTTTACATGAGCCACTGCGGTGATAATGTCTGACTGGATCAGAACTGGTTGGTCGTGAAGTAAGGTCTCCGCTTGACGTAGGGCGTTGTATATGGCCCTTAGTTCCAGGATGTTGATGTGAAGACAAGTCTCTTGACTTGACCAAAGAACTTGGAAATTTCTTCCCTGTGTGACTGCTCCCCAACCTCGGAGGCTTGCGTCCGTGGTCACCAGGATACAATCCTGAATGCCGAATCTGCGGCCCTCGAGAAGGTGAGCACTATGCAGCCACCACAGGAGTGACACCCTGGCCCTGGGGGACAGGGTGACCAACCGATGCATCTGTAGATGTGACCCGGACCACTTGTCCAGCAGATCCCATTGGAAAGTCCTCGCATGGAACCTGCCAAAGGGAATGGCCTCGTATGACGCCACCATCTTTCCCAGGACTCGAGTGCAATGATGCACTGACACCTGTCTTGATTTCAAAAGGTTCCTGACCAGAGTCATAAGTTCCTGGGCTTTTTCTATTGGAAGATAAACCCTTTTCTGGGTCATGTCCAGAATCATGCCCAAGAAAGGCAGACGAGTCGTAGGGACCAACTGCGACTTTGGAATATTGAGAATCCAGCCGTGTTGCTGTAACACTTTCAGTGAAAGAGATACGCTGTTCAGCAACTGCTCTCTTGATCTCGCTTTTATGAGGAGATCGTCCAAGTACGGGATAATTGTGACACCTTGCTTCCGCAGGAGCACCATCATTTCCGCCATTACCTTGGTGAAAATCCTCGGGGCCGTTGAGAGACCAAACGGCAACATCTGAAATTGGTAATGACAGTCCTGTACCGCAAATCTTAGGTACACCTGATGAGGAGGATAAATGGGGACATGAAGGTACGCATCCTTTATGTCCAGTAACACCATAAAATCCCCCCTTTCCAGGCTTGCGATGACCGCTCTTAGCAATTCCATCTTGAACTTGAACCTTTTCAAGTATAGGTTCGGAGATTTTAAATTCAATATGGGTCTGACCGAACCGTCCGGCTTCGGAACTACAAACATGGTCCAATAATAACCCCTTTCCTGTTGAAGGAGGGGAACCTTGACCACCACCTGCTGAAGATACAATTTTTGTATTGCATTTAACACTATCTCCCTCTCTAGGGGGGAAGCTGGTAGGGCCGATTTGAAATACCGGCGAGGAGGCACCTCTTCGAATTCCAGCTTGTAACCCTGAGACACAATTTCTATTGCCCAGGGATCCACCTGGGAGTGAACCCACATGTGGATGAAATTCCAAAGACGCGCCCCCACTGGGCCCGACTCCGCCAGTGGAGCCCCAGCGCCATGCGGTGGATTTTGCAGAGGCCGGGGAGGACTTCTGTTCCTGGGAACTAGCTGTGTTGTGCAGCTTCTTTCCTCTGCCCCTACCTCTGGCAAGAAATGATGCACCTCGGACTTGCAGTATATGTTGCCCCCCCCCCTACCAAAAATAATGATGTTTTGCGACAAGCTATGTCGTTTGTTGCATTGTCACCATCTACTCCCACCATCTGTATTGGTGACTATAATAATGTAATGGACTTATCTTTAGATAGGTGGAGAGAAAGCCCCCATACTGATCTATCATCTCCTTCTCCTACCCCCTTCTCTAATTTAACTACTGAATTGGGATTAATTGATATTTGGAGGGTCCTGTTTCCCCATGAGAGCCAATACTCATGCTATTCGGCTACTTTCAATACATTCTCCCGTATTGACCTGGCCCTCATATCACCAGATTTGACCCCTAAGGTAACTCAGATTAAATACTTACCCAGAGGGATTTCCGACCATTCACCTGTCTTATTGGTCTTAGATCCTTTGTCTCCCCAGGGGGTCTTGTTTTGGAAACAACCCATTCTGGCTGTCCTTAATGGGTGATGGAGCTGATTTGCTTGCTGACTGGCGAGACTTCCAGGATTTTAACGACTCCTGCCCTACCCCTACTGTTAAGCATGATGCATTTAAAGCTTTTATCCGTGGCTCCCTTATTAAAAGGGTGGCTGCTATTAAAAGGTCTAGTAGGGAAGAGGAATCCCGCCTTGAAAAAATTTGCTGTCAATTAGAAGCCGGCTATATTTTGCACAAATCCCCCTACTTGCATGCTAGCTGGAAGATGGCCAGACGGGAGTGGACGACGTTTCTTTTAGATAAATCCAAGCGTCGGTTATTGTTCTCCAAGCATTCTCTATACTCACAGGCGGAGATTGGGGGTAGTTATCTCGCCTTCCTATCTAGGGAAGTGAGGGGTAGTATTTCTGTCCAACAGGTGTGTGATCCCCAGGGTGTTATGAAGTACTCGTGCCCTGATATTACTGAAGTATTTTTTGATTACTACTCTTCGCTGTATGGGTCTAAAGTGTCTTATACAATGGATCAACTGAGAGACTCTCTCTCACATATACAATTGCCCCAACTGTCTCCGGAATCTGTTGAATATTTGGATTCCCCATTCACCACTAAGGAATTAGATGCTGCTATAGCATCGTTCCCCAATAATAAGGCTCCCGGGTGCGACGGAATACCCATTGAATTGTACAAATGCTTTAAAGAATTCTATACCCCTTATTTGGTTGAACTATTTAACACTTTGTTTGACTACGGTTCTTTGCCCCCCTCGATGTCTGAGGCTATAATAATAGTAATTCTTAAGCCAGGTAAGGACCCCACCTCCCCGGACTCCTATCGCCCTATCTCCCTATTATCTACAGATGTAAAAATTTTGGCTAAAATTTTAGCTGTTCGTTTAAATAAAGTTGTTACATCTATTGTCCACTGTGACCAAACGGGTTTTATGCCGGGGAAGTCTACGGTACAGAACCTCCGAAGACTCTTTTGCCATCTGCAGATAGGGGACAGGTCCGAGGCGGGGGCAGTGGTGGTGTCCCTGGATGCTGCCAAGGCCTTTGACTCGGTAGAATGGGGGTACCTGTGGGAAGTGCTTCATAAATTTGCGTTCGGTCCTAAATTTGTTCGTGGGTCCAGTTGCTCTATTCTTCCCCGGCTGCTCGTGTTTCAGTCAATGGTCATGTGTCACGACCCTTTTCACTGGAGAGGGGTACAAGGCAGGGCTGCCCACTCTCTCCGGCCCTATTTGCCCTTGCCATTGAACCGCTAGCTAGTTGCATACGTATGTCCCCGGACATTGTAGGCATTAACGTTGGGAGCCATGTTGATACTATCACACTATATGCTGACGATATGCTTTTATTTCTTAATGATTCTGAGAATTCGTTACTCACTATGTTGCAGTTAGTTAATCATTTTGGAACTTATTCTGGTTTACAGATAAATTGGAACAAGTCCAATATCTACCCCATATCTGGTGTTCTCCCTGATGTGACAGACTCCTCTTGCCCGCTGCAGTGGACCCTCCAGTGTAAATATTTGGGGATTTGGATCTCTCCTTGTCCGCAGGACTATGTTGCGTTAAATGTGGAGCCTGTGACACGTAATTTTAAAAAGAAGGCCCACCTGTGGAAGAAGCAATGGTAAAAGAAGTATACTGGCGCCGGCTGAAAGACCAATACGGGACTAAAAAGTGCTATGATAAAATATCACATAATTTTAATAAACATTAATACATGAAATAAAAGGATTAAAATATCACAAAGGTGACCACAATTATTTTGTGTATTCCCAAATGGAGGGATTACGTCCACTAGGATCTCACTTAATAGTGATTGTAAACACAGTCTCTGGTTAGGACTCACTCCTTAATACTTTGGTTCAGTAATTACCCAGTCCTTATGAAGGTTATCCCCGTGGATAGCAGTTTGGCAGTTAGAGATCCAATTAGCAGTAGGGGTTGCTTAATATATTTCATTTCTGATGAATTAAGGGGGTCAACAAATGTGGATATTGGCGAGATTTGCCAAATGAAATAAGGTACTTTAATAAGACTGTCATATTTATGCCCTTTTCTCTATGCAAAAGTGACCCTTCCTGAGTCCGGGCAGGTCTGGAACGCAAAACAAAGCATGTGGAACGCAGCGCCATTGTTGCTAGAAAATGAGAGCGATCGGATTGGTCTATTTTGGACCATGTGATCAGAATACATTAAACGAACTACCCAAATGAGGCCACACTGTGAACTGCAGCGCCGGTCACGTGATAAGAGCTGATCACGTGATCGGAATAAACCAGGAAATCACAGTGATAGTGAATGGCGATAAGCCACTCGGATCAGGTGACCGGACACCGCCATGTGACCAGGAAGTGTCACAAGGTATTCTGTTAATAAACAGGTATATAAAATACTCGTTTTTTAGATTTATAAACATCTATGTGTGTGCCCTATAATGGGATTGCCTTCTGTATTAAGGTTGTATTGTTTTTTTGGGACGTTATTTATTGTATTATGAAGTGAAACAGGTGCCCCTACTCCCAGTATAATGAAGGGAGTATATAATTATAAACCCCCAGGGGCAAACAGTGTGATATATGCTCCTGAGGAAGCTGGCAGCCGTTAGACCAGCTAAACGCGTTGAGCCAAGGACACTAACCACTAATATTGGATCCACTTGCCATCTCCGGTATTTATTGGACTCTCCTGCTTTCATTTGGACACCATCAACCCTGGAACCTGAAAATAACCCCTACTGCTAATTGGATCTCTAACTGCCAAACTGCGATCCACGGGGATAACCTTCATAAGGACTGGGTAATTACTGAACCAAAGTATTAAGGAGTGAGTCCTAACCAGAGACTGTGTTTACAATCACTATTAAGTGAGATCCTAGTGGACGTAATCCCTCCATTTGGGAATACACAAAATAATTGTGGTCACCTTTGTGATATTTTAATCCTTTTATTTCATGTATTAATGTTTATTAAAATTATGTGATATTTTATCATAGCACTTTTTAGTCCCGTATTGGTCTTTCAGCCGGCGCCAGTATACTTCTTTTACCATTGTTTATTTCTCTTAGGGGCTGACCCCCCCTATACTGGCTGCCGTTGACAGCGCACTCACGCCCTTTCCAGTTTTACATTTCCAGTATTTGGTCTTGGAGTGCTGCAGTCATGAGCTGTTTTTCCAATCTTAATGAACGTAACAATAGAAGGCAATCTTATTGGGCACACCTTGATGAATCTGTATTGAAAAGTTCTGTATCAGATGAAGTAGATATATATAAGAAACTGTACAAATTATAGGACTTACTCAAAGCCGATCAACGAACTGGATGGATAGTATTAATCTCCAGCAGTACCTTGACAAAAAAATGATTCCCAGAGGTCTTCGTATATTTAAGTCATCAATATTTCAAGAAGAGATAGAGTATCAGAAAGAATGGGATCAATTACTAGATAATTGCTTCTTTGCTCTAATGGGATTTATCATTAGATATAGAACCCATAAAGTACATTGCATAGAGAAAGAGATAGAAGATATTAAGAAAACCATAGACCGATCCACTAATGATGAGGGATTAAGAGAGAGAGAGAGATCGAGCAATATATGAAAAGGTAATAAAATATGAACATACTATAATGGAAACTAAACAAAAAAAAGTTCAGACGAGATCTTAATGACTATGAGCAGAATACAGTGAGGTCATATAGAGAAAAAAAAGGAATATTGATCATTCAGACAGAGATAGACAAGAAAACTTTGAACAGAGAGGAAGGTCCGGTAGGAGACCCATTTTTACCAGGGGGGAGAGACAATTCCATCAATACACCAACAATCGAGCCCACAGACAGGGTGGGGCTGAGGGAGTCTCCACTAACAACTATGGAGGGGGGTAGAAGAGGCAGCTACCGAGATAAGCGAGCACAATCATCTAGAGAAGACTCAATTGACACTCTCAGGAAGGATAGAGAACACATTAGCAAAGAACAAAATTTTTTAGGGGCACGCCCAAAAATCAATTATCACAAACACTAGACAAGAAAGTATGGGAAGGCATAAAAAGGAGAAGAGAAAGAAGCCAAGAGGAGGAAGAGGAGGGAAATATAGGAAAGAAAAACCCAAGACAGATGCAGCTAGAACCAACGGTGTCAAACGAAGTGTTTTCAACCTCTCCGAAAGATCTTTAAATGAATCTGAAGTTTCTCTTTTAGAAAAAGGCCTTAAGTTCTCTCCAACCTGTACACCTAACATATTTGATTTATATGTGGAACTCAATCGCTACATACGAACCATGTGCAGGAAAAGGTTATTCGCTAAGAAAAACCTCTACAAAAACAAAGATAACTCCATCCCTATAATATTGGACAGTAATGATGATCCCATGCTTGCCGTTTTGGAAGAGCTATGGGAACAGAATCATGTTAAAATTGAAGAACCAATAAAAATATACGATGCAGACAGAGAGCCCACAAAATTTAAAAGAAATCTGAATTATTTCCCCTATGTGCTAAGAGCAGTAGCATTGAACACTTTTACAAAATAACTCTGGATGATTTTAGAAATCTAGTTAACTGCCAGCAGGGGAGTACTAAATTCTCTTCGAACCTGACCAGACGGGAGAGAAAAGCACTCAAGGATCTCACACAAGATACCACCCTTGTCATTAAAGAAGCAGACAAGGGTGGGAGTCTTGTAGTGATGAACAGATCTGATTATATTAATGAAGCGAACCGACAATTATGTGATGAGCAGTTCTACAAAAAATTAGACAAAAATCCAACAGATCTATTTCAGATAGAACTAAAATCTCTTCTAGATTCAGCGGTGCTTACGGGGCTCATATCCAGGGAGGAATTTAGATTCCTGTTACCCAACTTTCCTATATCACCCACTTTTTATTTTCTTCCCAAGATACACAAATCCCTCATGTCACCCCCCAGTCGTCCCATTATCTCAGGTATAGGGTCCCTCACGTCTAATCTTTCTTGCTATGTGGATTCTTTTCTACAATCACGGGTGTCCGTGCTGAGGTCGCATCTCCGAGACACAACTGATTTTTTAACCAAAATCTCCAATATCCAGTGGAAAAAATCCTATCATTTCTTAACACTAGATGTACAGGCGCTGTACACCAATATTCCACATACAGCTGGAATTGATGTAATTTCCAATAAACTGTCCGGGGATGCGGATCTCAGCGTGGAACACCAGGCTTTCATTGTTGATTCTATCACCTACATACTTTCTCACAATTATTTCTTGTTTCTTCAGCAATATTATCTCCAGGTGATGTGAACGGCCATGGGGACCAGGTTCGCGCCCAGCTACGCCAACCTCTACATGGGTCACTTTGAGGACTCCATGGTGTGTGGCAGTGGCTGAGAGGCGAACCTGGTCTTCTATGGCCGTTACATAGATGATCTTTTTATAATTTGGGACGGTGATCTTTCTTCTATCTCTACTTTTGTCACTCACCTTAACTCTAACACTTATCATTTATCCTTCACCCACACAGCTAACAGTGAACGGATAGACTTCCTGGATGTGACCCTCGAAATTTTTGACAATAGAATTGTCACCTCGAAATTTAGTAAACCTGTCAATACCAACTCCTATCTGCATTATGAGAGTGCACATTATGCACCCTGGAAGAACAATATACCAAAAGGTCAATTGATGCGTTTGAGACGAAATTGTTCTGACCTTGATACATTCACCATACAGGCGAATGAATTAATGGATTCTCTCAGACAACGTAAATATCCGGATAAACTTCTACAACAAGCATTTAAAGATGTAAGTTGTATGGATAGGGTAAACCTATTATCAAATAAAAGTAAGATCAATGAGAAACAGAAAGAGAAAAAGGAGAATGAGAGACAGTTTGCTTTTGTTTGTAAATGCAATAAGTGTGCTAGAGAAATAAAAAAACATTTTCTCAAAAAACTATAGAATACTCAAACAAGACAGAATTCTAAGTGAGATCTTACCCTCCCAACCACAAATTGTGTATAAAAAGAATAGATATTTAAAATCTTTATTAGCGCCCAGCTATCTGGGAGAAGAGAGAAAGGAGAAAAAAATCCCCAGACACGGGGTCTGGTTGGATACCTATTAAACCAACGGGATGTTTTAGATGTGGGAAATCTCGATATATTACTTGTACACATATGCCGAAAAAGACTACAGTACTAACACTAGTAGACACCAAAGAACAGTATTCTTTAAGATCATTTATGAACTGCGATACGAAATATGTAGTCTATTTACTCACTTGTGGCTGTGGCTTAAAGTATGTGGGGAGGACCACACGACCAATACATGTGAGGCTTATGGAACATCGTCGGAACATCATTAAACAGTACAATCAGCACAGTGTCTCTCGTCACTTTAGTCAGATCCATGCAGGAGATCCAAGAAGTCTCTCAATAGTCTGCATAGAACATAGAAACATAGAATTTGACGGCAGATAAGAACCACTTGGCCCATCTAGTCTGCCCCTTTTTTATTTTATCCTTTAGGCAATCTCAACCCTTTTTTAACCTTAATTCTTTGTAAGGATATTCATATGCCTGTCCCAAGCATGTTTAAATTGCCCTACAGTCTTAGCCTCTACCACCTCTGATGGGAGGCTATTCCACTTATCCACTACCCTTTCTGTGAAGTAATTTTTCCTTAAATTTCCCCTGAACCTCCCCCCCTCCAGTCTCAATGTATGCCCTCGAGTTCTAATACTTCTTTTCCTTTGAAGAATGTTTCCCTCCTGAACTTTGTTAAGACCCTTGATATATTTGAAAGTTTCTATCATGTCCCCCCTTTCCCTTCTCTCCTCAAAACTATACATGTTAAGATCTTTTAGCCTTTCCGGGTAAGTTTTGTGATGTAGGCCATGCACCATTTTAGTTGCCCTTCTTTGTACACTCTCTAATGTATTTATATCCTTCTGGAGATAGGGTCTCCAGAACTGGACACAGTATTCCAGATGGGGCCGTACCAATGACCTATACAGTGGCATTATCACTTCTTTTTTCCTGCTACTGATTCCTCTCCCTATGCAACCAAGCATCTGACTTGCCTTTCTCATTGCTTTGTTGCATTGCTTTCCTGCCTTCAAGTCACTTGAAATAGTGACTCCTAAATCTCTTTCTTCCTCAGTAGTTTCCATTATAGTACCCTTGATACTATACTTAGCCTTTGGGTTTTTGAGACCCAAGTGCATGATTTTGCATTTTTTAGCATTAAACTGTAGTTGCCACGTTCTTGACCATTTCTCAAGCCTACCTAGGTCATTAATCATTTGTTTGACCCCTCCCGGTGTGTCTACCCTGTTGCATATCTTTGTATCATCTGCAAAAAGGCATATCTTCCCTTCAATACCATCTGCAATGTCACCAACAAAGATATTAAAGAGAACTGGACCAAGTACAGATCCCTGGGGTACTCCACTGGTAACATTTCCCTCCATAGATTGCACTCCATTAACTACGACTGTCTGTTTCCTATCCTGCAACCAGGTTCTTATCCATTTAACTGATTTATAATCCACCCCCAGGCTTTCAAGTTTATTTAGCAGTCTGCGATGTGGGACAGTGTCAAATGCCTTACTAAAGTCTAGATATGCTACATCTACAGCTCCCCCTTGATCTATTATTTTCATCACAGAGTCAAAAAAGTCAATAAGATTTGTTTGGCATGATCTCCCACCAGTAAATCCATGCTGTTTTATATCCTGTAAGTTGTTTGATTTAAGATATTCCACTACTCTTTCTTTTAATAGTTTTTCCATTACTTTCCCTACTACTGATGTAAGGCTTACTGGTCTGTAGTTACTTGCTTCTTCCTTGCTTCCACTTTTGTGCAGTGGAACTACATTGCATCAACACCAAGGGGAGGGCATCGATTCAATAGATTGTGTTGTAGAGAGATCTATTGGATGCTTAAATTCAATTCCCTTCACCCGGATGGACAGAATGAAAATATGGAACTTAACACCATTCCATAAGACACGAAATGTACATATATAGACAACTACCCAATAGGCATGTTTGTCCTTGGGCTAGAATTAAGAGTTAGACAATGAGTCATTCTAAAGAACCGACAATAGTCACACAATTCATTTTGTGTATAGTCGAATGAAATTAATTGTTTTGTGTCTTTATTCTCCATACCTCTCTTTTTTTCCATCCAGTTTTCAGGTACAGCATTCTATATATATATATATATTTTTTTTCCCCAGTACTAGATAGATATATCAGACAAATGTCTGACTAGCTCATAGAGATGTTTGCTCTACACATGTATAAGTGGGCACAGTATCGAGTGGTGTGCCACACGGCCACATGTGTCGAACTATGAATGTATTAGAATAAAATATTAGAAAGATATATAGAATATGTGATTAATAACAATATAACAATACATATGTATGTCTGCTACTCTGCTTATAAGTCACTGATTTTTATATACTATGGAATGCCAGTGTTAGTATTTCCATAGTACATATATATTGGTTCTATCTCTATCAATTATAAATGTTGTGAGTATAATAACTACAATGACCTCCAAGTAAGAGCCAGTCTCGTCCTTCTATTAAAATGAATCTCGATATATCAAATATATACTAAAAATGTATTCTATTTTATTTTGTTCAACTTGAAGTTTGCTTAATGTATTTCATTTCTGATGAATCAAGGGGGTCAACAAATGTGGATATTGGCGAGATTTGCCAAATGAAATAAAGTACTTTAATAAGACTGTCATATTTATGCCATTTTCTCTATGCAAAAGTGACCCTTCCTGAGTCCGGGCAGGTCTGGAACGCAAAACAAAGCGTGTGGAACGCAGCGCCATTGTTGCTAGAAAATGAGCGCGATCGGATTGGTCTATTTCGGACCATGTGATCAGAATACATTAAATGAACTACCCAAATGAGGCCACACTGTGAACTGCAGCGCCGGTCACGTGATAAGAGCTGATCACGTGATCGGAATAAACCAGGAAATCACAGTGATAGTGAATGGCGATAAGCCACTCGGATCAGGTGACCGGACACCGCCATGTGACCAGGAAGTGTCACAAGGTATTCTGTTAATAAACAGGTATATAAAATACTCGGTTTTTAGATTTATAAACATCTATGTGTGTGCCCTATAATGGGATTGCCTTCTGTATTAAGGTTGTATTGTTTTTTTGGGACGTTATTTATTGTATTATGAAGTGAAACAGGTGCCCCTACTCCCAGTACAGTATAATGAAGGGAGTATATAAACCCCCAGGGGCAAACAGTGTGATATATGCTCCTGAGGAAGCTGGCAGCCGTTAGACCAGCGAAACGCGTTGAGCCAAGGACACTAACCACTAATATTGGATCCACTTGCCATCTCCGGTATTTATTGGACTCTCTTGCTTTCATTTGGACACCATCAACCCTGGAACCTGAAAATAACCCCTACTGCTAATTGGATCTCTAACTGCCAAACTGCGATCCACGGGGATAACCTTCATAAGGACTGGGTAATTACTGAACCAAAGTATTAAGGAGTGAGTCCTAACCAGAGACTGTGTTTACAATCACTATTAATTGAGATCCTAGTGGACGTAATCCCTCCATTTGGGAATACACAAAATAATTGTGGTCACCTTTGTGATATTTTAATCCTTTTATTTCATGTATTAATGTTTACTAAAATTATGTGATATTTTATCATAGCACTTTTTAGTCCCATATTGGTCTTTCAGCCGGCGCCAGTATACTTCTTTTACCATTGTTTATTTCTCTTAGGGGCTGACCCCCCCTATACTGGCTGCCGTTGACATTGCACTCACGCCCTTTCCAGTTTTACATCACCTGTGGAAGAAGCTTCCTCTCACTGTGATGGGCCGTATTAATTTATTTAAAATGTCAATCCAACCCAGGTATCTGTATGTGCTGCAACATTCTCATGTGTACATACCTAAAAAAGTTTTTTTCTCTATTGACAGCGTATTGAACTCTTTTGTTTGGGGAGGCGGGGTGCCTAGGGTGGCTATGAAAGCCCTGGTTAAGTCCAAGTTAGATGGAGGTCTTGGCCTCTCTAATTTGAGACTATACTACTTGGCCTCTCAGCTGGTTTACCTTTCTTGTTGGCTCCTGGATGCAGGTGGGGACACATTGTTGGGGTTCTATGCCGAGTGGGTGGAGTCTCCTCTCTCTCTACTTCATTTTTTGCTATCTTGCTCTACTCTCTCTCTGGTCTTCCCCCTATTCTTAGACAGGCTCTACTGGTCTGGCGATTGGCGCACACCTCTTTTGACTGGCAAGACATTGATACTGATACACCCCTGTGACTTAATGCCTCTTATAGGGAGCTACTGCCCCTATCCTCGGATACTTTATGGCGGCGGATGGGAGTTACAACATTTGCTCAGCTTTATGATAATGGTATTCTTAAATTATTTGAGCGGCTACGTGGCGACTATGCTGTTGCTAATACTGTTTTTTTTCACTACCTCCAGCTGCGTCATGCACTGCAGGCGCAGCTGGGTATGGCCCCCTTAACTATATCGGTGTCTCCAGTCAGGAAATTGCTCCTTTCATTGGGGTCCAGGGGACACATATCTCTGATTTATGCCGCACTGAATGTGCAGGTTAATTCTCATCTGTTTGATCCCTTGAAACTTAAATGGGAAGGTAATATTGGCGATCTCTCCAATGAACAATGGATACAGATTTTGGGATCCATTCGTTATACCACCCCATGTGTTCGATATCAGCAGGTATATTTTTATACCTTACATAGAACATATCGTACCCCAGTGATGTTGTATAGTGAACATCTTCGCTCTGATACCTGCTGTCCAAAGTGCAATGGGGAGGGTGCTGACTTTTGGCACCTATTATGGTCATGCCCAAGGTTGGCACCATTTTGGGCTGCAGTTTGGAATGATATTGTCCTTACAGAACCATCATTGCCAGTAATGAGCTCTAGATTGTGCCTGTTCGGGTTAGACCTTGAAGAGACGCATTCTCTGGTCATATATCGTTATGTACTATGCTTATCCACTCTGGCAAAAGTCTTGATAGCCAGAAAATGGTTCTCCCCTGAATTACCCAATATATCTCATTGGCGGGCTCTGGTCAACGAGGTTTCTGGCCATGAACGAGCAATATTTAGATCTAGTGACATGCTGGTTAAATACTCTAATAAATGGGATAGATGGAATACGTCAGCCCTTGGAGTGGGTGGGACGTGATGGAAAGGGGGAAGGTATCCTGTGTAATGTATACTGTAGCTAATACGGAATGTGATATTATGCCTGTTTGCTCTGGGGCGGTGCGGGAAGCATGGAAGCTTTAGAAATTACTCCTTATTGTTGTATTGACTATATATATGCGATATGTTGCCTGCTACATGTCATATCTTGTTTAACAGATATTCTGTAAATCCAATGTCATTGATGTTTTTGATATACTATTTTTTGTACTTGACGTGTTTATTGAGCTAGGTTTAGCTGCTGTATGTTTTTTTTGTTTGTATATGTAAAACACTATCAATAAAAAATTACTGAATTTAAAAATAAAATAAAAAAAATTGCTCACTGTGTATGCACAGAGCGTTTTTCCCTGCCAGCAATGTTCACATCATCACTGTGCATACACGCTGGGCAAGAACGCCCAGTGTGTATGCACCTTTAGTTTCTGGTCGCATTTTATAAGATAAATGATCTGGCCTACTTGCAATTTCACTCCCCCCCCCCCCCCCTCCTTCTTCCCCTCATATTTCATCTCCCCCTCCCTTCTTTTCTCCTCCATTCTGCATCAGTTGGAGCTTATTTGTGTCACGTCATTTGTGGGTCTTATTTGAGACAATGGACACAATGTAATAGCCTGTGATTTGTGAGAGAATAACAATTTGAGTGGCAATTAGGTTAAAGGCAAAACCTGGTTGGTGTCATCTAATTCCTGCTGATCCCTCACTATTGTCGTCTGCACTGGGTAGCTGGCAGGGGGCTTGAACATGGAGATACTAGGCTCAACCCAGTACAGCAAAACTGCAAGAGTAAGGAGTAGCGTTTGGTGATAAGCTGGTAGTCAAAAGCAGGCATCTTGAAACAAGTAGTTGTTATTGTAATTGTTCAGAGGGGGTGGTATTCAGTTTGCCGGCTGTTGGGATCACGGCGCTCAGTATACCGGCGCCGGAATACCGACACCAGGCATACCGACACCTATTCTACCTCCCCTGGAGGGAGAATAAATACGCGCACCATCGTGCCCACAAGGGGCTCATTTGTGCTCACCCCGCTGTCGGCAGTCGGGATCCCGCACCAGTTTGCTGGTCGCTGGGAACCCGGCTGCCGGCAAACCATACTATACCCGTTCAAAGGATGTCTTTACAAAGACAGCTACTTCACAGCATACAAGATGTCACAGACATTCACTCCTCTCAGAAAGTCAGAGGATATCTACTACAGAACCACACCAGCCTATTATATAGTAAGAGGATACAATACAGTGGGTTGGATTCCTTCTATATACCTCTAAGACTATTACACAAATCAGGAAACTGTCTCCCAAAATATAAATACAACTTGCATTCCAATTTTGAAATATCTATGACCCAAACCAAACCATTTTGACGTGAACGCAATCTGATTTAACACAGAACTCTCTATTTCCTTAACACATCCTCAGAAAGCTCCATAATACAGGAATAGCCCCTGGAGTGTACTACTGAATCTAAACAAAGGTTTGGTCATTTAACACTAAACCTTTCACGAGGGTCAGGAAAATTACCATATATCACTTCCTAGGTCATAAAACAATGTGAATTCCAAAAATGGCATTTCCTTATAAAAATAAAATACTTTGAACTATATACACATACAGTCCATATACTTGAACTTGCATTTCTACAATTCTACAACTACACACAATGGGGAAGCAGGTAGCTTCCCGACGAACGGGATCCCAAGGGTGGAAACAAACCCGGCGTCAATATACTGACACCAAAGGGATGTCGCTGTCAAAATACTGAAAGCCGGCATCCCAATTACCCTGACAGAGAGACGCGCTGATGTACTGGCGCGCGCGCAGGCGGAGGGGGGGGGGGGGTTAGGATTAGGCAGGAGAAGGGACGGGAAGGTTAGGGACTGAGGAGGGAGGGTTAGGCACATAGAAGGGGAGCTTAGGGTTAGGGACCTAATGGGGAGGGTTAGGTTTAGGCAGCGGGGAAGGGAGGGTTAGGGTTAGGGACCTAACGGGGAGGGTTAGGTTTAGGCAGCGGGGAAGGGAGGGTTAGGGACCTAACGGGGAGGGTTAGGTTTAGGCAGCGGGGAAGGGAGGGTTAGGGACCTAACAGGGAGGGTTAGGTTTAGGCAGCAGGGAAGGGAGGCGCTAGGTTAGGGGGCTAAATGGAAGGTTGTCGGGATTCTGATGGACGGGATGCCGCTGTCTATATACTGACCGCCATCATCCCATCCATCGGTAATTCATACTGAAGCCGCACAATGCATTAAAACATTTTCATTTGCAATTTATTTGGCATGGGTAGCACAGATCAACAGTCCTCATTGCAATGCTGCACATTAACTTAAATCCCGACACCAAATAAAATACCGGCGGTCGGAGTCCTGACCGCCGGCTGGTTACCCCTCTTGGGTGGTGGTCCACGCCACCACCAGCAGGGGAATAGAAACCTGTGGCGACCATAGGTCGCCACCGGGCCCGAAGCATGGCGAGCCTGCGAGGGGACACGCTGCGCTCGCCGCCAGGATCCCGCCCATCGGTCTCCCGGCATCAGTCTCCTGACCACCGGGATCCCGACTGCCGGGATCTCATACTGATCCCATCTGCCCCAATGACAGTGAATTTCAATTGATACCAAGTATTAGGGGTATATTCAATTCATGTCGGATCCTTTCCGATGGAAAGGATCAGACATGTGAGTATTCAATGACTTGGCCAAACTCGACAGGTTGGCCCTGTTCCCGACAATGTCAATCCGACTTTTCTTAAAGTCAGATTGACACTGTTGGAAACGAGGCTAAAACCTGCCGAGTTTGTCCGCGTTCCCGACAATACACTTGGATTCCGACAATCCACGGGATTCCCGACTTGTTGGAAAAAACAAGACCCATTGAATAGATCGGAACCCCTTCCGACCTAAAACAGACGGAAGCTGCCGTCTTTCCAACGAGACGCCAGTTCCCGACTTCAATTGAATACCCCCCTTAGTGGTAGAATAAATTATTCACATAAATTGATACCAATATTAACAGTACAAATACTGTGGTGGGTATTAAAGTAGAAAAAACGGCACGTTCCACCAGTTTGCAGGCCTCGACTTATCGGAAAATCCAGCCAGGAGAAAACCACATGGATTGGCAAATTCGCCACTGATCCACGTGTTTTGTCAAATTCGCGGGCATTTGACAGTTTTTTTGGTCCGTTTTCGTCCATGCTGATTCGACATAAAAATGTAAAAAAAAAATCTGCTGCGGGGTACACTGGGCTCCACAAGGAATGGACAATGGGGGTGTAGAGTAGGATCTTGATCCGAGGCACCAACAGGCTCAAAGCTTTGACTGTTCCCAGAATGCATAGCTCCGCCTCCTATATCACCCCGCCTCCCTGCACAGGATCTCAGTTTTGTAGTTGGTGCTGCAGTAGCAGGCACTTAACAGAGGGGCTGCTCCAGGCAGCCCTAAGAAGAGCTTTTTTTCTGAGGAAAAAAGTGAAGACTTCAAGGGCAGCAGCAGTGTTACATGTCAGTGGACATTCACTGCTGCAGCTTCGGCTCTCCCCAGCAGCGCTGTACACTCCCGAGCCCTGGTTGCCGGGTAACTACAGCAGGAGGCTCCGGTTTTCTTCTGGTCAGGCACACACGACGGGGGCTCTCCGGGATCGCGTGGCCGCGCTTCGGGAGGTGGTAAGTGGGTCCCGCTTGAGGGAACCCGGTCTTTATCGCGATCTGGCGCGGTCAGTGGGAGGCGGGCCGCGAACGCTGGCGGTGGACACTGTGGCAGTACAGGCGATCCCACTAGATCACCAGGGCATGGGACAGGTCAGGTTTTCTCTATAAACCGTTTTATTAGAGCCCGCAGTACCCAGTGGTTTTGCCAGTAGGGGGATAGAGCTTGGACCTGAAGCCCCTCCCCCAGCCCCAGGGCACCATTTTCTGCAAATGTTCCCGCCCTGGAGCTGCATATCTGTCTCTCCCTCACTCCCTGGCAGTGTCTGCGGCGCCATTATCCCTCAGTTCGCTGTTCCTGGGAATGCTTGGGCAAATCCTCCTATGTAAAGCCGCCTGGTTGTCAGTGCTGTGACTTTACAAGACACTTAAGTATTCTACCTGCCTTTTTAGTCAGTGTTAGTTAAGAAAGCATGCATTTAGTCAGGGTTTAAACTTTCCTAGTACAATTACCCTGTGATATACATCCAGTACTTACTGTGTACTGTTATATCTATTGCTATATAGCTGTGTAAGCTAGTCCAGTGCAGTATTATTGTTAGTAATAACCTCTGCATCGTACAAACTGACTATTTGTGTGTGCATTTGATAGCTGAGTGGTGTCCATTTCGTGTCTTTCACTCAACTTGCTATCCCTATATTCTATAACCTGAGGGGGCTTGGTGCGTCAGGTTTTATCTAATATAGGATTTTCACAAAGATATACTGTATTACGTATTTTTCTCTGTGATTTAGTCACCATATAGCTCCTTTATCTCTGCTAGTGCTGACTACACTGCGCAGGGGTTTGGGCTAGAGGTATTGTGCTGCTGACAAATTGTACTGTGTTACCTGATACTATCATGTCTGCTTCTGAGGGTAACGGTTCGGGGGCTGAACACACTGCCGGTGTTGCTGAAGCCGCAGATACCTATGAGGAGAATATAGCAGCTTTGGGCTCTGGTTCTGGGGGCTCCTTGCCCCCCAGTGGGACAGTGGCAACGGGGGCAAATAATGACCCGCCGTGGTCCGCTTTTTCCATGCTTCTACATACGCTAGTTCATAAACTAACACCCCCTATGGGACCCCCAATGCCGGTACAACAGTTTGTGGTCCCTGCAGCTAACCCGCCGTGGGCGGACGATTTATCTGCTCAAATAAAGAAGTTGAACCAGTCCCTGACTACTAAAAAGTCTGACAGTCGCTCGCCTACGTCCAACGGGTCCTCTAAGCGAGCGCTTGTCTCCTCACAATCCACTGCTGTCACTGACACCTCGTCGGATGAAGACGGCACTTACACTGACCCCGCAGGTTCTGACTTAGATACGGCTGATGGGGAGGGTGGTTCACATGTGGATGTTCCTGATCTTTTGGAGGCTATTAAGTTAATTTTACAGATTACGGATGATCCCGAGCCATCCGTTCCTCCTAAGAAACCAGATAGGTTCAAGCGTCAGAAGGTGATTAAACAAGTTTTACCTCACTCTGACCACCTAATTGATATACGTCAGGAACCCTGGGAAAACCCGGGTACGAAGTTTGTGCCTCAAAAGAAGATGCTGGCTCGCTATCCCCTCGCGCCGGAGCTGTCTAAGATTTGGGAAACGCCTCCTCCAGTGGACTCACATGTGGCTAGGATGGTGGTTTCCTCAGCTCTACCGGTCACCACCGTCACGTCTCTAAAAGAGCATACGGAAAAAAAAGTGTGGAGGGTTGTCTGAAAGCGATTTACACCCTCACGGGTGCTGCACAAAGGCCCTCTATTGCACCTACTTGGGCTGCAGAGGCCATTGAAGCATGGGCCTTGGAGTTAGATGCTGAAATCTCCTCTGACCATGCTAGACAATGCTTGTCTTATATTGTCACAGCTTCTCGTTATATTAAAGAGGCGGCTTCTGATGCCGGTATCCTGGCAGCCAAGGCATCTACTACGTCAGTCCTGGCTCGCCGGATATTGTGGCTGAGATCCTGGTCTGTGGATCTGGACTCTAGAAAAACCCTGGAGGTACTCCCTTTTAAGGGAGATATTCTGTTTGGCTGACTTGGCTACTGCCAAAACTACCTGTTTGCCAAGTACTGCTCCTTCTGTGTCGAAGGCTAAAGATACTTCCTTTCGCCCCTTTCGTCCTTCAGGTAAAGCAAAAGGTCAGGCGTACAACAAACAGGCCCGCACTTCCAAACCTGGTAAGCCTAAGCCCAAAAGAGCCTGGGCGGCCCGTCAGCCAGCTTCCAAGACAGATAAGCCTGCCGCATGACGGGGCAGGCCTTCCTCTGGGGGATCCCAGGGTGGGGGGCCGGCTTCTAGGGTATACCCAGGAATGGTTGAAGACCACTTCAGATGCCTGGGTATGGGTAGTCATCACTCGAGGTTAAGCCATAGCCTTCAAAAACCGACCCCCTCATCGATTTTGCCAGACAGATGTCCCGTTGGACAAGACAAAGGCAAATACTCTACATTCGGTGGTACAGACCCTCCTGGATACAGGAGTCGTAGTACAGGTGCCTCTTGCGCAGAGGGGCCGGGAATACTATTCTCAGCTGTTTCTAGTCCCGAAACCGAATGGGTCCTCCCGGCCCATTCTCAACCTCAAGGCATTGAACAGGTTTATGAAGGCTTCCAAGTTCCGGATGGAAACCCTTCGCTCTATAGTTCTGGCCTTGGAACCTGGGGACTTCATGGTCTCCCTTGATATACAGGATGCTTACCTGCATATTCCTATAGCAGTGTCTCATCAGCAATACCTGAGATTTGCGATTGGCAACTGCCATTACCAGTTTTGGGCGTTACCTTTGGTTTAACAACGGCTCCGCGGGTCTTTACAAAAGTCATGGCGGTGATGACGGTGGTATTCCACCGTCAAGGGGTCAGGATACTGCCGCATTTGGACGACTTGTTAATCCTGGCAAATTCCCCAGAACTTTCCCAGAAGTCATCTAGATGTGACGGTCCGGTTTCTGCAAGCCCACGGGTGGCTCATCAACTGGAAGAAGTCATCCCTGATCCCTGCTCAGAGCATGGTGCATCTGGGAGCACTATTGGACACTCACAACCAGTGGTTGTTCCTGTCTCAGGAGAAAGTCCTGAAACTTCAGTACAGGATTCGTTGCTTCCTATCTCGTCCGCAAGTGTCGATACATTCGGCGATGCAGGTGCTGGGCCTCATGGTGTCAGCATTCGACATGGTGGAGTACGCTCAATTTCACTCTCGCCCTCTCCAGAGGCTGATTCTAGCCAAATGGGATGGCCTGCCTCACCGGATCAGGACTCAAATTTTCTCATTGACTCCGGAGGTCCGTCTGTCGCTGCTCTGGTGGCTCCGGTACCAACAACTGTGCAGGGGCCGTCCGTTCTGGATATCCGACTGGGTCCTGTTGACGACAGATGCCAGTCTAAGAGGTTGGGGCGCGGTGCTGGAGCAACACTCCCTTCAGGGGCGGTGGACCAAGGAGGAGTCCCTCCTCTCGATCAATATTCTGGAGTTGCGGGCGGTCTTCAATGCCTTGAACCTAGCCCAGCATTTAATTCAGAACCGTCCTGTTCAAGTACAGTTGGACAACGCCACCACAGTGGCTTACATAAAACATCAGGGCGGCACTCGAAGCCGCCTAGCAATGAAGGAAGTCTCACGGATTCTACAGTGGGCGGAACGCCATCTACCGGCCATATCGGCAATATTCATTCCGGGAGTCCTGAATTGGGAAGCGGACTTTCTCAGTCGTCAGGACGTGCATGCCGGCGAGTGGGGCCTCCATCCAGAAGTGTTTCAACTCCTAGTGGAAAGGTGGGGCCTTCCAGACGTAGATCTGATGGCGTCTCAACACAATCACAAGGTTCCGGTCTTCGGAGCAAGGACAAGGGATCCTCAAGCAGCATTCGTGGATGCGCTGGCGGTACCGTGGAGGTTTCGGCTGCCGTACGTGTTCCCTCCAGTGTCACTCCTGCCCAGGGTAATTCGGAAGTTCAAGCAAGAAAAAGGAATTCTGCCTCTCATAGCTCCAGCATGGCCCAGACGGCACTGGTTCTCAGACCTGCAAGGCCTATCGTCAGAGCGTCCAATTCTACTTCCACAACGCCCAGACCTCCTCGTTCAGGGCCCCTGTGTCTACCAGGACCTAGCCCGGCTGTCTTTGACGACGTGACTCTTGAAGCTTCAGTCTTAAGGGCTAAAGGGTTTTCTGAGGCGGTCATCCAAACTATGTTGCGGGCCCGGAAACCGGCTTCGGCTCGGATTTACTATAGGGTCTGGCATTCTTAATTTGTTTGGTGCGCATCTAACGATTATGACGCTTCTAAGTTTAGTATAGCCAAGTTGTTGGCTTTTCTTCAGCAGGGCCTGGACTTAGGCCTGCGTCTGACCTCCCTCAAGGTTCAAATATCTGCCTTGTCGGTGTGGTGTCAGAGAAAAGTTGCGACCTTACCTGATTTGCATACCTTTACTCAGGGCGTGTTGCGTATCCAACCTCCCTATGTCCCGCCTGTGGCTCCTTGGGACTTGTCGGTGGTTTTGGAGGCGTTACAAGAGTCTCCGTTTGAACCTCTTAGTTCAGCTGACCTTAAGTGGCTTCCGTTAAGGTGGTGTTTCTGCTGGCTATTGCTTCAGCTAGTAGAGTGTCGGATTTGGGTGCCTTGTCCTGTAGTTCCCCATATCTGATATTTCACCGTGACCGGGCGGTTCTTAGGACTCGTCCCGGCTATCTACCTAAGGTAGTTTCTTCGTTCCACCTTAATCAGGAGATTGTAGTTCCGGCACTTGTTTCTCCTGATCTGTCTCCCAAAGAGCGGTCTTTGGATGTGGTACGGGCTCTCCGTATCTATGTGAAGAGAACTGCTCCTATTAGGAAATCTGATTCTCTTTTTGTTGTGTTTGGGTTTCACAAACGTGGCTGGCCTGCTCACAAGCAAACTCTGGCCAGATGGCTTAGAATGGTGATTGCACATGCTTTATGTGAAGGCTGGTCTCTCTGCTCCTGATCACATTAAGGCACATTCTACTCGGTCTGTTGGACCTTCTTGGGCGGCCCAACGTGGTGCGACCCTTGAACAATTGTGCAAGGCGGCTACGTGGTCCTCTGTGAACACGTTCATAAGGTTCTATGCCTTCGATACTGCCGCTTCCCAGGATGCTTCCTTTGGACTCTGGGTTCTTGTGCCCGCTACAGTGCATCCCCTCCCATAAGTAACTGCTTTAGGACATCCCCATTGTCCATTCCTTGTGGAGCCCAGTGTACCCCGCAGCAGAAAACGAGTTTTATGGTAAGAACGAACCCTTGTTAAAACTCTTTCTGCGAGGTACACTGGGCTCCACAAGGCGCCCACCCTGACGCACTTAGCTTCTTTGGGTTGGTATGGCATTAGCCGCTGACACGTCTCCTGTCGTGAGAATGCGGTGTTGTGGCTACTAACCGTTGTCGTCTCTTTTCCTGCTACTGCATTGGACTGGTTAACTAAAAACTGAGATCCTGTGCAGGGAGGCAGGGTGATATAGGAGGCGGCGCTGTGCATTCTGGGAACAGTCAAAGCTTTGAGCCTGTTGGTGCTTCGGATCAAGATCCTACTCTACACCCCATTGTCCATTCCTTGTGGAGCCAGTGTACCTCGCAGAAAGAGTTTTAACAAGGGTAAGTTCTTACCATAAAACTCGTTATCTCTATCTATGTCCCAAGGACAGGGGGAAGTTATGAGCAGATACTAGTGAAAATAGCATTAGTATAGATATCTATAATTGTGAAGGTTATGTACGAGTGAGTATAATTATTGGTGGATAATAAAGTCCATTGAGTAATATAAAAAGATAGGGGATATATGTGCATGTGAATATTAGACCTCTAATGTATACTTACAAGAACTACTGTATAAAGGATGTGTAAGAATACAGAAACAAATTATGTGAATGTGTAAAGACAATTAGATGTGAGGTCACTCTTGTGAGTGTTAATAGGGTGAAGACAAAAGCGTGTGAAAGAACAAAAAAATTATATGTGTGAAAATGATTGAGGATAATCCTATTACCCTGAAGTAATTGTGGGTATTAAGAAGGCGTTGGTATGTGTGACATGTTCTGTACATGGTAAAAATAATATATGTTTTAATACTAATGGAGTGATTGACCTGATTGAATGGTTGGGTTAGTGTTAGTTTATGAAGTATGTGGCATAAGATGTGGGATACCTGGATATGATAGATGTAGACGTAGTGGTATCCCCCAGAGCTTGTGAAGAAATCAACAGGCTTTTTCATAAGGTTGGAATTAGTCTTGTGAAGTATCTACAGAAAGACATTCTAATTTATAATTTCATTGAGCCCATTAGGGATAATGGTGTTCAATTTAAATGTCCACTTGCTTTCTCTCTGAAGTAGTTACTTCGACAAATCCCCTCCTCATGTTCCTAATCTGACCCGTTCCAGGCCGAAGGCATGAAGGTCATGGGTTTGTCCTCTATGGTATTTGTGGAAATACCTGGCAACCAATGTTAGTTTTTTGTGTTAACGTAGGTAAGATTCAGCATTCCTAATATTGCCTACATGTTCCAAGATCCTTTGTTTAAATATGTGGGTTGTCATACCCATTACCTAAGTCCACAGCAGTATTCCAGGCAGTGTACCACTCCCACAGCGTTGCAGTTGATGAATTGCCTCAACTTGATTTCTTTGCCATACCTGTCTGTTAACTGGTCTTTTCTGATTATGTGGCTTTACAGGCTTTACATTTACCACTGGGATAAGTACCTTTTAGTTTGATTTTTTGGGGGGGATTTTTGATGATGTAGTGGCTTCTCACCAATTTGTCCCTGAGGTTGCTGGCTCTTCTCAAGGTGAAGGAAGGTTATGTTTCAGATTGTCATCAATAAGAAGAACCTGCCTTTGTTTTTGAACTATCCCCTGTAATTCTCTCCATTCTTTGCAGTAGTTGGTAACAAACCTGATTGCTTTGGTTTCGTACATTGTTCTCATTTTTTGTGAAGATGAAGGTTTCTCCATTGATATTTGAAGCATGGAATCTGGCAGATTTGATCGTTTTTTTTTTACTGTAGCCTCACTCCAGGAGCCTTGTCGTGAGTTCCTGATTTTTTTCATGGTATGCTTGGACTGTGGTACAGTTCCTTTTAAGTCGTAGAAAATCTCCCTTAGGCAAGTTCCTGATTGTTGGTGGAAAGTGAGCACTCTCCTTTTGTAAGAGGTTATTTGTTGCTGTCTCTTTTCTGTATAGTTCTGAGTAGATATCCTCCCTCATTGATGTACAGGTATAGATCCAGGAAAGTTATATTCTGTTTGCTGATAGTGTGGGTTGTTTAAATTGTTCCTATTGAGTATTCCAATGAACTCCATAAGGTCACCTTCTGTACTATGCCAGATTATCAGTATATCATCTATATACCGGAGCCAAGTTGTTATCTGGCTGGTGTACCTTTCATTGTCTTCATTAAAGACATGTTCCCTCTCCCACCATCCGAGGAACAGGTTCGCACAGGTGGGCGCACAAGCTGCGAACATCGCTGTTCCTTGAAATTGGAGGTAGTACTTATCGTCAAAAGTAAAGTGGTTCCTTTTGCGTACAAACTCCAGTTCTAGCAGGAAGTTTTTGAACTCATCCATACCTTCTGTATGCAGAAAGTAACTGACAGCTTTAATTCCATCCTCTTGGTCAATGCTTGTACACAATGATTCGATGTCCAAAGTGACTAGATACTGTTCGTCACATAATTGGACATCGTGGATTTTCCGTAGAACGTCATTCGTGTCCTGTACATAAGAGGGCAGTGTATGTACATGGTGACAGAGATATTGATCAGAGAAGATACTCCCTTGGACCTTCTATGCCCGAGACAATGGGTCTGCCCGGTGGATTATGCAAGTTCTTATGCACCTTTTATAGCATATAAAAAGGTGGGGGTTTTCGGATTCTCTTTTTTCAGGAACGAATGTTCCTGTCTAGTGATGATACCTTCCTTCACTGCCCAATTTATTAATCTTTCATAAATTATCAGGTAGTTGTTATCGGTGGGGTTAAACATCATCTGGCGTTAACAGGTTGTATCTGCCAGTTGTCTTTCTTTGTGCCTCCTGGAGGTATAATTCCTTTGGACACAAGAGTATGGGGGTAATTCAGAGTTGATCGCAGCAGCAAATTCGTTAGCATTTGGGTAAAATCATGTGCATTGCAGATGTGGCAGATATAACATGTGCAGAGAGAGTTAGATTTGGGTGGGTTATTTTGTTTCTGTGCAGGGTAAATACTGGCTGCTTTATTTTTACACTGCAATTTGGATTTCAGTTTGAATACACCCCACCCAAATCTTACTTTCTCTGCACGTTACATCTGCCCCACCTGCACTGCACATGGTTTTGCCCCCACTTTTAACAAATTTGCTGCTGCGATCAACTCTGAATTAGGACCTATGTTCCCACCTTTGTCAGAGGGTTTAATCAGGATGTCTTCCCAGTCTTGAATCTCTCTCAATGCGTGTCTCTCTTCCAATGACAAATTATCATTTAAAATTATACACGGAGGGCAGCCCGTGTGTCTTAATCTACCACGTTTAAAACCACACTCATTTCTTAGATCTGGGATCCCTCATTAAGGTTAGTAATTTGTTAAGTTACCTGCGCTGATTTTTGGACATATTGTGTATTATTCGGAAATACCACTTTTACCAGGGATTAATACTACAGACTGAAATGCATCTCTGTGATAATGTGGTGAGGTGAACTGTATTTGGGAATCTGTGGCTTTATTTCATTATTAGCAGAGAGCAACATATGCTACATGGGTGAGCTATACACTACAGTGGGCATACATACCCTCACCAGCAAAATACTGATTTTGATTCTAATATTATCCATGCCTATAACAGGATAACTGTGGAATTACAAACTACCTATGTGTCCTAATGAATAGTATATGTACAATGTCTCTGGTGGGGTCTACTACGGTATGCCAGCACTCGGGATCCCGAGTGCATTTTGATATGCCGGCTGTTGGGGTCCCGGCGCTCAGCATACTGGCGCCGGGATCCAGACCACCAGCATGCCGGCAGCAGGGTGAGCGCAAAAGAGCCCCTTGCGGGCTCGCTACGCTTCGCCACGCTGCCGGCACGGTGCACGCTATTTATTCTCCCTCCAGGGGGGTCATGTCCCCCCAAGAGGGAGAATAGTTGTCGGTATGCCGGCTGTCACAATTCCGGCGCTGGTATGGTGAGTGCCGGGACGTCGACAGCCAACATATCAAACGCATCCCCTCTGGTGTCCTCAGGGCTGATAAAGAAACTAAACCAGCCTAATAAACTTTGGGCCTGCACTGGCTGCATACACAGTATTTGTACTGTTAATATTGGTATAAATTTGTTAATAATTTATTCTACCACTAATACTTGGTATCAATTGAAATTCACTGTCAATATTTCGCTCAGTACTCCGAATTACTAGCGACTCACATATTACTAATTGAAGCATATATTTTCTTGAGAAAAAATGTTTCAGTTTTAATTCATGTTACATGTGATGTTTGTCTTTGTATGTGTTTACAATACTTATCGATTTTAATAAATATAATAATAAAAGATATTAAAATTAACTACAAGAGTGCCTTTACATACGTTAATTTACACTCTCTGGGGTGCACCTCCACCTGAGATACTCTCCAGGAGGACTTCTTTGTAGAGTACCATTCTATATACTGTATGCTATTATTGTGGATGAACTTATCTGTATTACCTTATACATATCACCTGTGCTCAGGTTTTCCCAACTTCCCTTACCCACAACACCAGACATCCATATTGTAATGGGCCTTTCTCATTGATTAAAAATGTCCAAAAAGTAAACCTGAAGTCCAAGGGGGTCATTCCGAGTTGATCGCACGCTGCAACTTTTTGCTGCCCATGCGATCAACTAGACATCGCCTATGGGGGAGTGTTTTTTTGTATAGCAAGGCTGCGATCGCTTGTGCAGCCCTGCTATGCAAAAAAAGCTTTGTGCAGAACAAGACCAGGGTAAGAGTTACTTACCCTGTGCGATGAATCCAGCGTTGAAGGTCCCGGAATTAACGTCAGACATCCACCCTCCAAACGCCTGGACACGCCTGCGTTCACCGCACCACTCCCAGAGAACGGTCAGTTGATGCCCCGGAATGCCTTCCTCCTGTCAATCTTCTTGCGGTCGCCGCTGCGACCGCTTTCCATGCTAGCAGCGTCACTGGCCGTCGCCGAGCAACAACGCGTCTGCCAATGCGGCCGCAGTGCATGCGCAGTTCCGACCCGATCGCACGGCTGTGATGAAGCGGAGCGTGCGATCGGGTCGGAATGACCCCCCCCCCCCCAAGGCTACACACAGACAATATTCTGTCAGTTTCTCGGAAGGTATGTTGCAGCCACCCAAAAGAATGATGGTCAGTTACCATTGTGGAGTGCAAACTAAATAAACAGGATGGAAGTTTGTCCAATGCCCACACAATTGGCAACCACTTAATTTCAAATGTGGCATACCCCACCACCCACCATAGTAGTGTCCCGTTCAAACGTACATACATACGTAATCCTGGCCTTCAGGATGCCGGCTGTCAATATCCCGACAGCGACATTCTGCCCACCAGATTGCCGGCAGCAGGGTGAGCACTAAGAGTCCCCTTGTGGGCTTGCTGTGCTCGCCACACTGCAGGCTCGGTGGAACCCACAAATAGGAATAGCCCTGGTGCATCGGGATTCCGGCTGCTGGCATTGTCTGATGTTGTGATTTCGGTGCCGGTATCCTGAAAGCCGGGTTCCTGACAGATGGCATTATAACTGCATCCTGTTCAAACAGGCCACAAGGTGCTTCTGCCCATGTTGCCTAACCTGGCTCAGTACTGCTCAAAGTCCATACTGAGACACATTAGTTTATACTAGAGATGAGCGGGTTCGGTTTCTCTGAATCCGAACCCGCCCGAACTTCATGTTTTTTTTACACGGGTCCGAGCGACTCGGATCTTCCCGCCTTGCTCGGTTAACCCGAGCACGCCCGAACGTCATCATCACGCTGTCGGATTCTCGCGAGGCTCGGATTCTATCGCGAGACTCTGATTCTATATAAGGAGCCGCGCGTCGCGGCCATTTTCACACGTGCATTGAGATTGATAGGGAGAGGACGTGGCTGGCGTCCTCTCCGTTTAGAAATTAAAATAAATAGGAGAGTGAGAGTGAGACACTTCATTTACTTACTGGAGCTTAGGAGGAGTTATACTAGTGACTGATGACCAGTGACCTGACCACCAGTGCAGTTTTATAATTTATTATTATTTAATAATCCGTTCTGTTCTTGTTCTCTGCCTGAAAAAAACGATACACAGTGACTCAGTCACACTCACATACCATATCTGTGCTCAGCCCAGTGTGCTGCATCATCTATGTATAATATCTGACTGTGCTCACACAGCTTAATTGTGGGGGAGACTGGGGAGCAGTTATAGGTTATAGCAGGAGCCAGGAGTACATATTAAACAGTGCACACTTTTGCTGCCAGAGTGCCACTGCCAGTGTGACTGACCACTGACCACTGTGACCAGTGACCTGACCACACTGACCACCAGTATAGTATATTGTGATTGTCTGCCTGAAAAAGTACACTCGTCGTGTGACTTGTGTGGTGTTTTTTTATTCTATAAAAATTAAAAAACTCATTCTGCTGACAGACAGTGTCCAGCAGGTCCGTCATTATATAATATATACCTGTCCGGCTGCAGTAGTGATATATATATATTTTTTATATCATTATTTATCATCCAGTCTATACTAGCAGCAGACACAGTACGGTAGTTCACGGCTGTAGCTATCTCTGTGTCGGCACTCGGCAGTCCATCCATAATTGTATACCACCTACCCGTGGTTTTTTTTTTCTTTCTTCTTTATACATACTACATCTCATTATCAACCAGTCTATATTAGCAGCAGACACAGTACGGTAGTCCACGGCTGTAGCTACCTCTGTGTCGGCACTCGGCAGTCCATCCATAATTGTATACCACCTACCCGTGGTTTTTTTTTCTTTCTTCTTTATACATACTACATCTCATTATCATCCAGTCTATATTAGCAGCAGACACAGTACAGTACGGTAGTCCACGGCTGTAGCTACCTCTGTGTCAGCACTCGGCAGTCCATCCATAATTGTATACCACCTACCCGTGTTTTTTTTTTCTTTCTTCTTTATACATACTACATCTCATTATCATCCAGTCTATATTAGCAGCAGACACAGTACGGTAGTCCACGGCTGTAGCTACCTCTGTGTCGGCACTCGGCAGTCCATCCATAATTGTATACCACCTACCCGTGGTTTTTTTTTTCTTTCTTCTTTATACATACTACATCTCATTATCATCCAGTCTATATTAGCAGCAGACACAGTACGGTAGTCCACGGCTGTAGCTACCTCTGTGTCGGCACTCGGCAGTCCATCCATAATTGTATACCACCTACCCGTGGTTTTTTTTTTCTTTCTTCTTTATACATACTACATCTCATTATCAACCAGTCTATATTAGCAGCAGACACAGTACGGTAGTCCACGGCTGTAGCTACCTCTGTGTCGGCACTCGGCAGTCCATCCATAATTGTATACCACCTACCCGTGGTTTTTTTTTCTTTCTTCTTTATACATACTACATCTCATTATCATCCAGTCTATATTAGCAGCAGACACAGTACAGTACGGTAGTCCACGGCTGTAGCTACCTCTGTGTCAGCACTCGGCAGTCCATCCATAATTGTATACCACCTACCCGTGTTTTTTTTTTCTTTCTTCTTTATACATACTACATCTCATTATCATCCAGTCTATATTAGCAGCAGACACAGTACGGTAGTCCACGGCTGTAGCTACCTCTGTGTCGGCACTCGGCAGTCCATCCATAATTGTATACCACCTACCCGTGGTTTTTTTTTTCTTTCTTCTTTATACATACTACATCTCATTATCATCCAGTCTATATTAGCAGCAGACACAGTACGGTAGTCCACGGCTGTAGCTACCTCTGTGTCGGCACTCGGCAGTCCATCCATAATTGTATACCACCTACACGTGGTTTTTTTTTTCTTTCTTCTTTATACATACTACATCTCATTATCATCCAGTCTATATTAGCAGCAGACACAGTACAGTAGTCCACGGCTGTAGCTACCTCTGTGTCGGCACTCGGCAGTCCATCCATAATTGTATACCACCTACCCGTGGTTTTTTTTTTCCTTTCTTCTTTATACATACTACATCTCATTATCAACCAGTCTATATTAGCAGCAGACACAGTACGGTAGTCCACGGCTGTAGCTACCTCTGTGTCGGCACTCGGCAGTCCATCCATAATTGTATACCACCTACCCGTGGTTTTTTTTTTCTTTCTTCTTTATACATACTACATCTCATTATCATCCAGTCTATATTAGCAGCAGACACAGTACGGTAGTCCACGGCTGTAGCTACCTCTGTGTCGGCACTCGGCAGTCCATCCATAATTGTATACCACCTACCCGTGGTTTTTTTTTTCTTTCTTCTTTATACATACTACATCTCATTATCATCCAGTCTATATTAGCAGCAGACACAGTACAGTACGGTAGTCCACGGCTGTAGCTACCTCTGTGTCGGCACTCGGCAGTCCATCCATAATTGTATACCACCTACCCGTGGTTTTTTTTTTCTTTCTTCTTTATACATACTACATCTCATTATCAACCAGTCTATATTAGCAGCAGACACAGTACGGTAGTCCACGGCTGTAGCTACCTCTGTGTCGGCACTCGGCAGTCCATCCATAATTGTATACTAGTATCCATCCATCTCCATTGTTTACCTGAGGTGCCTTTTAGTTGTGCCTATTAAAATATGGAGAACAAAAATGTTGAGGTTCCAAAATTAGGGAAAGATCAAGATCCACTTCCACCTCGTGCTGAAGCTGCTGCCACTAGTCATGGCCGAGACGATGAAATGCCAGCAACGTCGTCTGCCAAGGCCGATGCCCAATGGCATAGTACAGAGCATGTCAAATCCAAAACACCAAATATCAGTAAAAAAAGGACTCCAAAACCTAAAATAAAATTGTCGGAGGAGAAGCGTAAACTTGCCAATATGCCATTTACCACACGGAGTGGCAAGGAACGGCTGAGGCCCTGGCCTATGTTCATGGCTAGTGGTTCAGCTTCACATGAGGATGGAAGCACTCAGCCTCTCGCTAGAAAAATAAAAAGACTCAAGCTGGCAAAAGCAGTAGCACCGCAAAGAACTGTGCGTTCTTCGAAATCCCAAATCCACAAGGAGAGTCCAATTGTGTCGGTTGCGATGCCTGACCTTCCCAAAACTGGACGTGAAGAGCATGCGCCTTCCACCATTTGCACGCCCCCTGCAAGTGCTGGAAGGAGCACCCGCAGTCCAGTTCCTGATAGTCAGATTGAAGATGTCAGTGTTGAAGTACACCAGGATGAGGAGGATATGGGTGTTGCTGGCGCTGGGGAGGAAATTGACCAGGAGGATTCTGATGGTGAGGTGGTTTGTTTAAGTCAGGCACCCGGGGAGACACCTGTTGTCCGTGGGAGGAATATGGCCACTGACATGCCTGGTGAAAATACCAAAAAAATCAGCTCTTCGGTGTGGAAGTATTTCAACAGAAATGCGGACAACAGGTGTCAAGCCGTGTGTTGCCTTTGTCAAGCTGTAATAAGTAGGGGTAAGGACGTTAACCACCTCGGAACATCCTCCCTTATACGTCACCTGCAGCGCATTCATAATAAGTCAGTGACAAGTTCAAAAACTTTGGGCGACAGCGGAAGCAGTCCACTGACCAGTAAATCCCTTCCTCTTGTAACCAAGCTCACGCAAACCACCCCACCAACTCCCTCAGTGTCAATTTCCTCCTTCCCCAGGAATGCCAATAGTCCTGCAGGCCATGTCACTGGCAATTCTGATGATTCCTCTCCTGCCTGGGATTCCTCCGATGCATCCTTGCGTGTAACGCCTACTGCTGCTGGTGCTGCTGTTGTTGCTGCTGGGAGTCGATGGTCATCCCAGAGGGGAAGTCGTAAGCCCACTTGTACTACTTCCAGTAAGCAATTGACTGTTCAACAGTCCTTTGCGAGGAAGATGAAATATCACAGCAGTCATCCTGCTGCAAAGCGGATAACTGAGGCCTTGACAACTATGTTGGTGTTAGACGTGCGTCCGGTATCCGCCGTTAGTTCACAGGGAACTAGACAATTTATTGAGGCAGTGTGCCCCCGTTACCAAATACCATCTAGGTTCCACTTCTCTAGGCAGGCGATACCGAGAATGTACACGGACGTCAGAAAAAGACTCACCAGTGTCCTAAAAAATGCAGTTGTACCCAATGTCCACTTAACCACGGACATGTGGACAAGTGGAGCAGGGCAGGGTCAGGACTATATGACTGTGACAGCCCACTGGGTAGATGTATGGACTCCCGCCGCAAGAACAGCAGCGGCGGCACCAGTAGCAGCATCTCGCAAACGCCAACTCTTTCCTAGGCAGGCTACGCTTTGTATCACCGGTTTCCAGAATACGCACACAGCTGAAAACCTCTTACGGCAACTGAGGAAGATCATCGCGGAATGGCTTACCCCAATTGGACTCTCCTGTGGATTTGTGGCATCGGACAACGCCAGCAATATTGTGTGTGCATTAAATATGGGCAAATTCCAGCACGTCCCATGTTTTGCACATACCTTGAATTTGGTGGTGCAGAATTTTTAAAAAAACGACAGGGGCGTGCAAGAGATGCTGTCGGTGGCCAGAAGAATTGCGGGACACTTTCGGCGTACAGGCACCACGTACAGAAGACTGGAGCACCACCAAAAACTACTGAACCTGCCCTGCCATCATCTGAAGCAAGAAGTGGTAACGAGGTGGAATTCAACCCTCTATATGCTTCAGAGGTTGGAGGAGCAGCAAAAGGCCATTCAAGCCTATACAATTGAGCACGATATAGGAGGTGGAATGCACCTGTCTCAAGCGCAGTGGAGAATGATTTCAACGTTGTGCAAGGTTCTGATGCCCTTTGAACTTGCCACACGTGAAGTCAGTTCAGACACTGCCAGCCTGAGTCAGGTCATTCCCCTCATCAGGCTTTTGCAGAAGAAGCTGGAGACATTGAAGGAGGAGCTAACACGGAGCGATTCCGCTAGGCATGTGGGACTTGTGGATGGAGCCCTTAATTCGCTTAACAAGGATTCACGGGTGGTCAATCTGTTGAAATCAGAGCACTACATTTTGGCCACCGTGCTCGATCCTAGATTTAAAGCCTACCTTGGATCTCTCTTTCCGGCAGACACAAGTCTGCTAGGGTTGAAAGACCTGCTGGTGAGAAAATTGTCAAGTCAAGCGGAACGCGACCTGTCAACATCTCCTCCTTCACATTCTCCCGCAACTGGGGGTGCGAGGAAAAGGCTCAGAATTCCGAGCCCACCCGCTGGCGGTGATGCAGGGCAGTCTGGAGCGACTGCTGATGCTGACATCTGGTCCGGACTGAAGGACCCGACAACGATTACGGACATGTCGTCTACTGTCACTGCATATGATTCTCTCAACATTGAAAGAATGGTGGAGGATTATATGAGTGACCGCATCCAAGTAGGCACGTCACACAGTCCGTACTTATACTGGCAGGAAAAAGAGGCAATTTGGAGGCCCTTGCACAAACTGGCTTTATTCTACCTAAGTTGCCCTCCCACAAGTGTGTACTCCGAAAGAGTGTTTAGTGCTGCCGCTCACCTTGTCAGCAATCGGCGTACGAGGTTACATCCAGAAAATGTGGAGAAGATGATGTTCATTAAAATGAATTATAATCAATTCCTCCGCGGAGACATTGACCAGCAGCAATTGCCTCCACAAAGTACACAGGGAGCTGAGATGGTGGATTCCAGTGGGGACGAATTGATAATCTGTGAGGAGGGGGATGTACACGGTGATATATCGGAGGATGATGATGAGGTGGACATCTTGCCTCTGTAGAGCCAGTTTGTGCAAGGAGAGATTAATTGCTTCTTTTTTGGTGGGGGTCCAAACCAACCCGTCATATCAGTCACAGTCGTGTGGCAGACCCTGTCACTGAAATGATGGGTTGGTTAAAGTGTGCATGTCCTGTTTATACAACATAAGGGTGGGTGGGAGGGCCCAAGGACAATTCCATCTTGCACCTCTTTTTTCTTAAATTTTTCTTTGCGTCATGTGCTGTTTGGGGAGGGTTTTTTGGAAGGGCCATCCTGCGTGACACTGCAGTGCCACTCCTAGATGGGCCCGGTGTTTGTGTCGGCCACTAGGGTCGCTTATCTTACTCACACAGCTACCTCATTGCGCCTCTTTTTTTCTTTGCGTCATGTGCTGTTTGGGGAGGGTTTTTTGGAAGGGACATCCTGCGTGACACTGCAGTGACACTCCTAGATGGGCCCGGTGTTTGTGTCGGCCACTAGGGTCGCTTATCTTACTCACACAGCTACCTCATTGCGCCTCTTTTTTTCTTTGCGTCATGTGCTGTTTGGGGAGGGTTTTTTGGAAGGGCCATCCTGCGTGACACTGCAGTGCCACTCCTAGATGGGCCCGGTGTTTGTGTCGGCCACTAAGGTCGCTTATCTTACTCACACAGCTACCTCATTGCGCCTCTTTTTTTTTTTTGCGTCATGTGCTGTTTGGGGAGGGTTTTTTGGAAGGGCCATCCTGCGTGACACTGCAGTGCCACTCCTAGATGGGCCCGGTGTTTGTGTCGGCCACTAGGGTCGCTTATCTTACTCACACAGCTACCTCATTGCGCCTCTTTTTTTCTTTGCGTCATGTGCTGTTTGGGGAGGGTTTTTTGGAAGGGACATCCTGCGTGACACTGCAGTGCCACTCCTAGATGGGCCCGGTGTTTGCGTCGGCCACTAGGGTCGCTTATCTTACTCACACAGCTACCTCATTGCGCCTCTTTTTTTCTTTGCGTCATGTGCTGTTTGGGGAGGGTTTTTTGGAAGGGACATCCTGCGTGACACTGCAGTGCCACTCCTAGATGGGCCCGGTGTTTGTGTCGGCCACTAGGGTCGCTTATCTTACTCACACAGCTACCTCATTGCGCCTCTTTTTTTCTTTGCGTCATGTGCTGTTTGGGGAGGGTTTTTTTGAAGGGACATCCTGCGTGACACTGCAGTGCCACTCCTAGATGGGCCCGGTGTTTGTGTCGGCCACTAGGGTCGCTTATCTTACTCACACAGCTACCTCATTGCGCCTCTTTTTTTCTTTGCGTCATGTGCTGTTTGGGGAGGGTTTTTTGGAAGGGACATCCTGCGTGACACTGCAGTGACACTCCTAGATGGGCCCGGTGTTTGTGTCGGCCACTAGGGTCGCTTATCTTACTCACACAGCTACCTCATAGCGCCTCTTTTTTTCTTTGCGTCATGTGCTGTTTGGGGAGGGTTTTTTGGAAGGGACATCCTGCGTGACACTGCAGTGCCACTCCTAGATGGGCCAGGTGTTTGTGTCGGCCACTAGGGTCGCTTAGCTTAGTCATCCAGCGACCTCGGTACAAATTTTAGGACTAAAAAGAATATTGTGAGGTGTGAGGTATTCAGAATAGACTGAAAATGAGTGGAAATGATGGTTTTTGAGGTTAATAATACTTTGGGATCAAAATGACCCCCAAATTCTATGATTTAAGCTGTTTTTTAGTTTTTTTGGAAAAAAACACCCGAATCCAAAACACACCCGAATCCGACAAAAAAAATTCGGTTAGGTTTTGCCAAAACGCGGTCGAACCCAAAACACGGCCGCGGAACCGAACCCAACACCAAAACACAAAACCCGAAAAATTTACGGCGCTCATCTCTAGTTTATACCACAGAGTCCTAGTCACAAATTTGTGCTGTCAGCCAGTGGCGGAAGTTCGCCCGAGTCGCCCGGAGGCAAGATAAATGTTGGTGCCCTCACTGGGCTTCACCCGACTAGCTCTCAAAAAGCCTGGAAAGTGCCTGCATGCTGCAGCTCCCTCTAGATTCAGCTTCCTGCAAGCTGTCTCTGTGGATACCACGGCAGGTAGCTGCCGTGGTATCAATACCGACGTCGGGATCCCGCCATTTAGATGGTGGGGCGAACACAACGAAGCCCCTTGTGGGCTCAGTGAAGAGCGGCGCTCGCCACAGGTTCTATTCCCACTCTGGGTTTCGTGGACACCCACGAGTGAGAATAGTCCCTGTTGGTCGGCATGCCGACCGTCGGGATAGTGAGGGTTCGGGATGTCGGTGCCGGTATTGTTACCGCCAGTCTCCTCACCGCAGGTCACATAACTACATCCCGACACAGCTCCTCTGTCTCAAACTAGCAGGCACCCCCTGCTCTGTGACTCGGCTCCTCAGGGTCACGGACGGATAATGCATCACCATAGGTGTGCGCAACACATTTTTTAAGGGGGTGCACCATTGAAGAGGTGTGCCTAGCACCGCCTTTTGGCATTCCTTTCTACTTCATATGCACCTTAGCTGTATGGTGGTTTCTTACAATGGGGAACCTCTGAAGAAATGTCCTCACTGGGCAGATGGCGTCTTCAGTTGGTATTCACTATTCATGTAGGATATCGCATGGTCTTGAAGATACCTGTTAGTGTAGGAATATAACCAATGTCATCATCATACAACAGAGGTTCAACCAGACTTGTGTCACCTCCTGTCTCTCAGCCACACCATCTCCCGCCTGCATCTCATAGCCATCTCTTGACTCATTCCCCAATTCTAACAGCACGCAGCCTCCTCTGCCCTCATGTAAGTCTCCTCTCATACTCCTGATGCCAGCAGCATTCAACCTGCTCCCGTCAGCTTCCTCTCCCTTCATGCAACCCGTATCATCCTCCTCACCCATTCCACTTAAACCAGCAGCCTCCTCCTCTCACCTCATGCCAGCTTCCATCTCCCCCAACCCTGAAATCAACGTCCTCACCCACTCCCCTTAAGCCAGCCTGAGCCTCCTCACCCACTCCACTAATTCATCAGCATTCAACCTCCTCTCCTATTCCCCTCATGCCATCCGCATCCTCGCCTTTCATTCCAGCCTGCTTCTCACCTTTCATGCACCCCTCGTATCAGCCTCACCCCTCACCCACTCCCCTTAAGCCAGCATCCTACCCCCTCATGCCAAAGTTTGCCAGCTGTCCTCCTTTTAGTCCAGTCAGTAGTCATTCACTCCCCTCAGCAGCCCAGTCACTAACTCTACTCCTCTCACCCTCATGGCCCCTTTCAGTCTCAGTATGCAAAGTAACAGGCCAGGGTTACAGGGGGAGTCTGTGGAGTTGTCACTGAATGCAGCTGCTGCTGAACTAAAGTGAAAGGACCAATTGTAAATACTCGCCTCATTGAGAAAAGGTGGGGTGTGCCTGTCCTGCCTGGTGCGGCGTGGCCTACTGGGAGCCTAGGCCATCACGACACTGGCGTCCTCATGGTGGTGGCTGGCGGGGAGTCCAGTCCAGTGACTGCAGCTTCCTATGAGCAGCGGCTGCTGTGCGGCTGCTCCGTGTTGTCCCTCGTCGGTGCAGGGTGTCCGCCTCACGGACTAGCGCCAGCGCGTGACTGATGTGTGTCTCGGTTCCTGCGGCATACTGGCTGCTTGGCTCTTCTGTGCCGCACAGCGTCACGCGTGTGCAGGAAGCCAATGATTTTTAATTCAGTAGAGCGGGCGGAGCTGGGCTGCATACGTATTGTAGCTGCCCAGGGGAGGACTGATACGCTGACAGACAGCCAGAAACCTTTCCTGGTAGGGGTCGGGTAGGCATTTAACAGAATGCTAAAAGTGAATGACAGGGGGCCACATCCCTTTGCCCCCCCCCCAACCGACTGCATGTGACCTGTTACTACACCACCACAAGTCCAGGTCCGGACCCCATGTAGCAGCACAGCAGCCAGCAAATACAGGTCTTGAGACAGTGGAGGAGAGGTGCCCCCTGCAGGACAGGAGCCCGGCGGCAGCCGACTCCATTGTCTCCGGGAGTTCCGCCTCTGATGTCAGCATTGAAACTTTTGTACCAAATACCTCTTTACTGACTGGAATGCCAACTAATAAGTAGAGATGAGCGGGTTCAGTTCTCCGAGAACCGAACCCCCCCGAACTTCACGTGGTTTACACGGGTCCGAGGCAGCCTCGGTTCTTCCCGCCTTACTCGCAAAACCCGAACGGGGGAAAAAGTCATCATACCGCTGTCGGATTCTTGCGAGATTCGGATTCCATATAAAGAGCCGCGCATCGCCGCCATTTTCACTCGTGCATTGTAGATTGAGCGGAGAGGAGGTGGCTACGTTCTCTGAGTGAAAAGCTCAATATCAGCTCAATATCTGTGCTCAGTATCAGTGCTGCATTGTGGTGACCAGTATACTACAGTACAATAGTCCAGTGCTGTTCTCGCTGCCCAGTGTCAGTTCTAGTATCCTCATCAGTGCTCAGGATCAGTGCTCATTGTCTTGCTGCTGCATTGTGGTGACCAGTATACTACAGTACAGTAGTCCAGTGCTGTTCTCGCTGCCCAGTGTCAGTTCTAGTATCCTCATCAGTGCTCAGTATCACTACTCATTGTCTTGCTGCTGCATTGTGGTGACCAGTATACTACAGTACAGTAGTCCAGTGCTGTTCTCGCTGCCTAGTGTCAGTTCTAGTATCCTCATCAGTGCTCAGGATCAGTGCTCATTGTCTTGCTGCTGCATTGTGGTGACCAGTAAACTACAGTACAACAGTCCAGTGCTGTTCTCGCTGCCCAGTGTCAGTTCTAGTATCCTCATCAGTGCTCAGTATCACTGCTCATTGTCTTGTGCTGCATTGTGTGGTGCTTAGTATACTACACTACATTACTAATAGTCCAGTGTCTTGTGCTGCATCTTGCTGCTGTAGGGTGCTGTGGTAGTGTCCTGTCACTGTGCATAGGTCATCATCATTCCAGTCACAGTGTTATCTGGGGGTGGTGACAATTCCAGAAGGCTTTTGTGCTGCTCACTAATACTAGTACAGTGTATTGTGCTGCATCATGCTGCTTAGTGTCAGTTCTCTGTAGTATCATCAGTGCTCAGTATAATCAGTGCTCAGTATAATCAGTGCGCTGTTAGACGTGCGCCCATTATCCGCCATTAGTGCAGTGGGATTTAGACAATTGATGAAGTTATTGTGTCCCCGGTACCAAATCCCATCTAGATTCCACTTCACTAGGCAGGCGATAGCGAGATTTTGCCAATTAATTCCAGTGATTTGGACGTAGCATTACAGTGATCAGAGCCGGCCATATGCATAGGCAAACTAGGCAATTGCCTAGGGCATTTGATATGCCTAGGGGCATCAGCAGCTTCTGATGATTAAAATGATATGCAGCATGCCTATATTCTATGTGTAGCATTTCATATGCAATACAGCCACAGTCTCACACAGAATATAGGCATGCTGCATATCATTTTAATCAGCAGAAACTGCTTGTGCATCCTAGCCACATAGAAATGCAAATAAGATGCATTTTCTTAAAAAAAGGTGCCCGACATTAGCATTGAGGCAAGATTTATGAGGACACATCTGTATCCAAGCAGAGGCAGAGGTCACAGTGTTAGTGGCAGTGTGAGTGCGGTGTGCATGTGAGTGGGATGGTTGTGCAGTAGTGTTCGGAATATGTGTAAGGAGCATTATGTGTGTCATGTAAAAATGCATTAATAATGTGCAACATATGTGTAAGGGGCACTATGTGTGTCATTATGTGTATAAGGGCATTAATAATGTGCGGCATATGTGTAACAGGGTACTACTGTATGTGTGTCATTATGTGTATAGGGGCACTAATAATGTGCATCAAATGTGTAGGGGGCACTATGTGTGTCATTATGTGTATAAGGGCATTAATAATGTGCGACATATGTGTAAGGGACATTATGTGTAAAAGGGCATTAATAAAGGTTGTCATAATGTGTAAGGCGCATTATGTTCATAAGGACATTAATAATGTGTCTCATATGTGTAAGGGGCATTACTGTGTGGAATTATGTGTATAAATGCGTTACTAATGTGTGGCATTATGTGTATAAGGTGCTCTACTATGTGGCGTTGCGTATAGAAAGGGCACTACTGTGTTGTCGCATGATCAAATGATCAAATGTGAATAAAGTTGCAGTACTGTGTGGCGTAATTGGAATTGGCGTTACTATTGTGGGGCCATGCCCCTTGCCAGCAAAAACACACCCCTTTTTTGGCTGTGCACAAAATGTGCGAACTGTTCCTATTTAAAATATAGGGGGTACAAACCCCAAAATAAGGACTGCTATGGGTGAGGGGTGATAGTGCTGGGAAAGAGGTGCAAGGTCAGAGGCGGAACAAGCGGTTGTGCTAGGGGGCACCAGCCAAAATCTTGCCTAGGGCATCATATTGGTTAGGGCCGGCCCTGACAGTGATTTTACCAATTAATATCAGTGATTTATAATTATTAATTGCAGTGATCTTGCCAAATAATTCCAGTGATTTGGATGTAGCATTACAGTGATTTTACAAATTAATATCAGTGATTTATAATTATTAATTACAGTGATCTTGCCAAATAATTCCAGTGATTTGGACATATAATTCCAGTTGGAATTGTTTGTGTCGCTTGGCTTAGTCATACAGCTACCTCATTGCACCTCTTCGACATCTTTGCAAGAGGTGCTGTTTGGGGCCTAGTTTTTGAAAAGTGATATCCTGTGTGACACTGCCGTATGAGTCCAGGGGTACTGCTGTATTAGTCCTGGGGTACTGCCGTATAAGTCCACCAATTGCATATTTTTTTTAAAGTGACTGGAGCGTGCTGGAGATGCTGTCAGTGGACCGAACAATTGCGGCCCACTCTTGACATTCTGCCACTGCGTGAGACTACTAGATGGGCCAGGTGGTTGTGTCGCTTAGCTTAGGCCTACAGCAACCTCGGTACACCTTTTTTTCATTTTTGCATCATGTGCTGTTAGGTGCCTTTTTTTATATATATCTGCCCTCCTGTCTGACACTGCAGTGCCAATCCTAGATGGGCCAGGTGTTTGTGCTGACCACTTGGGTCGCTTAGCTTAGTCATCCAGTGACCTTGGTGCAACCTTTTGGCCTAAAAACAATATTGTGAGGTGTGATGTGTTCAGAATAGACTGGAAATGAGTGGAAATTATGGTTATTGAGGTTAATAATGCTATAGGATAAAAATAACCCCCAAATTCTATGATTTAAGCTGTTTTTGAGGTTTTTTTTTTAAAAACACCCGAATCCAAAACGCACCCGAATCCGGCAAAAATTCTTAAGGGAGGTTTTGCCAAAATGCGTCCGAATCCAAAACACGACCGCGGAACCGAATCCAAAACTAAAACACAAAACCCGAAAAATGCCCGCTGCACATCTCTACTAATAAGTAGGTGTCCATTTAACACATTACTCAGGAAGTCAAACTCTTTGGGTTGTGAGCCAGAAACAATCCCTGGTTGACTCTACCTTTCACTGGTTTTGGCCTACCCCTGCCTCCTCACACTGCACCTCTATCCTTTCTACCTGGCATGGGTCAGCTCTGTCAGAATTGCCCTCCAACTCTGCTCTAATGACACCACGATGTGGCTGTATGTATTGCCATAACAGGCAGGGGACCTATTATGTACACAACCAGCTGCTGTAAGCATTCTTCAGCTATTGGAAGAACATGGGAGGAACAGGAGTACTTGAGAGCCCAAGTCACCAACACATGTCACAAGTATTCCACTCTGGTCATGATCCAACATTCCAGACCAGGACAAGCTCTGTGTCAGGTGCTTCTGTGTATAGTTCATCTTCAGGTGACTTGCCATAGGGGTTTTGCGGGCAATAAACACTAGTTGCGCACAAAAGCTCCATTGGAACAGCAGGTAGTTTCTTGGGATCATACAGGACAAACAGAGAGTCCAATTTTTTGTGACAAGTAGTTCTCTTCTGTCGAAGTCAAAAATATTACATAAAGAGAACATACAAACTACACACAGATTAATTTGATACTTGTTATTAAGTTGTAGGACATTGCAACACGAAATTATGATTACATGTAGGAAAGCTAAAAATCACTCTTATTAGAACAATAGATATTCCAAACAGGTAGAGGACAGGAAACTCATGCCAGCCCTTTGGATGTCTTCAAGGCTGAACCTGATCAGCATATACAAAGAGAATAGTGACTCATCATGAATCCCTCCCCCAGAAACTAGATAACACATTGCTGACCACACAGGAAGTTAGTGGCTTTTTGGTCTCAGAGGATGATGGACTTGCTGCCAGTTCAGTTCCTGTATTTATTTATTTATTTACAGAGAGAGAGACATAAGATGCATTGGAGGGAATGGTAATTGTATCGCTGGCCTGTAACTGTATGTTTTAACTGCTTACTGTGTGAGTGTAACCATGTAACTATAGGTATACTGTGCTTTGTAATATATATTGAATCCATATCCTTTTAATAACAAATATATACATCAATGAGCTTTGGAACTCAGATAATGTGTGGGTGTATTGTTTTCTCTTATGGGGTGCAGTGTTTTGCGATGTATAGCGCACATTCATGGGATATGGTAATAAGAGATGCAGGCGATTACAATATATATTAGAGCGGGCATTTTAAATATTTGTGAGAAATCAATTTAGCATTCACAGATGGGGGCTTAATGATGCACTGTACATTACAAACGCGGCTGTAATTGACCGTCTCCAATGGACGCATCGAGAAGCTGATGAAAATAACATCCACGTTAATGTATTGTTGTGTTATCAGTAAGCCAATGATATGAAATTTCAAGGGACAATGCGTTTCTCATAATATTTAAGATGCTAAAATTTATTTTTATTGTTGCAAAACAAGGTTCAAATAAGTCATATTGTGTTTGATTCAGATTGGATTGTTTATCTGTTTAAGTAGGTTTAAAAGTATATTTAAAAGTTGCTGCATAGCCTTGATATAGTTTTTATTTTTAACTCAGGCCTAAAATAACTTCTGGTGCTTGTTTGATGTGTGATTTCTTTGTGACAAAGGAAGCCGCATGGTCTGTCCTCCATTTTGGACTAACCACATGGCCTGTCCACCATTTTGTGTAACCCTCATGGATGTGGAAGGGGAGGAGCAGTGGCCATTTTGGGAAGGTCATTTTCTAAATGGCTGATTTTCACTGCTCAGAATAATCAGCTTTCCTTGGTCACATCAAACACCATATATGAGTTACCAATGCATTTATTTAACCCATGCCATAGTCAATTACAAATAGTTTCAGCTGGGCCTAGTGAGAGTTAATAGATGAATACTTGATGTAAGAATTACACACAGATATAAAAAAAGTTTTTTTTTCTTTTACCTCTAGGATTTAGTTAACTCTGCTTGCTAGTTTAGGATAGCCATTGAATGTTAATTAGCCTGTGTTACTGCTTTTTCTTAGCAGTGAAAAACCACTTTTACAGGCAGGCAAAAGCACATAGCTTTGATATGCAAATTAGAAGCACTGAATGGGTAAATGAGTCTCCTAGGAGACCAGTGAATGGTATATTATATATAATAATATTATAATTATGTGTGTGTTTATATCAGTGTATGTTCTGCAGGATAGCTATCCAATCTGAATAATATCATTTAAATGATTGATTATGGCTAGAGTCATTATAGATCTGTGTGAAACCGGATACATTTGTTGCTATATAGTTAAAACTAAAATAACAGTGTTTAAGGAAGTAAGTATAAAGACACAAAACGCAGTTCTGGCCCAGTCGTAATAGGGTTAAACGGAACAAGTGTGTGTTGTGTTTAGTGGGCAATAGTAGTTTTTATTTCTCACATTTATCAAAGTTGTGTGAGTTGTTTTATTGCGTATGCACATTGGTATGGAACGTGAGGACAGCGTACAAAAACGTGCACGTGGCGCAAGGCCGCACACGTGGCATAGAGGTACGCACGGTTGCGTAATTATGCAAGCTTGCGTAGGGTTGTGTGCGCATAATAAAACTACACAATAGTTTATTTAGTTTAAAGGTGGGACAGTAGCCACGCTACAATAGCATAAAACTGCCCGGTTTCTAAAGCAGATTAATATAAAAAAAAAAAAAAAAACATTTTTAGTATAAAAACATTTTTTTAAATTGCCTCTGGGGTAAAGCTGCCAACCTGAATGAATCCAAATTTTCTGTACAGAAAAACAAAGTGTATTTGAGTGAGCGAACATAGGAGTGAGTGGATATTTGAACCCAGGGAATTCGGGATCCCGTTGTGTGGTACATCAAGTAAGAGGAGGCTTGGTGGCGTGAAGTGGCTGACTCACGTTAATATAGATTGAAATACACAAGTCGTGAGGCGATTTGCAGAGGAGCGCGATAGTGCATAGTATTGCGATTGAAGTTAAAAGGTTTTGTATTACGCTCCGGGCTGAGGGTCACAGTCTGTACATTGACCCGTGGTTGTACGGCAGATAGGTAACAAGTACCTATACGCTGTGCAATTGGACCACGCGTTTTTGGGTGCGATATATACAGCACAACTTGATACCCCTTTACGAGCTTTTGCGTAAAATCTCGGCATCATTAGCGCTGTATAGAGCATACGCAAGTGTGATTTGTGTATAAGTGTATAGGGAGTTTTCGCTGGTCTCTCTCAGGAAAATCTCCAGCGGTGTATATTCACTGGAATAGGTAAGTTACTCCTAAACACTTCCAGTGAATAGAAACCAGATAGGGGCCTCACTGGGTTCGCGGTGGTCATTATTGGAGTGAGTCTTGGTACTCGGCGGAGAAGGAGTGGGTGAGAGCGCTCTAAGAACTTTCACCGTCTATTCGTATTGTGCATTGGGGATTGCGTAAAAAGGAGTAAGTCCGCGATGGGATCCAATTGCACAAGCGGTGGACGTTTTGTAGCCAGGGTTCAGGTTGAAGAGCCGCGGCCCAAGGGGTCAGCGAGGTTTGTTATGTGTGGTAAATATGGATCACACACGGAAGACTTTTTGTCTGAATGGGTATGTATGACTAACAAAGATAGGGTACCATTCCCTAAAGTGGGCAGCTTTGAACTAGAGGTATTGCAGAACTTAAGGATAAGAATATGTCTGATAAAATCCCGAAAACAAAGGGTCAGACATACAAATTGTTTAAACCTGTGACAGCAAGAGGGGTTGGTGAGTTTGATCCTAAGGTATTGCAGGTGGTATGTCTAACCAAAGTCATATAAGACAAGAATGGAAATATAAGAACTGTTTGAACTTGTAGCAACAATAAACAAGTAGGAAGAAAAAAAAAAAAAGAGAATGCAAGTACACCGCCTTATGTAGATGTGGAAGCAGTTACGGCCAGCATACAAACTATAGAAAATAATAAAAATATGAAAAATATGACTGTAACCTATATATATACACTAATGAATGTTGAAGTTTTATTTAGGAGGAGAAGGTGACCTGATTGTTTTCAGCCATTTCTCATGTACCCAGAGGAGTATCCAACCGGTAAAAGAAGAGCAGTAGCCTGTGGGGGAAGTGGCTGAGACCAGTGGAACAGGTAAGTATGGTATCATTCGTGTACATATATAGTAAAACCCTAAAATAAAACCAAAAAAATCAAGAAAGTAACGTCAGAAATGAAAAAAACCTGTCTGCACATTAGTATTTGCCAGTAGGAAAGCGGACAGAGACAAGGTAACCCCAGGGTATTTATTTCAGTTACCATATAAGAAGTATTCATTCCTAGTAATGCCCCTAGTAAAGATGAGCTTGGAAATGTTTGTTGGACCATGTACAGACCCTTAATACGGGATGAGAAGGATTGAATGAATACTTCGCATGACCTAGAAGCTTGTTATACTTTTTTTTTTTGTCTCTTGCAGTAATAGAAAATTTTCCATCTGGATACGACCACTGGTAAACACTAACTCGGCAAATGGGAGGTGGCTGTCTCTGTGCAAATGTACGGGCTCAATAAGGCATTGAGTGTCAGGGTGCAGACTTCTTTGCAAAATTGGAAAGGGGTCACAGTAGCCAATCTTAGATAGTGTGCTATTGAACATCACAAGAATAGTGCTAGGCGCAGAGAACAACAGGTGGAGAGGTTGAGGATGGTAAGTATACTGGCACATACAGGAAAGACCCATCAGTCCAAACCCCAGATCCCTAATGGTCAATAATATGTTACACTTGTAGGAAGGAAGGGCATTTTGCCAGAGATTGTAGGAGTAGTAGGACACATAGTCAATATAGATCCCCTAGACAGAAAACACAAGCCACATTATTAAACACATAGACGGGACCAAGGGACATATAGTAAGGAATCATAAGCCATATAGAAAACACAGATTCGGCTAATGGGAAGAACAAAATAAATGCAACATTACCCTTTGACAAAACTTGAAGACTAATGTCGCATTCTGCTGTTCTAGATGCATGTCCACCACTCCCAGATCTTCACTCAATGAATCACCCTCTTTGAAATTTGTTTTTGTTTTGGTATTTGTGTCTTTTTGGTTGTTTTTGGAAGACAACCTCATGTCATGATTGATCCGCACAATGATCAGAAATACACCAATGAGGTGACAGTACAGTACCTTGTTGAGATGAGCCAGCATTTGAGAACTAGACAAAGAACTTAAAACTGTTGATTGCTGGTATGCCAAATGCTAACTGTCTTGATTATGAACCAAGAGACTGTGTGATTGTCCTTACACTCAGGTTGCCTAATAGACAGGTGGGAAGGACCATACCAAGATTTGTTGACAGCACTAAAGGTCACCGAAAGAGAGATTTGGGTCCACTCGTCCCACTGCAAGAAGGTCGCTGACCCGGAGAGAACTCGTGACAAAGTAGTTTATTGCTCACATTCATCGAGTTTGTGAACTGTGTGTTCCAAGTGAACTGTGTGTTCCAAGTGAACTGTGTGTTCCAAGTGAACTGTGTGTTCCAAGTGAACTGTGTGTTCAAAGAGCAAGGTGGAGAGGAAAGTGAACTGTGTGTTCCAAGTAAACTGTGTGTTCAAAGAGCAAGGCAAAGAGAACCTCGTATCACCAGAGACTCTGTTCCGTGAAGACTGAGAGGCGGCACTGTTGAACACTACCTGAGCGTACTAAAGGATTGCAGAAAGATAAGTCATTGTAATTGATTTGTTATGAACAAGAGCTGTTTTGTTCTATTTCTCTTTTCTCTCTTTCCAGCTGACAAACATTTTCTTTCAGGATATTCTATTTTTGCGAGGTTTTTTTATGAGGAGTTGAGTGTGGGACTGGAACTGGTTCTGGAGGAAGGAGTGATTTCCTTATAGGATTCCAGGATTAGCCAATCAGTTTGTTAAAATCAGAGAAAAATCAAAGGTCTAGTAGTTATGGAGTTCAGAGGTAATGAGGAACAATCAGACAATGGCTATTCACACATTGCAGATAAAGAGCTCATTAATATATGTGGAAGAAAGGTTTATGAGTGGCTCTCCCCGAACTCCGAAGGTTTATGTTATTTAGGAAGGACACTACTTATAACCCTTGTTCAATTATTAAACAGACCCAGCATACGTTCCAGAAATGAAAACAATGTTCAGAAAATGATAGGAATATGTAGATCATGAAAATGTTATATGTCACTGTCACGATTTGTTTGCGTCTTCTTCATCTACCCAGCAGAACCTCAATCGAATCCAAACATCAGTGTACAAAGACGTAGGTACATGTATGTGTGAAATGTTCGTCGCAAATCAGACATTATAGGCCAAAGCACTGTCCCAGCATACTCTATAGGTTGAATGTTGTCCCACACCCAACCAGTGGTCCCGTGACCGCCGAGTGCATATAGAGGATGTCTCGTCCTCCTCCCTGTCTTCCCCAAATATAGTCAGGTGTCTGATTTGCGAAATGAATACATACTTGTGTCTAGGTCACCGATTATTGTATGAAATATTTTTTTCTTATGTTAATAATTGATGGCAGTTATTGTTTACTGCCAAAGGGTGGACTGTCGAAGTCAAAAATATTACATAAAGAGAACATACAAACTACACACATCATAAGTCGCTATACTTGCAAATATGCGCAGCGAGCACAGCCATATATGGTAACACACGCATTTATATGGACATGCCACAGAGATGGATTCGACACTTATTTCATGCAGTACATAATTGTGGTGGTATCAAGCGCCAGACATCATGATGATTTAGAATTGTATATAATGGAGTGGTATCATGTATGTGTATTATTTGAATGAAGCAAGATAGACCTGTCATATTTACTATTAAAACAACTAGATTAATGTGTAGATTCATTTGATACTTGTTATTAAGTTGTAGGACATTGCAACACGGAATTATGATTACATGTATGAAAGCTAAAAATCACTCTTATTAGAACAATAGATATTCCAAACAGGTAGAGGACAGGAAACTCATGCCAGCCCTTTGGATGTCTTCAAGGCTGAACCTGATCAGCATATACAAAGAGAATAGTGACTCATCATGAATCCCTCCCCCAGAAACTAGATAACACATTGCTGACCACACAGGAAGTTAGTGGCTTTTTGGTCTCAGAGGATGATGGACTTGCTGCCAGTTCAGTTCCTGTATTTATTTATTTATTTACAGAGAGAGAGACATAAGATGCATTGGAGGGAATGGTAATTGTATCGCTGGCCTGTAACTGTATGTAATTGTATGTTTAACTGCTTACTCTGTGAGTGTAACCATGTAACTATAGGTATACTGTACTTTGTAATATATATTGAATCCATATCCTTTTAAATAACAAGTATATACATCAATGAGCTTTGGAACTCAGATAATGTGTGGGTGTATTGTTTTCTCTTATGGGATGCAGTGTTTTGCGATGTATAGCGCACATTCATGGGATATGGTAATAAGAGGTGCAGGCGTTTACCATATATATTAGAGCGGGCATTTTAAATATTTGTGAGAAATCAATTTGGCATTCACACTTCACATAGATTTTCAGAGCCCTTACAACATCCAAGGACTTTGATAAAATTGAGGAGTCAGTAGCAACTGGCACCACAATAGGTAAGTTGACATAAAATACCGACACAACCTTCGGAAGGAACTGCTGACATGTCCAGAGCTTAGCTCTATCTTCATGGAAGAACAAGTAGGGGCTCTTACAAGACAAAGCCCCCAGCTCCGACACACGTCTTGCAGAAGCTAAGGCCAACAGAGAGCCTTCCATGTGAGAAACTTGACCTCAACCTCCTGTAAAGGCTCGAACCAATCCGATTGGAGAAACTGCAGCACCACGTTAAGATCCCATGGTGCCATAGGCGGCACAAAGGGAGGCTGAATGTGCAGAACCCCTTTCAAAAAAGTCTGAACCTCCGGGAGGGAAGCCAACTGTTTCTGGAAGAAAATGGATAGGGCTGAAATCTGGACCTTTACGGATCCCAACCTCAAGCCCATATCCACACCTGCTTTTTTCCAAATACGATGGTAATGTTTATACGGTACTCCTGTCCTAGCCTGTATCAGGGTAGGAATAACCTTGTTCGGAATGTCCTTCCGAGGTAATATATGGCGTTCAACCTCCATGCTGTCAAACGTAGCTGCGGTAAGTCTTGATAAGCGAAAGGCCCCTTCTGCAGCAGGTCTTCCCGAAGAGGATGAGGCCTCGGCTCTTCTAGCAGTAGATCCAGAAGGTCCGCGTACTAAGCCCTTCTTGGCCAGTCCAGAGCAATGAGGATTGCCTGAACTCTTGTTCTCCTTATGAGTTTTAGAACTCTTGGAATGAGTGGAAGTGGAGGAAACACGGACACCGACTGGAACACCCTGGAACAATACCGCCGAAGCTTCTTGTTGAAACGAGAGGCCATCATGTCTATTTGAGGTACACCCCAAAGATCTGTCACCTCTGTGAACACCTCCGGATGGAGTCCCCACTCTCCTGGATGGAGATCATGTCTGCTGAGGAAGTCCGCTTCCCAGTTGTCCACTCCTGGAATGAAGATGCCGACAGTGCCAACGCGTGTTTTTCTGCCCAGATTCTTGTTACCTCTGACATTGCAGCTCTGCTCTTCATTCCGCCCTGTCAGTTTATGTAAGCCACTGTCGTTACATTGTCCGACTGCACTTGAATGGCTCGATCTCGCAGAAGATGGGACGCTTGGAGGAGACCGTTGTAGATGGCTCTTGGTTCTGGAATGTTTATTGGTAGGCTGGATTCCAGGCTTGACCACCTTCCTTGGAAGGTTTCCCCCTGAGTGACTGCGCCCCAGCCCCAGAAACTTGCATCCGTGGTTAGAAGGATCCAGTCCTGAATCCCGAACCTGCGGCCCTCCAGAAGGTGAGGTAGTTGTAGCCACCAGAGGAGTGAAAACCTGGCTTTTGGCATCAGACGTATTCTCTGGTGCATGTGTAGATGAGATCCGGACCACTTGTCCAGGAGATCCAGTTGGAAGGGTCGAGCATGAAACCTTCCGTACTGTAGAGCCTCGTAAGAGGCCACCATCTTCCAAGAAAGCGAATGCACTGATGAACCGAAACACAGGCTGGCTTCAGGACATCCCGGACCATTGTTTTCTACTCCGGAAGAAACATCCTCTGTACTTCTGTGTCGAGGATCATTCCCAGAAAAGACAACCTCCTGGTTGGCTCCAAATGCGATTTTGGAAAATTCAGGATCCAACAGTGTTCCCTGAGCAGATGAGTCGTGAGAACAATGGACTGCAACAACCTTTCCCTGGACGATGCCTTTATCAGCAGATCGTCCAGATATGGGATCATGTTCACCCCGTTTGCGGAGGAGAACTATCATCTCTGCCATCACCTTGGTGAACACCCTCGGTGCTGTGGAGAGGCCGAATGGTAGTGCCTGGAATTGATAGTGACTGTCCAACAGTGCAAATCTGAGATAAGCCTGGTGAGGTGGCCAAATTGGAATGTGGAGGTACGCATCCTTGATATCCAGGGATACCAGAAACTCTCCCTCTTTCAGACATGAAATCACTGCTCTGAGAGACTCCATTTTGAATTTGAACACCCTCAGGTAAGGGTTCAATGATTTCAAGTTCAAAGTTCAAGTTCAAAATTGGTCTGACCGAACCATCCGGTTTTGGTACCACGAAAAGTTTTGAATAATAACCCTTGCTTTGCATATGAGGTGGAATTGGGACAATGACCTGTGATTTTTACCAATTTTAGGATGGCTTCCTGTAGGATAGCCCTGTCTGTCAGCAAAACTGGCAAGCCTGATTTGAAGAATCGGTGAGGCGGGAGTTCTTGAAACTCCAGTCTGTACCCCTGGGACACAATATCCTGTACCCAGGGATCCAGGCCGGATGACACCCAAACGTGGCTGAAACATCTGAGTCTCGCACCCACCAGCCCGTCCTCCAGGCTTTGAGGTCCACCATCATGCTGAGGATTTTGAGGATCCAGAAGTAGCTCTCTGGTTCTGGGAGCCTGCGGGTGCAGGTTTTTTGGATTTTGCCCGACCACCTCTAAAGAAAGTGGTAGAAGGCTTTGGCTTTTTTGTCTTAGCGGTCCGAAAGGACTGCTGCACAGCTGAAGAACACGGTTTCTTCGTAGAAGGAGTAGCAGAGGGAAGGAAAGGTGACTTAACCACGGTTGCTGTGGAAATCCATGCATCCAGCTTCCCCAAATAGAGCCTGACCTGTGTAGGGTAGGTTCTCCACACTTCTCCTAGATTCCGCATCTGCAGATCATTGGCATAGCCAGAGTCCCCTGCGAGCTGATACCGACACGGAGGATATCCGTGCAGTCAGCGTACCCAGGTCTTTCATGGATTCCACCATGAACCCCGCAGAATCCTGTATGTTACGTAAAAACAATTCAATGTCACTACTATCCATTGCATCCAAATCCTCTGGTAATGTGCCATCACTTTACTATGGCTTTAGAAATCCATGCACAGGCAATAGTGGGCCTTAAGGCCACTCCTGAAGCAGTGTATATGGATTTGAGCGTAGTGTCAATCTTATGATCAGCCAGTTCCTTCAACGCGGTAGAACCAGGGACAGGTAAAACCACCTTTTTAGACAATCTGGAAACAGATGCGTCAACAATTGGTGGGTTTTCCCATTTTTTTTTCAGTTTTCCTCAGGGAAGGGAAAAGCAACCAAAACTCTTTTTGGGATCTGGAATCTATTCTCCGGGTTTCCCCAGGATTTTTAAAATATAGCGCTTAATTCTTTAGACGCGGGAAAGGTTAGCGGGGCTTTCTTATTATCAGTGAAGTAAGTCTCCTCAACCTGCTCAGGTGTAGTGTCATTAATGTTTAACACATCTCTAATGGCCTCATCGTGAGCTGCATCCCCCTTGCAAGGGATGCCGCCCCCCTCAACACGTCCCCATCACCGTCTGCAGTATCAGAATCGGTATCCGTGTCATCTTGCATTTTTGGGGCAAGTGTACGTTTCTGTGGGAAAATGCTAGGGGATTTTGCAGGAATAGGGACAGAGCCTGACCAAACTGCCCTAGACTTCTTCAACACCTGAGTTTCAGTCTCCGTATTAGCTTCAACAATAGGGATCTGAGACAAAGCATTACAATCCTGTGTACATGGAATGGATCACTCTTGAGAGGAAATATCTTCTGCAGCATATGACACAGAGTCCCTAGACATGGCTATGTGAGATAGTAAACATACACACACACACACACACACACACACACACACACACACACACACAGGGAAATGTCAGACACAGTTTCCCCCCAAGTATGCCACAGAAAGACACAGAGATTGGAGCCAACCGACACACAGCGCTTTTTAAGGTAGAAGTAATGACACTACCAGCGCTGTCTGTGTACCTTAATAGACTACACAGACTTTACACAGCCTCCCCCTCCCTTCTACAACTCCCTGGTACCGTACAAGATAGCTGGAGTCGACTTGGAGGGACAGCTCTCCCTGTCAGCGCTTCTACAGGCAGGAAAATGGCGCTGAACGCTGCTGGGTCCGCTCTGAGAAGCTCCGCCCCCTTTCATGGCACTGCTTCCCGCTCTCCTGTAGTTTATACTGGCCTGATAAATTGTGCTGGCAGCGATCCTGGGACCCTGACAGGCTTGTTGGACAGTGTAGGGTGTAGGCACTGGCTCAGGGCGCCCCTCACAGCGCCGCACCATGTACCGCTGAGCCCCGAAATGCAGTTAGTACTGCGCTCTTTACCCTGTTGCCGCCATCTTCACACCGGCTCCCCGCTTGCCAGGGGGGCTGGTGACTAACTCGCCACTGAAGTCACTGAAGTCTTCTGGCTCTGTAAGGGGGTGGCGGCATGCTGCTGGGGTGAGCGATCCCCTGTGGCGGCGAACGTTCGATTCCCTCAGGAGTTCAGTGTCCTGTCAGCGGAGATAGTGGCTCAGACCCCGCAGGGCGGACACTACTCCCCCCGTGGTGGGGCTTGCGATAGGACCCACAGGAGCTCAGTGTCCTGTCAGCGGGGAACGGGACCATTAACCCTAGGGAGGTTGGGCCGTTCCCTCCCCCCCATAAGTTCCACGAAGCAGGCAGTCTGGTGCCAGCCAGACTTGCCTGAAAACAATAAAAAGGAAAATAAATGGAGAAAACTCTTCAGGAGCTTCTCAAGCGTGACCGGCTCCTCCGGGCACATTTTCTAAACTGAGTCTGGTAGGGGGGCATAGACGGAGGAGCCAGCCCACACTCTCAAACTCTTAAAGTGCCAGTGGCTCCTAGTGGACCCGTCTATACTCCATGGTACTAATGTGGACCACAGCATCCTCTAGGACGTAAGAGAAAGTCCCCTTTGCAGAGCTTGGTGCAGCTCTTGTTGGCTTGGCCCAGGTTAGCTGCTGAGGAGGACCCCGTTTGCATCACTGCTGAGAGTAGAGAGTGTCATTTTTTCTCATTTCTTTGGTCACGCCTCCTAGCACTTATCAGTACTCAACAGCCCTGACTTCTAGCACAACCCCTGATCCTTGTTATCTGAGCAATTGTGGGGCACAGGATCACTGAATGCTGATTTACTACTTACTGTACTTCTCACACAATCTTTTTACTTGTCATTGTCACACTACTATTCCTCCATGCTGTGTATGATTGCAGTGTTTTGTAGATAGTTTTTTATATTTTCTTATATTGATGAAGAATTGTATTTGTAATCCCTGTATGGTGCTATGCATTCCTTCTGGTGGCATATAAATAAAAGATTTTTATCATTAATAATTAATTTATTATTATTATTATTATTATTATTAGCCACCTTCTCTTTTCCAACACAACATTACACACTGAATGCCTAACATTACATTTAGATGCAATATCGTCAATAAACCATAAACAAATGTCTCCTGCTTACACTAGACACAAACTCTAATTGCCATGCAGGTTGTGGCTGTTCACTTCAAGTCAACCAAAAGATAAAGGTTTAATTTTAACAGGTGAAGACATGTTATGATCAGCTCTGTAAATATTACCCCTACCCTGCAAGTACTTTCTCTATGCTGTAAAGGGGCATATTTATTAATGATCGTGAATTTGTCCAGGTAATTATAGTTTCTTATTGCTGCTTCATACAGCAATAACAAATGAAGGATCACCAGGATATAAACACATACAGGAATAGTATGCAGTTAAGTTGCCAGCAGTCAGGATACCGGCGGTCAGGATACAGACGCTGGGATCCTGACCGCTGACAATGCCGGCTAACAGGGGTTATTCCCACTTGTGGGTGTCCACGACACCCATAAAGTGGGAATAGAACCAAGCCCTCAGCATGGCGAGCGCAGCAAACCCACAAGGGGACTCTTTGAGCTCGCCCCGCTGCCGGCATACTAACGATCGGGATGCCATTGTCGGTATACTGACGGTCGGCATCCTGATCGTAGGTAAACCCTACTGATCCCACAGGAACAGGATCATTTACATTGTAACAGAATGTTCTTTCAATGTGTTAGAAGAGATCGCTAATGTAATAACTTTTCTTATGGGTTGCGGTCCTTGCTGCGCTACTGCGCATGAGCAAACGGTGCACACCAGTGAGGGGACAAATAAATCCCTCTCCCAGAAAACATTGCCTTAAGATGAATTCAGCTAAAATGGGGTTAAGCATTCCAGACCTTGGGAAATTTTACATTTTAGAATCCCTTATAGAAACCTACAGATGGAGCCACGCTAATCGCGGCTCCGTCTGTGCCTAGGCGCACCTATCGCTGCGTCTGGGGCGCGTGAGCATCACAAATCACCTAGTCACACAGGGAGCGCTCGTATGTGATGGAGCCGCGGCCCGCACTAGATGAATGTGGCTCCATCTATATAAAGGCTGCTTTTGTGATAAAAAAATGGGGGGGGAGGGGGAGGGGAGGAGGGGGAGGGGAGGGGAGAAGAGGGGGGAGGGGGGGGGGAGGGGTTGGAGGGGATCACAGCTCCAATATCTGCTGCTGCAGTCCCCCATACATACATTCTGGGGATGATTAATATTTAAAGCTGACAGGTAGCCCCTGAAGACACCTGCAAATCCAACCCTCTTTTTTATATAAATGTGCTCCTCAGCATGGGTCTGTAATCTTCTGTGAACCAACTTTAGTGAGTCCCTGTCCTATCTTGCCAATGTAATTAGATATTTATCAAGCCATATGGCCCCTTAAATCATGCATATAAATATAGGCCGCTTAAACAGATGTGCGGAAATCTATTTGTCTATTCACTTCAACCTCAATGAAGTCAGTTTTGTGACAAACTGTAGCTCAGTGCTTCTATTTTTACACACTATTCACACAATTACTCCTAAAAATAAATAAATATAGCAGTCATCCTTTAAACTTAGCATGTGTCAGAAGCACCGATCTTCTATTAACAGCATTCCCAGGTTAATTCACACATTTGAAATAGAATCAGCACCATGAATTTCCTTTGCCCTCCCTTATAAAAAGGATGCACTGATTGGCTAAAGACAATGTTAAGCACGTGAGTGTATTACACCACAGTATTCCCGATATGTAGAATGTTTCTAGCTGTACATTTCGAGTAGAGGTGACTCAATCGCTTTCTAGCAAAAAAAGTTATTCTGTTTCAAACTTTGGGAGAAAACTATTATTATAAAATACAGGCGGCTACAAAATGTTAACAAAAATAAAGTTAAAAGTAAAATATGGATTATAAAAAAATAGATTGTAATTAAAAAGACACCAATAGATGAAACACATTTCCGAGATCATGTATAACTGTGTGACTGGATGACACACTGTTTAGCTGCAGATCAGAGCAGCATAGTAGATCTGATGGGATTTTCATGTCTAGCCCTGGATGTCGGACAAATAAACCAAATGCACAATAAATTAAAAAAACAACAACAGGGGTTTAACTATAACTTTGCGGCTTTTATGTCTATTTTACCTCCTGCAGATCAGAATATTCTAATCAAATTATTAAATGATGCAGGTGGCTACATTATCCTTATTCCTGCAGTATGTATTACATATATGCATTTAATTCAATATATTTTAGGGAGTGTAAAAAATAGACACTGTAAGTAGCAATAGATCAGTTCAGCAGCAGGATACAAAAGCTTCATATTAGTAATGATTAACAGGACCTGCCCTCCCCCATTTACATGCAGTGCATGCACAAAGTGGTGAATTGCAATCATCTATACTGAGAAAATGAATAGAACTCTCACCAGGGAAAGTACTCTCCACTTGCCGGATTTCTTCTTCTTCTTACTGGCCTGAGCAGATCTCACTGGCTCATCTGCCATATCTACAGAATTCAGCATGAGATCTGCCTGCACTTCTCTGCCTGTGTTCCCATTCCTCGCCTCACAATCCATCCTCAGTGACTACAAATACAGTCAGAGCCAGCTCACACACTTTCTGTGCTGAGCCCAAACAGGCTTGCTCCGCCTGCTTCCTGGGGATAATGCCATGCACATGGAAAATACTTTCACTCCTTACAATCAACAAGTTTTTCCTCTTCAATATAGCCCTACCTCCCATTATATTTATATACATTTTATTGTAAGCTAAGATTTCTATTTGAACAATATAAACATACATGAAAAATATTAAAACTACCCATTGTTTCACATTCAGCTTGATTAGGCTATGTAGAACTGCTGCTATCTTAAAATAAATATAGTCAGTGTTATACTGTATTCTTTCCACAGATCTGCAGTTTTAAATCTCTCAACTATACAAACATAGGGGGTAATTCCAAGTTGATCGCAGCAGGATTTTTGATAGCAACTGGGCAAAACCATGTGCACTGCAGGGGAGGCAGATATAACATGTGCAGAAAGAGTTAGATTTGGGTGGGTTATTTTATTTCTGTGCAGGGTAAATACTGGCTGCTTTATTTTTACACTGCAAATTAGATTGCAGATTGAACACACCCCACCCAAATCTAACTCTCTCTGCACATGTTATATCTGCCTCCCCTGCAGTGCACATGGTTTTGCCCAGTTGCTATCAAAAATCCTGCTGCGATCAACTTGGAATTACCCCCCTATTTTTGTGAAATGAGTCTTTTTTCAGCTGTAGTTACTCTCTAATCACAGTAATTTTGGCTAAATTAATTTGAGTTAAAAGTACTTATATAACATCTAATTCAGCCCAGGTTATTGCAATGTTGGAAAACATTGTAGCAAGGTCAGAACTTTAGGGGGTCATTCCGAATTGATCGCTCGCTAGCAGTTTTTAGCAGCCGTGCAAATGCTAAGCCGCCGCCCACTGGGAGTGTATTTTAGCTTAGCAGAAGTGCGAACGGTTGTATCGCAGAGCGGCTACAAATTTTTTTTGTGTAGTTTCAGAGTAGCTCAAAACCTACTCAGCGCTTGCAATCACTTCAGACTATTCAGTTCTGGATTTGACGTCACAAACTCACCCAGCATTCGCCCAGCCACGCCTGCGTTTTTCCGCACACTCCCTGAAAACGGTCAGTTGCCACCCAGAAACGCCCACTTCATGTCAATCACTCTGCGGCAAGCAGTGCGACTGAAATGCAACGCTAGACCCTGTGCAAAACTACATCGTTCATTGTGCCCGTACATCGCGCGTGTGCATTGCGCCGCTTACGCATGCGCAGAACTGACGTTTTTTAGCCTGATTGCTGCGCTGTGAACAAATGCAGCTAGTGATCAACTCGGAATGACCCCCTTAGTACCCTGATAGGGTAGTAACTAGAACTTTGTGGGCCCCATAGCAACAGTGCCGCTGCCCCGATGCTTCTAGAGAGACAGTAGTTATTGTTTGCCTCATATTAGTGCCTTTGGTCACATTATGCCATACAGTGACCCCAGTTTACATTATGCAACAGTGCTTCTAGCAGGGCCGTAGATAGCTTGGCCGGGCCTGAGTAATGTAGGGGTGTGCCCTAATCACAGAGGTGTGGCCATGACTCCGTGACCAGATACGGGGGGGATGAACAGTGCGATTAAGTAGTCGCCATCATCATTATCAGTGCACCTTTGCACCAGCACAATAGCTAGGGCAAGACCAGGGCTGGTGCTGGGGTGTTCAGCGCTCCCCTTAAAAGCTATACATTTGCACACCTACAAATATGTTCTTTTGACATGTCTCTTTCCAATATTTCATGTCTGAAATGTATTGTGCAATGTGTTTTAAAATAAGTGATAAGGGGTACAGTAGTGTGTGCAGGGTTAGGGGGAGTAAGGGTACAGTAGTGAGTGCAGGGTCAGGGGGTAAAGATACATGATAGAATGCAGGGTTGGGGGTAATGGTACAGTATTGTTGGCAGTGATAAAGGATAAGATTACAGTATTGGTAAAGTGTTGGGGGATATGGGCACAGTATTAGGTGCAGGGTTATGGGTAAGCATATACTGTTGTAGTGGGTAAGGGTACAGTACAGAGTGCAGGTTTAATGAGAAAAACCATGTTGCACTGCAAGTGGGGCAGACGTTACATGTGCAGAAAGATTAAGGGGGAGATGTACTAAGCACTGATAAAAGTGGAGAAGTGAGCCAGTGGAGAAGTTGCCCACTTTAAAAATATGGTCATTCTCACACAAACTCCTGCACCTCCGGCTTCTCGCACCCTATTACATTTACCCCTCTGTTTCCATTATTATGTTCCCTCTCTGTGACCATTATTATGGTCTCACCATCCTATGTGCGCATTATGGTATTCCACCCTCCCGCCTTTGTATATTTAGTGTTCTGCTCTCTCCACACCCATAGTTCACTTGACCTACTGTACCTTAAGGAGTGTACACACGGTGAGATCCTTGCTATGCCAGATTTTGACTATGCGATTTCCCTTGAACTCCCCCAGAGCTCAGATAGCACAGGTTTTGACTATCTGTGCTTGAGATTTTGTCTATGTATGATATTGACTAAGTGCCAATTTGACTATACTTTGTAGTAGATAGTACACTAGATAGTCAAGATTGACTTGACTGCACAGTCTATCTAGCCTTGCGATACCGACCCCACGGAAGCGCGCATCGGGATTGAATCTGTATCGCAAGATGCCTAACACATTGAGATATGCACTAACTTTTCATAAGATTTTGATTATATCGTCAAAGTGTGTACACACCTTTATTTCTTCTCTGTTCCTTTGATGCGGCTCCTCCTCCAAACGTACACTCTCTTCTCCTAACTGACAGGAAGGACTAGTTAGGTGCTGTTAGCGCACCTCTGAGTCATTGGCGACACCCACATAGGGCCCTGCACAGTGGCATGAAGCACAACATAACATGGCACAGAGGAGGGGCTGAGATACACTATGCAGTGCAGGCAGGGGCGGATAGGGATTGAAAACCAGCCCGGGAAATTTATGAAAGCAGCCCCAATAGGGGTGGGGTCTGTTGAGGGGGCGGAGTCTGTCAAGTGGGTGGAATTACTGCTCAGAAGGTGTGAGTACATGCATGCATCAAAAGTGTGTGCTGTAGGCGCACACCAAAATTTTAGGGGCTTGGTTTCGTGGGTAAGGGGCATGGCCACATAATAGTGCCAATTCACATTACACCACACAGTAGTGCCACTTATGCACATTGCACCAGGTAGAACCTCCTATAAACACTGCACCAGGGTAGAGCATGTTATACATACTGCACCAGGCAGAGCACATTATACTCATTGCACCAGGTAAAGCACATTATACACATTGCACCAGGTAAAGCACATTATACACATTGCACCAGGTAAAGCACATTATACATATTGCACCAGGTAGAGCATATTATACACATTGCACCAGGTAAAGCACATTATACATATTGCACTAGGTAGAGCACATTATACACATTGCACCAGGTAAAGCACATTATACACAGTGCACCAGGTAAAGAACATTATACACATTGCACCAGGTAGAGCACATTATACATATTGCACTAGGTAGAGTAGTGTTCACTCTAGGAATTTTTTAGGGCAGGGTGCTGATCACGGGGAGGGCACATTTTTCATTCGGGAGGGCACATTTTTCATTCGGGAGGGCACATTTTTCATTCGGGAGGGCACATTTTTCATTCGGGAGGGCACGATTATGTCCATACTGTAATGCTTAGTCTAAGCATATATAACTATAAGTTATAGTTCGCGTGGATAGTTAATCTTGAAAAATGTGAAAAAAATAAAAAATGTGAAAAGCACAGGAAGAATATACAAACTCCACACAATAGGACCAATAGTCCAACAGAGTGCAGTGGGTCATGTAATGGTAGCTTTTTCAAATATATATTTATTCTATTTTGAGCCCTAAATCTCTTCAACATACAACTTGAACTTATAAAATATAAAAACCACTTGTGACAGTCTACTCACACCTTAAATGTGGCTGCACAGATTTGTTATATAAAAAGGAAGGTATTTCAGCTATATAAGAAGACTATATATATATATATATATATATATATATATATAATGTATTCTTATTTGCATATTATGTACCCCCCTCACACCCCGGTCTGTATGTACCCTTCCCTCACACCCCGGTCTGTATGTACCCTTCCCTCACACCCCGGTCTGTATGTAACCCCCCCCCCCCCCTCACACAAGGTCGACTATGTATCCCCCAAAGACAAGGGTCTGGGGGATACATAGACCTTGTGTGAGGGGGGGGGGGGGTTACATACAGACCGGGGTGTGAGGGAAGGGTACATGCAGACCGGGGTGTGAGGGGAGGATACATACAGACCGGGGTGTGAGGGAAGGGTACATACAGACCAGGGTGTGAGGGAACACTGCATGTGCGTGGCGGGGTCTCCCCTGGGACGGAGACATCCTCCGAGCAGACGGACGGCCATACACCCCCTGTCTCATTGGCGCGTGTTACTGGGAAGCCATGTCTTGGGGTGTCACAGCAATTTCCTCTGGCTGCATACGCTCAGTAAGATCTGGCCTTGCTTGGTCAGGGGATCTGGTGGAAGGCAGGTTGCTATTGATAAGTGATCACACGCCATAGAGCTGTAGCCCAGCATGTATGTGATCTCTTATGTAATGGGGTCTCTGTCTCCTGTAACAGGAGTCTGCTGCTGTGTATTTGCATTACAAGCGAGTCTGAGCCACACAGAAAGCCTCGCTATGAGCCCTGAGCCGTTCATCCCCCACCGTACAGCAGAACAATGGGAAGGACCCCCAGTGATCGGCGTGAGAATGGGAGGAGCTGCTGGTCCTGTCCCAGGCCTGCCTGGGATGTAAGGTCTCCCACCTGCTATTACTGTGCTTCAGGCACGGGAGAAATCCGGCAGCTAGAATCCTGATTACTGAGACGTGAGCGCATGGCGTCCCCCCCATTGCTTTATGGAACGCTGGGAGAACCTGGCGTGGGGGGTGTTTACACTGAGTGACCTAATGCCAGGAATATTTCTCTAATAGGGCGGCAGCTCTCTGCTTCCTTACTGCTAATTGTCATCTGTGTATTCTCATTGGAGGGAGGGGGGGGGGGGTTCTAGCATGTACACTACTGTCGTACTGAGTACTTACATCACAGAGGGGGAGCGCTGATCACCCAGCCCCACTTGCGGAGCGGTATTAAAGATGGCGGCCGGGTGATCCTCCCTGGCGTCTCCTTTTAAACATTCATCCACACAGGTGGGCTGGGTTTGCCTCGGCGGGAGAGGCAAACCCAGCCCTCCTGTCTCACCAGACCCTGAGCAGACCTATAGAGGACGCTGACAGCTAATGACAGGGCGGGACAAGGCGGACGGGGAGGGGCGGGCCGCGGAGGTCTCCGTCTCGACACATGCACGGAGACAGTGATAATAAAAATGCAGTGCAGTGTGCTTAGTGTGCTTGGCGGCGTGGCGGGGTCCAGCGGGCAGCAAAGTGCGGGGCGGGAGGGCGCAAACAAACGGGCAGGGCGGGATTCAGGGGTCTAAAAAAGGGGCAGGGCGCAGCGCCCTGTGAAAGACACCTAGAGTGAACACTAGGTAGAGCACATTATACACATTGCACCAGGTAAAGCACATTATACACATTGCACTAGGTAGAGCACATTATACACATTGCACCAGGTAAAGCACATTATACGTATTGCACTAGGTAGAGCACATTATACACATTGCACCAGGTAAAGCACATTATACACATTGCACCAGGTAAAGCACATTATACATATTGCACTAGATGCTAGAATGAGATGTGAGAGAGCGAGGACTGGTCACTGCTGCCAGGCTTGGGAGGCCTCGACTTAGTTATAACCCAGCATGTGTGTGTTCCCCCATAGCCCCAGCCCAGTAGCGGTGGAGGAAGCATGGGGCCCCCCGGGCTCCCTATGCCAATACCAGGCAGGTTGTCAAATGATAATAAAAAGTCTCCTAAATGACACCTTCCCCGCTGAATCCACCACTGATTAGGATGCCCAATACCGCCCAACCAGCCCACAGGTTCCTCTGTGTTATAGCCATGGGAGCGTGATTATGTCAACTTCATGCTTCCAGCAGCACTGAAAATAGAGGAGGTGCCGCCAAGCAAGTCCTTGGTGCTCAGCGGTGGAGATGAACAGAACTAGCTGCCAACGGTGGCTATACAGTGAGCGGGGGGTACAGCCAGATTCTTAACGGTACGCCATACCCGAGTGCGCCGCTGCACTAACACCACTGGCTTTAAGTCAACGCTGGCAGCCGGCCAACATGGGGGATGACGGCGGCCACTGAGGGGAAGTCCGGACCAGCCAAACAGAATCTGGTCCGGCGACCCAGCGTGCCAATCCGCCGCTGTATATATATATAAATATATATATATATCTACTTTAAACATGGCAGGCACACTATATAAATATTAAAATGTGTATTACTTACTGTCACACAACTGGTGGGTGACTCAGTCAGAATTCGCTGATTTCCGGCTCAGATTTGGCTGCTAACTGCAGCAGCTGCTCCTTTTGTGCAGTGTGATGGGGCTGGAGGGGAGGCGGAACACGTGACAGGGCTGGAGGAGAGGCGGAGCCATCAGTAGTGACTGATGGCTAGGCACTGTATTATGGGGGGGAGGGGCTGCTGCGCATGCACAGCAGTTCCGACAGTGGCCATATCCAAATGGCTTCACTGAGCTTCTGTGCATGTGCAGAAGCTTTCAGTTAATGCTGCCGTGATCAGCTCTGATCGCAGCTGGCGGCCTGCATAGCAGAAAATGAGGGGACGACTGGACCGGCCAAACAGACTCTGATACGGCGTTCCGGCATGCCAATACGCCCCTGGGTGTAGGTAGGGCTTAAGAAGCCTTCAGCTGCACCACGCAGGTAGGAGCTGGAGAGGCACCGTCCTGCATTGCTTACCCCGCTTATAGTATCGCACCATCCCTGGGTAACACATCTGTCTTTTTGTATGCAAAACTGAGCACAGGTCAGAATTCCAGCTACAGCAGAGGTTCCCAAACTGTGTGCCGTGGTTCCCTGGGGTGCCTCGGGATACTTGCAGGGGTGCCCTGGGTTGGTGGTCCAGGACCAATTCAAATTATTCATGGTCATTATAATAGGCAAAACCAGTGCTGGTGGCTGTCAGTCATAAAATATGTGGCCAAACAGAAGCAAATCTTGTCCCTCACCACACAACTGACCCTAAGGATGACATATAAACGCGATCTACTTAATGTAATATCTCTTTCTAAAATTCTCAATAAGAAATTTTTGCCTAGGGGTGCCGTGAAAAAAATTCTGATATTCTAGCGCGTCGTGATTCAAAAAAGTTTGGAAACCACTGAGCTACAGTACAATGACGCACCCTCATACGGCTTATGTGCGATACACACTTGATGGATCCTCTGACTGGTCGATCCTCTGATTTGGTAAGTATGCAGCATAGCATACACACTTATCAATCTGCCGACCGATATGTAATCGGTAAGTACGGTGAAGTGTTATTATAAGTGCAGGTGTCGGTGGACGTACCTGGGTTCTTCACCTGGGATCACCTCTTTAACTGGATCTCGCTGCTGGAACCCTAGGCAGAGGGATGAGGAACCCACAACCCTGTGAGGACCCAACACATAAGTCACCACACGTTAGGGCGGTGACACAAAGATTTATTAATCGGGAATAAACTAGTCAACGCTGTAAATTAACCTTTGGTTAAAGTTTCAATATGAGTACAAGTTACCCTTCACAAAACAATTAAGCATCCTAAAACAATTATAGGATAACTGATGGCTGACAGAATATACATAACATGAAACAGCAGAAAGGATTACAATACAATTACGTTGCTAAAAGAATGTTCCTTCGAATTGTTCCTAATATCCACCGGGTGACAGTCTGTGCAACACTCTGGCTCAGTTCTAGTACTAATACTCCGCTATCAAGCAGTTAGTGCTGCATAGCAAACAGTAAGCAAGAAGTAGTAATAAGTCATACAGTTTGATTGTAGAAGCAGAGGTTGGCCTGCCAGTAGAGATGATATGGTGATTAAACCAGAGATGATGCAAAGTAATTACTTGATAAACAGTTTACATGCAACAGTATATTAAGGGGTGGTGATTGAAAGCAGCCGTCAATGGCAGAAACGCTTGGTTAAGCAGGAATAGTGTATGCATCGGTAGCCCTTAATAATCCCTCACCACAGTCTCTCAGACCCCAGCTTGTGTCTTTGGCTGTGAATATTTGTTCCCCTATTTGTGTAACTAACGCTCTCAGGGTTCACTATGACTTATTCTTGGGGAGAAGTAAAATACTCCAACAGATTTCTGAAGTAAAAGTCGCTGTAATATGGATCTGGATCCCTCTTGCTGTCCCCTGATTGGTTTCTCACCATCTCAGTCCCTCAGTAGAGTGAAGTATTAACAGGGTTTTGTCACGCTCGGCGTAAGTTGGGGTTCCGACAACTGAGTTTTGGCTGAAGGGACAGCTACCTGTGAGGAGAGTAAACGAGGTGGCTGAATGTAATTCCTCCTCATGGGGTGGAAGCCAAACTAAGTGTTAACGTTGGCCAGAGGGCGTAAAGAAAAGGAGGACTTCGTAGGAAGATAACTGTAGTTTTAATGAATAATCAGGCTGTACACGAATATTGGGAGAAATAGAAGAAACTGGAAGAATTAGGGGTATATTTACTTAGGTCCCGATTTTGACCGAGATGGTGTTTTTTCTTCAAAGTGTCATCTCGGGAATGTACTAAACTCAAATCACGGCAGTGATGAGGGCATTCGTATTTTTTTGGAAGTCCAAGTAAAAAAATACGAATGAATACACCATCGGTCAAATTCGCGTGTAATTTGGTAGAACACGGTCATTTACTAAAAAGTGTAATTTACAAACACTGCCGACAATAGCCAAACACTGCCGTGAAAAAATACCAATCGTGAAAAAGTGCTAAAATAAAACAGACCTGCTTTTTTTTACCGTGTTCTGATAGGCATGCACGGATCCATGAGATCCGTGCATGTTTATCAGTGGAAAGGGGTGGGAAAGAGTTAAATTTGCCCCAAAAAATGCGTAGGGTCCCCCCTCCTAAGCAAAACCAGCCTCGGGCTCTTTGAGCCGGTCCTGGTTGAAAAAATATGGGGGAAAAATTGACCAGGGTTCCCCCATATTTAATCAACCAGCACCGGGTTCTACGCCTGGTCCTGGTTCCAAAAATATGGGGGACAAAAAGCGTAGGGGTCCCCCGTATTTCTGAAACCAGCACCGGGCTCCACTAGCCAGATACATAATGCCACAGCCGGGGACACTTTTATATTGGTCCCTGCGGCCCTGGCCTTACATACCCAACTAGTCACCCCTGGCCGGGGTACCCTGGAGGAGTGGGGGCCCCTTCAATCAAGGGGTCCCCCCCCAGCCACCCAAGGGCCAGGGGTGAAGCCCGAGGCTGTCCCCCCCATCCAAGGGCGGCGGATGGGGGGCAGATAGCCTTTTTGTCAAAATTTGAATATTGTTTTTAGTAGCAGTACTACAAGTCCCAGCAAGCCTCCCCCGCAAGCTGGTACTTGGAGAACCACAAGTACCAGCATGCGGTGGAAAACCGGGCCCACTGGTACCTGTAGTACTACTACTAAAATAATACCCCAATAAAAACAGAAGACACACACCTTGAAAGTAAAAGTTTAATTCATACATCCACACCTCCAAACATACATACTTACCTATGTTCACACGAGGGTCGGTCCTCTTCTCCATGTAGAATCCATGGGGTACCTGTTGGAAAAATTATACTCACATAATCCAGTGTAGATTGGTCCTCTTCTGTTCTATTTGTAATCCACATACTTTGCAAAATAAAAAAACGGACACCCGACCACGCACTGAAAGGGACCCCATGTTTTCACATGGGACCCCTTTCCCCGACTGCCAGGAACCCCCCCTGGCTTCTGTCTAAGAGGGTTCCTTCAGCCAATCAGGGAGCGCCACGTTGTGGCACCCTCCTGATTGGCTGTGTGCTCCTGTAGTGTATGTCAGGCAGCACACGGCAGTGATACAATGTAGCGCCTATGCGCTCCATTGTAACTAATGGTGGGAACTTTGTGGTCAGCGGTTGACCGAAAGTAACCTCACCGCTGACCACAAAGTTCCCACCATTGGTTACAATGGAGCACATACGCGCTACATTGTATCACTGCCGTGTGCTGCCTGACATACACTACAGGAGCACACAGCCAATCAGGAGGGTGCCACAACGTGGCGCTCCCTGATTGGCTGAAGGAACCCTCTTAGACAGAAGTCAGGGGGGGTTCCTGGCAGTCGGGGAAAGGGGTCCCATGTGAAAACATGGGGTCCCTTTCAGTGCGTGGTCGGGTGTCCGTTTTTTTATTTTGCAAAGTACGTGGATTACAAATAGAACAGAAGAGGACCGATCTACACTGGATTATGTGAGTATAATTTTTCCAACAGGTACCCCATGGATTCTACATGGAGAAGAGGACCGACCCTCGTGTGAACATAGATAAGTATGTATGTTTGGAGGTGTGGATGTATGAATTAAACTTTTACTTTCAAGGTGTGTGTCTTCTGTTTTTATTGGGGTATTTTTTTAGTAGTAGTACTACAGGTACCAGCGGGCCCGGTTTTCCACCGCATGCTGGTACTTGTGGTTCTCCAAGTACCAGCTTGCGGGGAGGCTTGCTGGGACTTGTAGTACTGCTACTAAAAACAATATTAAAATTTTGACAAAAAGGCTATCAGCCACCCATCCGCCGCCCTTGGATGGGGGGGACAGCCTCAAGCTTCACCCCTGGCCCTTGGGTGGCTGGAGGGGGGGGACCCCTTGATTGAAGGGGCCCCCACTCCTCCAGGGTACCCCGGCCAGGGGTGACTAGTTGGGTATGTAATGCCAGGGCCGCAAGGACCAATATAAAAGTGTACCCCGGCTGTGGCATTATGTATCTGGCTAGTGGAGTCCGGTGCTGGTTTCAGAAATACGGGGGACCCCTACGCTTTTTGTCCCCCGTATTTTTGGAACCAGGACCAGGCGCAGAGCCCGGTGATGGTTGATTAAATATGGGGGAACCCCGGTCAATTTTCCCCCCATATTTTTTCAACCAGGACCGGCTCAAAGAGCCCGAGGCTGGTTTTGCTTAGGAGGGGGGACCCCACGCATTTTTTAATTTTTTTTTAACAATGTATTATTTTTAACGAAAAGGTGCACAATGAAGCCCAGCACGGATCTCACAGATCCGGCCGAGATTCATTGTGTTAAAGTCGGCAGTGTTTTACAATTCACTCACGTAAAACACTGCCAAAAAATACGAATGACATCGACATCGGTAAATACGAAAATGCAGAATACGACAGCTTAGTAAATTAGTCGTAATAAATTCAAAAAGTTGCAATTTTACACTTTCGATGTCATTCGTGATTGAACTTTAACCTCATTCGGAAAAATACGGCTTTTAGTAAATATACCCCTTAGAGTCTATGGTTAAATTACTTGAAGAGTTAAGCTGGATAACTCCGGTAAAGAAGAACTGAAGACTGTGTTTTATGATTAAAAGACAAGGCTGAAGTATTTGGACTTTGAAGAAATGAAGACTGGGGTTTGTGATTAAAAGACGAGGCTGAAGAACTTGGACTTTGAAGAAATGAAGACGTCTGCGGGAACCGCCGTTAGCACCTGGAGCTCCTCTACGACCTGGGACCCCGTGAGCGCTTCCACGAGTGGCAACGGACTTAGACAGCAGGACTGCAGCAGCGTTTAGGTAACTGATGGATAAGAGCAATCAGGACCAGGGAACCAGAAGTAACCTGGGAGCACAGAGCTGGAGAACCTTTCACAAGGAGGTAACTTGAAGCACTGGCACTCTCCCTCTGAGCCAGTCCCCTTTTGTAAGGGGAGAACACGCAGGTTTGGCTGGACACAGATTGGGAACTTCATTGGTAATACTCTGGTCTCCAACATGGCTGCCCCCAGCACAGGAGACATACTTAGCTGTTAGCACACAGCTTTAGCCAGCTTCTATCTCTGACACACTATACTGTGTCACCACTAAAGGACCTTCCAGCAACGATCCCCGCCGCAGCACCCGGCTCTCCAGACCCTCGGCCCCCGCCCTTGGCAGCCGCACATCCGTCCAGGAGGAGCCGCTGCCACCGCCGTGCCAACCAGCGGGATGGTAACCCGCGGGAGCACCCGCCAGAGGTAAAGCTCTGGAGCCTGACAGTACCCCTCCTTTTTAGGGTGGTCTCTGAACACCCTTGTGCTTTCATCAGATTCTTGGTATGAAAGGCCCAGACTAATCTTGGAGCATGGACATCCTCTTCAGAAACCCAGGACCTTTCCTCCGGTCCATATCCCTTCCAATCAATAAGATATTGGAGACAACCATATCTTTTACAACAGTCAAGGATCCTATGAAATTAAAATTCTTCTCTTGAGCAGCTTGCACCTTGGGAGTTCTAGGGAGCGCAGCCCGAAAACGGTTAAGTATGAGAGGCTTCAGTAAGGAGATGTGAAATGCATTTGGGATCTTCAAGTATGGAGGCAACGTCACTTTGTATGCTACTGGATTCAATACTTTTTCAATAGGATATGGTTCAATGAATCTGGGGGCAAATTTCCTGGAAGGGACCTTGAGTCTTAAGTTTCGAGTAGAAATCCAGACTTGATCACCCACTTTGAGACTAGGGACAGCCTTCAGTTTCCGATCTGCAAAAAATTTGTATTTATTGGATGTTTTAAGCAGAGCCTCATGAACTTGTTTCCACATCTTAGTGAATTGCTGAAGGGCTAACTCTGCGGCAGGTACTTTGAGAGCTGGAAGAGATTGAAAAGCAGGAGCATGTGGATGAAGTCCATAATTCACATAAAAGGGTGTGGAATGGGTAGCGGAATGGTAGAGATTATTGTGAGCAAATTCAGTGAATGGAAGATAGTCCAGCCAATCATCCTGAGAAGAAGACATGAAGAGTCGTAGGAAAGTCTCTAAGTCTTGGTTCACTCTCTCAGTCTGGCCATCCGTTTGGGGATGGTATGCAGAGGAGAAACTTAATTCCATTCCAAGAGCTGAACTCAGTGCTCTCCAAAATTTAGCCACAAATTGAGGCCCTCGACCGGAAACTATCTCTTGTAGAAGTCCATGTAACCGGAAGATGGCTGATATGAATAATTTTGATAGTTGTGGAGTGGATGGAAGACCTGTGAGTGGGACAAAGTACGCCATTTTGGAAAATCGGTCCACAATGACCCAAATGGTGTTTTGTCCTCTGGAGACTGGTAGGTCAGTTATAAAATCCATAGAGATGTGTGTCCAGGGTTTTTGTGGAACCGATAGCGGATGAAGAAGACCCGATGGTGATCCTCTTGGACTTTTATGTTGGGCACACTTTGGACAGGCAGCTATGAATTCCAAAACATCCATCTTCAGATGAGGCCACCAATAGGAGCGTTGGATGAACTTAAGAGTCTTGAGGCTACCTGTGTGTCCCATACACGGTGAGGTATGAGCCCACATGAGCAGTCTTTTTCGGAGTTCTGGTGCAACGAAGATTTTTCCCGGTGGAGGAAGCGAAGTAGTATGAGTTGCAGCCAAAGAGGCAGGATCTAGGATGAATTGTCTGTCTGGAAGATCTGTGGACTCATCTGAACTCAATGAACGAGAGAGCACATCTGCTTTCCGATTAAGAGACCCTGGACGATAACTGAGCTTGAAAGAAAAACGGGAGAAGAACAGTGCCCACCTGGCTTGCCGTGGGTTCAAACATCGGGCGATCTGAAGATATAAAAGACTTTTGTGATCCGTGGTTACTGAGATTGGGTGCTGAGCTCCTTTCAGCAAGTACCTCCACTCTTCAAAAGCAAGTTTTATGGCAAGCAATTCTTGTTCTCCAATGGTGTAGTTTTGTTCTGCCGGAGAGAATCTTTGGGAAAAATAAGCACAAGGATGAGCCTTCTGATCCTCGAAGTACTGGGATAAGACTGCCCCACTCCTACTGAAGAAGCATCCACCTCCATCTGAAAAGGACGACTGAGATCAGGTTGCCGAAGGATAGGAGCAGACATGGCCTCTTTAAGAAACAAAAAGGCTTTTAGTGCCTCAGGTGGCCAAGCTGCAGAATTAGACTCTTTTCTTGTTAGTGCTGTAATCAGGGCAATGATGGCGGAATAATCTTTAATAAACTTCCTAAAGAAATTGGCGAAGCCTAAAAAACCCTGGATTCCCTTCAGAGTGGTAGGAAGGGCCCAATCTCTGATTGCTTGGAATTTGGCAGGATCCATCTGTAATTCCCTCCCGGAAATGATGTAACCTAAAAAAGGGATGGAGGGAACCTCAAACGTGCACTTCTCCAATTTACAAGAGAGTCGATTTTCCCTTAGATGTCTCAAGACTTCTCTGACCTGTTCCCGATGGACTTTCAGATCTTTGGAAAATATTAGAATATCGTCCAGATACACAACCAGGCACTTATAGAGGAGATCTCGGAATAATTAATTGACATAATTCTGGAAGACTGCTGGAGCATTGCATAAGCCAAAGGGCATCACCAGATATTCGTAATGCCCGTCGCAAGTATTGAACGCAGTCAACCACTTGTCTCCTGTGCGAATGCGTATAAGGTTATAAGCTCCACGCAGGTCCAATTTGGTGAAAATGGCAGCCCCCTTTACTCCATCAAATAGTTCGGGAGTCAAGGGCAAGGGGTATCTGTTCTTAACTGTAACTTTGTTGAGGCCCCCGTCCTTCTTCTTAACAAAAAAAAACCCTGTCCCGGCTGGAGAAGAGGAAGGGCGAAGGAACCCTTTAGCCAATTTCTCCTGTATACACTCAGACATCGCTTGGGTTTCCGGGAGAGATAAAGGGTACGTTTGGCCTCTGGGAGGTGTTTTACCAGGCAGTAAATCGATAGGGCAGTCCCAACTTCGGTGGGGAGGCTAGATATCTGCCCCTTGCTTACTGAAGACGTCCAGAAAGGGCTGATAGGCATCTGGGAGATCAGTGGAGTGTAGGGTAAGGAGTGGCTTGACGGTGGATAAATAGCTTTGAGAACAAAGCTAATTATGCTAATTATAAGAGTCTGCTAATTATCATATAGGAATATCATGAATGCCTAGCCATAGGTATGTCTAGTGGAACAACAATTCCCAGCAAGCTGTACTGAGTCTGCTAATTATCATATAGGAATATCATGAATGCCTAGCCATAGGTATGTCTAGTGTATTAAATATTATTAGCAGATTTATTCAAGTTTTATTTGTAGCTATTTGGGGAATGTGTAATGGTTTCATCCCTACTCACCATTTGTTTGTTTAAGTTTTATTGCTCCAAATGGGTGATGGGCTAGGGGAGGGTCCAATCAATCAATGTGCTTACATACACATGTTTGGGCTTTATATTAGTGTGTAGTTTAGCTGAATTAGCGTAGCTGAATCATTTTTGGGAGAAAGATTTCAAAGGGAGAAAATTTCTAAGGGTTTCGTCTGGGACTTATACTGGACTTTAACTGGATGGAAACTGCATGGAAACTCCAAACAACAGCAAATAAATCATCATAATCCACCAATACTTGGACTGCAGCTACAAATGTTTGTACACACCTATTATTCTCCAAACCTCACTTACCCAGGAAACTATACATTCACTTTCTGCAAAAACACCTGCAATACAACTTTTACTCTGACCCTGCAAATACCTGGAAAACAAATGTTTTATTGAGAAGCATATTTGATGAAGTAACACTGACTTGTGGTTTGCCAACACTGTGTAATTTTCCATCTAACATCAACAAATATTTGATTTACTGGTAATCTGTAGATATTAACATAATTTTAAATACTTGCAAATCATATGTCTTTCTGCAAACTTCACTGCTCTCTCATACAGCCACCACTCCTCCTCCTATTCTCATTTTACTACCAGTTTACACCCCATCCACACTATGGCCAGGCTGGCAAACCCCATTACTCATTGTCTTTCTAATCCTTTATTCTGTCCCCTGTTACCACCTCTATCCCTCTCTCCCAGTCTCCTACATCTCATCCTCTCTCCTCTCCTCTGTCTGCCTCCCTACCCCTCTTCTGTTTCCCCATTGCAATTCACTTCTGCCCCTTCACACCATTTATACCCCACCACTCAACCCTGCTCTCTCCCTCCTCTGCCTGTCTCCTCACCTCTCCTCCACCAGTATCAAACTGCACTCCCTCCCTGTCTCACTCATGCAGTCTCCCTTCCTAGCCAAGGCCCCAGCACCATCATCACACCCTCTTTATCCTTTCCTTCCAAATTACTCCTACCTCAAAGCTACAGCAATCCTGATAATCTCATTCACATCTCTCCCACAAACTCATACCCCCTATCCTGTGCACTCTGGAATGCCAGATCTATTTGCAACAAACTGGCCCCCACTCATGACCTTTTCATTTCCAACTCCCTGCACCTCCTAGCCATTACAGAAACCTGGATTACTCCTCATGACACCACTTCTCCTGCTGCTCTCTCTGCTGGGGGCCTCACATTCTCACACACACCCCGACCCGGGGGGCCCCATGGGGGTGGTGTTGGGATCCTTTTACCCTCAAGCTACACATACCAACTTATACCTCCAGAACCTTCTCTTACATTCTCTACATTTGAGGTCCATGCAATACGCCTCTACCAACCTACTAATCTTCGAGTTGCTGTCATTTACCATCCACCTGGCATTTCCTCCAAATTCCTCGACAACTTTGCTTCCTGGCTACCTCACTTCCTCTCTTCTGACATTCCCTCCATTATTCTAGGTGATTTCAACATCCCTATCGATAACCCCACAAAATCACCTGCCTCTAAACTCCTTAACCTCACCTCTTCACTTGGTCTCTCCCAGTGGACCACCTCACCCTCCCATGTGAACGGGAGCTCACTGGATCTGGTTTTCACTCACCGCTGTGATATTTCTGATTTCTCCAATTCCCCTTTTCCCCTCTCTGATCACCACTTGCTCTCTTTCAACTTATCTATCTCTGCTTCCCCATCTCTCCCTCCTAAGGCTACCACCACGAAGCGTAACATTGAGGCTATTGACACCTCATCCCTATCCTCCCTGTTTGACTCCCTTCTCTCTCCTCTTCTCTCTCTCACATGCCCTGAACAAGCCACATCCCTATACAATGCATCTCTTACTTCTGCCCTTGACTCTGTTGCTCCGCTAACCACTATTCACCCTCGCAAATCAACACCTCAACCCTGGCACAACAAATGCACCAGATATCTACAAAAATGCTCACGTACTGCCGAGCGACAGTGGAGGAAATCACGCTCTAAAGCAGACTTCCTACATTTCAAATTCATGCTCTCATCCTTCAGTACTGCCCGTTCCCTTGCTAAACAATCATACTTCAAAATCCTCATTTCTACCCAGTCTTCCAACCCCCGGCGCCTCTTTGCCACTGTTAACTCCCTCCTCTGCCCACCACCACCTCCTCTCCCTTCCTCATTGTCTGCTCTTGACTTTGCCACTTATTTCACATCCAAGATTGACTCCATACGTCAGGATATCACATCCCACCAGACCAGCAACCAGCCACCACCCATCCCTTGCCACCCCTCCCCTTCCCTCTTACCAACTCTGACATCTTTCTCCCATGTATCTGGCGAGGAAGTCATGGCCCTCATCCGTTCCTCCCCCCCCACAACCTCACCGCTCGACCCTATCCCCTCCCACCTCCTCCGCTACCTCTCTCCTTCTGCCTGTTCCCATCTTGCCCACCTTCTCAATCTCTCCCTTTCATCAGGCACTGTCCCCTCTGCCTTCAAGCATGCTCTTGTCTCCCCTATTCTTAAAAAACCTACCCTTGATCCTAACACTCTCTCCAACTATCGACCCATCTCTCTCCTCCCCTTTGCCTCCAAACTTCTTGAGCGTATTGTCTATAATCGCCTCACTGCCTTTCTTTCCTCTCACTCACTGCTTGACCCATTCCAGTCTGGTTTCCGTTCTCTCCACTCCACTGAAACTGCCCTCACAAAAGTCTGCAATGACCTCCATGCCGCCAAATCTAAGGGCCACTACTCTCTGCTTATTCTTCTTGACCTCTCTGCTGCTTTTGACACTGTGGACCACCCTCTCCTTCTGCAAATCCTTCACTCTCTTGGTCTGCGTGATACTGCCCTCTCCTGGCTGTCCTCCTACCTCTCTGATCGTTCCTTCTCTGTCTCCTCTCATGATGCTATCTCCCCCCCACTTCCACTAACTGTTGGTGTCCCCCAAGGCTCTGTTCTTGGTCCTCTCCTTTTCTCTCTCTATACGTCCTCTTTAGGTGAACTCATTAGTTCTTTTAACTTCCAATACCACCTCTATGCTGATGACACTCAAATCTACCTCTCCTCCCCTGATCTCTCCACGGCTCGCCTCACTCGGACCTCAAACTGTCTTTCTGCTATCTCTTCCTGGATGTCTCAGCGCTTTCTTAAACTCAACATGTCTAAGACTGAGCTGATCATCTTCCCACCCTCCCGCACAGCCTCACCTCCCACAATCTCATTATCCATTGATGGCACGACTATCTCCCCTAGCCCCCAAGTACGCTGTCTTGGCGTAATCCTTGACTCCTCCCTCTCCTTCAAACCACACATTCAGCACCTCTCACAAACCTGTCATTTTCATCTCAAAAACATTTCTAGAATCAGACCTTTTCTCACCCAGGATGCCACTAAGATCATTATTCACTCACTGATTATTTCCAGACTGGACTACTGTAATCTACTCCTAACTGGCCTCCCTGACAATTACCTCTCTCCACTCCAATCTATCCTCAATGCTGCTGCCCGGCTCATCTTCCTCACCAAACGCACTACGTCTACCTCCCCTCTCCTACAGGCCCTCCACTGGCTTCCCTTCCCTTTCAGAATCCAATTCAAACTTCTCACACTCACTTACAAAGCTCTCACCCACTCCTCTCCCATCTACATCTCTGACCTTACCTCCCTTTACTCTCCCACCCGTCCTCTTCGCTCTGCTAATGCACGCCGACTCTCCTGTCTTCTGATTACTTCCTCCCACTCCTATCTCCAAGATTTTTCACGTGCTGCTCCCTTTCTCTGGAATTCTTTACCTCTCCCCCTCAGACTCTCCACCTCTCTACAAAACTTCAAACGGGCTCTTAAGACCCATTTCTTTACCAAACCTAGCCAAATCTCAACCTAACCCTCTGTTCCATGCTCTCTATGTACCCCATCTGTGTCACCCCTGTCTGTCTACCCCTCCCCTTAGAATGTAAGCTCTCACGAGTAGGGCCCTCTTCCCTCATGTGCTTATACTTTTCTTACTTTAATAATCCACAACTGCCCAGATCCCGCAGTTTTTTGGCCACCTGGAACTTATCTCTATGTTTACTGGTGTAGTTATGCTTAGTTGTCCTGTACTTGTCCTATATTGTCTTCAACTGTAAGTCACTGTTTTCCTGTTTTGATTATGTGCATATGTACTCTGTAATTGGGCGCTGCGGAACCCTTGTGGCGCCATATAAATAAAGGATAATAATAATAATAATAATAATAACATGACTCCCCCCACCGAGTACATCCATAGTTTGCCAATCCAAGTGGGGGTTGTGCTCCTGTAACCACAGGAATCCTAGGATTATTTTTTGAGAGGCTTTGGGAACTACCAGGAAAGAGATAACTTCAGAATGGAGAATACCAACTTTCATCTTCAGAGGAACTGTACGGTGGGTGATGATCCCTTCAGGGATATAACTTCCGTCAACCGCGGTGATAGAGATAGCTCGCTCCAAACGAGTGGTTGGTATTTCAGACTGTTGGACTAAGACGGAAGTAATGAAACTTTCTGCAGCTCCAGAATCCAAAAGTGTTGTAACATGAAGGGAGGTAGAGGGAAGTTCCAGACATACAGCCAACAGTGATTCCTTCCCGGTAAATTGGTTGGGGAATGCTCCTAGCTTAACCTCTCCTGCATAAGCTAGGAGCTGGAGTTTCCCGGTCATTGAATACAGGACTTAACGAAGTGGTTGGCCCCCCACAATACATGCAGAGGTTCCCCTATCTGCGTCTTTGACGTTCCTCATTGGTGAGACGAGAGTGGTTGACCTGCATGGGTTCTTCAGTAGGTGAGGATGGTCTAGGAGTGGGACAGGCCTGAGGTTTGGGTCGCTTGAACCTTGTTCTCTCAAGACAGCGCTCCTTGTATCTTAGATCAATCTTGTTACATAAAGAAATAAGCTGATCGAGCTTAACTGGCACATCCTGAGTGACCAGGTCATCTTTAAATTTTGTCGGAGAGACCGTTCCAAAAGGCGGCAATGAGAGCCTCTTCATTCCAGCCCACTCTGGAAGACAGAGTACGGAATTGAATCACGTACTGGGCGATGGAACGGGTTCCCTGACGCAGAATCTCCAAAGAGGAAGAGGTGGTCCGGCCTGGTTCGTCAAAGATTTTACGAAAAGTTGCCACAAATTTTGAGAGTATGGGATCAGTTCTCTCCCATAAGGATGAAGCCCAATCCAGAGCTGGTCCGGTCAGAAGTGAAATGATGTATGTGATTTTGGTCCGATCAGACGGAAAGTTAGCTGACTGAAGCTCAAACTGGATCTTGCATTGATTGAGGAAACGTCAGCATTGCTTTGGACTACCGTCAAATTTACTGGGTGGCGGTGGTTGTAAACGAGGAACTGGAATCGACACTAGAGGATTACGTGCTGACGGATTGGAAGCTGGAACCGGAGTCTGAGATGTGGAAATGGCAGCGTGAAGAGAAAGCAAATGAGTGGACATATTCTGCATGAACTGTACAATCCGTGCTTGCATGGCCTCATGTTTATTTAGACGAGACAGAATATCCACAGAGGCATCGCCCCCGGTAGCCTGCTCACTTGCTGGATCCATTGGGCCAGTGCTTACTGTCACGCTCGGCGTAAGTTGGGGTTCCGACAACCGAGTTTTGGCTGAAGGGACAGCTACCTGTGAGGAGAGTAAACGAGGTGGCTGAATGTAATTCCTCCTCATGGGGTGGAAGCCAAACTAAGTGTTAACATTGGCCGGAGGGCGTAATGAAAAGGAGGACTTCGTAGGAAGATAACTGTAGTTTTAATGAATAATCAGGCTGTACACGAATATTGGAGAAATAGAAGAAACTGGAAGAATTATAGTCTATGGTTAAATGACTTGAAGAGTGAAGCTGAAGATCTCCGGTAAAGAAGAACTGAAGATTGTGCTTTATGAAGATTGTGTTTTATGATTAAAAGACGAGGCTAAAGTATTTGGACTTTGAAGAAATGAAGACGTGGTTTGTGATTGAAAGACGAGGCTGAAGAACTTGGACTTTGAAGAAATGAAGACTGTGGTTTGTGATTGAAAGACGAGGCTAAAGAACTTGGACTTTGAAGAAATGAAGACATCTGCGGGAGCCGCCGTTAGCACCTGGAGCTCCTCTACGACCTGGGACCCCGTGAGCGCTTCCACGAGTGGCAACGGACTTAGACAGCAGGACTGCAGCAGCGTTTAGGTAACCGATGGATGAGATCAACCAGAACCAGGGAACCAGAAGTAACCCGGGAGCACAGAGCTGGAGAACCTTTCACAAGGAGGTAACTTGAAGCACTGGCACTCTCCCTCTGAGCCAGCCCCCTTTTGTAAGGGGAGAACATGCAGGATTGGATGGACACAGATTGGGAACTTCATTGGTAATACTCTGGTCTCCAACATGGCTGCCCCCAGCACAGGAGACATACTTAGCTGTTAGCACACAGCTTTAGCCAGCTTCTATCTCTGACACACTATACTGTGTCACCACTAGGGGACCTTACCGCAGCGATCCCCCACCGCAGTGCCCGGCTCTCCAGACCCTCGGCCCCCGGCCCTTGGCAGCTGCACATCCGTCCAGGAGGAACCGCTGCCAGCAGCTCCCTGCCGCTGCAGCCGCGCCAACCAGTGAGATGGTAACAGGCGAGAGCACCTGCTGGAGGTAAGGCTCCGGAGCCTGACAGGTTTGGTAAGATCCTAATATGTCGGCTAATAATGGGATCTGATTAGCCCACACTACTGGGCTTGGCAATGTGCGGTCAATCAATCACCATGGACCTCCACTCCCGCCTTCTGGTTTATGGCTCAGGGTCCCCTCAGCAGCATGTCTCTCTCTCTCTCTGTGCGGCTCTGCCCCTGTCGCCGCGATCAGATCCTGGGTAGTCAGGGCTGCAGCTGGCAGCTCTCAGCTCCCTGTCTCTCCTCAGCATCACCTCAGCGCAGCATCACTCTCTGCGCTGTTACCTCAGGGCACACACTGGAAGGTAACTCCGCCTTTTGCTCTTCCCGCTCTGCACCAACCAATCAGCGGCTTCAATTCCTCTTGCTCTGCAGGTCTGCACCTGGGTCCTAGAGCTCCACAACTTGCTGTCTTTTGGTTACTGGCGTTGCCTGGCAACCTGACAAAGGGGAAGCTGTTATCCCTTTCAGATTCACTGTGCCGGCTAGTGAGAAGTGAAAGTTTAGGTGTCTCACCCAGGTTGTCTCCAGTATATGGGTGATGGTACCTATATAGCCACATATATCCCCATAAATCCAAGTTAATAGGATATCCATGTCAGAGTGTCACAGATATATCTGTCCAGAGGAACCAGTTGGCTGCGACTGAACTCAGATAAAACAGAGGTCCTTATGATAGGACCGCAACATTAAAGGACAAGACTGCTGCATAGCCAACCAACTGGACTTACAATTGGGGATTCAGAATTACAAACCACTGATCATGTGCGGAATCTTGGCGTTGTCCTGGATGGTGGCTTGACACTTAAACATCAGATATCAGCCAGCATCAAATCCTCATTCTTTCACCTGAGGAACATAGCCAGAACCAAGCACTTAATTCCCTCAGATGATCTGTCAAAAGTCATACATGCATTTGTATCATCTCAATTAGACTACTGTAATGCCCTTTAGCTTGGTCTCCCAGCAAAAGAATTGCACCGCTTACAGCTGGTGCAAAATACAGCTGCCAGGCTGTTAACCGACCAGCCCCGTTCTATCCACATAACACCCATCCTCTTCTCCCTTCACTGGCTGCCTGTAAAATGATGAATTGTCTTCAAGATTGGATTACTGAGTTTCAAAGCACTACTTGACCAGGGCCCAGGTACCTGAATCAGCTTCTGATCCCATACTGCCCCACTCAATTACTGTGATCTGTAGATGAAGGACTTTTTGCAGTACCTAGAATCTCCCGTAATTCATCTGGGGGTCGAGTTTTTAGTCATACGGCTCTGACTCTATGGAACTCTCTTCCCTGCACAGTGCGAGAGGCCCCAAATATAGACTCAAGACATTCCTGTTTATGCAAGCATTTCCATAATGTCCCTTTAGTATCTACATGCTTCTGTATTTTATGAAAAGCTGTTCTGTACTTCATTGTTTCTGTACTATATTATGCTATGTATCTGTTAAGCGCCTTGAGTCCTACTGGAGAAAGAGCGCTATATAAATAAAATTATTATTATTATTATTATTATTATTAGTATCTATCCAGAGCCATAACTAGTCATTGCCCAGGGTGAGAGAGCCTCCTCTCCCCATATCTACCGGCATGGGACAAAAATATAGCTTTAGTACCAGTTTGTAAACATTTATAAAATATATGACTTACAGTACCTTCCTTATCTTAGTGATGGGCTGACAAATGATCTGTTTGTCCACTGTGCACTGATACAGATTGGGTGGTGTATTTTTTCCCCTATGGTGAACATCAATATGGGGTTGCAAAAAATGATAAATACTCTGTGTAAGCAAAATAAATTCTTATAATACTGTATGTGCTTATCAACCACACTGGGATAATATTACAAGATATGGGATGTTATGTAGCTTGCTATCGGGATGCGGTTACCATCCCAGCAGTCGGGATGACCGTCACCACTTGAACCCATGGCGCTGGAACACCGACCTCCGACATTCCGATGGTAGGTATGGAGTCACTATTTGGTGTTAGGGCTGGGAGGAAGGGTCTTAGTGATAGGCACTAGAGGTGGTGGGGTAGCCCTAGCAGTCAATCCTCCGGACTGTAATCCCTAGCCCCCCCCCCCCCCCCGAATCTTAGCCCTAGCTGCTACCCCAGGTGAGTTAGGGGAGGGGACAGTGGACGGGTAAAATAATTACCCTGTCCTCTGACGGCATTCTCATTGGTTGCCGGCATCCTGACCTCCGTTAACATGTATCACACACTAAAAGTCACCTTTGCAGTACATGCCCTTTATAAGCATGGCCACATGGAGGTAACCAATGGTATACAGTATAAGGGGCATATGGAGAGGACTGATAGCACAAAAGTGGCAAGTGGAGGGGTCTGATAGCGGGATGCCATTAACATGGCCAGCAATCAGAATACCAATGCTGGAATCCCGAAACCAATCAGAATGTTGATGCTGGAATCCCGACAGGGTCAGGGGCCTTACCCCGGTATTCCTGAAAGCCAGCATCCCGACAGTAGGTATAGCGGTTGGGGGGGGGTTTAGGCGCCAACTGGGGGGGTTAGGGTTAGACTGCAGGGGGGAGGTTAGGGTTAGGCACCTATAGAGGAAGGTTAGGTTTAGGCACTAATATAGGTCTGAGGGGTATGTAGATTATTTCTAATAGCACCCAGAAAGAGTGAGGTAGGACCCCAAATAGTTTAAATGATGGGTCCATGGGAGGCACAGAATTTCTAAAAGACAAATACCCCAGGGTACTCTTTGGCTGCAACTTTAAGATGGACCTATGGGGGTCATTCCGAGTTGATCGTAGCTGTGCTAAATTTAGCACAGCTACGATCATCTTTCCTGACATGCGGGGGGACGCCCAGCACGGGGCTAGTCCACCCCGCATGTCAGTCCGCCCCCCCCCCCCCTCGCAGAAGTGCAAAGGCATCGCACAGCGGCGATGCCTTTGCACTTCAGGAGTAGCTCCCGACCGGCGCAGCTTTAGCGTGCTGGCCGGGAGCTACTCCTTGCTCCCTGGCCCGCAGCAGCTGCGTATGATGTCACGCAGCCGCTGCGGCCTGCCCCCCGTTCGGTCCGGCCACGACTGTGTTGGCCGGACCACGCCTACGAAACGCGCCGCCGTTTTGCCCCCTCCCGCCCATCGATTGCCTCTGCCTGTCAACCAGGCAGAGGCAATCACTGTCTTGCTACGGCCTTCGGCCGTCCCACATGCAAAGGCGCACTACGGCGCATGCGCAGCAGGGACCCGTTCACTCTGCTGCGTTAAAACGCAGCCAGCGAACGGGTCAGGATGACCCCCTATGTATCATTCTGGTAAGTCACTTTATATACTAATTTACCATTTTCTGATAGTTATTTTGTTTTTCCTTTTTCTGCTTAATTTGTCCTCTTTCCTTTGCTACATTTCTCTCAGTTTTTATTTAATTAATAAATTCATCCCTTCCACAAACCTACTATATTTTATTGTCTCGGCGAGGTACTCACCTAGCTTCAACGTAGAAATGCCCCTGCCAGGATCCCATACAGATGGAGCATGTTTAAACTAAACAACGATACAAGAAGGATATACAGCAATAGTGCTATATACAGCTTTGTCTTCTAACGATAATGCTGCGCTGTTAGACATGACTGGTGTGAGCAATACTCCATGCTACGTGCACATGTACATTTAATGTAAGGCATATGAAACGTAACTGTCAGTACCTATGATGATGATTATTGTGACATTTTATTGTTGATTAAAGAAGAATATCCAGACCAGAACACAAAAGGAAGGCAGCTTATTTCTGCTCCAGTTTCATAGCACATTGTTTCAGGTCACAGTGACCTTTACTCCACACCAGCTATTTTAAGATGAGTTTTTAGAAACTGCATCATCCCCAGTTGTAGGGAGTTTACTTTCAGCATGGCCCTTAACTGCCAACTGTTCTTAAAACATTGGGGGTAATTCCAAGTTGATCGGAGCAGGATTTTTTTTAGCAGTTAGGCAAAACCATGTGCACTGCAGGGGAGGCAGTTATAACACGTGTAGAGAGAGTAAGATTTGGGTGGGTTATTTTGTTTCTGTGCAGGGTAAATACTGGCTACTTTATTTTTACACTGCAAATTAGATTGCAGATTGAACACACCCCACCCAAATCTAACTCTCTCTGCACATGTTAAATCTGCCTCTCCTGCAGTGCACATGGTTTTGCCCAACTGCTAAAAAAAAATCCTGCTGCGATCAACTTGGAATTACCCCCATTAATAACTGAATTGTCTTAGGGGCATTCTGTGTCCACTACAGTCAGTAACTGCGATAGATATGGGAACTAAAAGTGGCCCTGGAAATTTTTTGGGGAATGGCCTCACGTGTGCGGCACCAAATCAACTATAGGCGGAGCCAACACAATTGTGGGCGGGATTACTACATCACTATGACAGCCTTGGAGAGTGATAAATAGCATGGAGATAAAGTACCAACCAACCAGCTCCTGTCGTGTCACAGGCTGTATTTGCAAAATGACAGTTAGGAGCTGATTGGCTGGTACTTTATCTCTGTGCATTAGATACATCTGGGACTATGGGGTATATTCAATTGAAGTTGGATCCTTTTCGACAAGCATTATCGAAAAAGATCTGACAATGCACTATTCAATGAACAGACAAATCTGACAGGATTTGGCCGTTCACGACAATGCCAATCCGACTTTTTTTAAAAGTCATATTGACACTGTTGGAAATGGGGCCAAAACCTATCAAATTTGGCCGCGTTTCCGACAAAAGCATGTGGATCGGCGACAAATCCGCCCATCCACATCCACATGCTTCCCGAAAAGTCGGAAATTCCTGTCTTGTCAGAAAATTAGGGGTCTATTGAATAGGTCGGAACCCCTTCCAACCTAAAATAGTCAAAAACTGCCATCTTTCCTACAAGACGACAGTTTCCGACTTCAATTGAATATATCCCTATATCTGTAGACTTCAGTGTCAAATCCAATGAATATTAACTTTCATCTAATGTTTGTTAATGGGACTGTAAGCTGCGGATGGAGCATTAGAGATGTCTGCTAGTGCACTCGCAGCTGCGAATTTGTATGCAGCTAACGAGCCAAAATATACTAATGCCAGGGCCGTCTTTTCGTATGGGCTCAATGGGCTCTTGCCCAAGGGCCCCATTAGTATAAGGGTCCTAGGATGATAGCTGAGAGTCCCCTCTTTCCAGGGGTACCAGATTTTTTAAAATCGGACCTGGGGAACCGGAGATATCTGACTTGAAAGCAGTCGTCCCCATCCAAGCCTGTTAATTGCCCTTCCCAGACTGATATCTTGGGTTCTGTCTGACTTAGTTTTTTTCAGAGGGTATAATCCAAAAGCTGTGACTCTCCCCTTTTGTTGGAAACTGGCAGCTTGCCTCTACTATGCCCAGAACCAGAGATATCAACCTTCTAGCAGCTGGTCCCTGCTCCAGCTCCACACGCCTAATATGCAGTTTTAGATTTTCATTGGTGAATTGCTCTGGCTTCTGAACTCTGATCCCCAAGTCCTTAAAACCTCCTAAAAGGTGGGACTCTCTAGTTTTTTTCATCCTATTCAAGGCTAAGAAATATATTTTCAGGAACTTGAGATATCTGCAGTCAAGCAAGCTGCCCTCCCAACAGAAAATTATGAATATTAAGCCCACTCCACTATCCACTCCTCCCCTACCTATTAAACACCCCCTACAACCCTGGAAGTCATGTACCAGGGCGCCTTCATTCAACCCAATGCCCCCTCTACAGTTTAGCCCCAGCTGTGCAGTAAAGGAATAATTAGCAGAAATTACTGCTCCAGGTCCTACATGCTGAGCGGAAGATAGAACACACCCTTCCACCCGCGGGACATCAAAGTTGCCGCTGATAGCACCCCCCACCCCCACCCCTACCGCTGGAGGATGGGTAGGGGGCCCAGTGCATTGCTGTGCCCAGGGGCCTACACTGCTGTTAAGATGGCCCTGACTAATGCTGCAGCTGCCGGGTGCTGTATTTCAGATGGCCATATATAACTTGAGAATCCTTCCAGCAGTATACAAACATTGAATACAGATAAGGAAAATATCGATCAGATGGTTACTCAGATCTGAGTCGCTGGTGCCATTTTTCCTGCGTACGGGATTGCATTGTCAATCACTTACAGTAACTTCCCACAATCACTTGCAAATGAATCCTCACTGCAAGTAACAACGGTAATAGACTTTGGTGCATTCAATTGTGTTGCATCTGCAATCGCCTGATAATCGCTCAACTCTATAAATATCGAAATAGCGTCCACATCTGAATCAGGCCTTATGTTCGTGTGAGGCATTAGGTAATTACAACCAACTACCTTACCTACAGCCTCCTGTCATTTGTAAAATCTGGCCATCAGAAACACAAACACTGCTATTTGTCATCAGTGTCTAATGAACTCTTGCAGCTTCATAATACATTTATTGTAGGTGTTTGCAGGGGATGTAGTTATTTGACCGGCAGTCACAATACCGACCACTATATCCCGCCTGCTCGAAATCTCGACAGTGGGCATGCAGGCTAACAGGGGCTATTCCCACTTGTGGGTGTCCACGACACCCATAGAGTGGGAATAGAACCCACGGCGAGCCCGCAAGGGGCTTCGTTGTGCTTGCCTCCTTCCCACCCCACTCGAGCATTCTGTGACTGGGATCCCGGCGTCAGGATGCTGACCGCCGAAATCCTGGTCGCCGGTAACACAACCCCAACCCGTTTGCAGGCATCCCTGTGGTGCGATCACACATTCTTTACAATCAGCGCAACTACTCATTTCAAACATATTGTTCATGTTTGGAGGAGACACAGTCTCCTCATTATGGGAATCCTGCAGGTCTGCACCCTATTATAATTTATATTTTTATGGACTACCCCTGTTTATTGATTTTTATATATTATGGTGCCATCAGATTGTAACAATTCCTTTTTTTTAGTGAAAGGAATTGTTTCAGTTACCATTAGGCAAGAGTGGCTCTCAGTCCTTCCTCCTTGTTACATCTCTGTGGCGTTGTTCTGTTCTGTCTGGGTGGGACTCAGGAGTGGTGAACAGGAGCTTTTCCTGCATGTGGCTGCTCAGCCTCAGCCAGTCGCATGTTTAGCCCCGCTCACAGCTGCGTGTCACTCACAACTCGGTCGGCAAACCTGCAGGACAGTGGGTGCTGAATGGATGGATGCAGTTCAGCAGCTCAGCCCAGTCGCACGTGTGGCCCCGCCCATTCACACTGACAGCGGTGGCTGTCAGCAGCATACATGCAGTGGCGGTTCTTGCCACGGGCAAGCGGTACTTTTGCCCGGGGCGCCGCCTTCCGGAGGGCGCCGGCGCCATCCGGAGGGCGCCGCACCAGGGCAAGATCCGCCACTGTGCCCCCCGTAGTGCCCTGCTGTGCCCCCCCGCTTTGAAGGGAACCAGACGCGTAGCGTCTAGTTTCCCTTCATGGAGAGGACCTTAGTTGTGCGGTGCGCGATGACGTCATCGCGCACCGCACAGCAAAGGTCCTCTCCATGAAGGGAAACTAGACGCTACGGTCTAGTTTCCCTTCGTCTAGAGGACCTTTGCTGTGCGATGCGCGATGACGTCATCGCGCACCGCACAGCATAGTGGCACAGACACTAGGGGTCATAATTGACCTCTAGTGTCTATGCTGTTCTATGGAAGAGACGTAATAACGTCTCTCCCATAGATCGAAGAGAACAGAAGAGAGGAGGAGAGGAGAAGAGCGGCGCCGCCGGCGGAGGGGGTCTGGATCAGGAACGGGGATGGTAAGTATACTTTTTATTTATTTTTATTTTTTCTTTCAGCGCGCTGACCACGCCCCCAATCGAAGCCACGCCCCCCATATTTTGCCCGGGGCGCCACAAATCATAGAACCGGCCCTGCATACATGTGGCGCATAGAAGCTCTGAGCTTCTGAACTCGCGAGAGCAAGCTCAGAGCTCCGCTCTGCATGTATGCTGCTGACTGCCGCCGCTGTCAGAGTGAGTGGGCGGGGCCACACGTGTGACTGGGCTGAGCAGCCACATGCAGCATTCAGCGGCAGGCAACCTTATGTCAGGTAGGCTTCCATGCCAAATTGAGTGATGCGTATCTGTGGGTGGGGCCACATGTGAGACTGGGCTGAGTTGCAGAACGGCATCCATCATGCAACACGTATTGTCCTGCAGGCCTCCCGACCGAGTTGTGACTGACACGCAGCTGTGGGCGGGGCTACACGCCTGACTGGGCAGGGCCATATGCAGCATTCTGCCATAAGTCTGCTCGGCCTCCCGGGGAACTTCCTGGTAATGTTAGCCCCCAATCCGCCGCTGCCTTACTGTATATTTGTGCTTTCTGTTGCAGAGTGAGGTGTGACCAGGGACGGCTCTACCATTGGACAGCTTTGAGCGACTGCAGAGGGGCACTAGCCCCTGGAGGGCGCCACTGAATTCATCTAGCAGAAAACTGAAGGATGTTTCTGTATGTGGCCCAGTGACGTGCGGTGAGGTCAACGGCTGGGGAGGCACTGGCCAATGTGGGTGGGGCAATGATGCGATGAGCGAAGAGCGAAGAAAGGGAGACAGAAAGGGAGGGTGCGGCTGGGGGATCGTGTTAGAGACAGAACAATAAGAGGGAGAGGAATAGGGGCAGAGAGAGGTGACTGGGGGAGTTAATAGAGGGTGTCAAAAACAGTACAATGACAAAGCAGTCACAAATGGAGAGGGGCAGAGACAGGGGCAGGTGGAGAGACTGATTGGGGCTAGGGATGTGGGGTAACAGAGTCAGAGACAGGACAATAAGAGTGCAGTCACTCACCTAGAGGAAAAGGGGCAGAGAGAGGATTGGAGGCAGGGCCAGCAACAGAAATCTTGGGGCCCAATACATGGATATCTCTGCTCCCCCCACCTCGGTCCCGCACACTCACATCCACCACCCACTGCCGCTGTCACTTCCCCTTAGGAGAGAAGGAAGTGAGGGGAGAGAGAGAGAGACAAAGAGGGTGTCAGGGAGAGAGTGAGGGTATCGGGGATAAAGAGAGGAGCAAGAGTGAGAAAGGGTGCCAGGGTGAGAGAGATAAGCAAGAAAGAAATGGAGAGAGACAGGGGTGGGTCAGAAATAGAGCGAAAGAGAGAGGGGGAGGAGCGAGAGAGAGAAGCGAGCGGGAGTTAGAGAAAGTGTCCAGGAGGGAGAGAAAAAGAGAGTGAGAGAGTGTCAGGGAAAGAAAGAGGGAGAGAGACAGTGTCAGGGAGAGAGTGTGGCAGGGAGAGAGAGAGGGGAGAGAGTTTCAGAGAGAGGGGAGAGAGACAGTGGCAGAGAGAGAGTGTCGGGGAGAGAGAGAGATAGTGTGCGAGAGGGAGAGACAGTGTCAGGGAGAGAGAGAGGTAGTGTCAGTGTCAGGGAAGGAGAGGATGTGAGATATACAGTAGTGTCGGGGAAGAGAGAGGGAGAGACAGTCTCAGGCAGAGAGAGAGATAGTGTGCGAGAGGGAGAGACAGTGTCAGGGAGAGAGAGGAAGATAGTGTCAGAAAGGGAGAGACAGTGTTAGGGAGAGAGAGGGAGTGAGATATAGTGTCGAGGAGAGAGTGTCAGGAAGAGAGAGAGAAAGTGTCAGAGAGAGTGTGAGAGACAGTGGGCCTTATTCAGAGATGGCGGCAGATTGATGCATACGCAGTCAGATCTGTGTCCATCTCCGCACATGCTGAGGGCCACCCAAGATGTGTTAGGCCGCCTCCCGATGTGTCCGCAATAAGATTGCGGACACATTGGAACTAAGGTTCACCCTTGACTGCGCCGTCGGGCGGTCTGCCACTATTTTTTTGTTTTTGGAGCAGCTGTGACGTCACGCAGCCGCCCAGAAAACGATCCGGCCCGCCCCCCAAAGCCGCAATGACGATGCCTGATAGCTGCCGCAGTCAGTAACACTGCGACCGCATCCATCGGGGATGCGACCGCAATGTGTCTGCCCGTGCAGTGCAGTTTGCCTCCATCAGCAAACTGCGCTGTGGGCCACATCTACAGTGAGGTCTGAATGACCCCCAGTGTCTGGGGGAGAGAGAGAGTCACTGCCAGGAAGAGAGAAAGGGGAGCAAGAGGAGGGAGTGTTAGGGAGAGGGGGAGTTAGGGAGAGTTAGGGAGAGGGAGTGTCAACATTAGGCCCCTCCCCCTAAACACCCGCGAATCGCGGCACTGCTTAGCTGCATGGAGCCGGCACTGATAAGGAGGGGGGGGGTGGGGGGGGGGTGCTGCAGCAGTCAGGTCCTGCTCACCTGTTTCATGAACCTGCAGCCAAGTGGGGGCCACCAGCAGCACTCCTGTCTACTCAAGGCAGCTGATCCCTGACAGAGCCCAGATGTATACTGCAGCAAAGGGCACCGCTGGACGGATGTAGTTTTACAGGCAGCGTCATGGTGTGTAAGGAGCTGCACCAGGGGGAGCCATCAGCCGAGTCCCAGTGTCCCACCGATGGAGTGAAGTATGGGACGGATGCCCAGTGGCTGGTCGGGGAGGAAGCCAATGAGTACTGAAAACCAGGCCTCCTTTTCAGGCATCCAATTAGGGAGAGTAAGAGAGCAGTGTGCCACGCCCCCTCTGGATCCGTCCCTGCATCTGCTTCTATCACAGCCCTGCCCCTGTCACTGAGGCAGCGATAGAGGTGCCTCTTCCCCTTGTTTTTTTCAATGGGATTTTCCTGACAGCGCCCGTGGCCCCGCCCCCTGCTTAATACAGTTGGTAATTGTCAGTGGGAGGCAGCGCTCTCGCTGCCTCCCATCCAGTTATGGCTAGGATTTTCACAACAAAAATTATTACAATAATACAAAGAAGTTAGTTATAACACAATTTGTGTTATAAATATCTTCTTTGTATTATTGTAATCATCAGATTGTAATATGACAGGGGAGGCAGAGCCTCCCCTGCCTCCCCTGACTGCACGTCCCTGATGTGGACTCCTCCTTTTACACTGCGCTGGCTGCTGCTGCGGGTCTAATCAGGTGCCAACGCTACCAGGCTGTACCACATAGTACCTCAGTGCTTCCTCCGTGTTGACATGTGTTGACATGTGTAACATCAAGTCATGTGAAGGCACATACTGTAGGAGGTGGATATTACAATGGCTCCAGACAGTACAGATCTTACAGCCTGATGGGTGCTTTGCACTTGTAAGCAGCATAATAGGGAAAACACAAGCACTGGGGCACATACAGTACATAAGGAGGAGGGTGGGTCAGTAATGAACTTACAGATGGGGGGACACAAGAACACAAGAAGGAGTATATAAATATATATACTGTATGTGTGTATACTGTATATGTATTGCATAAACATACAATTAAATATCCCCACCAGAAAGCAATATAGTGTAGTACAGTATGTTCCAGAACTGAAGATAATTCAAAAAACTAAGGTGATTTTAAATGGAGATTTCTCCTTCACCAATAAGTGAATCTTAGATTATCGTACTATACTCACACCCAAGTGAAGTAAGGTCCATATACAGGTTGAGTATCCCATATCCAAAATGCTTGGGACCAGAAGTATTTTGGATATTGGATTTTTCTGTATTTTGGAATAATTGCATACCATAATGAGATATCATGGTGATGGGACCTAAGTCTAAGCACAGAATGCATTTATGTTTCATATACACCTTATACACACAGCCTGAAGGTAATTTTAGCCAATATTTTTAATAACTTTGTGCATTAAACTAAGTTTCTCTTACGTCCTAGAGGATACTGGGGTCCACATTAGTACCATGGGGTATAGACGGGTCCACTAGGAGCCATGGGCACATTAAGAAATTGATAGTGTGGGCTGGATACTCCCTCTATGCCCCTCCTACCAGACTCAGTTTCGAAAATGTGCCCGGAGGAGCCGGTCACGCTTGGGAAGCTCCTGAAGAATTTTCTGCATTTATTTTCCTTTTTATTGTTTTCAGGCAGGTCTGGCTGGCACCAGACTGCCTGCTTCAAGGGACTTAGGGGGGGGGGGGGGGGGGCAACCTCCCTTGGGTTAATGGTCCCGTTCCCCACTGACAGGACACTGAGCTCCTGAGGGTCCTATTCGCAAGCCCCACCACGGCGAGCGTACAGACCCGTAGCACGCCACTTCCCCTAACAGAGCCAGAAGTAAGAACAGTGGTGAGTAGGTGGCCGGCATCCCGGTTAGTAGGTCGCCGGCTGTAATGGCGGTACAAGGGTTAGGAGCACAGCGCTGAAAAGTAGGCTGCGACTCCAGGCTTCAGAGGCATACAGGCCGGGTGCTGTGTGTTCCGCTGTGAGGGGCGAGCTGAAGCCACAACACACATATACCCACACTGGCAGCAATTCTACAGAGGTTTTAACCCACTGTAGAACAGAAATTACCTCAGCCAGTATAAAAAAAACGGAAAGACAGCGCGCCATTAAGGGGGCGGAGCTTCACTATGAGCGGATCCAGCAGCTCACCAGCACCATTTTCCCTCTGCAGCTATACACAGGGAGACTGGCAGGGAAGCGCAGCTCCTCCACAAGACCAGAGCACCTCAGCAGTACCAGGGGGTCATAGCAAGGGGGGGAGGGGGGCAATATTTGGTATACTAAACCCTATGTAGGGTACTTAGTTTGCGACTCAGCTAAACTTGTACTTTAGCTAAAGGAGTGTGTATCATGCACAGCAGAGTGTTTTTCTCAATCTGGGGGATCACTGCCATGTACTCAGGATAGTACGCATTCTCAGGCTAGTGGATCTGAACCAGTATGGTTAGATTCATTAAAAGGGATGATTTCAAATATTTCAAATAAATTATCCCAAAATGAGAAGGAGACGCAATACTTAAGGCAATCTGTTGATGACCTGATGGATAGAGATTCAGTGGTCATTCCAGCGTTTCAGACCCCTACCATTTGTCCACAGAAGCGTACTCTGGCCCAAATCATGCAGGCTGATACTGATGATGATGATGTATCAGACACGGAAGAGGGTGAGGTGGACTCGGGAGGGGGGGATGCAGCTTTGTCACAAGGTATACAGGTCCTGATAGAAGCTATTAGAGATGTCCTGCACATCCCTGATAAGGTATCAGAGGACGAGGAGGAATCTTATCTTAATGTAAAAATGAAATCCTCAGCTACTTTCCCTGCATCTAAGAAATGAAATTCCCTATTTAAAGCAACTTGTGTAAATCCTGACAAGAAGTTTCAGGTCCCAAAAACAGTTACTCACATCCTTCCCATTTCCTCAGGATGACAGGAAAAAATAGGAAAACCCACAGATAGTTGACGCATCAGTTTCTAGGCTGTCACGTAAGATAGTTTTACCTGTTCCTGGGGCAGCTTCCTTGAAGGATGCTGCAGACCGCAAGATTGAGACCACTCTCAAATCTCTGTACACTGCTGCAGGGGTGGCCCAGAGACCCACTATACTTGTGCATGGATCTCTAGGGCCATTGCTAAATGATCAGGTAATCTAATTGGCGGGTTAGATTCCTTTTCCAGGGGGGAGATAATTTTACTCCTACAGCATATACAGGATTCTGCTAACTTTATGGTGGAGGCCATAAAGGAAATTGGTTTACTCAATGCACGCACCACTGCCATGGCAGTGTCAGCACGCAGGGGCTTGTGGCTACGCCAGTGGACTGTGGACGCGGATTCCAGGAAAGGCGTGGAAAGCTTCCCTTTCACAGGTGAAGCCCTTTTTGGAGATGAACTGGATAAGTGGATATCCGAGGCTACGGCGGGTAAGTCTACATACTTTCCTTCCGCAGCTCCCCCGGCTAGAAAATCCTACACTGCTCCAACTCTGCAGTACTTTCGGACAGCGAAGTTTAAAACCAAAACCAAAGGTTCTTCTGCGGCCTTCAAAGGCAATAGAGATAAACGCAGAAAACCAGCAACTGCAGGTTCACAGGAACAGAACCCCGGTTCTGCTTCCTCTAAGCCTTCAGCATGACGGTGGACCGCGCTGCCTGGAAGACAGGTAGGTGGGAGCCTGTTTGAAATTCTTCAGTCACATATGGGCAACGTCATGCTAGGATCCCTGGGTCAAAGATCTTATAGCCCAGTTTCAGGAACTCCCACCTCACAGATTCTTCAAATCAGGCTTATCAGCTTCTCAAGAAGCAATTATGACTTTACTGGAAGCAATTCAGAAACTCGTATGGACTCAGGTCATTGCTCCAGTTCCACTTCAGCTGCAAAACCAGGGTTATTATTCCAACCTGTTTGTAGGTCCGAAACCAGAGAGTTCGGTAAAGATCATTTTAAATCTCAAGTCGTTGAACCCATACTTACGGGTGTTCAAGTTCAAGATGGAGTCTCTGAGAGTGGTGATCTCAGGTCTGGAGGCGGGGGAATTCTTGGTGTCTCTGGATATCAAGGATGCGTACCTTCATATTCCAATTTGGCCACCTCATCAGGCTTATCTAAGGTTTGCATTACCTGACTGTCACTACCAGTTCCAGGCCCAGCCATTTGGCCTCTCTATGGCACCGAGGGTGTTCACCAAGGTAATGGCGGAGATGATGCTTCTACTCCGCAAACAGGGAGTGAACATAATACCATACCTGGACGATCTGCTGCTAAAAGCACCATCCAGGGAGAGGTTGTTAGTCAACATTGCCCTCTCAACCCGACTACTCCAGGATCATGGGTGGATTTTGAACCTACCAAAATCTCATCTGGAACCAACACGCAGGCTTCCGTTCCTAGGGATGATATTGGATACGGAGGCGCCTAAGGTATTCCTTCCATTGGAAAAAGCATTGGTGATCCAGTCGATGGTGCAGGATGTTCTAAGACAAACCCGGACATCGGTGCAACTATGCATTCGCCTTCTGGGAAAGATGGTAGCCGCTTACGATGCACTGCAGTACGGAAAGTTTCACGCAAGGCCCTTCCAGCTGGATCTGTTGGACAAATGGTTCGGATCGCATCTTCACATACACCAGGGGATCCGTCTGTCAGCAAAAGCCAGGAATTCTCTTCTGTGGTGGCTTCAGACTTCTCACCTGACCGAGGGCCGAAGGTGCAGGATTCAAAATTGGATTCTGCTAACCACAGACGCAAGCCTCAGAGGTTGGGGAGCAGTCACCCAGGGGGAACATTTACAAGGAAAATGGTCAAGTCAGGAAGCCATTCTTCCAATCAACATTCTGAAACTAAGGGCCATATACAACGCCCTTCTACAAGCATCGCATTTTCTTCAAGATCAAGCCATTCAGGTTCAGTCGGACAATGTGACGGCAGTAACGTACATAAACCGACAAGGCCAAACGAAGAGCAGGGCAGCAATGTCAGAGGTAACAAGAATTCTCCTCTGGGCAGAAAGACACGCTGTGGCATTGTCCGCGATCTTCATTCTGGGAGTAGACAACTGGGAAGCAGACTTCCTCGGCAGATACAACCTCCACCCAGGAGAGTGGGACCTTCACCCGGAGGTGTTCGGGTGCTTGACACGTCGGTGGGGAATGCCACAAATCGACATGATGGCCTCTCGTCTCAACAAGAAGCTCAAGCGGTATTGTTCCAGGTCGAGGGACCCGCAAGCAGTGGCAGTGGACGCTCTGGTGACTCCATGGGTCTACCAGATGGTGTACATGTTTCCACCACTCCCATTGATCCCAAAGATTCTCAAAAGAATAAAAAGGGAAAAGGTTTAAGCCAGAGGTTCCCAAACTGTGTGCCGTGGCTCCCTGGGGTGCCTCGGGACACTTGCAGGGGTGCCCTGGGTTGGTGGTCCAGGACCAATTCAAGTTATTCATGGTCAATATAATAGGCAAAACCAGTGCTGGTGGCTGCCAGTCATAAAATATGTGGCCAAACAGAAGCAAATCTTGTCCCTCACCACACAACTGACCCTAAGGATGACATATAAACGCGATCTACTTAATGTAATATTTCTTTCTAAATTTCTCAATAAGAAATTTTTGGCCTAGGGGTGCCGTGAAAGAAATTCTGATATTCTAGGGCGCTCTGATTCAAAAAAGTTTGGAAACCACTGGTTTAAGCAATTCTCATTGCTACGGACTGGCCAGGAAGGGCCTGGTATGCTGATCTACTGGAGATGCTCCTAGAGGACCCGTGGCCTCTACCTCTTCGCGAGGACGTTCTCCAACAGGGGCCGCTCGTCTATCAAGACTTACCACGGCTACATTTGACGGCATGGAGGTTGAGTATCAAATTCTAGCCCAGAAAGGGATCCCGGATATTCCAACCCTGATGTGATCCAAGCCAGAAAGGGGGTAACGTCTAAACATTACCACCGTATTTGGAAAAAATACGTCTCTTGGTGTGAGTACAGGAGATTTTCTGCAGTGGAATTTCAACTGGGACGTTTTCCAGAAAGAGGATTAGAAAATATATAAATTAATTAATTAAAATAAAAAATTATAGAATCACACAAAAGATTTGTAGAAGTTACAGGAGAAATTGTGATAAGTTTCCTTATCACCATTTCTGTTGGAACTTCTACAAATCTTTTGTGTGATTCTGTTTTTTTGTTTCTAATCCTCTTTCTGGAAATCCATCTGGTTGATGGCATCAGTGTCCTATACAATTCCTAACATGCCAGCTAGCGTGTATACTTAGGCAGAAAGAATGGGCGTCACTCAAGGATTTGAAAGTGAAAGTATATTGTGAATGTCACAGACCTGCTGGTCGCTTCTCCAGATATGCCAATCTGAGAATCGCCGCCTTTGATGTGGGGGTCACTTTGGACACACGGGGCTATACAAACACATTCGCTGTCACCAGCAAAAGTCACTTTTAGCGCTGAAGTGCATGGTAAACTTGGTAAAGTTTTGCTCTTACCTGCAAAAACACTGCATAACTTTGGTAACATGGGCTACACGAGACCTTGGGTCTTAAGAAGCACAGAACCAGAAACAAGAATTTTAATTTTATTCTAAGAATACTGTACTTCAGAGCTTTAGTTACAAAAAGTGTTACAAAGATTATTAGGAATATTTTAGGAATACACACTGATTATGGTACAATCTCAAACAAAAATAACAGAAGATAATAATTCAGAAGCCTAAACTTACACACAAAATTAGGATCCTGCTGTGTGGGGGATTTCACAGGTGAAGAGATACAGTATGATGCATTCCCGGCCTATGATAGCCCAGTTCCCCCAAGAAACACACATATTCAGGGAGAGAGATAGTTACCGTCATCTGCACTCACCCGCACCCACCCTTGTGGTTTTTAACCAGCTCAATGTCGGATTGCTGGACACTGGCCTTAACTTAAGGGATCATACACTCCCTTCACCTAGTTGTTTTGCAAGAGTTAGGGGAGGGTGAATAGCCCACATTGGCACAGAAATTCCATGCCTCTTTGCTTTATTATCTTATTATGACCTAAATGACCAGGTTGTTTGAAGATGGGAACTGAATGATGCAGTCTTCCACCCCCCAAACATTTTTGACTGACACAGGATGAGAGATCATCTGCTGGCTGGACATACATTTCTCCTTCCATTTTATTGCTGGGTCTGGTTAGAGGTACTCCTGGGAGTTATGTCAACAGTACATTTACAACCTAGCAGAAGAGACCTGGTACTTGCAGAATGACATGCAGTTCAAGAAATAACATTTACACAGACAATACAATGATAACAGATGCAATTTGAAGAATACCTTATTCTGGGATCCGATCATGTGATGGATCCTGACAGTGAACAAAGTCACAATTTTGTGACTTATACTTTTTCAAACTAAAAGTTGTCCCTTTTCTCTGTATATGCAATTCACCTCAGCCCACCTAGTGGCCACCTACATCTCCCCTCTGAGAGGTGGTGGTGGGGAATGCAGATTAGGGGGTGCTAGGCTGAAGCTTTGCATAGGGTGCAGAGAGACCTTGCACCAGGACTGCATGTAGGACGTAGGTCAGAACTTAATATAAACATACCATAAGCACAAATATAACAAATGGTTTCAAACCAACAAAGAATCACAAGTGATAATGAGTAGCAAAACAGAATACATATGACTTCAACCATTAAATGTCATGTCCAAGGGTATGGACGCTCCATGATATAATCTGTTATGTTGCAGATACCATTACTGATAAACCATAGAAACATATATCAAATTTACAGAATATGCTTAGAGAAATAAAACAATAAAACATAACAATCAAAAAGAAAACAATAAGCATAAAAACATCAAAAGTAATAGAAGTGTAGTACAGTAAAAGAACTGCTACAAATGAAGTGCTACCCAACAATAAACAAATAAAAGCAAGGAACATTAACATACATGTACCCATAGCACACTACCCCGAGCGGTGTGAGGACGCATAAATTGACTCCAGCCATCTGACCCACTTTTGGTCAAATTTGGTTTCTGTCTTGCAGACAAGGTACATACTGTATACCGCTCATGTTCCACAGTGACACTCACCAATGAAATCTGGGCATGTGGAAGCCATTCAGGAATGAGCCAAACAAACTTTAGCAAGTGCACACATATAAGTAGCATATTGGATACTGAATATATCTAATTCGTCATCCTCTCTAGCTAACAAGCTACATAATTTTGGAGTAAGTACCATGAGGGGAATACCAGTATCAGACATAGCAGATTTCATCGTGGTCCAAAATATTTAAATCACAGAACACTCCCATAATTCTCCTCTCTTCACAGGTAAAAACACCATCTTCATGCTTGTATATCTGAGTCTCTCATCTCTCTCTGGCTACACTTTTCACACCCCAAGGAAGTTTGTCTGCAAATGTCTGTGATCCTTCTTCAATGCAAAATAACCTCTGTTAATTAGCTGAACTTCTGATTGCATACCTCCCCCTTTGCCAGCTGATATAGTTGGAGCATTTAAGAGCAATATTATCAAGGCCTGCAGTCAGGACTTGGCCTGCTTGCAATTGTGAAGATTGCAATTGTTAAGAATGTGATTTAAGAATGGAGTTAGAACCGGAGTTTGAACTGGATTTGGACTATGCTAAAATCACGAATAATACGATTTCCCCAAACACTGCAACTCAGGACCATCATGTGGCCTCTCCTCACCTCTGCCTTGAGAACACCAGGACCAATGCCTACTACTTCTCTGTCCAAGAACATCATGACTGCCCCCAAGACTACCCCTCAAGCTGAGCAGAGAACTGAGGGGCGTGCGCATCAGGACCAGATTTTGCTGGGTCAGTTCCACTGGACATTAGTGTGCACTCCACATTCTTACACCCACCCGCACTGCTCCCCACACTCTCACACCCACCCGCACTGCTCTCATGAGACCAGGACATTTATCATTTTCACAAATTAATGTTTTCCTGCAAATGTGTCTTTCTTCTTACAGGGTACTTTCCCCCCACTGTGTGCTATTCCTGTAATGTGTACCTCCATTGGTTGCACACCCTGCCAGCAGTAACCTACACAGTGCGCCTCACATGGCTGCCTCGGATGGTTCCTCCATGGGCAGGGTGTGCTTCATTTGGATCTTTCCATGCAGGGTATAGCATACTCCTACACTCGTGTCAGTTTTCCCGTGAATGCATTTGGCCCTTGTATGGCTCATCTCCCACTGTGTAACCTTCGTAGTGCGCCCAACATGGCTGCCTTATCTGGTAAACTTGTGGATGGGATGAAAAATACATGGACCTGATGGTTTTATTGGAACCCTACTCTGAACCTAAGGACTCTGCAATCTCCCCGTTTTGTGTTCTCTTCTAGGGGTGGACTATTCCACCCTGGGTAATCCTACGCAGAGCGCCTAAGATGGCTGCCGCACCTGGTACCTTGTGAGGGTGGAATACACAACCCCTGGAGGTTATTACCCAAAATGCTTACACCAACCCTGCATTATGCTTTCTGTCTTTATTGTCTGTGTGGTTTATCTTTTGATGTAATACTTAAATCTTCTGTATTGTGTGCATTGTTTGAGTTCTAGTTGGCGCCGCGGATGGCTGCCTTGGTGCTGCTCTGCCAAGCAGCCTTTGTGTTTAGTCCTACGTGTATAATATGTCTAATATGTTGAGTCTATTGTACAGTTGCAATGTGCAGTATCAACTCATACGTGTAATGTGTGTAATGTATGCTATGTTCTTCCCCCTTCGTATGCTATGTATTCCCCCTTCATGTTGCTGCTTGGCGATGCATTGTACCACAAAGAATTCCTAGTGTACGTGAGTACACCTGGCCAATAAAGCTGATTCTGATTCTGATAATAGATGCCAAAAAAGTCCCTTGGTCATTACCACATTCGGGACAAAGGTCAGATTGCCGTCCCCCAAAGTGCACAAGGCGAACAGGAGTTAAATACGTTCTGAGTAACAAAAACTAGAGATGAGCGCCGGAAATTTTTTGGGTTTTGTGTTTTGGTTTTGGGTTCGGTTCCGCGGCCGTGTTTTGGGTTCGACCGCGTTTTGGCAAAACCTAACCGAATTTTTTTTGTCGGATTCGGGTGTGTTTTGGATTCGGGTGTTTTTTTCCAAAAAACCTAAAAAACAGCTTAAATCATAGAATTTGGGGGTCATTTTGATCCCAAAGTATTATTAACCTCAAAAACCATCATTTCCACTCATTTTCAGTCTATTCTGAATACCTCACACCTCACAATATTATTTTTAGTCCTAAAATTTGCACCGAGGTCGCTGGATGACTAAGCTAAGCGACCCTAGTGGCCGACACAAACACCTGGCCCATCTAGGAGTGGCACTGCAGTGTCACGCAGGATGTCCCTTCCAAAAAACCCTCCCCAAACAGCACATGACGCAAAGAAAAAAAGAGGCGCAATGAGGTAGCTGTGTGAGTAAGATAAGCGACCCTAGTGGCCGACACAAACACCGGGCCCATCTAGGAGTGTCACTGCAGTGTCACGCAGGATGTCCCTTCCAAAAAACCCTCCCCAAACAGCACATGACGCAAAGAAAAAAAGAGGCGCAATGAGGTAGCTGTGTGAGTAAGATAAGCGACCCTAGTGGCCGACACAAACACCGGGCCCATCTAGGAGTGGCACTGCAGTGTCACGCAGGATGTCCCTTCCAAAAAACCCTCCCCAAACAGCACATGACGCAAAGAAAAAAAGAGGCGCAATGAGGTAGCTGTGTGAGTAAGATAAGCGACCCTAGTGGCCGACACAAACACCGGGCCCATCTAGGAGTGGCACTGCAGTGTCACGCAGGATGTCCCTTCCAAAAAACCCTCCCCAAACAGCACATGACGCAAAGAAAAAAAGAGGCGCAATGAGGTAGCTGTGTGAGTAAGATAAGCGACCCTAGTGGCCGACACAAACACCGGGCCCATCTAGGAGTGTCACTGCAGTGTCACGCAGGATGTCCCTTCCAAAAAACCCTCCCCAAACAGCACATGACGCAAAGAAAAAAAGAGGCGCAATGAGGTAGCTGTGTGAGTAAGATAAGCGACCCTAGTGGCCGACACAAACACCGGGCCCATCTAGGAGTGTCACTGCAGTGTCACGCAGGATGTCCCTTCCAAAAAACCCTCCCCAAACAGCACATGACGCAAAGAAAAAAAGAGGCGCAATGAGGTAGCTGTGTGAGTAAGATAAGCGACCCTAGTGGCCGACACAAACACCGGGCCCATCTAGGAGTGTCACTGCAGTGTCACGCAGGATGTCCCTTCCAAAAAACCCTCCCCAAACAGCACATGACGCAAAGAAAAAAAGAGGCGCAATGAGGTAGCTGTGTGAGTAAGATAAGCGACCCTAGTGGCCGACACAAACACCGGGCCCATCTAGGAGTGGCACTGCAGTGTCACGCAGGATGTCCCTTCCAAAAAACCCTCCCCAAACAGCACATGACGCAAAGAAAAAAAGAGGCGCAATGAGGTAGCTGTGTGAGTAAGATAAGCGACCCTAGTGGCCGACACAAACACCGGGCCCATCTAGGAGTGTCACTGCAGTGTCACGCAGGATGTCCCTTCCAAAAAACCCTCCCCAAACAGCACATGACGCAAAGAAAAATTAAAGAAAAAAGAGGTGCAAGATGGAATTGTCCTTGGGCCCTCCCACCCACCCTTATGTTGTATAAACAGGACATGCACACTTTAACCAACCCATCATTTCAGTGACAGGGTCTGCCACACGACTGTGACTGATATGACGGGTTGGTTTGGACCCCCACCAAAAAAGAAGCAATTAATCTCTCCTTGCACAAACTGGCTCTACAGAGGCAAGATGTCCACCTCATCATCATCCTCCGATATATCACCGTGTACATCCCCCTCCTCACAGATTATCAATTCGTCCCCACTGGAATCCACCATCTCAGCTCCCTGTGTACTTTGTGGAGGCAATTGCTGCTGGTCAATGTCTCCGCGGAGGAATTGATTATAATTCATTTTAATGAACATCATCTTCTCCACATTTTCTGGATGTAACCTCGTACGCCAATTGCTGACAAGGTGAGCGGCGGCACTAAACACTCTTTCGGAGTACACACTTGTGGGAGGGCAACTTAGGTAGAATAAAGCCAGTTTGTGCAAGGGCCTCCAAATTGCCTCTTTTTCCTGCCAGTATAAGTACGGACTGTGTGACGTGCCTACTTGGATGCGGTCACTCATATAATCCTCCACCATTCTTTCAATGTTGAGAGAATCATATGCAGTGACAGTAGACGACATGTCCGTAATCGTTGTCAGGTCCTTCAGTCCGGACCAGATGTCAGCATCAGCAGTCGCTCCAGACTGCCCTGCATCACTGCCAGCGGGTGGGCTCGGAATTCTGAGCCTTTTCCTCGCACCCCCAGTTGCGGGAGAATGTGAAGGAGGAGATGTTGACAGGTCGCGTTCCGCTTGACTTGACAATTTTCTCACCAGCAGGTCTTTCAACCCCAGCAGACTTGTGTCTGCCGGAAAGAGAGATCCAAGGTAGGCTTTAAATCTAGGATCGAGCACGGTGGCCAAAATGTAGTGCTCTGATTTCAACAGATTGACCACCCGTGAATCCTTGTTAAGCGAATTAAGGGCTCCATCCACAAGTCCCACATGCCTAGCGGAATCGCTCCGTGTTAGCTCCTCCTTCAATGTCTCCAGCTTCTTCTGCAAAAGCCTGATGAGGGGAATGACCTGACTCAGGCTGGCAGTGTCTGAACTGACTTCACGTGTGGCAAGTTCAAAGGGCATCAGAACCTTGCACAACGTTGAAATCATTCTCCACTGCGCTTGAGACAGGTGCATTCCTCCTCCTATATCGTGCTCAATTGTATAGGCTTGAATGGCCTTTTGCTGCTCCTCCAACCTCTGAAGCATATAGAGGGTTGAATTCCACCTCGTTACCACTTCTTGCTTCAGATGATGGCAGGGCAGGTTCAGTAGTTTTTGGTGGTGCTCCAGTCTTCTGTACGTGGTGCCTGTACGCCGAAAGTGTCCCGCAATTCTTCTGGCCACCGACAGCATCTCTTGCACGCCCCTGTCGTTTTTTAAAAAATTCTGCACCACCAAATTCAAGGTATGTGCAAAACATGGGACGTGCTGGAATTTGCCCATATTTAATGCACACACAATATTGCTGGCGTTGTCCGATGCCACAAATCCACAGGAGAGTCCAATTGGGGTAAGCCATTCCGCGATGATCTTCCTCAGTTGCCGTAAGAGGTTTTCAGCTGTGTGCGTATTCTGGAAACCGGTGATACAAAGCGTAGCCTGCCTAGGAAAGAGTTGGCGTTTGCGAGATGCTGCTACTGGTGCCGCCGCTGCTGTTCTTGCGGCGGGAGTCCATACATCTACCCAGTGGGCTGTCACAGTCATATAGTCCTGACCCTGCCCTGCTCCACTTGTCCACATGTCCGTGATTAAGTGGACATTGGGTACAACTGCATTTCTTAGGACACTGGTGAGTCTTTTTCTGACGTCCGTGTACATTCTCGGTATCGCCTGCCTAGAGAAGTGGAACCTAGATGGTATTTGGTAACGGGGGCACACTGCCTCAATAAATTGTCTAGTTCCCTGTGAACTAACGGCGGATACCGGACGCACGTCTAACACCAACATAGTTGTCAAGGCCTCAGTTATCCGCTTTGCAGCAGGATGACTGCTGTGATATTTCATCTTCCTCGCAAAGGACTGTTGAACAGTCAATTGCTTACTGGAAGTAGTACAAGTGGGCTTACGACTTCCCCTCTGGGATGACCATCGACTCCCAGCAGCAGCAACAGCAGCGCCAGCAGCAGTAGGCGTTACACGCAAGGATGCATCGGAGGAATCCCAGGCAGGAGAGGACTCGTCAGAATTGCCAGTGACATGGCCTGCAGGACTATTGGCATTCCTGGGGAAGGAGGAAATTGACACTGAGGGAGTTGGTGGGGTGGTTTCCGTGAGCTTGGTTACAAGAGGAAGGGATTTACTGGTCAGTGGACTGCTTCCGCTGTCGCCCAAAGTTTTTGAACTTGTCACTGACTTATTATGAATGCGCTGCAGGTGACGTATAAGGGAGGATGTTCCGAGGTGGTTAACGTCCTTACCCCTACTTATTACAGCTTGACAAAGGCAACACACGGCTTGACACCTGTTGTCCGCATTTCTGTTGAAATACTTCCACACAGAAGAGCTGATTTTTTTGGTATTTTCACCAGGCATGTCAGTGGCCATATTCCTCCCACGGACAACAGGTGTCTCCCCGGGTGCCTGACTTAAACAAACCACCTCACCATCAGAATCCTCCTGGTCAATTTCCTCCCCAGCGCCAGCAACACCCATATCTTCCTCATCCTGGTGTACTTCAACACTGACATCTTCAATCTGACTATCAGGAACTGGACTGCGGGTGCTCCTTCCAGCACTTGCAGGGGGCGTGCAAATGGTGGAAGGCGCATGCTCTTCACGTCCAGTGTTGGGAAGGTCAGGCATCGCAACCGACACAATTGGACTCTCCTTGTGGATTTGGGATTTCGAAGAACGCACAGTTCTTTGCGGTGCTTTTGCCAGCTTGAGTCTTTTCAGTTTTCTAGCGAGAGGCTGAGTGCTTCCATCCTCATGTGAAGCTGAACCACTAGCCATGAACATAGGCCAGGGCCTCAGCCGTTCCTTGCCACTCCGTGTGGTAAATGGCATATTGGCAAGTTTACGCTTCTCCTCCGACAATTTTATTTTAGGTTTTGGAGTCCTTTTTTTACTGATATTTGGTGTTTTGGATTTGACATGCTCTGTACTATGACATTGGGCATCGGCCTTGGCAGACGACGTTGCTGGCATTTCATCGTCTCGGCCATGACTAGTGGCAGCAGCTTCAGCACGAGGTGGAAGTGGATCTTGATCTTTCCCTAATTTTGGAACCTCAACATTTTTGTTCTCCATATTTTAATAGGCACAACTAAAAGGCACCTCAGGTAAACAATGGAGATGGATGGATACTAGTATACAATTATGGATGGACTGCCGAGTGCCGACACAGAGGTAGCTACAGCCGTGGACTACCGTACTGTACTGTGTCTGCTGCTAATATAGACTGGTTGATAATGAGATGTAGTATGTATAAAGAAGAAAGAAAAAAAAACCCACGGGTAGGTGGTATACAATTATGGATGTACTGCCGAGTGCCGACACTGAGGTAGCTACAGCCGTGGACTACCGTACTGTACTGTGTCTGCTGCTAATATAGACTGGATGATAATGAGATGTAGTATGTATAAAGAAGAAAGAAAAAAAAAACCACGGGTAGGACTAGGTGGTATACAATTATGGATGGACTGCCGAGTGCCGACACAGAGGTAGCTACAGCCGTGGACTACCGTACTGTACTGTGTCTGCTGCTAATATAGACTGGTTGATAATGAGATGTAGTATGTATAAAGAAGAAAGAAAAAAAAAACCACGGGTAGGTGGTATACAATTATGGATGGACTTCCGAGTGCCGACACAGAGGTAGCTACAGCCGTGGACTACCGTACTGTACTGTGTCTGCTGCTAATATAGACTGGATGATAATGAGATGTAGTATGTATAAAGAAGAAAGAAAAAAAAACCACGGGTAGGTGGTATACAATTATGGATGGACTGCCGAGTGCCGACACAGAGGTAGCTACAGCCGTGGACTACCGTACTGTACTGTGTCTGCTGCTAATATAGACTGGATGATAATGAGATGTAGTATGTATAAAGAAGAAAGAAAAAAAAAAACCACGGGTAGGTGGTATACAATTATGGATGGACTGCCGAGTGCCGACACAGAGGTAGCTACAGCCATGGACTACCATACTGTACTGTGTCTGCTGCTAATATAGACTGGTTGATAATGAGATGTAGTATGTATAAAGAAGAAAAAAAAAAACCACGGGTAGGTGGTATACAATTATGGATGGACTGCCGAGTGCCGACACAGAGGTAGCTACAGCTGTGGACTACCGTACTGTACTGTGTCTGCTGCTAATATAGACTGGATGATAATGAGATGTAGTATGTATAAAGAAGAAAGAAAGAAAAAACCACGGGTAGGTGGTATACAATTATGGATGGACTGCCGAGTGCCGACACAGAGGTAGCTACAGCCGTGAACTACCGTACTGTGTCTGCTGCTAATATAGACTGGTTGATAATGAGATGTAGTATGTATAAAGAAGAAAGAAAAAAAAAACCACGGGTAGGTGGTATACAATTATGGATGGACTGCCGAGTGCCGACACAGAGGTAGCTACAGCCGTGGACTACCGTACTGTACTGTGTCTGCTGCTAATATAGACTGGTTGATAATGAGATGTAGTATGTATAAAGAAGAAAGAAAAAAAAAACCACGGGTAGGTGGTATACAATTATGGATGGACTGCCGAGTGCCGACACAGAGGTAGCTACAGCTGTGGACTACCGTACTGTACTGTGTCTGCTGCTAATATAGACTGGATGATAATGAGATGTAGTATGTATAAAGAAGAAAGAAAAAAAAACCACGGGTAGGTGGTATACAATTATGGATGGACTGCCGAGTGCCGACACAGAGGTAGCTACAGCCGTGGACTACCGTACTGTACTGTGTCTGCTGCTAATATAGACTGGATGATAATGAGATGTAGTATGTATAAAGAAGAAAGAAAAAAAAAACCACGGGTAGGTGGTATACAATTATGGATGGACTGCCGAGTGCCGACACAGAGGTAGCTACAGCCATGGACTACCGTACTGTACTGTGTCTGCTGCTAATATAGACTGGTTGATAATGAGATGTAGTATGTATAAAGAAGAAAGAAGAAAAAAACCACGGGTAGGTGGTATACAATTATGGATGGACTGCCGAGTGCCGACACAGAGGTAGCTACAGCCATGGACTACCGTACTGTACTGTGTCTGCTGCTAATATGGACTGGATGATAATGAGATGTAGTATGTATAAAGAAGAAAGAAAAAAAAAACCACGGGTAGGTGGTATACAATTATGGATGGACTGCCGAGTGCCGACACAGAGGTAGCTACAGCCGTGGACTACCGTACTGTACTGTGTCTGCTGCTAATATAGACTGGATGATAATGAGATGTAGTATGTATAAAGAAGAAAGAAAAAAAAAACCACGGGTAGGTGGTATACAATTATGGATGGACTGACGAGTGCCGACACAGAGGTAGCTACAGCCGTGGACTACCGTACTGTACTGTGTCTGCTGCTAATATAGACTGGATGATAATGAGATGTAGTATGTATAAAGAAGAAAGAAAAAAAAAACCACGGGTAGGTGGTATACAATTATGGATGGACTGCCGAGTGCCGACACAGAGGTAGCTACAGCCGTGAACTACCGTACTGTGTCTGCTGCTAGTATAGACTGGATGATAAATAATGATATAAAAAATATATATATATCACTACTGCAGCCGGACAGGTATATATTATATAATGACGGACCTGCTGGACACTGTCTGTCAGCAGAATGAGTTTTTTTAATTTTTATAGAATAAAAAAACACCACACAAGTCACACGACGAGTGTACTTTTTCAGGCAGACATTCAATCACAATATACTATACTGGTGGTCAGTGTGGTCAGGTCACTGGTCACAGTGGTCAGTGGTCAGTCACACTGGCAGTGGCACTCTGGCAGCAAAAGTGTGCACTGTTTAATATGTACTCCTGGCTCCTGCTATAACCTATAACTGCTCCCCAGTCTCCCCCACAATTAAGCTGTGTGAGCACAGTCAGATATTATACATAGATGATGCAGCACACTGGGCTGAGCACAGATATGGTATGTGAGTGTGACTGAGTCACTGTGTATCGTTTTTTTCAGGCAGAGAACAAGAACAGAACGGATTATTAAATAATAATAAATTATAAAACTGCACTGGTGGTCAGGTCACTGGTCATCAGTCACTAGTATAACTCCTCCTAAGCTCCAGTAAGTAAATGAAGTGTCTCACTCTCACTCTCCTATCTATTTTAATTCCTAAACGGAGAGGACGCCAGCCACGTCCTCTCCCTATCAATCTCAATGCACGTGTGAAAATGGCCGCGACGCGCGGCTCCTTATATAGAATCCGAGTCTCGCGATAGAATCCGTGCCTCGCGAGAATCCGACAGCGTGATGATGACGTTCGGGCGTGCTCGGGTTAACCGAGCAAGGCGGGAAGATCCGAGTCGCTCGGACCCGTGTAAAAAAACATGAAGTTCGGGCGGGTTCGGATTCAGAGAAACCGAACCCGCTCATCTCTAACAAAAACAACTGGATCTGCTGAAATTATATAGATGTGGTAGTCTCTCCAGTATATTCTAGTGCTGTGCACCGGAAATTTTTGCGGGTTTTGTGTGTTTTGGTTTTGGATTCGGTTCAGCGGCCGTGTTTTGGATTCGGACGCGTTTTGGCAAAACCTCCCTGAAAATTTTTTGTCGGATTCGGGTGTGTTTTGGATTCGGGTGTTTTTTTACAAAAAACCCTCAAAAACAGCTTAAATCATAGAATTTTGGGGTCATTTTGATCCCATAGTATTATTAACCTCAATAACCATAATTTCCACTCATTTTCAGTCTATTCTGAACACCTCACACCTCACAATATTATTATTTTTAGTCCTAAAATTTGCACCTAGGTCGCTGGATGACTAAGCTAAGCGACCCAAGTGGCCGACACAAACACCTGGCCCATCTAGGAGTGGCACTGCAGTGTCAGACAGGATGGCAGATTTAAAAAATAGTCCCCAAACAGCACATGATGCACAGAAAAAAAGAGGTGCACCAAGGTCGCTGGATGGCTAAACTAAGCGACACAAGTGGCCGGCACAAACACCTGGCCCATCTAGGAGTGGCACTGCAGTGTCAGGCAGGATGGCACTTCAAAAAATTAGTCCCCAAACAGCACATGATGCAAAGAAAAAAAGAGGCGCAATGAGGTAGCTGTGTGACTAAGCTAAGCGACCCAAGTGGCCGACACAAACACCTGGCCCATCTAGGAGTGGCACTGCAGTGTCAGACAGGATGGCACTTCAAAAAAATAGTCCCCAAACAGCACATGATGCAAAGAAAAAAAGAGGTGCACCAAGGTCGCTGGATGGCTAAGCTAAGCGACACAAGTGGCCGACACAAACACCTGGCCCATCTAGGAGTGGCACTGCAGTGTCAGGCAGGATGGCACTTCAAAAAAATAGTCCCCAAACAGCACATGATGCAAAGAAAAAAAGAGGCGCAATGAGGTAGCTGTGTGACTAAGCGACCCAAGTGGCCGACACAAACACCTGGCCCATCTAGGAGTGGCACTGCAGTGTCAGACAGGATGGCACTTCAAAAAAATAGTCCCCAAACAGCACATGATGCAAAGAAAAAAAGATGTGCACCAATGTCGCTGGATGGCTAAGCTAAGCGACACAAGTGGCCGACACAAACACCTGGCCCATCTAGGAGTGGCACTGCAGTGTCAGGCAGGATGGCACTTAAAAAAAATAGTCCCCAAACAGCACATGATGCAAAGAAAAAAAGAGGTGCACCAAGGTCGCTGGATGGCTAAGCCAAGCGACCCAAGTGGCCGACACAGACACCTGGCCCATCTAGGAGTGGCACTGCAGTGTCAGACAGGATGGCAGATTTAAAAAATAGTCCCCAAACAGCACATGATGCACAGAAAAAAAGAGGTGCACCAAGGTCGCTGGATGGCTAAACTAAGCGACACAAGTGGCCGGCACAAACACCTGGCCCATCTAGGAGTGGCACTGCAGTGTCAGGCAGGATGGCACTTCAAAAAAATAGTCCCCAAACAGCACATGATGCAAAGAAAAAAAGAGGCGCAATGAGGTAGCTGTGTGACTAAGCAAGTGGCCGTCACATACACCTGGCCCATCTAGGAGTGGCACTGCAGTTTTCTAGCGAGAGGATGAGTGCTTCCATCCTCATGTGAAGCTGAACCACTAGCCATGAACATAGGCCAGGGCCTCAGCCGTTCCTTGCCACTCCATGTCGTAAATGGCATATTGGCAAGTTTACGCTTCTCCTCAGACGCTTTTAATTTTGATTTTTGGGTCATTTTACTGAACTTTTGTTTTTTGGATTTTACATGCTCTCTACTATGACATTGGGCATCGGCCTTGGCAGGCGACGTTGATGGCATTTCATCGTCTCGGCCATGACTAGTGGCAGCAGCTTCAGCACGAGGTGGAAGTGGATCTTGATCTTTCCCTATTTTACCCTCCACATTTTTGTTCTCCATTTTTTAATGTGTGGAATTATATGCCAGTATCAATAGCAATGGCCTACTACTATATATACTGCGCACAACTGAAATGCACCACAGGTATGGATGGATAGTATACTTGACGACACAGAGGTAGGTAGAGCAGTGGCCTACTGTACCGTACTGCTATATATTATATACTGGTGGTCAGCAAACTGTGCAAAACTGAAATGCACCACAGGTATGGATGGATAGTATACTTGACGACACAGAGGTAGGTAGAGCAGTGGCCTTCTGTACCGTACTGCTATATATTATATACTGGTGGTCAGCAAACTGTGCAAAACTGAAATGCACCACAGGTATGGATGGATAGTATACTTGACGACACAGAGGCAGGTACAGCAGTGGCCTACTGTACCGTACTGCTAAATATTATATACTGGTGGTCAGCAAAATTATGCACTGTACTCCTACTATATACTACAATGCAGCACAGATATGGAGCGTTTTTCAGGCAGAGAACGTATAATACTGGTGGTCACTGGTCAGCAAAACTCTGCACTGTACTCCTCCTATATAATACTGGTGGTCCCCAGTCCCCACAATAAAGCAGTGTGCGCACAGATATATGCAGCACACTGAGCACAGATATGGAGCGTTTTTCAGGCAGAGAACGTATAATACTGGTGGTCACTGGTCAGCAAAACTCTGCACTGTACTCCTCCTATATAATACTGGTGGTCCCCAGTCCCCACAATAAAGCAGTGAGCACAGATATTTGCAGCCACCTGAATAAAACTGAGAGGACGCCAGCCACGTCCTCTCACTATCATTTCCAATGCACGAGTGAAAAATGGCGGCGACGCGTGGCTCCTTATATAGAATACAAATCTCGCGAGAATCCGACCGCGGGATGATGACGTTCGGGCGCGCTCGGGTTAACCGAGCAAGGCAGGAGGATCCGAGTCTGCCTCGGACCCATGTAAAAAGGGTGAAGTTCGGGGGGGGTTCGGATTCCGACGAACCGAACCCGCTCATCACTAGTATATTCCAAGTTTGCTTCCCTCTCCTCATCACTAAGGGTCTCCACCATATGTTCCCATCCACTACATAGTGCAGGCAAGGTATCACTGTGATGAGAGAACAATAAGAAGACGTATGCAAGGGATAAAGATTTCACAGGTCCCAAAGGTAACACAAACTGTTTCACCAGTGAGTGTGTAATATTCAGCGTAGCATCCTGAAACTGGAAGTAGCCAGCAAACTATACTCATCCTTCAACTGAACAAAGGATTCTAGAACACCATCAGAGTACAAATGACCCACCGTACCAATATCTCTAGCATCCTGGGTGAACAGGTTTTTAATGGGGGCATAGCAGCCCTCCACTTGAAAAGAAAAGGAAAAGCTGTTAGAGAATGTGGGAGCCACACAGCTTTCCCACCTCTGCCAGACAATACAGTACACTTTTACTTGGGCCTAAACTTAGCGTCATTCTTTGGGGCTCAGGCTTAACTATTTAATACAATTGAAGTGGCCTGGATCTAATGCCCATAGCCACGTTATTCAGTGTCTAAGGCCTTAGGCCTGCCTAGCTGGTGGGCACTGTACAGTGACCTGGGCCTAGTGCCCAGGGTCACTTAGTAACTTCTCAGAGGGGTTCAGACAAGCGTGCCTATTCAAGAAGACAGTGACGCTCAGGTCACTGTAATCACCAGGGGCTCAGGCAAAGCCTGCCTAACTAATTCCAACAGAGCAATCTGAGCCGAATACCCAGAACGCTTTATACAGAATAGGGATCAGGCCTTAGGCCTGCCGAGTGGTGGCATGGGGGAGTGGCCTGGGCTTAATGTCCAGGGTTACTCAGAAAGAGGGGGTGAGCCACAGGCTCCTAACTGCACCAAGGCCTATTGATAATATATATGTCACTCTGGTGCTTTTAAGAGGACTATATATATGTAGTGGTGGTCAAAAGCCGACTAATGGTATCGGCGGGAGATACTGCAGTGGGAAACTTGACAGTGCTTTTTATTGCCCTTCACTGCAGGTTTTTAGCTTCCGTCTTGACTCTCATCGACAGCTGCCATCCTCACTGCTTTGCCACCGCCGGGTTTTCATTGGCTGCCATCTTCCTGTTTGTTCTCGCTGTTACCATCTTACTGTTTGTTCACATTATTGCCATCTTCCTGCTTTTTTCCGCTGTCTTCTGTCCTCTTCCACTGGAATGGAACTCCTGCTTTGTGGTATCTAATAGAACATGCTGTGAGTGGGTGGACCTGCTCCCGATTGGCTTCCCAGTCCATAAGCCATGATTGGGTCGTGGACAGTGCCACATTTGTACTGCCGCAACCCCATTGAACGAGTTTAAATCCTTACAGATACAAGCTCATCCACGCCATTACCATATCGCTGCACTGCTCCAGGAAGAAAGATGTTGTCTCCCACGTGGGGAAGGCAGACACTAGGCAGAGGTGAGGATCCCCCATCTCTGCTATGCCTGCTGGGCACCCCCTCACACCAGTACTGTATACTGTCCAGTACCATACTGTTCAGAGAAAATGAAGTGGGTGGTCTTGGGGGCTGATAATATGATTTGCTGCAAATCAGGTCATCATTTCCCCTGCTGCACAATTCTGGTTGAGGCAGGCCCCAGTGTGAAGTCACCTGCACATGATTTCCCAGAGAGAATCTCTGAAATACTGGCAAGTTATTTCTTGAAGACTATCAGTAGCTGTCAGCTGTCAACGGCAGTTAAGCTCCTTGCCTTCTTCTATAATGGCTCAGCACATAAACAGCACAATCCATACATTGCTGGGGCTTTCTGCTCCACAATCATTTCATCACACAGTTTCCCTGGAGGTCAAACTCTAGGGCTAATTCGGACCTGATTGCTGCTGTGCGTTTTGTATAGGTGGGGGTAGAAGACAGCGGTGCTCAGGAGATGCTGGTCTTCAAAAAGAGGGGAAGCTGCAAGTGAAAGTAATTAAAACAGATAATTGATAAATGCCGTCCACAGCGCCCCCTACCCTGCAGCGCTACGTGCGGTGCCCCCTCCCCACATACCTAGTTACAGCTCTGGTTACAGCCTCAAAATTACTTTTTAAAGGTCAGTAATAGAAATTATTGTTTAATATATTTTACATGTTATTATATTTTTCATCTACTGCGTTCAAACCATTCTTATTGTGAAGTACACATGTATGCTTAAAATTATTATTAGAGGCATTTTTCCATTTAAACCCTGTGTATTATTATAATAACATGGCTAAAGTTTTGAACTCTGATAATATAAAGTCATTTTCAGCAGCAGCAACCTTTGAAATGTAGTACCTCCTGTTACCCATAGCTGTGAGCGGTCACTGAGCTCTGCAAATGCCTATGGAGGAGCTGCTGTAACTGAATGTGAGCAGCAGCTCTTCCTCGTCACCTTCTTGAATGCAGAGCACAGAGAGTTCTGCAAATCAGACTTTTTTTTTTTATGAACCACTGATAGGGGAACTCAGAAACCGACACTGAGTGGGATAGAGGGAGGATTTCATTTTTAATTTCACATATGACAGGTAAAATAGCTAAAACTACCCAATGCGTACTTCTGCCCAAGGACACACTTTGTTAAAAACTGCCCTTGCTTTTGGCACTAAAGCAAATTTTCTGTACTTTCATTACCTATTAAACATTATAAGAACACTTCCGGTTCCAGCTGCAGCATGAACGGCAGCATATAAGACGAGCTCCGCTGCCGCTCACCGGAATCTCACCTTTTACAAGGCACACTGCCTCCTGACAGGCCCTGCATCTACACCCGCGCCCAGCATACTCTGAGGGCTGTATGGAGCGCTATTTAGCGACGATAATGCCCAGTAAGAAAGATAAAAAATGCTGGAAAAAGAGATATGCCACACAGAATCCAAAATGGCGCTGGATGCCGGGGATATGAATACCGCGCCCTCCTATTCCTACCTGCAGCACACATAAGAGGGAGACAGCCAGCCTGTACCACATACTGCCGATCGGGTACTGTGAACCCTTGCGATCCCAGTTAAATACAATGACGTGGTGGGGCCGATCCACTTGGCGATGGGGCCACTACTACAATCCCAAACAGCGGATATTAATAAATAGATAGCCTAACTTTCCAACAGGGTTTTACAGACAGAACAGTTGAAGATGGATGTAGCCCATGTAACTAAGGGGGATATGTACTAAGCAGTGATAAAAGTGGAGAAGTGAGCCAGTGGAGAAGTTGCACTGTCAACCATACCTGTTGTCACAGCCGGTAGAATTTGTGAATCCGTTGGATGTGTGCTAGCGGTAGAAGTGCATGCCTCTGCGAGGAGAAAACGATGAGGACAAATGTAGTTTCTTCTCATATGCTTTTATTAACGGAAATACATATAAGAGCTAATATTCAAAGAACAAAGATGAAGAATTCCAAAAGATTAGGATGCAGAGTATTCATGGGCAGAGTATTGAAAAAGTCTGTATAATGAACGACTGTCTGATATGGCTAGTGAATACTGCAGAATTTGCACGTTGGATAGTTAATTGTCGTGACTGAAGAACACTGAAGGGGTTTTGCAGAGTGAATGAATGTTAGACGTGACTGAAAAGAACTGCAGAACTGCTGGGAGATCCTCTACGGATAGACCTCCAGGAGACACTGTCCTAAGTGGCAAGCTGTGACACGCGAGGCCGGGGTAACCACTGGTAGTTGTGCAGCAAACGACAGCTGAGGTGAGAATTCCGTGGAGCTGAAAATCCAAGAGACACTGAAAGGCACACAGGTGGACCTGTGGGAACGCAGAGCTAAAACACCTGTACTGGGACAGAAACATAAAGCACTGGCAAGGTTTGAAACCGGATTGCTCCCTTTTACCAGAGAGCTCAGCCTGTGATTGGCTGGAAGAGACCAGAGACCAAGTCCCATTGGCATACTATGAATTGGTCTCCAACATGGCGGCCCCCAGTACTGCAGACACGCCAGAGAAGGGGAGCTTGCTCAGGCAGCCTCCCTGCACAGTGCTCCAGAGCATGGGATCTTACACAGACAGCCTCCCTGCACAGTGCTCCAGTGACAGCAGGCCGCACAGTCACCAGCTCCCTCTCAGCTGCAGCACACCAGCGGCCCTCACAGACCTCCACCGCCGCAGCGCTAGCCATCTGACAGAGAGCCCTTGGAGATCATCACCGGAGGTGAGTCCCTGGTCCATGACACCTGTTCTGTAATGTGTATGCCCCGAATACTAATGTCAACAATTTTCTACAAAAGTTGATAACAATTCTTGTCCCATATAACTTCCCTACTACAACTAGACAAACAACTTCCACGTAAAAGTGGGAATAGACCCCACAGAAAAGGAGTACCATGGTTTGCTCAATCTCTCCAACTGCTAGACATCTGGAGAGTGCTAAATCCTATAGAACGAGAATACACTTGCCTTTCAGCGGCACATGGAACAATGTCTAGAATAGACTGTCTATTGCCGTCTGCCATTTTATTGCCTAGAATTGTTATGGCAACGATAGAAGCTATCACACTGTATGACTACGCCGTGGTATGGATTGAGTAACAATTAAATACTGAAAGGAGTCCATTTTGTTCATGAAGGTTTCCCTCCTCCCTGTCTACCTCAATGGAGTTTAGAAATAAGGTGGAGGCAGCCTGGGTTACTTATCATTACGACAATGTTGCTACAGAAGTTTCATCACCAGTTCTTTTTTGGCAGGCCTCAAAGGCAGTCATTAATGGAGATGTTATATCTTACACTTCACAAATTTACAAAACATACAAAAAGTCTACGTTCAGGCTCAACAGTCATTGACAGCAGCATTCCAGAACTATAGAGATAACCCATCCACTATCAACAAAGAAAGGTACACCACTGCTAAAACAGCTTTTGATGGTTTATTCAACAGAATGGAAGCGAGATACAGTACTCTTTTAAAACAGATGCCAGATTTCACAAATTTGGTAATAAATCCAGCAAGTTGCTCTCAAATTTGTTTAGAGTACAGCGTACCCCAAAGTTAGTTCATCCTCTTAACCACTTACAGAAACCAACATTTTTTTCCCACAAAAACTGCTCCAAAATTGTCGAGGGGTTTCTATGAGTGAATTAGGTGAAGAACATAAATTTAACCTTATACAAAATGATTTTAGTTTAAAAAAAAAAAAGATAATTTTTTAAAAATGAAATAATTTTTCTGAAACATTGTAATATCGATTGGGAATATAGATAACATCGGAACATCAGTAACATCACAACGTTAGTTTTTACCTGCAGGACGGCTGCCAGATACACGGTGAGGGGGCTGCTGGGGGTGGCTTGGGGAGGTTACAGTAGTTTTCCCTCTCCCAGCAGCTGCCATTGTCTGCAGCCGCTGTGTGGGGGGTCCAGCCGTGCTGACCGATCAGCTGGTGTGGTCACATCTGATGCAACCATGCCAAGCAAGTGGTTAAGAAGGCTGATGGTACACACACTACTTCAAATGCACAGATTGCACAACTAATGCATTCTTTTTACACAAATCTATATCCAAATCCTATATCCTCACCCCACCATACATCACAGTTTTGGGACGGATTGCCATTACCCCAGATTTCTGTAGCTCTAGGAGAATCCTTACTATTGGATATTGTAGAGAAAGAGGTAACAAAAGCTATTGCAGGTCTTAAATCTGGTAAAGCATCAGATCCGAATGGGCTCACCTCCGAATACTACAAGTTACTAGCCCCTAAAATAGTCCCGATATTGATACAAGTTTTCAAACTATATTGAATACAGGAGAGATGCCTTTATATTAACTCAGCTACCCTGAATGTTTTAGCTAAGCCTGGTAGAAACCTGTCTGAGTCTGGATCATATAGGCCGATCTCACTGCTTAATTTAGATAATAAACTACTGTACTAACGAAAATACTCACAGAGTGACTTAATCAAGTTTTGCCTTCTACCATACATCCGGATCAGACAGGCTTTATCATGGGACGTTCATGTGTAGTCAATATTAGAAAGGTACTGGCAGCTATGAGTACACCCCAGTGTGCCATGTCCGATGTTCCTACAGCACTATTATCACTAGACGTGGAAAAGGCTTTCGACATGGTACACTGGGATCACCTGTATGACACGATGAGCCGGTTTGGATTTCCAGTTTTTCCACCCCAATTTATTACATTTTTAAGACTTTATACAAAGAGCCCAGTTCTCAAATATTGTGTTATGGTCTCCTATCCACACCTTTTCCTATTAATAGGGGAACAAGACATGGTTGCCCTCTCTCTTCCCTCCTATTTGTATTAGCATTAGAACCATCAGTGATATCTATCAGACAATCCCCAAATTATCATGGTATTATGATAGGTAATGTTGATTTACGTTTATTGTTTGCAGATGACATGCTGTTGTTCTTATCACACCCACAAAATACACTACCGGTGGTTTTTTATTTAATTTCCCTGTTTAGTGTATGTTCTGGATATAAGATTCATGGTGGGATGTACTAAAGCAAAAATGCGGTAAAACCCCCGAAAACGGGGGTTTTACCGCATTTTCATATTTACTAACACCCTACCGCCGCGTTTTCGGGGGTCCAGGGTATCGCCATCTCTGGATGGCGATACCCTGTAGAAGCCTATGGGCTTCTTTTCGCCGACCGCCGCAACCCGCCGACACCGCCGCAGACGCCTCCCCCCCTCCCCCCCGGCTTACCTTCCTCCAGGCTGCCCTGGACCCGGAAGGTAGTCTCCTCCTCCCCCTAGCAACGCAGCCGGAGGTACTTCCGGCTGCAGGGGGGAGGAGGAGGCGCCGGGGGCAGCCTGCTGCTGCTTCCCGGCGTCTAGCCAGTGTGGGGACCCCTGGGAGGTGACGGAGACCCCCCGCAGACCACCTAACAGGTATCGTGGGGGGCCTCCGTCACCGCATCGCGATGTTGATCGCATATGTTAGTAGTACATATGCGATCAACATCGCTGCGGTAACCGGCGAGGGGCGGCGATGTATGTTAATACATCCCGCCCCAATAATCATAAATCCGAATTACTCCCATTGAATGGGTCAGTCAACTATTTACAAACTGATGGTCCCCTTAGTGCTATTAAAATAGCTTCTACAGCCATTAAGTACTTACGAATCCAAATTCCAGCATGTTTACACAACCTTTATAGATTTAATTATACTCTGGTTATTATAAGTTCTATCTCAAAGAAAATTGACAACTGGACATATTTGCCATTATCAATGATAGGTAGGACCACATTAATTAGACCTGTGCTTTCCCTACAGCTATCTTATATGATTCAAATGTTACCTATTCGAATGTCACTGTCGGATATGAAACATGTGGAAAAACGTTTTTGTAAATTCATATGGAAAGGAGGCAAATCTAGAATAGCCAGTAAATATTGAAAATGACTACGAAGTGGTGGAGGAGTGGGAATGCCAGACTTATGGTGTGCACACACAGGGGGAGATGTACTAAGCCTGAAAAGTGATACATTTCACAGTGATAAACTGCCAGCCAATCAGCTCCTAACTACCATGTCACAGGCTGTGTTTGAAAAATGACAGTTAGGAGCCGATTGGCTGGTACTTTATCACCGTGATATTTATCACTTTTCAAGGCTTAGTACATCTGGCCCACAGTGAGATATTTTCTTATGATTTTGACTGTATAGTCAAAATCGTAAGAAAAGTTAGTGCAGATCGCAAGGTGAAAGTCACCTTGCGATCCCAATGCGATGGCGATGCGATGCATCGCAAGCCTAGATAGACTGTGCAGGCAAGTCAATTTTGACTATCTCGTAGAAAAGATAGTCAAAATTGACACTTATCCAAAATCACACATAGCCAGTATCGCAAGCACAGTCATTATGTGCTTGCGATGCCGACCTAGCCCCTGTCGCATAGTGAGAATCGGGGTTAGTCCGAATCTCACTGTGTCTATGCACCTTTATTACACTTCTCTCAGTCAGTCCTTTTTCGTGATATTATAGACTGGATGTTCAAGAGAAATAATTATACCCTGTTTGAATTGGACTGTGCTCTTTTTGCCCCTTTTTCACCTGGAGCATTATTACGTACTCCAAAAACTAAAAATTCCAGATCGTATTTATTCTCATTTATTATTTAAAGATATTCACTCACCATTCGCCTGGTGGGCGAGTAATAAAAAATTTCATAGGAACCCCCTGACATCTCCCCTGATACCCCTTTGGGGCAATCCTCCATTCTCAGCTGGAGTGGAGGATGTCACATTTTACCATCTAAAATTGAAAGGTATCAAAATGATTGCGGATGTCTTTGACCCAGGGGGCAGCATTATCCCATTTTCAACCTTACAGGAATGTTATGGGCTCACTACTTCGTATTTTTATGTTTATCTACAAATCAAACATTATGCAGCTTCACTCCCCCCGGTAGTTACAACTAGCCCTGTAAAGGATCCTATGTTGCCTTTATGAAACATGATAAAAAGCTTTTCCTATAGAACTAGATATCTCTATAATGATTTACTACTTGGTAATTCTGAAAAACTTCAAAGTCAAACAATGTTGTCATGGAAACAATATATTCCCACCATCACTAAGCCTGATGACTTATACCTACACTAATACCCCTTTCACACCGCAGCTTTAACCCGGTAAATTGCCGATTTTTCAGCCTTCCTAAACGGTTCTAGCTGCGATGTGAAAGGGCCACCTTGAATTTACCATTTTCAAAATACTGGTATTTTGAAACGGTTAAAAAGCGGGGTCCTACCCGTTTCAGAACCGTTTCACTGTGCAATATGAAAGGCTCTGAAACGGTATTTCCAAGCCACAGGAGGTGATAGGCTGTCTCCATGTGTGATGTCACCAGGCAGAAGCAGGAAGCTGGAGGAAAAACACATCAGACACATGAGAGTGGGTTTAGAAGCGTTTTCTTACTGCAAATATATTATACAATGGCAACTTGGAGTGATGAAGAGGTGAGGGAGCTGCTAAGAATCAGAGGGGATGAGGAAATCTGCAGACAAATAACTGGGACAGTCAAGGATGCACTCATATATAAAAACATGGTTAAAATGCTTCAAGCTGCTGGGTTCCATCGTACGACTATCCAAATTATTAATAATTAATTAATTAATTAATAATTATTAATAATGTGTGGGCCAGAAAAGTCCATTTACAATGACAACCACTGTTTTCTATGGGTGAAACGGGTTCAGTGTGAAAGGTACCAAAACGGTAATGAAATGGTAATATACTGGTTACAACATGCGATGTGAAGGGGGTTTAACTGCTCAGACCCGTTTTAAGAACCGTTTAAAGAACCGTTTCAAAAGCAGGTTTTGCGATGTGAAAGCAGCATATGATAGCTGTCACAACTGAGGGCTGGTGCTGACCAGGGGGAAGCCTCAGTTGTAGGGGCTGAGGTATATGTGTACCTGGGAGGCAGTACAGGGTTCTTGGACATGCAGGGAACCTTTAGAACAAATGCCCGAAGGCGTGACCACGACAACAAGGGAGAGTTCAAAGGTTTTATTAAACACAGTTCAGAGGAATACTGATGACTTGGTACTGGTAATAGAAAACACAGTTCAGAGAAATACTTGGGATCGATGACGGGACACCGATGGTGACTTGGAATCGATGACGTAACACCGATGGTTACTTTGGGATCGTTGGTAAGCTTTGAGTGAAGCTGGGGTTCGCAGATAGAAATGCACTATTGTACTTAGAAGCACAGGTGAAGCATGAAGTGATGCTGGGGATCGCTGGAGAAGAAGCTTGAGAATGGCTGCTGGGAAGCCGGAGTTCAGACACAGGTGAATTAGGGTAGACTGTAGAGGGTTAATCACTGGAGTGTCGGGTTACACTGCAGAGTATAATCACCAGGGAGTCAGGCTGTACTGCAGAGAAAGTCCATGGGAGAACTGCACACTGGAATCACTGAAGACCATTGAAGCACTGACCTCTTTCCACCCCAGGAACAGGATATTTATACCTGCTGGGAAGCAGGGATTGGCTGGCTGATTAACCAGAGACCAGAGTGCAGCTGCTGTGTAATCAGGCTGAGAGCAGAGTGCAGCTGATAGGCTGAAAGGTAACATGTGATTAGGAAAACATGGCTGCGCCCATGGTAGCTTTTGGAGGGAAAGATTGTTTGTAACTTGAATGTGAGCTTTAACCATGAAGCTGCCAGGATCACAGTAAAGAGATTTGAGACAATGAGATGCAGCACGCACACAGACAGTGCAGATAGAATCCAGGCTTGGAACACTGGGACAGTCTCAGGAGGCATTTGGAAGGTAAATACTGATAAGGAATTACCTAGATCGTGACAATAGCTCTCTAAAGGTTTTACAATCCTTCTCCTTACAGGAAGTTCACATCAAAATTATTTATAAAGCTTATATATCACAAACCCAGAGAAGACACTTTGGGGCAGATGTATTAACCTGGAGAAGGGATAAAGAAGTGATAAACCAGTGATAAGTGGAAGGTGATAACGCACCAGCCAATCATTCCGGATTTGAAAAATTACAGTTAGGAGCTGACTGGCTGGTGCGTTATCACCTTCCACTTATCACTGCTTTATCCCTTCTTTATCCCTTCTCCAGGCTTAATACATCTGACCCTTTGTCTTGAAGAGTCAGGGCAGTGTGTGAAGTGCTTTCACTCATCTGCCACCTTTTATCCTAATTTCTGGAATGTGGCCAGATTAAAGGTTCTGGAATAAAGTTATGCACTATATTAACACTAGTTTTTTTTTTTTGGGTAGATTGACTTAGATGAAATTTAGATGAAAATTGCAAATGTCTATACCCTTTCTTAACTATATTAGTGACAGTGGTGATTGCGAAGATCATCCTAAAGAGGTGGACATCTCCACATTCACCGACCCTGGCTGCGGTACATCAAATGATGCTGCTTAGGGTATTATTATATTTTGATCAATTTTCTACCCTGCCAGATTTAGACAAAGGGGTCATTACATTTTATAAACGGTGGAGTACGTATATAGCCACGCTATCGTTAGAAACACAAACTCAAATCTTTAAACTGTTTGAGACAACTGAATGGTATGTACATAAAAAAATACTCAAAGGGGTATATGCAATTGCGGTCGAATTACGGCATGATTTCGACCGTTTTTGGATTCGACACTATTCGACAGTCGAAACCCTCCACACGGTACCATGAATTCGACATATTCAATTCATAATGGATTAGACACTCCCCTTGTCGAAAAACTGACCAATCGTCGTATAGTGGGCGTCCTGGATTCGACTTCCCGCCGCTTGGAGTCCTATATACAGTAGGGCTTGTTTGCTGCATGCTCAGCAGCCATTTTGTGAACCTGCAGAGAGGTGTGGAGGTGCTGCAGAGCTAGCAAATTGGTTGTTTTTTTGCTGTGGTATCGTTTGGACACCCAGCAGACTTTAATCCAGGAAGGACAGAAGACCTGTTACCCCAGAAGAGAGTTGTTTTTGGAGCGATTTCTACATATGTAGGTAAGTACCACATGTGGTCTGGCGTTGCATGTAGGTGTTTGTGTAGTGTATGGGTGTTGTTCTGAGTGCTTGGCTACTGTTTTGAATGAGGTATGAGTGCAGTATGTAATGTTTGGTTGGTGGGGGGGTGCAATGAGGTGTACATGTGGCGTTGCTTTGGGGTGTTTGGGGTATGTATATGTGTGCAGGTGTGTGTATATAGGTCCTGTTTGGATTGCTGCAGGTCCTGCTTGTATCGCTGCATGTATTTTTTGGAGTTTTGTGTTTGGGGGTAGTTTTTCACATTTTTTTTTGCATAAAATGTTTTTTTGGGTCATGCTTTAGCACTGGTGTACCACCAGCATGACATGTTGGGGTGCAGGGATGCATTTACTGGCTTTTTGGCTTGTTTGGGTGAGGTTTGCATGTCGGTAAGTGCCATGCGGTCAACATGTGCTCTCCTTTTATTTGCAAAATGTGTTTTTTGGCTCATTCTTTAGCACTGGTATACCACCAGCATGTGCAGGGATGCATTTACTGGCTTTTTGGCTTGTTTGGGTGAGCTTTTCCATGTCGGTATGTGCCATGCAGTCGACATGTGATCTCCTTTTATTTGCAAAATATGTTTTTTGGCTCATTCTTTAGCACTGGTGTACCACCAGCATGTGCAGGGATGCATTTACTGGCTTTTTGGCTTGTTTGGGTGAGGTTTTTCATTTTTTTTTTTATGTGTGTTTGGTCCTGCTTGAGCACTGGGGTCCCAGAAGCATGTCATGTTGGGGTGTCTCTAATAGCTTTTTTGGTATTTTTTTCATGTTTTTTTTTTTTTTAAGTTTGGTCATGCTTCAGCACTGCTGCACCCTGTCATGTTGCTGGCACATACTTGCTTTTTGCCAGTTTGGGCGTAGTTTTCTATGTGCGAATGTGTGTTTGGTCCTGTTTGGGCACTGTGGTCCCAGCAGCATGACATGTGTGGTTGCATGTAATTATGTAATGTGGGTTAAATTTGTAAAAAAATAATTTATTTTTACAACAGAGATGTCCAGGGACAAGCGCCCCCGATCCCCCCTTCCCCCCACCCCTCAGAAGAATTTTCCCTGCAAAGCAATGAGGAGTGGGAGCCGACCCAGGAGGAGGATACGACCAAACAGGCATCCAGTGATCAGCCGCGGTCGTCAAGGGACCAAACGGAAAAGAAAAAGAAAAGGCCTAGAAAGGTAATTACTGACAACACCTGCAGACACAATAGCATCCAACTTGACACACCCATGGGCTAGTTTGCACACTGCCAGGCACACAGGTATCTTTGCGCACTGCCAGGGATACTGACACACTCACAGGTACATACAGATCATAATAATTGCATGTTTTTTATCCCTAAAGGCAAGAAGCCAGCCAGAGGATCAGTCGGAGGAGGAAGCCTCTGGTGAAGACACAGGACGGAAGAATCCGCGTGGACCCAGGTACACAGAGGAGGAAAACTGTGCCCTAGTGGATGGCGTTGACAGGTCCTACGACGTTCTGTATGGACCAAGGGCACAGACCACAGCAGCTAAGACAAAGTGAAACATCTGGGATGCCGTCGCGAGACAAGTCACTGCAGTATCTGGAAACCGCCGGAGCACCAGAAAAGGCATGAAGCGGTACAATGATTGCCGTAGATAGACCAAGAAAAACATGGGGATTCAGCGCCGTCATGAGACAGCTACAGGAGGTGGTCCGGCTCTCAATTTGAAGTGGCTTCCCTGGGAGGAAGTTATAAAAAGGCGCTTGAACCCTGTCATGGTCCAAGGAGTTCGCGGAGGTGTGGACTCCAGCTGTCCTGCTGGCTTTCCCGAAGAGGAAAAACCGCCCAGAAGACTGCGGGAGACAAGCAGTCCAAAAGGAGGCGTGATGGTAAGAATATATTCAGATGAGCTGTACTAAACTTTTTTTTTTTTGCTAATGTGTTTGTTCTTTCCCCCCAGACACGCCTGCCCAGAGGACATCACCTGCGCGCAGGACATCGCCAGCGCACGGACCATCACCTGCGCAGCAGGCATCAGCAACAGCACGCAGACCATTACCTGTGCAGCAAGCATCAGCAGCACGCAGACAATCACCTGCGCGCCAGACATCGTCAGCGTGCAGAAAGTCACCTGCACGCCAGACTTCATCAGCACGCAGAAAGTCACCTGCGCGCCAGACATCGTCAGCACGCAGACCATCACCTGCACGCCAGACATCAGCGCGCAGAACGTCACCTGCGCGCCAGACACCGTCGGCAACCACACCACCAGCTGGGCGCCAAACTACATCTCCTGCGTGCAGGGCATCACCAGCTCGTCATCTCTCCAGGAGCTCTGGGACTGTGACACAAGAGCCTCAACAAGTCACTACCCTTGTGGACCCATCACCCGAACTGTTTGAGTCTACAGGGTTAATGGACAAGACTTTTCTAGGGTTTGATGACAGCCGTGCAGACGTATCCAGCCATACCCTTGAAAAGTCTCCAGAACTGAGGACTGAATTGGGGGTGTGTGGGGGGAGGGGGGGGGGGGGTGTCACCATTTTTGTATAGTTTATTAACTTTATTGTTGTGTTTTTTTCTTCTTTTGCAAACAGAGGTGCCACGGACCAGCAGCGGATTTGCGTTAGGAATTGGTCCCTACTTCAGGCCAGATCTCTTACAGGATGAGTCGGACGACGAGGTGGAAGTGCAGCAGTCCGCTGTTTCTACATCCCTGTGTGAGTAATTATCTATCAAATTGTTAACCTTCAAACATATGTATGAATGTGTATTATAATTTCTAATTTTCTTTTCAGCTGCACAAATGCAATTGGTGGCAGACATACAGCAAGGACAGGATCCCTCAATATTCAGAGGGTAAACACCCTGGCAGCAGAGATGAATGCCCGCCAGGATAATTACACGTTTGTTGTTGATACCAGACTGGACGCCATTGAGAAGACAATGGATAAGATGGCAACCGGTTTGGTTGAAATGCAAAAGGCTCTTGCCGACAGCATGGCAGAAACGCAAAACACCAGGCAAGCAGATCACAGGGAGACTATGGACAGCCTTCACGTTCTGGTCACATCCATCAACTGGCTGGTGGATCACACAGCATGCCAGGCACACAGCGTTCAGAACATGTCGGAGAGCCATCGACATTCGGCAGCCAGCCACCAGATCATCGCAACAATGCTACAGATGATCTACGATAAGCTCCCAGAGCCAGCTCATCAACACGCTGGTCAACCACCACAAGCCTCACTGACGCCTCCTGCCCTTGCTCCACCACAATCCTGGTATGAACAGTCACAGCTGTACCAAGGATATACAGGGATGTACCCCACCTACCAGATGCCTCCACCAGCAACACCGGCTGCATTATCTACACCAGCACGGCCACGAAGGTCAACTCAACGCACTCCACAGCCGTCCAGGACATCGTCGCCACATCAGGAGGAAGAAGAGGATCCGGACATCCAACAACCACCATAAGCACGGTCGTATGGTTTTATTATTTACTATGTTTTTCATGTTTCCCTTTCTCCCCCTCCCATTAGTTTTTTTTTTCTTACTACAGGTTGAGTATCCCATATCCAAATATTCCGAAATACGGAATATTCCGAAATACGGACTTTTTTGAGTGAGAGTGAGATATTGAAACCTTTGTTTTCTGATGGCTCAATGTACACAAACATTGTTTAATACACAAAGTTATTAAAAATATTGTATTAAATGACCTTCAGGTTGTGTGTATAAGGTGTATATGAAACATAAATTAATTGTGTGAATGTAGACACACTTTGTTTAATGCACAAAGTTATAAAAAATATTGGCTAAAATTACCTTCAGGCTGTGTGTATAAGGTGTATATGTAACATAAATGCATTCTGTGCTTAGATTTAGGTCCCAACACCATGATATCTCATTATGGTATGCAATTATTCCAAAATACGGAAAAATCCGATATCCAAAATACCTCTGGTCCCAAGCATTTTGGATAAGGGATACTCAACCTGTATTGTTTTAAATTTGTGTTGGCCTCCCCCACCCCCGACCGGGTACTACCAAGGAGCTATATGTCTAGACATACATGCGCGGGCATGTATGCATGTGGTAACTGATGAAAGCTCCTTGTGGTTACATATATGATAGGCCAAAGAGCTATTCTGATATCACATTTTTCCCCCCCAAAAAAACACTCACTTTTGAATTGGTATAAATTAGGCTTTCACTGTTGTGTGAATTTACTATTCACTAGTAGTGATGTGCACCCGACATTTTTCGGGTTTTGTGTTTTGGTTTTGGATTCGGTTCCGCGGCCGTGTTTTGGATTCGGACGCGTTTTGGCAAAACCTCACCGAAATTTTTTTGTCGGATTCGGGTGTGTTTTGGATTCGGGTGTTTTTTTCAAAAAAACCCTAAAAAACAGCTTAAATCATAGAATTTGGGGGTCATTTTGATCCCATAGTATTATTAACCTCAATAACCATAATTTCCACTCATTTCCAGTCTATTCTGAACACCTCACAATATTATTTTTAGTACTAAAATTTGCACCGAGGTCGCTGGATGGCTAAGCTAAGCGGCCGACACAAACACCTGGCCCATCTAGGAGTGGCACTGCAGTGTCTGGCAGGATGGCACTTCAAAAAAATAGTCCCCAAACAGCACATGATGCAAAGAAAAAAAGAGGTGCACCAAGGTCGCTGTGTGACTAAGCTAAGCGACACAAGTGGCCGACACAAACACCTGGCCCATCTAGGAGTGGCACTGCAGTGTCAGGCAGGATGGCACTTCAAAAAAATTGTCCCCAAACAGCACATGATGCAAAGAAAAAAAGAGGCGCACCACAGGTATCGAATGTAGATGGATAGTATACTTAATGAATGACGACACAGAGGTAGGTACAGCAGTGGCCTACCGTACTGCTATATATAGTATACTGGTGGTCACTGTGTCAGCAAACTGCAAAACTAAAATGCACCACAGGTATAGAATGTAGATGGATAGTATACTTAATGAATGACGACACAGAGGTAGGTACAGCAGTGGCCTACCGTACTACTATATATAGTATACTGGTGGTCACTGGTCAGCAAAACTCTGCACTGTACTCCTCCTATATAATATTAATTATACTGGTGGTCCCCAGTCCCCACAATAAAGCAGCACACTGAGCACAGATATGGAGTGTTTTTCAGGCAGACAACGTATACTGGTGGTCACTGTCAGCAAAACTCTTCACTGTACTCCTGCTATATAATACAGCTGCTCCCCAGTCCCCACAATTAAGCAGTGTGAGCACAGATATATTATGCAGCACACTGAGCACAGATATGGTATGGAGCGTTTTTTTCAGGCAGAGAACGGATAAAAACTGGTGGTCACTTATCAGCCAACCTCTGCACTGTACTCCTCCTAACAGCTGCTCCCCAGTCCTCCCCACAATTAAGCAATCAAGTTCAACAATAAACGGAGAGGACGCCAGCCACGTCCTCTCCCTATCATCTCCAATGCACGAGTGAAAATGGCGGCGACGCGCGGCTGCTTATATAGAATCCGAATCTCGCGAGAATCCGACAGCGGGATGATGACGTTTGGGCGCGCTCGGGTTAGCCGAGCAAGGCGGGAAGGTTCGAACCTGCCTCGGACCCGTGTAAAAAGGGTGAAGTTCGGGGGGTTCGGTTTCCGAGAAACCGAACCCGCTCATCTCTATTCACTAGTGTTTGTTTTTTGCTTCTTCATAGGATTGGTTGAAAAATTGAAGTGGATGGTGTAGATGTGTTGTGCGTACCAAGGTGAGTAAAGCCATGTTTCAATGTATATATTGAAGAAACTTTGTCCCGCCTGCCCTTGGGGAACAACACAGTCCAGCAATGGGTCATGCTGGACTGCGTCGTTCCACAAGTGCAGGCGTGTCAAAGTGCTGAACACTGACACCACTCTGCCACTTTGGCCCGCCTGCCCCTGGGGAACAACACAGTCCAGCAATGGGTCATGCTGGACTGTGTGGTTCCACAAGTGCAGGCGTGTTAAAGTAACATAGTAACATAGTAACATAGTATCTAAGGTTGAAAAAAGACAATTGTCCATCGGGTTCAACCTATTTGTGGTCTCCTATGCATGATTATTTTGTATAAAATTTTGACTGAAGTTGCTGACTGCCGTTCCGATTAACCCCTCTTTTATAATAACCATAGTGCATGACTGTCAGGTCTCAGGTTTTGTCTGTCCCCGGAGGGGGCACTAGTGGGTCAGTGTTGGTGCAATGTACAAAGCGTGGAGGCAATATGAAAGTCCTGCGCATATGCGCTGATGTTTATTAGCACAGAGGTAACAAAGCAGATGGTATAATAATGAATAATAACTGAAGACCGGCAATGTAGCAAACAATGATTGATAACTGAAACCAAAAGTAACTGAAAGTCTCTTGCAACAAAATATGAAATAACTTAATTGGCTGAATGCAGATGAATAAACAAAACTCCGGTAATACTTGAAAGCACAGTCTCTGTATAATATGAAATGAACAGATAACTGAATGCAGATGGATTGAAAAGCAGAACTCCGGTATAATTTAGAAACACACAGTCTCTGTATAACACAATATGAAATGAACGGAAAACTGAAGTGTAGATGGAAAAGGCAGAACTCCGGAATTATTTGAAAATACACAGTCTCTATATAGCATAAGTCCTTATGGCCTCACTAGGCCCAAGCAGGAGACAGTCTCAATGCAATTAGTTGGTATTACTGCTGAGATGTACAGGTTGATATACTGATAACGAAGTGCACAGGTAAGGAAATGGATCGAACACCTGAGGAGAGTCTCTTACTGCTGATGAGCTTGTAGCTGTGGTTTGAAGTCCAGAGTAAACAGGAGAATTGCAGAGTGATGAATGATGAGAGTAACCATGGTTGAATAACTGGAGACCGGAACACGGGAACAACAACGGAGGAATCACTGGAGACAGGAACACGGGAACCAGGAGAACTAGACACACCATATGTGACTCGTTGTCCAAGGCGATGTGAGTGAGCCCCGGACAGGAACTTATACCCCTTGCTCTGCAGTGATTGGTCACAGGGCCCTGGCTGGAAACACAGCGCTGGATTGGATGCCGGGATCAGCTGAGTGTTAACTGGAGCTGGTGATTAACCGGGAGAATAATTCTATAGACAGTTAATGCAATTCACTGCTGGTTGCTGGCTGGGATCAGTAGTGCGCCGGGAGTTAATGCTGTTTAGCTAGAAGCACTGTGTACTCCAGGCTGCTGGCTGAAACCAGTGGTTACCAAAAGATAGAACTGGTTAGGTGGAGCACAGTGAGCTGTGGGATGCAGGAGACTGAAGACTGGAACTGCTGGGACCTGTAGTTCCACAGGTCCAATTCACAGGGAATACTCTGAAAACAGAGGACTGAAGCCAGGAGACGCCTGTTCACTGGAAGTGATGCAATGGAGAATGCGGATTCCTGACAGTGACTATGCCCCGTAACCCTGGATATCCTTATCCATTAGGAATTTATCTAACCCATTCTTAAAGGTGTTGACTGAGTTGGCCATTACAACTCCCTCAGGCAGGGAATTCATGTATCGTCCTTACCGTAAAAAAGCCTTTACACCGTATTGTGTGGAATCTCCTCTCCTCTAACCTGAGCGAGTGTCCACGAGTTCTCTGTGTTGATCTAACCAAAAACAGGTCCTGCGCAAGATCTGTATATTGTCCCCTTATATATTTGTAAATGTTGATCATGTCCCCTCTTAATCTCCTCTTTTCCAGTGTAAACATGCCTAGTCTTGCAAGCCTTTCCTCGTATTCCAGCGTCTCCATACCCTTAATTAGTTTGGTCGCTCGCCTTTGAACCTTTTCTAGCTCCAGGATATCCTTTTTGTAGTAAGGTGCCCAGAATTGTACACAGTATTCAAGGTGTGGCCTCACAAGTGATTTATATAACGGGAGTATAATACTCTCGTCCCTAGCATCAATTCCCCGTTTTATGCATGCTAATATCTTATTAGCCTTCTTTGCTGCAGTCCTACTTTGGGTACTACTGCTTAGTTTGCTATCTGTGAGGACACCTAAGTCCTTTTCCAGTACAGAATCCCCTAATTTTACCCCATTTAGTAGGTAGGTGTTATTTTTGTTCTTGTTACCACAGTGCATTACCTTACACTTGTCTGTATTGAAGCGCATTCTCCATTTCGCTGCCCAAGCTTCTAATTTAACTAAGTCATTCTGAAGCGACTCAACATCCCCCTCCGCATTTATAACTTTACACAATTTGGTATCATCTGCAAAAATTGACACCATGCTCTCTAGACCTTCTGTTAGGTCGTTAATGAAAATATTGAACAATAGCGGTCCTAATACTGAGCCTTGCGGCACACCACTTTGCACTTCAGTCCAAGTTGAAAAAGATCCATTAACCACAACGCGCTGCTCCCTATTATCTAACCAGTTTTTGACCCAAGTGCATATTGTGCTTCCTAGCCCTGATTCTTGTAGCTTGTACATAAGTCTCATGTGTGGTACAGTATCGAACGCTTTGGCAAAATCTAAAAAGATTACATCCACCTCTTTACCCTGATCTAGGTTTGCGCTTACTGTTTTCATAAAAGCCAAGTGCTGAACACTGTCTTGACTCTGCCACTTTGGCCCGCCTGCTCCTGGGGAACAACACAGTCCAGCAATGGGTCATGCTGGACTGTGTGGTTCCACAAGTGCAGGCATGTCAAAGTGCTGAACCCTGTCTTGACTCTGCCACTTTGGCCCGTCTGCTCCTGGGGAACAACACAGTCCAGCAATGGGTCATGCTGGACTGTGTGGTTCCACAAATGTTCTTGGGAAAGGAATGTGAACATGACATCATTACAGTGTGTTTACTTAATATGGAATTTCTTTTTTTTTAGCAGATATCTACACAAGAAAAAGGAATGTAAAGAAGAACAAACACTTCTTTTTTGTTTTATTACAGTTTATTTTTTAATAGAAAATAAAATTCAAGTGTAATAGTCTGCAATAAATTGTTAAATTGAGAAGTTTTGTGTGTTTTCTTTAAATTATTAGTAAATGAAATGTAAAATATGGCATTTCAGAGATGCAGTGGTATTGAAGGTATTGTGGTAGGTCGCCCATGGTACAGCAGTGGAGCTGTCATGTCCCTTCACATCCACGCTGGTTACTGCAACTTGGGAAGGAAAATCCGCAAGACCTGTGGAAGAGAATAGCATGAGGTTCCAGGTATTTTCAATAGTGTCATCCTTCTTGGAAAAGACAAGGTACAAGCAACATATGCAAACAAACAGGTTACATCGGCCTTTGTCTCAAATGCAATCCTCCGGCACTAGAGAAACTACACATCCCAGCATGCCCTGACACAGTATAAGCATTGATGTGTCAGGACATGATTTGATATGTAGTTTTGCAAATGCTGGAGGGCCGCAGTTTGGACATGCCTGGATTACTTGGACAAGGGGGTGTTTTGGGCAATACATCTCACCTGAGGGGGGGGGGGGGGTGTCTGCTACATGCCAGAGGTTCAGGTCCACATCACAAGTAGGTCGCCCATGATACAGCAGGGGAACTGACGTGTCAATTCACATCCACGCTGGTTACTGCAACTTGGGATGGAATATCCGCAAGACCTGTGGAAGAGAATAGCATGAGGTTCCAGGTATTTTCAATAGTGTCATCCTTCTTGGAAAAGACAAGGTACAAGCAACATATGCAAACAAACAGGTTACATCGGCCTTTGTCCCAAATGCAATCATACGGCACTAGAGAAACTACACATCCCAGCATGCCCTGACACAGCGTAAGCATTGCTGTGTCAGGGCATGATTTGATATGTAGTTTTGCAAATGCCGGAGGGCCGCAGTTTGGACATGCCTGGGTTACTTGGACAAGGGGGTGTTTTGGGCAATACATTGTCAAAGTCAGAAAAATATCACGCTGCACATTGCCATATATGCACCTCATGCGTGTGCCCGCTGCACGTGCATGAGCTCTCCCGTGCGTGCGTATACTCGCAGTCGCGTGCACTCGCAGGCGCACGGTATGCGCATTTACGGTAGAGTTTGTGTGCGTCTAGCGGGCGACTCAATCGTTACATATTTTAGTCATATAATGTATTTTGTAGATTATGGTCCTGTTGATAGAATCTGAAAGTTTAGTTAATGTGGCATGTTCAGAGACAAAGAGATCCCTCTTTGTTTGATACGAAGGGTCAGACAGGGGTGACACAGTGGTGTTTAGTATCCATCGGAAGAGTATTAAATTAGCAATATTCCGGTGTTGGTTAGAAACGGATTAATCGCTCGTGCGTATAGTTATGGCCATAAGAAGTTTATGGACATTTGCTATATTTGCAGTTTATTACCCATGCGGCGGGAAACCTGAGTTTCCCTCCCACCTGAGCAGTTTGAAATAGTCACAGCCCACCTGTATGAACCAACCTATGACCTTTTGTTATAATGCGGAGACGGATTCCTGTGTCCAATGAACAATAAGAATGTAGGGACCATTGTACTGTACTGTGTGTAAGTGTATATAAAGACAAGCCGACCTGGGCCAGCTCTCTACTCTTCTCAACGGTTCTCATCACTGATAATCGGGAGCTGGATATCCAGAAAGGCGCATGCGATTGTTTCCCCTTGTGCGTAAGTTCTCTGCAACTATATTTATCTCCTATTTTGTTGTAAGCCATTTTTCTCTCTCCTTCCCCTTAAATGTAATTGTGCCGCTATTGTAATTTTAACGTGTAGTAATTCGGTTAGGTATTTTATGTTAGTTTGGTAGTGTATAAGTTGTAATGTGTATTCTTTTGCAATTGAACGTTCATTCTCTCCCTTAAAGGTGTTAGAACCTTAGACCGTATTTGAGTGTTTATTATATTGCTAAAAGCGTTCTCTGAGCGTCACATACGCTCATACAGCTTTTAAACTAACAAGGTTACACTGTGTTGCATTTACACCCTAACACTGCACAAAGGTTTACAGTATAAGTACATTATTTATGGTATAGTTATAAAGGTTTAACTCGGTGAGCGTCAGCGCCGCTTGTGATCTCCTCGTGGTCTCGAGCGTCCGCTACGCTGATAGCGTATCGTTACGTTAATCGGCAGCCTATAGCGTGCTTGCCTCTACGCATTAAGCCGTGAGCGAACGTGCCGCTCGTGCGTCTCGTCCACGGCTAAGCGTCCGCTACGCTAAGTGCGTACCCTTACGGTACCACATACTCCAATAGCGTACTGAGTCTCTTAACCTTTTATAGTGTTTAATATAGGATAAATATTAGGCTTTATCAACATCTCACCTAGGGGGGGGGGGGGTGTCTGCTACATGCCAGAGGTTCAGGTCCACATCACAAGTAGGTTGCCCATGATACAGCAGGGGAGCTGACGTGTCAATTCACATCCACGCTGGTTACTGCAACTTGGGATGGAATATCCGCAAGACCTGTGGAAGAGAATAGCATGAGGTTCCAGGTATTTTCAATAGTGTCATCCTTCTTGGAAAAGACAAGCTACAAGCTACATATGCAAACAAACAGGTTACATCGGCCTTTGTCCCAAATGCAATCCTACGGCACTAGAGAAGCTACACATCCCAGCATGCCCTGACACAGCGTAAGCATTGCTGTGTCAGGGCATGATTTGATATGTAGTTTTGCAAATGCCGGAGGGCCGCAGTTTGGACATGCATGAGTTACTTGGACAAGAGGGTGTTTTGGGCAATACATCTCACCTGAGGGGGGGGGGAGTCTGCTACATGCAGGAGGTTCAGGTCCACATCACAAGTAGGTCGCCCATGATACAGCAAGGGAACTGTCGTGTCCCTTCACATCCACGCTGGTTACTGCAACTTGGGAAGGAAAATCCGCAAGACCTGTGGAAGTGAAAAAGGATTAAGTACCAGGTAATTTGAGAGCGTTTCCTCCACCCTGGGAAAGAACAAAAGGTCCCAGCAACACTGCGCATATACACAGGTTACTCAGACAAGATGGAGTTTTGGCCAATATATCTCACCTGAAAGAGTGACTCTGTAACATGGCGGTGGGTCAGGTCCACATCACAAGTAGGACGTCCATGGTAGAGGGGGTAAACTGGCCCAATTACTGTGGCAACCCAACAACAGGAAAAAACTGGGGGTAACAGGGCGTCAACAGGACGAAAATTTTCCTGGGAAGGGCCGTCAACATGACGTAAACTGTGCAACACTGAAATACATAAATAAACTATTTTTTTTAGAATATGACAATCTCAGTTTACAGGAAAATACAAATATTACAAGTATACTCACAGGCAGTGGAAAAAAAAAGTGTTGATCAGTGTCCTTCGAAAATCATCTCCTTCGTCCATACCCACCGGTGGAGCAGAAGAACGGTTCCCGCGTCGAAAAGCCCTGCAAAGAAGAGTCACCGGCAAACAGTTTGCGACACATATGTTGTGTAAAATACAACATGCATTTACCATGCCGCAAACCTTCAGCAGTGAGTACAAAAGAGCACCACCGGAAGTGTCTAAACATCTAAACCGGCTTTTAAGTACACCGAAGGCACGCTCAATTACTCCCCTCGATGCAATGTGTGTCTCTTGGTAACGTTCTTCAGCTTCACCAACAGGATTAGACAATGGGGTCAAGAGCCAAGATTTGTTGGGGTAACCCGCATCGCCTATGGGAAAAAGAAAAATGGTGGGTGATATAAAAAAAAAAATATTACCTAACAGCCAGCCACTCTGCATTTTTCCTGTCTCGAAATCGTCAAACAGCGATGACTGGCTTAGGATGAAGGAGTCGTAAGATGACCCAGGAAATCCCACAAAAATATTGGTAAATTTCATATTGGCATCACAGGGCGCCTGTATATTCATGAAATGGAAGCATTTTCGGTTCCGAAAACATTCTTCCAAATTCCGTGGCGGCCTGATGTGCACGTGGGTACAGTCAATCGTGCCCAGAACATTGGGAAATTTGTGTTCGGTGAAAAAGCCTAATTGGATCTCATGCCATCCGCTGACTGTATCTGGAAATCTGATGAACTGGGTCGTCAATTTGCGGAAAGCCCTAATGACCTGGGTTATACAGCGCGATAGTATCAACTGTGAAAAACAGCATGTTTGAGACAAAGTAGGCTGGAATGTACCTGATGCCAAAAAATGTAACGTAGCCAGCAGTTTCTGGAAACCGCTGACTGCGCGATTGGTCCGTGTCCGAGGATCCAGGTCGGCCTCCAACAGATCGTACAGCGAATATATGTCGCGAGTCGATAAGCGATAATTTTGAATCACCTCAAACTCACTGAGATCCTCCAGTTCACGCCTAGTGCGATACTGGCGTGGACGTGGAAATGAAAAACACACTGCTGACTCACCCAATGCAGACATTTGCTGACCTTGATCCTGATGTTCAGCAGCCCTTTCTTCCTCCATACTTGCAGCCAGCATGAACATCACAATCCTGTCAGAAAAAGGCTCCATTATTGTAGTCAGTACAAAAATAGGATATAAATGTGGTAAAACGCAGGGATTGTCCTAAAAAAAACGATTCCACAAGAGAGCTGACTGTAATGGCTCCTCTCCCTGAAGTCTCAAAAGCGGGAGTGAGGAGAGAGGAGTGGCTTTGTATCCTGGGTAAAACTGTGGAATCATGGGTACATTTCCCTCAGCAGAGTGCAGGAAAAAATATTATTTTAAAAAATTGAATAAATAATACTTGTGGGTCATAAATAGACAAACCAAGTAGATAATCCCTTCAAATATAAATAGATATGCTATTAACAATCCATAAAGCACCAAAAAATACATGTTTTAAAAATTTTAAATCAGATCACGACAGAAACATGGGGGGTCATTCCGAGTTCTTCGCTCGTTGCCGATTTTCGCTATATTGTGATTAGTCGCTTACTGCGCATGCGCAAGGTTCGCAGAGCGCATGCGCTTAGTTATTTTACACAAAAGTTAGGTATTTTACTCACGGCATAACGAGGATTTTTCATCCTTCTGGTGATCGTACTGTGATTGACAGGAAGTGGGTGTTTCTGGGCGGAAACTTGCCGTTTTCTGGGCGTGTGCGAAAAAACGCTGGCGTTTCTGGGAAAAACGCGGGAGTGTCTGAAGAAACGGGGGAGTGTCTGGGCGAACGCTGGGTGTGTTTGTGACGTCAAACCAGGAACGAAACTGACTGAACTGATCGCAATGGCTGAGTAAGTCTGGAGCTACTCAGAAACTGCTAAGAAATTTCTATTCGTAATTCTGCTAATCTTTCGTTCGCAATTCTGCTAAGCTAAGATTCACTCCCAGAGGGCGGCGGCTTAGCGTGTGCAATGCTGCTAAAAGCAGCTAGCGAGCGAACAACTCGGAATGAGGGCCCTGAAGCGGAATGAAATGGACGAAATGACTGTCGAAAAGCACTGTTGTCGAATCGACATTCTTCAATTGAATATACTTTTGTCGAAAAGCCGCATTTTTACCATTGCAGACAAGTCGAATTTAAAAAATGTCGAATTGCAAAAAGTCGAAAATGAAACGGCAGGCTTTTTGTCGAAAAAAGCATTGTATTGAATTGTCGAATCCAATTCGACAGGGTTTTTTTGTCGAAAATGCCCCATTTTTTGACAATTTCATGAATTTGACCGCAATTGCATATACCCCAAAGAATCTTCAGGTACTACAATACCTTTATTAAATTGACATGACTGTAATATATAGAGTATAAATGTTTCATGATAATATGCATTTTAGACGTCTATTTGAGTGATGAGTGGTAAAAGATATAGGGGTCTATTTACTAAGCCTTGGATGGAGATAAAGTGGAAGGAGATAAAGTACCAGCCAGTCAGCTCCTAACTGCCATGTCACAGGCTGAGTTTGAAAAATGACATTTAGGAGCTGACTTGCTGGTACTTTATCTCCAGCCACTTTATCTCCATCCAAGGCTTAGTAAATAGACCCCATAATTACAAGCAGTGACCTAACCTTGCAAATGTTGATACTGTGTTGTTCTTTATGTACCAGTTTCCACAGTTCCCCCCACCCCCTTCCCCCTTCCTTGAATTTTGATCCCTTTTTACATGTACCATATGGTCAAATTTAATCGCATATGGGCCCTCATTCCGAGTTGTTCGCTCGCAAGCTGCTTTTAGCAGCTTTGTACACGCTAAGCCGCCGCCTACTGGGAGTGAATCTTAGCTTCTTAAAATTGCGAACAAAAGATTCGCAATATTGCGATAAGACATCTCTGTGCAGTTTCTGAGTAACTCGAGACTTACTCGGCATCTGCGATCAGTTCAGTGCTTGTCGTTCCTGGTTTGACGTCACAAACACACCCAGCGTTCGCCCAGACACTCCTCCGTTTCTCCGGCCACTCCCGCGTTTTTCCCAGAAACGGTAGCGTTTTTCCGCACACACCCATAAAACGGCCAGTTTCCGCCCAGAAACACCCACTTCCTGTCAATCACATTACGATCACCAGAACGAAGAAAAAGCCGTGAGTAAAATTCCTAACTGCATAGCAAATTTACTTGGCGCAGCCGCAGTGCGAACATTGCGCATGCGCACTAAACGGAAAAACGCTGCGATGCGAAGAAATTTACCGAGCGAACAACTCGGAATGACCCCCATGGTACACAATATATGTGATTTGTTCTCTACTATCAGCAATGTTATGGAAAATGTATTTTTTTTTTTAATATATTTTATTGGACATCTGCATACAACATATATATCAACATGCAGTAGAGAATCACAAGGACAAGGAATCGACACGGCTTATTACAGAAAGGAACAACTCTGGTTAGGTAAAAGCAATGACATTTCTTAGCAATCTTTAATTTTCTAGAAAGGAGGTCGACCCACAGTAAGTGTTTCAAGAGTGTACCACATAGTGTGTGATATAGCTTGTCGAAGTGGGATCCTGATGACGTCATCTAGTGTCTGTACATAGGGGAGCCAGATATCAAAGAACTTTTTTATTTTCTTTTCTTTATCAATCATCATTTCAAGCCACTCCATGTGAAATAAGTATGATAGTCTTGGTAAGAATAAAGTCAGAGATAATGAATCAGTAGCTATCCATTGTGACAGAATAGTTTTTTTGCCAGCAACCGCTATTTTAGTTAACAGCATGCGCTGGCCAAGTGACAGTTTGGGGGTATGAGATGTGCAGTGTATGTCCCAAATAGCCCAATCTGGAGAGACCACCATAGCAATGTGTAATTTGTCTTTGATAAACAATTGTATTAAGCCCCAGAATTTGCTGACTTCCGGACAACTCCATAGACAGTGGTAGATATCTGCTTCAGATGCTCCACACTTAAAGCATTTAGAATCAGAAGCAGTGCCCATTTGGAATCGTAATTTCGGTGTGATGTAGGAGCGATGTAGGATTTGGTAATTCATCTCAGCGTATGACGCCGATATGAGAGTTTTGTTGATTCTGTTAAATGCAGCAAGCATGGCAGAGGTAGTGATGGTTGGTACGGATTTGAAAATATACAAACAGTGGGATAGAGAGTTGTGGAGATCCCTCACAGAGGCTTGTATACGTGCACACCTGATAGGTATCCCGGCAGATCAGCTGGTATGATAATCTGATACCCTGGGTTGCCAGGGCTGCCAGTGTGGTTCGCACAGTTGTCCCACGGAAATCCGGGTTATGGGATAGGGGGAGGAAAGTTGTGTTATAGCTAGAGATGCCCATCCTAGAACGTGCCTGTCTCCATGCCATGCAAGTAGATGTCAGTAAGATGTTGTTTTTAACCTGGGAAGGAAAAGAGGATGGACGTGTATGCAATAAACTGACTAGTGGGGTCTCGGGACAGAAAGCCTGCTCTAAGTCGGTGTTGGCGAAGACCTCCGTCTCATGTATCCAATCCACAGCATAACGATAATTTGCAGCTAGCATGTAACTTCTAAGGCAAGGTAAATTAATACCGCCTAATGTTTGCGGTTGGCACAACTTAAAAAGTGAAATTCTGGGTTTTTTGTGTGCCCAGATGAACTCACTAAAGGCCTTGTTAAGAGTCTTCAGGTCTGTATTAGTCAGCAATAAAGGTAACATTTGAATGGGATATAATAATCTCGGGAAGGTGATCATTTTAATCAATTGACACCGTCCCAGGTAGGAGAGGGGTAAGTGTTTCCATGCTTGGAAGTCAGCTAAGGTGCGTGCAATGACTCGCGGGAAATTATGTCTGTATAAATCAGCCGGGTTAATGGGTATTTGAAGCCCTAAATATGTGATTGTCCGATTTGCCCAACGGAAGGGGAACTGATCATTCCAATTGTGAGCCGCCCGAGGGTGCAGGGCTAAAGCCTCGGTTTTTGATTTGTTGACCTGAAACCCGGAGATTGATTCAAAGGCCGTCAGTAGGGACATCAGGCTGGGAAACGCAGCCTGGGGGTTCGAGAAGTACAGTAATAAGTCGTCTGCATAGGCCGTGACCTTAAGGTCATGGTTACCGACTTTAATCCCACTCCAGTTGGCATTTAGGTGACAGTGTCTGATGAGTGGGTCTAAAGCAAGGTCAAAAAGAAGCGGGGAGAGTGGGCACCCCTGTCTTGTGCCTCTGTGTAGCGTGAAGGTGTCGGTATTCGTTCCGTTCACCGTGAGGAATGCAGCCGGGGAAGCATATATAGTGCGGAAGAATCTGATAAAATCGGCTCCAAATCTTTGCCAATGAAGCACTCTCAGCAGGTGAGACCATGACACACGGTCAAATGCTTTATCAGCATCGCAGCTCACCAGCAGAGATGTCCCCTCCAGTGATTGGGCCGATGTATTCAATGCTGCTATTAATTGTCTAATGTTATGTACTGATGTTCTCCCCTTTACGAAGCCAGTTTGGGATGGGTGTAATACCTTGGGCAGCACCACTTGTAGTCTATTAGCCATAAGAGCGGTTAGGATTTTAAAGTCCTGGTTTAAAAGGGATATCGGGCGATATGATTGGACTAGGGTGGGGTCTTTCCCCGGCTTCGGAAGCACTATCACACGGGCCTGATTAAAAGTATGAGGAGCAACGTTCCCAGATAAAATAGATTTAAATAAGGATAGGAGGTGGGGCGTGACATGGGGTAGCAATAATTTATAGTACTCTGCACTTAATCCGTCTGGGCCCAGGGATTTACCATTAGCTAGTTGCTTTACTACCGTCAATAGTTCTAGGTCAGTGATTGGTTCTATAAGGGAATCCCGGTCATTCTCAGTCAATGTGGGGGAACCAGCCGAGCGAAGGAAGGCCATGCCTCCAGTAGGGTCGTCTGGTGGGGCTGTGTACAGCTCCTTATAGTAAGTTAAGAAAGCGTCAGCAATAACTGTCGGGTCGGAGGACAGGTGTGGGCCAGTATGTAGGGACAAAATATGTGGAGTGGGGCGTTGGTTGCGGACCACATTTGCTAGGAGTTTGCCCGCCTTATTACCCCATTTAAAATATCTATGTTTTTGGAAATCCAAGGCGTATTGGGCCCTTTCCGTGCAAAGAGTGTCATAGAGGTGTTTCGTTTCAGTGTAAATTCTACGGTTGTCGACTGTCGGAGAGGACAGCAACTTTGCATATGAGTTAGTAAGTGCTAGGCCCAAATCACGATATCTTTGATTAAGGTTCTTACGCCTATTCGCAACATATGCAATGACGTAACCCCTCATCACCGGCTTAGAGGCAGACCAGAAAAGGTTGATATCATCTACATGTTGTGCATTATCCTTAGTGTAGTGTATGAAGTTAGTCTCCAAGTAGGCTTTAAATTCAGGGGATGTATACAAGTAAGAAGGGAATCTCCAATTAAAGGAAGTTGTTTTGGGAGACTGTAGTTCAAGTGTGAACCACGTGGGTGCGTGATCAGAGATGGCTATATTTTCCACTTTGGAGTCGCCCACCCTAGGGAGCAGCGTATCAGGGAGCAACCAATAGTCTATCCGAGTGGAAGTGGCATGTGGGTGTGAATAGAATGTGTATTCCCGGCCTACAGGGTGTTGGTGTCGCCAGGGGTCTACCAAATTGAGTGACGACGATAAAAATTGTAATGAAACTGGTATAACATAACTCCGTCCACTAGATGCGTCCGACCTGTCCAGGGTCGGGTCAAGTGTAGAATTAAAATCTCCCCCAATTATCAGCCTACCCTCCGCCCACTCCTGAAGTCGGACATAAATATAAGAAGGCATTATGTTCTGAATTGGGTGCGTAGAGGGTCACTAGGGTGTATAGCTCCCCTTCTAACTGCAATTTTATGAACAAAAACCGGCCCTCCTCGTCAGCATGAGTGTCTAATATGGAATATCTGAGAGACTTATGAAAAATGATTATCACTCCCCTTTTCTTAGAGGTAAATGAGGCCGACTTGTAATCGCAGAACCAACTATCTCTCAGTACATTAGGGTCCCCGGATTTCCAGTGAGTCTCCTGCAACATCGCCACGTCTGGCCGCAGGCGTTTAAGGTGTTGTAGTATCTTTCTACGCTTAATTGGAGTATTTAAGCCCTCTACGTTCCAAGTGAGGAACTTCAGACTCGTCTTAATCTTTGAGGATGCAGCCATGTCAAACTAAAAATCACCCGATACCCATCCTATCGGACACATAAAACATTAAGCAAATAAACCGTGTGGCTCCCCCCATCCCAGCGAGTAGGGAAACCCAACTATTGATAAGAATGATGATCCTATAACATGTGATCAGTAGAAACAGTAGTCGCAAATAATTTGTTGCAGCATGTCCATTTTCCCCAAAAAAATTTTTACGAACCCAAAACGGTGGTCCAAATGACACACCGTAAACCATTAACATGTCTCCAACCAGACAGAAAGGGAGGGGGGGAAAGGGGGATAAGATGAAGAAGAGAAAGAGAGGGGAAAAGAAAAAGGGTTGAAATACCCAGGAACAGTCAGTTACAAAAATATGCAGTGCAGCAATATTCATAACATTAAAGTAACTTGCAATTAACCATACGTTACCAAACATGGTATCAATAAGAGGGATGATATATACTCCGAGTCCATGAGAAATCACGGTGTTAGTCCTTGTCTCTGGAGGCAGGCGAGGACGGACATCGCAGTGATTCTGCGAAGGTCTTAGCCGCCGAGGCCGTGTCAAACATGTACGTTTTTCTGTTGTGTTGAGCACGGAGCTTTGCTGGATAAAGCAGGGCAAAACGGATTCCCTCTTCGAACAGGAGTTTGCAGGCGGGGGAAAATTCTCTTCTTCTCATTGCCACATTATACGAAAAGTCTTGGAACAAAAGGAGCCTATCTCCGCGGTAAGCAAGGCCCTGTGCTTTGCGGTACGCTTCCATCACCTTGACTTTGTCCGTATAATTAAGGAATTTGAATATAACTGGTCTGGGCCTTCGGCGATCTGCTTGAAAGTCAGGACCAATACGATGTGCTCGCTCGATCATCATGGATTCGCCTTCCATCGTGCAGCCCAGCTCAGCCGGTAACCAAGTGGAAACCAGAGGCAGCAGTTCCCGAGGCTTAACAGATTCCGGTAGGCCGATCATACGGAGATTGTTTCGACGATTACGATTTTCTAAGTCCTCAAGCTTCTCCTGCATCGCAGTAATAGCGGACGCTTGAGAATCGACGACGGAACGGGTCGCAGTTAGATCGTCTTCCAGATTCGAGACTCGTTGCTCGGCCTCATCCAGCCGGGAGCTGTGTTCCTTTAGCTGTGTCATGGTGGAGTCAATGGCATCTTTCAATCCAGCAAGTTTCTTGTCTAACAGCGGTGAGAGTATATCAGAGATTTCCTGCGCCCTGGCTACCGCGTCCATTGTGTACCGAGAAGGGTCCATCACGCCATCCAAAACATTAGCGTTGGGTGAGGAGGGTGGAGAGCCAGCATGTGCGGAGGCTGAGGCCCTGGTGTCTTTGGTTTTTGCTGGTGCGGAGCCGCGACCGCCCCGTTGGGACTTTGCCACGTATTTATCCATGATAATAATAAAAAAAAAAAAAGGTGTTGCGTTACCGTAAAGAAGTAGGTGATATCAGTTATCCTGCCCTGCAGGGAGTAATGGATCAGTTGAGTTATAAGCACGCAGCCACGGCAGGTGACAATATGGAGCACCACGTAATAAACTCTGGTGATATCAGTTCCCAGCAACCCCTGGAAGAGAGATGAGGTTCAGCGGTCTCTCGTCCCTCCCCATCTGCAAGGGTACCGCCACAGAAGGAAAGTAGACAGCTGTGCTTTGCGGGTATCTAGGCACTTAGAATTATTCTCTCCCCAACAGAGGGGGGCAGACTGGGAGAGCTGCAGCCTCCTATGGGTGCCTGTAACTGAAATAAAAAAAAACAAAAAAAACATTTGTGCCAGAGCAGTCCCCAGGGAACAGGGCCGGGATAAAGGAGCAGTATGCAGCCAGTGGGGTGTGGGGTCAGTCCTCCGGCGGCTCCAGACAGCGTGATCCTAGCCGGAGAGTTATGCACTTGCAGAGGCTTCAGATGCTGCGGGGGGGGGGGGGGGGGGGTGGGCTGCACGGCGCCCTCACCCGTCTTCAGGAAGCGTCTCTCCCGCGAGCGGAGCTCCGGTCCGTCGCCCAGCAACGCCCGGCACCGCAAGTCGGAGAACGGAGGTGCAGGGAGCCGCTCTCAGTCACCAGCGGTGCCCATCCCGGGTAATTCAGTAAGGCGGGGAAGGAGGGGAGCAGGGCGCCCGGCCACTTGTAATATGGCGGCCGCGGGCAGCAGACGCCACAGTTGGCGCTGGAAATCCGGGGAAGGAGGCGGTGGGGAGCCGGGGAGATGGTGTCCTCTTTCCCACCTCTATCTCCGCTGGGCCCCGGGGTGCTTTGAAGGTCCGGGGTACAGTGTAAACCCCACAATTTAACTCTTAAACGGAGTGTGGGACGGAGAGCTCAGTTAAAATGCGGCCACTCGTAGGTCCGCCCACCGGAAGTGGAAAAAGTATTTTGAGTATATTTCTATTTTATGTGTGAAATTTTCTACATGTGTACTATTCCTTCTTTGTATTGTTTTAAAAATTTTAATAAAAACATTTTGAAACATTATAAGAATATTTTCAAAACTTTTGGTTAAAAATTGAATTGTATTTACTGTTGCAGTGCTATAATTATATTCATTAATAAGTCCTAGTGGCCTTTACAAAGTGCACTGTTACCATAGTGGACAGTATACTGGATATATATAGTAAGGAATAGATATGAAATAAGTTTGAATGTATGAGGTAATGTTTAGCTGATTTAAGAGATTAGGTTTGTGTATGTGTTTACATAGATATACTGTATATTTGTGTTTTACTGCAAGATGGTAAAAAATAGTGTAGGGAACAGGTTTATTCTGCTCTAGCCATAAATAAGGCTAGAGAGGTCACAGTATAATAAAGAATGCATTTACAATCAAATGGACACTGGAATCCACAGGTGTACATTTAGATCAGAATCAAGATTGCAATACCTTTAGCAATTATAAAACTGGTTTGTCTATTGTCCAGTGGAGGTTAAAGCTAGGGACCATAAATTAACTACTATGAAAAGAGATCACATCCATTGATAAAACATGGTGTAACCCACCCCAGGAAAACTTGTCAATACAACAGAACTTTGGATGAAAAGACATTCCAGATTTTACAATACTATACTTGCTTAAGGCAGTGTGGACACCACACTTTTATGACACCATGCCTCCGTGAACAGGACACGACAGCCCAGTTCAATGTTTGTTTTATTACACCTTGGAATCTGACAAACCTATAATTATATTTTGCACTGAGAACTATGAGAATATGATAGTTTGAATTGGTAAAATATAGGATAAAAAGAGGTAGGTCTGATAGTTAGGAGTTAGAAGAAGGAAGGAGGAGAAGGAGAAGGAAGGAAGTCAGTCAGGAGGAGAAGTCATGGAGAACATGCAGAAGGAATGATTCTTGGGATGGCAATCTTTAACTTGCAAGTATACATTTTATGTTAGCAATTGAAACTGTTTGTGAAACTTATGTCATGTTGTTTTATGTTATATAACGAAGGAAGCTTAATATAATAATTAGTATATATATATCACTACTGTGTATATCTTATTCTGTACGATTTGATCTGCCTGTAAATAAAGAATCATATAAAAAGAGCGGTAATATTCAAGCTTGAACTCTCTTTAAGGAATCTTAATTTCATAATTTCATAAGTCATATGTATAAGGACTGCATATATGTATCAGCCAATTAGTTTGTAGGCCTGACATAATATATTTGCAGATATATATGATAAACGCATATTAATTAAAATATATCCATATACAGGTTGAGTATCCCTTATCCAAAATGCTTGGGACCAGAGGAATTTTGGATATGGGATTTTTCCGTATTTTGGAATAATTGCATATCATAATGAGATATTATGGTGATGGGACCTAAATCTAAGCACAGAATGCATTTATGTCATATATACACCTTATACACACAGCCTGAAGGTAATTTTAGCCAATATTTTTTATAACTTTGTGCATTAAACAAAGTGTGTGTACATTCCCACAATTCATTTATGTTTCATATACACCTTATACACACAGCCTGGAGGTCATTTAATACAATATTTTTAATAACTTTGAGTATTAAACAAAGTTTGTGTACATTGAGCCATCAAAAAACAAAGGTTTCACTATCTCAGTCTCACTCAAAAAAGTCCGTATTTCGGAATATTCCATATTTCGGAATATTTGGATATGGGATACTCAACCTGTATTAATAACCATATATGTTATATTAAATATTAATATTCATAAATATGATACCATAAATCAATATTGGCGACCACGAATTGGACTTGTTATTACTGAATCTTATTATCTGATTTATAATATTTATGAGGAGTAGCAAATGCTATAAGCTGGCTACCAAATCTGCAGAATCACGGTGGGGATGTATCTATGAAAATTTATTACCATTGTGTAATGTCAATTTTGTATTCTGTATAACCTAGGATAAATGTGTTAGTGCAATATACGTTATTTTAACTAACATAATATCTATTAGGAAGCAGCACCAATGGCTGTAAGCCTGCTGGCAAAGTACAAGATCACAGTGGAATAGGTTACAAATGAGAATAAAGAATTTAAAGGCCTAGAATAGAAAATGTGCACAGTGGAAATGAGTATTTCCAAATAAATGAATATATGTACCAGGTATTAGAGTTTAACCTTAAGACACCGGTCAATCTTAAGGAGAGGATACCGTCAGTACAAAAACAAGGAATATAAAAATTTAGCATTGTAAATGATTGCAATGTTAAAAATGCAAAAGTTTTCTGTAGCATTAAGAAAAATGCGCAGAACTGCGGCTTTAGAAGCCAAACAGAAATGTAAAGAAGAATCAGGTTCGCGTCTTCGTAAGGCGTGCCTGACCATTAATGCAAAAATGCATTCATTATTTAAGTCCCTTAAACAGAAAAATAAACAGAAAAAGTTTGGGGCAGAAGCAAAAAGCCTGGCAGATTGTAAGCAAATTGTCATGACCTCTCAGGAGGAGATACAAGAAAGTACAAGGGAGAACATTGTAGATGTAGGTGAGACTCAGCACAGCATTGTCCATGTGCAGCACACAGAGTCTGCTATGGTCACACAGACCACCAGCAGAACAGCCTCTTTGGTAAAGGAAGAAAGTAGCAATGTGCAGGATGTGTCTATCATCAGACAGCACATTAATGTAAAGGAGGTAGCAGCAATAGGAGATGTCCCCTATACTGTGTCTAGTAAGGGGGAAGATCAGTGTAATTCAGATTATGAGTATTCTGCTGAATACACTCTCAGAGTTCCCAATGTAAATGAAGAATTTGTTATGCCCTTAGGCAAAGGTGAATTGTCAGCAGACTTAAACACTGATAGCTGCAGTACAGTGCACACAGGGGTGGAGAAGTTCTCCATGGTGAAAAATCCAATGGTAACCAGAGTTGAAATCCCTGAAATGTATTCACCTGGGAACATGTTTAAAGGGAAAATCCATGAAATTAATTCAGGAATGCATGTTTACAAACAAAGTTCCCAAACTTTTGTAACCCCCACACAACACTCAGAGACATCTAGTGATGGTGCAAATGTTTGCAGGCTCTCAGAGACCGCATGCAGAATGTCATTCTGCAAACCACACACCAATTAACAATGACAAAAAGGATCACCAGGATGAAAATGTTTTTATGCACTGGTGCCATAACCATTTTATTAAAGGTGTGGACAAACAGAAGGCCCTGGAACCTACAAAACATATTTGGCAAAGTCTAACAAGTTTCTCTCCCCACAAGAATATTTTTCAGGAACTACAAGATGCTTCAAGACCAAGGAGCCACGCCAAGCAGCAAACGATATGGTTGGAGACAGTCTGGGCCCAGGCTGCGTCACAAGGGAGTATGGTCACAAGTGAATACGGTAGTATCATTTCTTTACTTGTTAGATCCAATGTAGCCATTGTTTGCTTTGATGTTCCAACAGCCACAGTTTCCAAATTAAACCTGCATCATATCTGCAGCGACAATTGTGCTGTCATTGACACACAATGTGACAGGAAAGATTGGCACAGGCCAGAAACAATTGTTTGTTTGTTATTCAATCTTTAAAGACACATTTGTAAATTCTGTACCTGATAACATGCAGCAGATAGGACAGAATGCATAGCAAGCTATGTTAAATCACTGTATAAATATCTGTGATATTCATTGTATGTCTTTTTGTTTGATTCATAGTAATCCTGGCAACCTGTATACAGAATGGTGCAAGACTCCAAAAAGACTCTAATTTACAAGGGAAAAGGTCTTCATTAACCCTTTCATCGCTGCTATCCAGCAAAATCTACATAGCATCCCTAAAGACTGATATATGGACAAATTCTCAAGGAGTTTTTCAGTTTCACAAGAAAGGGGAAGGTTTTCATTAACCATTTCATCACAAGTAATCATTACTTGTCTTTCAAACTACATGTACACCCCCACAACAGTGTACAGCACATCTCATCACTGTGATTATACAGAACTGTCTCATCCCTTCATATACCTTAATCACATATATGTAAACATTTGTCTGATATATATATATATATATATATATATATATATTTTATATCATTGTATTATATACCTTGTAAATATTTTATGGTTTTTTTTTTATATTACACAGTAGATACTACCTATGCTTCCTTCGTAAAAGCTTCAAAAGTAATTAAATATCTAATACTGGATGGAATTAGATTTAGTCAAAGCCATTCCTAAATGATATTTAATATCTGTTTGAAGCAAAATTGTATTCATTTATTGTATTGATAGGATGTTACTATATACACATCAAAAGCATTTTAAATAATTATTAGTCAAAATATAGGTAGGATAGAAAACGCCTTTATATGGGTTAAACTGGTATAGGGTTATTTAAGATTGAGATGTATAAATAGGTTCAAGGTAGAATAAGGAGACTTAAGACTGCATGGTAATTTATTCAGTGAGGAAATACAGAACAGTGTAGGTGTACTACTCACAGCCATTTGTGGTACTATTGCCCGAAGACAATTAAGACCTACTATTAACAAGCAAGGAAAGAAAGAAAGAAAGAAAGAAAGAAAGAAAGAAAGAAAGAAAGAAAGAAAGAAAGAAAGAAAGAAAGAAAGAAAGAAAGAAAAAGACTTTCATATATGCCTGTTCTATTCAAAATCACAACCTGTTTTGTGCAAAGCAATATGGACACTGGTCACAACTGCGGCATTGGATAAACGCAAAGGAAACAGAACTGCTAAAGACTGTATAAAGACTATTACTATTACCGAGGGTCATCACAAGTACTGAGTTGCAAACTCAAGATCACAGTACGCAAAATACACAGCCCTCTGCGCCAAACAGCGAAATGGCAAGCAAAGGAGCAGCTGCTATGAAGAATTCTACTTCAACTGCCTCCATGATGCAAACGTAATACGTCTCCAATGGCAAGCAAACCACGCAGATGACATTACTCTCCCAGTAAATTGCTACAGCCAAGAACAGCAAAAATGTCCAAACGTACTGATCCAGATACAGGAAAAAGGTCTACAATTGGGCTATGGTATTCCAAATGTCTGTAGAAATTAGTTTTCCTCATGAATACTGAATAAAAACCTCAGTCTTGTCTGCTTTAGTTAAAAAGTAGAATAAGGTTAGGTAAGCTAAGAATTTTTAGAGATTTTTAAAATCATAATGGTTATTATTATTACACTTATGGTATATATTATGGTTACAACGAAAGTTATGTTTGAAGTAATATTTTGAAATGTATTTGGAAGCAATTACGCTAGTTTAATGTGTGGCCAATCAAAATAATTTCTCATGGCCACAAGGGGGCGACTGTTGCCTTATAGGTAATTGTCTGCACTTAGTATAATATTAGGGCAATAGATGTCTGAATCAAAATATAATTCATTATAAATAGGCGATGTTACCATAGTGGACAGTATACTGGATATATATAGTAAGGAATAGATATGAAATAAGTTTGAATGTATGAGGTAATGTTTAGCTGATTTAAGAGATTAGGTTTGTGTATGTGTTTACATAGATATACTGTATATTTGTGTTTTACTGCAAGATGGTAAAAAATAGTGTAGGGAACAGGTTTATTCTGCTCTAGCCATAAATAAGGCTAGAGAGGTCACAGTATAATAAAGAATGCATTTACAATCAAATGGACACTGGAATCCACAGGTGTACATTTAGATCAGAATCAAGATTGCAATACCTTTAGCAATTATAAAACTGGTTTGTCTATTGTCCAGTAGAGGTTAAAGCTAGGGACCATAAATTAACTACTATGAAAAGAGATCACATCCATTGATAAAACATGGTGTAACCCACCCCAGGAAAACTTGTCAATACAACAGAACTTTGGATGAAAAGACATTCCAGATTTTACAATACTATACTTGCTTAAGGCAGTGTGGACACCACACTTTTATGACACCATGCCTCCGTGAACAGGACACGACAGCCCAGTTCAATGTTTGTTTTATTACACCTTGGAATCTGACAAACCTATAATTATATTTTGCACTGAGAACTATGAGAATATGATAGTTTGAATTGGTAAAATATAGGATAAAAAGAGGTAGGTCTGATAGGAGTTAGAAGAAGGAAGGAGGAGAAGGAGAAGGAAGGAAGTCAGTCAGGAGGAGAAGTCATGGAGAACATGCAGAAGGAATGATTCTTGGGATGGCAATCTTTAACTTGCAAGTATACATTTTATGTTAGCAATTGAAACTGTTTGTGAAACTTATGTCATGTTGTTTTATGTTATATAACGAAGGAAGCTTAATATAATAATTAGTATATATATCACTACTGTGTATATCTTATTCTGTACGATTTGATCTGCCTGTAAATAAAGAATCATATAAAAAGAGCGGTAATATTCAAGCTTGAACTCTCTTTAAGGAATCTTAATTTCATAATTTCATAAGTCATATGTATAAGGACTGCATATATGTATCAGCCAATTAGTTAGTTTGTAGGCCTGACATAATATATTTGCAGATATATATGATAAACGCATATTAATTAAAATATATCCATATATTAATAACCATATATGTTATATTAAATATTAATATTCATAAATATGATTCCATAAATCAATACACTGCAATATGGACACCTAGGGGTAAATTTACTAAGGTCCGTGTTTGCCCGATTTGGCAAACATGGGAGTGTTTTTGCATTTTTACAAACATGTGAGGAAGGTAGATGGGCAAGCATTACTGTGATTCTGCAATAAGCCAATGTTACTCCATTTTGTTATATTCAATAGATTATAAGATTACTTTAGCATTAATATATGATATGCTTAAATATGCTGGGGAGAAGGAAAAGTATAGAATGATGAAATGTTCAGTTGGCAAAAAGAGGAACTTGTGGATAAGCCATGTCTGAGAGATAGAGCAAAAAAGAGGAACTTGTGGGTAAGCCATGTCTGAGAGATAGAGCAAAAAAGAGGAACAAGACCGTTATCAGGAAGAGGACACAACCCTGAGGTTAAACTGTAAACTCCTCTTAGCCTTTTAGAACAAGTATAAATATGTGTATGTAAGAAACAATAAAGCAGAACTCTTATTGACTACACCAGGTTCTGTGTGTGTTTAATTTGACTTCTCCAGCTAGCTGCATGGCACTATATTTTGTCCACAGGTGGTTCTGAATACAAAAGACAGGCTGTTGTTGGAGTCCTCTCTGAGAAGGCTGAGGCTAAAGGAGGTCTACCTCCAACATTTTCATGGTGCCGAAACCCGGGAAGCCAAGAAGGTCGATGGAGATACACAAAGACATCTGATTCTAGACGTTGGAACCGTTTAAACCGCGGTAAGTAACAAATTGATTGCAATTTTTCGCCAATTGTTGCTTCACGCGTTTTAACGTCTGTGTCATTTGTCAGTACCTCTAGTCACCTCAAGCGCTTCCTGATTTAGCCATTGCCTCTTTTGTATCAGAACAAGTAATGTAAATATATGTCTGAAATTGAAGAATGTATTGATTTTGAAAGCTCATATCGTTGTGGGTGTTGTACTGTTAGTTTAAACTGGTTTGTGCAAGGTCCTCATGGGTAAGTAAATATTACATTTGTTGCACGCACTGAAAAAGATATATCAGGTTTTAGAAGGTGTAGGGGACATTAAGAAGGTGTTTATGGTAAAACTGTGGGTTATATGAACGGTATATTAACAACAGGATGTCATGGTTTTGTTAATCTAAGGGAAGGCAAGGACTTGCGCCAGATACTGAAAGAACCAGAACCTGAAAGATTATTTTGTCCCTATTCTGTCAGACCCACCAGATTGAGATATACCTTGATAACGGAAGATTGTGAGTCCAACCATAAGGAAACTGAATGATTACAGGTGTATGTAATCAGTAGGACAGAGGTAAACCTGTAGTGTTCAGGAAACCCATCTTTACAATAATCAGCATAGAGTACTGAAGTTGTGTAACTCATATCGGAGAGAGGTGTTGATAAGTTGGCAGAAGGCAGGATGGGAACCTCTAATAGCAAGGGTGAATTAACCCCTGTGGAAATAGTTAAACAGGAAGTTGGACCACATGCAGTTAAAGATATAGCCAAGGTATTTAAAAGGGGAGGATTTCCTCCAGATGGGGAATTTAACACTGACAAATGGAGAAAGTTTAGAATCTGTAAAACAGGGAATGGATAGAAAAACGCAAGAAAGGGGATCAGGTCTACATTTGGCTAACAGCAAGTGAAAAATGGGAGGAAGAGAAGGAGAGGAAAAAGAAGCAAAGGGAAGATGACCAGCATATGACGGTCTGTTTGGCAACTACAGGAATGAACCAGGGCCATAATGTGACAGTTATTCCCAATCCGCCCCCTCCTCCACCTGTAGCACTAGTCCCAGTAGCCACACTAGTCACAGATCCACCCCCTTACCCCGCAAATCTGGGAACCCCAGGGCAACCTCCTATAGTATGGAACCAGTACCCTGATTTAACTAAATGTCCCCAATGTGCATCTTTGTTGGAACCAGAGAGGATGACCTGTCCCAACTGTACACCCCAGATAGGAACAGGCCACAGAACTCCATTAATGATAAATAGACTGAAACCGTACAACCTACCCGGTCAAGGGGAAATGCATTCAGGATCCCCATTGTCTCATAAAGACAAAAGAAAACTGAGAAAGGGGAGACTGGGAACAAGAAATGTATTTTACACTGAAGCAGAAAATTGAACTCTACAGATGCATGAAATTGAGGAAGAAGATGCATCAGAAAACTTAGATGTTCCTGCTTGTTACCCAGTACGTACCTATGCCTATGTCAATCCAAGAGGAGGACAGCCTATATTAGCGGATGAGGAGGGATATGTTCAAGGAGGACAGAATAATTTTAGACCACAGTTTCTTACAAGAGAACAGCATAGCCCTTTTTCAGTAATGGAAGTTACAGCCATAATAAAAGATAGCCCAGATCCCTACAAACAGCCAGGACGGTTTGGGTTATATATGGAGACTATGTGTAATTTACATTCCGCAGCATGGGTAGATGTGGAACAAATATGTAAAAATAAATTAGCAGAGGGTGATCTCAAGGCCCGTACACACTGGTCGATATATCGGCCGTTCTCCTGATCGGCCGATATATCGCGGGACCGTCGGCCAGTGTGTACGGCCGATACGTCTGTGAACTCCGTCATTCACAGACGTATCGCGTCGGCCGCGCAGCATAGCCGACGGTCAATATATCTACCGATATATTGGCGCGTCGCTGTGTGTGTACGGGGCGGTCGACCGACCGCCCGTACACATGCTGCGGCGGCCGGCGGTGATTGACAGGTGAACTGGGCGGGCGTGTGTACACGCCCGCCCAGTTCATGACGTCAGTCCCCGACGGATCGGGCAGTGTGTATGCTGAACACACTGCCCGATCCGTCCATCGGATTGATCTGCAGATATATCTGTTAGTGTGTACCCACCTTAAGACAGATTAAGGATATGGCAGCTCATCAAGCCACTGATTATCATGAACAGATAGAAGATGTACTAGAAGCACAAAGGAAAACTATAGCCAGTGGATCACAATTTGTGGCACGCCTAAGGAGATGGTGTTATTTAAGAAATCAAAGGTATCCAGAAGCCATTGGACCACAAGGAGAACAACCGTTTAGAAGTTACCTCTGTAAAATTAAGGATATGGTCCGAAATGAAGGTTTGGACCCAGAAGCAGAAGCAGGAGAAAGGATGGTCAGATACCGAGTATTGGAAGGTTTAAGACCAAGTCTAAAACAGAAATTAATTACTAGTACTCCTGCATATAGGTCTACACCTATGGATCAAATTCTGGATATGGTAGAGGCCTTAGAAGATCTGGAAAAGGAAGAAAAGGAGAAAAAGGCAGCCAAACCCAAAACTGTCTACCTGGTCACAGGAGAAGGCTCAAAGAAAAAAATTAGAAGGGGAAGGAAGAGCCATGATCAAGCCCGAATCGGGAAAATGCTTCTGATGCAAGAAACCAGGACACTTCAAAAGAGACTTTCGCACATATAAGAGTTGGATAGAGAAAAGGGGCAATCAAGCCCCCAAGGATAAGTCAGACTGAAGTCCCGGCACCCCAGTACCAGTGATACTCCCGATGAACCCCCCCGACAGAATTGAAGATGGGTTTATTAAAGTCAAACTGCCAACGGGTGAAAATGTTTCCTGCCTGCTTGATACTGGGGCAAGCCAATCAGTTATAAGACAGGAAGAAGTACCAGCACACCTCATTACAGGAAAACCAGTGATAGCAAAGGGATTAAGTGGAGAAAAGATCCAGCTGAGGAAAACTAGGATCCTCAATGAACAAGTACAAGGACATCCACATGAAATCCCAGTAGAGTTCCTAGTATCTCCCACCTGCCCAGTCAACTTGCTGGGAACAGATTTGCTGCAGAAACTACAAGCAAGTATTCTGTACAGAGGGAACAAGGTGATATTCAAGACAGCACTATCACCCACAGACTATGATCAAGTGCAAGCCGCTGTACAGATATTTCTAGCAACCACCACAGAAGGATGAAGAAGAAACCCCAGAATAAATTAAAACCTGGCGAGGATGGGGAGTTCCAGACAAGGTATGGGCAAAGGAAAGAGATGTGGGAACCATGAAGGCCCAACCTGTGAAGCTATCAATCAAACCAGGAACTGTACCAGTAACTATAAAACAGTACCCCTTAAACAAGGAACAGACAGCAGCCATAGGGGTACAGATTAAAGATATGCTGGAATTAGGTATCATAAAGAAGTGCAAGTCTCCCTATAGCACACCTCTGTTCCCTGTGAAAAAGAAGGCCACTCCGGAAGATAAAGGAATAGCAAACTACAAGATGGTATTTAAGAGAGATTAACAAGAGATTGATCATTCCAACCCCAATGGTACCTAATCCACACACTTTATTGAACACAATAAGTCCAGAAGCCCGATGGTTCTTGGTACTGGACTTAGCAAACGCATTTTTCTCAGTTCCCATTACAGAAGACTCACAGCTGTTATTGGCCTTTTCACATGATGGACAACAATACTGCTGGACAAGACTACCTCAAGGAGGGGCAACCAGCCCATCTGAATTTACTGAAGCCATGACAACAGTTTTGAAGAAATGGGGACCCAGGTATCCAGACACTCAACTACTGCAATATGCAGATGACCTGCTGCTAGCAACTGACACTAAACAGCAGTGTGAAGAAGAAACAATATCATTGCTGAAGTTTCTCGCAGATGAAGACTGTAGAGTGACACAAGCCAAGTTACAGTTTGCCCAAAAGAAGGTAATATTCCTAGGTCACTGCATCTCCCAGGGAATGCGCCATCTTACAACAGAAATAATAAAAGTCATACTGGATGCCCCAAATCCACAGACTTTAACACAGAAAAGGGCTTTCCTGGGGCTAGTGTCTTATGTCAGGGACTGGATACCAGGAACCTCAGCCCTTATGCAACCACTGTATAATGCCACCAAGAAGACTGCTACAAACTCCCAAGAAGAGCAAGAGACACAATGGGTGGCAGTTAAGCAGATTAAGGAAGCCATATGGTCAGCTCCAGCCCTGGGACTCCCAGACTATACAAAGACCTTTACCTTGTTCTGCCATGAACACAGAGGACATGCTGCAGGAGTCCTGATGCAGGAGCATGGACACAAGCAGCATCCTGTGGCTTACTACTCAGCACTCACTGGATGGAGTGATGCAAGGATCACCAACCTGCATAAGGTCAGTAGCGGCTGCAGCCATCCTAAAGGACAAATGTGCAGATGTTGTGTTAGATCATCCACTTACCATACAAGTTCCACATGCAGTCACAGATATACTGCAACAGGCATCTACAAGACATCTCAGCACAGCAAGGCTGACAAAATATGAAGTAGCCCTTCTATCAGCAAGCAACCTTACTATTAAGAGATGTACCACTCTCAACCCTGCAACTTTACTACCTCTTAAAGATGAACCTGACGGTTCAAAAGGAGGGAAAGATGAAGAAGTACAGCCAGAGGAAAGAACAGAACCATACCCGGGACAAGAACATGACTGTATAGCCCTCATGGAGGAAGAAATACAGCCAGATTGGAAGATTGATGACAAACCAATACATAATCCAAATTTTTTATTTTTTACCGATGGTTCTAGCTACTATGTTCATGGGTATAGGGTGGCAGGGTATGCAATTCTTTCTCCCCATGAAGTCTGGAAGAACAGAAGCTTCCTTACAGCAGCAGGTAAACCTATAAAGAATGGGCATCTAATACAAAGACTAACAAGAGCATTGAAACTGCCCAAACAAATGGCAGTCATAAAGACCAAGGTACACACCAAGGAAGAAACAGAAGAAAGTAGAGGAAATGCATATGCAGATGCAGAAGCAAGAAAGGCAGCCCTAAAGAACAAACATGAACCAGCCATTTATGTTCAGGAAGAAGCAGAAGAAGTGAACATAAAAACTCTCATCAAGCTACAAGAACAAGCAAAAGCAGAACACAAGACATGGGAAAAGATGGGAGCCAAAGCAACCTGTTTAGGTTTATGGAAGAAAGAAGATAAATGGTGCCTGTCTAGAGCACTATACCCACCTATGCTACATGTATCCCATGGATCAGATCACAAGGGAAAAGAACAAATGACAAGGCTGGTACAGGACCATTGGATAGCACCAGGATTCTATGTGGCAGAAAAAAACGTCACGGATCAATGCTGGATATGTGCAGAGAACAATCCAGGAAGAAGAACAAGGACAAGCCTTGGACAGACACCACAAGCTTATTTCCCTTTCCATTGACTATATACACATGCCAAAGCATGGAACATATGAATATGTTCTAACCTGCACAGACATTTTTAGCAGGTGGCCAGAGGCGGGTCCGGTAGCAAAAGCAAATGCTATCTCTACTGCAAGAAAAATAATAGCAGAAATAGTGTGCAGATTTGGGGTTCCAGAAGTAATGGAATGTCTGAATGGGACCCTAAAGCTTAAAATACAAAAGGCCATGCAAGAGACAGGGAAAGCATAGGTAGAGTGCTTGCCCTTAGCATTGTTTGCAGTTAGAACAACACCAGGCAAGGAAACAGGGTACTCACCTTATGAAATTTTATTTGGGACAAAACCCAAGACAGGGTGTTATTTGCCCCAGGAACTGCAGCATAAACATGGAAATATGACAGAGTATATAAAGCAGTTGAATGAACACCTAACTGAAATACATTCTCAAGTTTTATCCTCAGGACCTGAAAGAGCTGATCTTGAACCACACAGCATCCTGATTGGCGATTGGGTCTACCTAAAGAAACACGTGAGAGGAGCACTTGAGATCAGATATGATGGTCCTTTCCAAGTGTTGCTAGTGACCCCACCTCAGTGAAACTCGAGGGTCGAGACGCGTGGGTGCATGCATCGCACTGCAAAAAAGACCAAGATCACTATTAAACCCCCAGGAAAGTAATAACTATGAATTTACTTGGACCTAAGCCTGATAGGTCCCTGTGGGGGGTTATTTGGCATCCGCAATGTTGGTTGTTGCAATTGTATTTACTGTACATTTGGTAAACACGCCTGTAAGTCAAGGCCCTACTCCAGCCCCTGAGATAAGTACGGAAAAATACCCTGTAACCATGAATAAATACCCCTGAAGTGTAAGAAAGATATGCCGTGTGGCTTATACCCCCGTGTGCAAAAATGGAAGGCAGGGATAAATGTTTGTGTGAGTGTGGACAGGAACCAATGGAAAAAGCAATGGAATGTCAGACTAAATGTAAATTTGATTACAGTACATGGGGAAAACACTTTGCAAGGGTACAGACATGTTGGAAGTGTTGCTGGGGGTGTGCTCTGCGCTCCCGAAAATGTTTACTTGTGTGTTTGAGTATCCGAGCAGCCCAGGTTAGAATAGGAAACTCTTTTCGGTTGTTTCCTTGTTTTACGATATCTAGGGGGAGGGGGACCAACCTTTGGCGCTATAATACTCAGAAATAGTGGTTTATTTAAAATACAGTTTTCTGCAAAAAAATATATAGTGAAATTCTGTTGTCAAATTGAGGTATGTATAGTTATGCACAGTGTATATATGGGTGTAATAGATATTAACGGAGGCAATGGGATGTGTCTAAATAAAGCTTGTTTAATATGGTAATAATTCTTTAAAAATTCTTTAAAAAATGACAATCTTGATTTAAACCTTTTTGCTTTAGCGCGCTCTTTTTGTTATTATCACTAGCATGCAGTGAGAATAGGAATGAAATATAATAAAATAAGGCTAAAATACATTTGTATTAAACATGTAATAAACAAATACACTTTGTATACGATTCAAAAAGTAATGGAGACCGGTCTCCTGCTCTTTAAGGCAATGGTAGCTTGTTATGTATAAATTCCGGCAGGGCAGACTATGTCCGCAAAAGGTCCGTTTTTTACTGAATTCCTGATAGTCCGTGATTGCAGGTTAAAGTAAAAAGTGCTTCGTTTTCAGGTGAAAAAAGTTTTTATGAATCGCTTACGTGTCTTCACCCTGTTCAGGGCTGAGGGGTCCGTGTGTGTCCTTTGGTGCTGCAGGTGTCTTTCTCCGTAGCCGCGGTTTGTTACAGGCGCCTGTAACCCCGGTTCTCTTGGTGTTTCCTCGCCGGCGTCTTCCAGGAAGTCGGGATCTCCGGGTTTCGGGTGAAAGAAGGGGGCGTGGTCCAACGCGTTTCACCCGGCCAATGGTGCCGTGCTTCGTCAGGGACAGTGTGGTGACGTGTGTCTCGGGCTCTCTTAAATAGTATTGAGTTTGCTGTAATTGGTCCGTGATGGTTTCTTTTCAATCAGAGCAGATAACATTTTTGTTTTAAAAAACGGCTGTTTGTTTAAAGTTCTATCTTTAGTTTGATTAGCAATGGTGATAGTCTATTTCTGTCTTTATCTTTTCATATATAATGCTTTGTTACATCAAAAGACGGAATAAAAAGAAGAGGAGCAGGTTTTTGATACATTCTACTTTCCTGAAACATAGTGTCTAATAAGCCTTTGTGTGAAGTTGCTATTATCTTCCACAGAGGAGTTCGGAATGTGCTTGCTATATGGACGGCTTTTATATAAAGGAAAGGATATAAAAAGACGGAGAAAAGATGATTTAAAATTATATACAGATAAGAATATAAAATATAAAATATGCTAGAAAAAGATAAATAAATGATATTTTGTGCAGATAAGAAAAATAATATAATTTCTAATTAGATGTTTAAACGGACAGTACAGTAGTATTATAGAGAATAGTTTATATGCCCTGCTATAAATACCAATATTATAAACTATTCTCTATAATACTACTGTACTGTCCGTTTAAACATCTAATTAGAAATTATATTATTTTTCTTATCTGCACAAAATATCACGCCCCCTTCTTTCACCCGAAACCCGGAGATCCCGACTTCCTGGAAGACGCCGGCGAGGAAACACCAAGAGAACCGGGGTTACAGGCGCCTGTAACAAACCGCGGCTATGGAGAAAGACACCTGCAGCACCAAAGGACACACACGGACCCCTCAGCCCTGAACAGGGTGAAGACACGTAAGCGATTCATAAAAACTTTTTTCACCTGAAAACGAAGCACTTTTTACTCTAACCTGCAATCACGGACTATCAGGAATTCAGTAAAAAACTGACCTTTTGCGGACATAGTCTGCCCTGCCGGAATTTATACATAACAAGCCACCATTGCCTTAAAGAGCAGGAGACCGGTCTCCATTACTTTTTGAATCGTATACAAAGTGTATTTGTTTATTACATGTTTAATACAAATGTATTTTAGCCTTATTTTATTATATTTCATTCCTATTCTCACTGCATGCTAGTGATAATAACAAAAAGAGCGCGCTAAAGCAAAAAGGTTTAAATCAAGATTGTAATTTTTTAAAGAATTTTTAAAGAATTATTACCATATTAAACAAGCTTTATTTAGACACATCCCATTGCCTCCGTTAATATCTATTACACCCATATATACACTGTGCATAACTATACATACCTCAATTTGACAACAGAATTTCACTATATATTTTTTTGCAGAAAACTGTATTTTAAATAAACCACTATTTCTGAGTATTAACCAGTAGCGCCAAAGGTTGGTCCCCCTCCCCCTAGATATGTTGGAAGTGTTGCCCAGAAAAACAGTTTTAAATGGTCATGTATGACTGGATGTTGGACAAGGCCCTCCCTGCATAAGAGTAAAGAATGGGCATGGCTGTTAGAAGTCAGGCATAAGAGAAGCAGGAGGGCAGTAAGGAAAAATGCAGGAAATAGAAGATATAAAACAGCAGTTTGTAAAAAAGGTAGAGGAATCATCATGGATGTGGGGAAAGTGGGATTTCGGTTGGTTAAACCCTGCAAACTGGTTTAAAGGTATACGGGGATGGCTGATGGGAATTGTGGTACTAATAGCCAAAGTAGCTGGGATATGCTTATTATGCTATGTACTGATCAAGCTGCTTTTATTTTGTATTTCATGTTCATCGGAAAAAACTTAAGCACAAGCTGCAAAGAAAAAGAAAAAAACAAAAAGCCAAACCAGCTACCACAGCAGAAAGTGACGCTCGAGAAATGGAGGAATATGATGATATTGAATCACGTAATGACAGACCACCCATCTACAAAAATGGAAGCAATCAAAATAGACTGTAAAAAGGACTCCCATGCACCTATGCCTTGTGACTATTTTGTCTGTACGGGACGGTCATTACCCTCCCTTGGCAATAGGCCCAGGGGGACAGACGTACTTGACTAGGTCATCGCCTGGCCTGCTCGGCGAAGTAGGGTAGCAAGGTATAGTGTGATGTCTTTTTGAGAATCAAAAGGAGGGAAAAATGAGGAAGGTAGATGGGCAAGCATTACTGTGATTCTGCAATAAGCCAATGTTACTCCATTTTGTTATATTCAATAGATTGTAAGCTTACTTTAGCATTAATATATGATATGCTTAAATATGCTGGGGAGAAGGAAAAGTATAGAGTGATGAAATGTTCAGTTGGCAAAAAGAGGAACTTGTGGGTAAGCCATGTCTGAGAGATAGAGCAAAAAAGAGGAACTTGTGGGTAAGCCATGTCTGAGAGTTAGAGCAAAAAAGAGGAACAAGACCGTTATCAGGAAGAGGACACAACCCTGAGGTTAAACTGTAAACTCCTCAGAGCCTTTTAGAACAATGCGGCGGCTTAGCGTGTGCAATGCTGCTAAAAGCAGCTAGCGAGCGAACAACTCGGAACGAGGGCCCTGAAGCGGAATTAAATGGATGAAATGACTGTCGAAAAGCACTGTTGTCGAATCGACATTCTTCAATTAAATATACTTTTGTCGAAAAGCCGCATTTTTACCATTGCAGACATGTCGAATTTAAAAAATGTCGAATTGCAAAAAGTCGAAAATGAAACGGCAGGCTTTTTGTCGAAAAAAGCATTGTATTGAATTGTCGAATCCAATTCGACAATGTTTTTTTGTCAAAAATGCCCCATTTTTCGACAATTTCATGTATTCGACCGCAATTGCATATACCCCAAAGAATCTTCAGGTACTACAATACCTTTATTAAATTGACATGACTGTAATATATAGAGTATAAATGTTTCATGATAATATGCATTTTAGACGTCTATTTGAGTGATGAGTGGTAAAAGATATAGGGGTCTATTTACTAAGCCTTGGATGGAGATAAAGTGGAAGGAGATAAAGTACCAGCCAGTCAGCTCCTAACTGCCATGTCACAGGCTGAGTTTGAAAAATGACATTTAGGAGCTGACTTGCTGGTACTTTATCTCCAGCCACTTTATCTCCATCCAAGGCTTAGTAAATAGACCCCATAATTACAAGCAGTGACCTAACCTTGCAAATGTTGATACTGTGTTGTTCTTTATGTACCAGTTTCCACAGTTCCCCCCACCCCCTTCCCCCTTCCTTGAATTTTGATCCCTTTTTACATGTACCATATGGTCAAATTTAATCGCATATGGTACACAATATATGTGATTTGTTCTCTACTATCAGCAATGTTATGGAAAATGTATTTTGAGTATATTCCTATTTTATGTGTGGAATTTTCTACATGTGTACTATTCCTTCTTTGTATTGTTTTAAAAATTTTAATAAAAACATTTTTAAACATTATAAGAATATTTTCAAAACTTTTGGTTAAAAATTGAATTGTATTTACTTTTGCAGTGCTATAATTATATTAATTAATAAGTCCTAGTGGCCTTTACAAAGTGCACTGCATGTGCACTGCAATATGGACACCTAGGGGTAAATTTACTAAGGTCCGTGTTTGCCCGATTTGGCAAACATGGGAGTGTTTTTGCATTTTTACAAACATGTGAGGAAGGTAGATGGGCAAGCATTACTGTGATTCTGCAATAAGCCAATGTTACTCCATTTTGTTATATTCAATAGATTATAAGCTTACTTTAGCATTAATATATGATATGCTTAAATATGCTGGGGAGAAGTAAAAGTATAGAATGATGAAATGTTCAGTTGGCAAAAAGAGGAACTTGTGGGTAAGCCATGTCTGAGAGATAGAGCAAAAAAGAGGAACTTGTGGGTAAGCCATGTCTGAGAGATAGAGCAAAACAGAGGAACAAGACCGTTATCAGGAAGAGGACACAACTCTGAGGTTAAACTGTAAACTCCTCTGAGCCTTTTAGAACAAGTATAAATATGTGTATGTAAGAAACAATAAAGCAGAACTCTTATTGACTACACCAGGTTCTGTGTGTGTTTAATTTGACTTCTCCAGCTAGCTGCATGGCACTATATTTTGTCCACAGGTGGTTCTGAATACAAAAGACAGGCTGTTGTTGGAGTCCTCTCAGAGAAGGCTGAGGCTAAAGGAGGTCTACCTCCAACACATGGCAATTTACTAAAGAGCAAACATGGAAGTGATAGTTCAAATAGAAATTAAACACGGGTGGACATGGACTTATGGTCAAATACACAATCACCTAAAACTATTATGTAATTTCCATAGACAGCACTGAAATTTACTTAGAATCATTTCTGCAAACACATCCATAGAATTGCGCAAACCCAGACCAAAATACACTTTTAAAATAGACATCCTCCTCAACAGCTTGTTTAAAGAAACCTGCACTGATCTCACTGAACAGCTATGTTGCATCCTATGAATGGAACCACAAGGTTGACTTCTAGTAAACTTACAGTTCCAATCATAGGATACAATGTAGTCATTCCCACCATAGACTTCAATAGAGGTTTCCCACCAATGAAGTTTGATTGTCAGTGTTGCAGCTCACAGCCAATCAGCGGGCTGCTCCTATGGAGGCACCCACTGATTGGCTGGAGGTTCTTCTAATGACAGGTCATGGTCATTCGTGTAGAGAAAGTGTATGTGTTAACACATACACTTTCTCATGTCCGTCTTAATTCTGGTGTTCCGTTTTATTTTTTATTACCCCTTGGATGCCTACTTGCATTGAAGAGGACCTGATCTACAATAGGAATAGATGAGGCCTGGGAGGGGAATACATTAGGCAATGTCGCTCACCGAGCACAACGCCTAGTGTGTACCCACCTTACCACGGTCTGCATGTCTTGTGTTTTTTAAAATATTTATTTTATAGGGAGACCATAGGTAACAGTGGCACCTTAATGCCATGCATGCTGGTAATTATGGTTGTCCAAGTACCCACATGTGGGGGAGGTTTGCTGGGACCTGTAGTCCCTCCTGTAAAAGACAATATTTTTTTCAAACTAAATATACCAGTATGGACGATCACCTCGGCACCAACAGCACATGGGTGACAGGGATATCCCTGCAACTATAAATAATTTCCCTACTTACTATACTTTATAAAGGGACATTGATCTCACAAAAAAGCAGTGTGGTCACGTAATAGTACCCCAAATTCAGATGACACCACACAGTAGCACAATCTTATTCACAATACACCGCATGCAGCAGTGACGTGCAGTGAAGTATGTGGCCAGGGAGGCACTGCCTGATTCACGCCAAACCCCCCCCCCCCCCCGACCCCTCGGTGTGGTGCTCCTCTGCAATCGCATTAAACACCCCCCAAACCAGTCAGCCCAGGGATGGAATTTCTGAACTCCCCCCCCCCCCCCCCAATCACCTCCATTCCTGCTCGCCGCCGGACGCCATCTCGGGACTCCGGCGGGAATGGAGGTGATTGTAAGTATAATTTGTTTTTCTGCACTTGCACTTGTTATCGTGATGATGGGGTATCATTCCCCGAAACATTGATGTGTCTGCACTAAAGTATCTCACCGTATTACATGCCTTGGAGTGCCACCTCGTTTTTTACATATGTGAAGGGGGTCGCTACACCTCAGGAGGGCAGACAAGCCAGGTTACAGATTGGGGTGAAGGCTGCCCCATTGGTGTGCCGGGTTCATATCGTTATATAGTGTATAGTGTATCCAACCAGATTCAAAGTGTGCTGGGACTTCTAGTTCCACAGCCAGCTGCAGTGTGACATAAAGTGGGACAGGTATAATTTCCATCTGAGAATGGCCAGTAACTCGCATCTCCCAGTACAGATTGGTAAGTGCCGGAAGGACAACCCCTAATGTAGCTGACATCTGGTCACTCCCCTGAGGCTCTTAGCGGTACAAGAGCGGGCTGCAGCGGTGCATTAGCTGCCATGCCTGTTTGGATCCGAGCACTGAGCTGCGGGGAGAGACCCTTCACTTAAATATGACAATACTATCAGCCCCATGCTGGAAAGTTAAGATATAGGCAGACAGAGAAAACAATCTATTTGCTCAATGATGTTATGCATAATCCAATAGCCGTCTCAGAAAAAAAATAACTCTGGTTTCTAAAACAACAATTAAATAAACTTCAGAAAAGGCTGTGTTTGAAGAAAAACTGCACTCCGATGGTTCCAGCAGTGTTAAAAAAACAAACAAAAACAAAGCAGATATAACCTTTAATACATAGACTAGTGGTTTCCAAACTGTTTTGAATCACAGCACCCTAGAATATCAGAATTTTTTTCACGGCACCCCTAGGCCAAAAATTTCTTATTGAGAAATTTAGAAAGAAATATTACATTAAGTAGATGGCGTTTATATGTCATCCTTAGGGTCAGTTGTGTGGTGAGGGACAAGATCTGCTTCTGTTTGGCCACATATTTTATGACTGGCAGCCACCAGCACTGGTTTTGCCTATTATATTGACCATGAATAATTTGAATTGGTCCTGGACCACCAACCCAGGGCACCCCTGCAAGTGTCCCGAGGCACCCCAGGGAGCCACGGCACATAGTTTGGGAACCTCTGACATAGACCATAATAAATCACAATGTTTCATTTGAAGCCAGATACTATAGGAGAAACATTGTATCAGTAAATACATTACGCTGGAAAGTGCAGTGATTCTTTCACACAGCTACCTGCATAACACACACTCACTATATTATTTTTATTACCAGTTATTTTATATAGCGCACACACATACCCCCCAACATGACCCATTCCAGGAGGGACAAACTGCTCTGCTTCTGGACTTTTCTCCTAATTTGGGATCACCGACACCTGTTTTGAACAGGTTCATTGATAACACAGGTGTTTCAACACAGGTGAGGGCAATATTAAATTAAGAGGGAAGTCCAGGAACAGAGCATTCTGTCCCTCCTGGAAAGGGTCATGTTGGGAGGTATACACACATATTCTGCAGCGCTTTACACACACACACACACACACACACACACACACACACACACACACACACACACACATATATATATAAAAATAACATTAATACACCCCCCATTCAAAGATAACAGTAGTAGACACCCTGCTACCCACAATAATACTGTATATCACCACGACACATAGCATTAACACATCTACATACTGTACCACAGTAACTCTTCTAGAGAACGTTAATACTCCCCCACATCACACTATTCCCTCCTAACAAACATAAATACACCCTCACAGCATAATACCCCATCCTAGAGACACTTCAGTACACCCCACAGCACAACACAACACCCCCTCCTAGTTAACATTTATACACTGCCTCCACGGATACTTAACCTTTAAATGAGATCTCAGGTCAGGAGGCAGGTGTTAGAGGAGAAGGAAGGGGAAAGGTTTTGGGACAGGAGGGAGCCAGAGTACATCCTCACACTGCAGTGTCTTCAACTGAGAGAGGGAAAAAGCAGCAACCACCAATCAGCATTGTATTAGATGACAGGCCAGCCCAAAAAAAACCCCAGCCAGCTCCTCACCCCATACTACAACACACACACACACACACACACACACACACACACACACACACACACACACACACACACCCACACCTCTCCTTCCTCCACCCACAACTCGTACTGTGCTTCGCCAGTACTATAGTGTACTTACAAAGCATGACTGTCTTCTTTCTGCTGTCTCGGCTCCTCTGAGGCATCGTCGCTTCATCATCTGCCAGGAGCCGGATGCAGAGCTGCCTGAACTGTGGAGAACATTGCAGGGGACATCTGCGTCGGCCCTTTTTAGGAGGAAGTGCATCGGGCACTGGTAGGCGATCCTGAGGATTTTATTATGCAAAATGTCTTCACCCATGCTTGCTGAATGCAAGGCCAGTATTGGCAGCATACAGCGCCCTCTAGTGGCCGGCCCTGACTGAGGCACTAATACTAGTGCCGCTTCTAATGCTTTTTTCAATGCGCTTTTACAGCCCGGAGCTTGGCCCCGCCCCCCACTTCAGCTCCTTCAATATTGTCAGTGGGAGGCAGTGCTCTTTCTGCCTCCCAAACATATTTGTCTGCACTTGCACAGCAAAATTATTTAGAATAATACAAAACAGATATTAATGACACAGAATATGTGTTAAAAATATCTTCTTTGTATTTTTTTAATCATTAATGACAGGGGAGGCACTTCCTCTCCGGCCTCCCCTGACTGCACGTCCCTGGCATGCAGTGCCCCTGATTCATATTACACTACATAGTAATGCCCCTTATTCAGGTTATGTCACTCAGTAGTGCCCTTTACTCACATTGTACTACACAATGGTACCCTCTATACATGTTAATCCACACACAGGGACGCTTTAAGAGAGGAAGAGGCCCATGTGCAGCCTCCTCCATTTGGGCCCCCACCTCACTGCTGGCAGTGCTGAGAGTCTGAGCACTAGAGGGTTCAGACTCTACTGCGCATGCCCATATCTCCAGGAAAATGGTGCGGCGGTCATTTTCCCAGTGATTTCTCTATTGCGCATGTGCCGAACTCTGTGAAAATGTCCACTGTGCCATTTTCACAGTAATTTAACAGCACTGCCAATGTCGGCATGGGACTCCAGAGGGGTGAGTATTAAAAAAATAAATGGGTTCAGCTGCACCCATTATAGATAAGCCAGTGGCCACACAGTAGTGCCACTTATACACATAATGCCCACAGAATGTCAGAGCCGGTAGAATTTGTGAATCCGTTGGATGTGTGCTAGCGGTAGAAGTGCATGCCTCTGCGAGGAGAAAACGAGGAGGACAAATGTAGTTTCTTCTCATATGCTTTTATTTATTTTTTTAATAAATTTCTTTATTAGACAGCCATATAGTCATAACATAAGTTTCCAGGAGACATTTTATAAGATTATTCAGCAATGACAGATATTCTAATCCAATAGTGAATAGCATGCAGAAAATTGAAGGCTGTACATCTTTTCTATTTTTTAATAAGAAAGGAAAAAGAGGGAAAAGAAAAGAAGATAGTAACAGTTTACACAGGGTAATATAAGTCCAGCTGTCCAGCAGCGAGCACAGAGGAGACGATCTACCTAGGTGTCCCACTCTCCCCAACCGCCCACCACATACAGAGGGTATAAACCAAATATCACCTCTGCTAGAGAGGAGGAAATACATAAAAGAAATAAGATAGAGATAGAAAGTAAAGAAAAGAAAATAATACAGAAATACTATAGTTGGGTGATGTATATTGCCTGGGGGGGGTGATCAAATATACATTCTGGATGAGGGGAGTAAATCTCGATTTTGGGGTGACCGTTTCAATGTGGAGGGCCATCCTTTTGGAGGGTCGGTATTATAAGTGGGATTTACCCATTAACCCTGCTTTTTAAATTACAGATAATCACGTAATAATTCCCGCTATCCGACCAGTCCAGTACCACGTTGTGTCTCGGAATACCCTCCAAATACCTTCGCGTCTAGCAGGGGGTAAACTCTCAATATACAGTCCCCATTTTTTATGGAAGAGTACAACTCCATTCTCAATTTGGAAAGTGGCCATTCGTCTCTCACAAAACAGCACATCTAATAAAGCGGATTCCCATTCTCCTACTGATGGGGCAGTTTTATATATCCAATGCCTCATTATCACCTGTTTTGCCACCGTGACCATCACAGTCAGCAGAGGGATCGCAGGGGCAAGGTCAAATCGCGACAGCCAGGGTGAGAAGTCAGCAAACAACAGCGGGGCCACTAGTCCAGGAATATTTATCTTGAATAGTCGAGACAAATACTGGATAATCTTACACCAGAAGCGTCTAACCTTCCCACATGACCATAGGTTGTGTGTAAGGGTTGCTCCATTTACTCCACATTTAGGGCATTTGCCCGACTCACCCTGGCGGAAGTGTTGTCTTTGGGAGGGGGATATATACATCCTGTTTACAATCCTTAGATGTACTTCTTGTAACTTAGCTGATTTTAGAGCTTTTAGGACCGCATCAGTGTTCTTTGAAACCCCGCCCATCTCAGGTGTCTCTGGAAGTTCTCGCTTCCAAGAATCAGTGAGGGGGGACCAAGAGGGGGCTAACGCTTCAATCAGGTCATTGTAGAGATAACGAATTTTGAATGGATTATGTCTGCAGAACAGGAGAGTGTCAAGAATCGTTCGAGTGGAGGTCACTTTGCCCAAGGGGTCCTTAAGGGAGTTAATATAATGGCGTGCTTGGAGAAACATGAAGAAGTTGGAGTGGGGTAAAGAAAATTTGTCACGTAGTTGCAGAAAGGAGAACATCTGTCCACCAGGATCAAAGACATCTCTAATAGTGTATATCCCTTTACATTTCCATGTGTAAAAATGACGATTATCTAAAGAAGAGGGGAAATTGGGGTTACCCCATAAGGGTAAGTATGGTGATTCAAAGGGGTCAGTACGAAATAGTTTATGTATGGAGGTCCAGGCCCTATAAGTGTCCCAAAATAAAATATTAGCCTTAACTCCCTGGGGTAGTTTAGACCTCGGTGTGTGGAGCAATGCTGCAGGGGAGTACGGGGAAAACAGTGCTTCTTCCAGTTCCAAGTTCGTGAATATATCTGATCGAAGGAGCCAATCTGAGGCAAATTTAAATAGTGCCGATCTGGCAAACATCGTCACATTGGGCATACTCAAGCCGCCTTTTCGTTTACTAACATAAGTTCGGGTCTTGGGCATGCGGGGTTTTGAGTTTTTCCAGATGAATTTTGAAAACATTTGAGAGCAGAATAAGGAGTCTTGTTTAGTGATCGTGATGGGGAGCATTTGAAGCAAGTAAGCCAGTTTCGGGAAAATGACAGCCTTTATCACCACTATCCTACCCAACAGAGAAAGTTTGAGATCTTTCCAGGATTCTAATCGTGTTTTGATTTGCTGGATAGTGGGTATATAGTTAAATTTATATAATCGGGAAAGTTCTGAGGGAACATAAATACCTAAGTATTTTAGTTTGGTAGGAGTCAGCGTGAATTGGGAAGAGAAGTCGGCATAGAGAAGAGGGTTCTGCATGTTGGTCAGAGGGAGTAGTTCCGATTTATGGGTGTTTATGCGATAACCTGCAAAGGTACTAAAACATTGTATAGTGTCAAAAATGGCAGGAATTGAGATACGGGGGTTAGAGACAAATAAGATCATATCATCCGCAAATAGTCCGAGTTTAACCTCTCTCTTTCCCACCGATATCCCCGAGAAGGTCGGTAATTGTCTCAGTGCTATAGCCAGGGGTTCTAAAGCTGCCGCAAAAAGCAAAGGGGATAAGGGGCAGCCCTGTCTGGTCCCCCTATGAATCGTTAAGGGTTGAGACATATATCGGTTAGTGAAAACTTGTGTAGATGCATTATGGTATATGGTATGTAAAATGGCCACAAATCTGTCAGAAAATCCGAAGCGTCGGAGTGTCTCAAACAGGTGGTTCCACGTCACCAGATCAAACGCTTTCTCAGCATCCAATGACAATAGAAAAGTGGGACCACCCGTCTCCACCCCCCTCAGGGATTGGAGAACCGTTAGAACTTTGCGGATATTGGTCACCGAGTGTCTGCCCGAGATAAAACCGGTTTGATCACTGTGGATTATTTCAGGCAGAATAAATTTTAGTCGGTTCGCTAACAGTTTAGTAAACAGTTTGTAGTCTACATTAAGTAGGGAGATAGGGCGGTAGGAAGATGGGAGGAGCGGGTCTTTGCCTGCTTTAGGTATAACCCGGATCAGGGCCGAGTTAAAATGGTGTGGGATAGTGAGGTTGGAGAATATAGTATTAAAGAAGGCCACTAGTGAATCCACAATCTTAGGAGAGAGTAGTTTAAAGAATTCTCCTGATAAGCCATCAGGGCCTGGGGTCTTCAGTGGTTTAAGGGCTTTAATAGCCTCCGTCACTTCGGTGGCAGTAATAGGGGTCGTAAGGGAATCTGATTGATCTTGGGAAATCTGAGGTAATTGTACAGTTTCCCAGAAGGAGGTTTTGGTATGTTGGTCAACAGTGTTGTGAGAGTAGAGATCAGTAAAAAAGGAGTGGAAGATGTCAGCTATTGCCTTCCCTTCGGATTGTACAGCTGAGGTCGAATCCCTCAAAGCTGTTACATGATGGGGTCCCTTATCAGATTTAAGTAAATTGGAAAGCATTCGACTCGGCTTATCCCCATATTGGAAGAAATTATATTTGCCTGCAATGAGGAATCTATTATCTATATGTGTTAGAGTATGATCAAATTGGGTTTTGGCGTCTCTATATTTCTGTTTGTTAGCCAACGTAGGTGTGGTTTTAAAATTTTGAAATGAAGAAGTGAGTGCAGCTTGTGCTGTTCTATATGCGGCGTCTTGATCTCGTCTATATTTCGCCATGAATGCAATTATATCTCCTCGCAGAACAGCTTTAGCGGTCTGCCAAAACAAGGCAGGGTCAGACGTATGGTCAGCATTGTTAAGAGCATAAGAGTCCCAGGAAGTCAGCAACATGGTTTTAAATTCCGGAGAAGCCGCCATCTTGGCAGGGAATCTCCAATGGGAATTGGTACCCAAAGTGAGTCTACCTTGAAGGACAAGTGATATAGGGGCATGGTCTGAAATAGTTATAGGGTTAATAGCTGCCTCAGTGATCCTGGGGGACAGATCAGTGGAAACAAGAAAGTAGTCAATACGTGAGAAAGAATTATGGGATGAAGAATAATAAGTATATTCCAACTCTACCGGGTTACGGAGTCGCCACACGTCGACCAGTCCCAATTGTGCAGACATGTATTCCAGGTTGATCCTGGGCAGTCGGGTCCCCTGAGACGAGGCACCCTTCCTGTCCAAAACCAAAGAGGACACCATATTCATATCCCCGCCAACAATGAGAGAGGTATGCGAATATGGACGGAGAATATTAGTTATTTCTAGATAGAATGCTTTTTCATAGACAGCCGGGGCATAAATATTGCACAAGGTTAATCTGGTGCCCTCCAAGGTGATATCTAACACAACATATCTGCCTAGAGGTTCGATAATCTGATGATGTATGTCAAACTTCACCCCCTTACGGATAAGGATAGCAACTCCCCTTGCCTTTGAAGAAAATGAAGAAAACACCACAACCTCTTGTCTAAGCATGGTAAGTTTAGCATGTTCAGGGGGGGTCAGGTGTGTCTCTTGGAGCATAGAGACATCAGCTTTAATCTTATTTAAGTAGGTACGGATATGTCTCCGTTTAATAGGAGAATTAATACCCCTAACATTCCACGATATTATATTAAGTTGTGACATTTATACCAACAACGGGGGAATAGAGAAAGGTAGCAGTCGGTCTCATGAAGAAAGACAGCTTCCCGTCATTAATCCAGAGTATCATAAACATAAATATTCCCCACCACAGCCAGGCAAACATCTGTAGGTAAAAAGTAGCAGAGAAGAGAGTAAAAGGAGTCGGAAAGAAGAGAGAAAGGTAAAGACAAATGTTAAGACAAATATAACACATGAGTGCGTCCACACCAGCATACATCAGTATGGACTTTCAGCGTGAACCCGCTGCGATGTAGAACAATAAAGGTAACAAAATAACCAACAGGCAATATTATAATAAGCAACTCAAGAGATCGCCCTAATGATCCTAAGACAGGGAAAAGGAGACGTTTTCGAAATGGTCGTGGTAGGGGCTAAACTTAATCCACCTCGTATAAGAGGAGAATTATTAACTATAACAACCAGTAGAAGAGCATGGATAAAGTCCCGGTGTCAGGTTTCAGTCGGTAACTGCAGCTCCGTTTGGGGAGGATGGATGTGAGGCCAAGGATAATCTCGCAGATTCTCCAAGCTCCGTTACATATTCCTTGGCCGAGTCTGCTGAGGTGAAATCTTTCGGGCCTTGTGGGGTGAAGATGCGTAGCCTCGCAGGGTAGAGAAGGGCAAATCGAACACCATTTTTCACCGGCTGAGAGCAGATTGGAGACATTTCCCTTCTAGCCCTAGAGACTTCCGCAGAGTAGTCCTGAAAGAGGAACAGTCGCTGACCATCCCATTGAAGTGGGCCCTTGTTTCGGGCCGCAGACCATATCAATTCTTTGTGTCTGAAATTTAAGCATTTAAAAATGACCGGTCGGGGTCTAGATTGGTTTGAGTCACGCGGGGGACCCAGTCTATGAGCTCGTTCGATTTCCATCGAGGAGAGTTCTTCAGGAATACCTAGAAGGTCTGGTAAGTCGGAGATGAGGAATTTCAGCAGGTCCGGGCCTTTCAGTGATTCTTTAAGGCCCACAATCCTCAGGTTATTGCGTCTCGAACGATTTTCCAAATCATCCATCTTCATCATCATATGTTGACGCGAGGTCGTTAAAGATACGACTTGTTCTTTAAGATCCTCTATTTCTTTAAAGTTAGCTCCAATTCTATTTTCGTTCACCGAGATTCTGCGGGTCATCGACCCAAGTTCTGATTTCAAGTCTGATACTGCGGTCATAAATTTATCAGCCTGTGCTTGTAGTAAAGGTTCCACGGTTTCTTTAATCGCTTTCACTATTTCCGAATAGGAAGGTGGAGCGGGGGGAGCTTTTGGGGCCATGGTAGGTGGTGTTTCAACCGCGATGTCTAGGCAGACAGGGTGGGAGGTTAGTGGTGGAGAGGTAGTGCTTGGTTCTCCGCGTTTACTACCACTTCTATATCGTTGGGGTTTTGGTGTAGAGGAACTTAAGAATTTTTCCATAGTAATAATTACGAGCTCATGAGGGTCGAACAGATGACATAACTTGCCGTTGGTTAGAAAGGTGGGGATAAGTCTACATCACAGTTACGGGTGACGCGGCTTCACATATCGCCGCGATATGTATCCAATTATGGGAAGCTGAGAGTGGGTGTAGTTCTCCAAGTCGTCGGAGGGATGGAATTGTGTTTACCAGGTATAAAATTGTTATCACCACTATATGGGAGAGTAGACAGTGAGACTTAGAGAGCGTGGAGATAATATCTGTGATTTCAATTACAACGGCAATCCGGCCCGCGGCATCACTGTATAAACACGCCAACTGAGAGCTGATTAGTAGGTATGAAGATAGTCTCACTCACCTCCCACACACGTGGCGACGGGGAGGGGGGGTAAATAGGAGTTGTAATTCACTTTGTGGCAGCAGACTGGAGAAATAGTGACAGTTTCAGTAATCAACCATGGTGGCAATGAGGGTAGTCAGCTTCACTATGATAGGATCCAGGGAACAGCTAACCGGATGTCAAATTATAAGCAGTAAAGGGTATGGGGAGGGGGAGGTGGTGCCCCTATAGTTGTAATATTAGAGAGATCTTCCCCAGCATGAGTATGACAGCTGCAGTCTTCCTCACCCTCACAGCCCCCCTCCTGTCTCTCCTGTCTCTCCCTATTACAGTAGGAGCTATTTCCAGGGGGAGAGGGGTGCAGGGAAGGTACCTCGGTGTCTGTTGTTCTCCACTGCAGGCTGAGGGAGCGTTGCGCCGCCGCAGCACCGGAAGTGCGGGTCCGCGGCTTTCTTCCGTCCACGAGCGCCGGGTCCCAAGCCCGTTGTACAGGGCACCGGTGTCTGCTTAGGGGGGGTCCCAGGCACTCCCCAGGTGGTTGCAGGGTCAGCCTGTGTGGTCCGGCGTCCGCGGTCAACTTCGGCGTCGCGCGCCCCTTGGAGCTTCTCGGCGGGTCAGCTTTAGAAATTTAGTCCGCGGCTCCGGCGTCCAGTGCAGGCCACAACCTGCAGAGACCGTGAAAACGATCTCCCGGCTCCGCGACTCGGCACATAGACACCCCAAGCCACAAGGTGGGTTATGAGGGCAGTATGGGGGTAATTTATGTATAAGTAGATGGCTTATTTTATAAAATGAGCAGGAGCTCTGAATTTTTGCTGCCAGTCTCCTCTCCAGTCAGGCCACGCCCCCCTCATATGCTTTTATTAACGGAAATACGTATAAGAGCTGATATTCAAAGAACAAAGATGAAGAGTTCCAAGAGATTAGGTTGCAGAGTATTCATGGGCAGAGTATTGAAAAGTCTGTATAATAAACGACTGTCTGATATGGCTAGTGAATACTGCAGAATCTGCACGTTGGATAGTTAATTGTCGTGACTGAAGAACACTGAAGGGGTTTTGCAGAATGGATGATTGTTAGACGTGACTGAAAAGCACTGAAGAGGTTTTGCAGAGTGGATGATTGTTAGACATGACTGAAAAGCACTGAAGAGGTTTTGCAGAGTGGATGATTGTTAGACGTGACTGAAGAACGCTGAAGAGGTTTTGCAGAGTGGATGATTGTTAGACGTGACTGAAGAACACTGCAGAACTGCTGGGAAATCCTCTACGGATAGACCTCCAGGAGACACTGTCCTAAGTGGCAAGCTGTGACCCGCGAGGCCGCAAACGACAGCTGAGGTGAGAGTTCCGTGGAGCTGAAAATCCAAGAGACACTGAAAGGCACACAGGTGGACCTGTGGGAGCGCAGAGCTAAAACACCTGTACTGGGACAGAAACATAAAGCACTGACAAGGTTTGAAACCGGATTGCTCCCTTTACCAGAGAGCTCAGCCTGTGATTGGCTGGAAGAGACCAGAGACCAAGTCCCATTGGCATACTATGAATTGGTCTCCAACATAGCGGCTCCCAGTACTGCAGACACGCCAGAGAAGGGGAGCTTGCTCCGGCAGCCTCCCTGCACAGTGCTCCAGAGCATGGGATCTTACACAGACAGCCTTCCTGCACAGTGCTCCAGTGACAGCAGGCCGCACAGTCACCAGCTCCCTCTCAGCTGCAGCACACCAGCGGCCCTCATAGACCTCCACCGCGGCAGTGCTAGCCATCTGACAGAGAGCCCCTGGAGATCATCACCGGAGGTGAGTCCCTGGTCCATGACAGTAGCCCCCCTTTTTAGGGTGGACACAGAACACCCTCGGACTTTGGTAGGATTCTTGGCATGAAAGGTACGGACCAATTTTGGTGCATGAACATCCTCCGCACATACCCAGGATCTTTCCTCTGGACCGTATCCCTTCCAGTCTATGAGATATTGGACACGACCATATCGTCTGCGGGAATCCAGTATACTTTTAACTTCGAACTCCTCACCTTGCATGGTTTGAACCTTAGGAGGTCTAGGCAGGGCTGCACGAAAGCAATTGAGCACTAAAGGTCTTAAAAGAGAAACATGAAATGCATTGGGAATCTTCATATAAGATGGTAATTTTACTTTGTAAGCCACAGGATTTAGTACCTTTTCAATAGGAAATGGTCCAATGAACCTAGGAGCAAATTTTTTCGAAGGAACTTTAAGACGTAAATTGCGTGTGGAGACCCAGACTTGATCTCCTACTCGAAGGCTGGGAATGGCTTTCCGTTTTCTATCAGCAAAAGACTTATAACGTGCAGATGACTTGATCAAAGCTTTACGTACTTGTTTCCAATTCTCAGAAAACTGTCTGAGTGCCTGATCCGCGGCAGGAACCTCTAAAGCTGGTAAAGCCTGGAACTCTGGAACTCGAAGATGGAATCCGTAGTTAGTAAAGAATGGAGTAGATCCCGAAGAAGTATGGTATAAATTGTTATGAGCAAATTCTGCTAGTGGGAGGAAATCCAGCCAATCGTCCTGTGAAGAAGACATAAATAAACGTAGGAAGGTCTCCAGATCCTGATTTACTCTTTCCGTTTGTCCGTCTGATTGGGGATGATAGGCAGATGTAAAGTTCAATTTTATTCCAAAAGAAGAGCAGAGAGATCTCCAAAATCGGGCAACAAATTGTGGTCCACGATCGGAAACAATTTCAGTGGGCATTCCATGTAACTTAAAGATTTCTGAGATTAATAATTTTGATAACTGAGGTGCAGATGAAAGACCTGTCATGGGTATGAAATGTGCCATTTTCGAAAAACGATCAACAACAACCCAAATGGTGTTTCGTCTTTTCGAAGGAGGTAAATCAGTGATAAAGTCCATAGAGATATGAGTCCAGGGTTGAGTCGGTATGGGTAATGGATGCAGAAGACCTGGAGGTGAACCTTTTGGACTCTTATGTTGTGCACACTTTGGGCAGGAAGCTATGAAATCTTGTACATCTGCTCTCAGTTGGGGCCACCAATACGAACGCGGAATGAATTTTTGGGTCTTAAGTCTCCCTGCATGACCCATAAAGGAAGAATTATGTGCCCACATGAGCAGTTTCTTTCGGAGTTCGGGGGCTACGTAAATTTTCCCTGGTGGCGGAGTTGGAGTGAGCTGAGTTGCACAGAAAGAGGCTGGATCCAAGATGAGTTGTTTCCCTGAGAAATCTGAGGGTTCGTTGGCGCTTAAAGAACGAGAGAGAGCATCCGCCTTCTTGTTTAAAGGACCTGGTCGATAAAAGAGCTTGAATTTGAATCGTGTGAAGAATAGGGCCCACCTGGCCTGCCGTGGATTGAGACACTGGGCTGTCCGCAAATATAACAGATTCTTGTGATCGGTGTAAACAGCAATAGGATGTAAAGCTCCTTCTAACAAGTATCTCCACTCTTCAAAAGCCAACTTAATAGCTAACAATTCCTGCTCACCAATGGTGTAGTTATGTTGAGCGGATGAGAACCTTCGTGAGTAGTAACCACAAGGATGAATCTTCCCATCTTCAAAGAGTTGAGACAGTACTGCTCCTACCCCTTCTGTAGAAGCGTCCACCTCCAGTATGAAGGGTCGATTCAGATCAGGTTGATGAAGGATGGGTGCTGATGTAAAAGCTTGTTTCAGGGTTTCAAAGGCTGCTATTGCTTCTGGCGGCCAGCAGGATGGACTTGCTCCTTTTCTGGTGAGGGCAGTAATGGGAGCCACAATGGACGAATAACCTTTAATTAATTTTCTGTAGAAATTTGCGAACCCCAGGAACCGCTGAATACCCTTCAAAGTAGAGGGTATGGACCAGTCGTGAATTGCCTGAACTTTAACTGGATCCATCTGTAAATCGCTACCTGAGATAATGTAGCCAAGGAAAGGAATGGAGGGAACTTCGAAGGTACATTTCTCCAGTTTACAATATAACTTGTTCTTCCTCAGTCGTGTTAGCACCTCCTTCACTTGAGCTCGATGAGTCTCCAGATCTTTAGAGAATATTAAAATGTCATCTAAGTAAACCACCAAATACTTGTAAAGCAAGTCTCTAAATAATTAATTGACGAAATTCTGGAAAACAGCTGGGGCATTACACAACCCAAAAGGCATTACTAAATACTCATAATGCCCGTCCCGAGTATTGAAGGCTGTCTTCCACTCATCCCCTGGGCAAATGCAAATCAGATTGTAGGCTCCACGTAGATCTAACTTAGTGGATATTGAAGCCCCCTTCACCCGGTCAAACAATTCTGGAATTAGCGGCAGGGGATACCGATTCTTAAGAGTTATATCATTGAGTCCCCGGTAGTCAATGCTGGGCCGTAGACCTCCATCTTTTTTTTTTACAAAAAAGAATCCTGCTCCTGCAGGGGAGGAAGATGGTCTGATAAAGCCTTTAGCTAAATTTTCTTGGATATACTCTGACATTGCTTGAGTCTCTGGTAGTGACAAAGGATAAATTCGGCCCCTGGGAGGAGTCTTACCCGGTATCAAGTCAATTGGACAGTCCCATTTCCAATGAGGTGGCAGGATGTCCGCCCCGTGCTTATTAAAGACATCTAGAAAGGACCGGTAAGCCAGTGGCAATTCCGAGGATTGAGTTGTGCACAGTGGTGCCACTGTTGTTAAACAAGGGTCGAAACAGGTTTTACCCCAGGAAAGAATCTCCATGGTCTGCCAGTCAACTTGTGGATTGTGTTTTCGCAACCAGGGGAGCCCTAGGATAACGTTATGAGAGGCTTTAGGAATCACGAGAAAGGAGATGACTTCGGAATGCAGTGCCCCCACCTTGACTTTGAGTGGTACAGTACGAAGGGTAATGACACCGTCTGGAATACGACTTCAATCCACTGCTGTGATGGAAACAGCCTGATCCAAAAGAGTTGTCCGAATTCTGGCGTGCCGAATCAGAGCAGAAGAGACAAAGTTCTCCGCAGCACCAGAGTCGAGCAGTGCAGAAATCTCGAAGGAGGAAGGTGGGACTTCCAGTAAAATTGCCAATACAGGTTCCTTCCGTACACATGATTCCATGGAAACTCCTAGCTTAACCTCTCCTGAATAAGCTAGGAGCGGTAGTTTCCCGGCCGCAGGCTACAGAATTTGACTAAATGATCAGATGATCCGCAGTATATGCAGAGATTTTCCTGGCAACGGCGTAGGCGCTCCTCATTAGAAAGACGAGAACGATTGACCTGCATTGGCTCCCCCGTGGGAGGTGATAGTTGTCGTGCACGAGAGTCCTGCCGGAGTCTTGAATGTAACTGAAAGCTGGAGCGCTCTGACTTGGACTTTTCTAAGCATCGTTCCCTAAATCGAAGGTCTACTTTGTTGCACAAGGATATTAAATCATCCAACTTGGCAGGAACATCTCGTGTGGTCAAGTCATCTTTGATTTTATCGGATAACCTGTTCCAAAACGTGGCAACCAATTCCTCTTCGTTCCAATTTAGTTCAGAGGACAAGGTGCGAAACTGATTCACGTACTGACTGACAGAGCGAGATCCCTGGCGAAGACGAAGAATCTCTAAGGAGGCAGAAGTAGTTCTACCATGCTCATCGAAGATCTTACGGAAAGCGGATACAAACGCAGAGTAGTTCGAAAGAATAGGATCGGCTCTTTCCCATAGAGGAGACGCCCACTCCAATGCTTGACCGGTCAATAGAGAAATAATATAGGCAACTCTTGTTCGAGGAGACGGAAAACTGTCAGCCTGTAATTCAAATTGAATTTCGCACTGATTTAAGAATCCTCTGCATAACTTCGGGTTCCCATCAAATTTACTAGGAGGTGGTAATTGTAGGCGAGATACTGGAACTGGCGCTGTTGACACTGGAGGAGAAGATACAGGAACTGAAACCTGAGATGAAGTAATAGCAACATGAAGCGTATCTAGGCGAGCAGACATAGATTGCATGGCTTGAATCAGTTGTACTTGCATGGATTCTTGTTCACTTAAATGAGACAGGATACTGGCCGTGGCATCACCTCCAGATGCTTGCTCACCCGTCGGATCCATTTGGCCAGTGCTTACTGTCAGAGCCGGTAGAATTTGTGAATCCGTTGGATGTGTGCTAGCGGTAGAAGTGCATGCCTCTGCGAGGAGAAAACGAGGAGGACAAATGTAGTTTCTTTTCATATGCTTTTATTAACGGAAATACATATAAGAGCTGATATTCAAAGAACAAAGATGAAGAGTTCCAAGAGATTAGGTTGCAGAGTATTCATGGGCAGAGTATTGAAAAGTCTGTATAATAAACGACTGTCTGATATGGCTAGTGAATACTGCAGAATCTGCACGTTGGATAGTTAATTGGATAGTTAATTGTCGTGACTGAAGAACACTGAAGGGGTTTTGCAGAATGGATGATTGTTAGACGTACTGAAAAGCACTGAAGAGGTTTTGCAGAGTGGATGATTGTTAGACGTGACTGAAAAGCACTGAAGAGGTTTTGCAGAGTGGATTATTGTTCGACGTGACTGAAGAACACTGAAGAGGTTTTGCAGAGTGGATGATTGTTAGACGTGACTGAAGAACACTGCAGAACTGCTGGGAAATCCTCTACAGATAGACCTCCAGGAGACACTGTCCTAAGTGGCAAGCTGTGACCCGCGAGGCCGGGGTAACCACTGGTAGTTGTGCAGCAAACGACAGCTGAGGTGAGAGTTCCGTGGAGCTGAAAATCCAAGAGACACTGAAAGGCACACAGGTGGACCTGTGGGAGCGCAGAGCTAAAACACCTGTACTGGGACAGAAACATAAAGCACTGGCAAGGTTTGAAACCAGATTGCTCCCTTTACCAGAGAGCTCAGCCTGTGATTGGCTGGAAGAGACCAGAGACCAAGTCCCATTGGCATACTATGAATTGGTCTCCAACATGGCGGCTCCCAGTACTGCAGACACGCCAGAGAAGGGGAGATTGCTCAGGCAGCCTCCCTGCACAGTGCTCCAGAGCATGGGATCTTACACAGACAGCCTCCCTGCACAGTGCTCCAGTGACAGCAGGCCGCACAGTCACCAGCTCCCTCTCAGCTGCAGCACACCAGCGGCCCTCATAGACCTCCACTGCGGCAGCGCTAGCCATCTGACAGAGAGCCCCTGGAGATCATCACCGGAGGTGAGTCCCTGGTCCATGACACAGAAGTGCCGATTATACACAAAATGCCCACAATAGTAGTGCCCCTTACACATAATGCCCACAGTAGTAGTGCCCCTTACACATAATGCCCACAGTAGTGCTGCTTATACACATAATGCCAACAGTAATGCCCCTTGTTCACATCTCTGCCTCTATCATTCTAGCAGCTCACAGCCTGTGTCCCTCCAACAGCTCCATGCCATTTATCCCTCCAGCAGCTTCCCTGCCTATCCTGTCCCTCCATTCCCCTCTCATCTTGTCTTCAATATGCACAGAGCCTGCTCCTCTTCATGTCTCCTCTTCACTTCAGCAGCAGTGCCAGCATGACATCACATATGCTGTGCTGGAAAATGAAGCTGATGTGACCGGGGGGGTCCATCAGACACAGCGTGTGTGAGTACCAGGATTGGCAGACTGTAAATAAAGGAAGGGTGTAGCTGCAGCTCACCAGTAACTCTAGCGCTGCCTGCATCATCTATTGATGTAGGTGATGGGGCAGGTTTTTTTATTTTTATTACTGTGCAAGGCAATGGAGGAAGTGGAGCTCAGTTCCCCCTTCTGTTACAAGTAGTGTAACTCAGTTCTACCTCGTCTCCCCTCCCCCCCCCCCCCCCCCCCACACACACACACACACACACACACTTTAACCCCTGGCTGTCACCAAATAAGACAGCCAAACACGAATACATACACCATCGGAAAACACGATAAACTAAAACACAGGAACATTGCAAATTCACGTGTTTTTGTTTAAAAAAAAGCACCTGTGTCTGATTGAGCTCACCTATGTTTAATCTTGGGCAAACACGAGTGAGACACGATTTTTAGTAAATTTACTCCCTCCTCTCTGGTTGCATGGGAAGTGGCAAAAAACAAGATGTGCGGAATCCATCCTCTGATCCGCTAAAAATACTGATCCGTTCAGCCTCATTCTTTACTTAAACTGATTATAAGTAAAGAAACAGAATGAAATTTTTTTCTATCAAATGTGTATATTGTCTGTGGGTGTGCAGCTTTTTTTATTACAGTGCACCTAGAAATGTGCTCCTCAGCTGCAAGTTCTTTTTCAGAGTGGAAATGGCCATGTGCCCCTCCACACAACACCCAGACAAATGCACCCGCTCCACCCCTTTATCTCATTCCTAAATTACACTGCAGAAAAATGGAATCTTGTTTTTGCACAGCTCAGCAAAAGGGGGAGTACTGACCAGCTCACTCCGTACATATCGTGGGTGATTCAGACCCAGTGGCGGATCTTGCCACGGGCAAGCAGTACTTTTGCCCGGGGCGCCGCCTTCCGGAGGGCGCTGGCGCCATCCGGAGGGCGCCGCACCGTGGCAAGATCCGCCACTGCTGCCCGCTGTGTCCCCGTCCGCCTCCGCTGCCCGCTGCCGTCCCCGTCCCCATCCCCGTCCCCGTCCGCCTCCTGAAGGGAACTAGACGCTATGCGTCTAGTTTCCCTTCCTGGAGAGTAACTTTGCTGAGCGGTGCGCGATGACGTCATCGCGCACCGCACAGCAAAGGTCCTCTCTACGAAGGGAACTAGACGCATAGCGTCTAGTTTCCCTTCGTGGAGAGGACCTTTTGCTGTGCGGTGCGCGATGACGTCATCGCGCACCGCTCAGCATTCAAGCGGCGCTTTTAATGTACAGGGGGCGTAATTGACCACGCCCCCTGTATTAGGCCACGCCCCATTTCCTGCCCGGGGCGCAGAGCGCCCTTGAACCGGCCCTGTTCAGACCTGATCGTAGATGTGCTAAATTTAGCACATCTACGCAGAGGCAGAACTCTGGGAGGCAACGGAGTCATCTGCCGCCGGGCTCCTGCTCTGAGGGGGGGCACCTCTCCTCCCATTCTGTGACACCATTGAATTAAGTTAATTGATAGCTGCCGCTATCTTTTCAGTGGCCGACTTCCTCACTGGTCCCTGCACCTTACAAATCACACCCTCTTTATTATACTGTAGATACACTTTTTACAAGTATCACACCCAGGATTAGAAACCACAACCTATTACACTGGAAGCAGACACCTTACTGATGAAGCTGTTTGCTCCTGTATAGGAAATATGAGAATTTTAACTATATGAAGATACTTCTCTGATGATTACACGTAACTTCATATAGTTAGAATTCTCATGCTTCCTCTACAGGAGCAAATAACTTCATCAGTAAAATGGGTTCTAATCCTGGGTATGACTGCTAAGAAATGTGTGATTTAAAATAACAAGACAATTAAATGTATAAATACAGTATATCATTTTTTTTCAGAATACTCCATACACACACACACACACACACACACACACACACATATATATACACACGCACATATACATACATATATTTATCTTAATATAGGAAATAGGGGGGCACCAATATTTATCTTGCCTCCGGGCAACTGTGACGAACTAACACCACTGCATCTACGATCAGCTTCCCTGACATGCGGGGGGACGCCCAGTACAGGGCTAGTCCACCTCGCATGTCAGGGCCGATCCCCGCGCACAAGTACAAAAGCATTGCGCTTTTGTACTGGAGGTGTAGCTCCCAGATAGCGCAGCTCCCGCTCGCTGGCAGGGAGCTACCTGGCGTAACCCGGGTCACAGCAGCTGCATGTGACGTTACGCAGCTGCCACAGCCCACCCCCCCTCAACGGTCCGGGCATGCCTGTGTTGCCCGGACCGAACCCCCTAAATGGTGGCTAAACGGTGCCGGCCCGCCACCTCCCACCCAGCGACCACCTCTGCCTGTCAATCAGGCAGAGGCAATCGCAGGGCTAAGACAGCCGTCTGCTGTCTGCCATGCGCCGGCGCATGCGCATTTCAGGCCTGATCGCTGCTGTGTGAACACGTACAGCACCGATCAGGTCTGAGTTAGCTCCCATCATCTGCAGCTACTACCTTTTCTTTTGGAGGTCATGTGTGTACATGCTCAATTAGGGGCATGCGCACACAGTCAGAAATGGCTTATAGAAACTGCATCATCAACCCGTACAAAGAAGTTAGGTAAGGCTTGTGGAGTAGCAGGGGACTGGCTTCCTATTGGAAGCGCTTCATGCTTAAGTTTGGACTGGTAGTTCCAGCAGGAGAAAACAGCTCCCTACCTATCAGGCATACAATTAGTAGAAAGTGATTTTAATGTGAAGTCAATGCCACTGCCAGTGCAATCACGGGCCCTGCAGACCCTAGGTGAAATCTGCCACTAATACTGTACTTACCAAAGAATGTCCTCACTTTGTCCACCTTCGCTCCTCAGTCTGTGCAAACACCACCATCTTGCTCCACAAACAGACACATTTATGCAAATCTATCCAGATGCCGATACTGTTTATATTTTATTGTCCCTTAGTCACTGTGTGGTCTATGTACTATGGCCCTCATTCCGAGTTGTTCGCTCGGTAATTTTCTTTGCATCGCAGCGATTTTCCACTAATTGCGCATGCGCAATGTTCGCACTGCGACTGCGCCAAGTAAATTTGCTAAGAAGTTTGGTATTTTACTCACGGCATTACGAGGTTTTTTCTTCGTTCTGGTGATCGGAGTGTGATTGACAGGAAGTGGGTGTTTCTGGGCGGAAACTGGCCGTTTTATGGGAGTGTGTGAAAAAATGCTGCCGTTTCTGGGAAAAACGCGGGAGTGGCTGAAGAAACGGGGGAGTGTCTGGGCGAACGCTGGGTGTGTTTGTGACGTCAAACCAGGAACGACAAGCACTGAACTGATCGCACTGGAAGAGTAAGTCTCGAGCTACTCGAAACTGCACAGAAAAATCTTTTAGCAATATTGCGAATACTTCATTCGCAATTCTGCTAAGCTAAGATTCACTCCCAGAGGGCGGCGGCTTAGCGTGTGCACTGCTGCGAAAAGCGGCTAGCGAGCGAACAACTCGGAATGAGGGCCTATGCCTTGAAGAGAGATAAAGTGGACAGAAATAAAGGGGTCTATTCATGAAGCAATTAGAAATGTGGAGAAGTGAGCCAGTGGAGAAGTTTCTTATGGTAACCAATCAGCACTGAAGTAACATTTATAATTTGCATACTACAGTATAAAATTATTCAAAGCAGCTGATTGGTTGGCATGGGCAACTTTTCCACTGGCTCACTTCTTCACTCTTTTCACTGCTACATGAATAGACCCAAAGTACCAACCAATCAGCTCCTAACTGCCAGGTTACAGGCTGTGTTTGAAAAATGGCAGTTAGGAGCTGATTGGTTGTTGTTTTTTAATCTCTCCCCACTTTATTGCTATCCAAGGCTTAGTACATCTGCCCTTATAGGGGGGTACACACGGAGAGATCCGTGTTCAAAATCTAAGCAATCTGACTAGATTACTTCTGCAGTGTGTATGCCCCCCAGCGATAGCGATGCGCGGGGCTATCGCCAGTGCTAGATTGAGCCTGCATGCAGGCTCAATCTAGCGGGTCGCTCACTTCAGTGCTGTGTGAAGCAGAGGCGGAACTACCGCCAGTGCAACTGGTGCGTTGCACTGGGGCCCGCCACTGTCCAGGGGCCCAAAGCATGTATTGAGTCAAACTGACTCATTACATGCCGCTGTGTGCTGTGGGCAACCGCTGCCCGCAGCACACAGCCGCCCGGACAGAGAGGAGAGGAGCGCAGCGGTACGGAGGAGAAGGAGGAGGAAGGAGGTGGAGGAGGGAGCCGCAGCAGCGCTTTGCTACTGGTTGAGGCGCTGCTGCTTTCCCTCTGCTTCACTATAGGCTGTCTTCCGAGAACAGCCTATAGTGAAGCAGAGGGACAGCAGCAGCGCCTCAACCAATAACACAGCGCTGCTGCGGCTCCCTCCTCCACCTTCCTGCTCCTCCTACTCTCCTGCCCGGGAATCGTGATCTGCCAGAAGCTGCACCGAGGAGCCTGAGCCAGCGGAGAGGGTAAGTATAATTCTTTCTTTCTTTCTTTCTTTCTTTCTTTCTTTCTTTCTTTCTTTCTTTCTTTCTTTCTTTCTTTCTTTCTTTCTTTCTTTCTTTCTTTCTTTCTTTCTTTCCATGTGCAAAAAGGGGGACTGTCTGCCGCAATGTGTAAAAAGGGGGAATCTGCCTGCCGTAATGTGTAAAAAGGGGGAATCTTTGCCGCAATGTGTAAAAAGGGGGAATCTGCCTGACGTAATGTGTAAAAAGGGGGAATCTTTATTATTATTATTATTACCAGTTATTTATATAGCGCACACATATTCCGCAGCGCTTTACAGAGAATATTTGCCCATTCACATCAGTCCCTGCCCCAGTGGAGCTTACACTCTATATTCCCTACCACATGTACACACACACACACATTCAAGCTAGTGTTAATTTTGTTGGGAGCCACAATCTTTGCCGCAATGTGTAAAAAGGGGGAATCTGCCTGCAGCAATGTGTAAAAAGGGGGAATCTGCCTGATGTAATGTGTAAAAAGGGGGAATCTGCCTGCCGCAATGTGTAAAAAGGGGGAATCTGCCTAACGTAATGTGTAAAAAGGGGGAATCTTTGCCGCAATGTGTAAAAAGGGGGAATCTGCCTGACGTAATGTGTAAAAAGGGGGAATCTTTGCCGCAATGTGTAAAAAGGGGGAATCTGCCTGCCGTAATGTGTAAAAAGGGGGACGCTGTCTGCCGTAATGTGTAACAAGGGCACGCTGTCTGCCGTAATGTGTAACAAGGGGACGCTGTCTGCTGTTATGTTTAAAAAGGGTACTCTGTCTGCCGTTATGTGTAAAAAGTGCACGCTGTCTGCCGCTATGTGTAACAAGGGCACGCTGTCTGCTGTTATGTTTAAAAAGGGGACGCTGCCTGCCGTTATGTGTAAAAAGTGCACGCTATCTGCCGATATGTGTAAAAAGGGCACGCTGTCTACCGTTATGTGTAAAAAGGGGGACGTTGTCTGCCGTAATGTGTAAAAAGGGCACGCTGTCTGCCGTTATGTGTAAAAAGGGTACGCTGTCTGCCGTAATGTGTAAAAAGGGGACGCTGTCTGCCGTAATGTGTAAAAAGGGGGACGCTGTCTGCCATAATGTGTAAAAAGGGGAATCTGTCCGCCGTAAGGTGTAAAAGGGTCTCTACCTGGTGTAGTGGTGCCACTGTGTGGCGTAATTTGAATAATGGAGACTACTGTGCACAGTTTTATGATTTGGTATTATTTTGTGGCCAAACCCCTTCCCCACGAAGCCACGCCACTATGTATTTTTGCGCGCACCTACGGCGCGCACTGCCCCTGTTTTGCATGCAGGGGTGGGGCTCCGATGCCGTTTCTTGCACACAGTGCTAAAATGTCTAGTTTCTGCACTGTTGCTAGGTATCCATTTCTCTGGCCCTGAGCAGGTCCCCCTCACCAGATCCTCTCCAGGGGTGAGGGGATGGACTTGGATGGGATGGGGGGAGGGGGGGGCAAAGCATTTTGTCGCACCTGGGCCCACCGCTCGCTAGTTGCGCCAGTGGTGTGAAGTGAGCGCCCCACCGTTGTCGTCCCCCCTCGCTCAGCACATCATGCTGTGCTGAGCGGGGGGAGAGATGTGTGCTGAGCGGTCTGTGTTAAGATCGCTCAGCACACATCTCTCCCGTCAGTACTGACCTTATGAGCTTCATAAATGCCCTCCAGTACTGAGTAATACAGATAAAAATGTGTACAGTGCAGACTGAATAATGTTCTAAGTCAGTGGTTCTCAAACTGTGCCGTGGCACCCTTGGGTGCCTTGGGACACTTTCAAGGGTGCCCTGGGTTGGTGGTCCATCACCAATTCAAATTATTTATGGTCAGAGTAATAGGCAAAACCAGTGCTGGTGGCTGTCAATCATATAATATGTAAACAAACAGAAGCAAATCTTGTCCCTCACCACACAATCCAACTAAGGGTGACATATAAACTAGAGATGAGCGGGTTCGGTTTCTCTGAATCCGAACCCGCACGAACTTCATGTTTTTTTTCACGGGTCCGAGCGACTCGGATCTTCCCGCCTTGCTCGGTTAACCCGAGCGCGCCCGAACGTCATCATGACGCTGTCGGATTCTCGCGAGACTCGGATTCTATATAAGGAGCCGCGCGTCGCCGCCATTTTCACACGTGCATTGAGATTGATAGGGAGAGGACGTGGCTGGCGTCCTCTCCATTTAGATTAGGAGAGAGAGAGAGAGATTGACCTGAGGCTGATACTGTAGAAGAGAGTGCAGAGTTTAGTGACTGACCACAGTGACCACCAGCAGTGCAGTTGTTTTATTTAATATATCCGTTCTCTGCCTGAAAAAAACGGTACACACAGTGACTCAGTCACATACCATATCTGTGTGCACTGCTCAGCCCAGTGTGCTGCATGCCTGCATCATCTATGTATATATTATATATCTGACTGTGCTCAGCTCACACAGCTTATAATTGTGGGGGAGACTGGGGAGCACTGCAGTGCCAGTTATAGGTTATAGCAGGAGCCAGGAGTACAAGACAGTCACATACCATATCTGTGTGCACTGCTCAGCCCAGTGTGCTGCATCATCTATGTATATATTATATATCTGACTGTGCTCAGCTCACACAGCTTATAATTGTGGGGGAGACTGGGGAGCACTGCAGTGCCAGTTATAGGTTATAGCAGGAGCCAGGAGTACATATTATATTAAAATTAAACAGTGCACACTTTTGCTGCAGGAGTGCCACTGCCAGTGTGACTGACCAGTGACCTGACCACACTGACCACCAGTATAGTTAGTAGTATACTATATTGTGATTGCCTGAAAAAGTTAAACACTCGTCGTGTGACTTCACTTGTGTGGTGTTTTTTTTTTATTCTATAAAAAACTCATTCTGCTGACAGTGTCCAGCAGGTCCGTCATTATATAATATATATACCTGTCCGGCTGCAGTAGTGATATATATATATATTTTATATCATTATTTATCATCCAGTCGCAGCAGACACAGTACGGTAGTTCACGGCTGTAGCTACCTCTGTGTCGGCACTCGGCAGTCCATCCATAATTGTAAACCACCTACCCGTGGTTTTTTTTTCTTTCTTCTTTATACATACATACTACTACATCTCTTTATCAACCAGTCTATATTAGCAGCAGACACAGTACAGTACGGTAGTTCACGGCTGTGGCTACCTCTGTGTCGGCACTCGGCAGTCCGTCCATAATTGTATACCACCTAACCGTGGGTTTTTTTTCTTTCTTCTTTATACATACATACTACGACATCTCTTTATCAACCAGTCTATATTAGCAGCAGACACAGTACAGTACGGTAGTTCACGGCTGTGGCTACCTCTGTGTCGGCACTCGGCAGTCCGTCCATAATTGTATACCACCTAACCGTGGTTTTTTTTTCTTTCTTCTTCATACATACATACTACGACATCTCTTTATCAACCAGTCTATATTAGCAGCAGACACAGTACAGTACGGTAGTTCACGGCTGTGGCTACCTCTGTGTCGGCACTCGGCAGTCCGTCCATAATTGTATACCACCTAACCGTGGTTTTTTTTTCTTTCTTCTTTATACATACATACTACGACATCTCTTTATCAACCAGTCTATATTAGCAGCAGACACAGTACAGTACGGTAGTTCACGGCTGTGGCTACCTCTGTGTCGGCACTCGGCAGTCCGTCCATAATTGTATACCACCTAACCGTGGTTTTTTTTTCTTTCTTCTTCATACATACATACTACGACATCTCTTTATCAACCAGTCTATATTAGCAGCAGACACAGTACAGTACGGTAGTTCACGGCTGTGGCTACCTCTGTGTCGGCACTCGGCAGTCCGTCCATAATTGTATACCACCTAACCGTGGGTTTTTTTTCTTTCTTCTTTATACATACATACTACGACATCTCTTTATCAACCAGTCTATATTAGCAGCAGACACAGTACAGTACGGTAGTTCACGGCTGTGGCTACCTCTGTGTCGGCACTCGGCAGTCTGTCCATAATTGTATACCACCTACCCGTGGTTTTTTTTTCTTTCTTCTTCATACATACATACTACGACATCTCTTTATCAACCAGTCTATATTAGCAGCAGACACAGTACAGTACGGTAGTTCACGGCTGTGGCTACCTCTGTGTCGGCACTCGGCAGTCCGTCCATAATTGTATACCACCTAACCGTGGTTTTTTTTTCTTTCTTCTTCATACATACATACTACGACATCTCTTTATCAACCAGTCTATATTAGCAGCAGACACAGTACGGTAGTTCACGGCTGTAGCTACCTCTGTGTCGGCACTCGGCAGTCCGTCCATAATTGTATACTAGTATCCATCCATCTCCATTGTTTACCTGAGGTGCCTTTTAGTTGTGCCTATTAAAATATGGAGAACAAAAATGTTGAGGTTCCAAAATTAGGGAAAGATCAAGATCCACTTCCACCTCGTGCTGAAGCTGCTGCCACTAGTCATGGCCGAGACGATGAAATGCCAGCAACGTCGTCTGCCAAGGCCGATGCCCAATGTCATAGTACAGAGCATGTCAAATCCAAAACACCAAATATCAGTAAAAAAAGGACTCCAAAACCTAAAATAAAATTGTCGGAGGAGAAGCGTAAACTTGCCAATATGCCATTTACCACACGGAGTGGCAAGGAACGGCTGAGGCCCTGGCCTATGTTCATGGCTAGTGGTTCAGCTTCACATGAGGATGGAGGCACTCAGCCTCTCGCTAGAAAAATGAAAAGACTCAAGCTGGCAAAAGCAGTAGCACCGCAAAGAACTGTGCGTTCTTCGAAATCCCAAATCCACAAGGAGAGTCCAATTGTGTCGGTTGCGATGCCTGACCTTCCCAACACTGGACGTGAAGAGCATGCGCCTTCCACCATTTGCACGCCCCCTGCAAGTGCTGGAAGGAGCACCCGCAGTCCAGTTCCTGATAGTCAGATTGAAGATGTCAGTGTTAAAGTACACCAGGATGAGGAGGATATGGGTGTTGCTGGCGCTGGGGAGGAAATTGACCAGGAGGATTCTGATGGTGAGGTGGTTTGTTTAAGTCAGGCACCCGGGGAGACACCTGTTGTCCGTGGGAGGAATATGGCCGTTGACATGCCTGGTGAAAATACCAAAAAAATCAGCTCTTCGGTGTGGAACTATTTCAACAGAAATGCGGACAACAGGTGTCAAGCCGTGTGTTCCCTTTGTCAAGCTGTAATAAGTAGGGGTAAGGACGTTAACCACCTCGGAACATCCTCCCTTATACGTCACCTGCAGCGCATTCATAATAAGTCAGTGACAAGTTCAAAAACTTTGGGTGACAGCGGAAGCAGTCCACTGACCAGTAAATCCCTTCCTCTTGTAACCAAGCTCACGCAAACCACCCCACCAACTCCCTCAGTGTCAATTTCCTCCTTCCCCAGGAATGCCAATAGTCCTGCAGGCAATGTCACTGGCAATTCTGACGAGTCCTCTCCTGCCTGGGATTCCTCCGATGCATCCTTGCGTGTAACGCCTACTGCTGCTGGCGCTGCTGTTGTTGCTGCTGGGAGTCGATGGTCATCCCAGAGGGGAAGTCGTAAGACCACTTTTACTACTTCCACCAAGCAATTGACTGTCCAACAGTCCTTTGCGAGGAAGATGAAATATCACAGCAGTCATCCTACTGCAAAGCGGATAACTGAGGCCTTGGCATCCTGGGTGGTGAGAACCGTGGTTCCGGTATCCATCATTACTGCAGAGCCAACTAGAGACTTGTTGGAGGTACTGTGTCCCCGGTACCAAATACCATCTAGGTTCCATTTCTCTAGGCAGGCGATACCGAAAATTTACACAGACCTCAGAAAAAGAGTCACCAGTGTCCTAAAAAATGCAGCTGTACCCAATGTCCACTTAACCACGGACATGTGGACAAGTGGAGCAGGGCAGGGTCAGGACTATATGACTGTGACAGCCCACTGGGTAGATGTATGGACTCCCGCCGCAAGAACAGCAGCGGCGGCACCAGTAGCAGCATCTCGCAAACGCCAACTCTTTCCTAGGCAGGCTACGCTTTGTATCACCGGTTTCCAGAATACGCACACAGCTGAAAACCTCTTACGGCAACTGAGGAAGATCATCGCGGAATGGCTTACCCCAATTGGACTCTCCTGTGGATTTGTGGCATCGGACAACGCCAGCAATATTGTGTGTGCATTAAATATGGGCAAATTCCAGCACGTCCCATGTTTTGCACATACCTTGAATTTGGTGGTGCAGAATTATTTAAAAAACGACAGGGGCGTGCAAGAGATGCTGTCGGTGGCCAGAAAAATTGCGGGACACTTTCGGCGTACAGGCACCACGTACAGAAGACTGGAGCACCACCAAAAACTACTGAACCTGCCCTGCCATCATCTGAAGCAAGAAGTGGTAACGAGGTGGAATTCAACCCTCTATATGCTTCAGAGGTTGGAGGAGCAGCAAAAGGCCATTCAAGCCTATACAATTGAGCACGATATAGGAGGTGGAATGCACCTGTCTCAAGCGCAGTGGAGAATGATTTCAACGTTGTGCAAGGTTCTGATGCCCTTTGAACTTGCCACACGTGAAGTCAGTTCAGACACTGCCAGCCTGAGTCAGGTCATTCCCCTCATCAGGCTTTTGCAGAAGAAGCTGGAGACATTGAAGGAGGAGCTAACACGGAGCGATTCCGCTAGGCATGTGGGACTTGTGGATGGAGCCCTTAATTCGCTTAACAAGGATTCACGGGTGGTCAATCTGTTGAAATCAGAGCACTACATTTTGGCCACCGTGCTCGATCCTAGATTTAAAGCCTACCTTGGATCTCTCTTTCCGGCAGACACAAGTTGAAAGACCTGCTGGTGAGAAAATTGTCAAGTCAAGCGGAACGCGACCTGTCAACATCTCCTCCTTCACATTCTCCCGCAACTGGGGGTGCGAGGAAAAGGCTCAGAATTCCGAGCCCACCCGCTGGCGGTGATGCAGGGCAGTCTGGAGCGACTGCTGATGCTGACATCTGGTCCGGACTGAAGGACCTGACAACGATTACGGACATGTCGTCTACTGTCACTGCATATGATTCTCTCACCATTGAAAGAATGGTGGAGGATTATATGAGTGACCGCATCCAAGTAGGCACGTCACACAGTCCATACTTATACTGGCAGGAAAAAGAGGCAATTTGGAGGCCATTGCACAAACTGGCTTTATTCTACCTAAGTTGCCCTCCCACAAGTGTGTACTCCGAAAGAGTGTTTAGTGCCGCCGCTCACCTTGTCAGCAATCGGCGTACGAGGTTACATCCAGAAAATGTGGAGAAGATGATGTTCATTAAAATGAATTATAATCAATTCCTCCGCGGAGACATTGACCAGCAGCAATTGCCTCCACAAAGTACACAGGGAGCTGAGATGGTGGATTCCAGTGGGGACGAATTGATAATCTGTGAGGAGGGGGATGTACACGGTGATATATCGGAGGGTGATGATGAGGTGGACATCTTGACTCTGTAGAGCCAGTTTGTGCAAGGAGAGATTAATTGCTTCTTTTTTGGGAGGGGTCCAAACCAACCCGTCATATCAGTCACAGTCGTGTGGCAGACCCTGTCACTGAAATGATGGGTTGGTTAAAGTGTGCATGTCCTGTTTTGTTTATACAACATAAGGGTGGGTGGGAGGGCCCAAGGACAATTCCATCTTGCACCTCTTTTTTCTTTTATTTTTCTTTGCGTCATGTGCTGTTTGGGGAGGGTTTTTTGGAACGGACATCCTGCGTGACACTGCAGTGCCACTCCTAAATGGGCCCGGTGTTTGTGTCGGCCACTAGGGTCGCTAATCTTACTCACACAGTCAGCTACCTCATTGCGCCTCTTTTTTTCTTTGCGTCATGTGCTGATTGGGGAGGGTTTTTTGGAAGGGACATCCTGCGTGACACTGCAGTGCCACTCCTAAATGGGCCCGGTGTTTGTGTCGGCCACTAGGGTCGCTAATCTTACTCACACAGTCAGCTACCTCATTGCGCCTCTTTTTTTCTTTGCGTCATGTGCTGATTGGGGAGGGTTTTTTGGAAGGGACATCCTGCGTGACACTGCAGTGCCACTCCTAAATGGGCCCGGTGTTTGTGTCGGCCACTAGGGTCGCTAATCTTACTCACACAGTCAGCTACCTCATTGCGCCTCTTTTTTTCTTTGCGTCATGTGCTGATTGGGGAGGTTTTTTTGGAAGGGACATCCTGCGTGACACTGCAGTGCCACTCCTAAATGGGCCCGGTGTTTGTGTCGGCCACTAGGGTCGCTTATCTTACTCACACAGTCAGCTACCTCATTGCGCCTCTTTTTTTCTTTGCGTCATGTGCTGATTGGGGAGGGTTTTTTGGAAGGGACATCCTGCGTGACACTGCAGTGCCACTCCTAGATGGGCCAGGTGTTTGTGTCGGCCACTAGTGTCGCTTAGCTTAGTCATCCAGCGACCTTGGTGCAAATTTTAGGACTAAAAATAATATTGTGAGGTGTGAGGTATTCAGAATAGACTGAAAATGAGTGGAAATTATGGTTTTTGAGGTTAATAATAATATGGGATCAAAATGACCCCCAAATTCTATGATTTAAGCTGTTTTTTAGTGTTTTTTTAAAAAAACACCCGAATCCAAAACACACCCGAATCCGACAAAAAAAATTCGGTGAGGTTTTGCCAAAACGCGGTCGAACCCAAAACACGGCCGCGGAACCGAACCCAAAACCAAAACACAAAACCCGAAAAATTTCAGGCGCTCATCTCTAATATAAACACAATTTACTTAATTTAATATTTCTTTCTAAATTTCTCAATAAGAAACTTTTGGCCTAGGGGTGCCGTGAAAACAATTCTAATACCCTAGGGCGCTGTGATTCAAAAAAGTTTGGGTACCACTGTTCCAAATGTAAGCGACTGTGGCTCTTCTTCATAATGTTTTTTTTTTGTATATGTTTTAAATGCTCCATGTAAAAGCATGTAGTGTTAATTAGTCAATTAAAGAGCATGCCCTAAAATTCTTGGCATAATGTGTGTTGTTACCTTGGAAATGTTTTGATTAGAGGGCTGAACAGAAACATTTTAGATGGGTGACAAATTAAAAACTGAAACATGGCACTTTCACTTACAGCATTAGATCATTATGCCTGAATGTGGACGACTTCCAAGAATTCTGCCTATTAAACCAGAACGAGTGTGGCCACTCTCAGCTGCCAAACAAGAGCACAAAGCAGGGTGTATATCCCTAAAGTAACCTTATTACATGCTATAAAGCACAGAGAGCCCTTATCTATACAGGCCTTTTTATGGACTATCTGAGAGATCTCCTCCAGCATTTCTATTTTACTGAACACAAAGAGATGGTAAGCTCTGAGTACACAGAGAAATATTAGTATGCTCTCTGCTCTAAGCCTTTGTCCTATTGTTATTTGCATTCATGTTATTGTCCATTAAAGGTACAGCAGAAAAGAATTGCAAAAAATGCTGACCACATCACAGTGCTTGGAAATAACAATGTACAATCATTTTGGGCCTACATCTGGGTTTGCAGATACACATTATGGGACTGATTCTGAGTCACATGTAGCCGGTTGCACATCTGTGACTTTATGCTAATACCACAATAGGCCCTTCCCTGGAGTACAGCCGTGCGTCTGAAAGTGCAAAGACAGAGACATCCACTTTGAGCGTCTCCAGATGCTAGAAATGTGCTCGGGATGACTTTAGATTAGAGACGTGCGGCTGGCACTTTTCGTGTTTTGTATTTTGGTTTTGGTTCTAATTCCATTTTCGTGTTTTGGTTTTAGCTTGGTTTTGCCAAAACCACCCTTTCGTGTTTTGGTTTTGGTTTTGGATATGGATGATTTATGAAAAAAACATAAAAACAGCTAACATCACAGAATTTGGGGGTCATTTTGAGTATTATTAACCTCAATAACCATAATTTCCACTCATTTCCAGTCTATTCTGAACACCTCACAATATTGTCTTTAGGCCTAAAAGTTGCACTGAGGTGGCTGCATGACTAAGCTAAGTGACCCAAGTGTGCGGCACAAACACCTGGCCCATCTAGGAGTGGCACTGTAGTTACAGACAAGATGGCACTATTCAAAAACTAGTCCCCAAACAGCACATGATGCAAAGAAGAAAAAAGGTGCACCGAGGCTGCTGTATGACTAAGCCAAGCAACTCAAGTTTGCGGCACAAACACCTGGCCCATCTAGGACTGGCACTGCAGTGTAAGACAGGATGGCACTTTTCAAAAAGTAGGCCCCAAACAGCACCTCATGCAAAGATGCAGAAGAGGTGCAATGAGGTAGCTGTATGACTAAGGCAAGCGACACAAACAATTCCCACTGGAATTATACGTCCAAATCACTGGAATTATACGTCAAAATCACTGGAATTAAATGGCAAAATCACTGGAATTATACGTCCAAATCACTGGAATTATACGTCAAAATCCCTGGAATTAAATGGCCCATCTAGTAGTGACACGCAGTGGCAGACAGGAGGGCAGATATAAAAAAAAAGGCCCCAAACAGCACATGATGCAAAGACGAAAAAAAGGTGCACCGAGGTTGCTGTATGACTAAGCTAAGTGACACAACCACCTGGCCCATCTAGTAGTGTCACGCAGTGGCTGAATGTCGAGAGTGGGCCGCAATTGTTCGGTCCACTGACAGCATCTCCATCATGCCCCTGTCATTTTAAAAAAATTCTGCAATTGGTGGACTTATACGGCAGTACCCCAGGACTAATACAGCAGTACCCCTGGACTCATACGGCAGTGTCACACAGGATGGCACTTTTCAAAAACTAGGCCCCAAACAGCACCTCATGCAAAGATGTCGAAGAGGTGCTGTATGACTAAGCCAAGCGACACAAACAATTCCCACTGGTATTATAAGTCCAAATCACTGGAATTATACGTCCAAATCACTGGAATTAAATGGCAACATCACTGGAATTACACGTCCAAATCACTGGAATTATACATCAAAATCCCTGGAATTAAATGGCAAAATCACTGGAATTATACGTCCAAATCACTGGAATTAAATGGCAGTACCACTGGACATAGGCCCTCATTCCGAGTTGTTCGCTCGCTAGCTGCTTTTAGCAGCATTGCACACGCTAAGCCGCCGCCCTCTGGGAGTGTATCTTAGCTTAGCAGAATTGCGAACGAAAGATTTGCAGAATTGCGAATAGAAATTTCTTAGCAGTTTCTGAGTAGCTCCAGACTTACTCAGCCATTGCGATCAGTTCAGTCAGTTTCGTTCCTGGTTTGACGTCACAAACACACCCAGCGTTCGCCCAGACACTCCCCCGTTTCTTCAGACACTCCCGCGTTTTTCCCAGAAACGCCAGCGTTCTTTCGCACACGCCCGTAAAACGGGCAGTTTCCGCCCAGAAACACCCACTGGTGTTGCTTGGGCCCCCACCAAAAAAAGAAGCAATCAATCACTCCTTGCACAAACTGGCACTACAGAGGCAAGATGTCGACCTCATCCTCATCCTCATCCTCCGATTCCTCACCCCTTTCACTGTGTACATCCTCCTTCTAACAGAATATTAATTCGTCCCCACTGGAATCCACCATCACTGGTCCCTCTGTACTTTCTGGAAGCAATTGCTGGTAAAGGTCTTCCCGGAGGAATTTATAATTCATTTTGATGAACATCATCTTCTCCACATTTTCTGGAAGTAACCTCCTACGCCGATAGCTGACAAGGTTACCGGCTGCACTAAACACTCTTTCGGCGTACACACTGAAGGGGGTGCAAGTTAGGTAAAATAAAGCCAGTTTGTGCAAGGGCATCCAAATTGCCTTTTTTTCCTGCCAGTATACGTACTTGCCTACTTGGATGCTGTCACTCATATCATCCTCCACCATTCTTTCAATGGTGACAGAATCATATGCCATGAAAGTAGGCATGTCAGTAATCGTTGGCAGCTCCTTCAGTCCGGACCAGATGTTAGCACTCGCTCCTGGCTGCCCTGCATCACCACCAGCGGGTGGGCTCGGAAATTTTATCCTTTTCCTCGCAGCCCCATTGGCAGGAGAAATTGAAGGAGGAGCTGTTGACAATTCATGTTCGGCTTGAGTTGACAATTTACTCACCAGCAGGTCTTTGCACCTCTGCAGACTTGTGTCTGTCAGAAAGAGAGATACAACATAGGCTTTAAACCTAGGATCGAGCACGGTGGCCAAAATGTAGTGCTCTGATTTCAACAGATTAACCACTCTTGAATCCTGGCAAAGCGAATGAAGGGCTCCATCCACAAGTTCCACATACTTTGCGGAATAGCTCCATCGTAGCTCCTCCTTCAATATCTCCACCTGCTTCTGCAAAAGCCTGATGAGGGGAATGACCTGACTCAAGCTGGCAGTGTCTGAACTGACTTCACATGTGGCAAGTTCGAAGGGTTGGAGAACCTTGCACAAGACAGATATCATTCTCCACTGCGCTTGAGTCAGGTGCATTCCCCCTCCTTTGCCTATATCGTAGGTGGATGAATAGGCTTTAATGGCCTTTTGCTGTTCCTCCATCCTCTGAAGCATATAGAGTGTTGAATTCCACCTCGTTACCACCTCTTTCAGTTGATGGCAGGGCAGGTTCAGGAGTGTTTGCTGTCGCTCCACACAGTGGCAGAATGTCGAAAGTGGCCCGCAATTTTTCGGGCCACTGACAGCATCTCCTGTACACCCCTGTCATTTTTCAAAAAATTCTGCACCACCAAATTAATTGTATGTGCAATACATAGGACGTGCTGGAATTTTCCCTGATGTAATGCACGCACAATAACGGTGGCGTTGTCCGATATCACAAATCCCCAGGAGGGTCTAATTGGGGTAAGCCATTCTGCGATGATGTCCCTCAGTTTCCGTAAGAGGTTGTCAGTGGTGTGCCTCTTACGGAAAGCTGTGATACATAGCGTAGCCTGCCTAGGAACGAGTTGGCGTATGCGAGATGTTGCTACTGTTGCCGCTGCTGTTGTTGCTGCGGGAGGCCATACATCTACCCAGTGGGCTGTCACAGTCATATAGTCCTTAGTCTGCCCTGTTCCACTTGTCCACATGTCCGTGGTTAAGTGGACACTGGATACAACTGCATTTTGTAGGACACTGGTGACTCTTTTTCTGACGTCTTTGTACATTCTCGGTATTGCCTGCCTAGTGAAATGGAACCTAGATGGGATTTGGTACCGGGGACACAATACCTACATCAATTGTCTAAATCCCACTGCACTAATGGTAGATACCGGTCGCACGTCTAACACCAACATAAGTGTCAAGGCCTCAGTTATCCTCTTTGCAACAGGATGACTGCTGTCTTATTTCATCTTCCTCACAAAGGACAGTCAATTGCTTAGTTGAATTAGTACAAGTGGTCTTCCGACTTCCCCTCTGGGATGACGATTGACTCCCAGCAGCAAAAACAGCAGTGGCAACAACAGCAGGCGTACCACTCAGGGATCCTCCGGAGGAATCCCGGTTAGGAGAGGACTCGTCAGTCTTGACAGTGACATGGCCTGCAGGACTACTGACGTTCCTGACTGAGGAGGAAGTTGACGTTGAGGGAGTTGGTGGTGTGGCTTGCAGGAGCTTGGGTACAGGAGGAAGAAGGGATTTAGGTGTCAATGGACTGCTTCCGCTCTAACCCAAAGTTTCACAACTTGACACTGACTTATGATGAATGCACTGCAGGTGACGTATAAGGAAGGATGTTCCTAGGTGGTTAACATCCTTACCCTTACTTATTACAAATTGACAGAGACAACAGATGGCTTGACACCTGTTGTGCGGATTTGTGGAGAAATAATTCCATACCGAAGAGGTGGCTTTTTTGGTAGTTTGCCCAGGCATCACAATGGGCTTCTTCATCCCACGGACAACAGGTGTCTCCCCTTGGTGCCTGACTTAAACAAACCACATCACCATCAGAATCCTCATTGTCAACTTCCTCCTCAGCGCCAGCAACACCCATATCCTCATCCTGGTGTACTTCAACAGTGACATCTTCAATTTGAATATCAGGAACTGGACTGTGGGTGCTCCTTCCAGCACTTGCAGAGGGCGTGCATATGGTGGAAGGAGCCACTTCTTCCCGTCCAGTGTTGGGAAGGTCAGGCCTCGCAACCACCGACACATTTGGACTCTCCTTGAGGATTTGTGATACCATATCAGAATGCACAGTTCTTTTCTGTGCTCTTTACAGCTTAACTCTTTTAATTTTTCTAGCAGGTGGATGAGTGCTTCCATCGTCATGTGAAGCTGAACCACTAGTCATGAACATAGGCTAGGGCATCAGCCGTTCCTTGCTACTCCATGTCGTAAATGGCATATTGGCAAGTTTACGTTTCTCCTCAGACGATTTAAATTTCTTTTTTGGGGTCTTTTTTCTGAACTTTGGCTTTTGGGATTTTACATGCCCTCTACTATCACATTGTGCATCGGCCTTGGCAGACGACGTTGATGGCATTTCATCTTCTATGTCATGGCTTGTGGCAGCAGCTTCAGCAATAGGAGGTAGTTGTTCTTGATCTTTCCCTATTTTATCCTTCAAATTTTTGTTCTCCATTATTTTTCTGGAGTTAAATAACACAATATGCGGCACAGGAATGACTGATGCTGATGCACAGGACACTACCACTGGTCTGATGCAGAACAACACAGCAACACTGTAAGAGACTTGTTATTATTATTATTATTATTATTATTATTCTTTAGCAGCGGACATGTAGCAGCAGCGTATAACACTGTGACTGCCTGGTCACTGGAATGACTGATGGCTGATGCACAGGACACTACCACTGGTCTGAAGCAGGACAACACAGCTAATTATACAGCAGCACTGGGCATATGGCAGCAGATGACACCACCACTGTGAATGGTCACTGGACTGACTGATGCACAGGACACTAGCACTGGCCTGATGCAGGACAACATAGCACCCTATACAGCAGCACTGGGCATATGGCAGCAGATGCCACCACCATTGTGAATGGTCACTGGACTGACTGATGCACAGGACACTAGCACTGGTCTGATGCAGGACAACACAGATAATTATACAGCAGCACTGGGCATATGGCAGCAGAGAACCGAACCCGCTCATCCCTACTTTATCAATATAGCGTGACCCTGATTCTGAGTTGAATGCTCCAGCTTCCATGTGTACATCTTTTGCCGGTTGCATCTACAACTTTATGCTAATCCCGTGAAATGCCCTTCCCTGGTATGCAACTGTGTGTCTGAGTGTGTAAGAACTGAGATACCCACTTAAGCATCTTTAACATTCGTGCATACACACCGTGAGGTGCAAGTGCTATGTGCTTTTATAGTGACTTAGGGGGTCATTCAGATCTGATCTTTGCTGTGCATTTTCTCACAGCGGGCGATCAGTTCTGAACTGCGCATGCATCTGAGCCGCAATGCACACGCGCATCAGACATCTACAACGGGCATCGGCGGTCAGCGATGGGATGGTGCGAAGGATCCATTTGCATGGGTGTTCGCAAGGTGATTGACAGGAAGAGGCCGTTTGTGGGTGGCAACTGACCATTTTCAGGGAGTGTGCGGAAAAATGCATGCGGGTTCAAGCGTTTTCAGGGAGGGTGTCTGATGCCAGCTCTGGCCCCGTCAGCAGGATTCAATCGCACTGGAAGAGTAAGTTCTGGGCTGCGCAGAGACTGAACAAAGTGATTTTAAGCAGCTCTCTTACAAATAGGAACGCACATTTGCACAGCCGGCGACTATCTGATAGTAGTACTGCAAAAAACGCAGCCCAGCGATCAGATGTGAATTAGGCCCTTATGCACATGATTTACTTAAATTAACTGTTTCATTAACAATCCTTAGCATTTTGTTTTTTGCATATATAAATGTAATAATAATTACCTGACTCTGAAGTGCACAGCACAAAATTAAGATACCTGAAATAGCCTCAAATTACTGACTAAAGCGCTGTCTCTGGTATCACTACAATTATTGCATTGTCTAAATCTGTTCATACGTGACCAACAGTCACCTGTACAGCAGTTTCTGTGCTGTAGGGTGAGCAATGTGACAGACACATTATTAATAGGTGATGCCAGGAACCAGCTCATATCATTTTCCATTTTCTTATAACAAATTATATAAGCCTTATGTCTAATGTGAAAAAATTAAGGGGATGTACAAAATCGCCCAAGCGTGGAATACAAGGCTTGCTTGCTACAGAAGATGGAATATGAGAAAGTGTCCAAGGCCATTTGTAGATAAGCGGTATAAAAGCTGGCAGTAATTCAAGGTTGTCTCATTGTATATTATGATACAGGATATTGCCACAAAGAGTTACAGTGCATTTATATATATATATATATATATATATATATAAATAGATAGAGATTGGAAAAAACCACATGAAGCCAACTGCAAAAGTTTAAAAACATGAATACATATATGTGGCTGGTTGCATGATGCAGGCAGAAAAGCAGCTTGCGGGAGGCAGGCAGAATGGTGGCTGCGGAAGGTACGCAGAATGGCAGCTGCTGCAGACACTTCCGGCTGTGTCGCTCTTACTATGCTATAATACAATCGGAGTAACTGGGCAGCTTCACCTCTGTGATCTCCTCTCAGCAGGTGCAACTGCACATGCATGAGTGTGAGAAGAGTCAGGCTGCGTGCTGCTGCAGCATAGGAACAGCAATATAGAGACCACATCAACATAAAGCAGGTAATTTTGCTGCTGCTGCTGGGGGAAGTTATGTAAGATTGACATTAAAGGTGCTGTAGAGTAGAAAGTGAAGGTGATGTGGGGTGGACATTGAAGGTGCTGGGGAGAGAGTACTGTAGGTAGGACATTGAAGGTGCTAGGGAGAGGGGGGTGGGGGGTTATTGAAGGTTGATGGGGGGCTGTGAGGTGTATAGTGAGGGGATCAGTGGGAGTGCTGTGAAATGGACATTGAAGGCAGTGGTGGGTGGAGTGATGTATGTGTGTGTGGGGGGAGTGGACAATGAAGGGGTCGGGTGGAGTTCTGTGAGGGGGCATTGATGGGTCTGGGAGAGTGCTGTGAAGTGATTATTGAAGGCAGGGTGCTGTAAGGTGGACAGTAAAGGGGGGATGCTGTGAGGTTGACTTTGAAGGGGAGGTGCTGTGACATGGACATTGAAGGGAAGGGAGAATTATCTGAGGAGGGGGTCCATGTGTGCTGTGGGGGGCAGCATGTGAGCTATGATGGGAACAGTGAGGGAGGGGGTGAGTGAAAAGGGCAGGGAGAAAACAGAGGTGGACAGTGATCACTGTTAGGGGGGTGTCATGGCTGTGGTTTTTGTGAATCCGGAGTCTATGTGAAGTCTGTGCGGGTAACTGGAAGACTATGTGCTGAGTTGGCTGGTCTGAAGGAAATAGTGCGATGGAGAGGTAAAGAGCAATCCCTGACCGGGAGTCAAATCCAGATCTCAGCAGAGAGAGCCGTATCCTGACAACTGGAACACCTGGGACTTTGATGTTGATGACAGAATGGTGAATGTAGTAGGAAGGAGTGTAGTAGTGGATTAACCGGCTGAGTACTTGATGGATACTGTGGCTAATAATTTAACACTCTCCTTACTTGGCAAAGCGCACGAACGGCTAGAGTGGCAGAATCCGGCAGGGTGATGAGCGAGGGTTAACAGGACCAATGTTGAGCAAGGTTCGGCTGGAACCAATGATGACACTTCTGGATAAGAACCAAACTGGAGGGCTGACTGAGCTGGAACCGGGAGAACTGGACTGGAACCAGATTGTAATGCAACTGGACTGGAACAGTACAAACTGGATTGGAATTAAACTGAACTGGAACCAGACTTGAGTGTAACCGGACTGGAACTGAACTGAAGTGCAATCCGACTGGAACCGAACTGAAGTACAAGAAGACTGGAACCGGATTGGCATGCAAATGGACTGGAACCGGAGTGGAATGCAAAGGTACAAAGGATTGCAGGTACTAAGGTAATATCTGTAAACTCTGGGAAGCTCCGCTACTAGGCTCACACACAGAGCTGTGTGTCTCATGGAACTGGCAGATTTTGAAACTCAGGTCTCCTTACTTATACCCCTTGGTGCTTGATTATTGGTGGATAGAGTCAGGCGATTCAGGGAGTCTCTGTCTGGCTCAGGAGGGGATGGATCAGAACCTGTCACAGCAGTACTCCAGGTTGGGCTCTGATGTGGACAAAGGCCCTGCAGGCCTGGAAAAACTGAAGCCTAAACCATACTTGCCTACCTGACCCTCTCCATGAGGGAGAAAATGCTCTGTTCCTGGACTTTCCTGGTAATGTATGATTGCCATCACCTGTGGTGAAACACCTTTCTTATCAATTAACTAGCTCACCACAGGTGATGGAAATCATACATTACCAGGAAAGTCCAGGAACAGAGCATTTTCTCCCTCATGGAGGGGGTCAGGTAGGCAAGTATGGCCTAAACATCAGGAAGCAGAGCACTATGGAAATCAGATGCTGAACAGAGGAATTCTCACACAGGTGACTTGATTAGGAGTTTACACTGCAGCTTGTGTGCTGAACTGTGAAGCAGGTGCAGGTTTGCGAGTATACTGCACTGCAGAGCAGATGCAGGTTTGCAGGAAATACTGAGGTAAGTCACAGAACATAAGTGATTTAGTCAGGACCGTGAGTACTGTGAGGTGGGACTTATGAGGACAGCTTGGAGGAGCGGCCTAGCTGAGAGTGGCAGCAGCAGGCGGAGCATCCCCAGCACCTGGTAACCGAGGAAGGCAGGCAGAGAGGCAGGACCACGCCCTCCAAATAAGGGCGAAGGAGGCGAAGGCCTAGCTGCTGACATCCAGTTCTCCTGACAGTAACAACAGGAGATGTATACTATACCAGCAAAACACCTCACATCACACTTCATTGGCAAGTCAGTAAACCAGTCCTAGTAGGAGTTATTATTAATAAAAGAGACTCTGAACTACAGTTTTCCCTATGATGCAGTCCTGAACTATAAAAAGTGACTGTAATGTAGGGACTGCTACAGCAAAGTAAGCAGATGTTTTCATTATAGAGTTAATATTCACAGTTAGACTATACAAAGGAGTAATTTACAGCTTAAAGTCTGCAGCATCTTATGTTCTAAAGGAAACACTTAATCTGCATCACCTCAGGCAGCTATAAAAGCTGTCATTGATGTTAGACCATAAACTGCTACGTTAAACTCCTGCCTGTCAATTCTCCTAAGGTGCAGTCTGTGACCAGGACAGGATAAAGTTAAAACACTTCTTTAAGTAAAAAACATAACAAGGGATATTAGCAGGAAATATTCCCGTTTAATTGAAAGCTTGCAGTCAGCTTCCCCATCAGAGAAACTGGTTTCTGAATTCATTAATTCTTGAACTGACTCTGAGAATTTGCATAAAAAGACCCCTACTTTCATTGCAAGGAACACTTCAAATGTGCACCAACCAAAGAGTACTCAGATAAACTGCATGGTTTGAACAACTGGGGATTCATTTTGGTAGTAAATATAGCTAAATTGTACCAACTGCAATTGTGTTGCTAGTATGCTTAGTGATAAACCGTATAGCATTGTTATATCTGTTTAAAGTCAATATAATCTGATAATTTAAATATAGGTAAAGTTTAAGTGGTATATACAAGAAGACCCGGAGACAGCAGGTTCCTGAATAATAAGATATGTTTATTATTTTTCGTGTGTAACTAATTTCCATTGTTTAGTTTGCAAAATTGTGCACTGTGTTATTAATATTGTGCTAATTGGTCTTTGACCCTTGAGAATCTTTCTTTAATAAATAGTAAAGTGAATTAGAAAATGGTAACACAGTCTTCCCCATGAATTCATATCTCTCACCTCTCTGCGAAGAATTGAGAAGACCTATAGACTGAAAGGGTACTGCTGTGTCATCAGTTAACTATTTACTTGCCTGTAAAGTCCAGCACCCCATTTACCCCTGTGACATACCTGTATTCTACTTTTAAATCCTCATACAGTACTTAGCTATGTGTCACAAGTGTGAGCTGTGTGGGACAGTGAGTGAGATGTGTTGGGGTCAGTGAGTGCTACAGTATGAGGTCAGTATGTGCTGTGGGCACAGTGTTATATGGAAGCAACTGGCAGAGAGACAGGGCTATGGAAGGGGCAATGGGAAACAGCAATGGAGTGGGCAATAAGGCATATATGCAGGTAGGACTCGATGAGACAGCAGGGAGATATGCATGGTGGGCGGGTAGAAAGTCAGGGCCATTTGAGTACTTATCTCCTAGGCTAAAAATTGCCAGCCAAACTATGTCCACAGGCCATCAGAATGTATGTGAGCATGTGTGAACTTTATAACTAAATTTTGAAGTAGAAGACAGAGACCATCTAACACTATTAATAGAGCATTTATAATTTTCAAATTTTCACAAAATTCTAATTTTTAGATAATTCTTCAACCAGGACAGGGACTAGGATGCTTTAAAGACCAGATGACTAAGAACCCAGAGTCTGTCAATAGTTAGCACAATTATGCAACATTTAATTATTCATTTTCCATGTGTTTGATGTATTGTGAGCCTCTCCTGGCAACCACCACTTGAATTCTTTGAGAGAATCACGAACACAGAGCAATAACTTCCTTTCTTCTTGTGTTTATTTTATAATTTATGGGTTATAGATTACTATCAACATATTAAAAACAGCCAGACATACTTGGGAGCTATTGAAAGAATGTTTCCACTTTGTATTATACAATAAATCCAGAGTGTAGCAACTTCAAGTGGTTTTGGGACCAATAGAGGTTCAGTGTAGTAAAGAATATTCACCATTAATGGCATATATTTGGTTGATGCCCTTCTCCTTCTCATCTGGGGCTCCTCTAAAAACTGGTGGGGAATTGCTCTATGACCAGTACCCAAAGAAGTGGAGTTGCTTTTCTCTTTCAATTTATTGTTGACACCAGGGCTGCCGGTGCCTCTAATAGATTTCTTATTTTAGTTAGTAACTTGGAGAATAGAGATGTAAGCTCAGAATAAGCCCGTAACACCAAAGAGCCCCTATTCGTTTATAAACGGTGTAGGGAGACACATCATTTTTGTAAAGGTCTTATCACTGGGAGAATTTATTATGAAGGTGGACCCAAAAATAGAAAGATCTGATCCACTCAACTCCACTAACCTCTCTATTCCTTAAGACCACTTCAGATCCATTTGCATGGACAGTGACAGTGCTATGATTCTGTATATGTGGTCAGTGGGTCTTATTCAGAGATGGTCACAATGTCAATGTTGTACATACTGTATTGGAACAATTTTTACACTACGCACGCGTCAGAGTCTCACTGCATACATGCTGCTATGGTCTTGCAAAGGTAATTTATTCACAAAGTTATTTACGGTCAGGCACTGTTTGTGGGCAGTAAGGGGGGGGCTACTAAATTGCAGGCATGTAGCAGTAGCAATGACTCTTGTTGCCTTTGACTTCTATTGGTCGAAGGACAAAGTTAAACTTGCAATTGAGTCTCTGCAAAAAAGATAGAGGCCCTTAACAGCTACAGTAATACAATTTCTAATTTGCCTTCTACAATGGTTTGATTCCGATCCTCGCAAGTTGTTTGAGATGGAATCCAGACAAGGACCCAACGCTTAAGACAATTCGAATCAGGTTGGATATTTACTGGGGAGACAACCTCCAAATAATACTAAGGGAGACCTTAATATGGAAACACATTTTTTGAATGGGCCACTGCTTCTCATACTCTCCTTGGATGCAGAAAAAGCCTGTGATAGGCTTTGCTTGGGCTCATGAGGGCTGTGTTAATTAAATTTGGAATTTATGGATGGTTTCCGACAGGGCCAGCCCCAGCCTACTTGCACCCTGAGTGAGAAATTTTGAAGCACCCTATACCCCCTAATGCGCATGCCGAAGGCACATGTGCTCCTGGGAAAGTGGCCATGGCTTCACAACTTTATATTATCAAACTATAAATATGTATATTTTCACACACCCCCCTCTACACACACAATTAGCAGCCTTACACATATTGCCCACAGTAGTGTTCCTTACACATAATGTCCCCAGTATTGTGTCAGACACACATAGCATTCCAGTATAGTGCCAGATACACATAATGATCCCAGTAGAGTGCCAGATGCACATAATGACCCCAGTAGCGCAGTGCCAAATACACATACGCTCCCAACAGTGCAGTGCCAGATACACATATGCCCCCAATAGTGCCAGATACCCCCAGTAGTGCAGTGCCAGATGCACATATGCCCCTAATAGTGCCAGATACACATATGTCCCCAAAAGTGCCAGATACACATATGCCCCCAGTAGCGCAATGCCAGATACACATAATATGCCTCTATAGTGCCAGATACACATATGCCCCTAATAGTGCCAGATACACATATGCTCCCAGTAGTGCAGTCAGTGGCAGAACACATGAGTGATGGGCCCAGGTGCAAAAATATAATTTGGCCACCTCCTCCACCTCAACCCAAGTTGGCAATGGGTGACAGGAGGAGGCAGTGGATTATAGCAGAAGGAAGGGAGGCATAGGGTGCCAGGGAGAGGCAGTGGGTAACAGGGAGAAGCAGTGGGGCCAACCCTGCTTTCTCTACTTGAACATTCATCCGACTTTGCTCAAAATGGTATGGGGGGGGGAGACAGGGGATAACTAATTTCTGGTCTGGGCAGCAGTGGGCCCCTTAGTCCCCAGAGGCCCCGATGCAATGCATCTGCTGCACCAATGGTAGTTCCACCTCTTAGTGCAGTGCCAGATACACATTATATGCCCCCACAGTGCCAGATACACATTACATGCCCCCCACAGTGCCAGATACACATAATCACTAAATTATTTGGGAATTCTAATCCCAGCTATAGAAGAGGACCTAGTAGACCTAGTAATCTGTACCTGACAACTGTTTTGTATAATCTTTAGGTTTTCACAAAGGACTGGATAAACAACTAGTTATCATGAATTGGTAGGTGGGAAGTTATAAAAGTGATGATCCTCCCAAACTGTTGTATCTGTTTATTTATATAGCCAGAGCTCTCTGATGCAGTTGGTTCAAACAATTGTATTCTATCATGAATGTCTTTATATACAAATACAAGACGGCATAGATTTCTAATAAATACTTAATGTTACCTAAATCTAAGGCAGATCTTGCCTTCCCTAATTGCATCAATAGACATGCCTTTTAATCCAGTGTTGACACTAGTTGAACGTGGTCTTTTGAAACTTTGAGATGATCTTGAATTTAACATGTTTGGCTTGTTTCCCAATAGCAGAGGCGTAACTAGGGCTTTTGGAGCCCAGGGCAAGATCAATAATGGTGCCCCCCCCCCCCCCCCCCCAATAAAAAAAAAAACTACAAAAGGAAAGAATGTGCGCGCACGCCACTGGTGTCACTGTATATAAAGATGTTAGGGTGTGTATGTATAGATGTAGTTGCAGTGGTCAAAGTGCAATTTTTGAAGGGGGAATGAACATGTGAAGGTTGCAGTTATGGGAAAAGGGGGCGTGGTCACTCAAAAGGGGGCGCATCCTTCAGTGTAGTAGGACCCCTTATACTATCTAATACTGGTGCCCCTTTCACATTATAGCACACGGTATGAGCCGAAATTCACATTATAGCACACGGTATGAGCCGAAATTCACATTATAGAGTGAGGGGAGCCTACCCCCTTAATTAACTAATCGTGCGGGGCACTGTGGTGAGGGGAGCCTACCTCCTTAACTGACTAATTGCAGAGTTTAGCAGCGGACGGGTTGCAGCGGTTTCTCTCCCCAAGCTGCGGCGCTTCTGCCACCTCCGACACTCCACGTCTTCGGCGCCACCCGGGATGCTAAGCACCGCACCGGGGATGCACCCTTTTCAGTGTGGCCTGCTGCGCTCCGAAGGGGGATCTTCTCTCCTGCTGCAGGATCCCGATGTGCACCGTCCTCCCCGCTGTTCCGTGCCGTCTTCTTTAAGCCAGCCGGGGTCTTCTGCGGGTCCTTGTTCCGGTAAGTGGGTGTCCTACGTGATGCCGGTGCTCCCGTCGCAGGTCAGTCTCCTCCCTTGCTGCAGGGTCCCGGTCCACTGAAGGTTGGATGTCCTTGTCTCTTCTGCGGCGTCTTCTCCACTCAGCGCGGACAGCTCTGGTCGCTCTGGTGACAGGCGCAGGCGTGGGCAGCTCCTCCCTGGTGAACACAATCACGTTACATCACACAGTGGCGAACACAGTCATGTTACGCCACACAGTGGTGCCCACATTGACGTTACACTACATGGTGGTGCCCACAATCATGTTATGTCACACAGCCAGCCCTCACGGTCACTTCTGCCCTCACTGCAGCTCTCCTTTCCAGTGTCCAAGTTCCGGACCCACCCAAATAACCTTCAATGCCTCCCTATCTAATTTCACCTCTCTGCTCCTAGATACCGCCGGCGCTGCGAGATAACAGCGTATGGGGTGAGGGGGGGCAACGGGAGAGCAGCTACGCCATCCGACAGCGCCAGGGAGACCACAGCGCAGAGACAAGAAGCTACAGTGCCCGGCGGGCAGTCTATATTACACGCTGACAAGGTTGCCGGGCGCTGCAGCTTGTCGGCTGCAGCTTGTCGGCTGCACGCTGGTTTCCCTTGTGTGGCGCAGCCCTGTGCGACGTGTGTGGGTCAGCGGATGCGCCTACAGCGCAGATGCGCTGTGGGCAATGCACCTTTGGCCCACACGCAGTTACGGCACTGGACACCACTGCAGGAGTAGATGATAGATAGATAGATAGATAGTTAGATAGATAGAAAACTCAGAGCCTAAAACTAAAATTTAGTTAGTAACAAAATAAAATAAGAGTGAATACAGCCTGTCTTCCTTATGCTTCACAGTCTCTCTGAGCGAACACAGGAATCCTGCCTCCTTCTTCCCTGCAGCCTACTGGCTGCACACAGTTTAACTTGACTGACAGCTGGTCAGTTTGCTCAGCTCAGGGTGGTTCGGTTCGGGCAGTGGTGACAGGGTAGGGGGAGAGACTATGTGGGATGCAGTCGGGGGGGGGGGGGGGAGAAGAATCGCGGGGGGCTGGGAGGCTGAATGCAGCTTAACTGTCCAGTTAAGACAGTTGACAGCTGGTCACTTTGCTCAGCTGGGGATGGGGAGGGGGGCGGTTATGATGAAGGGTAGTGGGGAGAGTAAGACTATGCATGTGGGATGTAAATGCGGAGGGGTGGAAGCTGTATATATGAGTATGCGGTTGTGGCATGGAGTGGGAAATGCTGGGTGCTATCGCGGCTTGGAGGGGAGGAGAGAGGTGCTCGTGGAGGGGTGCTCCATATAACAAGAGCCATCTTACCTTAACCGCGTATCTGCAATGTGTGGCGCCACCCCCTAGTGGTGCCGACCCTGCTGGGAGGAGACACTGGCGGCGGGGATGGGTCTGGCGGCGGCCGCGGCATATAATGAGTCATTGTAATGCCGGCGGCTGAGGGGCTGCAGTGCCGTACGTTCCGCCACTGTTAGGGGCATACCCTTACTGCCCGGCGCCGTGACCATACATTTTTTGACTGTCGCATGGGGCGAGCGGGCCGTGTTGGTGCCCGTGGCGCCCCCCTTTGCTGGGGCTGCCACGGCGCCCAGGGCACGTGCCCTGCTCGCCCCATGCTAGTTACGCCTCTGCCCAATAGTGATCTTTTGTGGCGCTCTAAACAAAATAGGTGGTTGTGTTAATTTACCTCGGAGAGCAACACTAGCAATGATTAAGTCCTGGAACAAACTGTTTTTGGCACCATTTCTCTTCCTTTACTCAACTTTAATCCAGTGTGTACCTTTTAACTCGAGGGTCATTCCATGGTAACAAACGTTACATTTTGAAATATATTTCATGTGAAATATATTTTTTTGAGCATGTGTTTTGAATATTTTGTGCAAAGTAAATGTTGTTTGTGTGGTACATGATATGCTCTAATTTTGATGCAAAGCTTGTCATGAAAACTGGTAACACGTTACATAAAAAGACCATTTTCATGGAATGACTCTCCAATACTTCCCTTAGGTAATTGGTATAGCTGTGGTACAGTCACTATTAAATATATTTTCTTTGGGGATGATCATGTGTTGTATTCCTGTCTACAAGACTGATATTGTTTTGTAACAAAATATTTTTATACATTTCTCCAGGTATGGCACTGGTTTCTCTCCTACCCTCTCACAAGTGTTGTACACTGTTCTCTCTCTGTCCCCTTCTGCCATTTAGGTTAACATCTTCCAATCATAAAAGGGGAACTGCACAGTGGTACAAGCTTTAAATCTCTTAGTAAAACCCTAAAATACTACTTGTACAAATGAAGAGGTAAACAGGCTTCTTTTTATACCTGGAGGAGTATGACAGGCATAGAATTTTTCCTGTAAACCAATCACACTGAGATGTTCATTATACATTTTGTGGGATGTAGCTCACGTGAAAGAACAAAACCAGATTTGGCTTTCTCAAGATTTGTTGGCACAGCTGTGGTCACAAGTATCCAGTGTGTGTGGTGGTGAGACCACAACACATCGGGAAGAAGAAAATTCCCTTGTTTGGAGCACTCTTTTAAGAAAAAATGAAATGTTTATTTTTCATTAAAACTTAACTTTTAATTATCAAATTACCTAAAAAATTAGTGGGAGATTTAAATATAATTAAAATTATTCCCACTATGTTCCAAAATTGGACGTGGTATTTGTCCTGGTGGTGAGAATATTCGGACGAGATTAATCCTTTATAACTGGATATTTTTCTCACACATAATCAAAGGACCGTAATCTCTCCTAATAGCAGCAGGTAGCAGTTATTTTTCTTTATAAAAAAGAATTAAGAATAGTAATAAATGTAGTACAAAATACTACAGATAATATAGGAATCGGTATATCCAGACATACAGGTTACCTATATCCATTCTTTGACATTTATAAAGCAAAAGGTGGTGTAACCATTTATGTCTAATATTCCTTAATCATGATGCTGGTGTTGAATTTACTAGTAAACCATCAGACACTGCAGTTCGATATATAATCTCCAAACAAGAAAATAATAGTATAGAAATGTTTCCAAATAAAGCAATTCCTCTTTGATCAAAGCACAAATGTATATACATTGAGATAAATTGTATCAGTTGTTGATATATCTGTCTCAGAAGCCTCCACAAACTTAATGATAGCTGAAACTTTACAGACTTGACATTCCACTGTTCTTAAGCGGTAACATAGTATAACTCCACACACATAAATGTCACACTGAATGAAATAAGCTTATGATCTATTGTTAATATTGCAGGCACAGAGGCCCATGCAAAATTCCTGAGGTTACACTTAATCAGATATGGCTTATGGTATAGAATATCAAAATTTCAGAGCTATACCACTACTTTTATACTACACCTATAACTTTGACAAATAAAGCAGTGATTTATACATGTGCCCCCTATTAAGAATTAGGTGGGAACATTGATAACACAATATATCCATGGACAATCTTGCACAAACAGCTTGAGAAGGAGTAATTTAGTGCATGCACATGTCATTATTCCCTCATGGTTGCCATATCGGAAAATAGTTAGGTACCTCAATTTAAATAACTGTGTGCTTATAGGAGCACACTATGAAGAAAGAACCAGTGGGCACTCTAACTCGCTGCTCCCATCTGCTGTCTGGCCTCTGCAATGAGCGGAGAGCAGATGAGAGTGGGAGTGTGAATTGTGCCGTGGAGGAAAAGAGGACGGATGTCGGTTCGTGGTCCCGTTTGTGGTGTTAGATGGATCCTGATGCCAAAAGAGCATTGCAGGATCCAAATGCGCCACCGGGATTAGCCCCGACACCCGTGCGGAGAAGAGATAAGGAGGAGAGAGATTTGTTACCGATCCCGGCCGCTGTACAGTCCTGCTTCTAGCCGCGGCTCCCCCTGCAGTGTGGAGTCTGCGTAAAGGGGCGTTGAACGTACGTTTCACCACAAAGGGCTTACTCACCAAGCAGCCTCCAATGGTGTTCAGATGGTGCACTTTAAAAAAGCAGCATTAACCAATGCCCTTGCAGATATCCTCATTAGTGTTTATAATCACTGATTAATGACATCTTTGGTTCTTTACTGAGTATGTTAAATGATCAGGGTGTATCCTTTTAGTTAGTTGCAGTGCAGGACACATTTAAGGCTATTTAATATTTAGATAGCCTCATCTATCAATCTGTATCTATACAGAGGGGGCCATAAATGACAACTATTATTAAAGCATATTTTAAGTGGTGCCAGAATAGGTTCGATATGGTTAAAAGAAATATTGTTCCGTTTATATCCTGCAAGGAAGACTTTAAATTGTTTGTCTAACAATTAATTTAATGCACCCTTTTGTGGCCTAAATAGGAAATAACAGAATATGACAAATAACAATAGATGGAAATAACAGGATAAAGAAATATGAATAAGATATTCAATATTCTTTCGTTACAATTTATGAATGTAGACTGAATGAATAATTGGTAGTAGCACTCAAAACTACCCACTAGTATTGATGTACGCTAAAAATAAAAATAAAAATAATGTGTGGTTACCATAGGTAACCTGTTTATGTTTCTTATCTGAAGTTCAGAAATAAGTAATACAATTATAATGTAGTGATCCTAATCCTCTAGGTAAAATATACCGTGACAATGTTGTTATTAAACCCTCGGATAAAGGGGGCAACACAGTACTATGGTCTAAACGATGTACATAAAGGAAGCAATAAGACAGCTTAATGATATAACCTGTTATCAAAGATTGATGTTAAATCCCACTCAAAATTACAAGGAGGTATATACTAACATGATTGAAAACGCTTTTACAAATGGTATTATCTCCAAGGATGAACATGACTTTATAAAGGTTGCTAATCCAAAATTTCAGATGTTCTACCTACTCCCAAAGTCCACAAAAATCCACAAGAACCCCCAGGATGCTCCATAGTGTCCATAATAGGGGGACTTTCAGAAAATGCGAGTATATTTATAGATACTCAAGAACACATGTAACACAGTTGGCATCATACGTCAAGAATACACCTGATGTTTTGAATGATGAATATCTTATTCATATTTTTTTATCCTGTTATTTCCATCTATTGTTATTTGTTATATTCTGTTATTTCCTATTTAGGCCACGAAAGGGTGCATTAAATTAGTCAAACAATTTAAAGTTTTCCTTGCAGGATATAAATGGAACAATATTTATTTTAACCATATCGAACCTATTCTGGCATCACTTAAAATATGCTTTAATAATAGGTGTCATTTACGGCCCCCTCTGTATGGATACAGATTGATAGATGAGGCTATCTAAATATTAAATAGCCTTAAATGTGTCCCGCACTGCAACTAACTAAAAGGATACACCCTGATCATTTAACATACTCAGTAAAGAACCAAAGATGTCATTAATCAGTGATTATAAACACTAATGAGGATATCTGCAAGGGCATTGGTTAATGCTGCTTTTTTAAAGTGCACCATCTGAACACCATTGGAGGCTGCTTGGTGAGCAAGCCCTTTGTGGTGAAACGTACGTTCAACGGCCCACTACGCGGACTCCACACTGCAGGGGGAGCCGCGGCTAGAAGCAGGACTGTACAGCGGCCGGGATCGGTAACAAATCTCTCTCCTCCTTATCTCTTCTCCGCACGGGTGTCGGGGCTAATCCCGGTGATGCATTTGGATACTGCAATGCTCTTTTGGCATCAGGATCCATCTAACACCACAAACGGGACCACGAACCGACGTCCGTCCTCTTTTCCTCCACGGCACAATTCACTCTCCCACTCACATCTGCTCTCCGCTCATTGCAGAGGCCAGACAGCAGATGGGAGCAGCGAGTTAGAGTGCCCACTGGTTCTTTCTTCATGTTGTGCCCCATAAGCACACAGTTATTTAAAATGAGGTACCTAACTATTTTCCAATTTGGCAACCATGAGGGAATAACGACATGTGCATGCACTAAATTACTCCTTCTCAAGCTGTTTGTGCAAGATTGTCCAGGGATATATTGTGTTATCAATGTTCCCACCTAATTCTTAATAGGGGGCACATGTATAAATTACTGCTTTATTTGTCAAAGTTATAGGTGTAGTATAAAAGTAGTGGTATAGCTCTGAAATTTTTATATTCTATACCATAAGCCATATCTGATTAAGTGTAACCTCAGGAATTTTGCATGGGCCTCTGTGCCTGTAATATTAACAATAGATCATAAGCTTATTTCATTCAGTGTGACATTTATGTGTGTGGAGTTATACTGTTACCGCTTAAGAACAGTGGAATGTCAAGTCTGTAAAGTTTCAGCTATCATTAAGTTTGTTGAGGCCTCCGTGCTAGATATATCAACAGCTGATACAATTTATCTCAATGTATATACATTTGTGCTTTGATCAAAGAGGAATTGCTTTATTTGGAAACATTTCTATACTGTTATTTTTTTGTTTGGAGATTATGGGGTATATTCAATAACTGTCGGAAGCTGCCGTATGGTCGGAAAGACAGCAGCTTCCAACAGATTTTGGTTGGAAGGGGTTCCAACCTATTCAAAAAATGCTTTTTTTTCTGACAGGTTTTGTCCCCCTTTCTGACAAAACTCAATCCGACTTGAAAACAAGTGGGATTGAGGTGAGGAGATGGGGAGCGCTGCGGCAGGCTACGGGAATGAGAGGTACCTTGCCTGGCTGTCCCCCGGCCAGGCACCTCTCTCCATGCAGCGCCTCCCCCACTACAGACATCACTCACCTCAGCCACCATCCAGTTCCCGCCGCCGTCACCTCACACCCACCGCCATCATCTGCCGCCCGCCGCCCTCACCTATCCCCCGTCAGCCGCCGCTGTCTGCTCTCCCCACCGCCACTGTCAGCGCACCCGGAAGCTGACAGCAGTGGCAGAACAGCACCCCCGGTACGGCCAAATCCGATAGTCGGATTTGGCCGTCCATTGAATAGGGGTTGTCAGATCCATTCCGACAAATGCATGTTGGAATGGATCCGACTTTTATTGAATATACCCCTATGTATCGAGCTGCAGTGTCTGATGGTTTACTAGTAAATTCAACACCAGCATTGTGATTAAGGAGTATTTGACATAAATGGTTACACCACCTATTACTTTAGAATGGATATAGGTAACCTGTATGTCTGGATATACTGATATATCGATCCCTATATTATCTGTAGTATTTTGTACTACATTTATTACTATTATTAATTCTTTTATAAAGAAAATAACCACTACCTGCTGCTATTAGGAGAGATTACGGTCCTTTGATTATGTGTGAGAAAAATATCCAGTTATAAAGGATTAATCTCGTCCGAATATTCTCACCACCAGGACAAATACCACGTCCAATTTTGGAACATAGTGGGAATAATTTTAATTATATTTAAATCTCCCACTCAGTTTTTAGGTAATTTGATAAATAAAAGTTAAGTTTTAATGAAAAATAAACATTTAATTTTTTCTTAAAAGAGTGCTCCAAACAAGGGAATTTTCTTCATCCACCACACACACCGGATTCTTGTGTATCAGTTACATAATTCCTGGAGCACCTCCAACATAACGGATAGTTGCCCAATGGGCCTTATGAGTTGTTAGTTGGTTATAACTAGTGATGTGCACCGGACATTTTTTCGGGTTTTGTGTTTTGGTTTTGGATTCGGTTCCGCGGCCGTGTTTTGGATTCGGACACGTTTTGGCAAAACCTCCCCGAAAATTTTTTGTCGGATTCGGGTGTGTTTTGGATTCGGTTTTTTTTTTACAAAAAACCCTCAAAAACAGCTTAAATCATAGAATTTGGGGGTAGTTTTGATCCCATAGCATTATTAACCTCAATAACCATAATTTCCACTCATTTTCAGTCTATTCTGAACACCTCACACCTCACAATATTATTTTTAGTCCTAAAATGTGTACCGAGGTCGCTGGATGGCTAAGCTAAGCGACCCAAGTGGCCGACACAAACACCTGGCCCATCTAGGAGTGGCACTGCAGTGTCAGGCAGGATGGCACTTCAAAAAAATTGTCCCCAAACAGCACATGATGCAAAGAAAAATGAAAGAGGCGCACCAAGGTCGCTGTGTGACTAAGCTAAGCGACACAAGTGGCCGACACAAACACCTGGCCCATCTAGGAGTGGCACTGCAGTGTCAGGCAGGATGGCACTTCAAAAAAATTGTCCCCAAACAGCACATGATGCAAAGAAAAATGAAAGAAAAAAGAAGTGCAAAATGGAATTGTCCTTGGGCCCTCCCACCCACCCTTATGTTGTATAAACAGGACATGCACACTTTAACGAACCCATCATTTCAGCGACAGGGTCTGCCACACGACTGTGACTGAAATGACTGGTTGGTTTGGGCCCCCACCAAAAAAAGAAGCAATCAATCTCTCCTTGCACAAACTGGCTCTACAGAGGCAAGATGTCCACCTCATAATCATCCTCCGATTCCTCACCCCTTTCACTGTGTACATCCCCCTCCTCACAGATTATTAATTCGTCCCCACTGGAATCCACCATCTCAGGTCCCTGTGTACTTTGTGGAGGCAATTGCTGCTGGTGAATGTCTCCACGGAGGAATTGATTATAATTCATTTTGATGAACATCATCTTCTCCACATTTTCTGGAAGTAACCTCGTACGCCGATTGCTGAAAAGGTGAGCTGCTGCACTAAACACTCTTTCGGAGTACACACTGGAGGGAGGGCAACTTAGGTAGAATAAAGCCAGTTTGTGCAAGGGCCTCCAAATTGCCTCTTTTTCCTGCCAGTATACGTACGGACTGTCTGACGTGCCTACTTGGATGCGGTCACTCATATAATCCTCCACCATTCTTTCAATGGTGAGAGAATCATATGCAGTGACAGTAGACGACATGTCAGTAATCGTTGGCAGGTCCTTCAGTCCAGACCAGATGTCAGCGCTCGCTCCAGACTGCCCTGCATCACCGCCAGCAGGTGGGCTCGGAATTCTTAGCCTTTTCCTCGCACCCCCAGTTGCAGGAGAATGTGAAGGAGGAGCTGTTGACGGGTCACGTTCCGCTTGACTTGCCAATTTTCTCACCAGCAGGTCTTTGAACCTCTGCAGACTTGTGTCTGCCGGAAAGAGAGATATAACGTAGGTTTTAAATCTAGGATCGAGCACGGTGGCCAAAATATAGTGCTCTGATTTCAACAGTTTGACCACCCGTGAATCCTGGTTAAGCGAATTTTGGGCTCCATCCACAAGTCCCACATGCCTAGCGGAATCGTTCTGTTTTAGCTCCTCCTTCAATGTCTCCAGCTTCTTCTGCAAAAGCCTGATGAGGGGAATGACCTGACTCAGGCTGGCAGTGTCTGAACTGACTTCATGTGTGGCAAGTTCAAAGGGTTGCAGTACCTTGCACAACGTTGAAATCATTCTCCACTGCGCTTGAGTCAGGTGCATTCCCCCTCCTTTGCCTATATCGTGGGCAGATGTATAGGCTTGAATGGCCTTTTGCTGCTCCTCCATCCTCTGAAGCATATAGAGGGTTGAATTCCACCTCGTTACCACCTCTTGCTTCAGATGATGGCAGGGCAGGTTCAGGAATGTTTGGTGGTGCTCCAGCCTTCGGCACGCGGTGGCTGAATGCCGAAAGTGGCCCGCAATTCTTCGGGCCACCGACAGCATCTCTTGCACACCCCTGTCGTTTTTTAAATAATTCTGCACCACCAAATTCAATGTATGTGCAAAACATGGGACGTGCTGGAATTTGCCCAGATGTAATGCACGCACAATATTGGTGGCGTTGTCCGATGTCACAAATCCCCAGGAGAGTCCAATTGGGGTAAGCCATTCTGCGATGATGTTCCTCAGTTTCCGTAAGAGGTTGTCAGCTGTATGCCTCTTCTGGAAAGCGGTGATACAAAGCGTAGCCTGCCTAGGAACGAGTTGGCGTTTGCGAGATGCTGCTACTGGTGCCTCCGCTGCTGTTCTTGCTGCGGGAGGCAATACATCTACCCAGTGGGCTGTCACAGTCATATAGTCCTGAGTCTGCCCTGCTCCACTTGTCCACATGTCCGTGGTTAAGTGGACATTGGGTACAACTGCATTTTTTAGGACACTGGTGACTCTTTTTCTGAGGTCTGTGTACATTTTCGGTATCGCCTGCCTAGAGAAATGGAACCTAGATGGTATTTGGTACCGGGGACACAGTACCTCAATCAAGTCTCTAGTTGCCTCTGAATTAACGGTGGATACCGGAACCACGTTTCTCACCGCCCAGGCTGCCAAGGCCTGAGTTATCTGCTTTGCAGCAGGATGACTGCTGTGATATTTCATCTTCCTCGCAAAGGACTGTTGGACAGTCAATTGCTTACTGGAAGTAGTACAAGTGGTCTTTCGACTTCCCCTCTGGGATGACGATCGACTCCCAGCAGCAACAACAGCAGCGCCAGCAGCAGTAGGCGTTACACTCAAGGATGCATCGGAGGAATCCCAGGCAGGAGAGGACTCGTCAGACTTGACAGTGACATGGCCTGCAGGACTATTGGCTTTCCTGGGTAAGGAGGAAATTGACACTGAGGGAGTTGGTGGTGTGGTTTGCAGGAGCTTGGTTACAAGAGGAAGGGATTTAGTTGTCAGTGGACTCCTTCCGCTGTCACCCAAAGTTTTTGAACTTGTCACTGACTTCTGATGAATGCGGTCCAGGTGACGTTTAAGGGAGGATATGGAAAAAACAATGTAGAGACTTCAATAGGCGTTATGTGAGGTTACATATACACAAAAGAAAGTCAGTCAATTCCACCAAAGTGGATGTAATCTTCCCTCAGATGTCTCTTTGGGTAATACAGACAGTCCCCAAGGTTCTTGATTCCTTTACTCCTTCCAGATAGACTCCCTTTGGCAGTTATTCGGAGTATACCCAAAAAGGAAAAAAAACAATAATAGTGTAATCCTGTAGGGTTTAGTGATATGGGGATGGTTTAAAGTTGCACTTACATTTCATAAAATGAGTGAAGGCATGTATCTCACTCAATAGTGAGTAGTTTCCAAGATAGGGATCATTTCTTTCCTTCTTCTGAAGATAGGTCTCTATTGGACAATCCTCCAAAGCAGTACCACCAAATGAAAAGAACATATAATGGTGCAAATAACGTCTTTTTTTTAAAAACAACGATATCTTTAATAAATGACACTCACATTTTAACAAACAAGTACAGGCATATCTACCCAACATCTGGGTCCAGGAGTTAAAAATCAAGCAGCAGGTTATCCTCACAGATGGAAAAGTGCACGTGCAGTGATAGAGAACCAGCCTCCTCAAAACAACCCCGGGTCCACAGTATGTCAACAGCAGCTTAACGCGTTTCGAACCCTAAAAGGTTCTTCCTCAGAAGCATACTGTCAATCCATCCTAAGCCTCCTAATATACTATGTCTAATTGATACTCCTCCCCTTCCTTCCAACGTGGTTTCCCGCACTTTTTTCAAACAAAACTGGTCTAAAGATGTCATATCCACCGGAAGTGATGTAAGTTTGATAGTGAACCACAGTTTAACACATAATTTCACCTGTTTATATCATAAAGCAGGTTACCCTCTCTATGTATAACCAGACTATTAGTGATTAAACCGAAAAATACTTCCGATCCTGGCCGCAATACACCCGGAACCCGGAAGTCATCGCGATCCTTTCTGTGCGCTTGCGTTCCACATGCGGTTCACCCACTATTTCCGGAAGCAAAGCGCCATGTTTCATAATCAAACAGCGCCACAGATCATAATCGCGACACAACCGGAAACCGGAATCCGTCGTGATTTAAACTGTGCGGTTCACATCACTTCCGGAAACCTAACATTACGGCCCTCATTCCGAGTTGTTCGCTCGGTAAAAATCTTCGCATCGCAGCGATTTTCCGCTTAATGCGCATGCGCAATGTTCGCACTGCGACTGCGCCAAGTAAATTTGCTATGCACTTAGTAATTTTACTCACGGCTTTTTCATCGTTCTGGCGATCGTAATGTGATTGACAGGAAATGGGTGTTACTGGGCGGAAACAGGCCGTTTTATGGGCGTGTGGGAAAAAACGCTACCGTTTCCGGAAAAAACGCAGGAGTGGCCGGAGAAACGGAGGAGTGTCTGGGCGAACGCTGGGTGTGTTTGTGACGTCAAACCAGGAACGACAAGCAGTGAAATGATCGCAGATGCCGAGTAAGTCTGGAGCTACTCAGGAACTGCTACGAGGTGTGTAATCGCAATATTGCGAATACATCGTTCGCAATTTTAAGATGCTAAGATTCACTCCCAGTAGGCGGCGGCTTAGCATGAGCAAATCTGCTAAAATCCGCTTGCGAGCGAACAACTTGGAATGACCTCCTACATCTCAAACCTAGTATTTGCATTCCATATGCGGTTCATGTTACTTCCGCAAACATATCAAATAATATACAATTCATGGCATACCAACAAAAATCTACCAAACAAACAATACCAAAGGAGTATATAAAAAAATATAAAATATAAGTATAAGACAATCAATCCTTTAAAAAACACTTGAGCTCAAAGTCTCCATTCAATCCTTTTGGGACCAAAGTTTTTAGGGTATGTATCCATTTCATCTCCCTCTTTGAGAGTCTGACTTCAACATCCCTAGTTCTCCATCTGGGGAGAATTTGTTCAATTGCCCAAAATGCCTTTAGTCCCGATTCCTTACAATTATGAGTGGATTTAAAATGAGAATATACTGTATGGGAGTCTAAGCCTTTCCTTATATTATATATATGTTCTGCTAGACGCACTTTCAAATTTCTCCCAGTTTTTCCAATATATATAAAATTGCATTTACATTGGAGGGCATAAATCACATTTTTTGAATCACACGTAATGAATTCCTTAATCTTATAAGTTTTTTCATTTACTGTAAATTCTTTCAGTTTCCTTTCTCCTTTCACTGAGCGGCACATCAAACACATGCCGCAACGATGGAAACCCTGATTGCGTGAACTAGTTCGCTTATTTTCATCTAAAGAGCTCTTAACCAAGCTATTTTTCAAGGAGGGGGCCTTCCTATAAATAAATGTAGGTTTCTCTGGGAGTATAGCTCCCAGAGTTGGAACTGGCACATATTAAAGAAAGATCCAACTCTGGGAGCTATACTCCCAGAGAAACCTACATTTATTTATAGGAAGGCCCCCTCCTTGAAAAATAGCTTGGTTAAGAGCTCTTTAGATGAAAATAAGCGAACTAGTTCACGCAATCAGGGTTTCCATCGTTGCGGCATGTGTTTGATGTGCCGCTCAGTGAAAGGAGAAAGGAAACTGAAAGAATTTACAGTAAATTAAAAAACTTATAAGATTAAGGAATTCATTACGTGTGATTCAAAAAATGTGATTTATGCCCTCCAATGTAAATGCGATTTTATATATATTGGAAAAACTGGGAGAAATTTGAAAGTGCGTCTAGCAGAACATATATATAATATAAGGAAAGGCTTAGACTCCCATACAGTATCTTCTCATTTTAAATCCACTCATAATTGTAAGGAATCGGGACTAAAGGCATTTTGGGCAATTGAACAAATTCTCCCCAGATGGAGAACTAGGGATGTTGAAGTCAGACTCTCAAAGAGGGAGATGAAATGGATACATACCCTAAAAACTTTGGTCCCAAAAGGATTGAATGGAGACTTTGAGCTCAAGTGTTTTTTAAAGGATTGATTGTCTTATACTTATATTTTATATTTTTTTATATACTCCTTTGGTATTGTTTGGTAGATTTTTGTTGGTATGCCATGAATTGTATATTATTTGATATGTTTGAGGAAGTAACATGAACCGCATATGGAATGCAAATACTAGGTTTGAGATGTAATGTTATGTTTCCGGAAGTGATGTGAACCGCATGTGAAACGCACAGTTTAAATCACGACGGCTTCCAGTTTCTGGTTGTGTCGCGATTATGATCTGTGGCGCTGTTTGATTATGAAACATGGCGCTTTGCTTCCGGAAATAGCGGGTGAACCGCATGTGGAACGCAAGCGCACAGAAAGGATCGCGATGACTTCCGGGTTCCGGGTGTATCGCGGCCAGGATCGGAAGTATTTTTCAGTTTAATCACTAATAGTCTGGTTATACATAGAGAGGGTAACCTGCTTTATGATATAAACAGGTGAAATTATGTGTTAAACTGTGGTTCACTATCAAACTTACATCACTTCCGGTGGATATGACATCTTTAGACCAGTTTTGTTTGAAAAAAAGTGCGGGAAACCACGCTGGAAGGAAGGGGAGGAGTATCAATTAGACATAGTATATTAGGAGGCTTAGGATGGATTGACAGTATGCTTCTGAGGAAGAACCTTTTAGGGTTCGAAACGTGTTAAGCTGCTGTTGACATACTGTGGACCCAGGGTTGTTTTGAGGAGGCTGGTTCTCTATCACTGCACGTGCACTTTTCCATCTGTGAGGATAACCTGCTGCTTGATTTTTAACTCCTGGACCCAGATGTTGGGTAGATATGCCTGTACTTGTTTGTTAAAATGTGAGTGTCATTTATTAAAGATATCGTTGTTTTTAAAAAAAGACGTTATTTGCACCATTATATGTTCTTTTCATTTGGTGGTACTGCTTTGGAGGATTGTCCAATAGAGACCTATCTTCAGAAGAAGGAAAGAAATGATCCCTATCTTGGAAACTACTCACTATTGAGTGAGATACATGCCTTCACTCATTTTATGAAATGTAAGTGCAACTTTAAACCATCCCCATATCACTAAACCCTACAGGATTACACTATTATTGTTTTTTTTCCTTTTTGGGTATACTCCGAATAACTGCCAAAGGGAGTCTATCTGGAAGGAGTAAAGGAATCAAGAACCTTGGGGACTGTCTGTATTACCCAAAGAGACATCTGAGGGAAGATTACATCCACTTTGGTGGAATTGACTGACTTTCTTTTGTGTATATGTAACCTCACATAACGCCTATTGAAGTCTCTACATTGTTTTTTCCATATTTGCTTGAAGTTAGGTGTTACTTCTAAGAGGCTTTTTGTGCTGTTTGTGTGGGGTGTAGCACGCCTATTCATTTATCATCAGCCACTGTTTCGTATAAGGGAGGATGTTTCTAGGTGGTTAACGTCCTTACCCCTACTTATTACAGCTTGACAAAGGCAACACACGGCTTGACACCTGTTGTCCGCATTTGTGTTGAAATAATTCCACACCGAAGAGCTGATTTTTTTTGTATTTTGACCAGGCATGTCAATGGCTATATTCGTCCCACGGACAACAGGTGTCTCCCCGGGTGCCTGACTTAAACAAACCACCTCACCATCAGAATCCTCCTTGTCAATTTCCTCCCCAGCGCCAGCAACACCCATATCCTCATCCTGGTGTACTTCAACAGTGACATCTTCAATTTGACTATCAGGAACTGGACTGCGGGTGCTCCTTCCAGCACTTGCAGGGGGCGTGCAAATGGTGGAAGGCGCAACCTCTTCCCGTCCAGTGTTGGGAAGGTCAGGCATCGCAACCGACACAATTGAACTCTCCTTGGGGATTTGTGATTTAGAAGAACGCACAGTTCTTTGCTGTTCTTTTGCCAGCTTAAGTCTTTTCATTTTTCTAGTGAAAGGATGAGTGCTTCCATCCTCATGTGAATCTGAACCACTAGCCATGAACATAGGCCAGGGCCTCAGCCGTTCCTTGCCACTCTGTGTCGTAAATGGCATATTGGCAAGTTTACGCTTCTCATCAGACGCTTTCAATTTTGATTTTTGGGTCATTTTACTGAACTTTAGTTTTTTGGATTTTACATGCTCTCTACTATGACATTGGGCATCGGCCTTGGCAGACGACGTTGATGGCATTTCATCATCTCGGCCATAACTAGTGGCAGCAGCTTCAGCACGAGGTGGAAGTGGATCTTGATCTTTCCCTATTTTAACCTCCACATTTTTGTTCTCCATTTTTTAATGTGTGAAATTATATGCCAGTATCAATAGCAATGGCCTACTACTATATATACTGCGCACAACTGAAATGCACCACAGGTATGGATGGATAGTATACTTGACGACACAGAGGTAGGTACAGCAGTGGCCTACTGTACCGTACTGCTATATATATTATATACTGGTGGTCAGCAAACTGTGCAAAACTGAAATGCACCACAGGTATGGATGGATAGTATACTTGACGACACAGAGGTAGGTACAGCAGTGGCCTTCTGTACCGTACTCCTATATATTATATACTGGTGGTCAGCAAAATTATGCACTGTATTCCTACTATATACTACAATGCAGCACAGATATGGAGTGTTTTTCAGGCAGACAACGTATACTGGTGGTCACTGGTCAGCAAAACTCTGCACTGTACTCCTCCTATATAATATACTGGTGGTCCCCAGTGCCCACAATAAAGCAGTGTGAGCACAGATATATGCAGCACACTGAGCACAGATATGGAGTGTTTTTCAGGCAGACAACGTATACTGGTGGTCACTGTCAGCAAAACTCTGCACTGTACTCCTCCTATATAATACAGCTGCTCCCCAGTCCCCACAATTAAGCAGTGTGAGCACAGATATATGCAGCACACTGAGCACAGATAAGTAGCGTTCTTTTTCAGGCAGACAACGTATACTGGTTGTCACTGTCAGCAAAACTCTGCACTGTACTCCTCCTATATAATACAGCTGCTCCCCAGTCCCCACAATTAAGCAGTGTGAGCACAGATATATGCAGCACACTGAGCACAGATAAGGAGCGTTTTTTTTCAGGCAGAGAACGGATAAAACTGGTGGTCACTGATCAGCAAAACTCTGCACTGTACTCCTCCTATATTATACAGCTGCTCCCCAGTCCTCCCCACAATTAAGCAATAAAGCACAATCAAGTTCAACAATAAATGGAGAGGACGCCAGCCACGTCCTCTCCCTAACATTTCCAATGCACGAGTGAAAATGGCGGCGACGCGCGGCTGCTTATATAGAATCCGAATCTCGCGAGAATCCGACAGCGGGATGATGACGTTCAGGCGCGCTCGGGTTAACCGAGCCATACGGGAGAATCCGAGTATGCCTCGGACCCGTGTAAAATGGGTGAAGTTCGGGGGGGTTCGGTTTCCGAGGAACCGAACCCGCCCATCACTAGTTATAACAAATTACTTTCTCCATTTTTTAGTCTGGTGCAGGATAAACTCGAGTCCATTTACAGCTGTGGTCACGCCAGTGACATACAGTACAGTAATTAATGTTTGTTGGATTATGTAGGGTACTTCTAGAAGGACATAGAAGACCTTATTACACGATTTGGGCCATAGGCCCAGATTTATCAAACCTTGGAGAGTGATAAATTGCACAGTGATAAAGTACCAATCAATCAGTTCCTAACTGTAATTTTTCAAATAGAATCATCTAATCTCTGCCATTGATGGCAAAGCCATTGACCATCTGTGAAAAACTATTGATGGATGTTAACCATCAATTGTTGATGCCATCCTCATCTAATGATAGTTATGATACTTTGGAGTAGATATATGAAGCAGTGAGAAAATAGAAGTCTGCCAGTGGAGAAGTGTCCCATGGCAACCAATTAGTTGCTACATATAATGTGATAGAATGCACTAAATAAGTGGTTACTTCAAAGCTGATTGGTTGGCATGGTACACTTCTCCACTCTTCTCACTGCTTCATACATCTACCTCTATCTCTGTTCTTACTGCCTGGCACCAAGCCAATCAGTCCTAGAACAGGTCTGGGAATGCTTCTCAGTTTTGTTGTGTCCCGATTAACATTTTGACCTTGTTATGCAAGGACTGATGCTCAAATACAGTGTGGTGCATCTTTAGATGCCATCAACGACCGCACCATTGAAACTTGTACCAGCCCCCATTCTAGGTGCAGATATTCCAAGTATGGTTTCAAATGTGAGTGATAAAGCATCTTTGTACACAACCACTTTCAGCAGTATGCCTGCATCACTCACATAAGATGCAGCATCTTCATGCATCTCATTAGCCACTCGACAGTCACCGGAATGCCCAATACATTTCTAATACAATTCAGAGACTGTGCATCTGAATCAGCACTGCAAATCTGTGCGCTAACATTTGAGACATGCAAGGTGCGACTTACTTACATGTGCAATAGAAATATCACTCCACTGCAGCCAACATCCACAGTGCATGCCCCTAAGAATCAGCCCCTTTGGGTTGCTGATTTAACCTTATTATTTAATTATTTCTGTGTGTGTGTGGGGGGGGGGAAGGGGGGATTAAATTCCGGGCCAATAGTGACAATCGCTGACGCCACAGCATTTAAATGCCAGAAACGGCACTGCATCTCACACACTTCACTGTCAAAGTCAGAAAAATATCGTGATGCACACTGCCATATTTGCACCTCATGCGAGTGCCTGCTGCACGTGCATGAGCCCTGCCGTGCGTGCGCATACTCGCCGTTGCGTGCACCCGCGAGCGCACGGTATGCGCATTTACGGTAGAGTTTATGTGCGCCTAGCGTGCGACTCAATCATAACATATTTTAACCATATAATGTATTTCGTAGATTATGGTCCCTTTGATAGAATCTGAAAGTTTAGTTAATGTAGCATGTTCATAGACAAAGAGATCCCTCTTTGTTTGATACGAAGGGTCAGACAGGGGTTACACAGTGGTGTTTAGTATCCATCGGAAGAGTATTTAATTAGCAATATTCCGTGTTGGTTTGAAGCAGATTAATCGCTCGTGCGAATAGTTATGGACATAAGAAGTTTATGGACATTTACTATTATTTGCACTTTATTATCCATGCGGCGGGAAACCCAGTTTCCCACCCACCTGAGCAGTTGGAAATAGTCACAGCCCACCTGTATGAACCAACCTATGACCTTTTGTTATAATACAGAGACGAATTCCTGTGTCCAATGAACAATGAGATTGTAGGGACCATTGTACTGTGTTGTGTGTAGTGTATATATAGACAAGCCGATCTGATCCAGCTCCCATTTCTACTCTACTCTTCACAACGGTTCTCATCACTGATAATCGGGAGCTGGATATCCAGAAAGGCGCATGCGATTGTTCCCCTTGTGCGTAAGTTTCTCTGCAACCATATTTATCTCCTATTTATTGTGAGCCATTTTCTCTCTCTCTCCTTCCCCTTAAATGTGATTGTGCCAATATTGTGTTTTAACGTGTAGTAATCCTGTTAGAGTTTTATGTTAGTTTGGTAGTGTATAAACTGTAACTGTGTACCCCTTTTGATATATCTAAAAGCTCGTTAGTAAAGGTGTTAGAACCTCAGCAGGGTGTCTGTGTCTCTCTAGCTGGTACAAAGGGTTTCTGAATTCTAAATCGCTCTAACAGCATTTACATTAACAAGGTTAAGCAGCGTTATATCGCTGCAGTATTTCAGTAGTAAGGTTTTACAATACAAACTCAATCATAGTGTGTTGCATACAAGGGTTACAGTGTAAGCATATTCTGTGTTTAAAGTTTATAAAGGTTACTGTCTGTGTGTATGCTCACTGTGGGTATTCCGTACACCCAGCACAGCGTGTGTACTTTATTTGCGTACCACGTGCGAGGTCTTCATACGCAAATAGCGTACGGAGTGCGTAGCATGTGCACATGGTTTAGCAGCCATTACGGCTACACGGTATTAATATATAGCTAATGTTAAAAGGTAGATATTTGACTCTATCAAGTGGGGGCAAGTCCGGTCCATCTCATATCCGCAGTCAGGCGAAAAAGGCGCAGACTTTATCGATCAGCAAGGGCGGGAAGGCAGTAGTGCTGATCAGATGAGAGTCTGCGTCTGATTCTTTTGGTCTGTAGGGATGCTGGTGGAATCCGGAACCAGAGGTAGGAACATTAAGCTATTGTCTTTGTAAATCTGGTTTTTATTTCTATTTGGTGCCAACTACACACGCAGATTGGATGGTTTGTCTGTTTAAATAGGTTTAAAATTATTTTGAATCGCTCTGCATAGCGTGATAACTAAAAGGAGCTGGCATGATGATTTTTCTTTGTGACAAAAGGTCTGTCCCCCATTTTGTGTAAACCTCATGGATGTGGAAGGGGGAGGAGCAGCGGCCATTTTGGGAAGGTCAATTTTTTTTTGAACGGCTGATTTTCAGTTGACTCAGGAAATAATCAGCCATCCACTGTCAAAAAGAAATCATAATTTAATGAGTTTTTTTTATGCATTTGTTTAGTCCATATCATAGTCAATCATAAATAGTTCAGATAGAGTTTAATAACAGTTAATAATAAATTAAATATTTGATTTAAGAAATACACAAATAAAACAAAGTAGTTTTTTTTTTGGTCACTGTCTCTCTTCAATAACCTGTTTTAACTCTGCTACTTGTAGGATGGCCATTGAAATGCAAATGACCTGTGGGACTGGTTTGTTGTTTTTTTTCTCTCTCCCAGCAGTGAAAGAAATCGCACATTCATATGCAAATTAGAAGCACTGAATAGGGTCTCATATATGTAATATCTATATGCGTGTGCTTACATCAATGTATGTTATTAGATTAATTTAGATTTGCATTTTCATTTGTGTAATCTTCACATCTCACTTTCCTGGTTGCCATTTCATAATTGATAACGTGCTGAGAAAGATTTGTTGCTATTGGTAGTTAAAGAGTAAAAATGATACATTAAGGAGTAATACTTAAAAGAGTAATTGTAAAAACAAGCACACAGCATAGAAGATACTGTGTGGTGTTTGGTAAGCGTTTATATAGTGAAATATTGCTTACATTTATAGTAAGGCGATACAGAAGCCACAAGATAATAGCACACATTTGTTCAGTTTCCAAAATTTAGTTTAAATACCTTACTTTACTGTAATGCCTCTGGGGAGAGCTATCAGATTACGGGAAATGATTTTTCTGATCAGAAAACTATAGAATGATAGTGGGTTGAAAACGGTATGAGTGTATTGAATCCCGCTTGGTGAACTTGGTGAACTTGGTGATCTTGGTGAAACGTGATGAGCACGGTCTAGGTGAAAACGTGCGACGGAGTGTGATAAAGTTTTCGTTGTATTACGCTCTGGCTGTTTTGGAGCACAGTAGGGAGACTCCAATGATCCTACCATTTATGGGCAACAAGTGTCTATAAGTGGTACGATTGGACCGCACGGTTGTAGGTGTGACCAATAACGCAACGTGATACGAGGTAAATTGCCCTCATACGTGTTGTAGGAAGCACATGCCAGCGTGATTTGTGTAAAGTAAAAGGAAGGGAATTTTCGCTGGTCTCAGGAAAATCTCTAGAGGTAGGGCCTGCAACGGCTACACGTGTCTGCTAGAAGGCGGACCGGGGATACCCGGAGCAGAAGAAGCTGGTGGAAGAGCTTGGAGAACTCCCACCGTAGACTTCTGTGTTTGGTGCATTTTAGGAAGTTTTTTTCTGTGTTAAAAAAAAAAAAAAAAGGTCCACAATGGCAGCCAAGTGCACAACACAGGGACGTTTAGCAGTCAGGGTTCAGACTGAAGAGGCTTGCAGACCCCGAGGGTCCGCTCGGTTAGTAATGTGCGGGAGGTATGGTCCCCACACTGAGACCTTTTGTGACGAATGGACACGAATGACTGTGGGGGATAAAGCACCATTTCCTGGGATAGGTAGTTTTGACTCAGAGGTATTGCATAATTTAAGGCGAAGGATCTGTCTCATAAAATCCTGGAAACAACGAGTTAAACATTATGATTGTTTACAGTTATGGCAACAGGAAAGTGAAATGCAAAGAAATTTAACTTACATACCTGACTTTCATCTTGAGAGGAGAGACTTGGCAATGGAGAGGATTATGGTTGCAGAGAATAGCGCAATGGTGTACGATAAAAATGCACTTAGTAACTGTATTAAGAATGAAAGTAACAAACGTAATAAGGTTTATAAAAATGAAAGTGTTAAATGTACAACTATTAACCCATGCAAGTCGCACCCCATGTTAAACTTTCCTCAGGATCACCAGCAAGAAAGTGAGCCCAGCACGATGTCGGCACCTTTTCCAGCAGCCATCATACAAGACATCCAGGTGGACGCGACCAAATCGGTAAAGGCAGTAATCAAACCCCCTAATGGAGGGTCAGAAAGATCGCTGGTTTGGAAGGAATAATGTATCACCAGAGTGTTCGTTTAGAAGACTGAGAGACAGCACCTTTGAGATGACAGCAGAACAAGAAGAACAACAAGACTAGAGAACTAATTATCGTAACAAGTTTCTCTCCCCCTTAAACTGTTTTTCTGTACCCCCATTACAAATTTCTCCTTTTCTCCTGTAAGATGGACTTGCCCCAAGAGACTGTGATATGGATTTTCCTGTTGACCATGATGTTGACCAGAGCAGTCTGTTCCGGCGAGAGTACCATGGAGGTCGAGAGAGGTTCTGGAATGGGTTCTGATGACAAAGATGGAGGCGTAGAATTCCAAGAACAACATAATCACCGAGTAAAGGCGAGTATCAGAAAACGATCTGGTAGCATTGACAATAGAAGAAATTGTGAAGGATTGTTAACTGAAGAGAACTGTATCTGTAGACTCTGTGACAGTGTAGTTGAGGATGGGTGTATCAAGAAATGCCAATCCAGTTTTAATATCCACATGGACCGGCATCCATTGAGTGACTATCACTCCTTAGTGGGTAAGGTGTTAAATCAGACAGATTGTTGGGTATGCTCTCAAGTACCTCAAGGCCATAGTAAATTAGGTTTAGTACCATTCCCTTTAACGGTAGGGGAGGTACTTGAGCTAAGTGGCGGGAGGCCGGTGGACAGGAGGTTTAATATCTCCAGTCCTCCTAGTTTGAAGCTCCACCAATATCATGTGGATAGATCCCTAATACGTTTTAACATTTCCAATCCCCGAAAGCCGGGAAATTGGGAAGTGTCATGGAGTAACCAAACCATAACCTTTTCCTATAGAGCAGATAGAATGCCTACAGATACAGAGCTTATACGCCACATAGCCGGTAGTGGAAAATCTTTCCGATATAGGTATACCCTAGGAAGTAGGATCATGAGAGTTGGAGAGGTATCACCAGGATACTGTGCACATATCATACAAACAGATACGTGTACTAAACAGATGGGAGAATTAGGGTTAGGAGATTTCATATGGAAAATGTGTAATATGGTTATGTCCTACTCAGTCCCATATGTTCTCCCCGATGATGCATATTTCATATGCGGTAGGAAGGCGTATAAGTGGCTTGCCCCAAACTCAGAAGGATTGTGTTATATTGGAAAAGTACTGCCTGAGGTAATGACTGTATCGCATACCAAAATGAAAGATATTCACCGTGGTGCCCAAGCTCCTTACACTCACACCCATTACGAGCACGTAGTTAAAAGGCAACTGACAGAAAGGACAGAGCATCCGGCCTCTGACCTGATCCAAGAATCCACCGGGATTCAGGTTCTACTCGCGTTAGACTTCACTCGCACCGCCAGGGGAGTGTTGAACTATAAATATATATCTGCGCTTGCAAATTTATTAGACAATATCACTGAAATGTATGACGACACTTTTAGGTATACTGGAAGGGAGCTCCAAGCTTATAAAACAGAACTGGTTCAGCATAGGATGGTTCTTAATTATCTCACGGCAGTGACAGGTGGGTATTGTGTCACACTGGCAACGCAGTACGGAGTGAAATGCTGCACTTATATTACGAATAGTACCGAGGACCCGGTCGAGGTCATAGACCAAAAGATGGACGACATTCTCCAATTAAAGTGGGAATTCCGCAGAAGACACAATCTCACCCTTGCTGCTGTGGGTAATGAGCTGACCGGTTGGGTGTCATGGTTGAACCCGCGAAATTGGTTCTCCGGTTTAGGAGAATGGGCTCAAGGAGTTATAATGGATGTAGGGAAGTTTCTTCTATGTATCTTGGGTGTTGTCATATCGATTGGTTTGATATTTAGATGCGTTCAGGCTTTAACGAAGTGTAAACGAAGTACTAGGGTAATGAGTCTAAGGAGTGAGGAAATTGTAATTCCAATGGATTTGATTTATGACCCAACGATAGAGACAATGATGTGATGAAAATGTGATTCTACGGTCCGTTTCTTTCACCCGTTTCTCCTTTGTTTTTCTCCAAGGTAAAAAGACCCGCTTGGAAGAGGAATTTGACGACCTTGTATGCAGACAACAGATGGACTAAAGAAGAATTTGACAACCTTGTACGCAGACAACTGATGGACTATGCCATAGACCCCCATTTCCCTAGAAATTTTTAACTTACGCTAGCCCAACACTTTTTGTAAGTCTATGGACATTGAAGAAGCTTTTTGCATACCGTTAATAGCAAAAGCCCAAAGGAGACTATAGTCAACATGTACATCGAGACAAGACACCAGACAAGACTTCAATCAACAAATGTTTATTAACCTCACATAGAATACCACTGCATTTACCATAATTGTTTCTTATCTTCACCTCTACAACCTTCAGGTAATGACACACATAGTCGATAGGGAATACAGGCACAGATATCAGCAATCACATATCCCCCCATTCATGTATCATCAACTAAAATGTGCTCCCCCATTTTGTTGCAACTAAAAGCCGAAAAGAGCTCGGTAAAGTTTGACAGCCCATCCACAGACCCTTAATACGGGATAAGAAGGAATTCAAATGTATACTTCGCAATACCTCGAAGCTTGATTTGAAACACGTACGGCACGATGATACATAACCCCCCAAACATGGATTCATACACACATGCTTCTGCTATCTCACTAGGTCATACCCTTTTCACACCTTCTTCTCTCCTCCCCTACCCGACCATGGAAATGTATTTACACATGACATATATTTTTCTCTTTTTGAAATGTTTTAGGAAGTGGCAGTTATTGGTGACTGCCAAAGGGTGGACTGTCAAAGGCAGAAAAATATCGTGATGCACACTGCCATATTTGCACCTCATGCGAGTGCCTGCTGCACGTGCATGAGCCCTGCCGTGCGTGCGCATACTCGCCGTTGCGTGCACCCGCGAGCGCACGGTATGCGCATTTACGGTAGAGTTTATGTGCGCCTAGCGTGCGACTCAATCATAACATATTTTAACCATATAATGTATTTCGTAGATTATGGTCCCTTTGATAGAATCTGAAAGTTTAGTTAATGTAGCATGTTCATAGACAAAGAGATCCCTCTTTGTTTGATACGAAGGGTCAGACAGGGGTTACACAGTGGTGTTTAGTATCCATCGGAAGAGTATTTAATTAGCAATATTCCGGTGTTGGTTTGAAGCAGATTAATCGCTCGTGCGAATAGTTATGGACATAAGAAGTTTATGGACATTTACTATTATTTGCACTTTATTATCCATGCGGCGGGAAACCCAGTTTCCCACCCACCTGAGCAGTTGGAAATAGTCACAGCCCACCTGTATGAACCAACCTATGACCTTTTGTTATAATACAGAGACGAATTCCTGTGTCCAATGAACAATGAGATTGTAGGGACCATTGTACTGTGTTGTGTGTAGTGTATATATAGACAAGCCGATCTGATCCAGCTCCCATTTCTACTCTACTCTTCACAACGGTTCTCATCACTGATAATCGGGAGCTGGATATCCAGAAAGGCGCATGCGATTGTTCCCCTTGTGCGTAAGTTTCTCTGCAACCATATTTATCTCCTATTTATTGTGAGCCATTTTCTCTCTCTCTTCTTCCCCTTAAATGTGATTGTGCCAATATTGTGTTTTAACGTGTAGTAATCCTGTTAGAGTTTTATGTTAGTTTGGTAGTGTATAAACTGTAACTGTGTACCCCTTTTGATATATCTAAAAGCTCGTTAGTAAAGGTGTTAGAACCTCAGCAGGGTGTCTGTGTCTCTCTAGCTGGTACAAAGGGTTTCTGAATTCTAAATCGCTCTAACAGCATTTACATTAACAAGGTTAAGCAGCGTTATATCGCTGCAGTATTTCAGTAGTAAGGTTTTACAATACAAACTCAATCATAGTGTGTTGCATACAAGGGTTACAGTGTAAGCATATTCTGTGTTTAAAGTTTATAAAGGTTACTGTCTGTGTGTATGCTCACTGTGGGTATTCCGTACACCCAGCACAGCGTGTGTACTTTATTTGCGTACCACGTGCGAGGTCTTCATACGCAAATAGCGTACGGAGTGCGTAGCATGTGCACATGGTTTAGCAGCCATTACGGCTACACGGTATTAATATATAGCTAATGTTAAAAGGTAGATATTTGACTCTATCATCACCCACCCAAAACTGCTCGCTACCCTATGTTGAAGTGAACACTTTTGTAAGAGATTGGGCTGCCGTAAAGTGCACCTATTGCCATTTTGATTTGGCTGGACAGAAGTATTCACCTGCAGTTAAATCACCCCCTATATATTTATTGTTAGCATTTGTTCTGATATCATGGTATTACTGTATGTGCTATCTGGTTCAGTTGATGTTTGTTTTATTCTGTGCTATGTGTGCTTCATGTATTGATTTGGCTTGTTTACCTTTTTGAAAATTTTGACAGTTACTGAGGTGTCATTTGGTGGCTATTTTGACCTCTTAAAATGGGTCAGTTTGTATAATTTCTGTGGTGACTTGAGAAAAGTCTGCCGTTAAGTCCTAAACGCTGTGTCTATTCTAAATAATAAAGCCTCCGAGTTGCCAATAGGGGTAGTTGACATCCCGACTTACGGGATCCTGGCTGTCAGAATACCAGTGCCGGAATACCAACAGCTGTCAGAATGCCAACGCCGGAATCGTGACAGCTAGAATCCCGAAAGCAAGTATGCTGATAGGGTTAGGGTTTGGCTGCAGGGGGAGGATTAGAGTTAGGCTGCGTGAAGGGAGGGTTAGGCTGCGTGAAGGGAGGGTTACGCTGCGTGAAGGGAGGGTTAGGCTGCGTGAAGGGAGGGTTAGGCTGCTGGGAGGGAGGGTTAGATAAGATAATATAGTTTATTGTCCCTAAAAACATTAGAAAATGCAGAAGTGAAATTACAGTACAGTACACTTATGCTTTGATAGACAAATGAGAATTCAAACCAACAATTACGGAAGGGAAAAAACTGTTTCTCATCCTGCTAGTATGACAACCAAGACACCTGTAACGCTTCCCAGAGAGCAAGAGAGAGAAAAAAATTGGGTAACAAAGGTGACTACAATACCTAATTATCTTGTTAGCCTTAGCCACACTCCTTTTATTAAATATCTCCTCCAATTTAGGCAGGGATAGACCAATAATCTTTTCAGCAGATTTATATACCCTACCCAATGTTCTACGATCAGCACATTTAGTATTACCATACCACACCGTGATTGCATATGCAGGGCCGGTTCTTGGGCGCTGTGCGCCCCGGGCGACAATAGGGGGCGTGGCTACATATAGGGGGCGTGGTCGTTTACGCCCCCTGTACAGACTGAAATAATGTGCGGTGCGCGATGACGTCATCGCGCACCGCACAGCAAAGGTCCTCTCCACGAAGGGAAACTAGACGCGTAGCGTCTAGTTCCCTTCGTGGAGAGGACCTTTGCTGTGTGGTGCGCGATGACGTCATCGCGCACCGCACAGTAAAGGACCTCTCCACAAAGGGAAACTAGATGCATACGCGTCTAGTTTCTCTTCACAGCGGCAGCGGGGGGCAACGGGCAGCGGGGGGCACAGCAGCAGCGGATCTTGCCCTGGTGCGGCGCCCTCCGGATGGTGCCCTGCGCCCTCCGGAAGGCGGCGCCCCGGGCAAAAGTCCTGCTTGCCCGTGGCAAGATCCGCTACTGTGCATATGTCAACAGACTCTCAATCACGCAGCAGTAGAAATGAACTAAAATCGTTTTTTGCAAACCTGCTGCTCAAAGTCTACGCAAAAAGAAAAGGTGTTGCTGAGCATTTACCATCACAGCAGTGATATGCGAAGACCACGACAGATCTTCAGAGAAATTAATCCTTGAAACTTTATTCCTGAAACCTTTTCCACTTCGTGAGGAAGTGGAAAAGGTTTCAGGAATAAAGTTTCAAGGATGAATTTCATTCATTGATGAAAAGCGGATGTACACAGGTTTTCCTCGACTTTCTAAAGTCGATCATAACTTCTTTTGTTTTCTTATTGTTCAACAACAGGTTATTATGCTCTCCCCACTCAACTAGTTGCTTTACTTCCTCCCTGTAATTATCCCCCTCTCTCCTTTAGTAATCAACCCCACAAGTGTAGTGTCATCCGCAAATTTTACCATAAAATGTAAGTCTGAATGAGACATACCATCGAAAGTTAGACATCGGGGAGGGAGGGTTATGATTAGGGTTACTTTGCTCTGGTGCCCCTGTCAGGATGTCAGGCTGTTGGGATGCCAGTGTCAGTATTCTGACCATAGGCATCCTGACTACCAGTATCTCATACCCAACCCGCCAATGGGCAGTCCTGCATCGATTATTTGGATTAATGTGGGATCATCATGTTTGCATTTAATGCGGAAGGTGAATAGAGTGGCATGCAATGCCGATGTTCACGTAGTTGATCAATTTTTTAAAAACCCTACGGCACATGTGTGAAATAGAGGGTACGCACAAAGATGCTGTTGCTACTGGGACAGGCAGTGTCAGAAATACTGTAGGGCAGAAGAGTGATGGGCATTTCTGGGCAGTGACTGGTAGGTGGTTAGAAGTGAACGCAAACAAAATCAGTGTGCTTGGGCGTATAATGGGAGTGTCACGGGCTTGTCAATGAAAGCAGCTGCATTCAAAGACACACAGTGCAGTCATAGGAAGAAAGGGTTAGTCATTTATACTGTATCTGCCATGGGGCTGGTGCAATTGTCGATGGTGAAAGTAATGGTGCACCTATGGTAGAGTCCAGGGTCGGACTGGCCCACAGGGTACAGGGGAAACCACCGGTGGGCCCCACTGCCTGTGGGCCCTCCTCCTCCTCTAGGGATCAGATTACAGACTCTTTCCTAGTGCACTTGAATAATGCATTATACATATGTTATATTATACTTCACAATAATTTGGTTTATCAAATTATATTTACCAAGGGGCACAGTAATATGTACTCTGTAATGGTTAGCCAAACCTCTGTGGTGGCTGGCCACGCCCTTAAGCATGGGCCCCTAAAACAGCATTTCCCCTTCAGGCCCTTCAGGCCCCAGGACGACACCGGTAGAGTCTTAGGCAACTGAGTGCCATACTCTTCTCTTTCTACAACAATCTACAGTATATAAAACCTGGGGAGGGTTGTGATCAGGGGGACTTAATTGTGGCAATCAAACAAGGGGCATTTTAGAAAAACATTTTACTAGGTGATAGAGTAGTTTTCATTGTTCCATGGATTATTAACTCTGTCATTTTAATACCATATTAGAATTATGTTAGACAAGTTGTATACAGTACTTTGCCATTACTATTATGACATAGGTATGCAACAAATTTTGTCTAGTATGATATTTTTATGACTAAGCGGGGTATTCAGTAGCATCGCTATGCAATCTCCCCGCTTTTCCCTACAGTGCACACACGCAGAGGGGACCTGTGTATGCGCACTGCAGGGAAAAGCGGGGACATCGCATAGTGATGCTACTGAATACGCCCCTTAGTCATAAAAATATCATACTAGACAAAATTTGTTGCATAACAGAAAAAATATGGAGACTGAGACTTAACTAGCGCTTCTTATTCCTGCTGGTGCTTGTTTTCCACAGGCTTCCGTCACTCACATAGGAGTACAGTATCACAGAAATATAAATATAAAGTGCATATAGTGAAATACCATTTTAATAGCATACATATATGACACACAACTTTAAAATATAAAAGGTCAGATATTGCACAGATCCCTTCAAGCAGCAAAAGAAAGACAGGCTAATTACCAGATCACTCAGAACTGTGGTTAGACAGTTCTAAAAGCGCATGGAAGATGGTATAGGGATTTCCGGATAGTCCCACCACACACACGTTAGGTCTTACTGGATACTGGTCCTTGAGTCCGTCCTTAGGCTTGTCAGGAGGTATCCAACGCGTTTCCACCCCGGGCTGGGGTCTTTATCAAGGTTCAAAAGTCTGAATGCTGACCTCCCCATTCAGACTGCTATTTAAATACACACAGCACCAATAGAAATCCTAATCGCCCAGCTGGACCCTATACATGACAAGAACTACCAGTCCCATGGTCCTCTGCTGTAGGCGTCCCTATCGTCATGGAGACGATAGGGACGCCTACAGCAGAGGACCATGGGACTGGTAGTTCTTGTCATGTGTAGGGTCCAGCTGGGCGATTATGATTCCTATTGGTGCTGTGTGTATTTAAATAGCATTCTGAATGGGGAGGTCAGCATTCAGACTTTTGAACCTTGATAAAGACCCCAGCCCGGGGTGGAAACGCGTTGGTTACCTCCTGACAAGCCTAAGGACGGACTCAAGGACCCGTATCCAGTAAGACCTAACGTGTGTGTGGTGGGACTATCCGGAAATCCCTATACCATCTTCCATGCGCTTTTAGAACTGTCTAACCACAGTTCTGAGTGATCTGGTAATTAGCCTGTCTTTCTTTTGCTGCTTGAAGGGATCTGTGCAATATCTGACCTTTTATATTTTAAAGTTGTGTGTCATATATGTATGCTATTAAAATGGTATTTCACTATATGCACTTTATATTTATATTTCTATGATACTCCTATGTGAGTGACGGAAGCCTGTGGAAAACAAGCACCAGCAGGAATAAGAAGCGCTAGTTAAGTCTCAGTCTCCATATTTTTTCTGTTGTGCACTGTGTTGGTGAGGGGTGAAGGAAACCTCTAGGAGTCTTTGAGACATTACCAGCTGCTAAAGTTATTGCGCACGAATTATTCCTAATTTTTTCAGTAATAAAATTTGTTGCATGCCTATGTCATAATGGTGATCGCATCCCAGTTATGCATACTCCTCTGTGACTGATTGACAGGCAGAGGCTTTCACGGGGCAGTGATGTGGCAATGTGGGGGTGGTGTTGGGCAGGCGTGGTGATGAAAACAAGAGCAGGTTCGGGGTGGCCGCGTGGCGTCACAAGCGCCCGCTGTGACCCAGAAAATTGCTGCCCTCGCCTGCCTTCGTAGCTTGGCTGTGGAGGCAGGGGGGCATTTACAAATCAGCGATGCGATCGCAATTGAATTGCGATCGCATCACTGCTGGCCATTTACATGCTGGCCTGTGCTGGATGGCAATTTTATCATTAGCAGTTTTGCAATCTTAGCAAAACTTCTAATGAAACTGAATGAGGTCCCTAGTTCTACATTATCTGACCATCTGCAGAAAACAATAGGGTAAAGGTTACCTAAGTATGCTACTTTTTGTACTTATTGTACCATGAAGTAAGACCTATGAACAATGCCTTCTTGATTCACAAGGTTCTTGCCCCGGGATCAGTACGAGATCCCCTCCCCTTGCCCCACCTTAGTAAGTAATTCTGGTTGTGGCTGTGCAATGAATTGTTATACACATACTTTACTAACCATGTGACCACGATAAGCTGAGCACAAGGTAATACTGCAAAGAAAAAATAATCTCTAAACTGCATACTTTTCCACCTATTGAATGCTTGCATAGCATGTGTAATCTACTTTGACAAGTGATAGCTTGACAAAGACATTCTGTTAGCTCAACATAACATTAACAGATTAGGATATTAAAATAATACCATAAGGCAGTGGTTCCCAAACTTTTTGGAATCATGGCAACCTAGAGTATCAGAATTTTATTCACGGCACCCCTATGCCAAAAATTTCTTAGCGAGAATTTTTGAAATAAATATTAAATCAAAAATTGTGTTTATATGTCATCTTTAGGTTCCATTATGTGGTGAGGAACAAGATTTGCTTCTGTTTGTCCACATATTTTATGATCGGCAGCCACGAGCACTGGTTTTGCTAATTGCATTGACCAGAAATAATTTTGGTTGGTCCTGGACCACCAATCCAAGGCACCCCTGCAAGTGTCCCGAGGCACCCCAGGGTGCCACGGCACACAGTTTGGGAACCACTGCCATAAGGGATCAAACAAAAAAAATAAATAAAAATAAAGATGGTATATAAAAAGATCTATTAGTTGCCAGCATCAGTAGCATAATTTTCACTTTACAAAAGCTTGTCAGCTTAAGCAATATTTAAGGATGAATTTGCTTCCTCGTTCAGAATACAGTCTGAGTCTGAGGTAGACATTTACAAAAGTGCTGCATAGTGAAACCACCGTGGTTTTTTGCGGTTTGCAAACCATACAATTTACTAAAGGGAAAACTGTTGAAAATTGACATTTTACAAAGTGCCACATTATAGATTGCAGTCTTGATAATCTTTACATAAGTGCACAAAGTATGAGAGTTACTAAACTATTATTTAACAAACCCCCCTGGAAAAAAGAGGGGGTTGTGAGAAGCAAGACACCCCAAACCTGTCCCTTTCTTGTGTTAAAAAGCCCTACCCTATACAGCCTTCATCCCCTCCTTATACCCCAGATGAGTGGGTACCAGAGTAATAATAATCATATAATAATGCCCGATCCCTAATAACCTCATAAGTAGTGCCCCAATTACTATGTCACAAAAGTGCCCTGACCAAGAAGATTAAAACAAGAAGTGCCTGCATTCATAATAATAAAATAAGCCATTCTCCCATGTGATCAATACTATCTCTATAAAGAATAATATTATTTTACCCAGGTTTCCAAAGAGAAATACATTATGACATCTTCATTTGTCTGGATGTTATCTAATCCAACTCCCGGCACCTACTAGCCATTACTGAAACTTGGACTACTCCCTCTGACACTACTTCTCCTGCTGCTCTCTCTGCTGGGGGCCTCGCATTCACACACACACACCCCATCCTGGGGGTAGCCATGGTGGTGGTGTTGGGGTCCTTTTACCTTCTAGTAACTCCTACCAACTCATACCACCAGAACCATCCCTTACATTCTCTACATTTGAGGTCCATGCTATATGCCTCTTCCAACCGGTCCATCCTAGAGTAGCTGTCATTTACCTCCCCCCTGACATTGCTTTGAAAGTCATAGACCACTTTGCTTCCTGGCTTCCTCATCTCCTCTCTTCTGACATCTCCATCCATTATCCAAGGTAATTTCAACATCTCTATCGATATCCCCACACAATCTCCTGCCTCTAAACTCCTTAACCTCACCTCTTCACTTAGTCTCTCCCAGTGGACCTCCTCACCCTCCCATGTGAATGGGAGCTCACTGGATCTGGTCTTCACTCACCGTTGTGATATTTCTGATTTTTCCAACTCCCCATTTCCCCTCTCTAACCACCACCTGCTCTCCTTTAACCTATCTCTCTCTGCTTCCCCATCTCTACCTCCTAAGGCCACCATCACTAAGCGTAACATTGAGGCTGACACCACATTCCTTTCCTCCCTGTTTGACTCACTTATCTATCCTATTCTCTCTCTCTCTCATGCCCTGAACAAGCCACTTCCATATACAATGCATCCCTTACTTCTGCTCTTGACTCTGTTGCTCCACCAACCACTATTCACCCTCGCAAATTAACCCCTCAACCCTGGCACACCAAATGGACCAGAGATCTGCAAAAATTCTCACGTTCTGCTGAGCGACACTGGAGGAAGTCACACTCTAAGGCAGACTTCCTCCATTTCAAACTTATGCTCTCATCCTTCAGTGCTGCCCTTTCTCTTGCTAAACAGTCATACTTCAAGAACCTCATCTCCTCCCAGTCTTCCACTCCTCTGCCCACCTCCACCTAGTCTCCTTTCCTCAGTCTCTGCTCTTGACTTTGCCACTTATTTCACATCCAAAATTTACTCCATACGTCAGGACATCACATCACACCAGACCATCAGCAACCAGCCTCCTCCCATCCCTTACCACCCCTCCCCATCCCTTTCACCAACTTTCTCAACTTTTGACATCTTTCTCCCATACATCTGGTGAGGAGGTCATGGCCCTCATTTGCTCCTGCCCCCTCCCCACCTCTCCACTTGACCCTATCCCCTACTGCCTCCTCTGCTACCTTTCTCCTTCTGCCTGTTCCCATCTTTCCCACCTTCTCAATCTCTCCCTCTCATCAGGCACTGTCCCCTCCGCCTTCAAGCATGCTCTCATCTCTCCCATTCTACCCTTGATCCAAACACTCTCTCCAACTACCGACCGATCTCTCTCCTCCCTTTTGCCTCCAAACTCCTTGAGCGTATTGTCTACAACCGCCTTACTTCCTTTCTTTCCTCACACTCACTGCTTGACCCATTCCAGTCTGGCTTCCGTCCTCTCTACTCTACTGAAACTTCCCTCACAAAAGTATGCAATGACCTCCATGCTGCTAAATCTAAGGGACACTACTCTCTACTTATTCCTCTTGACCTCTCTGCTGCTTTTGACACTGTGGACCACCCTCTCCTACTGCAAATCCTTCACTCCATTGGTCTGCATGATGCTGCCCTATCTTGGCTGTCTTCCTACCTCTCTGACCGTTCATTCTCTGTCTCCTGTCATGACTCCACCTCCCCCTCACTTCCACTAACTGTAGGTGTACCTCAAGGTTCTGTCCTTGGTCCTCTTCTTTTCTCTCTCTATACATCCTCACTAGGTAAGCTCATTAGTTCTTTTGGTTTCCAATATCATCTCTATGCTGATGACACTCAAATCTATCTTTCCTCTCCAGAACTCTCCTTTGCTGTCCTCACTCGTATCTGTCTCTCTGCTATCTCTGTTTGGATGTCCCAGTGCTTTCTTAAACTTAACATGTCTAAGACCGAGCTGATCATCTTCCCTCCCTCCCGTATAACCTCACCTCCTACAATCTCATTATCTATTGATGGCACTACTATCTCCTCTACCACCCAAGTGCGATGTCTTGGAGTAATCCTTGACTCCTCCCTCTCCTTCAAACCACACATTCAGCAGCTCTTGCAAACTTGTCATTTTCATCTAAAAAATATTTCCAGGATCAGACCCTTTCTGACCCAGGATGCTATTAAGACTCTTATCCACTCACTAGTCATCTCCAGACTGGACTACTGTAATCTCTTCCTGACTGGCATTCCTGACAAATCCCTCTCTCCACTCCAATCTATCCTCAATGCTGCTGCCCGGCTCATTTGCCTCACCAAAAGCACTACGTCCACCTCTCCTCTCTTACAAGACCTTCACTGGCTCCCCTTCCCTCTCAGAATCCATTTCAAGCTTCTCACACTCACTTACAAAGCCCTCATCCACTCCTCTCCCATCTACATCTCTGACTTTATCTCCCTTTACACTCCCACCCGTCCTCTTCGCTCTGCTAATGCACGCTGACTCTCCTGCCTACTGATTACTTCCTCCCACTCCTACCTCCAAGATTTTTCATGTGCTACCATTACTCTGGAATTCCCTACCTCTCCCCCTCAGACTCTCCACCTCTCTACAAAACTTCAAACGGGCTCTCAAGACCCACTTCTTCATCAAACCCAGACAAATCTTATCCTAACCCTCTGTTCCACGCTCTCTATGTACCCCGTCTGTGTCACCCCTGTCTGCCTACCCCTCCCCTTTAGAATGTAAGCTCACGAGTAGGGCTCTCTTCCCTCATGTGCTTACCCTTTTTCTTACTTTAATAATCTTCAGCTTCACCAAATCCAGCAGTCTTCTGCCACCTGATACTTACTCCAGTGTCATCTGCTGATGTAGCTATATTTATTTACCCTGTACTTGTCCCATATTGTCGTCAACTGTAAGTTGCTGTTTTCCTGTTTTGATTATGTGCATATGTACTCTGTAATTGGGCGCTGCAGAACCCTTGTGGTGCCATATAAATAAAGGAGAATAATAATAATGGGTATATAGGGAACAAAACAGGACTGGTGCACTGCTCCCGAGAAGTACTTGGACAGAGTATGGCTGATCCACCACTACACCTTATTGGTGAGTATTACTTTTAATCAATAGAATTAAACATTTGGTGTCTGTGTGTTGGTTTATACTGTAGTACATGTAGATACAATTGTGGAACTGGCTTCCACACCATGCTTGTCTTTGTAGTTCCCCAAGCCCCAGCATAATCTGGCAGCCACATGAAGACCTGCTGTTAGAGACATAAAATATGATTGAATTTGCTTGTAGTTCTGCAACAGAAAGGAAGCTTTCTTAATTTGACAGAAACTTTATTTAACCAGAAAGTGCTAGCCAAATAAATAGTTTTTAATATCATGCTTCCATATTAAATATAATAAAACTCTACACAAACTTTTTTACATTGAAAACGGTTTATTTTAGTGCAAATCTTGTTAACAGCCACTATTTGGCATTCAACTATTATCAAACTGATTGCAAAATGCCAACAATTAATTCAATAAGTTACCATACAAACCCATTTTAATGATTTGCAATGTCTTCCATCATTTATTATATAACACCTTAATTATATATATTTATTAGATCAGTCACTGGGTGCAGACCTGGTTTTGAAGCTACTGTCAGATTTACAAGAATATGTATTTTTTTTTTTAAATATTCATGATGAAGGTATTGCCATTTACTTCATGTATGTATAAATAGTATGGCAAATGTATAACATTTTAATTATTTAAATTTCAGTTTTCAAAAATTTAAAAAATTAGTAAGAATGTCTTGAGCTGTAAAATGTCTGTAATTGGCTGATTTCTGCCTTGGTAAAAGTCCAGTCCAGTAAGCAATTCCACATCTCGAACACGAGCTGCGTGTGCATGGAGTCTAGCTTCAACCCATTGATCCTCTGGTTTATCATCCTGAAAGGGCAAGATACAGGGATCATTTATAATCTACGGTTTTCAGTCTACAGATACAGTTTGCTGTTGGACAGATGCTTCTATATACATCATGAGTTGTGCAGCCTGAAGAGTCATAGCAACCCTTATTGGTTGTTATATATTACCAGTTATTTCTACAGTACACACAAATTCCACAGCACTTTACAGAGAATAATCAGTCACATTAGTCCCTGCACCAGAGGAGCTTGCATTCTATACTCCCTACCACATGTATACAGACACCTGTACACTAGGATTTTTTTTTTTTCCAGAATACAATTAACTCACCAGTGCATTTTTTTTTTTTGGGGGGGGATTGTCAGAGGAAACCAGAATGAGCAAATTCCACAGAGTAATACTGCTAGATATAAGAACATTAAGCAACTATGTTCAATTCCAGACATGGGCAGGTAAACATTATACCAATCTGGCCATGTAATAACCCCTGGGCCTCCAGAAATGTTAAAAAATAGAACTTTCATGCATTTCACCAGTGCTGTATAAATAAACAACATAGACTAGTAGACGGGAACATTCGCATACTGGGGGAAAAAAACACCAAACAGCAAATATATATCTTTTTTATTGTGCCCAAACTCCTTCAGTTTAGTGTACTTTGTATGTAAGTAACCCCAGCTTGATACCAAATATGGAAGTGGAACAGAGCTTTTTGTGCATTGCACCTTCTTAAATGCTATTTGAAAATGTTCTTTAAAATATTGTGATTTGGGACAGGTGCCTGAGCACTGGTGCATGGTAATATGCAAAACTGAAAACAGTATGGCCAATACCAGCACTCATAACCTGGGCTGCTATGACAGGCTGGTTTGATTAGAATGTAACGTCTGTAACTATTTTTACCTTCTTGTAATCAAATGTGGATTGCCACGGATAATTAGACATACTCCTCCTGGGCTGGTCTCTTCTTGCCAGTTATAGTCCTACCTGCCTACTATTTATATGACTAAGCTGTCAGCAGGGTATGATAGCTTTTTCATATCCAGTGGACTTCTCTGAATGCACTGATTGGTTGCTAATGCCAGCCATTCACCAATCAGTGCCATTCCCATATTGTCACAATCAAAGGTTGGAGGACTGCATTGTATATCAGTGGACTAAGGTCTTTATTGACCACTTAGATACTGCTAGTATTATGTCACTAAAATGGTCTTTGCAGAATGCAGTCTGTATTAAATATACACTACAGCTGTGTCCACCTACATCTAGCCTCCCAGCATGTTAAACAGCCCTTCAAGTCAAAACATGCGACTCAGTAGCGCTTAGCGTCTTTACGTGTGACTTTTTCCATAGAAAAAAAAGAAAAGAAGCATGCTGCTTAACATTTTAATCAGCAGAGTTTGCTTGTGCGTCCTAGGTGCAGTTTCGCCAAAAAAAGACGTCCAGCGCTAACGGAGTTGCACGGGACCTGTCAGCTCACTCATGCCAGGCATCTCCCACTACATGTGGTGTATTGAGGCAAGATGTATGAAATCAGTCTGTATGTTACTAGAATGCTCTATATATTGTTAAGTGGACAATAAAATAATCTTTGTTTTTTACATGCTGTTCAGATGTGCCATGATTCATTATATCTCATTAAAGTACATTTTTATATTTTTAATTGGAAGTGTTAAAAAATGGCCACAAAGTTTTGAACATGTTACTTTTTTATTGATGCCCTTTAATTGTGTTTGTCCCCCAAACCAAAAGTTGCCAGACCAACCCCATAACTGAAGATTAACATGAAGCCAATGCAAATTTTTATGAAGTTCAAGGGACTACATACAGGATAAAGAAAAACAGGCAATCCTTGCAGCAGTATTTTGCATGGATTGTAAAATAAGAATCAGGGAGACCAGACAGAAGTCAATGTTAGTGTTTACAGTTATACAGAATAGGTGGTTTCTTAAAAATAATGTTGAGACACAATTATATTATTTTGTGATTAAATGTGGGATGAGATGCAGAACAATGAAATATGATGACTAAGCAGTAAGCTTGGAAAACAGACTCTATGTTGTTGGTGTAAATGGATCTTCATATTCAACTGTGGGAGTTCTGCTTTGTTAGGCAAAATCACCCTTCCTTCTCCCCATGGTAGGGAACTGTTGTTTTTCTGATCCTAAATGCAAACATGTACTAACTTGTCATCTGCTTGGGACTTTTTTGTCATTTTTTTGGAAGTATTGTATTTTTTTTTTTTCATACATTTTTTACTAAAGAGATTACAAATATAAAGAGTTGGGGGTACAGAAAAAAGAAACAGATCAGGTAGAAAGGAGGGATTCATAAGATTGTACTTAATTTTATTGACAAACAAGTAGGAGGGGTTAACTGTGTTTTTTTTTTATCCAATCCCGGTTTCAGGACCATGGACAGTCTATGGAACTTTGTAACACATAATGGATGTTTATTGACTGAATATTATAAGATGAGGACGTTGTGATACTGCAACTCCCAGCTTTTTGCTGTGCATTATGTTATGCATTTATGTTTTTATGGTTATGAGTAGAACAATTTAAAAATTAACTGCTATTATATGCAGACATTGCTTAATGGGATTCTCCAATTTAAATGTACTTTTCTCCAACCTAAAATGAATGACAAGCCATGGAGTCGTATATACATATTGTATGTATCTTTGTATATCTGTAAGGCCATGAATTAGTGCTTGGGCAACCACTGCATGTATGGCACAAACACTGGGTTCTGACTGTAAACTGTTACAATGACAGTGTTTAACATTTCTCAGGTTACAGGGATCATTGTGGAAATTAGTGCTACTTTATAGTAAGACATACTAGAATTACTAATTTAAAAATGTTTCTGACTGCAGTTTTCAGTACCCATGCATAAAAGTTTGTGTCCACACACTGCTTGCCTGTACATGCTGGGTTTTTGACAAGTATGAAGAGTAATCTCAAGGGCTCAATAGATAGCAGCCAATTACAGCAGTTTCAGTGTGAATCAGGTTTAATCAGTGTGCACCATAAATGGAGCCACATCACGAAATAATAACTGTTGCTCATATCAATAAATATATTATGGGGGATATTCAATTACCCGCACTGACTGGCGGGTGCAAAAGTATCGATGGGGGGGCTATCTAATTAACCCCGATAAGCCAGCGCATGCCGAGGCTTTATGGGGATTTGTTTCACCTGCCTCCAGCAGGCGGAGTACAATCCCCGAAAATGGGGCTGTTTCTACCAAAAATGCACAGGTTTCGCTGAACCTGTGTGTTTTCTGGTGAAAAGGATCTTTTTTCCAGGTGAAAAAACATTGAAGAAACATCGGGAAATATCACCCGAAGCTTCATCGGCAGAAATTGAATATCCCCCTATGTCTTAATACCAATAAAAATTCATTTCTTAAGAGTGCCCCCCCTCCTCCAAAAAAAGAGTCTTCTTTTCTTCTCTTCCTTATGTATGTTTTAATATATGACTCATGGGAACACCACCAACTGTGCTATGCTAGTTAATAAATTCTGCTATTTCTCATATACTGTATGTTGGTCTATTATAATACTACACATATGCACAGATCCCTTGGGATCAAATCTGTGCGAGATCTCACCGTCTCTTGTTAGTAGAAAAGGTCAATAAACAGGTACAAGAGGTTGACAGGGTAAAAAGGTCAGCCTCCACATGACTGGCATTGGGGAGAGGAGGCCTATGTGTACACACACAGACCTCTCCCATGCGTGTGGTCCGGGTATTTCAGTTTGTTTTTTTTTAACCCCTGGATGCCTACTTTGGACTGAAGTAGGATTGATCTACATTAAGACCAGGTATTTTTTTTTTTTTTTTTATAGGTTATGTGGATTCTACATAGAAAAGATGACCAAAGGGCAACAAGGAGTAAGAATGTGTGAGTGTAAATATGAGTGTGCATGTATGTTTATTAAAGGTCTACTATCACAGTGTATGTGTACTGTCTTTTTGATAATATTTCTTTTACAGGAGGACAAGTAGCAGTGGGTCCTTTAATGCCCTACATGCTGGGGAAACTTGCTGGGATCTGTAGTCCTACCTGTAAAAGATAAAATGTATTCTACTTTTTACACTTCAAAACTATAAACTCGGCACCAACAGTCCAGGGGTGCCGGGAATAACCCTGAGTTTTATAGGGGGGGTCCATGGCCTGGGCTGACAAGTGAGGGGATATGCTATGGCCTTGGGGACAAATATAAACATGTCCCTGGGCTGTGGCATTTCCTCCCTGGCTAATGGAGCTAGGTGCTAGTTTAAAAATACATGTATACATGTATATGTCTACCCCCCCCCCCCCCCACACACATTTCTAGAACCGGGATCGGTCCAAAAGCCTGGTGCTTTTTAAAATACAAGGGGACTGCAGTCATTTTTCCCCCTGTATTATTTCAACCAGGACCAGCTCACAGAGCCCGGGGCTGGTTATGCTTTGGGGGAGGGGGAACTGCACGTAAGTTTTTTTTTTTTTTTACTTTTTAACTCTTTAAGGGATATCCAATTATCCCCGGTAAAACAGTAAAACATTGGGTCCGAAAAACGGCCGTTTTCGGACATTTTTCAGACTTTTTTCCGAAGTTTCACTGATTTATTTATTTTTGCAGTCTATTCAGATAGATCTCCTGCCAGAGGCAGGTGAAACAAAATCCCCGATAAGCCACGGCATGCACCGGCTTATCGGGGCTAATTAGATAGCCCCCGGCAGGACAATTAGCCCCGGTAAATTACCGGGGCTAATTGGATATCCCCCTTTGTTAACTTTTACAGACAGAAGCACTGAATGGTGCATGCTTCTGTCACACTTGCATGTTGTAATGAAACTCCCATTACAATCAGTTTTCATATGAGAAAAACTTGTACACACTTGCACAATGCAGTAGCCTTGAACTCAAAATCTCACAGGCTACTACAGTGCCCGAGTTTTGGGACAAACTTGCACCTTTTAATGTGCTAGAAAGTGCGAGTTTGACCCATACAACAGCATCGACCCTATTACTTTTCAACCCCTGTTGACACACTCAGCAGTTTTCAATTGCAAGTATTTATGTAGAGCCTGTGAAGGTGGAAAGACTGGTTACTTCCTTAAACTTGCTAATTGTAGCTGCAGAGTGCTTTAAAGTGCTGCTGTGGTGAGGGAGGACACTTTGCTCTTATACGTATTGAAGGATGATCGAAAGCACCATGGGGGTCACACCGAGTTGATCGCTCGGCTCGATGCCGATTTTCGCAGTGCAGCGATCAGGTTAAAAAATGGCAAAACTGCGCATGCGTATGCACCGCAATGCGCACGCGCGTCGTACAGGTACAGAGAGCATCGTTGCTGTGCAATGGTTCTAGCGAATAATCCATATGCATTTGCACGGCTGCTAAAAGTAGTTAGTGAGCAATCAACTCAGAATGAGGGCCCATGTCTCTTACCTCTCCATGTAAGTACTGTACCATCAGTTTGCTTATGCCACTATTGTGAAGGAGTGTCTTTCCATGGTATAAACGCTTAAAGAGCTTTTAGCCATACCACTATGAGCAGGAGTTCGCCGTGGTGTGCAACCATGAGCTTCTTAGCTGGTCACCCAGGACTGCAGGAGATAATGGATGGTTGCTGCTTTAGAGTCTGACCTACTATGTTACAGTTTTGCTATTACCCACAAAGAGGCCTCCACCATGTATTCCATTTTGACAGCCATTGCCCAATGCCCAGAAGCAAGTGGCAATCAACTGCTTAACCACAAATGGGTCTTGCATGGAACCGCATCACAATTATGACTAGCCGCGGCAGCCTACAACCTGTTTGTGGGAGCGTACGCACCATACATTCCTATAGAATCCCGCTGGCACACTATTTGCAGCAAACCAGTCATGGTTACTATGAACAGAGTGAAAGATAAAGGAGTACACAACTGTATACAGTTAGGTCCACATATATTGGACACTGACACAATTTTTGTTGTTTTAGCTGTTTACCAAAACATAGTCAAGTTACTGTACATTTATATAGTTAAAGTGCAGACTATCAGCTTTTAATTTGAGGGTACTCCTCTAAATTGGATGAAAGGGTTTAGTGATTATAGCTGTTTAATATGTAGCCCTCTCCTTTTTAAGGACCAAAAGTAATTGGAAAAATGATTAAAAAGTTGTTTCATGGATGGGTGTGGGGTAGGGAAGCCAATCCCGGGCCATTTTTTCAATCCCGGGTATCGGGATTGAAAAATGGCCAATCCCGGGATTCCCGGGATACCCGGGATTGGCTTTTACCTAGGTGGCCGCCACCCCGCCCCACCACGCCCTGCCCGCCCCGCACATATAACTCACCATATACCGGGGGCGGGCGGGAGGGGAACATCCTGTGAATGCTGCTGGCGGCTCCCACCAGCAGCTAACAGTGCAGCGTGACCTCTCACGCTGCGCTGGGGACCCAGAAGCAGGAAGCCGGGCAGTGTTTGAGCGTCCTGTGGACGCTCAACACTGATCCCTCAATCCCCGGGATTGGAGCTTCCAATCCCGGGATTGAATCCCGGCCATTTTTGGGCCTAAATCCCGGGATCCCGCCGATCCCGATCCCGGGATTGGCCACCATAGTGTGGGGGCTCATTATTTCTTTATCAATGAAGCAAGCAAAAGGAATCCATCAGAGAGATTGCCGGAAATTTAGGATTTGCCAAATCAACATTTGAAGAAAAAAGAATTCACTGGTGAGCTCGGCAACACAAAAGGCTTGGATGTCTGTCACAACCAAGTCCTGTTTTCAATGATGCTGGGTCACTTACTGCGCTGTGATCTACTCTCATGGCAAGGTGCCAGCATCCTTTGTCCATTCTTTAATGCACAGGTTTCAGTTTTCTCGGCTTACTAGGCCCCACATCAAAGCCTAGCCTGGAGTACTACTGTGACAGGTTTCGATCATCTGACCATAGTCCGTCCAATCCTAGACCAGACTGAACCTCCCTAAACCACCTGACTCCCGCCTCTCACAGCTAACCCAGGGGTATAAGTTCCATCCAACAGCCAGTACAAATGTCTAAGCTCAGTTCCCAGTTTAGTTAGTGCCAGCCGGCAAGGTATTTGATTTTTTATGTTTATTCCTGTTGTTCTGCACAATAAAACTTGCTGAGGCCAGTTGTACCAAACCAATAAACTTGTGTGATCTCTCAGCTGACGCTGCTACAATTAGAGATGTGCGGGTTTGATTCTCAGAGAACCGAACCCTACCGGACTCCACGTCACGAGCCCGGATCCGAGTCAGGCTCGGGTTTTCCCGCCTGACTCGGAAACCAGAACGAGGCAAAACGTTATCATCCCACTGTCAGATTCTCGCAGGGTTTGGGTTCCATATAAGGACCCGCGCATCGCCGCCATTTTCACTCCGGCATTGGAGAGTGTAGAGAGAGGACGTGTCTCCGTTCTCTCAGTGTCCGTGTCTTGTGCTGCATCTGTCCAGTCAGTGGTTGTGTCCTCTGCTGCCATATGTCCACTGCTGTCCAGTGGTGCTGTGTTGTGCTGCATCAGTTCAGTGGTGGTGTGTTGTGCTGCATCAGTCCAATCACAGTGGTGGTTTCCTCTGCTGCCATATGTCAAGTGCTGCTGTAGAATAAGTCCCTTATAGTGTTGCTGTGTTGTCCTGCATCAGACCAGCGGTAGTGTCCTGTGCATCAGTCAGTCCAGTGACCAGTCACAGTGGTGTCCTCTGCTGCCATATGTCCAGTGCTGCTGTATAGGGTGCTGTGTTGTGCTGCATCAGTTCAATGGTGGTGTATTGTGCTGTATCAGTCTAGTCACAGTGGCGGTGTCCTCTACTGCCATATGTCCAGTGCTGCTGTATAATAAGTCTCTTATAGTGTTGCTGTGTTAGTGTTGTCCTGCATCAGACCAGTGGTAGTGTCCTGTGCATCAGTCAGTCCAGTGACCAGTCACAGTGGTGTCCTCTGCTGCCATATGTCCAGTGCTGCTGTAGAAATCCAGCCCATTGCAGTGGTGCTGCGTTGTCCTGCATCAGTCCAGTGGTGGTGTCCCTGTGCTGCCTTATATGTCCAGTGGTATTGCCATATATGTCCAGTGGTAATGCCGTATATGTCCAGTGATCCTGCCGTATATGTCCAGCAGTACTGAGGTAAATGTCCAGCGGTACTGCTTTATAAATCCAGTGATATTGCCGTATAAATCCAGTAATCCTGCCGTATAATTACAGTGATCCTGCAGTATAATTACAGTAATCCTGCCATATAATTCCAGTGATCCTGCCGTATAATTACAGTGATCCTGCCGTATAATTAGTGATCCCGCCGTATAATTACAGTGATCCCGCCGTATAATTACAGTAATCCCGCCGTATAATTCCAGTAATCCTGCCATATAATTACAGTGATCCTGCTGTATAATTACAGTAATCCTGCTGTATAAATACAGTGATCCTGCCAAATAATTCCAGTAATCCTGTCGTATAATTCCAGTAATCCTGTCGTATAATTCCAGTAAGCCTGCTGTATAATTTCAGTAATCCTGACGTATAATTACAGTGATTCTGCTGTATAATTACAGTGATCCTACCATATAATTCCAGTAATCCTGATGTATAAATCCAGTAATCCTGCCGTATAATTCCAGTGATCCTGCTGTATAATTCCAGTGATCCTGCCGTATAATTCCAGTAATCCTGCTGTATAATTCCAGTAACCCTGCCGTAGAATTCCAGTGATCCTGCCGTATAATTCCATATAAATCCATATAATTCTGTATAAATCCATTCCAGTGGTGCTGCCATATAAATTCAGTGGTGATGTCCTGTGCTGTATATTATTTACTCTAAATAAAGGGGTTATTAATATTTAATCCAAATCATTTTTACAGGGTTTGCCCTGTGAGGTGTAGGGGTACGCTCTCCTGTGCCGCATTTTGTGTTATATAATTCCAGAAAAATAATGGAGAACAAAATTTGGAAGATAAAATAGGGAAACATCAAGAACCACTTCCTCCTAGTGCTGAAGCCGCTGCCACTAGTCATGACATAGACAATGAAATGCCATCAACATTGTCTGCCAAGGCCGATGCCCAATGTGATAGTAGAGGGCACCAGGAGTCCTCTCCTAACCGGGATTCCTCCGGAGGATCCTGGAATGGTACGCCTGCTGTTGCTACCGCTGCTGTTGTTGCTGCTGGGAGTCAATCGTCATCCCAGAGGGGAAGTCGGAAGACCACTTGTACTATTTCAACTAAGCAATTTACTGTCCAACAGTCCTCTGTGAGGAAGATGAAATATGACAGCAGTCATCCTTTTGCAAAGTGGATAACTGAGGCCTTGACAGCTATGTTGGTGTTAGACGTGCGTCCGGTATCCGCCATTAGTTCAATGGGACTTAGAGAATTGTTTGAGGTACTGTGTCCCGGTATCAAATTCCATCTAGGTTCCACTTCTCTAGGCTGGCAATACCGAGAATGTACAGAGACGTCAGAAAAAGTGTCCTCAGTGTCCTACAAAATGCAGTTGTACCCACTGTCCACTTAACCAAGGACATGTGGACAAGTGGAACAGGGCAGACTAAGGACTATATGACTGTGACAGCCCACTGGGTAGATGTATGGCCTCCTGCAGAAACAACAGCAGCGGCATCAGTAGCAGCATCTCGCAAATGCCAACTCGTTCCTAGGCAGGCTATGCTATGTATCACCGCTTTCCGTAAGAGGCACACCGCTGACAACCTCTTACGGAAACTGAGGGACATCATTGCACAATGGCTTACCACAATTAGACTCTCCTGGAGATTTATATGTGGGACTAATGGATGAAGCCCTTCATTCGCTTTGCCAGGATTCAAGGGTGGTCAATCTGTTGAAATCAAAGCAATACATTTTTGCCACCGTGCTCGATCCTAGGTTTAAAGCCTACGTTGTATCTCTCTTTCCAGCAGACACAAGTCTACAGAGGTTCAAAGTCCTGCTGGTGAGAAAATTGTCAACTCAAGCGGAACGTGACCCGTCAACAGCTCCTCCTTCACTTTCTCCCGCAACTGGGACTGCGAGGAAAAGGATAAGATTTCCGAGCCCACCCGTTGGCGGTGATGCAGGGCAGTCAGGAGCGAGTTCTAACATCTGGTCTGGACTGAAGGACCTGCCAACGATTACTGACATGTCTACTGTCACTGCATATGATTCTATTACCATTGAAAGAATGGTGGAGGTTTATATGAGTGACAGCATCCAAATAGGAATGTCAAACAGTCTTTACGTTTACTGGCAGGAAAAAAGAGGCAATTTGGATGCCCTTGCACAAACTGGCTTTATTTTACCTAAGTGCCCCCCACCCCTCCCCTGTGTACTCTGAAAGAGTGTTTAGTGCAGCCAGGTAACCTTGTCAGCGATCGGCATAGGAGGTTACTTCCACAAATGTGGAGATGATGATATTCATCAAAATAAATTATAAATTCCTCCGGGAAGACCTTTACCAGCAATTGCCTCCAGAAAGTACACAGGGACCTGTGATGGTGGATTCCAGTGGGGACGAATTAATACTCTGTGAGGAGGAGGATGTACACAGTGAAAGGGGTGAAGAATCGGAGGATGAGGTCAACATCTTGCCTCTGTAGAGCCAGTTTGTGCAAGGAAATATTGAGTGTTTCTTTTTTGGTGGGGGCCCAAACAAACCAGTCATTTCAGCCACAGTCGTGTGGCAGACTCTGTCGCTGAAATGATTGGTTTGTTAAAGTGTGCATGTCCTGTTTATACAACATAAGGGTACGTGGTAGGGCCCAAGGACAATTCCATCTTGCACCTCTTTTTCTTCTTTCCATCATGTGCTGTTTGGGGACTAGTTTTTTAAAAAGCCATCCTGTCTGACACTGCCATACAACTCCAGGAATACTGCCGTATAAGTCCAGAGGTACTGCCGTATAAGTCCAGTCCAGTGGGGCTGTCTTGTGCTGCATCAGTCCAGTGGTGGGGTCCTGTGCTGTATATTATTTATTACAAGTAAAAGGGTTATATACATTACTTATATTATTATCCAAATCATTTTTACAGGGTTTGCCCTGTGTGGTGTAGGGGTACGCTCGCCTGTGCTGCATATTATTATAATAGCTTCAAATAAAAGTGTGTGTGCGTTTGGTTTAGGGGTATGCTATCCTGTGCCACCAATATTGTGCGTTTATTACATATGGGCAAATTCCAGCACGTCCCATGTTGTTTGTGCCGCATACGTATGTCGCTTAGCTTAGTCATACAGCTACCTCATTTCACCTCTTTTTCATCTTTGCATGATGTGCTATTTGTGGCCTTTTTCTTTTTATCTGCCCTCCTGTCTGACACTGCAGTGCCACTCCTAGATGGGCCAGGTGTTTGTGCCACACACTTGTGTCGCTTAGCCATACAGCTACCTCATTGCACCTTTTTTACTTCCTTGCATGATGTGTTGTTTGGGGCCTAGTTTTTTAAGTGCCATCCTGTCTGCAACTGCAGTGCCACTCCTAGATGGGCCAGGTGTTTGTGCCGCACACTTGTGTCGCTTAGCTTAGTCATCCAGCCACCTCGGGGCAACCTTTTGGCCTAAAAACAATATTGTGAGGTGTGAGGTGTTCAGAATAGACTGAAAATGAGTGGAAATGAATGTTATTGAGGTTAATAATACAGTAGGAGCAAAATTACCCCTAAATTCTGTGATTTTAGCTATTTTTTTCTGTTTTATAAAAACTCATCCAGATCCAAAACCAAAACACGAAAGGGTGGTTTTGGCAAAACCAAGCCAAAACCAAAACACGAGCAGGGAATTAGAATCAAAACCAATACACAAAACACGAAAAGCACCCACCGCACATCTCTAATTTATATATACAGTATATATATATATATATATATATATATATATACAGTTCCAAATATGACCGGCACTCCAAACAAATGTTTAAATACCTGGGTGCCCTCCACGGTCCAAACGGATCAAATACAGAGAGAGAAAAGCTGGCGGCACTCCACGGATTTTCAAAGAAAAGACAGCTACACAAGCTTTATTGTCAACGTTTCAGGTGCTGTTTAATCACACCTTTCGTCAGGATACATACACATCAAATAAAACATACCTTATATAGATCCCAGTGCTCACACACCCCTCACCAACACCGCCTACTTCCGGTCGCGGGTGCCGTTACAGCATACAGCCGTCCGCACCTGCCCGGAAAATTGGTTCCCCTGGCAACCATAAACAATTCTGGTCACTTCCGTGCTCTAAGAATACCACCCCCGATCCGCCCACCGGAAGCGCGTCTACACGCGTCCACCAACGGGAGAGCCGGGACTCATTGCCAGGGCAACCATACACCAATAGAGACACACCACATCGTGATCTAAGTCCTTCACCCCCCAACCCGCCCACCGGACGCACGTCAATGTGTGTCCTCCAATGGGCTGGCGGGACGGTCGTCACCCGTCACCAAGGTAACCATTAAACAATAACAGAGAGACACCACACAGTGCACGAACTCCGCTGCTATATCGCATCATCATAACTGAAGGGATATACATCTATTGATATACAGCACAATTGGTGATACAGAGGATTAATAGAGAACAATGAACACCTTATATAAGAAACTAAATCCATTTAGCACAGCAACTCAATATGGACATCATTTGGTTATAACTAGTTGGTGTGATTAGATGAGGTACATCAATAACCAAATAAACATCAGTATAGCCATCTAACAATTAAAAAACATATTCTAAGACAGCCTAAATGACACAGATTATTCTCAAAGAGCAAAGGCCAAACAGAGTTATAATCACAAATCTGCCATGCCTCTAACAACTATCATTCCAGATAGACAGTAAAGCTATTCAATGGAATACTTAGGTATAATAAAGCAATTAACCCAATTAACTCGATAAGACATATGCATCAATCAAAATGAACTTCTCAAGATTAATAATAACACAGATCCTCAAAGGTCACCTAGAAAAAGCAAATATTTGTAAGATATTTATAAGAAGCAAATATTTATAGGAAGTATAGGAGGGACAAGTTCTCATTAAGGCCCCTAGGAGAGACAGTGTTGAGATCGTATATCCACCGTGCCTCCAACTGTAATAGTCTCTTATTCCGATCCCCTCCTCTCGACATCGGGGGAACATGGTCGACCAACTTGTAGCGCAAGGTAGCCATACTGTGGCCTGCTTCCTTGAAATGACGTGCTACTGGCTGCTCGGTGGCTTTACCCTCAAGAGCCATTCTGATAGCAGATCTATGTTGTGCAGCCCGCTCCCGGAATGTACACACAGTTTTGCCAATATAAGCTAGACCGCAGGGACATTTAATGATGTAGATTACAAATCTTGAGGTACACGTCAACACATGCTTAATTGGAATTTTTTTGCCGGATTGGGGATGGAGCACTGTAGATCTGTTTCCAAGAATCTACATGTCGTGCACCCCGTGCATTTATAAGACCCCGGTGGTTTACTTAGGAAGTGTGATCTAAGCTCCCTCTGTGGAGAGGCAATATCCGAATGAACCAACCAGTCCTTCAAATTTCGTCCTCGACGGTGACATTTCAATAAAGCGCTATCGTGGAGTGCTGGAATCGATTTATCGGAGCTTATAATGGGCCAAAATGTATTTGCACTTCTCCTAATGATGGAACTGGCCGTCGTGTAAGTTGTCACCAGGGGTACTATCTTACGTGTTGTTTTAGTTTTCCTGAGTAGGCATTGTTCACGTGACAACGCCAAAGCTTTATTTTTGGCTTTAATCAATTCGTGTCTTCTATATCCTCGTTGGAGGAATTTTTCCATCATCTCATTTATTTCTCTCTCTGCATCCATGCTGTTGCTTGATACCCTCTTTGCTCTCAAGAATTGAGAGTAGGGAAGACCTTTTTTCATGGTTTCTGGATGGAAGCTTTTTGCATGGAGTAATGTGTTTTTATCAGTGGGTTTGTGATATATTGTTGTAGACAACTCCGGTCCAGTTCTTGTGATTTGGACATCCAGATAATGGATTGTGTCAGTACTAACATCATAGGTAAATTTGATGTTCTCGTCCATTTGATTGATGAGGGTCATATGTGCCACAAAGTCCTCTTGTTTACCAGACCAAATAATAATGAGGTCATCAATATAACGTAAAAACAATATGATGTTATTGGCAAAGGGAATGTTTTCCAAAAAGAGCTTCTGTCACGATCCGGGTATCTGGACGCCATTTCTTACCCATCAGATGCCTCCTAAGGCTGGCTCAGCGCTCCAGGACCGGATCCCATCTGTTATCCTGATGTGTACATTCCTGTATCCTCTCCTGTCACTCTGGGACGCTGTCACAGTAAACGCCATATTACACCTGGCATGGCGTCTCCCGCGGCCTCCGCCGCCGTCCCTGAACTTCTGCATGCAGAGTGTCTGAGTGGCGATTACGTCAGCCGCGGCCTCCGCTGTGTCCGCGTGGTTGGATGTGCATCTGTCAGCCTGGCGCCTCCTGTCTCCGGTGGCCGGCGCCGCCATTACTGTTTTCATTACCACATGGATTACAAACCAAACTTCCCTCCAAGTGTCTGCATGGGCGCAGCCTTCTTGGATTCTGTCAGCTGATCATTTCCACCAATCTGTTCTCAGTATTGATAATCTGCATAATTGCCTAGCCAATCCCTTCCTTGCTGCAGGTATAAATACACTGTGCCTGAGCAAGGAAGGCGTCAGTGCTTTGGTTGTCAAACCTAGTTTCTGTTTGTCTCTCTCCTATGATTGTCTTCCAGGTTCCAGCTCCTGTCTCAAGACTTCCACCATAGAGACCCGCACCAGCATTCCACCTGCGGTGTAGCCTGACTCTCCAATCCATTGTGGATTCATCTGTTTCCAGCTACAACATTACCTGCTTCCAGCTCAGCTTCCAGCAGAGTACAGCTTCCCTTAAAGGGCCGGTGTCCTTTCTACACTTTACCACTCTCCACCGGTATTATTATTTCTCCGCTCTCAAGTTCTACATTTCAGTTCATATTTCATCGCTCCCAAGTTCATCTATTATTTAACTGGTTCCAGCCAGTATCCACTCCGTGCTAACAACAGTCTGGTTCCAGCCAGTATCCACAGCAGCTGTTTTACCTTCAGCAACCCAGCTTTTCCTGGAACACCAGCTGGCACAATCCTGGGTTATCTCCATTGCTACAGTCGGGCCTGGTAAGGACTTTCCATCTAGAAGATCATAAGAACTATCTCACACTACCAGTGCCCTGTGGCTCCTGCCATCCTGTAGTACCCAGGAACTGTATTTATTATTTGCTGACTTTTATGTTTTCTTTTACTGCTGCTGTGTTGCGGAGTTGTCATAATAAACATCATTGACTTTTATCCAAGTTGTCGTGGTCACGCCTTCGGGCAGTTATTATTCATGTTACTTACATGTCCAGGGGTCTGATACAACCTCCCAGGTTCCGGTACATCTCAGCCCCTACAACTGAGGCTGCCTCCCGTCAGCTCAGGCCCTCAGTTGTGACAGTAAGCACTGACCTAATGAATCCAGCCGGAGACCAGGATCAAGCGGCCAGGCCGATGCAAGAACTGGCAGCCCGACTAGAACATCAGGAGGCTGCACAGGGCCACATCATCCGCTGTCTCCAGGATCTCTCTACTCGGCTGGATGGGATTCAGACAACTCTCCGTGGATCAGGCGCGTCTGGTGCGTCAACCACAGTGACTCCAGCTATAACCCCACCCACCTTACCCATTTCTGCTCCACGTCTTCATCTTCCAACGCCAGCAAAATTTGACGGATCTCCAAGATTCTGCAGGGGATTTCTCAACCAGTGTGAGATTCAGTTTGAGCTACAACCTGGCAGTTTTCCCAGTGACCGTACAAAAATTGCCTACATTATTTCTCTTCTCAGTGGCTCAGCCCTTGATTGGGCATCACCGTTATGGGAGAGGTCCGACACCCTGCTATCTTCCTACACTGCCTTCGTGTCAACATTCAGGCGCATCTTCGACGAGCCAGGCCGGGTAACCTCAGCTTCATCCGAGATTCTCCGTTTACGCCAGGGGTCACGTACTGTAGGACAATATCTGATACAGTTCCAGATCCTGGCATCCGAACTGGCATGGAACGACGAGGCCCTGTATGCTGCATTCTGGCATGGCTTATCTGAGCGTGTTAAAGATGAGTTAGCTACCAGAGACTTACCTTCTAAGTTAGATGAGCTAATCTCACTCTGCACGAAAGTTGATTTACGTTTCAGAGAGAGAGCAACTGAGCGTGGAAGATCATCTGCTCCAAAATCTTCTGCTCCTCCTCCTCGTCAACTGTCACCATCTAAAGATGAGCCCATGCAACTTGGTCGTTCCCGTTTAACTCCTGCTGAGCGCCGAAGACGTCTCTCCAAGTCTCTTTGTCTTTACTGTGCAGCTCCGTCTCACACCATCAATGCCTGTCCCGAATGTCCGGGAAAACTCCAAACCCTAGCTCGCCCAGGAGAGGGCCGGCTAGGAGTAATGATCTCCTCTCCATCTCCTCATGATTGTAATCTCCCAGTGTCGCTCCAAATTGCTCAACGTTATCGGAACGTCATTGCCCTCCTTGATTCCGGAGCAGCTGGGAACTTTATTACCGAAGCCTATGTTAAACGGTGGTCCCTACCCACCGAGAGACTTCCTTCGTCCATTTCTTTAACTGCCGTGGATGGCAGCAAAATTTTTGATGCAGTTATTTCTTTAAGGACTCTGCCAGTTCGTCTGAGAGTGGGAGTTCTTCATTCCGAACTTATTTCTTTTTTAGTGATTCCAAGAGCCACACATCCTGTGGTCCTGGGCCTTCCATGGCTCCGTCTTCACAATCCTACAATTGATTGGACGACTACGCAAATCCTGGCATGGGGTTCCTCCTGTGCTGAGACATGTTTGTTTAAAGTATTGCCTGTCTGTTCTTCCTCCCCCAGGTCGTCTGATGTTCCACCTCCTCCATATCAAGATTTCACGGATGTGTTCAGTAAAGCTTCTGCTGATATCCTTCCTCCTCATAGAGAATGGGACTGTCCGATTGATCTCGTTCCAGGGAAGGTTCCACCTCGAGGCCGAACTTATCCGTTGTCTCTGCCTGAGACGCATTCTATGGAGGAATATATTAAAGAGAACCTAGCAAAGGGGTTCATTCGACCTTCTTCTTCTCCAGCCGGCGCAGGCTTCTTTTTTGTAAAAAAGAAAGATGGTGGTCTGCGGCCGTGCATCGACTACAGAGGTTTGAACGACATTACCATCAAGAACCGTTATCCTTTACCCCTGATTACTGAGCTCTTTGACAGAGTTAGCGGAGCTACCATCTTTACAAAGCTGGACTTGCGAGGTGCATACAATCTCATCCGGATCCGTGAGGGTGACGAGTGGAAGACCGCCTTTAACACCCGTGACGGACATTATGAGTACCTCGTCATGCCCTTCGGATTGAGCAATGCTCCAGCTGTCTTCCAGCATTTTGTCAATGAGATCTTCAGAGACATTCTATACCGTCATGTCGTGGTCTATCTAGACGATATCCTCATTTTTGCCAACGATTTAGAGGAACATCGTTTTTGGGTTAAAGAGGTTCTGTCCCGTCTCCGTGTCAATCATCTCTATTGCAAATTAGAAAAATGCGTCTTTGAAGTCAAGTCCATTCCGTTTCTAGGGTACATTGTGTCCGGTTCCGGACTAGAGATGGATCCTGAGAAACTACAAGCAATCCAAAATTGGCCGGTACCCTTAACCCTCAAAGGGGTCCAGAGGTTCTTAGGGTTCGCCAACTATTACCGAAAGTTTATACGAGACTTTTCCACCATTGTGGCGCCTATTACTGCTTTCACTAAGAAGGGTGCTAACCCGTCCAAGTGGTCTGAAGAAGCCATGCAAGCATTTCATCTTTTAAAACAAAGGTTCATCTCTGCGCCTGTTCTGAAACAGCCTGACATCGACTCTCCTTTCATCTTAGAGGTGGATGCCTCCTCCGTTGGAGTAGGAGCGGTGTTATCTCAGAGGGCTAAAGATGGCCATTTACACCCTTGCAGTTTCTTCTCCCGGAAGTTCTCCCCAGCTGAGCGCAACTATGCCATTGGCGACCAGGAGTTGCTAGCCATCAAGCTCGCTCTAGAAGAGTGGAGGTATCTGTTGGAGGGAGCTTCTCATTCAATCACCATACTTACAGACCACAAGAACCTTTTATACCTGAAATGCGCACAATGTCTCAACCCTCGTCAGGCCAGATGGGCACTTTTCTTTTCCAGGTTCGACTTTAAACTCCAGTTCTGTCCGGGCTCTCAGAATCGCAAGGCCGATGCCCTTTCCCGCTCATGGGAGCAAGAAAATGAGTCAGAGTCTTCAGACAAGCATCCTATTATAAATCCGTTGGCATTCTCCACGGTAGGGATGGACTCTACGCCCCCATCAGGGAAAAGTTTTGTGAAGCCGATGCTAAGGAAGAAGCTCATGCATTGGGCCCATGCTTCCCGTTTTGCCGGACATACAGGTATCCGAAAAACCCTGGAGTTTATCTCTAGGTCCTATTGGTGGCCAACTCTGAAAAAGGACGTCTTGGAGTTTATTGCATCTTGCCCAAAGTGTGCCCAACATAAAGTATCCCGCCAGTCGCCTGCGGGGCAACTGGTTCCACTATCCGTTCCCCGTCGACCATGGACCCACTTGTCGATGGATTTCATTACAGACTTACCCATGTGCAACAAGTTCAATACCATCTGGGTGGTAGTTGACCGGTTCACCAAGATGGCACACTTCATTCCTCTCACCGGTCTTCCGTCAGCTTCCAAGTTGGCTCAAGTATTCATACAAGAGATCTTCCGACTCCACGGTCTTCCTGAAGAAATTATCTCAGATCGAGGAGTTCAATTCACAGCCAAATTCTGGCGAAGTTTATGTCAAGTCCTCCAAGTCAAGCTAAAGTTTTCCACGGCTTACCATCCTCAGACCAATGGTCAAACCGAGAGGGTGAATCAGGACTTGGAGGCCTTCCTCCGCATCTATGTGTCCTCCTCTCAAGATGACTGGGTTCAATTACTTCCCTGGGCCGAGTTCTGTCATAACCAGTATCATTCTTCATCTGCTTCAACACCATTCTTCACTAACTTTGGATTCCACCCTAAAGTCCCTGAGTTCCAACCGCTTCCAGCAACTTCTGTTCCCGCAGTGGATATCACCTTGCATCAGTTTGCCAATATCTGGAAGAGCGTACGATCAGCTCTGCTCAAGGCATCGTTCAGGTACAAGAAGTTTGCGGATAAGAAGCGTCGAGCAGTTCCTGCTCTCAAGGTGGGTGATCGGGTATGGTTATCCACGAAGAATTTGAGGTTAAGAGTTCCTGAGGAACGTTCATGGACCAATGCTTCTGATGTCCATGCTCCTGCCTTGGTTCGGAGATTCCATTCCAAGTTTCCTCAAAAGCCAAAGAAGTGTCCTGGGGCCACTCCTAAAGGGAGGGGGTGCTGTCACGATCCGGGTATCTGGACGCCATTTCTTACCCATCAGATGCCTCCTAAGGCTGGCTCAGCGCTCCAGGACCGGATCCCATCTGTTATCCTGATGTGTAAATTCCTGTATCCTCTCCTGTCACTCTGGGACGCTGTCACAGTAAACGCCATATTACACCTGGCATGGCGTCTCCCGCGGCCTCCGCCGCCGTCCCTGAACTTCTGCATGCAGAGTGTCTGAGTGGCGATTACGTCAGCCGCGGCCTCCGCTGTGTCCGCGTGGTTGGATGTGCATCTGTCAGCCTGGCGCCTCCTGTCTCCGGTGGCCGGCGCCGCCATTACTGTTTTCATTACCACATGGATTACAAACCAAACTTCCCTCCAAGTGTCTGCATGGGCGCAGCCATCTTGGATTCTGTCAGCTGATCATTTCCACCAATCTGTTCTCAGTATTGATAATCTGCCTAATTGCCTAGCCAATCCCTTCCTTGCTGCAGGTATAAATACACTGTGCCTGAGCAAGGAAGGCGTCAGTGCTTTGGTTGTCAAACCTAGTTCCTGTTTGTTTTGTTCGGGTAAGGGTTTTCTCAAGCAAAAGCAGAAAAAAATCTACATCGGGACCCTTGTAATGTGGATTGCCTACCAAGAGCTGTCTCATTGAAGAAATTCCCTCCTGGTGTGGTATATTTGTATATAGACTAACCACATCTATACTTGCTAATACGCATTCTTCAGGTAGTGCTGTGCAGTTCTGAAGATGGAGTAAAAGCTGTGTGGTGTCCATAAGTACAGACGGTTCGGCTTGGATTACCGGCTGTAGATAGTGGTCGAGGTACCTAGAGATTGCATTGTAAAGTGATCCACGTGCCGAAATTATCGGTCGTCCAGGGGGGGCAGATAAGCTCTTATGCACTTTTGGCAACGTATAGAGGATTGGAGTAATGGGGTGATCCACCGTCAGTGCTTTCAAGGTGGTTTTATCAATAACTTTATTCTGATATGCATCTAATAAGATGGCATCGATCTCTTTCTTAAATAACATTGAGGGATTTCCACCCAATTTCTCATAAACCACCTGATCACTAAGTTGACGGTAGATTTCTTCCAAGTATTGGTCACGGTCTTGCAACACGATGGCCCCACCTTTATCAGCCGAACGTATCACCACCCCCTTATTCTCACTTAGCAATCTCATCGCTTCAAATTCTCCCTGTGTTAAATTAGGAGGGGATTTGTCGGTGCTCTTCAACTCCATGGTCACAGTGGATTCAAGCATTCTTGAGTAACTCTTGATCGATGCATTATGTGTCTGTGGATCAAACTGAGAGACTGGACGCAAGGGATGATCCGGGTTTTCCGTCCCCGCAATGGTTGGATTCTTTCCAAAAAATTCTTTCAGTTTTAAATTGCGTTGATGTTTCCATGCATCCACTTTCCATTCAAGGGCATTAAATTTTGTCGTGGGTACATATGAAAGTCCCTTATTCAACACCCTAGTTTCTTCCTCTGATAATGAATAGGAAGATAAGTTGATGATAAGGTTGTTCTGTGGAATTAATGCTTTCCTCTTCCTTTCCCCTTGGCCACCCCTCCTTGTTTGGGAGCGTGTTCTTTTCTTCGTGCACCTCCCATGCGTGTAGAGGTCCCTAAAGGGGGTTTGCCACTTTGGGTGCTGGTTGAAGGTTCCTGCTCCCCTGTTGAGCTTTCCCCAGTTGACACATCAGTGTCTGTCAGGAACCGCCTCGAATTCCGTTTGTTGAAGAAGTTCTTCCTTCGTAAAGGATAGCGCCCAGTTGCCCAAGGGTAGACTGTTTGATCTTCATAATCCTTATTAACTGTTACTAATTTGGATTTTTTGTATTTAATCAGTTCCTGTCTATAAGTCTCCACCTTTTGATTAAGTTTCGTCATCCAATCCGCATTAGGATCACTTGTCAAAAGGGTGTTAGAAGAGCTCATCACTTCTGCTATCTTAATTTTGGTTTCCTTCATAATTCTGGTGGATTCTTCTACCACCAATAACATCAGGTCACAGGAGCATTTATTCAATACTGCCACCCAACGGCGGCAGAACTCTGAGTTCATCCTTCCAATAGTAGGAATATTTCTGATCCTGAATCCCCTAGGGATTTTCCGCTCCCTGTAATAATCAGAAATTGTGACGCTGTGCAGGTGATAATCAATCTCCTTTTTCTTTAATTTAAGCAAAGAGAAGTAAATATCCTCAGCAGCATCGACACCAGCAGCATTTTTAAAAGTGTCCTTTGTTAATACAGTCTCTGCCTCAGAATCAGTAAAGCTCAGAAACTCTCCCGTCGGTAGAGTGATAGCTTGAAAACCTGGAGTGTTTTTCACCCTGGTTTGACTTAATCCCTCCATAATGACGGAAGCGGGAGCGGGCTGCACAACATAGATCTGCTATCAGAATGGCTCTTGAGGGTAAAGCCACCGAGCAGCCAGTAGCACGTCATTTCAAGGAAGCAGGCCACAGTATGGCTACCTTGCGCTACAAGTTGGTCGACCATGTTCCCCCGATGTCGAGAGGAGGGGATCGGAATAAGAGACTATTACAGTTGGAGGCACGGTGGATATACGATCTCAACACTGTCTCTCCTAGGGGCCTTAATGAGAACTTGTCCCTCCTATGCTTCCTATAAATATTTGCTTCTTATAAATATCTTACAAATATTTGCTTTTTCTAGGTGACCTTTGAGGATCTGTGTTATTATTAATCTTGAGAAGTTCATTTTGATTGATGCATATGTCTTATCGAGTTAATTGGGTTAATTGCTTTATTATACCTAAGTATTCCACTGAATAGCTTTACTGTCTATCTGGAATGATAGTTGTTAGAGGCATGGCAGATTTGTGATTCTAACTCTGTTTGGCCTTTGCTCTTTGAGAATAATCTGTGTCATTTAGGCTGTCTTAGAATATGTTTTTTAATTGTTAGATGGCTATACTGATGTTTATTTGGTTATTGATGTACCTCATCTAATCACACCAACTAGTTATAACCAAATGATGTCCATATTGAGTTGCTGTGCTAAATGGATTTAGTTTCTTATATAAGGTGTTCATTGTTCTCTATTAATCCTCTATATCACCAATTGTGCTGTATATCAATAGATGTATATCCCTTCAGTTATGATGATGCGATATAGCAGCGGAGTTCGTGCACTGTGTGGTGTCTCTCTGTTATTGTTTAATGGTTACCTTGGTGACGGGTGACGACCGTCCCGCCAGCCCATTGGAGGACACACATTGACGTGCGTCCGGTGGGCGGGTTGGGGGGTGAAGGACTTAGATCACGATGTGGTGTGTCTCTATTGGTGTATGGTTGCCCTGGCGATGAGTCCCGGCCCTCCCGTTGGTGGACGCGTGTAGACGCGCTTCCGGTGGGCGGATTGGGGGTGGTATTCTTAGAGCACGGAAGTGACCAGAATTGTTTATGGTTGCCAGGGGAACCAATTTTCCGGGCAGGTGCGGACGGCTGTATGCTGTAACGGCACCCGCGACCGGAAGTAGGCGGTGTTGGTGAGGGGTGTGTGAGCACTGGGATCTATATAAGGTATGTTTTATTTGATGTGTATGTATCCTGACGAAAGGTGTGATTAAACAGCACCTGAAACGTTGACAATCAAGCTTGTGTAGCTGTCTTTTCTTTGAAAATCCGTGGAGTGCCGCCAGCTTTTCTCTCTCTGTATTTGCTCCGTTTGGACCGTGGAGGGCACCCAGGTATTTAAACATTTGTTTGGAGTGCCGGTCATATTTGGAACTGTATGTATTAGAGCTCTGCTTGTCAGACTTCTATTGGACATGGCAACCAATGCTCAGTTATAACATGGATCTGTGTCAGTACTTGTCTCATTTTTTTCACTAAGTCTTTTTTTCACATAGTAATTTGTGTACACGGTGTATTTTATACACAAGGACTGACTGCTATTTGTTAACATCATTATGGAGGGATTAAGTCAAACCAGGGTGAAAAACACTCCAGGTTTTCAAGCTATCACTCTACCGACGGGAGAGTTTCTGAGCTTTACTGATTCTGAGGCAGAGACTGTATTAACAAAGGACACTTTTAAAAATGCTGCTGGTGTCGATGCTGCTGAGGATATTTACTTCTCTTTGCTTAAATTAAAGAAAAAGGAGATTGATTATCACCTGCACAGCGTCACAATTTCTGATTATTACAGGGAGCGGAAAATCCCTAGGGGATTCAGGATCAGAAATATTCCTACTATTGGAAGGATGAACTCAGAGTTCTGCCGCCGTTGGGTGGCAGTATTGAATAAATGCTCCTGTGACCTGATGTTATTGGTGGTAGAAGAATCCACCAGAATTATGAAGGAAACCAAAATTAAGATAGCAGAAGTGATGAGCTCTTCTAACACCCTTTTGACAAGTGATCCTAATGCGGATTGGATGACGAAACTTAATCAAAAGGTGGAGACTTATAGACAGGAACTGATTAAATACAAAAAATCCAAATTAGTAACAGTTAATAAGGATTATGAAGATCAAACAGTCTACCCTTGGGCAACTGGGCGCTATCCTTTACGAAGGAAGAACTTCTTCAACAAACGGAATTCGAGGCGGTTCCTGACAGACACTGATGTGTCAACTGGGGAAAGCTCAACAGGGGAGCAGGAACCTTCAACCAGCACCCAAAGTGGCAAACCCCCTTTAGGGACCTCTACACGCATGGGAGGTGCACGAAGAAAAGAACACGCTCCCAAACAAGGAGGGGTGGCCAAGGGGAAAGGAAGAGGAAAGCATTAATTCCACAGAACAACCTTATCATCAACTTATCTTCCTATTCATTATCAGAGGAAGAAACTAGGGTGTTGAATAAGGGACTTTCATATGTACCCACGACAAAATTTAATGCCTTTGAATGGAAAGTGGATGCATGGAAACATCAACGCAATTTAAAACTGAAAGAATTTTTTGGAAAGAATCCAACCATTGCGGGGACGGAAAACCCGGATCATCCCTTGCGTCCAGTCTCTCAGTTTGATCCACAGACACATAATGCATCGATCAAGAGTTACTCAAGAATGCTTGAATCCACTGTGACCATGGAGTTGAAGAGCACCGACAAATCCCCTCCTAATTTAACACAGGGAGAATTTGAAGCGATGAGATTGCTAAGTGAGAATAAGGGGGTGGTGATACGTTCGGCTGATAAAGGTGGGGCCATCGTGTTGCAAGACCGTGACCAATACTTGGAAGAAATCTACCGTCAACTTAGTGATCAGGTGGTTTATGAGAAATTGGGTGGAAATCCCTCAATGTTATTTAAGAAAGAGATCGATGCCATCTTATTAGATGCATATCAGAATAAAGTTATTGATAAAACCACCTTGAAAGCACTGACGGTGGATCACCCCATTACTCCAATCCTCTATACGTTGCCAAAAGTGCATAAGAGCTTATCTGCCCCCCCTGGACGACCGATAATTTCGGCACGTGGATCACTTTACAATGCAATCTCTAGGTACCTCAACCACTATCTACAGCCGGTAATCCAAGCCGAACCGTCTGTACTTATGGACACCACACAGCTTTTACTCCATCTTCAGAACTGCACAGCACTACCTGAAGAATGCGTATTAGCAAGTATAGATGTGGTTAGTCTATATACAAATATACCACACCAGGAGGGAATTTCTTCAATGAGACAGCTCTTGGTAGGCAATCCACATTACAAGGGTCCCGATGTAGATTTTTTTCTGCTTTTGCTTGAGAAAACCCTTACCCGAAATTTTTTCTTGTTTGATGGGTTGTTTTATTTGCAACGCTTGGGGTGCGCAATGGGGAGCAACGTGGCCCCAGCGTTCGCAAACGCATACATGCTATCTATTGAAAAGAAGCTCTTTTTGGAAAACATTCCCTTTGCCAATAACATCATATTGTTTTTACGTTATATTGATGACCTCATTATTATTTGGTCTGGTAAACAAGAGGACTTTGTGGCACATATGACCCTCATCAATCAAATGGACGAGAACATCAAATTTACCTATGATGTTAGTACTGACACAATCCATTATCTGGATGTCCAAATCACAAGAACTGGACCGGAGTTGTCTACAACAATATATCACAAACCCACTGATAAAAACACATTACTCCATGCAAAAAGCTTCCATCCAGAAACCATGAAAAAAGGTCTTCCCTACTCTCAATTCTTGAGAGCAAAGAGGGTATCAAGCAACAGCATGGATGCAGAGAGAGAAATAAATGAGATGATGGAAAAATTCCTCCAACGAGGATATAGAAGACACGAATTGATTAAAGCCAAAAATAAAGCTTTGGCGTTGTCACGTGAACAATGCCTACTCAGGAAAACTAAAACAACACGTAAGATAGTACCCCTGGTGACAACTTACACGACGGCCAGTTCCATCATTAGGAGAAGTGCAAATACATTTTGGCCCATTATAAGCTCCGATAAATCGATTCCAGCACTCCACGATAGCGCTTTATTGAAATGTCACCGTCGAGGACGAAATTTGAAGGACTGGTTGGTTCATTCGGATATTGCCTCTCCACAGAGGGAGCTTAGATCACACTTCCTAAGTAAACCACCGGGGTCTTATAAATGCACGGGGTGCACGACATGTAGATTCTTGGAAACAGGATCTACAGTGCTCCATCCCCAATCCGGCAAAAAAATTCCAATTAAGCATGTGTTGACGTGTACCTCAAGATTTGTAATCTACATCATTAAATGTCCCTGCGGTCTAGCTTATATTGGCAAAACTGTGTGTACATTCCGGGAGCGGGCTGCACAACATAGATCTGCTATCAGAATGGCTCTTGAGGGTAAAGCCACCGAGCAGCCAGTAGCACGTCATTTCAAGGAAGCAGGCCACAGTATGGCTACCTTGCGCTACAAGTTGGTCGACCATGTTCCCCCGATGTCGAGAGGAGGGGATCGGAATAAGAGACTATTACAGTTGGAGGCACGGTGGATATACGATCTCAACACTGTCTCTCCTAGGGGCCTTAATGAGAACTTGTCCCTCCTATGCTTCCTATAAATATTTGCTTCTTATAAATATCTTACAAATATTTGCTTTTTCTAGGTGACCTTTGAGGATCTGTGTTATTATTAATCTTGAGAAGTTCATTTTGATTGATGCATATGTCTTATCGAGTTAATTGGGTTAATTGCTTTATTATACCTAAGTATTCCATTGAATAGCTTTACTGTCTATCTGGAATGATAGTTGTTAGAGGCATGGCAGATTTGTGATTATAACTCTGTTTGGCCTTTGCTCTTTGAGAATAATCTGTGTCATTTAGGCTGTCTTAGAATATGTTTTTTAATTGTTAGATGGCTATACTGATGTTTATTTGGTTATTGATGTACCTCATCTAATCACACCAACAAGTTATAACCAAATGATGTCCATATTGAGTTGCTGTGCTAAATGGATTGAGTTTCTTATATAAGGTGTTCATTGTTCTCTATTAATCCTCTGTATCACCAATTGTGCTGTATATCAATAGATGTATATCCCTTCAGTTATGATGATGCGATATAGCAGCGGAGTTCGTGCACTGTGTGGTGTCTCTCTGTTATTGTTTAATGGTTACCTTGGTGACGGGTGACGACCGTCCCGCCAGCCCATTGGAGGACACACATTGACGTGCGTCCGGTGGGCGGGTTGGGGGGTGAAGGACTTAGATCACGATGTGATGTGTCTCTATTGGTGTATGGTTGCCCTGGCGATGAGTCCCGGCCCTCCCGTTGGTGGACGTGTGTAGACGCGCTTCCGGTGGGCGGATCGGGGGTGGTATTCTTAGAGCACGGAAGTGACCAGAATTGTTTATGGTTGCCAGGGGAACCAATTTTCCGGGCAGGTGCGGACGGCTGTATGCTGTAACGGCACCCGCGACCGGAAGTAGGCGGTGTTGGTGAGGGGTGTGTGAGCACTGGGATCTATATAAGGTATGTTTTATTTGATGTGTATGTATCCTGACGAAAGGTGTGATTAAACAGCACCTGAAACGTTGACAATCAAGCTTGTGTAGCTGTCTTTTCTTTGAAAATCCGTGGAGTGCCGCCAGCTTTTCTCTCTATATATATATATATATATATATATATAGGAAAGCATGTAATTGTACATTACAAAATGAGTTTTTGTTGCATGAAAATGTTTGAATGGTATAACATTTATTTTACACTACTGATGTTTGTGGCTACAAACATGATATTGTTGCCCATTTCAGTATGCAATGTACATGGAACTGATTTTTCTTACATAACATACTGAAGACAGATGGTCTCATGCTCTTCTGGAACTTCCTGACCTTCAGTGCATATGTACAAATGTCCCTTGGAGTACTGTTACATTCCCCACTGGCATTATAAAGGATACTTTCACTAGAGGTTTATATTATATTAGTAAAAAAAAACAAAACACACCTACTTTCATCTATAGACTATGAGTGACAGTGGCAAGTGGATGCTCATTTACTTGTGTATCCTATCAGATTGTTATTAACTTTGATTTTCTAAAGTTCACTATAAGAATTTAGTTACAATATGATTAGCAGAGTACAGCAGCTGTTAGTCACTGCTAAAAAAAAAACCTCCCACCTTAGTAAATAAACCCCAGTGATTTATAATAGTTTCAAGCAGATCACCCACCCCAGCGACAAGAGAGTCATTGCCTTGCTGGCTGCTTTTGTTTGTACAGATGAGGGTTGGCAGTAAGAGAAGGCTGGGGAAGTCATCATATTCAGTAATTATGTTTCTGCTTACTGGTCTCACTCACACACCCCTGAAGAGGAAATAAGTACAGCTATGATTATCCTGTAGGAATACGACTACTAGCTCACCATAACTTCCTGAGTTTATGTCATAGCTGCATGCTATGATAAGTCTTTTGTTTGGGAGTTTTTTTGTACATATACAGTGTACTATGAACTGTTGCTTGCTGATAAGGTGAAATGTAATTAGCCCCCATCTGGTCCACTTGCTGGTAATAATTTAGTTGTCACCTCCACATTTGCATTTTGTTTCAAACTGTCTTTCCCTTTCTCACTCTTTATTTAAGGGGCTTATTTATCAAATAATATTTGTAAGATACTGTATTCCCTGAAAACACCTGTTTTCAGGGAAAACTCGCAAATATTAAGTATCCCTGAAAGTACTATGGAGGGACCGTAGTATGGCCCTCATTCCGAGTTGTTCGCTCGCAAGTGAATTTTAGCAGATTTGCTCATGCTAAGCCGCCGCCTACTGGGAGTGAATCTTAGCATCTTAAAATTGCGAACGATGTATTCGCAATATTGCGATTACACACCTCGTAGCAGTTTCTGAGTAGCTTCAGACTTACTCGGCATCTGCGATCAGTTCAGTGCTTGTCGTTCCTGGTTTGACGTCACAAACACACCCAGCGTTCGCCCAGACACTCCCCCGTTTCTCCAGCCACTCCTGCGTTTTTTCCGGAAACTGTAGCGTTTTTTCCCACACGCCCATAAAACGGCCTGTTTCCGCCCAGTAACACCCATTTCCTGTCAATCACATTACGATCGCCAGAACGATGAAAAAGCCGTGAGTAAAAATCCTAACTGCATAGCAAATTTACTTGGCGCAGTCGCAGTGCGGACATTGCGCATGCGCATTAAGCGGAAAATCGCTGCGATGCGAAGATTTTTACCGAGCGAACAACTCGGAATGAGGGCCTATATCTCTCTGATATCTTCTGCAATCCTTCCATTTCCGACAGCAGCCACAACCCCAATAGATTTCTATGGGATACAACTATGGTGGCCAATCCCGGGATCGGCGGGATCCCGGGATTTAGGCCCAAAAATGGCCGGGATTCAATCCCGGGATTGGAAGCTCCAATCCCGGGGATTGAGGGATCAGTGTTGAGCGTCCACAGGACGCTCAAACACTGCCCGGCTTCCTGCTTCTGGGTCCCCAGCGCAGCGTGAGAGGTCACGCTGCACTGTTAGCTGCTGGTGGGAGCCGCCAGCAGCATTCACAGGATGTTCCCCTCCCGCCCGCCCCCGGTATATGGTGAGTTATATGTGCGGGGCGGGGCGGGCTGGGCGTGGTGGGGCGAGGTGGCGGCCACCTAGGTAAAAGCCAATCCCGGGTATCCCGGGAATCCCGGGATTGGCCATTTTTCAATCCCGATGCCCGGGATTGAAAAAATGGCCCGGGATTGGCTTCCCTAGATACAACTAAGCTGTCAGATTTAACCAAGCTCCGGAATGCGAAGCATCTCCAGATGGCGTTAACCTAAAGTAGCCTATGGACTACTAATTTGCTAATTTTTCTGGAGAATGTACGCCGTGCTTGTCTACTTTTTGGCTGCTCCCTCTGGTAGTAAACAGACAGGTCACACAGGAGGGGGCGTGAAGGAGGAGGTATGGGGGCGTGATGAAAAAATTTGCATTATCATGACCCCCCTCCTGCTTTACAATGCCTGCATTGCATCATCAACCCACACCCCTTCACTGTGCTACAGGATGCAGCGCAGCAGTGGTGGCAGTGAGAGTGGGGTAAGCGGCGGGATGAGCGGCATGCAGAAAACTTACCTACTGTACTTCCCGATTTTCGGGAGCCTCGCAGCCTTTCCGGGAGAGTAGGCAAGTATGGTGTGTGCTGAGAATCCAAACCAGTAAGCACTAATAATAGTGTTACGCTATCACACTGCTTCCAGCTCTTCACCAGGACAAGCTCTTATGGGAGTCCATCTCCTGGCAAGAGGATTTTAGTACATTTGCATGAAAATATAAATTTTCACTTTGCGAATTTATGTGAAAAATGTTTATCACATCCAAATTAAAAATGCGAATTGTGATGTTTCCAATTTCATAATGTAGATTGAAAACTGTACTCTGCATGTTTTCATGTTTTCTAGAGAGCTGTCATTGTAGTAATAAACCAAAAAATCTAACTGCATGTATGTATTTAAACATAAAATAAAAATAAATAGTTAAATATGGTACACGTGAAGTACTGTGCTGTTATATACAGTAGCTATCAGTGTTTAAAATAGTTATGTATCAGTGGGTAGAGCTGGATTAGGTAACAGTCAAAAGGTCAACCATTATTGGTCGACATGGACATGGTCGACACGTGAAAAAGTTGACAGTGAAATGGCTGACATAGGACAGGTCGATACATGAAAAGATCGACATGAGATTTTTGAATGTTATTGGTGTCCTTTTTTGCGAAACATAACCAGGAACCCCAATTAGTGCACCGCATCCCCTTGCATAGCTCGCTTCGCTCGCCATGCTGTGGGCAAGGTGCCTCACTCCGCTACCGCTGCACTCACCAAAGGTTACTATTCCCAATCATAGTCCACGTAGATGGTAAAGTATGACAAAGTTAAAAATATATATATTTTTTTTTAAAGTCGTGTCAACCTTTTCATATGTCAACCTGTCCCATGTCGACCATTTTCATGGGTTGACCTTTTTCCCATGTTGACCTTGTCCATGTCAACCAATAGTGGTCGACCTACTGACTGTTGACCTACCATATGGATAACGTTTAAAATACATATATTAAGTCTATGCAATGTTCAGATTTTGGAAACACAAAAGTTGTCATAAACAGGCAGTTAAATAAGAATTTCTTAATATACCATGATTTTGGAACTCTTTGACTACTCTGTATTTTAAATGTATGAGATTTTTTTATTCATTGGATAGGGATTTTCTGTTAGTGGGTTTTGGCACTGCATTCGGCACACCCTGTTCCAAGGAGTAGGGCAGAAATAAACAAAGATTGTATGTTTGGAACATTATTGCTTGTAACGACAAACTGGGCAGACATTAACGCAACCTCTATCCTACCTCATAGTTCCTGTTTGGCTCAGATGCAGATTAACAGGATGTAGAAATTCTGGGCTGTCACTGACCACCTCTGGTTCACCAAACACTTCAATCTACCGTTCAAAACAATGCTTGTTTTTCAAGTGCTGAGGCAGAATGCAATAATGCATGCTTTGAGAGGATGCATGCAGAAGTGTGCTTATAGCTATTGCAATTATAAAAGGTGAGCATATTGTAGAATGCTAAGCATGCAAACATAGGGCAGTATCCTATTAGCAGCAGTAGGAGCGCCGGAGGCTATCCTATTAGCCCTGATACCAGCATTGTTTTGTCCCGATGCCGGCACTTGTCTGGATTTATGCTTCGGGTGCCTCAATCCGCAATAAGGGCCACCGAAGCCGCAATAACACATGGGATCGGGGACTTATCCATGATTCCATGTGTTTTCGTGCAATCGTAGGTCCAATGCTGATCAAAGTGGCCTCTAATTGGATACCACAAATAGTAGGTATGGTAATGCTAAATGGTGATAATGGTTTGCTGAGGATTGGCACTAGTAGGAAGACTTACATTCATAAAAGGTTTATAGTGTAAATAACAGTAATTTATAAAAAGTGCTAAATTAATCCTGTTTGATCAATAAGTTATTCTGCATTGGTATGGCATTATGAAGAATGCCTTTTTCATTCCATATAAGTACATACACATTTTATTTATATATTTATTTATGTTTGTTTGTGCGTTCTAATCCCACCCACTTTACTGCCTAACCCTGAGGCACCCCAAGATGCCACCGCACACAATCAGCACACAATGCCACCGACAGTCAATAAGTCGACCACTAATGGTCGACAGGCATTAGGTGGACATGGACAAAAGGTCAACATGTCAATGGTTGACAAAGGAAAAGGCAAACAGGACTAGTGGACTACGATTGGGAATAGTAACCTGTGGTAGTGGAGCGAGGCACCGTGCCCGAAGCATGGTGAGCGAAGCAATGCACTAAGTGGGGTTTCTGGTCACTTTACGGCGTACACTACACCAAAAAAAAAACTAAAAATCTCATGTCAACTGTTGGCGAGATTGATGAGAGACCTGGTCTTCCATAACACCTCAGCAGTGCCACAGGCTGATAGAATCCATGCCATGTCGCACTGAGGCAGTAATTCATGCAAAAGGGGCCCAAACCAAGTACTGAGTACATACTGTATGCATGATTATACTTTTCAGAGGGCTGACATTTCTTTATCTAAAATCCTTTTTTTATTGATTTTATGTAATATTCTAATTTTTCTGAGATTTTGGATTTGGGGTTATCTTAAACTGTAAACCACAATCATCAAAATTCTAACAAATAAAAGCTTGAAAAATCGCACTTTGCATGTAATGAGTCTATATATTAGTTTCACCTTTTAAGTTGCATTACTGATATAAAATAACATTTGCAGTTTCACCTGTATACAGACAGCATGCAATAATAGCAGAACATGTGGAGCTTGCGCCCAGATAGAACATTATAATTTTCAGAGGGTAGTAAAGGGGGATGGGCCTGTAAAATCAGGAAAGCAGTATGCTTGAGATATAGCTAATTTCCCTGCTGCAGAAAGTAACTACTTAATGTCTTAGGTGGTCATTCCAAGTTGTTCGCTAGCTGCATTCATTCGCTGTGCAGCGATGAGGCAAAAAAAGTCACTTCTGCGCATGCGTATGCGGCGCAATGCGCACGCGTGGCGTGATATTACAACGAATGATGTAGTTTTACACAGGGTCTAGCGAGGCTTTTCAGTCGCAATGGCAGCCGCAGAGTGATTGACAGGAAGAGGGCGTTTCTGGGTGTCAACTGACCGTTTTCAGGGAGTGTTCATAAAAACGCAGGTGTGCCATGAAAAACACAGGTGTGGCTGGGCGAACGCTGGGCGGGTTTGTGACGTCAAAACAGGAACTGAATAGTCTGGAGTGATTGCAAGCGCTGAGTAGGTTTTGAGCTACTCAGAAACTTCACAAAAATACTTTGTAGCCGCTCTGCGATCCATTCGTTCGCACTTCTGATAAGCTAATATACACTCCCAGTGGGCAGCGGCATAGCGTTTGCATGGCTGCTAAAAACTGATAGTGAGCGAACAACTCGGAATGACCACAAATGTCTTAGTGTCTGTCTGCCCTTTTCCCAGCAATGTAAAGTGTCTCTGGACATTTAGTTTCAGTAATCATGCCCTGCATTATTTTCCAAATGCCCAATAATATATGTGAAATATAACTATACAAAAAGACCAGAGGCGGAACTACCGCCAGTGCAACCAGTGCGTTGCACTGGGGCCCGCCACTGTCCAGGGGCCCAAAGCATGTAATGAGTCAAACTGACTCATTACATGCCGCTGTGTGCTGCGGGCAACCGCTGCCCGCAGCACACAGCCGCCCGGACAGAGAGGAGAGGAGCGCAGCAGTACGGGGGAGAAGGAGAAGGAGGGAGGTGGAGGAGGGAGCCGCAGCAGCGCTGTTTCATTGGTTGAGGCGCTGCTGCTGCTGCCCCTCTGCTTCACTATAGGCTGTCTTCCGAGAACAGCCTATAGTGAAGCAGAGGGACAGCAGCAGCAGCGCCTCAACCAATAACACAGCGCTGCTGCGGCTCCCTCCCCCACCTCCCCCCTCCTCCTTCTCTCTTGCCCGGGAATAGTCAGAAGCTGCACCGAGGAGCCTGAGCCAGCGGAGAGGGTAAGTATAATTCTTTCTTTCTTTCTTTCTGTCGTTCTTTCTTTCGTTCTTTCTTTCTTTCTTTCTTTCTTGGGCCCTCATTCCGAGTTGTTCGCTCGCTAGCTGCTTTTAGCAGCATTGCACACGCTAAGCCGCCGCCCTCTGGGAGTGTATCTTAGCTTAGCAGAATTGCGAACGAAAGATTCGCAAAATTGCGATTAGAAATTTCTTAGCAGTTTCTGAATAGCTCGACACTTACTCTGCCACTGCGATCAGTTCAGTCAGTTTCGTTCCTGGTTTGACGTCACAAACACACCCAGCGTTCGCCCAGGCACTCCCCCGTTTCTCCAGCCACTCCCGCGTTTTTCCCAGAAACGGCAGCGTTTTTTCACACACACCCATAAAACGGCCAGTTTCTGCCCAGAAACACCCACTTCCTGTCAATCACACTCCGATCACCAGAACGAAGAAAAATCCTCGTAATGCTGTGAGTAAAATACCTAACTTTTGAGTAAAATAACTAAGCGCATGCGCTCTGCGAACATTGCGCATGCGCAGTAAGCGACTAATCGCAATATAGCGAAATTCGGCAACGAGCGAACAACTCGGAATGAGGGCCTTTGTCTTTCTTTCTTGTCTTTCCATGTGCAAAAAGGGGGACTGTCTGCCGCAATGTGTAAAAAGGGGGAATCTGTCTGCCGCAATGTGTAAAAAGGGGGAATCTTTGCCGCAATGTGTAAAAAGGGGGACTGTCTGCCGCAATGTGTAAAAAGGGGGAATCTGCCTGCTGCAATGTGTAAAAAGGGGGACTGTCTGCCGCAATGTGTAAAAAGGGGGAATCTGCCTGACGTGATGTGTAAAAAGGGGGAATCTGCCTGACGTGATGTGTAAAAAGGGGGAATCTGTCTGCCGTGATGTGTAAAAAGGGGACGCTGTCTGCCGCAATGTGTAAAAAGGGGGAATCTGCCTGACGCAATGTGTAAAAAGGGGTATCTGTCTGCCGTGATGTGTAAAAAGGGCACGCTGTCTGCCGTAATGTGTAACAAGGGCACGCTGTCTGCCGTTATATGTAAAAAAGGGCACGCTGTCTGTCGTTATGTGTAAAAAGTGTACGCTGTCTGCCGCTATGTGTAACAAGGGCACGCTGTCTGCCGCTATGTTTAACAAGGGCACGCTGTCTGCCGTTATGTGTAAAAAGTGTACGCTGTCTGCCACTATGTGTAAAAAGGGACACTGTCTGCCGTTATGTGTAAAAAGGTGGACGCTGTCTGCCGTAATGTGTAAAAAGGGGACGCTGTCTGCTGTAATGTGTAAAAAGAGGAATCTGTCTGCCGTAAGGTGTAAAGGGGTCTCTACCTGGTGTAGTGGCGCTACTGTGCGGCGTAATTTGAATAATGGAGACTACTGTGCACCGTTTTATGAATTGGTATTATTTTGTGGCCACACCCCTTCCCCACGAAGCCACGCCACTATGTATTTTTGCGCGCGCCTACGACGCGCACTGCCTCTGTTTTGCATGCGGGGGGGCTCCGATGCCGTTTCTTGCACACAGTGCTAAAATGTCTAGTTACGGCACTGTTGCTAGGTATCTATTTCTCTGGCCCTGAGCAGGTTCCCCTCACCAGATCCTCTCCAGGGGTGAGGGGGTGGACTTGAATGGGATGAGGGGGGCGCCCAAAGCATTTTGTCGCACCTGGGCCCACCGCTCGCTAGTTCCGCCACTGGAAAAGACAATACATACTTTACATTGGTTTGCAATTTAATAAGATGTTTTCTTTTGTTGCAATTACTGGTATCGCAGTTTACTAGGAGCAATCCATTATTTGTATGATCAGCCACCTGGCTGCAGAATACTTACTGCACAGCTTTCACTGTTGTCCGATCTATGAGGAATGATGAAAGACAAGACATCGAGATTGCCCGTGCAACTCACTGGAGTCTCTGCAGTATTTTTGCAGCTGGTCAACACCATAAAGTAATGAGTAGGGATAGGAATCCTGGTTCCTTCAACATAACTGCATCAAAGAGGTGAAAATGTGTTAAACAAATAAAATGGTGATGAAGATGCTAAATGATTAAGGAAAGTAAATGGAAACTACCTGTCACAGTATAGCACATAACATCATGGCACAGTATAGCACATGGCATAAGTACATGTAACATAGTCATGGATTCATTGTCATACGGAATGAGGCAATTTGGTTTTATGGATGTACAGTACTTTGCGTGTTTCACACTGTGCATGTTCAGGTGCCCCAAATGTGCACAGCTATGGGTACTGCTTAGTCCTGCACAACACTGTTGCATCTCTACTTGTGGCTAAATGGGGCATAACTGGGTCATAACATGGCATTCACATGCAGGTTATATTTAGTGATGTTGTGTATATGGAATTGCTGGTTGTGCAGAGTTACACACATAGGGATAGGGCGTATATGTGCACTGATCGTAATGACAACTATGAAACCTAGGGCCCCATTTATCAATGACTCTTTATACCAGTGGCATATTTCATTTAGTATCATTGTGATTCTAATGAATATGCAGCGGGTATTTAGCATTACTTACATCTCTGGCGAGGTCCAGCATTGTCTCCCTCCTGAGCGGTGTCCTCTCTGCTACCAGCAGCCAAACACTGCCAGTGACGGGCTGCCGAGCCATGTGCATGTGCATGACTCCCTCACCCAACGGGGACCCAGCATTGCACGGAAGGCTTCACTGAAGCCGAAAAGGCAGCGATGGGTCCCCATTGCCAAAAAATGGGGACCAAACTACTTGCGCCATCTCTAAATAGCAAGAGTGGTATGAGGCAAACAGTGGTAAACTTAGTTTACAGCTATTTGATGAATCCTGAATGTAGGACATAACCCCTTTAGTGAGTGCTAAACAGGTTATGTATTGTTGATAAATGGGGCCCTAAGTGTCCGGCCTCAGCATAATGGCAAATATACATATTTGGTTCTGAGCACACAATGTGGGAGAAATTATGGCCAACTTGTGTTCAAGTCAGCATCCACACCAATGTGCTCCCAGCTCTTTAAAGTGCAAGATGAGGTAACATGAAGGTGCAATGAGCTATTACCTGTGCAGTGCTCAATTTGTCATACTGGAGTCTATTCATAAAGCAGTGAAAAGAGTGGAGAAGTGAGCCAGTGGAGAAGTTCCCATGGCAACCAATTAGCATTGAAATAAAATTTATCAAGTACATTGTATAAAATTAGACACGGTCGAGTCACATTATTAATGCCACCAGCTAATAGTCATAGTAACCGCCGTGTGCAACATGGACAGCAGCTAGATAGGCTGAACTGTCAATTTAGACACACAGCTGGTAGCCCCCAGGTTTATTTTGACAATGAGCTGCTCCACCGTAGAGTGTTGGTTGGCCCTCATGCAACTTCGTAGCTGTTTATCACCTCTCACATCAATGGAGTGTGGTCCGCCGCAGTTTCCACGTCTGATATTCGCAGTGGTGCCGTTGTCCAGTCACGATACACGGTCAACGCAGCTGCATGCAAACAGTTCACAAACCACACTGTTTCACCCTTGGCCAGAAAGCCGATAATCATCCCTTTTTGCAACTCAGATAAATCGCCCCTTTTACCCATGACAGCAACGAGTGATATGTGTGCACATGGCCTACCGCACACCTTATATAGCCACCAAGCCAGTGCATGACACGTACTTCATGGGCTACGTGCTGCCGACGTCAAATGTAGGAGGTGGTCTATTTCCTGTCACTGGTCATTTTTAACACTGTACTTCTCTCTGGCATGCCCCCCAAAATGGTGGCGTGCTGTGAGTTCACTTCCCCTTGACTTGTGTCACCCCCCCATATGCCTTGCCCGTGCAACCCTCTGCCGTGTGTGCGCCCCCCATGATGAGCGTTCACGGATGCCAGGGTCGAATTGTGATCCCAGTCCATCCCTGTGTTAGGCGCGGCGGTCTTCGGCCGTGCCCTGACTGAGCAGCGGTCACGGCCGCCGCGTCTCTCTCCTTCCCTGTCCCCCGCACGGCGCCTAGCAACGCCAGGACGCCGTGCGCACGATAGCCGCCGGGTCCCTGGCAACGCAGGACGCCGTGCGTGCAGGGCCGCCGGGTGCATAGCAACGGGGACGCCACAGGTGGACCGCGTTCCCCGTTGCTAAGAATAGTTAATTAGGTTGCTCGTGCAGCAGGGCAGCTGCACGGCAACTAGTAATTAGGGTCTGGGGGCTGGTCCTGCTGGCCCTCCTGTTATTGGCCAGCAGGGCCTTTTTATGTGAGCCAGCACACTGCAGCCCCGCCGGTGATAGCTTCTTGTATGCTGTTCCTGCCTTGCAGAACTCTGTTCCTGTCAGCCGTGTTTGGTGGATCTTGCTCCCTGCCCTTTGGTACTTTGGAGGTCCGAAGCCGGTCCTGGGAATCCTTCTAAGTCCTTGCGAACCTGTTTGTCATCTGGGGTTCTTGCCCGGTTTCGTGAGTAGCGGCTTCTGCCGCGTGTTGCGGCCTATGCCGCTTAGTGTTTACTTTACTGTGAATTGGTGCATTTGCGGAGGTTTCCGCTTTCACTGTCCTCCCCGGAACTCGGCGGTGCCGTGTAGGGGAGTGGACAGTGGTTTCTTTGTAGTTCTTTTCCTTTGGCGGCGTGCCGCACATACGTTTAGTTTTTAGGTAGTTTATAGCCCCTAGCGTGGTTGTTTCAGTTAGAGGTCCCCTTGTTATTACCCTGTCTCAGTTCACGCCTTGTCTCTCTTTAAGACCTGAGGGGGCATCGGAGTTGGGCAGACCTAATCCGCCCTTCAAACGCGGCTGCCATGGGCCCAAGAAACCATAGTCGTTCAGGCGTGAATTGATAACACGGGTAAGACAACGGAGGTAGGGTGCTAGGGGCTATTTCCTTCCCATCTCCCAATCCCAGCATTCCATCTTGGTGCTCAGGACTCACTACATAAGATCTCCCCTGTCCTGAGCATCAGGATCGTAACACCCTGGCTACTGCTGTCAGATCTGTTGAATTTGAAAACCCAGCTATTATAAGCTGGCGTGCATTAGACCCATATTTAGTTATTACAGTTTGTAGTAAACTTACAGTTGGATTTGGTTAGGTTCATCAACATGTCCATCATAGTTGTAATCAAAAACTGGTCCAGTAATCACATTTAGTCCATTTCTTTCTGAAGCATACTGAAGCAGCAAGACATTGTTCAAGTAGTTCCAGATTCCTTAACAAGCCAAAGACAGAACATTAGGGAACCGTCCCAAATAAAAAATAATGTATTAACTTTTATATCACCGCTCTCCAAAAGAAAGTTGTCATGTTTTAAAGACTTGTTTATTTGAATCAGTAAAATACAGAAGCAATGTATATATAAATAAATAAATAAATAAATAAACAATGTTTTGTATTTAATGAACACACAACAATTAGCTGTGGTCACAGTAATAATGTAAACCAGAACATGGTTAAGAGCTCATGCCAGAAGACATTATTCACAGGCCAGGAAGCATCAACAGGCAGGAACACATTTCAGTGAGAAATTATTTCCACAATTATTATTTTTTTTTTTATAAACCGACTGTAACTTATTTCAGGGGATAAATTTGCTAAAGATCAATGGCCCTCATTCCGAGTCGTTCGCTCGGTATTTTTCATCGCATCGCAGTGAAATTCCGCTTAGTGCGCATGCGCAATATTCGCACTGCGACTGCGCCAAGTATCTTTGCTATGAAGATAGTATTTTTACTCACGGCTTTTTCATCGCTCCGGCGATCGTAATGTGATTGACAGGAAATGGGTGTTACTGGGCGGAAACAGGCCGTTTTATGGGAGTGTGGCTGAAAACGCTACCGTTTCCGGAAAAAACGCAGGAGTGGCCGGAGAAACGGGGGAGTGGTTGGGCGAACGCTGGGTGTGTTTGTGACGTCAAACCAGGAACGACAAGCACTGAACTGATCGCACAGGCAGAGTAAGTCTGGAGCTACTCTAAAACTGCTAAGTAGTTTGTGAGCGCAATATTGCGAATACATCGGTCGCAATTTTAAGATGCTAAGATACACTCCCAGTAGGCGGCGGCTTAGCGTGTGTAACTCTGCTAAATTCGCCTTGCGACCGATCAACTCGGAATGAGGGCCAATGTTTGTCGATTTTAAATCGATTTAAATAGATCAACATCAATGTTGTGTTCCAGGGTCTAAAACACACATTTGCTTACAGACAATTTTTGACAATCGTTTTGATTTAAAATAGATCTTTACTAAATGTACCCACTGGTCTTAAGGTGCATACACACTTGGCATTTTTGCGTGTATGCACAGCGATGATAGTGAATATAGCTGGCAGGTAAATAGCTCAGTGCATACACACCGAGCTATTTCCCCTGTGCCCAGCAATGTTCACGGGGGTCGAAGCACTTTCCACAGTAGGAGACTGTGGAAAGTGATTCACTCGGCTGCTCAAACAGCCCGACGGACGGCAGCGGCCAGTGATGATGCGGGAGCACGCATCAGTGCTCACCGCTCATGGCGCGCCATACACACTGGCCGAGTTTGAGCTCAAAGTAGCTCAAAATGCCAAAAGTGAGCTACTTTGAGCTCAAAATGTCCCAGTGTGTATGGGCCTTTAGTGTTGCATCTGTGGGCCTATAGGCCAGGGCCGGTGCAAGGTCTCTATGCACCCTAGACAAAGCTTCAACCTAGTGCCCCCTAACCTGCAACCCCCCTGCAGGAGGTGCATCAAGGCTATGAGAAGCAGGCGTGGGGTCACCCCTCGGGAGCCATAGTTACATCCGCCTCATATGACTTGATGCTACTCATGTCGGCACATAGCAGAGGAAGCGCTGAGACACTGTGGTACAGCCTGATAGTGGTAGCTGCACCTGATTAGACCCTCAGCAGCAGCCAGCGCAGTGTAAACGGAAGAGGCCGCATACAGAGACATCCCTCAATTTTTTGCTAAATGAATTCAATGGCACCCTCCAGGAGCTGGCGCCCATAGGCAGCCGCCTAAAGCTGCCTAATGGTAGAGCCGGCCCTGCTATAGGCTGCTATCTCTCTCTGTGCCACATATACCAGCTGCATGCACCACAATGGTGGTCATTCCGAGTTGTTCGCTCGCTAGCTGCTTTTAGCAGCATTGCAAACGCTAGGCCACAGCCCTCTGGGAGTGTATCTTAGCTTAGCAGAATAGCGAACGAAAGATTAGCAGAACTGCTACTAAATAATTCCCTGCAGTTTCTGAGTAGCTCCAGACCTACTCTGCGATCAGCTCAGTCCGTTTAGTTCCTGGTTTGACGTCACACACACGCCCTGCGTTTGGCTAGCCACTCCCCCGTTTTTCCAGCCACTCCTGCCTTTTTAGCTGGCACGCCTGCGTTTTTTAGCACACTCCCTGAAAACACAGAGTGGCCGCCCAGAAACACCCACTTCCTGTCAATCACACTACGATCACTCGAGCGTTGGAAAAACGTCGCTCGTGCTTGTGTAAATCTACAAAGCTTTGTGTTAAATTACTTAGCGCATGCGTGCTGCGTACCATGCGCATGCACATTTTCTACCTAATCGCTCTGTTGCGAAAAACGGCAACGAGCGAACAACTCGGAATGACCACCAATACTAGGGGTAGTAGAAGGACAGAGATTGCAGAGAGAATATTCCCAGCCATACAGTATGTCTATACTGCTGAACCATGTACAAAAGCATCATGCTTGATGTTATCCTTTGTAAAATTAAATATTACAATCCTGACCTTTTCCCTTGTGTCTCTAGAAATCAGTATTCCCAACCGCATCAGCCAAAATATTAACCTTATCTCTCTGCTCTGGCACGATCCACTCAATTCTACGGAAAAGTTTCCAGCATTTACCTATATTTAATACGTACCATCTTCTTGTTTGTTTTTGCTTTAAAGTGTGTTACTGTGTTAGCCATTGCAGCTGCTGAACATATTTAAATAGGTTCAAAATTCAACTGAGTTTGATCAGTTCAAAGGGCTCAAACTCTTTGTGGTACAAACATGATTTGTGTGATAGTTTAATTGGGTTTGACTGCCACAGCTGAATTACAGTTCCAAGTTTGATTTTCTTAAAATAAAATATGAAATGCTGCTTACTGAAGCTTAAATGACTCCATTGTAACATTTAACAAGGAACATTACTGTTCTAGAGTCTGAAGTGTGTGTTCACCGTTACCATACAAAACATACTTTTGAAAACTAGTTTCAGGGAGATTATAGTGGGTAATGGTACAGTATGCGCCTAGTGTAGCGCAGCGCACTGTTGTGGGGGTATGCCATGCCAGGCCTTTAGATAGTAGGAGGAGGAGTAGGGAGTCGAAGGGGAAAGCAGGGACATTAAGGCCTCTGGAACATGCAGATACATAATACATACCTCCCAACATGACCCTCTCCAGGAGGGACAGAATGCTCTGCTTCTGGACTTCCCTCTTAATATATGATTGCCATCACCTGTGCTGAAACACCTTTGTTATCCATTAACCTGTTCAAAACAAGTGCCGGCAATCATACATTAAGAGGGAAGTCCAGAAACAGAGCATTGTGTCCCTCCTGGAGTGGGTCATGTTGGGAGGTATGTTAATGTGTTCCATAACATTATAGCCATTATAGGCAAGCTACCATCATAACATGCATTTTAACACCAGTGACTTTACATTACTACTATACATCTCATATTCAGATTGTGTTTTGTACCAGCTAATCACACTCAAGGCACCAAATGCTTGGTACGGACATATGTTGTAGCCGTAGGATGAACTTATTTGCATACCTCCCAACATGACCCTTTCCAGGAGGGACACAATGCTCTGCTTCTGGACTTCCCTATTAATTTATGATTGCCAGCACCTGTGCTGAAACACCTTTCTTATCCATTAACCTGTTCAAATCAGGTGCCGGCAATTATCAATTAAGAGAAAAGTCAGGAGCAGAGCATTGTGTCCCTCCTGGAGAGGGTCATGTTGGGAGGTATGATAATATGTTAAAAAGATTGGAGGAAAGCTTTACGCCTAATTTACATAGATGCTCACAGGAACAGACACCGCAAAATATAGATCTGTACAGGTAATGCAGCTGATCTCACACTAACTCAAAGATCACACAGGAAAACTGCTGCAGCTCTGAGCCTCTGACTCTCTCCACTCGCACAGCCTTGCCTGCTCACGTGGCAGTGAAGAGTAGAGATCATGGGTCTGAAGTGCGCATGCGCTGGAGCTGCAGTGCGCTGGCGCATGGCAGACAACCAACGGCTGTCTTAGCCCTGAGATCGCCTCTGCCTGATTGACAGGCGGGAGGGGGGCAGGCCGGCGGCTGGGAGCTATTCCTACAGTACAAAAGCACTGCCGCTGTGCAATGCTTTTCTACTTGTACGATGGGGTAGGGCAGACATGCGGGGCGGACTAGCCATGTGCTGGGCATCCCCCCGCATGTCAGGGAAGTTGATCGTAAATGTGCTAAATTTAGTAGGGATGAGCGGGTTCGGTTCCTCGGAATACGAACCCGCCCGAACTTCATGTTTTTTTACACGGGTCCGAGCGACTCGGATCTTCCCGCCTTGCTCGGTTAACCCGAGCGCGCCCGAACGTCATCATCCCGCTGTCGGATTCTCGCGAGGCTCGGATTCTATCGCGAGACTCGGATTCTATATAAGGAGCCGCGCGTCGCCGCCATTTTCACACGTGCATTGAGATTCATAGGAAGAGGACGTGGCTGGCGTCCTCTCCGTTTATAGAGAAGAGAGTGAGACAGTAGAGAGAGACACAGTAGTAATTTTGGGGAGCATTAGGAGGAGTACTAGTTACTTGCTGAAGTGATAGATAGTGTGACTGTATATTATCTGACTTGTGGGGGAGACACTGACAGTGGGGAGCAGTTAGAGTCTGAGAGCAGGACTCAGGAGTACATATAACGTACAGTGCACACTTTTGCTGCCAGAGTGCCACACTGCCATTGTGACCACACTGACCACCAGTATAATATATATTGTGATTGTCTGCTTAGGAGTACTACTTGCAAGTTGCTGATAGTGTGACCAGTGACCTGACCACCAGTCACCACCAGTTTAATATATATATATATATATATATATATAATTGTATATAATATATATATATATAATATTGTATACCACCTACCCGTGGTTTTTTTTTTTCTTTCTTCTTTATACATACTACTATAGTAGCTTACTGTAGCAGTCTGCGGTGCTGCTGAGCTGACTGTGTCCAGCAGGTCCGTCATCAGTCATTACATAATAAATATATATACCTGTCCGGCTGCAGTACTAGTGATATTATATATATATATATATTGATTTCATCTCATTATCATCCAGTCTATATTAGCAGCAGACACAGTACGGTAGTCCACGGCTGTAGCTACCTCTGTGTCGGCAGTCGCTCGTCCATCCATAATTGTATACCACCTACCCGTGGTTTTTTTTTTTCTTTCTTCTTTATACATACTACTATAGTAGCTTACTGTAGCAGTCTGCGGTGCTGCTGAGCTGACAGTGTCCAGCAGGTCCGTCATCAGTCATTACATAATAAATATATATACCTGTCCGGCTGCAGTACTAGTGATATTATATATATATATATTGATTTCATCTCATTATCATCCAGTCTATATTAGCAGCAGACACAGTACGGTAGTCCACGGCTGTAGCTACCTCTGTGTCGGCAGTCGCTCGTCCATCCATAATTGTATACCACCTACCCGTGGTTTTTTTTTCTTTCTTCTTTATACATACTACTATAGTAGCTTACTGTAGCAGTCTGCGGTGCTGCTGAGCTGACAGTGTCCAGCAGGTCCGTCATCAGTCATTACATAATAAATATATATACCTGTCCGGCTGCAGTACTAGTGATATTATATATATATATATATATATATTGATTTCATCTCATTATCATCCAGTCTATATTAGCAGCAGACACAGTACGGTAGTCCACGGCTGTAGCTACCTCTGTGTCGGCAGTCGCTCGTCCATCCATAATTGTATACCACCTACCCGTGGTTTTTTTTTTCTTTCTTCTTTATACATACTACTATAGTAGCTTACTGTAGCAGTCTGCGGTGCTGCTGAGCTGACTGTGTCCAGCAGGTCCGTCATCAGTCATTACATAATAAATATATCTACCTGTCCGGCTGCAGTACTAGTGTGATATAATATATATTGATTTCATCTCATTATCATCCAGTCTATATTAGCAGCAGACACAGTACGGTAGTCCACGGCTGTAGCTACCTCTGTGTCGGCAGTCGCTCGTCCATCCATAAGTATACTAGTATCCATCCATCTCCATTGTTTACCTGAGGTGCCTTTTAGTTGTGCCTATTAAAATATGGAGAACAAAAATGTTGAGGTTCCAAAATTAGGGAAAGATCAAGATCCACTTCCACCTCGTGCTGAAGCTGCTGCCACTAGTCATGGCCGAGACGATGAAATGCCAGCAACGTCGTCTGCCAAGGCCGATGCCCAATGTCATAGTACAGAGCATGTAAAATCCAAAACACCAAATATCAGTAAAAAAAGGACTCCAAAATCTAAAATAAAATTGTCGGAGGAGAAGCGTAAACTTGCCAATATGCCATTTACCACACGGAGTGGCAAGGAACGGCTGAGGCCCTGGCCTATGTTCATGGCTAGTGGTTCAGCTTCACATGAGGATGGAAGCACTCAGCCTCTCGCTAGAAAAATGAAAAGACTCAAGCTGGCAAAAGCACCGCAAAGAACTGTGCGTTCTTCGAAATCCCAAATCCACCACGAGAGTCCAATTGTGTCGGTTGCGATGCCTGACCTTCCCAACACTGGACGTGAAGAGCATGCGCCGTCCACCATTTGCACGCCCCCTGCAAGTGCTGGAAGGAGCACCCGCAGTCCAGTTCCTGATAGTCAGATTGAAGATGTCAGTGTTGAAGTACACCAGGATGAGGAGGATATGGGTGTTGCTGGCGCTGGGGAGGAAATTGACAAGGAGGATTCTGATGGTGAGGTGGTTTGTTTAAGTCAGGCACCCGGGGAGACACCTGTTGTCCGTGGGAGGAATATGGCCGTTGACATGCCTGGTGAAAATACCAAAAAAATCAGCTCTTCGGTGTGGAAGTATTTCAACAGAAATGCGGACAACATTTGTCAAGCCGTGTGTTGCCTTTGTCAAGCTGTAATAAGTAGGGGTAAGGACGTTAACCACCTCGGAACATCCTCCCTTATACGTCACCTGCAGCGCATTCATAATAAGTCAGTGACAAGTTCAAAAACTTTGGGCGACAGCGGAAGCAGTCCACTGACCAGTAAATCCCTTCCTCTTGTAACCAAGCTCACGCAAACCACCCCACCAACTCCCTCAGTGTCAATTTCCTCCTTCCCCAGGAATGCCAATAGTCCTGCAGGCCATGTCACTGGCAATTCTGACGATTCCTCTCCTGCCTGGGATTCCTCCGATGCATCCTTGCGTGTAACGCCTACTGCTGCTGGCGCTGCTGTTGCTGCTGGGAGTCGATGGTCATCCCAGAGGGGAAATCGTAAGACCACTTTTACTACTTCCACCAAGCAATTGACTGTCCAACAGTCCTTTGCGAGGAAGATGAAATATCACAGCAGTCATCCTGCTGCAAAGCGGATAACTGAGGCCTTGGCATCCTGGGTGGTGAGAAACGTGGTTCCGGTATCCATCATTACTGCAGAGCCAACTAGAGACTTGTTGGAGGTACTGTGTCCCCGGTACCAAATACCATCTAGGTTCCATTTCTCTAGGCAGGCGATACCGAAAATGTACACAGACCTCAGAAAAAGAGTCACCAGTGTCCTAAAAAATGCAGCTGTACCCAATGTCCACTTAACCACGGACATGTGGACAAGTGGAGCAGGGCAGGGTCAGGACTATATGACTGTGACAGCCCACTGGGTAGATGTATGGACTCCCGCCGCAAGAACAGCAGCGGCGGCACCAGTAGCAGCATCTCGCAAACGCCAACTCTTTCCTAGGCAGGCTACGCTTTTTATCACCGGTTTCCAGAATACGCACACAGCTGGAAACCTCTTACGGCAACTGAGGAAGATCATCGCGGAATGGCTTACCCCAATTGGACTCTCCTGTGGATTTGTGGCATCGGACAACGCCAGCAATATTGTGTGTGCATTAAATATGGGCAAATTCCAGCACGTCCCATGTTTTGCACATACCTTGAATTTGGTGGTGCAGAATTATTTAAAAAACGACAGGGGCGTGCAAGAGATGCTGTCGGTGGCCAGAAGAATTGCGGGACACTTTCGGCGTACAGGCACCACGTACAGAAGACTGGAGCAACACCAAAAACGCCTGAACCTGCCCTGCCATCATCTGAAGCAAGAAGTGGTAACGAGGTGGAATTCAACCCTATATATGCTTCAGAGGTTGGAGGAGCAGCAAAAGGCCATTCAAGCCTATACAATTCAGCACGATATAGGAGGTGGAATGCACCTGTCTCAAGCGCAGTGGAGAATGATTTCAACGTTGTGCAAGGTTCTGCTGCCCTTTGAACTTGCCACACGTGAAGTCAGTTCAGACACTGCCAGCCTGAGTCAGGTCATTCCCCTCATCAGGCTTTTGCAGAAGAAGCTGGAGACATTGAAGGAGGAGCTAACACGGAGCGATTCCGCTAGGGATGTGGGACTTGTGGATGGAGCCCTTAATTCGCTTAACAAGGATTCACGGGTGGTCAATCTGTTGAAATCAGAGCACTACATTTTGGCCACCGTGCTCGATCCTAGATTTAAAACCTACCTTGGATCTCTCTTTCCGGCAGACACAAGTCTGCTGGGGTTCAAAGACCTGCTGGTGAGAAAATTGTCAAGTCAAGCGGAACGCGACCTGCCAACATCTCCTCCTTCACATTCTCCCGCAACTGGGGGTGCAAGGAAAAGGCTCAGAATTCCGAGCCCACCCGCTGGTGGTGATGCAGGGCAGTCTGGAGCGACTGCTGATGCTGACATCTGGTCCGGACTGAAGGACCTGTCAACGATTACGGACATGTCGTCTACTGTCACTGCATATGATTCTCTCCCCATTGAAAGAATGGTGGAGGATTATATGAGTGACCGCATCCAAGTAGGCACGTCACACAGTCCGTACTTATACTGGCAGGAAAAAGAGGCAATTTGGAGGCCCTTGCACAAACTGGCTTTATTCTACCTAAGTTGCCCTCCCACAAGTGTGTACTCCGAAAGAGTGTTTAGTGCCGCCGCTCACCTTGTCAGCAATCGGCGTACGAGGTTACTTCCAGAAAATGTGGAGAAGATGATGTTCATTAAAATGAATTATAATCAATTCCTCCGTGGAGACATTGACCAGCAGCAATTGCCTCCACAAAGTACACAGGGAGCTGAGATGGTGGATTCCAGTGGGGACGAATTGATAATCTGTGAGGAGGGGGATGTACACGGTGATATATCGGAGGATGATGATGAGGTGGACATCTTGCCTCTGTAGAGCCAGTTTGTGCAAGGAGAGATTAATTGCTTCTTTTTCGGTGGGGGTCCAAACCAACCCGTCATTTCAGTCACAGTCGTGTGGCAGACCCTGTCACTGAAATGATGGGTTGGTTAAAGTGTGCATGTCCTGTTTATACAACATAAGGGTGGGTGGGAGGGCCCAAGGACAATTCCATCTTGCACCTCTTTTTTCTTTAATTTTTCTTTGCGTCATGTGCTGTTTGGGGAGTGTTTTTTGGAAGGGCCATCCTGCGTGACACTGCAGTGCCACTCCTAGATGGGCCCGGTGTTTGTGTCGGCCACTAGGGTCGCTTATCTTACTCACACAGCTACCTCATTGCGCCTCTTTTTTTCTTTGCGTCATGTGCTGTTTGGGGAGTGTTTTTTGGAAGGGCCATCCTGCGTGACACTGCAGTGCCACTCCTAGATGGGCCCGGTGTTTGTGTCGGCCACTAGGGTCGCTTATCTTACTCACACAGCTACCTCATTGCGCCTCTTTTTTTCTTTGCGTCATGTGCTGTTTGGGGAGTGTTTTTTGGAAGGGCCATCCTGCGTGACACTGCAGTGCCACTCCTAGATGGGCCAGGTGTTTGTGTCGGCCACTAGGGTCGCTTATCTTACTCACACAGCTACCTCATTGCGCCTCTTTTTTTCTTTGCGTCATGTGCTGTTTGGGGAGTGTTTTTTGGAAGGGCCATCCTGCGTGACACTGCAGTGCCACTCCTAGATGGGCCCGGTGTTTGTGTCGGCCACTAGGGTCGCTTATCTAACTCACACAGCTACCTCGGTGCAAATTTTAGGACTAAAAATAATATTGTGAGGTGTGAGGTATTCAGAATAGACTGAAAATGAGTGGAAATTATGGTTTTTGAGGTTAATAATACTTTGGGATCAAAATGACCCCCAAATTCTATGATTTAAGCTGTTTTTTAGGGTTTTTTGAAAAAAACACCCGAATCCGACAAAAAAAATTCGGTGAGGTTTTGCCAAAACGCGGTCGAACCCAAAACACGGCCGCGGAACCGAACCCAAAACCAAAACACAAAACCCGTAAAATTTCAAGTGCACATCTCTAAAATTTAGCACATCTACGATCAGGTCTGAATCACCCCCTATGTGCTGTACTGTGCTTTACAGGAAAGGATCACTGAAATCCCGAGGAGTCTATGGCGTACTCTCATCCAAGCTCCACCTCCATCACATCCTGACACGCGCATGCAGTTTCTGTCTTCCCAGCTGGGCAGTTGGGGATCTAGGGGCATTATTTCATTTTTCCATGACAGCAGGAGACTCCGCAGTGAACTGGGAGTCTCCTGCAGGATGTGTGAGGATAGGCAAATATGATTCAAAACCATTTGTTCAAACTGTCTCTTACATGGAAGAACCTGTTCATTCGGCTTGAATTTAGACTATATCAAGTTTTAAGGTTTTAAGTTTTCAAACTTCAGCGATTATTTGATGAATTTGCTAGCCGACAGACACAGGATCAATTCGTAGAGGAGTCAAGATGTATGATATTATTATTAATCGCAAAAGCAAAATCTTTCTCTAATGGGCAAAACCATGTGCAGTGCAGGTGGGGCAGATATAACATGTGCAGAGAGAGTTAGATTTGGGTGGGTTATTTTGTTTCTGTGCAGGGTAAATACTGGCTGCTTTATTTTTACACTACAATTTAGATTTCAGTTTCCACACACCCCACCCAAATCTAACTTTCTTTGCACATGTTACATCTGCCCCCCCTGCACTGCACATGGGAGGTCATTCCGAGTCGTTCGCTCGGAAAATTTCTTCGCATCGCAGCGTTTTTCCGCTTAGTGCGCATGCGCAATGTCCGCACTGCGACTGCGCCAAGTAAATTTGCTATGAAGTTTGGATTTTTACTCACGGCTTTTTCTTCGCTCAGGCGATTGTAGTGTGATTGACAGGAAATGGGTGTTACTGGGCGAAAACAGGCCGTTTTATGGGCGTGTGGGAAAAAACGCTACCGTTTCCGGAAAAAACGCGGGAGTGGCTGGAGAAACAGAGGAGTGTCTGGGCGAACGCTGGGTGTGTTTGTGACGTCAAACCAGGAACGACAAGCACTGAACTGATCGCAGATGCCGAGTAAGTCTGAAGCTACTCTGAAACTGCTAAGAAGTTTGTAATCGCAATATTGCGAATACGTCGTTCGCAATTTTAAGAAGCTAAGATTCACTCCCAGTAGGCGGCGGCTTAGCGTGAGCAACTCTGCTAAAATCGCCTTGCGAGCGAACAACTCGGAATGACCTCCATGGTTTTGCCCATTAGCTAACAAATTTGCTGCTGCGATCAGGTCTGAATTAGGCTTTTAGTTTTTAAATCTGAGTTCAGGACCTCATTCGGTAAGAATTGTAAAATTTGCGAATCGCAATCCCGCCGATTATTGAACGACTGTGCATGCGCAGCATTTGCATTGTGCACACGCAAGTAAAAACAGCGACACTAATTTGTAATATATATATATATACTGATACTGATGAACACATTCGGCACTCAATATAGCAGAATAAATGCCTGGGTGCCCTCCTGGAAATCATAGAGTAGCATATCCTTCCCCACCTGTGGCTCAGGTGTGTGCGGCAAAGGAAAAGAGGCGGCACTCCAAGGTCTTTGTTAAAGCTTGTATTCAGATCATGGTGCAAACAGGACAAACGTGTTCATAGCAATAAAAAGACATGGCAGGCTTACGACGTTTCAAGGCATCAAGCCTTTTCCTCAGGTAAGAATACCCATGTACAGTGAGAACTTGAAAAGTGAAAAACCCCCAAAAAATATATAAGCACAATGAAGCAGCACTCCAGGACTTAATTCAAATAAACGGGTCCAGTCTCCCGATTTTGATGTGCAACGTTTCGGTTTTAATCACAAACCTTCGTCAGGCATATACATACAACAGAAAAAGTCTTACCTATATAACCTATACCTATATAACAAATGAAATCACCAGGTGCAGTGCAGTCCAGGAAGCCCCAGAGTTAGACTTCCGCTGATGTCATGCAGCATGGGTTAATTGCGTAACAAGAGAGTGTTAACCCTTCACCACACTACAGACATGGAAATTAATGAATGACGTTTAATATTCAAACGATACTTTGTAAATACAATGATCATCCACAGGATAAAATGCAACAAGTTATATCAAAGAATGAATGACGCTCGCCACGCTACGCGCGCCACGCTATTTTATTCTCCCTCCAGGGGGGTCGTGGAACCCCACGAGGGAGAATAAGTGTCGGTATGCCGGCTGTCGGGATTCTGGCACCGGTATACTGCGCGCCGGGATCCCGTCAGTCAGCATAGTGAAGACCACCCCTACACGTTGGTTTCAATCATTGATCTAATTGATTCCCCCTGGTTAACCATTTAAATCAATTGTGATGTGGTGTTGTATAATCGCCCCGATTGCTATACTCATATATAATCTTTGATATAACTTGTTGCATTTTATCCTGTGGATGATCATTGTATTTACAAAGTATCGTTTGAATATTAAACGTCATTCATTAATTTCCATGTCTGTAGTGTGGTGAAGGGTTAACACTCTCTTGTTACGCAATTAACCCATGCTGCATGACATCAGCGGAAGTCTAACTCTGGGGCTTCCTGGACTGCACTGCACCTGGTGATTTCATTTGTTATATAGGTAAGACTTTTTCTGTTGTATGTATATGCCTGATGAAGGTTTGTGATTAAAACTGAAACGTTGCACATCAAAATCGGGAGACTGGACCCGTTTATTTGAATTAAGTCCTGGAGTGCTGCTTCATTGTGCTTATATCTTCAACCTGCAAAGTTGATTTAGAGGGCACCGGGCAAGCTGACTGTGATGTTTATTTCATGAGTGCCGAATACAAATACTATATATATATATATATATATATATATATATTCTATGATACACTGTATATGTGTATGATTCACTACTGTTGTCTACTTTAGTTAATGTGAAGCCTTTTAACATTGTGCCCCTTACCTGAATGTTCTCCTGTTGAAGGGGGAATTTGCCAGGGAAACTCCATCCCCATATTTAAGCCCCATATGAAAGCTTACCTTATGAAAGCCAATTAAATCTAAATAAACAAGTGTATCTGCATGTACTTGTCTCTTAAGATATTTCACTTACAGTAGGAATTGGGAACAAATAAGAAAAAAAAAGAAGTAACTTCACACCTGGAAAAACCATTTTGCAAAGAAAGAGGTGAATATACATTTTTTATTTATTTGTATGCAGAGAGATTATTAGCTGCTTTAGCATGCAGCTTACACACCCAAACAGCTTTAATTGTACCCTGCATTTTTGGGTTCAGCTATTACATGCCCCTCTAAACTCAAAGGAGGGGATTTATCAAAGCTTGGAGAGAGATAACATTGTGAGAGCTAAAGTACCAATCAACTTCTGCCTTCCATATTACAGGTTGTGTTTGAAAAAATTACAGGAGTTGATTGATTGGTACTTTATCTTCTCACAATTTTATCTTTTTCCAAGCTTTGATAAATACCCCCTCTAAATCTATTCTGCTCTTCCTACAGTGCAACATGGTGGTGCAAAGTTGCTACTTTTGGTTTTACTTTATTCCCAGCTCTGAATATTCAATCCATTATTTAAGATGCACTCGTTTAAGCATGGTATTCTCATATGCATTAATCCTCAATTATATATATATATATATATATATATATATATATATACAGCGGTGTGAAAAGCGCCCGTATGGCATGATGAATCACCTAGTATACTATATATATATATATATATATATATAAATTTCCACGAAAAGAGCCTCAGCACACTTGCAAGTAAATGTGTAGGTGCCAGGTCAGATAAATAATAAGATTTTACTTACCGATAAATCTATTTCTCGTAGTCCGTAGTGGATGCTGGGACTCCGTCAGGACCATGGGGATTAGCGGCTCCGCAGGAGACAGGGCATAAAAATAAAAGCTTTAGGACTAGGTGGTGTGCACTGGCTCCTCCCCCTATGACCCTCCTCCAAGCCTCAGTTAGGATACTGTGCCCGGACGAGCGTACACAATAAGGAAAGATTTTGAATCCCGGGTAAGACTCATACCAGCCACACCAATCACACCGTACAACCTGTGATCTGAACCCAGTTAACAGTATGACAAACGTAGGAGCCTCTGAACAGACGGCTCACAACAATAACAACCCGATTTTTTTGTAACAATAACTATGTACAAGTATTGCAGACAATCCGCACTTGGGATGGGCGCCCAGCATCCACTACGGACTACGAGAAATAGATTTATCGGTAAGTAAAATCTTATTTTCTCTGACGTCCTAGTGGATGCTGGGACTCCGTCAGGACCATGGGGATTATACCAAAGCTCCCAAACGGGCGGGAGAGTGCGGATGACTCTGCAGCACCGAATGAGAGAACTCCAGGTCCTCTTTAGCCAGGGTATCAAATTTGTAGAATTTTACAAACGTGTTCTCCCCCGACCACGTAGCTGCTCGGCAGAGTTGTAATGCCGAGACCCCTCGGGCAGCCGCCCAAGATGAGCCCACCTTCCTTGTGGAATGGGCCTTGATAGATTTAGGCTGTGGCAGGCCTGCCACAGAATGTGCAAGTTGAATTGTGCTACAAATCCAACGAGCAATCGTCTGCTTAGAAGCAGGAGCACCCAGCTTGTTGGGTGCATACAGTATAAACAGCGAGTCAGATTTTCTGACTCCAGCCGTCCTTGAAATATATATTTTCAATGCCCTGACAACGTCCAGCAACTTGGAATCCTCCAAATCGCTAGTAGCCGCAGGCACCACAATAGGCTGGTTCAGGTGAAACGCTGAAACCACCTTAGGCAGAAACTGAGGACGCGTCCGCAGTTCTGCCCTGTCCGAATGGAAAATCAGATATGGGCTTTTATACGATAAAGCCGCCAATTCTGACACTCTCCTGGCTGAAGCCAGGGCCAGTAGCATGGTTACTTTCCATGTAAGATATTTCAAATCCACCGATTTGAGTGGCTCAAACCAATGGGATTTGAGAAAATCCAAAACTACATTAAGATCCCACGGAGCCACTGGGGGCACAACCAGGGGCTGTATATGTAGTACTCCTTTTACAAAAGTCTGGACTTCAGGAACTGAAGCCAATTCTTTCTGGAAGAAAATCGACAGGGCCGAAATTTGAACCTTAATGGACCCTAATTTGAGGCCCATAGACAATCCTGTTTGCAGGAAATGTAGGAATCGACCCAGTTGAAATTCCTCCGTCGGGGCCTTCCTGGCCTCACACCACGCAACATATTTTCTCCAAATGCGGTGATAATGTTGTGCAGTCACCTCCTTCCTGGCTTTTACCAGGGTAGGGATGACCTCTTCCGGAATGCCTTTTTCCCTTAGAATTCGGCGTTCAACCGCCATGCCGTCAAACGCAGCCGCGGTAAGTCTTGGAATAGACACGGTCCCTGCTGAAGCAGGTCCCGTCTTAGAGGTAGAGGCCACGGATCTTCCGTGAGCATCTCCTGAAGTTCCGGGTACCAAGTTCTTCTTGGCCAATCCGGAGCCACGAGTATCGTTCTTACTCCCCTTTGCCGTATAATTCTCAGTACTTTTGGTATGAGAGGCAGAGGAGGAAACACATACACTGACTGGAACACCCACGGTGTTACCAGAGCGTCCACAGCTATTGCCTGAGGGTCTCTTGACCTGGCGCAATACCTGTCCAGTTTTTTGTTGAGGCGGGACGCCATCATATCCACCTTTGGTTTTTCCCAACGGTTCACAATCATGTGGAAGACTTCTGGATGAAGTCCCCACTCTCCCGGGTGTAGATCGTGCCATTGCCCTCCTGCTTCTTGTGCCGCCCTGTCTGTTTACGTGGGAGACTGCCGTGATGTTGTCCGACTGGATCAACACCGGCTGACCCTGAAGCAGGGGTTTTGCCAGGCTTAGAGCATTGTAAATCGCTCTTAGCTCCAGTATATTTATGTGAAGAGACATCTCCAGGCTTGACCACACTCCCTGGAAGTTTCTTCCCTGTGTGACCGCTCCCCAGCCTCTCAGACTGGCATCCGTGGTCACCAGGACCCAGTCCTGTATGCCGAATCTGCGGCCCTCTAACAGATGAGCACTCTGCAACCACCACAGAAGAGACACCCTTGTCCGTGGAGACAAAGTTATCCGCTGATGCATCTGCAGATGCGATCCGGACCATTTGTCCAGCAGATCCCACTGAAAAGTTCGTGCGTGGAATCTGCCGAATGGAATCGCTTCGTAAGAAGCCACCATTTTTCCCAGGACTCTTGTGCATTGATGCACAGACACTTTTCCTGGTTTTAGGAGGTTCCTGACAAGTTCGGATAACTCCCTGGCTTTCTCCTCCGGAAGAAACACCTTTTTCTGAACCGTGTCCAGAATCATTCCCAGGAACAGCAGACGTGTCGTCGGGGTCAATTGAGATTTTGGAAAATTCAGAATCCACCCGTGCTGTTGCAGCACTACTTGGGTTAGTGCTACTACGTCCTCCAGCTGTTCTCTGGACCTTGCCCTTATCAGGAGATCGTCCAAGTAAGGGATAATTAATACGCCTTTTCTTCGCAGAAGAAACATCATTTCGGCCATTACCTTGGTAAAGACCCGAGGTGCCGTGGACAATCCAAACGGCAGCGTCTGAAACTGATAATGACAGTTTTGCACCACGAACCTGAGGTACCCTTGATGTGAAGGGCAAATTGGGACATGCAGGTAAGCATCCTTGATGTCCAGGGACACCATAAAGTCCCCTTCTTCCAGATTCGCTATCACTGCTCTGAGTGACTCCATCTTGAACTTGAATTTTTGTATGTACAGGTTCAGAGATTTCAGATTTAGAATAGGTCTTACCGAGCCGTCCGGCTTCGCTACCACAAATAGTGTGGAATAATACCCCTTTCCCTGTTGTAGGAGGGGTACCTTGACTATCACCTGCTGAGAATACAGCTTGTGAATGGCTTCCAATACCGTCGCCCTGTCTGAGGGAGACGTTGGCAGAGCAGACTTTAGGAACCGGCGAGGGGGAGACTTCTCGAATTCCAACCTGTAACCCTGAGATACTACCTGCAGGATCCAGGGGTCCACCTGTGAGTGAGCCCACTGTGCGCTGAAATTCTTGAGTCGACCCCCCACCGCCCCTGAGTCCGCTTGTAAAGCCCCAACGTCATGCTGAGGGCTTTGCAGAAGCCGGGGAGGGCTTCTGCTCCTGGGAGGGAGCTGCTTGGTGCACTCTCTTACCCTTTCCTTTGCCTCGGAGCAGATATGACTGTCCTTTTGCCCGCTTGTTCTTATAGGAACGAAAGGACTGCGGCTGAAAAGACGGTGTCTTTTTCTGTTGGGAGGGGACCTGAGGTAAAAAGGTGGATTTCCCGGCTGTTGCCGTGGCCACCAAATCCGATAGACCGACCCCAAATAATTCCTCCCCTTTATACGGCAATACTTCCATATGCCGTTTGGAATCCGCATCACCTGACCACTGTCGCGTCCATAAACTTCTTCTGGCAGATATGGACATCACACTTACTCTCGATGCCAGAGTGCAAATATCCCTCTGAGCATCTCGCATATAAAGAAAAGCATCCTTTAATTGCTCTATAGTCAATAAAATACTATCCCTATCCAGGGTATCAATATTTTCAGTCAGGGAATCCGACCAAACCACCCCAGCACTGCACATCCATGCTGAGGCGATGGCTGGTCGCAGTATAACACCAGTATGAGTGTATATACTTTTCAGGGTAGTTTCCAGCCTCCTATCAGCTGGATCCTTGAGGGCGGCCGTTTCAGGAGACGGTAACGCCACTTGTTTTGATAAGCGTGTGAGTGCCTTATCCACCCTAGGGGGTGTTTCCCAGCGCGCCCTAACCTCTGGCGGGAAAGGATATAATGCCAATAACTTCTTTGAAATTAGCAGTTTTCTATCGGGGTTAACCCACGCTTCATCACACACTTCATTCAATTCCTCTGATTCAGGAAAAACTACAGGTAGTTTTTTCAGACCCCACATAATACCCCTTTTTGTGGTACTTGCAGTATCAGAGATATGCAAAGCCTCCTTCATTGCCGTGATCATATAACGTGTGGCCCTACTGGAAAATACGTTTGTTTCTTCACCGTCGACACTAGATTCGGTGTCCGTGTCTGGGTCTGTGTCGACCGACTGAGGTAAAGGGCGTTTTACAGCCCCTGACGGTGTCTGAGACGCCTGGACAGGTACTAAATGGTTTGCCGGCCGTCTCATGTCGTCAACTGATTTTTGTAACGTGCTGACATTATCACGTAATTCCATAAACAAAGCCATCCATTCCGGTGTCGACTCCCTAGGGGGTGACATCACCATTACCGGCAATTGCTCTGCCTCCACACCAACATCGTCCTCATACATGTCGACACACACGTACCGACACACAGCAGACACACAGGGAATGCTCTTATCGAAGACAGGACCCCACTAGCCCTTTGGGGAGACAGAGGGAGAGTTTGCCAGCACACACCCAAGCGCTATAAATATATAGGAACAACCCTACAGAAGTGTTGTTTCCTTTATAGCAGCTTAATATATCAATATCGCCAAAAAAGTGCCCCCCCTCTCTGTTTTTTTTACCCTGTTTCTGTAGTGCAGTGCAGGGGAGAGTCCTGGGAGCCTTCCTCGCAGCGGAGCTGTGCAGGAAAATGGCGCTGTGTGCTGAGGAGATAGGCCCCGCCCCCTATTTCGGCGGGCTCTTCTCCCGGTGTTTGTGAGACCTGGCAGGGGTTAAATACATCCATATAGCCCCAGGGGCTATATGTGATGTATTTTTAGCCAGAACAAGGTATTATCATTGCTGCCCGGGGCGCCTCCCCCCAGCGCCCTGCACCCTCAGTGACCGCTGGTGTGAAGTGTGCTGACAACAATGGCGCACAGCTGCAGTGCTGTGCGCTACCTCATGAAGACTGAAAAGTCTTCTGCCGCCGGTTTCTGGACCTCTTCACTTTTCGGCATCTGCAAGGGGGTCGGCGGCGCGGCTCCGGGACCGGACTCCATGGCTGGGCCTGTGTTCGATCCCTCTGGAGCTAATGGTGTCCAGTAGCCTAAGAAGCCAATCCATCCTGCACGCAGGTAAATTCACTTCTTCTCCCCTAAGTCCCTCGTTGCAGTGAGCCTGTTGCCAGCAGGACTCACTGAAAATAAAAAACCCAATAACTTTTTCTAAGCAGCTCTTTAGGAGAGCCACCTAGATTGCACCCTGCTCGGACGGGCACAAAAACCTAACTGAGGCTTGGAGGAGGGTCATAGGGGGAGGAGCCAGTGCACACCACCTAGTCCTAAAGCTTTTATTTTTGTGCCCTGTCCCCTGCGGAGCCGCTAATCCCCATGGTCCTGACGGAGTCCCAGCATCCACTAGGACGTCAGAGAAAATACAATACTGTCCTTAAACTAGAGAATCCCACAGGAACCAAGTTCAAGATAGACCAGCGCACTATTCAATCATGAGAAAATCTTTCTGTATTTTTGTAAAGTGCAAAAAATCAAATGCAAACATGCAGCACAAGTAATTCAGCAGCAAAGTGTCATGTGCAATAGTATACTCAACATCCCAACAGCCGTTTCGTATGCCTTCATCAGGGGATTAATAAGCTCAGCATATTTGCTAAAGCACTGCTCGTCCTGCAGTGCAACAGAATAAAGTGCCAAGTGCCCAACCGCTGCATTGCACTCGCAGCCTATTTAAACCCAGTGCATAATTACCTGCTTTGCCAGCTGTCACTGCCGGCCACACGTGGGGAGCAGACTGACGTCACTCGGACGCGCCGCCATGCGCCGCGCTCCGATCGTGACGTCAGACGGACTGGCGTGCCCGCACCTCCCTGCACACCAGGTGCCGGGCAGCGTCACACCGCCACTCCCCCTGGAGAGTCTAAACCCACCAGGCCCTCCCATGGATGACGCCGTCCCCCCAGCGCGTCACATGATGCACAGGAGGCGGCGCCCATCCAAGATAGGCTAGCTGTCACGGTCAGCCCGAGACATGTAAGCCCATCACACAGTGGCCGTAGGGAACCAAGGCGCGCAGGCATAATAAATCTAAATCTAATAATCAACACCAAAAAATAAATAAATAAACATAAAGCTAATACAATATCCCAATCAGTGACTACTGCATCTAAATGAGGCCATCTGTGTAGTACTATATTCACCCTTAACTGTGCCCATATCAGGGCCAAATATATATCCATGCTGATGACCCCAGTTGCTATCAAGTCACCGAGTGGGACATCTATCAAAACATATATAACAACAAATGTTCATGAACAAAAGAAATTTTACAATTAATAGTACCCCATCAGGTGATGGAACCAGACGAAACCCAGAGGTCCAGGCCCACGTGTACCCAATCCAGACCAAAAAAAACATATAAATAAAAATAAAAAATAAAAAAAGGAACATTTTAGGATTCTTTACAAAAAAGGGGTAAAGGAGAATTCTTCATTAAGTCCCGTTGGAGTCAGTGTTCCCAGCCGACGAATCCACCGACATTCCTGTTGTAATAACAACTCATGTCTATTTCCGCCAAGTTTGAGTGGTGGCACATGATCAATGGGCATGAACTGTAGATCTTTAATGTTGTGACCACATGTCACAAAATGTTTAGCGACTGGTGGTGTAGAGCCATCCATTTTAATTGATGCTTTTTTGATGGACGAACGATGTAAGGCAATACATTCTTTCAGCATTCTCATTGTTTTGCCCACATACAATTTGTTGCATGGACAAAAAATCACGTAAGTGACATATCGTGTTTCACATGTCATACGATGACGTAGATAATATGTTTTGCCATTGGCAGTAGGATGAAAAAAGCTGCTCCCTGTGCGCATATGTTTGCAATTGACACACGACCCACATTTGAAAGCTCCTTGTTTAAGTTGTAACCACACTTTTCTTTCTTGGGCTAAAGGCACAATGTCAGAATAAGTTATCTGATCTTTCAGATTAGAGCTCCATTTATAGCACAATAGGGGCAGGTTTTCACAATGTTTCCCCATAATCGGGTCGGACTGTAAAATGTGCCAATACTTCAAGATCGCTTGTCTCGTGACATTTGAAGACACAGAGTAGGTGCTGGAAAAGATCATTCGTCCAAGTTCATCAGAGCGTATTTTAGGCTCCATTAGCTGTTTACGGTCAAATTTTAAACATCTGGAAATAGATTTCTGTACTTCTTTCGGGTCATACCCCCTCTCTATAAGCTTCCTGCCCATCTCCATCAGTGCATTCGGTAATACTCTACTATCAGAAGTTATTCTGACTACTCGTACTAGCTGTGAGAACGGCAGACCTCTTTTCAAAGGTTGTGGGTGGAAACTTGATGCCAACAGTAAAGTATTCTTGTCGGTCGGTTTTGAAAAAAATCTCCGTACAAAATGCCCCATTTTGTAACTTAACAGTGACATCCAAAAAATTAATACTGGTCAAGTCATAGGCACACGTGAACCTGATAGACCCTGGTAAAAGTTTTAATTTATTTACAAACTCAAGAAGCTTCAATTCACCTCCAGTCCACAGCATGAAAAGGTCATCAATAAAACAAACGTAAAATTTAATAAATGATGAAAATGATGGATCTGCCATAATATGGGTTTTCTCGTACTGAAACATAAATAAATTGGCATACGATGGGGCCACATTGGACCCCATCGCTGTCCCTTGTAACTGCAAGCAAAATGAGTTTTCAAACAAAAAATTATTCTTATGTAAAATGAAATCCAACAACAAAATCAAAAATTCACACGGTGGAACCTCATACTGTGGACTGGAGATAACAGCATCTCTCATGGCCTCTATGCCCTCAACGTGATTAATGTTGGTGTACAAACTGGTGACGTCTAGAGTCACCAGAATGCAATCATCAGGTAGTGGACCGATGGAGTTCAACTTATTAAGGAAATCTGTAGTATCCCTAATAAAATAAGGTGTAGATTGTACAACAGGCTGCAAGTGGAAATCTACAAACTGAGACAATGTTTATATCTATGAGGAGATAGACCCCAGCGTGGTCCGTCCATGACAGCGGTGTAATGCCCGTGTCCAAGATCAGTGGCATGAGAGCAGAGGAGATGTGGATCATATCGATCCTGGAGTAGTGTTGGTGTGGGGCTGAAAAATGTGTGAAATCTTTGATGTGAGGGTGTTGAGAACGCCAAGTGTCACAGAGGCCGTGATGTTTCATGATGGCGGTAAGTGTGCGGGAGGCCCGAGGGAGGGTTGATATAGAAGCATGCGGGGGGGGGGCAGATCTGTCTAGTAAGGGGTCGATTATGGTGTTGAAGTCGCCACCCATAATAATGCTTCCTTGTGCTTCCCGTGATAAGCGTTTAGAAAGAGAGTCGAAAAACAGAGACTGGTCTTGGTTGGGGGCATAGGTGGAGACCAGTGTGAGAGCCGTTGAGCGGAGGGTGCCCATTACCATGAGGAAGCGTCCTTCTGGGTCTGTCACTGTCCTAGAGTGGATAAACGGGATGTTACGGCGAACTAATATGGCCACACCCCATTTTTTACAGTCTGCCGAAGCAAAGTAGGACTGGGAGAACCATTAGCCCTTAAGCTGGGTATGGGGACCGGTGAGATGTGTTTCCTGGAGAAATGCTATGTCGATTTTCTCACGTCTGCAGCGCTCAGGAACACAGTGCGTTTCCTAGGGGAGTTTAGGCCATTTACATTGGCCGAGAATATTTTAAGGGACATGGCTGTTTGCATGGGGGAGTATGACATATTGCCCTAAAGGTCCAGTAACGTACCGCTCGCGCCAGGAGAGGGCCACCCCTCCGGGCCTAGCAAGAAAAGGAACGGGGAGGTCAGGCAGAGGTCGCCAGAAGAGGGAAAGAAAGAGGAAGATAGAGAAGAAAAAAACACCCCAAACGGGGAAACATCCCTAAAGTTGTGGGTCCCATTCGGGGACCGCCAGGGAGAAAGCATTGCATCAATAACATTGTAAGCATCAGTGAGGGATTATGGGGGGGTAACCAGGGTACCATGTGGGAGGGCCTAGGGTGCCCGGGCCACAAGGGTCGGGGTCAGCCTTTTTAACTATATCGGACATATTACAGTATAGGACAGTGAGAACTGTGTCCAGACAACAAGAAATTTAAACGTAAATTCGAAATGGGGAGGGGGAAGGGGGGAGAAGGAGGGGATTGGAGAAGGGGGAGAAAGGAGGGAGGGAGGGAGAGACTCACACAAAAAAAAAAAAAAAAAGGGATATAAACAGGGGTGGGGGGGGGGGGGGGGATAAACCACAGGGGTGCAAGCAAGTATGGCTTAGTTATAACAGCAATAACAGAAAATAATTACGATACTGGCAGAAGGATGGAGGTCGGATCATCCACGACTTTGGCTCAGTTCAATGCGCGCAAGTGTTGCGCCAGCATGACGTGTTTGATCCACAGTGGGGGGATCCCCAAGTCAGGGAGGGTCTTTGTCCGTGTTACGCTGTCGGGTCACCCTTGTCCAGTCGGGAAGGGGTGGCGGAGGGTGCGGTGTTTTCGATGAGGAAGTCGCCGGCTCTGCTACGGGTGATGCTGGGAGGAGATCTAACTTTGCCAGTAGTTCCTGTCCCTGGTTTAGGGTCTTGACTGAGTGGACAAGGTTGTTGACCGAGACATGGAGTTGAAAGGGGAATCCCCATCTGTATCTGATCTGATGCTGACGCAGGATCCGGGTGACCGGCTGGAGGTCCCGCCGTTTCTGGATCGTGGAGGGGGCTAGGTCCTGATAAATCTGTAGTTGCATACCCTTAAACAGAGTCTCCGGTGAGTCTCGAACGGAGGACAAGATTTTCTCTTTCGAACGGAAATAATGAAAACGGATAATAACATCCCTGGGTGGTTGGGCAGGAGACGGTTTTGGACGGAGTGCTCTGTGTGCCCTGTCGCAGAGGCATTCTTCGTCTGTGAGGTCTGGTGTTATGTGCGTGAAGAAATCTCTCAGAAATGCCGGCAGCGATGTTCCGAGGACCGATTCCGGGATGCCGCGTATGCGTAGGTTGTTTCTACGCGAGCGATTTTCTTGGTCCTCTTGTCGCTCTTTGAGGGTCTCCATTTCTTCGTGCAATCTAGTGAGCTCACTGTCAAGTCGGTGTTGGGAGCGACAGAGATCGTCTGTCTTGGTTTCCAATGTGTCCGTTCGATTGCCAAGGGCTGTAAGGTCTGATTTAAAGTCGGCTATGGCGTTCGAGAGTTCCTGTTTGAACGCAGATTGTACCCCTTCCAGTAGGCTCGACATGACCGCCTGTATCTGAGGGTCGATACCTGTTTCCGATGAGCACAGAGAGGGGGGGGAGCCTGCGGACCTGTTGGGGTTCTGTGGGCCCTTAGGTTTTGAGCCAAAGAAGTTAGTCGGGACTTGTGTTGCTTTTTTATTTTTAGACATAGTGGCATGTATGTACCAAAAAAAGGGGGGGGGGGGGGTGAAGGTGGAGGTGACTGAGACAATGTTTAACACAAGGAACCCCTCGAGGAGATAATAGGTCTCCCTGGGGGTTTATGCATGCATTTATGAACTTTCAACAACGTACAAATCAAAGGTGTTCGAGGAAATTCTTGTGTAAGAAAACCCGCTGTCTGTTCGTCTATCCAATTATTGGAAAGTCCCAATCCAATAATCGAATCTGCCTCACGTTTGAAGTTATCCGTTGGGTCAAAACGAAGTTGTTTATAACATTGGCCATCCGCCAATTGTCTATTGATTTCATTAACATAATCATTTCTATTCAATATCAACACCACCCCGCCCTTATCGGCGGGGCGTATGATGATGTCAGTGTTGTCCCGTAAAGCTTTGATGGCCAATCTCTCGGATTTGGTCATGTTGTAGTTCTTAATCCTAGTGTTATGAACACTAGGTAGAACATAATTTTTGACTAAACGCATGAATACCTCAATAGCAGAATTAGACAAAGGCGGGTCAAACTTACTGGGGCTTTAAAAGGATTTATTACTCGACTCACATCGCTCTTTTTAGAGAAAAAATCCTTACGTTTAAGCTCACGAAAAAACTTATAGAGTTCGACCTCACAGTCAAACTCACTCTGTTTATGGGTTTGCACGAATGTGAGCCCCTTAGAAAGTACTGCCATTTCTACCGCTGAAGGGTCGTAATCGGCTAAATTGAAAACTGTTATTTCCGACCCCCTTATAGTTTCTCCCTCCGATGCCCTTTGTGCCTGATACTGTTAGGATCTCCTGCTCTGTGCTGCCACGTCGCCATGGCAACCGGGAGGCAAGTGTTAGCGAAGTAACCTGAGCGCAGCTGATACTCCGGTCCGGGTTTTTACTGTGTAGTGGTTACAGGCTCTGTGCACGGCAGGGAATCCGGCGCTGGTTTTGTGCTCACAGTCTGTGAGGTCTGAGTGGGGCGTGGACAGCACCTGCTATATAAACCATCCTCTCAGGCTAGGTAAATGCTGCTGAATCTTTGTTTGTTAGTCAGTTCCAGAGAGTTAGCTAGTACTGTGTGACTTTGTATTTACTTGTTGCTTACTGCGAATAGGCCTTGTGATTCGGTACTTCATTCTGCCAATCCGGACCTAGCAGTAAGACTGGAGTCAGTTGTTTGACCTGCTGGGGTTCTTTTGCTATTCTGTGAACCCAGCAGGTTTGCGGCTGTACTCTCAGACCTGCTTGCTTAATCCTCCCTCACTGTGCAAGGCGTCCAGGTGTCAGTTTAGTGGCAGTAAGCTGAACCTGTGCCCTGCAAGTGGGGGTTAGGATTGTGGATACTCTCCTTGTGTCTATATTTCTATCTCTGACCAAGGAGTTTATTCCCACACCCGTTGGTAACCCTTTGGGGTTTTTTCTGTTGCTCTTAGCAACATCATTTCAGGTGCTCCACATGTGAAATCACTACACATCGCTTCATTGTCCGCTCTATTCCATCTGAGCATTCCTGACACTAGGGAGACACCCAATTCCTGAGCCTTTGGGCTTCTCCGTTCACTTTGTGTTTATTAGTTATTCCATCACCTCCTGTGTATGTTATGTTATACTGTCTGTGAGTTCGTTTGCTTCGCTTCCCTCTCTGTTCATACACCGGTATACTCCTGTTAGCACTGGTGTGCGTAACATATTCAGCAGCCCTACTCCTGTTGAAATTTTGTGGGAATATGGAGCATACCCCTCAAAATACTTTGCAATAGGTGGTCGATCAGGTGCAAGTCCTGACTCGACAATTTAATGAGATGTCCATTAAAATGAACACCCCGCAGGCCGCTAGCGGAGCTCCCGCAGCAGCAGCGGCAAGTTCAGGGGTTAAGGAGCCGAAAGTAAATCTCCCGGATCGTTTTTCTGGAGATCGCTCGCAGTTCTTTTGTTTCAAGGAGAGCTGTAAGCTATATTTCAGGCTTAGGCCCCAGTCTTCTGGGTCGGAGATTCAGTGGGTGGGCATGGTGATTTCCTTGCTACAAGGAGACCCACAGGTCTAGGCATATGGGTTACAGCCTGACTGTCCATCGCTTAAAAGTGTTGATGCTTTTTTTACGGCACTGGGCATTTTGTATGATGACCCTGACAAGATGGCTTCAGCCGAGGCTCAGATTACGGTTCTTAAGCAAGGGCGACGGCCAGCTGAGGTTTATAGTACGGAGTTTCGGAGGTTGGCTCATGATACCCAGTGGAATGACCCAGCCCTGAGAAACCAGTACCGAAGGGGCCTTTCTGACCAGATAAAGGACCAACTGGTACAATATCCCTCGCCTGATAGCTTAGATCAGCTCATGCAGTTATCCATCCGGGTGGATAGATGGCTGAGAGAGCGTAGGCTTGAAAGGGAGACCGCAGTTTCCTTTTTTCCCAAGGGAACCTCAGACTCTGAGGAATATTCCGAGGAGCCTATGCAGATTGGGGCTACCCGCCTCTCCTCGCGTGAGAAGACGCGGAGGAGACAGCAGGGTTTGTGTTTGTACTGTGGGAATAAAGGTCATGTTGTAGTATCATGCCCAGAAAAACCGGAAAACTTCAGGGCCTGAGGGTGATGGGAAATATCCTGTCAGGCCAGAAGTCAGAATTTCCTAAAAAGACTTTTCTCATTCCGGTGACTTTGGAGATCCTCGGTCAAACTGTCAAGACTGAGGCCTTTGTTGACAGTGGGGCCGATGGGGTTTTCATGGACCGTCAATTCGCCCTGGAACACTCTGTTCCCTCAGTACCTTTGGCATCAGAGATTGAGATCTGTGGGTTAAACGGGGAACCATTGTCCCAGGGTAAAATTACCTCCTGCACCAGCCAAATTCCTTTGTTTATTGGAGCCACACACTCTGAAAAATTGTCTTTTTATGTGACTGTCTGTTCTTTTGCCCCATTGGTTTTGGGGTTACCCTGGTTAAGGGCCCATAACCCTCAATTTGACTGGGTCTCTGGGGAGATTCTTAGTTGGGGTAGTGATTGTTTCAGGAGTTGCTTGAGCCTTACAGTCAGGCTCTCGCAGCTAAGTTTGCCAGGATTGCCAGGATGTTATGCAGATTTTGCGGATGTGTTCTCCAAAAAAGTTGCGGAGGTATTACCTCCCCATCGCCCCTATGACTGTGCCATTGATTTGTTGCCAGATGCTAAGCTTCCCAAGAGCAGGTTGTACTCCCTGTCACGTCCTGAGACTCAGGCTATGGCAGAGTACATTCAGGAGAACTTGGCTAAGGGATTTATCAGACCCTCACAGTCCCCAGTTGGGTCGGGGTTCTTTTTCATGGGTAAAAAGGACTGTTCGTTGCGACCCTGCATCGACTTCAGGGAATTGAACCGTATCACGATTAAAAACTCGTACCCACTGCCTCTCATTTCGGTTTTGTTTGACCAGCTTCGTACTGCCACCATTTTTTCTAAGATTGACCTACGCGGTGCTTACAATCTAATCCGAATAAGAGAGGGGGATGAATGGAAGACTGCCTTTAATACCCACTCAGGGCATTATGAATATTTGGTGATGCCTTTTGGGCTCTCTAATGCCCCGGCAGTCTTCCAGGAATTCATGAACGATGTGCTCAGGGAATATTTGGATAGATTCTTAGTTGTTTATCTAGATGACATCCTAATCTTCTCTCATTCTCTGGAGGAACATCGGAAGCATGTACGCTTAGTCCTCCAGAAACTCAGAGACCACCAGCTTGGGGCGAAGCTGGAGAAGTGCGAGTTTGAAGTCCAGCAAATCGCATTTCTAGGGTATATTATCTCCTCAGAAGGTTTCCAAATGGAGGGTTCTAAGGTACAGGCAGTCCTGGATTGGGTGCAGCCCACTAGTTTGAAGGCGCTTCAGCGTTTTCTGGGCTTTGCGAATTTTTATAGACGGTTTATCGCTGGATTTTCGTCTATAGTGGCCCCCTTGGTGGCACTCACTAAGAAAGGGGCGGATGTTGCTCACTGGTCTTGTGAGGCCAAAGCGGCCTTTGCCCGTCTCAAAAGGGCATTTGTCTCGGCCAAGGTGCTGCGACACCCAGATCCAGAGCGTCCTTTTGTGGTAGAAGTGGATGCCTCTGAGATAGGTATTGGGGCAGTGCTCTCTCAGATGGGGGTGTCTGATAATCGCCTTCATCCCTGTGCTTACTTTTCCCGTAAATTTTCGTCTGCCGAGATGAATTATGATGTGGGTAACCGGAAATTGTTGGCTATAAAGGATGCACTCGGGGAGTGGAGACACTGGCTTGAGGGGGCTAAGTTTGTGGTCTCAATTCTCACCGACCATAAGAATCTGGCATATTTAGAGTCAGCGAAGCGGCTCAATGCCAGGCAGGCACGATGGGCTTTGTTTTTTGCTCGCTTTAATTTTTTGATAACATATCGCCCTGGGTCAAAAAACATCAAGGCTGATGCGCTCTCGCTGAGTTTTGCTCCAGTTCAAGAGACCACCGAGGAGCCATTGCCCATTGTGTCCCCATCATGTATTAAAGTGGGCATTACCCAGGACCTCTTGTCATTAGTCCTTAGAGCACAGGAGCAGGCTCCTCCAGACCTTCCGGTAGGTCTCTTGTTTGTGCCTCCTAGGTTACGACAGTGACTGTTCCTGGAATTCCATGCCAAGAGGTCGGCAGGGCATCCGGGTATTGCCAGAACTCGGGAGTTGCTGTCTATGGCGGTGTGGTGGCCCTCGGTGGCTAGGGATGTGGATCAGTGGGTTCGGGCATGTGACGTTTGTGCCCGAAATAAAACTCCTAGAGGGGTTCCTGTCGGCCCATTACATCCACTCTCTATTCCGTCTAAGCCATGGACCCACATTTCCATGGATTTTGTGGTGGACTTGCCCAAATCCTCGGGGATGACAGCCATTTGGGTTGTCGTTGACAGGTTTTCGAAGATGGCGCATTTCGTTCCACTGGTTGGGTTGCCATCGGCCAGACGCCTGTCTGAGTTATTTATGCAGCATGTTGTGCGCCTCCACGGGTTGCCACTTGATGTGGTCTCTGACCGTGGATCCCAGTTTGTGGCCAAATTCTGGAGGGCATTTTGTTCTGATCTCCAGATTTCTGTGAGCTTGTCAGGCTACCATCCACAGTCTAATGGGCAGACTGAGAGGGTGAACCAGTCCTTGGAGCAGTTCCTCAGGTGTTATGTCTCCAAGTGTCATACTGACTGGGTTGCTCATCTGTCCATGGCGGAGTTTGCCTATAACAACGCGGCTCACTCTGCTACAGGGATCTCTCCCTTCCTTTGTGTGTATGGGCATCATCCTAAGGCCAATTCTTTTGACCCCCTGGATTCCACGTCTGGTGGTTCCTCTGTTGTTTCGGTCCTTAGGGGTATTTGGAGGAAAGTGAAGAAAGCCCTTGTGTCTGTGTCATTAGTGACCAAAAGGGTTTTTGATAAGCGGAGAAGACCCTGCAGCTTCAAATTAGGAGACTTAGTCTGGTTATCCACCAAGAATTTGAAGTTGAGACAGCCATCTCATAAGTTTGGCCCCCGGTTCATCGGCCCTTATAAGATCACCAGGGTTATCAATCCGGTGGCATTTCAGTTAGATCTGCCCCGTTCATTGGGTATCAATAAAACATTTCATTGTTCCCTTTTAAAACTGGCGGTTAGTAATCCTTCTTCCAGTGGAAGACCTTCTCCTCTTCTGATACGGGGTCAGAGGGAGTTTGTGGTTGAAAGGGTTCTTGACTCCAATATGGTTCGGGGTCGGCTGTCATTTTTGGTGCACTGGAAGGGGTATGGCCCGGAGGAGCGGTCGTGGGTGCGCAGTTGTGATCTTCATGCCCCCAGACTGATACGCTCTTTCTTCTCGCAGTTCCCCGATAAACCCGGTGGTAGGGGTTCTTTGACCCCTCGTCAGAGGGGGGGTACTGTTAGGATCTCCTGCTCTGTGCTGCCACGCCGCCATGGCAACCGGGAGGCAAGTGTTAGCGAAGTAACCTGAGCGCAGCTGATACTCCGTTCCGGGTTTTTACTGTGTAGTGGTTACAGGCTCTGTGCACGGCAGGGAATCCGGCGCTGGTTTTGTGCTCACAGTCTGTGAGGTCTGAGTGGGGCGTCGACAGCACCTGCTATATAAACCATCCTCTCAGGCTAGGCAAATGCTGCTGAATCTTTGTTTGTTAGTCAGTTCCAGAGAGTTAGCTAGTACTGTGTGACTTTGTATTTACTTGTTGCTTACTTTGAATAGGCCTTGGGATTCGTTACTTCATTCTGCCAATCCAGACCTAGCAGTAAGACTGGAGTCAGTTGTTTGACCTGCTGGGGTTCTTTTGCTATTCTGTGAACCCAGCAAGTTTGCGGCTGTACTCTCAGACCTGCTTGCTTAATCCTCCCTCACTGTGCAGGGCGTCCAGGTGTCAGTTTAGTGGCAGTAAGCTGAACCTGTGCCCTGCAAGTGGGGGTTAGGATTGTGGATACTCTCCTTGTGTCTATATTTCTATCTCTGACCAAGGAGTTTATTCCCACACCCGTTGGTAACCCTTTGGGGTTTTTTCTGTTGCTCTTAGCAACATCATTTCAGGTGCTCCACATGTTAAATCACTACACATCGCTTCATTGTCCGCTCTATTCCATCTGAGCATTCCTGACACTAGGGAGACACCCAATTCTTGAGCCTTTGGACTTCTCCGTTCACTTTGTGTTTATTAGTTATTCCATCACCTCCTGTGTATGTTATGTTATACTGTCTGTGAGTTCGTTTGCTTCGCTTCCCTCTCTGTTCATACACCGGTATACTCCTGTTAGCACTGGTGTGCGTAACAGATACCCCCTCTCCTGCAGGGTCCCTTGTGTCTCTGTTTCCCTTGGCTTTGCTCCTTTTGAAGGTCTTTTCCCCTAAAAAGGGACCTCTCTGATTACTCGAGTGATCGGAGTCACTCTGAGATGTATGTGACTCAATATCAGTGAATAAAATCTCAGATTTTTTACGAAAGCCTCGGACCGTTCTCCATGGCCGTCTATTAGATTGAGTGAATAACCAAGGATACACCCGAAGATCTCGATAGTCCTCCTTTACTTTCCTGTATTTGGACTTTTTGAAAGCCAATAAATCACCCTTGAAAGCTGAAACCGCTTCGTCCAGTTTAACTAACCAATGATAGGAAGCATCAGCCTTCAAAATGTCCAAACCTGTTGATTCACAAGACAGAATCTCTTTCTTCACAGTTTCAATGTCCAAATTAACCTGCTGAACCACCAATACCATCAAGTCAAAACTACACTGATTCAATATTTGACATCACTGACGGCAAAAGTCTTTATTGCTGCGACCTAACGTAGGTTGATTTTTTATTCTAAATCCACGCGGGATTAGATTCTCTTTATGATATTGCGAAATGGTCAAACCATGCAATTCTAATTCAACAAGTCTTTTACGTAGTCGCAGCAAGTCAGCATTAATTTCCGTCGGGGTGTCAATGTCAAAAGCTAGTTGGTCAGTGGAAGAGAATAAGATTTTAGAAACCTCTTTATCTAAGAAATGCTTAGTACCAGTAATATCATTTGCGTCTAGATCCATCACCCAAACAGGGCACAATACACCAGAAAAATAAGCTAAAGTACAAATGCAAAAAAAGAAAAAAAAAGAAAAAAAGTAAAAAAGTAAAAAATGAAAAATAAACAAATAAATCTTTGCGGTGCAGCTCCAAGCCCAAATGATAACAGTTCGTTACTTTGGTTACATGAATTTCCACGAAAAGAGCCACAGCACACTTCCAAGTCAATGTGTAGGTGCCAGGTCAGATAAATAATACAATACTGTCCTTAAACTAGAGAATCCCACAGGAACCAAGTTCAAGATAGACCAGCACACTATTCAATCATGAGAAAATCTTTCTGTATTTTTGTAAAGTGCAAAAAATCAAATGCAAACATGCAGCACAAGTAATTCAGCAGCAAAGTGTCATGTGCAATAGTATACTCAACATCCCAACAGCCGTTTCGTATGCCTTCATCAGGGGTTTAATAAGCTCAGCATATGCCCAACCGCTGCATTGCACTCGCAGCCTATTTAAACCCAGTGCATAATTACCTGCTTTGCCAGCTGTCACCGCCGGCCACACGTGGGGAGCAGACTGACGTCACTCGGACGCGCCGCCATGCGCCGCGCTCCGATCGTGACGTCAGACGGACTGGCGTGCCCGCACCTCCCAGCACACCAGGTGCCAGGCAGCGTCACACCGCCACTCCCCCTGGAGAGTGGCCGGAGGGAACCAAGACTTGATAGCAACTGGGGTCATCAGCATGGATATATATTTGGCCCTGATATGGGCACAGTTAAGGGTGAATATAGTACTACACAGATGGCCTCATTTAGATGCAGTAGTCACTGATTGGGATATTGTATTAGCTTTATGTTTATTTATTTATTTTTTGGTGTTGATTATTAGATTTAGATTTATTATGCCTGCGCGCCTTGGTTCCCTCCGGCCACTGTGTGATGGGCTTACATGTCTCGGGCTGACCGTGACAGCTAGCCTATCTTGGATGGGCGCCGCCTCCTGTGCATCATGTGACGCGCTGGGGGGACGGCGTCATCCATGGGAGGGCCTGGTGGGTTTAGACTCTCCAGGGGGAGTGGCGGTGTGACGCTGCCCGGCATCTGGTGTGCTGGGAGGTGCGGGCACGCCAGTCCGTCTGACGTCACGATCGGAGCGCGGCGCATGGCGGCGCGTCCGAGTGACGTCAGTCTGCTCCCCACGTGTGGCCGGCGGTGACAGCTGGCAAAGCAGGTAATTATGCACTGGGTTTAAATAGGCTGCGAGTGCAATGCAGCGGTTGGGCACTTGGCACTTTATTCTGTTGCACTGCAGGACGGGCAGTGCTTTAGCAAATATGCTGAGTTTATTAATCCCCTGATGAAGGCATACGAAACGGCTGTTGGGATGTTGAGTATACTATTGCACATGACACTCTGCTGCTGAATTACTTGTGCAGCATGTTTGCATTTGATTTTTTGCACTTTACAAAAATACAGAAAGATTTTCTCATGATTGAATAGTGCGCTGGTCTATCCTGAACTTGGTTCCTGTGGGATTCTCTAGTTTAAGGACAGTATTATATATATATATATATATATATATATATATAAATTGAGGACTAATGCATATGAGAATACCATACCAGTGGTTAAATATTGCACGGACAAAGGGCGTGCGATGGTTAAGGGGTCGTAGTCCCTTGCAACGGCGTGAACAGCGCACGCAGGGCCTGATAAATCACGTAGTAGGTACTGTGGTTGGGGGAGTGGCGGGTGCGATGTGGATGGGGGAGGGGTCCGGGGGAGCCACGGGTGGGGGAGGGGAGGTTGCGTGGGTGCCGCGGGAGGGGATCCGGAGCCACAGTGGGTTGGGGAGGACCGGTTGCAGGGGTGCCGCGGGTGGAGGAGGGGCGGGTGCGGTGGTGCCGCGGGTGGGGGAGGGGCGGGTGCGGGGGTAATACGGATGGGGGATGGGGTCCGGAGCCACCGCGGGTGGTGGAGGAAGGGGGGGTGCGGCGGATGGGGTCCGGAGGTACTGCGAGTGGAGGAGGGGTGGGCAATGCTTCTCCTCCTGGAAGCAGCTAAGCTGCTGTCCTCCCTTTGGCAGTGGCTCTCCCGGAGACTCGCACAGCAGCCAAGGAGCCAGTCACTATTGTTAGCGACGGTGTCCCAACCTTTTACATTGATTCAGCGAGTCAGTCAGTTCTGCCAGCCAGTCACTATTGTTAGCGCCGGTGTCCCAATGTACCGCATTACAGGGAAGAAAATGCACTCAATAAATTACAGCTCTCAGCAGCCCTTAGCGCCGGAATGCTTCGGGGCTCAGAGAGTATGTGTTATGATTCCAGCACTCTGGTCTGAGGAGATTTTATAACAAGGACCTGAGCACTGGAACGTAATGCTGGGAAAGGACGCGGGAATGGAAAATAGCCCCTGGCGCCCTAACTCTGTTGTCTCGCCCGTGCTGTCAGAAATCCCTTGCGAGACTATGGTTGCTTGAGCCCATGGCAACCGCGTTTGAAGGGCGGATTACGTCTGCCCAACTCCGATGCCCCCTCAGGTCTTAATGGGAGGCAAAGGGAAATCCGAGACAGGGTGATAACAAGGGGCCCTCTAACTCAGCAACAAGGCCAGGGGCTACAAGCTAACGTGGCGTCCCCGTTGCTAGGGTCCGGGCGGCTCAGCACGCCTGGCATCCCTGCGTTGCTAGGGACCCGGCGGCTACGCGCGCACGGCATCCCAGCGTTGCTAGGGACCCGGCGGCTAGCACGCTCGGCGTCCCTAGTAGCTAGGCGCCGGGCCGCGAGGACATCGCGGACCCCGGCCCTAACAGTACCCCCCCCTTGAGGAGGGGTCAAGGAACCCCTAAAGCCAGGTTTCTGAGGAAATTCTCGAAAAAATGCCCTCTTGATCTTGAAGATCCTTATCCAGGACCCAAGACCTTTCCTCCGGACCATAGCCTTTCCAGTGAACTAAAAAATAAAGCTGACCCCGGGACCATTTAGTGTCAAGAACTTTCTCTACCAAGAATTCCTGTTGTCCCCGTACATCCACTGGAGATCTACCCCGAGAGATCCTCCAAGGAAATCTACTGGAAGAAACGTATTGTTTCCACAGGGAACAATGAAAAGTATTTCCAATTTTAAGAGATCTTGGTAAACGTAGCCGAAAGGCAACTGGGTTGACCTTCTTAATAATAAGAAATGGTCCAATAAATTTGGGTCCCAGTCTAGCCGAGGATTGTCGAAGCCTGATGTTGCGAGTCGACAACCACACCTTATCTCCCACCTTAAAAGTGCAAGGACGTCGGAGCCTGTCAGAAAATTTCTTCTCTCGGAAGGCCGCTTTTCTGAGAGCTAGGTGCACTTTTTTCCAAATTGCTCTGAGATGGGAGGTCAAGGTTAGCGAGGAGATTGGAGAATGATGAAAAAAAGAATTGGCTCTGGGGTGAAAACCAAACACTGAAAAGAACGGAGACTCTTTGGTGGAGGAATAACAAGAGTTATTGTAAGCAAATTCAGCCAAAGGGAGAAACTCAGACCAATCATTCTGGAGTTTGGCTGAATACAGACGCAAATATTGTTTTAATGACTGATTGACTCGTTCGGTTTGCCCGTTAGACTGTGGATGGTAACCAGATGTTAAAGACAGTGTCATCTTCAATGAGGCACAAAAACATTTCCAGAATTGTGCGATGAATTGGGGACCCCGATCAGAAACAATATCAGTGGGCAACCCATGAAGCCTGAACACATGCCGGAGGAACAAAACTGCCAACCCTTGAGCAGAAGGCAATCGGGGAAGAGCAACAAAATGAGCCATTTTACTAAAACGGTCCACCACCACCCAAATGACTCGGAATCCGGCTGAAAGGGGAAGGTCAACCACAAAATCCATGGAAATATGAGACCATGGCCTGAGAGGAACAGCTAAAGGCATGAGTTGCCCGATAGGCAATGAACGAGGAACCTTATGCTGTGCACAAACCTGACATGAATGAACTAATTCCTTAACGTCTTTAGAAAGACTAGGCCACCACACTGAGCGAGAGACTAACTCCAATGTCTTAGTGATTCCCGGATGCCCTGAGACTTTGCTGTCATGAAATTCAGTTAAAACAGTGACTCTCAAAAATTCAGGGACATAAAGACGACCAGCAGGAGTAAGTCTAGGAGCTTGGTGTTGAAGCTGGTTTAACTGGGTAAATAAATCCTAAGTGAGGCCTGCCCGGATGACCGAAGATGGAAGTATGGAAGTAACAATAGGATTGCTATTGTGAACCGGAAGAAAGCTACGTGACAGGGCATCAGCTTTTGTATTCTTGGAACCAGGCCTGAAAGTGATCATAAACCTGAAACGAGTAAAAAATAATGCCCAACGTGCCTGCCGAGCATTAAGCCGTTTAGCTGATTCAATATATTGCAGGTTCTTATGGTCAGTCAAAACCGAAATAGTATGTTTAGCTCCCTCCAGCCAATGCCTCCACTCCTCGAAAGCCCATTTCACCGCCAGTAACTCCCGATTACCAACGTCATAGTTGGATTCAGCGGAGGAAAATTTCCTGGACATAAAGGCACAAGGATGTAACTCCAGAGACTCCGGATCCTCTTGAGAAAGGACAGCCCCCACTCCAACCTCTGAGGCATCAACCTCCACACAAAAGGCAATTCTGGATTAGGATGTCTGAGGACTGGAGCCGAGACAAAGGCTTGTTTCAAGGCCTGGAAGGACAATTCGGCTTCATGCGACCAGTTGGTAGGATCCGCCCCTTTTTTTGTCAGAGCTACTATGGGAGCAACCAGGTCAGAAAAAGAATGAATGAACCTCCTATAATAATTTGCAAACCCTAAAAAGCGCTGAATTGCTTTTAAATTAGTGGGTTGCGCCCAATTAAGGATGGCCTGGAGCTTCTTTGGTTCCATGGAAAATCCCTGGGGAGAAATTATGTACCCTAAAAAAGATACTTCCGTGACGTGAAAATCACACTTCTCCAGCTTGGCATATAAATGATTCTCACGTAACTTTTGAAGAACAAGACGCACCTGGGTAACATGTTGCTCCATCGATTCAGAAAAAATCAAGATGTCGTCTAAATAAACGACCACAAATTTCCCTAGGAAGTCACGGAGAACATCGTTAATAAGGTCTTGAAAAACTGCCGGAGCGTTAGACAGGCCGAACGGCATCACCAGGTATTCGTAGTGACCCGACTGAGTGCTGAAAGCCGTTTTCCACTCATCCCCAGATTTAATTCGGATGAGGTTGTAAGCTCCTCTAAGGTCAATTTTAGAAAAAATCACAGCAGAACGTAACTGATCGAAAAGTACAGAAATCAACGGCAAAGGATAGGTGTTTTTAACAGAGATCTTATTCAGGGCTCTAAAATCAATGCATGGTCTAAGCGAGCCATCTTTTTTCTCCACAAAGAAAAAACCTGCACTTAAAGGAGATTTTGATGGTCTAATAAATTCCTTCTTTAGGCTTTCCTGAATATAATTATTCATGGCCGTAGTTTCTGGCCCGGACAAAGCATATAATCTCCCCTTTGGCAAAGTGGCACCTGGAACTAGCTCAATAGTACAATCATAAGGCCGATGGGGAGGCAGAATGTCCGCATTGCCTTTAGAGAAGACATCGGCAAACTCTTGGTATTCCACAGGAATGAGCTCTGGAATGATTGCTGCAACTCTGACTGGATATGAAATACATTCCTTAGCACAAAATGTACCCCATTGGGAAATCTCCCCGGACCGCCAATCAATGGTGGGATTATGAAAGGCCAGCCAAGGGTGACCCAGAACAACAGGAACTGCCGGGCAATGTGTAAGGTAAAATTCAATATTTTCGGAATGTAAGGCTCCTACGGTAAGTACTACTGGAGGTGTAAGGTGAGTAATTATCCCATTAGAAATAGAGATGAGCGGGTTCGGTTCCTCGGAATCCGAACCCCACCGAACTTCAGCCTTTTTACACGGGTCCGAGGCAGACTCGGATCTTCCCGCCTTGCTCGGTTAACCCGAGCGCGCCCGAACGTCATCATCCCGCTGTCGGATTCTCGCGAGGCTCGGATTCTATCGCGAGACTCGGATTCTATATAAGGAGCCGCGCGTCGCCGCCATTTTCACACGTGCATTGAGATTGATAGGGAGAGGACGTGGCTGGCGTCCTCTCCGTGTAGAATAGATTAGAGAGACACTTGATTTACTACTTGGGGAGCATTAGGAGTACTCAGTACAGTGCAGAGTTTTGCTGATAGTGACCAGTGACCACCAGTTTTATTTATAATCCGTTCTCTGCCTGAAAAAAAACGATACACAGTCACATACCATATCTGTGCTCAGCCTCAGTGTGCTGCATGATAATATCATCTATGTATATCTGACTGTGCTGAGTGCTCACTGCTCACACAGCTGAATTGTGGGGGAGACTGGGGTGCAGTTAATAGCAGGAGTACAGTGCACACTTTTGCTGCCAGTGTGACTGACCAGTGACCACCAGTATATTGTCTGCCTGAAAAAGTTAAACAAACACTCCTGTGGTGTTTTTTTTTTTATTCTATAAACGCATTCTGCTGACAGTGTCCAGCAGGTCCGTCATTCATTATTTTATATAAATATTTACCTGCAGTAGTGTTATATTTTTTTTGTTCATCTCTATCATCTTTATCATCTCTATATTAGCAGACGCAGTACGGTAGTCCACGGTTGTGGCTACCTCTGTGTCGTCAGTGCTCGTCCATAATTGTATACCTACCTGTGGTGGGCTTTTTTTTCTATCTTCTTCATACTAGTAGTTTAGGAGTCTGCTGACAGTGTCCAGCAGGTCCGTCATTATATTATATATACCTGCAGTAGTGATATATATATATTTTTTATATCATTATCATCTCTATACTAGCAGACGCAGTACGGTAGTCCACGGCTGTAGCTACCTCTGTGTCGTCAGTGCTCGTCCATAATTGTATACCTACCTGTGGTGGGTTTTTTTTTTTCTATCTTCTTCATACTAGTAGTTTAGGAGTCTGCTGACAGTGTCCAGCAGGTCCGTCATTATATTATATATACCTGCAGTAGTGATATATATTTTTTATATCATTATCATCTCTATACTAGCAGACGCAGTACGGTAGTCCACGGCTGTAGCTACCTCTGTGTCGTCAGTGCACGTCCATAATTGTATACCTACCTGTGGTGGGTTTTTTTTTTCTATCTTCTTCATACTAGTAGTTTAGGAGTCTGCTGACAGTGTCCAGCAGGTCCGTCATTATATTATATATACCTGCAGTAGTGATATATATATTTTTTTTATATCATTATCATCTCTATACTAGCAGACGCAGTACGGTAGTCCACGGCTGTAGCTACCTCTGTGTCGTCAGTGCTCGTCCATAATTGTATACCTACCTGTGGTGGGTTTTTTTTTCTATCTTCTTCATACTAGTAGTTTAGGAGTCTGCTGACAGTGTCCAGCAGGTCCGTCATTATATTATATATACCTGCAGTAGTGATATATATATATTTTTTATATCATTATCATCTCTATACTAGCAGACGCAGTACGGTAGTCCACGGCTGTAGCTACCTCTGTGTCGTCAGTGCTCGTCCATAATTGTATACCTACCTGTGGTTGGGTTTTTTTTTCTATCTTCTTCATACTAGTAGTTTAGGAGTCTGCTGACAGTGTCCAGCAGGTCCGTCATTATATTATATATACCTGCAGTAGTGATATATATATTTTTTTTATATCATTATCATCTCTATACTAGCAGACGCAGTACGGTAGTCCACGGCTGTAGCTACCTCTGTGTCGTCAGTGCTCGTCCATAATTGTATACCTACCTGTGGTGGGGGGTTTTTTTCTATCTTCTTCATACTAGTAGTTTAGGAGTCTGCTGACAGTGTCCAGCAGGTCCGTCATTATATTATATATACCTGCAGTAGTGATATATATATATTTTTTATATCATTATCATCTCTATACTAGCAGACCACGGCTGTAGATACCTCTGTGTCGTCAGTGCTCGTCCATAATTGTATACCTACCTGTGGTGGGTTTTTTTTTTCTATCTTCTTCATACTAGTAGTTTAGGAGTCTGCTGACAGTGTCCAGCAGGTCCGTCATTATATTATATATACCTGCAGTAGTGATATATATATTTTTTATATCATTATCATCTCTATACTAGCAGACGCAGTACGGTAGTCCACGGCTGTAGCTACCTCTGTGTCGTCAGTCACTCGTCATCCATAAGTATACTAGTATCCATCCATCTCCATTGTTTACCTGAGGTGCCTTTTAGTTGTGCCTATTAAAATATGGAGAACAAAAATGTTGAGGTTCCAAAAATAGGGAAAGATCAAGATCCACTTCCACCTAGTGCTGAAGCTGCTGCCACTAGTCATGGCCGAGACGATGAAATTCCATCAACGTCGTCTGCCAAGGCCGATGCCCAATGTCATAGTACAGAGCATGTAAAATCCAAAACACAAAATATCAGTAAAAAAAGGACTCAAAAATCTAAAATAAAATCGTCGGAGGAGAAGCGTAAACTTGCCAATATGCCATTTACCACACGGAGTGGCAAGGAACGGCTGAGGCCCTGGCCTATGTTCATGGCTAGTGGTTCAGCTTCACATGAGGATGGAAGCACTCAGCCTCTCGCTAGAAAAATGAAAAGACTTAAGCTGGCAAAAGCACAGTAAAGAACTGTGCGTTCTTCGAAATCACAAATCCACAAGGAGAGTCCAATTGTGTCGGTTGCGATGCCTGACCTTCCCAACACTGGACGTGAAGAGCATGCGCCTTCCACCATTTGCACGCCCCCTGCAAGTGCTGGAAGGAGCACCCGCAGTCCAGTTCCTGATAGTCAGATTGAAGATGTCAGTGTTGAAGTACACCAGGGTGAGGAGGATATGGGTGTTGCTGGCGCTGGGGAGGAAATTGACAAGGAGGATTCTGATGGTGAGGTGGTTTGTTTAAGTCAGGCACCCGGGGAGACACCTGTTGTCCGTGGGAGGAATATGGCCATTGACATGCCTGGTGAAAATACCAAAAAAATCAGCTCTTCGGTGTGGAAGTATTTCAACAGAAATGCGGACAACATGTGTTGCCTTTGTCAAGCTGTAATAAGTAGGGGTAAGGACGTTAACCACCTCGGAACATCCTCCCTTATACGTCACCTGCAGCGCATTCATCATAAGTCAGTGACAAGTTCAAAAACTTTGGGCGACAGCGGAAGCAGTCCACTGACCAGTAAATCCCTTCCTCTTGTAACCAAGCTCACGCAAACCACCCCACCAACTCCCTCAGTGTCAATTTCCTCCTTCCCCAGGAATGCCAATAGTCCTGCAGGCCATGTCACTGGCAATTCTGACGAGTCCTCTCCTGCCTGGGATTCCACCGATGCATCCTTGCGTGTAACGCCTACTGCTGCTGGCGCTGCTGTTGTTGCTGCTGGGAGTCGATGGTCATCCCAGAGGGGAAGTCGTAAGACGACTTTTACTACTTCCACCAAGCAATTGACTGTCCAACAGTCCTTTGCGAGGAAGATGAAATATCACAGCAGTCATCCTGCTGCAAAGCGGATAACTGAGGCCTTGGCATCCTGGGCGGTGAGAAACGTGGTTCCGGTATCCATCATTACTGCAGAGCCAACTATAGACTTGATTGAGGTACTGTGTCCCCGGTACCAAATACCATCTAGGTTCCATTTCTCTAGGCAGGCGATACCGAAAATGTACACAGACCTCAGAAAAAGACTCACCAGTGTCCTAAAAAATGCAGTTGTACCCAATGTCCACTTAACCACGGACATGTGGACAAGTGGAGCAGGGCAGACTCAGGACTATATGACTGTGACAGCCCACTGGGTAGATGTTTTGACTCCCGCCGCAAGAACAGCAGCGGCGGCACCAGTAGCAGCATCTCGCAAACGCCTACTCTTTCCTAGGCAGGCTACGCTTTGTATCACCGCTTTCCAGAATACGCACACAGCTGAAAATCTCTTACGGCAACTGAGGAAGATCATCGCAGAATGGCTTACCCCAATTGGACTCTCCTGTGGATTTGTGGCATCGGACAACGCCAGCAATATTGTGTGTGCATTAAATATGGGCAAATTCCAGCACGTCCCATGTTTTGCACATACCTTGAATTTGGTGGTGCAGAATTATTTAAAAAACGACAGGGGCGTGCAAGAGATGCTGTCGGTGGCCAGAAGAATTGCGGGACACTTTCGGCGTACAGGCACCACGTACAGAAGACTGGAGCAACACCAAAAACGCCTGAACCTGCCCTGCCATCATCTGAAGCAAGAAGTGGTAACGAGGTGGAATTCAACCCTCTATATGCTTCAGAGGTTGGAGGAGCAGCAAAAGGCCATTCAAGCCTATACAACTGACCACGATATAGGAGGTGGAATGCACCTGTCTCAAGCGCAGTGGAGTATGATTTCAACGTTGTGCAAGGTTCTGCAACCTTTTGAACTTGCCACACGTGAAGTCAGTTCAGACACTGCCAGCCTGAGTCAGGTCATTCCCCTCATCAGGCTTTTGCAGAAGAAGCTGGAGACATTGAAGGAGGAGCTAACACTGAGCGATTCCGCTAGGCATGTGGGACTTGTGGATGGAGCCCTTAATTCGCTTAACAAGGATTCACGGGTGGTCAATCTGTTGAAATCAGAGCACTACATTTTGGCCACCGTGCTCGATCCTAGATTTAAAACCTACCTTGGATCTCTCTTTCCGGCAGACACAAGTCTGCAGGGGTTCAAAGAACTGCTGGTGAGAAAATTGTCAAGTCAAGCGGAACGCGACCTGTCAACATCTCCTCCTTCACATTCTCTCGCAACTGGGGGTGCAAGGAAAAGGCTCAGAATTCCGAGCCCACCCGCTGGCGGTGATGCAGGGCAGTCTGGAGCGACTGCTGATGCTGACATCTGGTCCGGACTGAAGGACCTGCCAATGATTACGGACATGTCGTCTACTGTCACTGCATATGATTCTCTCACCATTGAAAGAATGGTGGAGGATTATATGAGTGACCGCATCCAAGTAGGCACGTCAGACAGTCCGTACGTATACTGGCAGGAAAAAGAGGCAATTTGGAGGCCCTTGCACAAACTGGCTTTATTCTACCTAAGTTGCCCTCCCACAAGTGTGTACTTCGAAAGAGTGTTTAGTGCCGCCGCTCACCTTGTCAGCAATCGGCGTACGAGGTTACTTCCAGAAAATGTGGGGAAGATGATGTTCATTAAAATGAATTATAATCAATTCCTCCATGGAGACATTCACCAGCAGCAATTGCCTCCACAAAGTACACAGGGAGCTGTGATGGTGGATTCCAGTGGGGACGAATTGATAATCTGTGAGGAGGGGGATGTACACGGTGATGAATCGGAGGATGATGATGAGGTGGACATCTTGCCTCTGTAGAGCCAGTTTGTGCAAGGAGAGATTAATTGCTTATTTTTTGGTGGGGGTCCAAACCAACCCGTCATTTCAGTCACAGTCGTGTGGCAGAGCCTGTCACTGAAATGATGGGTTGGTTAAAGTGTGCATGTCCTGTTTATACAACATAAGGGTGGGTGGGAGGACCCAAGGACAATTCCATCTTGCACCTCTTTTTTCTTTCATTTTTCTTTGCGTCATGTGCTGTTTGGGGAGTGTTTTTTGGAAGGGCCATCCTGCGTGACACTGCAGTGCCACTCCTAGATGGGCCAGGTGTTTGTGTCGGCCACTAGGGTCACTTATCTTAGTCACACAGCTACCTCATTGCGCCTCTTTTTTTTCTTCTTTGCGTCATGTGCTGTTTGGGGAGTGTTTTTTGGAAGGGCCATCCGGCCTGACACTGCAGTGCCACTCCTAGATGGGCCAGGTGTTTGTGTCGGCCACTAGGGTCGCTTAGCTTACTCACACAGCTACCTCATTGCGCCTCTTTTTTTCTTTGCGTCATGTGCTGTTTGGGGAGAGTTTTTTGGAAGGGCCATTCTGCGTGACACTGCAGTGCCACTCCTAGATGGGCCAGGTGTTTGTGTCGGCCACTAGGGTCACTTATCTTAGTCACACAGCTACCTCATTGCGCCTCTTTTTTTTCTTCTTTGCTTCATGTGCTGTTTGGGGAGTATTTTTTGGAAGGGCCATCCGGCCTGACACTGCAGTGCCACTCCTAGATGGGCCAGGTGTTTGTGTCGGCCACTAGGGTCGCTTAGCTTACTCACACAGCTACCTCATTGCGCCTCTTTTTTTCTTTGCGTCATGTGCTGTTTGGGGAGTGTTTTTTAGAAGGGCCATCCTGCGTGACACTGCAGTGCCACTCCTAGATGGGCCCGGTGTTTGTGTCGGCCACTTGGGTCGCTGAGCTTAGTCATCCAGCGACCTCGGTGCTAATTTTAGGACTAAAAATAATATTGTGAGGTGTAAGGTGTTCAGAATAGACTGAAAATGAGTGGAAATTATGGTTATTGAGGTTAATAATACTTTGGGATCAAAATGACCCCCAAATTCTATGATTTAAGCTGTTTTCAGGGTTTTTTGAAAAAAACACCCGAATCCAAAACACACCCGAATCCGACAAAAAAAATTCGGTGAGGTTTTGCCAAAACGCGTTCGAACCCAAAACACGGCCACGGAACCGAACCCAAAACCAAAACACAAAACCCGAAAAATTTCCGGTGCACATCTCTAATTAGAAAGCGGACTCCCATCTAAGCCGTGCATAGTGATATATCTATCTAATGGTAACTGCGGAATGCCTAAGGCCTTAGCCCAAGTTAAATCCATAAAGTTTCCTGCAGCTCCACTGTCGACAAAAGCCGACACCAAAGAACTGAGGCTGCCAAAGGAAACCTTAACAGGGACTAAGAGAGAGTTGTTCGAGGAGATAAGCTGCAGACCTAAGTGAACCCCCTCACAATTCACTTGGTCAAAGCGTTTCCCGACTTGTTCGGGCAATTACGAGCAAAATGTCCCTTACAACCACAGTATAAACAAAGACCGGAATTTTGTCTTCTGGTTTTTTCTTCAGGAGACAGCCGGGAGAGACCCATCTGCATGTGCTCCTCGACGTCCTCTGGAATGGAATAAACACAAGGACTAGACCTTACAGATGCTCCTCTTTCAGCCCTCCGCTCTCGGAGACGACGATCAATCTTTATAGCAAGCTCCATGAGTTTATCGAGAGTCTCAGGAGCGGGGTACTGGAGGAGGCTGTCTTTTTAATAGATTCAGATAAACCAAGGCGAAACTGACTGCGCAGGGCAGGGTCATTCCAGCCACAGTCGTTCGACCAACGGCGAAATTCGGTACAATAAACCTCCGCAGGATTTCTTCCTTGTCTGAGAGCGCACAGCTGACTCTCAGCGGACGCCTCTCTATCTGGGTCATCATACAAGAGCCCTAAAGACTTAAAAAAGGCGTCTACAGATAACAACGCAGGATCCTCAGCTCTTAAACCAAATGCCCAGGTCTGAGGATCCCCCTGGAGTAAAGAAATAATAATCCCAACCCGCTGAGATTCATTACCAGAGGAAGTTGGTCTTAAACGAAAATAAAGTTTACAGGATTCTTTAAAATTAAAAAATTATTTTCTATCACCGGAAAAACGGTCGGGCAAATGCATCTTTGGTTCAGGGACTACCTTCGGGGAGGCTCGCAAAAGATCTTCCTGCGATCTCACCCGAAGAGAAAGATCCTGAACCATCTGAGTAAGTTCTTGAATCTGATTTACTAAGAGCTGACCGGGATTCGGCCCTAAACCTGACGGATTCATGAGGCCGATGAACTCTCACAAAAACTGAATGAGAAAAAATTAAACCCCGTTTAATTTTAAGTTTTGGTTTATTGGGCCGGTAATAATGTTATGATTCCAGCACTCTGGTCTGAGGAGATTTTATAACAAGGACCGGAGCACTGGAATGTAATGCTGGGGAAGGGAGCGGGAATGGAAAATAGCCCCTTGCGCCCTAACTCCGTTGTCTCGCCCGTGCTGTCAGAAATCCCTTGCGAGACTATGGTTGCTTGAGCCCATGGCAGCCGCGTTTGAAGGGCGGATTACGTCTGCCCAACTCCAATGCCCCCTCAGGTCTTAATGGGAGACAAAGGGAAATCCGAGACAGGGTGATAACAAGGGGCCCTCTCACTCAGCAACAAGGCCAGGGGCTACAAGCTAACTTAAAACTAGAATATGTATGGAAAAACTGCCAGGGAAAAGGACAACCAAAATACCCACTTGTCCACTCTCCTACCCGGCACCGCCGAGTTCCGGAGAGGACTTGTGGAAGCGGAACCCTCCGCAAATGCTCCGAAACAGAATACAAAAATAAAGCGGGCTGAGCCGCAGCACACGGCAGAGCCGCAACTCACGAACACCACACGGGATTCTCTGGCGACCGTGGCGGACAATAGAGGACCAGAGACTTCTTGGGATGAGATGACAACTCCAAGATTCAGGAACTCAGAAGACAGGAAAGACCGGACACAGCAGGACTGGAACAGACGTTCAGCAAACCTAAGCAGCATGCAGGAAGCTATTACCGGCGTCTGTGTGAAGCACTGAGAGAGTATTTAACAAGGAGTCCTCCAATCAGATGTTTCAGAGCCAGATTATAAAACATGCCGTGCAGCTGCCAGGCTGCACGAACAGAGACAAGTGTGTGTGTAATTGCTTTGATTGACCCTGCAACGGGGAACGCGGTCCGCCCGTGGCGTCCCCTTTGCTAGGGTCCGGGCGGCTACGCGCGCACGGCGTCCCAGCGTTGCTAGGGACCCGGCGGCTAGTACGCTCGGTGTCCCTAGTAGCTAGGCGCCGGGCCGCGAGGACATCGCGGACCCCGGCGCCTAACAGTATGCGGTGCAGGGAGGCTTATGAAAGCCTTCCGCCGTGCCGCTTTCATACACATCTATGCCGGTGGCCGCAGCAGCTTTTGTTCCATCTGCGCTGCGGCTAGGGAGTGGGGATTGTTGATGCCGGAGGGGGCAGGCGGACTGGCAGCAGGACATAGGACGCTGCAGTAAAAGGATTTTATTTTTTGTCCCTATCTACAGCGCAGAGACTTGCTGCAGATGCAGTGGCATACCCTCCAACTGTACATTTTTGGCAGGTACAGTACCTTTTTTTATGGTTTGTACCGATTTTTGGCTCTCCAAACTTTCAATGAAAGTATAGGAAAAGGGGCGTGATCATGCCACTTTACCCGTGGCCACAACCCTTTTTCAAATTTGTACTGATTTTTATGTGTAAATTGTTGGAGGGTATGTTGCTGCAGATGCAGTGGGCCTATTTTGGGGTGTGGACCTAGAGCTGCAGCTCCATCAGCCCCATTGTTAATCCTGCTCTGGGAACACACAGCAGCCAAAGGGCAGAGCCTCCCATCGGATGTAACCTGTGTGGGAGGGCATTTCTCACTCAATCAGCTGTGGATTGGGTGTGTTAGACCTGCTGCTAAACCAATCAGAGCTCCTAGCCACGCCGTGTGTCACTCTGGGCTATTTTTTATATATATATATATATATATATATATATAGTGTGTTTCAATATGGTACTTAGAGAAAAGTATACAGCCACCGGGATGCCCTCCTCACAAAATGTAGACATACGGTAAGCAGTAGTTACTAGTATTAGGAGCATAATTACCCCCCCACTAAATTGGAATAGGGGATTTAAAAATGTTGCTAAGGGAACCACACAGTTCTAGTTATGCTCATGTCTGTAGATGGTCAGAGTTGCATATGCTCAGCTCAGACCCAAAAGATTAGCAGTATCCGTTCACAGGATGGACTTGCATAAGGTCTTCTTTCTTCATATATTTCAACCCACAGAAAAACTGCTTTGATAAGCTTAAATAAGATCATTTGCAAAGCACAAAACTGGCTTTGGAGCTGATGTGTGCCTCAGTTTGTGTAAATGGACCTAAAATTCCCCTGGGGGACATACACCAAGCAAGAGGCAGCATCTTTGAAGCAGAAGAAGACTGCACAGGAAATAGAATTAGGAACATTGGTGATCCTTCATGTATTATAACCCAGTAATGGGGAACCTTCAACTGTTGTTGAACTACACATCCCAGCATGCACTGCTACAGTTTTAACATGGCCAAATATCAAAACTGTAGCAGGGCAAGCTGGAATGTGTAGTTGAACAACAGCTAGAGTGCCAAAGGTCCCCACCACTGTAATAACCTGTTCACATTGCAATGGCGGGTAACACCCGGGAATTGTACACGGTCCTTCCTGAGTGCAACCCGCCATGAGACCCCTTTCAGACTGGCTACACGACCCGGAAATATGCTGGGTGGTTGGGTTGCCATCGGGGGACGGGACGGTGGTGAAGGCTGTACTGATGTCATCGGGGTGGAGGCGGTGCTTGGAGATGAGGACATCCCCACGCCTCCACCTCCATAGTGTGAACGGGTCCTGGATCTTTTCGACCCAGGTTACCCGTTCACGCCGCACCTGACACGGTAATAACCTGGGAATAACCCTGCTTTATTCGCAGGTTGAAATACCGTGTCAGTAGACATGGGAAATAGAAACATACCCCTTTTACACCTCAACCCATGTCGACCTGGCAATATACAAGTTTTTTGAGCATGTGAAAGGGTTATAAATGGCCTTCTTAGAATTAACGTTGACAAATAAAAAAAACCTGTAAGCTAACTATGACATACCATAAATATGTCCACATACTGTATATTGCAGAAGGTGTACATTAAACGGTACTTAGAAAATATTACATTGGTAAGGATGTGCTGTCTTTACACAAATGTTTTAGAGAAGTGCCAAGCAATTTACTGGCAAGTATTTTCATGGGTTACATACAGTAGCTCCGGAATTTTATGGTGCAAAAATACTAAATGCCCTGTATGCAGCATTTTCTAAAATGATGTCCTGCTTACATACTGTTGGCTGTGTCTGTGTTTTAAAACGACTGCACACAACTTAAAAAAGACATACTTACTAAGGAATTCTTTGTACATGGGAACTATGTTGCTTGTAATTAGAGAATCATACTGTTCAATTTCACTGCTGTTAAAGTCTGTAATAAAAGTATACAAGTATACATTGTAAATAACTGTTAATTTGAACAAAAACAACATATAGATTAGGAAAAGGTACAGTTACTGGCCGTGTCAGACTGGGGCATGAAGTGCCACACTGGGGGAATTCAGTAGTAGGGGCCCATGTTTAGGGGTGTGGCTAGCCACCTAACCATTAGAGAGTGCATGGGCTGGGCCCCTTGATACATATATACAGTAAATACTGCTTGTATTTGCATGATAATGTACTGATTAATAACAGCAATGCACTCTAGAAAATACACAATAGTCCTGTACAGCAGAAGGTAACATATATATATATATATATATGTATATATAATGTATAAGTCAACTGCACAGTCTGGTACCTGATCTCTGGAGGAGGAGGTGGGCCAGTCCAACCCTAGTTATTGAGTCCTCAATAATGTTTGGATTAGAAAATTGATATATACAGTATGTCCATGTAAAAATAACCTAACAGAGTCCCACTTCAAAGATAGCTGACTCAACCAAACATTTCCGTTTAAGTGCAGTGGCTAATATACTCAATTATGGGGCCAAATCAAAGTATTTACTGCAACTCTGGCCAACAATGTTTTATACTTTGTTTGATTTGATGTTTGATTAGTGAACATTTAAAGGTACATGGTGACTCCTTGGTCACTAGACGTGGACAAATTGATTAGCAGGTATTCTAAAGTGTACCTAATTTCACTGAATCACCGCTGGCAAATTTTGTGGAAAAAGTCTTCCTGACTCGCAAAAAATGTGCAAAATAAATAAAACACACACACTATAATGTAGTTGGTAACTCCATCTCATTTACAGAGCAGTGGTAACCAACAATGGGGGTGCTTCTGGCAGCAGTAATGGGACCAGCTGCACAACTCCTCCATAGTTCTCAGTGAAAGTCATGTGACTGTTTAAAGTGTACAAAATACAATATAGAAATCCTGAGCTACAGTATGCCTAGGATGTCAGGAGTGTGGAGGTTTTTCTACCATAGTGAAAACTAGCCTCATGTTAGTCAGATCAGGCTTGACGTGTCTATGGAGGGCTATCCAATTACCCACGATAAAACATCGGGTGTGCAAAAAATCGATGTTTCCTGATTTTCAACTATATTTTTTTACATGCTATCCAATTATATTGCCCATATAGAATTTTTTTTCCCCCCGAAAACACACAGGTTCAGTGAAACCTGCAACGGCCACAGCCCCGTTTTTGGATGAAATTGGAGCTCCTATTGGGGATTTGGCTTCGCCTTCCTGAAGAAGGTGAAGCAATATCCCTGATAAGCCGCTGCTTGTGCAGGCTTATTGCGGAGTAAATGGGAAACCCCCATATGAGGAGATAGTGAAAAAACATGTGCTTTCCTTGTAAAGACTACCAGCTATCATTGGGCAGTGGTAACAACAACCAAAAAATACAAGAGAAAAAACGTGACAAATACACTACTTGACTTCCCATAACCAGAAGTCATTCATGAACGGTTTCTCATGTTTGTGATTATTTTTGATAAAAAAATAGTTTTGGTCAGTATAATGATCAGTGGTTCATGACCCTAGACCTACTTGCTACAGAGACATCAGCAGTGTGCAAACACTCACAGTGCTAGATTTTACTATGGCCGTGGCTTCCCTGTTGTAATGGAAGTCAATCCAAGATGTCTAGCATTGATTTATTGATTGATTGATTGATTGATTGATTACTATAAACACCAGCAAAGTGAAATCAGGATCTGTCCTGAGTTCAGTTAGGGTGACTTGGCATTTTTTGTTTATTTTAGAATAAGAGCAAACTTTCTTGTCATTTATTACTTTTTTTTCCAAATTACAGGCTTTCTGGAGTTACATGTAGCTCTATTGTTCACAAGGAAAACATGGGAATTTTCAAAACTGTTCTTCACAAAACCTATGGTGGATCGAACAGTTTGTACCAATGTTCATTTTCGCACACCAGTGAATCATACCTAGATTTTACATTGATGTGCACATAAGGCTGCTTTGCTAGTGAGAGGGTGAAACTACTTTGGACAAGAGTCAAAAATGACATATCACAAACACTGCTAAACGACTGTAACCTTACACCAGAGGGTTTTCTTCAAATAACAATAAGTGCCTTTGGATTAAAGTACATTTATATTGTGATAGTTTTATGTGGAGCTGGTTCCTTAGTCATTCATTCCAAGGTGATAAAAATGTATTATCTAAAAACACAGTATTGTCTGTGTGGCAGTTCAGTTGACTGATTTTATATTTGTTGAAGATAATTATTAACTATTGTTCTTGCTATACAGCAAAGTACAATAACATATGGTTTGTTTACTTTATTTAGTAAAAATTGTGATAAAAGTGATTAAACGGGAGAAACATTTGTCTCAGGTTTTTGGCCTATATGATTTAAACCCCCAGGAAAATGTCTGTTTTTAAAAACTTGATTAGATTTTGGGCTTTTAGTAAAAGCCAGTGAAGGGGTGCTGGGGCTACAGATGGAGAGAGAGGGTGGGTTACATCCATGAGGCCCATTTTGGGTAATTTAGGCTTCAGTCTGAAAGCAGGCTAATTATTACCTGCACCTGTAAGAGGCTGGTAAAAGCTGTGTAATGGCTTTGCCCAGGGTCTCACTACCTGGAGAAACAGGCAGCAGGGTTGTTATGAGACACTGATTTGCTGACTGTAAGTATTGTGCATATGTCTGTCTGTGGTAGAGTCATTAGGTCCTACCACTCAGAGAGGGAATTTATCTTGATTAGTTAAGCACCCAGACAGGCTAGGATTTATTTTTGTTTTGTGTTTTTGTACTGCACAATAAAACTAGCCATGGCTAGACTGCATGAAAACCTTGGACTGGTGTGCTGTTTCCCTGGCTGCTGTGTTTTTGGAGGTGCCCATCTACCCCAGGAGAGGGCAACCCTACTCTGATCTAATCACAAATGGTGGAGAATGCGAACAACACAATGAAAATTGCAGCCTTAGGAAAAGTTGACATTTAAAATTTAAAGTGACAGACACCAATCTGTTGTTATGGACATCAACTCATATACTGTGAAATCCATTGTGGTGGCACTGACTGATGCTTAGGGAAACCAGGTTCTGCTTCAACCCTACACCCAAAGATAACATGGAGGACATTATTAAGGCCTTGCTGCAGGCTACCGCAGCTCAGCAAGAAGCCACCCAGGTATAGCAAGTCAATCTGGAGGAAAACCGAAAGCAACAGCAACTTGTTATAGATAACCTCTGTGAACAACAGCACCAAGACTGCGAGGCCATAAATGTGGTGGTGCAGCATTTAGCAGCCCTATCCGGGAATACTTCCACCGATGTTCCAACTAACTCTCGCTTCATATGGGCCAGTCATTTTCTGCAAAAGATGACCCAGAGAAATGACCGCTGGTAAGACGAAGGGTGCTGGGCGGTGGAACGAACAGTGGCAGGAAGGTTCCTACCCCATAAAAGTATTGATTATAGTATGTCAAATGTTTTTGATGTGGTGATTTGGGTCTTATTGTTGCTAATTGTTCTCTTGCCTATGAACCTATGCAATGTGATACTGCTTATATCAATCAGAGTGTCATTCTTTGCTCAGCTAACCTGCTCAGAAGTCTGACAGGCTGAGTCGGATAAGCAAATGTGTCTAGCTCTATTCCAGTGGTTCTCAAATTGTGTGTGCCGCGGGAGACTTGCAGGGGGGCCTCAGGTTGGTGGTCCAGGACCAATTCAGACTATATACTGTATTGTAAATGTAATTGGCGAAACTAGTGCTTGTGGCTGCCAATCATAAAATATGTGGACAACCAGAAGCAAATATTGGGGGTGATTCAGACCTGATCGTAGATGTGCTAAATTTAGCACATCTACGATCAGCTTCCCTGGCATGCAGGGGACACCCAGCACAGGGCTAGTCGGCACCGCATGTCAGGCCCTACCCCATCGTACAAGTACAAACGCATTGCACAGCGGCGATGCTTTTGTACTGTAGGAGTCGCTACCAGCCAGTGCAGCTCCTGCACGCTGGCAGGGAGCTAGTCGTCGCTGCCCGGGTTGCAGCGGATGCGTGTAACATCACGCATCCGCCTCAGCCTGCCCACCCAACGGTCCGGGCACGCCTGCGTTGCCGGACCGCGCCCCATAAATGGCAGCCAAATGCCGCCGGCCCGCCTCCTCCCGCCCAGCGACCGCCTCTGCCTGTCAATCAGGCAGAGGTGATCACAGGGCTAAGATAGCAAACGGCTGTCTGTCATGCGCCGGCGTACTGCGGCGCTGGCGCATGCGCACTTCAGACCTGATCGCTGCTGTGCGAACACGCACAGCAGCGATCAGGTCTGAATTAGCCCTATTCTTCCTCACCAATTAATTGAACCTAAGAATGACATATAAACAAAATTAATTTAATATGTTTTTCTAAATTTCTCAATAAGAAACTTTTGGCTTTGGGGTGCCATGAAAAAAATACTGATACTCTAGGGCGCTGTTATTAAAAAATGCTTGGGAACCGCTGGTCTAGTCACTATAGAAGTCAAACGGGTAGCAGGCCTGTTATGAGACACTGTGATTTGCTGACTTTAAGTAATGTGCATATGCTTATGTTTGTGGTAGGGACATTAGGTTTAGTCAGTGTCCATATGGACTAGGATTTATTTTTATGTATTGTGTTTTTGCACTGCACAATAAAGCTAGCCACGGCTAGATTGCACAAAAACCCTGGACTGTTGTGCTGCATTCCTGGCTGCTGTGTGTTTGCGGATGCCCATATACTCCAGGAGAGCACCCCTACCCTGATTTCCTCATAAAATGTACACATATACTGTATGAAGGTAAAATACACCGTTTAAATTCAACATACCTTCAAACTATGTAATTTAGTTTTCTCAAAGACTCTGATGCATATCACTTTCTATTTTCCAAGTAAATGTAAGTAATGTTGACTTGTAATGGCATTTATTCTGAAGAAGTGTGTCTTTTTTAACAAGAATCAACAATTGTAAATCCTTTGCCAGTACACATCAGTGCCCACACTACCAACTCTGTTGTTTTGTAATAGGTTTATAGTTATTGCTCAGCCACATCCGCATGATTAAAGCTTTTGAATATATCTATTTAAAGAAAAGTACTTACTGGGAGGATGGAGGAAGCTGTGGCCTACGTTCATCTCTGGCTTGTAGTCTGAGCACTTCTGGCTGTTTGCCTCTGGAACTCTACCGTCAGGCCGCAGACAGTCTGGCAGTGTAGGAGGAATAGAAGAGCCTTCTCCCTGTACAAAACAGTCACAGAGGACCAGTCTTATTGACCCACTAAACATCATTTCCGCAGCAATGGTGGTTTCCCTGTCATGTTTCCTTAATGCCTCAATGTGTAGTAACAATATGTGAAAGGGAACATGAGTTTGTTTGTGCTCTTACAAGTTCAGTTTCCTAATGGAATATTCCTATCCTTTATGTAATGTTTGATATGAATGGGACAGACATAAATGACTTAAAGTGCATTCTGTCCCAATATTGTATTGTGCTCAGTGGTTAAAGCTCAAAGTAGAGCAAGCTGACTGGGTATGTCTTAGGGGTCTTCTCTCCTGATAAGGACCCTGTCTTTTTTATTTTTTATCTATATTCTGGATGTAAATCTGTATCTAATTTTACAAGCGGCTCTAAGATTCAATAGGGTGTGATGAAATACAAATGTTAGTATTTAGATCATTACTTAGAATTTGTCTTATCTCTCAAAGCATAACCTTCATAATGCGTCAGACATGGCTGTCCTACCTGGTATGCTCGTGGATCGGTTGAAAAAATGACATGGATCTGACTGTTATGTTAGGACTCTACCCCTATCGCTAGGATCCTGCAACCACCCATTTTGTCATCTCTTCTTGGTGTGACCTATTCCACTCAGGGTAATCCTATGTAGTGCGTCCAAGATATCTGCCTCACCTGGCACCTTTTAAGGGTGGACTATATAACCTGTAGAAGTTATTAAAATGGCTGCGCTATGCTTACTGTGCTCCCTAGGTTTAGTTGTTCTTAATTATTTTGGTATGCTTTTTTCAACTTGCTGTAATTCCAATGGTGGGTACACACTGATCGATATATCTGCAGATCAATAGAAATATGCGGATCCGGCAGTGTGTTGTGTATACACACTGCCCGATCCATCGTGACTAACGTCATGAACTGGGTGGGCATTTACATGCACCCATCCAGTTTAGCCATTAATCACCGGCAGTCTCTGCAGCATATGTACGGGCGGTCAGCCATACACAACAGTGCACCAAGATATCTGTAGGTATATTGCTCATCGTGCATGCAGCATATTTTTGATGTATGCAAAGCGACTTTGAGTCCTGCAGGAGAAAAGTACTACAGAAATTTATCATCATTAGTGTTATTATAATGATACAAGAATAGACTAGGCTGAACGTCTTAAGTTCTCCAAATAACTGAATATCAGGCCTAGCCCAGTGTACTGATGCAAACAAGCTAATTGTATAGGATCAATAAATGTCACATGACTTCTTAGTAATCTAGTTTGTGATTATTCTAATCTTCCCCTCCACTTCTGATCAGTGCAAACTTGGTTCATTTACATCCTAATTAGATATGCTAGGTACACACCTCAGCGATCTGATGGAGAATGTTGCGCAACAGGTACGATCCAACTCATTGGATCCACACGAGATAATTGTCCCTAGGTGCTACTAATTATGCTGTATTATGAGCTGCATGGGATCATTAAGGTGTGTACCTAGCATTACACACTGTGATATAATTGGAGGCATTTGATATGCTGGCTGTCGGGATCCCGGCGCTCACCATACCGACGCCGGAATCCTGACAGCCGGCATACCGACAACTATTCTCCCTCTTGGGGTGTCCACAACACCCCTGGAGGGAGAATAAATAGCATCATCGTGCCCGCAAGGGGCTCTTTTGCGCTCACCCCACTGCCTGCATGCCGGCGGTCAGGATCCTGGTGCCGGTATGCTGGGCGCCGGGATCCCAAGCACCAGCATAACATACTACACCCAATATAATCAGACCGGTCAGCCGAGAATCAGCTGATCAGCCCAGTTATGATACACTGTGTAGTACACTTTAGCCCTACAGTGACTTATCTATTAGATCACAATATTGTTCAATGGACATTTTTTTTTATTGGACAAACTGTTGTTAGCATGATTTATGTTACCCATTCAGGTGTTAAACTAGCTTTTCAATACATTACTTGTAATCTTAACTGCTATTTTATATTTTTGTAATGGATTTAGTTAATCATTTACTTTCTAGATAACCAGAACAAACATGTGACCAGGTTCATTGAATCCAAAGCAGTGTTTCTGTGCATATTTGTCAAACATATAAAATAATGGATTGGAAAACCCCCTTTGGCAGTTCAGATGATAATGAAACTTGTGAATCTCTATCATCCCCCTTTTCAAGTTGTACCAATTATTTTCAGTCATACAATTGAAGGCTTTTAGGACAGTGGAACTGATTCTCAGTTGGGAACAAAGCAAAAAGAGGATTTTAATTACCTACCGGTGAATCCTTTTCTCGTAGTCCATAAGGGATACTGGGAACACTGAAATATGATGGGGTATAGATGGGGTCCAAAGGAGCGAGTGCACTTTAAATTTCTTAACAGGGTGTGCTGCTCCTCCCCTCTATGCCCTCCCTCACAGCTCAGGCTAGGAAAACTGTGCCCGAAGGAGAAGATATACTTGAGAGGAGGAAACATAACAAGACACGAGTGGTGAGAGTAACGAACCAGCATACAGCAACAACAAAACTAGCAACCGCTAGTGAACCAGAAAATAGCAACAGCTGTAAAGTAATAATGTCACACAAGAACCATAACTTGCCAGAAGGTGAAGCACAGAGGGGCGCGCCCAGTATCCCTTATGGACTACGAGAAAAGGATTTACCGGTAGCTAATTAAAATCCTCTTTTCTCTATCATCCATAAGGGATACTGGGAACACTGAATTACAATGGGGATGTCCCAAAGCTCCCAGAACGGGTGGGAACGTGCTGAGAAGCCTGCAACACTGTATGTCCAAACTGGACATCCTCTGTGGCCAGGGTATCAGACCCGTAGAACTTGACTCTGACCAGGTAGCGGCTCGGCATAGTTGCAGAGCCGAAACACCATGGGCAGCCGACCAGGAAGAACCCACAGACCTGATAGAGTGGGCCTTAACAGGCCTAGGAACAGGTAATGCTGCAAAAGCATAGGCCTGTTGAATGGTAAACCTAATCCAACGGGCGATGGATTGTTTGGAAGCAGGAAGACCTTTCTTGCGAGCATCATAGAGGACAAACAAGGAATTAGATTTTTGGACAGTTGCAGTCCTCTTGACGTAAATCCTCAGGGCTCGCATCACATCCAAGGACTCGGAAAGAGAGGCCGTGGCCAAAGCTGCCAGAACCACAATGGGCATATTCAGCTGGAATGCAGAGACCACCTTCGGCAGGAACGGTTGACGAGTCCTGAGCTCTGCCCTGTCCACAAGAAAGACCAGGTAGGGACTCCTACAGGACAAGGCACCCAGCTCTGAAACCCATCTGGCTGAAGCCAAGGCTAAGAGCATCACTGTCTTCCACGTGAGGAATTTGTCTTCCACTGACATCAGAGGATCAAACCAAGAGGATTGTAGGAATGTCAGAACCACGTTGAGATCACAAGGAGCCATAGGCGGCACAAAGGGAGGATGAATACGCAGGACACCGCACAGGAACGTCTGTACCTCAGGCAGAGCAGTCAATTTCTTCTGGAAGAAAATGGACAAGGCTGAGACCTGAACCTTGATGGAGCCCAACCGTAGGCCCATATCCACGTCGGCTTGCAGGAAATGCAAAAAGCACCCCAGACTGAATTCCGCAGATGGACATCCTCGGCCCTCACACCAGAAGACGTAACGTTTCCAGATATGGTGGTAATGCTTCGACATGACAGTCTTCCTTGGCTGAACCATGGTAGTAATGACATTATCCAGAATACCGTTCGTAGCTAGAATGTTCCACTCAACCACCATGCCGTCAAATTAACTCCATGTAGATGAACGGCCCTTGCTGAAGATCCTCCTGCAGTGGGAGGGCCCAGGGTTCTTCTACTGCCATGGCCAGAAGGTCCGCGTACAAGACCCTTCAAGGCCAGTCGGGAGCAATGAGAATTGCTGGAATTCCCTCTCTTCGGATTCTTTTTAGGATTCAAGGAAGTAAGGGAATTGGAAGAAATAGGTACAACAGCTGGTAATCCCACGGTGCCGTCAGCGCATCCACCGCCGCTGCTAGAGGGTCCCTCATCCTGGAACAATAGCACGGAAGATTGTTGTTGAGCTGAGAGGCCATCAGATCGATCTGGGGACGTTCCAAGAGAACTGTTATCATCCGGAACATCTGTGGATGCAGGTACCACTCTCCTGGGTGGAGGTCGTAGCGGCTTAGGAAGTCCGCCTCCCAGTTGCCCACTCCTGGAATGAAAATGGCTGACACCGCCCTTGCATTCCTCTTGACCCAAAGGAGAATCTTGGATACTTCCCTCATGTAGGCTCTGCTCTTTGTTCCTCCCTGCTGATTGACGTATGCCACTGCCGTGGCATTGTCCGACTGAACTTGAATGGCTTGACCTCGGAGCAGATGAGCTCCTTGCAGCAGAGCATTGTATATTGCTCTTAGTTCCAGTATGTTTATCGGAAGGCAGGACTCGAGTTCTGACCATCGTCCCTGGAACTGTGCCCTTTGGGTAACCACGCCCTAGCCCCAAAGGCTGGCGTCCGTGGTCACGAGAATCCCATCCTGGTTCCCGAAGCTCCTCCCCAACCAAGAGGTTGGCGGGCTGTAACCACCAAAGAAGGGAGATCCTGGCCTGTGGGGACAAACGAATGACTTGGTGCATTTGCAGATGCGAACCCGACCACTTCTTCAGGAGGTCCAGTTTGAAGGTCCTTGCATGAAACCTGCCAAATGTAATGGCCTCGAAGGAGGCCACCATCTTGCCCAGCAGACATGTGAAAAGATGTATCGAGACCTTGCATGGTTGTAGAACTGCTTGAACCAACTCCCGAAGAGTTTCCACCTTGTCTGCAGGGAGGAAAACTTTTTGAGCCGTGTCCAGGATCATTCTGAGGAACTGGAGGCGTTGGGTTGGCTCCAGATGGGATTTCTGAAAGATGCTGTCCAGCAGTAATTCCTTTTGACCTTGCTTTTATTAGCAAATCGTCCAGGTAGGGGACAATGTTCACCCCCTGAATCCTGAGTTGAAACATCAATTTCACCATAACCTTGTTGAAAATCCTTGGGTTTGTAGATAAGCCAAAGGGCAGCGCCTGGAACTGGTAGTGTTCCTCCATCAGAGCAAACCTGAGATACATCTGATGAGGTGGCCATATTGGGACATGGAGATAGGCGTACTTTATGTCCAGAGAGACCAATAATTCCCCCTCTTCCAGACCTGAGATCACCGCTCTCAGAGACTCCATTTTGAACCAGAAAACCCGCAGATATGGGTTTAACTATTTGAGGTTCAAATGGGTCTCACTGAACCGTCTGGTTTTGGTACCACAAAAAAAGCTGGAGTATTATCCCTCGCCTTGTTGTTGAGGTGGCACAGGAACAATGACCTGGGTCAGGGTTAACTTCTGAATGGCCTCCTGCAATGTGAAGCGCATGGTTTCTGAAGCTGGTAAACCTGTGAGGTGGAATACTTTCGAATTCCAGTTTGTAGCCGTGGCAGATCAGATCTTTTACCCAGGCATCCTGACATGAGCTGTTCCAGATGGAGCTGAAGAATCTCAGATGAGGTCCCCCTGGAGTGGAGGAACACCATCATGCTGAGGGTTTGGAGGAGCCAGAGCTGACACTCTGGTCCTGAGATCCTATGGTAGCCGGCTTACAAGACTTACTGTACCTCTGGAACCTTGTACCGCATTTGAGGCACCTCTGAATTTACCTTTAGCAGCAGATGGGAGGAACGTGGACTTTCCAGCCATCGCTTTTGAGATCCAGGTATCCAATTCACCACCGAATAGCCAATCACCTGTGAAGGGCAAGGCTTCCACACTCTTTTTAGACTCCGCTATCCACTGGCGTAACCACAACTCTCTGCGTGCAGAGACCGCCATTGGAGAAGCGCGTGCATTAATAACACCGATTCCCTTGATGGTATCGCAAAGGAAGCGGGCAGACTCCTGAATATGCTGAACATGCAGTACTAAGTTAGCTAGGGACTTATCCCCTGCTAAGCCCTCCTGAATGCTACCCGCCCAAGTGTGTATGACGTGCGTCACCGAACATCCTGCAATAACAGGCCTTTGGTATGCCCCCGCTGCAACATAAATAGATTTCAAAGTTGCTTCTATTTTCCTGTCTGCAGGTTTCTTTAAGGCCGTAGCCCCTGGAACCGGTAGAACAAGCTTTTTGCACAGGCGTGACACAGATGCGTCCACTGCCGGGGGAGTTTCCCATACCTTACGCCCTTCCTGGGCAAATAGGAAAGTGGCTAACAGGGGCTGGCTGTCAACTTTTAGCCTGGGGGGCAAAGCAAGAGCACTGGCCCATAAGTAATGGCACCATCTTAAATGGAGGTTTTTTGTTTAAAAATATTTATTAATAAAAAAAATTAGGCCTGGTGTAAATTATCCCAAAGACACTTTATTATAAATTTGTCAGTGCGGCCGCGGCTTCAGCAGAGCTGTGTAGTGCAGGGGTGGCCAACCAGTCAGTGGCAAAGAGCCAGAAAAGATCCGTAGTCAAGGGTAAGAGCCATATCATGCGCACGCCGAAGGTGCGTGAGCAAGAATGGGGGCATAACATAGTTGTCACAAAGCCACACCCCATTTTTATGCACACACCTTTCGGTTTGACGTTTGTAGGAGTATGACCTTGTGTCATAACCCCATTTTTAGTCATGTTGTACAGTGCCACATACAAATAAATCCCCTTTACAATGCCACAAACATATAAAAACACCAAAAAATGCGTGCCTCCACAGTGCCAAATACATATATGCCCCCACAGTGCTAGATACATATATGCCCCCATAGTGCAAGATATGCCCCCACTGCCAGATACACATATCCCCAGTGCCAGATATGCCCCCACTGCCAGATACACATCTCCCCAGTGCCAGATATGCCCCCAATGTAAGATACATATGTTCCCCCAGTGCCAGATATGCCCCCAGTGCCAGATATGCCCACAGTGCCAGATATGCCCACAGTGCCAGATACACATGTACACCCAGTGACAGATATGCCCCCACTGCCAGATACACATCTCCCAGTGCCAGATACACATGTCCCCCCAGTGCCAGATATGCCGCAGTGCCAAATATTCCCCCACTGTCTCCCCAGTGCCAGATATGCCCCCACTGCCAGCTACACGTCTCCCCAGTGCCAGATATGCCCCCAGTGCCAGATACACTTCCCCCCAGTGCCAGATATGTCCCCAGTGCCAGATATGCCCCCAGTGCCAGAAACACGTCCCCCCAGTGCCAGATACACATCCCCCCAATGCCAGATATGCCCCCAGTGTAAGATACACATGTCCCCACACTGAGCCCCCCCCCCCTAAGTGCTGCTCACTGCCATGCTGCTGCTCTGCTCTGTCTGCTGCATGTGAGGGGAGGAGAGCGCAGCCTCTCCTGCCCCTCAGTCTCCACTCTCCGGCGGCGTTGATTCTCTCTAATTAGGTGCCGGTCCGTGAGCCAATCAGAGTTCGTGGACTGGCAGCTAAGACTCCTGATTGGCTGCCAGTCCGCGAGCTCTGATTGGCTTACGGGCCGGCGCCGGGCACTGCAGACTATGGCAGCGGAAGGTGCCGCGGAAGCTTATGAGCCGCATGCGGCGATAGAAAGAGCTGTGGGTTGACCATCGCTGGTGTAGTGGAAGGTGGCAGCCGGCCCGTGACCCTTGACAGTAGCGTGGCCCGGGGGGCACATGGCACCCTGCCCCCTGGGCCAGCCCGCCTCTGGTGGCTAACCACTTTTTTTATCAGGAGAGGCCCATGGCTTCCTGAAAAGGTCATCCAGTTCCTTTGAGTCAGGAAATGTGACATGTGCCTTTTTCTGTGCAGAGAAAAAGGATTGCTGCACCTCAGAGTCATTACTAGGGATATTTAAAACATCTCTTATTGCAATAATAAGAGTCTACACCGTGCTGGTCATTCCGAGTTGATCGCTTGCTAGCAGTTTTTAGCAGCCGTGCAAACACTATGCCTCTGCTCACTGGGAGTGTATTTTAGCTTAGCAGAAGTGCGAACGGTTGTTTCGCAGAGCGCCTGCAAAAAAAATGTTTGTGTAGTTTTAGAGTAGCTCAAAACCTACTCAGCGCTTGCGATCACTTCAGACTATTCAGTTCCGGATTTGACGTCACACACCCGCCCAGCGTTTGCCCAGCCACACCTGCGTTTTCCGTGGCATGCCTGCGTTTTTCCTAACACTCCCTGAAAACGGTCAGTTGTCACCCAGAAACTCCCACTTCATGTCAATCACTCTGCGGCAACCAGTGCAACTGAAATGCATCGCTAGACCCTGTGCAAAACTGCATTGGTCGTTGTGCCCGTACGTCGCGCGTGACATTGCGCAGCACTGCCGTTTTTTAGCCTGATCGCTGCGCTGTGTGCAAATGCAGCTTGCGATCAACTCGGAATGACCCCACCTGTGCAGAAGAGGAATCATCTAACTCAGTATTTGATTCCAGCTCCTCCCTATCTTCCACCTCCGGTACCTCCTCCTTGGATTCCAAGAGGATATCGGGTAACCCCCTTTTTTTAGGTAAAGTATTAGAGAGAGGAGAAACACGTCTGCTATCTGCCCTGTCCTTTGTCAGAGAAGCCATAGGGGTATATGCAATTGCTGGCGAATCACGGCAATTTTTCACCTGTTTTTTAATTCGACACAATTCGACCGTCGAATTCCGGCAAGTGGGTGCCGGAATTCAACATATTCAATAAAAAACGGATTCGACAGTCCCGCTGTCGAAAAACGGCCGATTTGACGGATTTTGATTACACTTGTAAAAATGTAAAAAAAATGGGAAAAACGGTAAAAAACACGAAAAAAAATGAGTGGGGTCCCCCCTCCTAAGCATAACCAGCCTCTGGCTCTTCGAGCCGGTCCTGGTTCTAAAAATCCGGGGGAAAAACTGACAGGGGATCCCCCGTATTTTTAAAACCAGCACCGGGCTCTGCGCCTGGTGCTGGTGCAAAAAATACGGGAGACAAATAGCGTAGGGGTCCCCCGTATTTTTTACACCAGCATCAGGCTCCACTAGCTGGACAGATAATGCCACAGCCGGGGGTCACTTTTATACAGCGCCCTGCGGCCGTGGCATTAAATATCCAACTGGTCACCCCTGGCCGGGGTACCCTGGGGGAGTGGGGACCCCTTCAATCAAGGGGTCCCCCCCCAGCCACCCAAAGGCCAGGGGTGAAGCCCGAGGCTGTCCCCCCCCCCCCCCCCCATCCAAGGGCTGCGAATGGGGGGCTGATAGCCTTGAGTAAAATGATAGAATATTTTTCCCAGTAGTACTACAAGTCCCAGCAAGCCTCCCCCGCAAGCTGGTACTTGGAGAACCACAAGTACCAGCATGCGGGTAAAAAACGGGCCCGCTGGTACCTGTAGTTCTACTGGAAAAAAAATACCCAAATAAAAACAGGAGACACACCGTGAAAGTAAAAGTTTATTTCATACATGCCGACACACACATACTTACCCATGTTGACCCGCCGACTGCCACGCCCCCCTCGTCACTGAAGAATCCGGGGTACCTGTGAATAAAATCATACTCACCTGATCCAGTGTCCAGATCTTTTTAAATAATCCTCGTACTTGGCAAAACAACAAAACGGCAACCCGGACCAAACGGACTGAAAGGATGCCGGGACCCCACGTGACTCCTGTCACAGAGGGTCCCTTCAGCCAATCAGCGAGCGCAACGTCGTGGCACTCTGCTGATTGGCTATGCGCGTCTGAGCTGTCAGACAGCGCATCGCAAAGCCTTACCATTATATTCAATGGTGGGAACTTTGCGGTCAGCGGTGAGGTCACCCGCGGTCAGCGGCTGACCGCGGATAACCCCACCGCTGACCGCAAAGTTCCCACCATTGAAACTAATGGAGGGAGCTGTGCGATGCGCTGTCTGCCAGCAGACGCGCATACAGCCAATCAGGAGAGTGCCACGAAGTGGCGCTTCCTGATTGGCTGAAGAGACCTTTCTGTGACAGCAGTCACGGGGGGGTCGCTGCATTCAGGGAAAGGGGTCCCATGTGTAAACATGGGACCCCTTTCAGTCCGCCTGGTCCGGGTGTTCGTTTTTTTTTTTTTTTGCCAAGTACGTGGATTATAATAAAAGACCACAGGACACTGGATCAGGTGAGTATAATTTTATTTTCAGGTACACCGTGGATTCTACTTGGACAAGTGGACAGAGGTCGGCGTGTGAACATAGGTAAGTATGTGTGTGTCGACATGTGTGAAATAAAGTTTTACTCTCACGGTGTGCGTGTCCTGTTTTTATTTGGGTATTTTTTTTCCAGTAGAACTACAGGTACCAGCGGGCCCGTTTTTCCACCCGCATGCTGGTACTTGTGGTTCTCCAAGTACCAGCTTGCGGGGGAGGCTTGCTGGGACTTGTAGTACTACTGGAAAAACAATATTCTTTCAATTTTCAAAAGGCTATTAGCCCCCCATCCGCAGCCCTTGGATGGGGGGGACAGCCTTGGGCTTCACCCCTGGCCCTTGGGTGGCTGGGGGGGGGACCCCTTGATTGAAGGGGTCCCCACTTCTCCAGGGTACCCCGGCCAGGGGTGACTAGTTGCGTATTTAATGCCACGGCCGCAGGGCACTGTATAAAAGTGACCCCCCGGCTGTGGCATTATCTACCCAGCTAGTGGAGCCCGATGCTGGTGTAAAAAATATGGGGACCCCTACTCTTTTTGTCCCACGTATTTTTTGCACCAGGCGCAGAGCCCGGTGCTGGTTTTAAAAATACGGGGGATCCCATGTCAGTTTTTCCCCCGGATTTTTAGAACCAGGACCATCTCGAAGAGCCCGAGGCTGGTTATGCTTAGGAGGGGGGACCCCACGCATTTTTTTTTCTGATTTTTACCATTCCATTAAAAAAAATAAAAAAAAATAATAATAATATTTTTAAAAATATATAAATAATTCTTGTGCCTCCAAAATAGACAAACCAAGTACCTAATCCCTTCTAATATAAATAGATATGCTATTACCAATTAAAAAAACACAAAAAAAACGATGTTTTTAAAAAAAATTTATTAGATTCCGCCAGCAAAGTGTGGCGGATTGAAAATGATGAATTTACTGTCTAAAAGCACTGTTGTCGAATTTACAATCTTCAACTGAATATACTTTTGTCGAATTGCCGCATTTGTACCATTGCAGAAATGTCGAATTTGACAAATGTTGAATTTCAAAAAGTCGAATTTTGAAAGTCCGTTTTTTTGACGAAAAGTACTGAATTGCATTGTCGAATTTATTTATTTTTGTCGAAAATGTCCCGTTTTTCGACATTTTCGGGAATTCGCCCGCAATTGCATATACCCCATAGACTGTTGTAACTGCTGCCTTTCTTGTCTTGCAGTAGGTAACTCATTAGACATGTCAGCCGTCATAGTTTTGGTTGAACTGAGCCAAGAAGTCTCTTGCAATTCACCACCAGAAGCCCCACTAGTTTGTGAGGGCTGACTGCATTGTTCACACATGATAGAATCTTCAGGAGAGGGGGGAAATCTGGTGTGACATACAGCACACAACCTTTTTCACCATGCTGACAGAGGACATTTACACACACACACACACACACACACACACACACACACACACACACACACACACACACACACACACACACACACACACACACACGATACAAGCAAACCTGCCCAGCCTAGTATGTGTGGAGAATAGATACACAGAGATGAGGAACCAGCACATAGCCTGATACTAACAATTGAAGTGCTAGGATAAGGCAATTTAGTATACAGTGCGTGAGGAGCCTAATACAAGGGTCCCACAGCTGGCTCTCCCCCTTAACTACACCCCTGTACCAGTGTCTGACTGTGGAGTATCCTGTGGAGGAGCTGGCAGCCTGCAGCAGTGCTGTGAGTGCAGGAAATGGTGCCAGGAAGCCGCTGGTCCTGCTCTGATTAAGCTCCGCCCCCTGCAATGGCACCAGAGCTAACTGTTATTTATACTGGCAAAATGTCCCCATAGTGTAAAAATGCAAGTACATGTACCCCATTCTACTACGGGATCACCACAATGGGAGTCCGTATGCCCGCCCCGCGGTCGCGCCACTCACCACTGTTATTTTCAGGTAAGCCCAACAGCTTACCTGAAAATAACAAAAAGAAGATAAACTGAAGAAAAACTCTCTCTGGAGCTCCAGATTTTTTTAAACTGAGCTGTAAGTGAGGGGAGGAGTCAGCACACCCTGTTGAAGAAATTTAAAGTGCAACGGCTCCTTTGAACCCCATCTATACCCCATCATAATTCAGTGTTCCCAGTATCCCTTATGAATGATCAGAGCCGGCCATAGGCATAATCAAACTAGGCAATTGCCTAGGGCATTTGATATGCTTAGGGGCATCAGCAGCTTCTGCTGATTAAAATGATATGTGGCATGCCTATATTCTGTGTGTAGCATTTCATATGCAGATACAGCCACAGTCTCACACAGTATATAGGCATGCTGCATATCATTTTCATCAGTAGAAGCTGCTTGTGCCATCTAGCCACCTAGCAATGCAAATAAGATGCATTTTCATTAACAAAAAGGTGCCAGATGTTATCATTGAGGCAATATCCCCACTCGATTACTGCGATCTGTAGATGAAGGACTTTTAGCAGTACCTAGAATCTCCCGTAATTCATCTGGGGGTCGAGCTTTTAGTCATACGGCTCCGACTCTATGGAACTCACTTCCTCGCACAGTGCGAGAGGCCCCAACTATAGAATCCTTCAAAAGTAGACTCAAGACTTTCCTTTTTACTCAAGCATTCCCATAATTGTCCCTTTAGTATCTCCACGCTTCTGTATTTTATGAAAATCTGTTCTGTACTTCATTATTTTCTGTACTATATTATGCTATGTATCTGTTAAGCGCCTTGAGTCCTATTGGAGAAAGAGCGCTATATAAATAAAATTATTATTATTATTATTATTATTATTATTATTATATTTATGAGGCCACATCTGTATCCAAGCAGAGGCAGAGGTCACAGTGTTAGTGGCAGTGTGATTGCTGTGTGCATGTGAGTGGGTTGGTTGTGCAGTAGTGTTCGTAATAAGTGTAAGGAGCATTATGTGTGTCCTGTAAAAATACATTAATAATATGCAACATATGTGTAAGGGGCACTATGCGTGTCATTATGTGTATAAGGCAGGGGTGGGCAATTATTTTAGCTGAGGGGCTACTTGACATTTCCTGTCAGTATCCGAGGGCCACATACAAAATAGCAGCTCCCCCACTTGCCAAAAATATAGGGACGTGGCTTCATGTGGAAGGGGTGTGGGCAAAAAATAATACAGATTCATATTAGGCTGCACAATAGTCTCCATTATTCAAATTGCGCCACACAATGCCACTTACACACATTACACCAGGTAGAGCCCCTTTTACACACATTACGTCATAGTTTTGGTTGAACTGAGCCAAGAAGTCTCTTGCAATTCACCACCAGAAGCCCCACTAGTTTGTGAGGGCTGACTGCATTGTTCACACATGATAGAATCTTCAGGAGAGGGGGGAAATCTGGTGTGACATAAAGCACACAACCTTTTTCACCATGCTGACAGAGGACAGAGGACATTAACATTTTATTTAGGATAATTATTGCGCAGCAAGCAAATTATCCAGTGTCTTATGGCCCCTGGGGAAAGGTGTGACACAGTGACAGAACACGGGGTGTGTGACACGGTGACAGAACACGGTGGGGGTGACAGAACACGGTGGGGGTGACACGGTGACAGAACACGGGGGGTGTGACACGGTGACAGAACACGGTGGGGGTGACATGGCAACAGAACGCGGTGGGGGTGACACGGTGACAGAACACGGTGGGGGTGACAGAACACGGTGGGGGTAACACGGTGACAGAACACGGGGGGTGACACGTTGACAGAACACGGGGGGGGAGGTGACACAGTGACAGAACACGGTGGGGGGTGTTACGGCGACAGAACACGGTGGGGGTGACACGGTGGGGGTGACACGGTGACAGAACACGGGGGTGACACGGTGACAGAACACGGGGGGGTGACACAGTGACAGAACACGGTTGGGGTGACACGGTGACAGAACACGGGGGGGGGGGTGACACGGTGACAGAACACGGGGAGGGGGGGTGACAGAACACGGGTGTATGACACAGTGACAGAACACGGTGGGGGTGACACGGTGACAGAACACCGGGGGTGTGACACAGTAACAGAACACGGGGAGGGGCGGTGACAGTGACAGAACACGGACGTGTGACATGGTGACAGAACACGGGGGTGTGACACAGTGAAAGAACACGGGGAGGGGGGGTGACAGTGACAGAACACGGATGTGTGACACGGTGACAGAACACGGGGGGTGTGACACAGTGACAGAACACGGTGGGGGTGACACGTGACAGAACAGGGGGGGTGACACAGTGACAGAACACAGGGGGGGTGACACAGTGACAGAACACGGGGGGGTGACACAGTGACAGTACACTGGGTGGTGACACAGTGACAGAACACAGGGGGGTGACACAGTGACAGAACACAGGGGAGTGACACAGTGACAGAACACGGGGGGGGTGACACAGTGACAGAACACGGTGGGGGTGACACAGTGACAGGACACGGGAGGGATTGGTAAAGTGAGAGCTAAAGATCTCTCCCCCAAACCTAGAAAAGTCTGACGCCACTGCCCGCACACACAAATATACGCACACTATCACACACACACACACACACACACACACACACACACACACACACACACTTTCTTTCTCTCCCTTTTCCCATTAACTTACTGATCTGGCTGGCAGTGGCAGGATTCAGGATGGATCTGTAGTAGTCTGGCTCTTGTCCCGTGTAGCTCCGCCCCCTGAGGTCCCGTGTAGCCCCGCCCCCTCATCGGCATGTAGCCCTGCCCCCTTTTTGGCTGAACACAGCCGTTGTCACTGGGGACTCTGGAGGCGGGAGGAGGAGGCTGCTACAACGCAGCAGCAGCAGGGGAGAGAGTCGCCGCCGGCAGCTTGGAGGTACTGCAGTGCAGAGCAATGACAAGCAGCTAAGCCGGTTGGGCCGCTTGTCATTGCTCGCTGGTGGGAGGCAGTGGGCCGGGCAGGATCGGTTTGCGGGCCGCATCCGGCCAGCGGGCCGTATTTTGCCCACCCCTAGTATAAGGGCATTAATAATGTGCGGCATATGTGTAAAAGGGTACTACTGTATGTGTGTCATTTTGTGTATAGGGGCACTAATAATGTAATAATGTGCAGCAAATGTGTAGGGGGCACTATGTGTGTCATTATGTGTATAAGGGCATTAATAATGTGCGGCTTATCTGTAAGGGACATTATGTGTAAAATGGCATTAATAAAGGTTGTTATAATGTATAAGGGACATTGGCCCTCATTCCGAGTCGTTCGCTCGGTAATTTTCTTCGCATCGCAGTGAAATTCCGCTTAGTACGCATGCGCAATATTCGCACTGCGACTGCGCCAAGTAATTTTACAATGAAGATAGTATTTTTACTCACGGCTTTTTCTTCGCTCTGGCGAACGTAGTGTGATTGACAGGAAATGGGTGTTACTGGGCGGAAACACTGCGTTTTCGGGGCGTGTGGATAAAAACGCTACCGTTTCCGGAAAAAACGCAGGAGTGGCCGGAGAAACGGGGGAGTGTCTGGGCGAACGCTGGGTGTGTTTATGACGTCAAACCAGGAACGACAAGCACTGAACTGAACGCAGATGCCGAGTAAGTCTGAAGCTACTCTGAAACTGCTAAGTAGTTTGTAATCGCAATATTGCGAATACATCGGTCGCAATTTTAAGAAGCTAAGATACACTCCCAGTAGGCTTAGCGTGAGCAACTCTGCTAAATTCGCCTTGCGAGCGATCAACTCGGAATGAGGGCCATTATGTTTATAAGGATATTACTAATGTGTCTCATATGTGTAAGGGGCATTACTGTGTGGAATTATGTGTATAAATGCATTACTAATGTGTGGCATTATGTGTATAAGGTGCTCTACTATGTGGCGTTGCGTATAGAAAGGGCACTGCTGTGTCGTCTAATGTGAATAAAGAGCAATAGGGTGTGATGTAATGTGAATAAGGGGCTCTACTGTGAGTAGTAACGTTTATAAGGTAAAGTGATACTACTGTGGGATATAATATGAATTATGAACACTATCGCATGATCAAATGTGAATGTAGTTTCAGTACTGTGTGGCGTAATTGGGATTGGGGTTACTATTGTGTGGCCATGCCCCTTGCCAGTAAAACACACCTTTTTGGGCTGTGCGCCAAATGTGCAAACTTTCCTATTTAAAATATAGGGGTACAAACACCAAAATAAGGACTGCTATGGGTGAGGGGTGATGGTGCTGGGAAAGAGGTGCAAGGTCAGAGGCGGAACCAGCGGTGGTGCTAGGGGGCACCAGCGAAAATCTTGCCTAGGGCATCATATTGGTTAGGGCCAGCTCTGTGCATGATAGAGAAAAAAAACTGAGAGGTGGATGCAGGTGATGTTCAGCTGCAATTTTGCGCACAGGATACTTGGGAGAATATGCTAATGGTTTAGCTGCCGTCTTATGCATTGAGTCTTATGTGCCACTCACATACATATGAGGGAACATCAGGTGCACCACGGGACCTCTGAGCCAACCTCATGCTGTTTCAGATTGAGCGGCTCACTGAAGACCCCGTGGCATCTCCTGATGTAAACAAATTTGCAGTGGATGACTATGGTATCCAGAAAACGTCCCTGACATGCCTGAGTTTATCTACCCACCCTTGCTACCTCCCCCATACGTTGTCTACTTGTCAGTCACTTCGCAAATAATCCTCTGTGTGTACACTACCGCAAATCAATTGCAGCACTTGCGCAGCGAAAAAATTACTAATATCAAAATTCAGCACAATTTACAAATCCTGAGCTCTGTTGTCCCGTGGTCAACGGAATTTCTGACTCCATACAACCCAATTCATATGCCCAAATCAGGTGCATGTGCTCAGAAATAAAGTTTTAGTCTGTTTCAATTCCAATTATTTTCCTCGTTTGCTCTGAGGAAAATGTGCCTTTATACACAATTATGTAGGATTTAATGTCTACAGTCAAAATGTTTGATATGAATGGGAAAGACCGAAATGACTCAAAGTGCATATTGTGCATAGTGGTTAAAGCTGAAAGCAGAGCAAGCTGACTGTAACAACTGGTGAGTAATGTTGGTCTCTGACATCAGGTATAACAGCCCCACACATACCACTAGTCTACTTTAAACACATTTTATTAGTAATCTGTCAAGTGACAGCACTGGGGAGATGAGAAAGTCCTTTATTGTTCAAAAGGATAAGTCAGAGCGAGTGAGATCACCCCTTGCTTCTCCTACTACAATAACATTATTTAGTTCACTGACCTTTTAAAAAGTGTTTAAAAGGGTAGTTGGCAGTTTTCCCTGCAACTGACATTTCCTTATAACACAGGAACCGCTCCGGCTCTATATTAACTCCGGAGGTGCGGTACGCGTAGGGATCGCTGTAAGTCTCTCTCAGCTCACACACACGCCTCCACTACGCGCTCTGCTGACACTAAGATGGAGGAGCTCTGGGTCATAACTCCACCTCCCTGAGATACTGGCACTAGGAGACAGACACTAGAGGATGCGACCATGTAATTCCACACATAAGGAGACAGGCATGGAGCGCACCATTTACCAACACTCCCCCCTCACTCAAGACTGTTTCCGGTCACATATATAAGAACATTATATTTTATCCACATTTCAATAAAGTCATACTGTACATGTAACCGAAAGCATAAAACTGAAGAAAAAACAGTAAGAACAAATCAACATTAAACATATTCCAGTCCACATTCCTTCAAGAATGCTAGAAACAGATGTGATGACAGTCCTTTTTGTCAACATGTCAGCAATATTTTCTTCACTTGCAACATATTCCACACTGACTGACTTATTTTCCACCAATTCATGGATGAAGTGATGTCTTATAGCAATGTGCTTAGACCGTCCATGATGCTTTGTGCTACAAGAAAGATCTATTGCTCCCTTGTTATTACACCATATGTTGATGATCTCACTGTGATAAAGAAGACCTAACTCACATAAAGTCTCTTTTATTCAAAGTGCTTCTTGTGACGTTTCTGTGAGCGCCATATAGTCTACCTCTGTTGTAGAAAGAGCAACTGTGGGCTGTTTCCTACTTGCCCAGCTTACAGCTGAATTTGCTAGTGCAAACAGGTATCCAGTGTTGGAACGTCTGTCGTCCTCATATGATCCCCAGTCGGCATCACAGAATACTTTTAAGCTGGTGTCTTTTGATTTTGATTTTGTAAATCTCAGCTTTAGTGAACTTGTACCAATCTCCCAGGATTGTTTGCAAACTGGCTTGCCCAACTCACTGCATGTGTAATTTCAGGACGAGTTCCAATACTTGCGTACATCAGACTACCAACAGCATTTTGATAAGGGATTTCTTGCATTTCCTGTATCCCTTGCTGCTTGGTGACCATCTTGACACTTTTGTCAATAGGAGTGCATACTGGTTTTGCATCTGTCGTTCCATATTTGGAAATTATTGCCTCAATGTATGTTTGTTGGTCAATTGTGACAGTCCCTTCTTGTAGGTTTTGTACAATTTTCATGCCTAATAAGTGATTTTCAGGGCCTAGGTTTTTCAACTTGACTTTCTTGACCTGCCAGAAGTAAATCATCCACATATACAGCTAATATGAACAATTTCTCTTCCATAGTCTTATGGTATAGGCAGTGATCAGTCTCTGACCTAAGATCATTTCTAGTAGCACTGCATTCAACTTCACATACCAGCAACAATATATCCACATTATAGTGTTCAGGTGGTTCCACATAAAACTCTAGCTGGTATAACAGTAGATCATGTAGTGTAGCAATAGCAATCACTAATCGTAATGTACTATACCTTGTGACAGGTGAGTAGATCTCTCAGTAATCAATTCCAGACTTCTGGGTATATCCCTTGGCAACAAGGCGGGCTTTGTAATGAGCTACTGTCCTGTCTCCATTCAACTTCTTGCAAAAGACCCACTTGTTCTTGATCGTTTTATGGTTACTTGGTTTATCAACCATAGTCCATGTACTGTTATCATCTAGTGCTGACAGTTCTGTATCAATTGCTGACTTCCACTCTGTCCAATTGCTGCTTGACTAAGCTTCTTGTATGTTTTGAGGTTCACAGTAAGCTATGTTTGCACACTCCTCACTGTATTTCTTGGCTGAAACACCTTTGTTGCTCCTCATGGAACTTCTGTTCCCTGATTTGTTGTCTACTTTGACACTTTCAGATTCAGACATGCTTTCTGCTGCCTGTACATCTAGTAATATATTCTCTTCTTGCTCCACTGCCCCAGTCTGTGGTGCTGTTTTGTAGAATACCACATCTCTGGATTTAAGAAGACGTTTACTTGTAACATCCCAAAGTCTGTATCCTTTGCTTTCTTTGCAGCATCGCAGCATTATACATTCTACGAATTTTGGATCTAACTTTCTCCTTTTTTCTTTTTGGTATATGTGCAAAAGCTTTGTTCCCGAAGACACGACGATGACTGACACTTGGCTTTTCTCTGGACCACGCCTCCAGTGGCATTTTTCCGTTGATGGCCACTGTAGGTGCACGATTCTTTAGGTATATTGCAGTAGATACTGCTTCTGCCCAAAATTTATTTTCCAGACCAGCATCATTTAACATAGTCTGTGCTTTCTCAACAATTGTGCGGATTGCCCGCTCACTCATGCCATTCTGTTCCGGTGTGTAGGCAATTGTTAGCTGATGCTTTATGCCATATTTTCTAAGGAATGCGGTTTAGACGTTGTTATCATAATCTTCATCCGTTGTCTGATCTCAGGATCTTTAGTTTCAGAGACGTCTGAGTCTCCACCAGGTTTTTGTATTCCACAATTTTGTTGACAACTTCACTCTTTTCTCTAATGAAGTATACGTGTGTTATTCTTGTGGCGTCAAAAATGAGAGTCATGAAATACCTGTAGCCACTGATTGATTCTACCTCCATTGAACCACACATGTCAGTATGCACTAGAGATAGCGGTGTCTCTGCTCTACTAACTGACTTTGAAATGGGTTGCGAGTTTGCTTGCCTTTTATGCAACTCTAACACATGGGTCTTTCAGCGTTGCTCACGGTGATCCCGGTTACCATTCCATCTAGCAGTTTCTGGACGTTGTCATATCTTAGATGAGCCAAGCGTTTGTGCCACAGTTCCACTGACTGGTTTGCATCAGTAGCCATCATTGCAATACACTCCTCAGTGTCCAGGACATACAGTTGGTTGCACAGGGTTGCTGAAGCAATAACAGTCCCTCTTTTGTTTAGCACCATAGACTTGCCTTTCTGAAATTGAACTCTGTAGCCATTTTTCTCTAGGATGCTGATAGCAATGAGATTACTTCCCAAATCTGGCACATACAACACATCTTGGATATCTGTAACAACTGTTTTTCCTCCAATTCTTAATCGCACTGTGATTGTCCCAACTTGTGGTGCAGTAAGGACTTTATTTCCAATCCCTGTAACTGTAGTGGATACACACAGTCTTAAAAAATTGAACCAATGCTTATTGCAACTGAAATGCCTAGTGACCCTCCGAATCCATGTACCAGCCATACTTCCTGTGACTGTCTGCTACATTCAGTTCTGACTCGTTTGGCTTGTCACGCTGCTTCTGCGCACCACTGGAATATCTCATTCTGCAATCTAAGGCTTTATGTCCTATCTTGTGACATACAAAACATTTGAACTTGTGCTTTTTAGACTTTGTGCCCTTTGTGATCAAGGCAGAACCCTCAGCTATGCTCTCGATAGGAATACGTTCTTGGAACTGTAGTAGTTTGGTCCTTACAATCTCCGTTGTCAGTTTAGTGTCATTTGACTCTAAAACAACCACCAAAAAATGTAATTCTGGCATAAGGTTCTGAAATATAGCCATTGCCACTTATTTCTCATCCACCTGTGCCCCCACAGATGCTAATTGCTGAGCTAATGACAATAATTTATCAATATAATCATTCATGTCCTTGTAGGCACTCAGTTTCTTTCCATATAGCATGCATCTCCAGCTTATCCTTCTCATCAGACATTTGTCTTCATATGCATTGTCAAAGTCAGAAAAATATCACGCTACACACTGCCATATATGCACCTCATGCGAGTGCCTGCTGCGTGTGCATGAGCCCTCCCGTGCGTGCGCATACTCTCAGTTGCGTGCACCCGCAGGCGCGCGGTATGCGCATTTACGGTAGAGTTTATGTTCGTCTAGCGGGCGACTCAATCGTAACATATTTTATTCATATAATGTATTTTGTAGATTATGGTCCCTTTGATAGAATCTGAAAGTTTAGTTAATGTAGTATGTTCGGGGACAAAGAGATCCCTCTTTGTTTGATACGAAGGGTCAGACAGGGGTTACACAGTGGTGTTTAGTATCCATCGGAAGAGAATATAATTAGCAATATTCCGGTGTTGGTTTGAAGCGGATTAATCGCTCGTGCGTATAGTTATGGACATAAGAAGTTTATGGACATTTACTATATTTGCACTTTATTACCCATGCGGCGGGAAACCCAGTTTCCCTCCCACCTGAGCAGTTTGAAATAGTCACAGCCCACCTTTATGAACCAACCTATGACCTTTTGTTATAATGCGAAGACGAATTCCTGTGTCCAATGAACAATAAGAATGTAGGGACCATTGTACTGTACTGTGTGTAAGTGTATATAAAGACAAGCCGATCTGGGCCAGCTCTCTATTACTCTCTTCAACGGTTCTCATTGCTGATAATCGGGAGCTGGATATCCAGAAAAGGCGCTTGCGATTGTTTCCCCTGGTGCGTAAGTTCTCTGCAACCATATTGTCTCTTATTTTATGTTATAAGCCATTCTCTCTCTCTCTCTCTCCTTCCCCCCTTTAAATGTAATTGTATCTGTATTGTATTTTATGTGTAGTTATCCGGTTAGGTATTTTATGTTATCTTGGTAGTGTATAACTTGTATTGTATTATTCTTTTGCAATTGAACGTTCATTCATTTCCTTAAAAGGCGTTAGACCCTTAGACCGGTATTTGAGTGTTTATTTTATTGCTAAGGGGTTCTCTGAGCATCACATACGCTCATACAGCTTTTAAACTAACAAGGTTACACTGTGTTGTATTTACACCTTATCACTGCACAAGGGTTACAGTATAAGTACATTGTTTATGGTTTAGTTATAAAGGTTTAACACTGTGAGCGTCTGCGCCGCTCGTGATCTCCTCGTGGTCTCGAGCGTCCGCTACGCTGATAGCGTAGCATTACGGTAGTCGCTCACCTATAGTGTGCCCGATACCAACAGCGTATTCTCGCGAGCGTTTGTGTCGCTCGAGCGGCTCGCTCCCGATACAGCGTCCACTACGCTAAGGGCGTACCCTTACGGTACCTGTGCGCCAATTGCGTACTGTGTTCTTTAACCTCTTAGCGTGTTTTATACAAGGTATAGAATAGGCATTGTCAATTGGGGACTCGCCCGCTCTTCACATATCTGCACTAGGCAATTTCAGCAGACATTATCGATCAGCAAAAGGCGGGAGGTAATATTCCTCGTAGTGCTGACCAGATAAGCGTCTGCTTCGCTTAGTAAGGAGTGCTGAAGGAATCCAGAACCGAAAGGTAGGAACAGTACGTTATTGTCTTTTAAAACCTGTTTAGTTTCTGTTTTGCGAACGTACGCATAAGCAATAAGCATACACATCTGTATTTTTTTTTTGTTTAGTATTGTTTTCGTGCCTCATTCTCCTGATTGCCACACATTAGTGATAATGTGTTGAGAGATTTGTTGTTATTAATAGTTAAAAGATAAAAAGTAATATTTAAGAGAATAATTGTAAAAGGCACACACACAATCTCGCCTAGAATACAAGGGAGATTTGAGTGGTGGTCAGTGAAGGATTACTGTTAAAGATCATTCACATTGATAAACGTGTAGTGTGTAACTGTGGACGTACTTGGTCTGTGTACACGTGTCCTTACAAGGGCAGGGCGTACGCAGCAAGGGTCGACGCACGGAGCGTGTATTACGCAACGGAGCGTACGGATACGCCCACATGATACAAACCGCACGATAGTATTGTTTAGTAAGCGATAAGGAAATAACGCGAAAATAACACAAATCTATCTCAAATCCAAAAGTTTAAAAGTTAAAAGAAAAAGACTTTCTCTGTTGCAATTCTTCTTCTGGGTTAAGCTAATACCGAATGAAAGGATTTCTGCGCAGAAATAAAAATTAAAGTGTACATGTGGTAAGAGTGTGTGTAGAGATAAGATTTCTCTTTTATTACGGACGTGGGAACCATAGGCCAGTAGAAAGAGATACACCAGCGAGAGTGATATCGTGGGGTGGCTTGGGAGGCGTCCCTTGTTAGACTCGACACATTAATGAGCAGTAGAGTCTGCAGTACATAACAGACCAGGAGGTCACAGACCAGGAGGTCACAGACGGACCAGGAGGTCACAGAACAAGAGGTTCAGGTACAGCAGACTAGAAGTAGAGAGCACAACCGAAGAGGGGTTGGTGCGAGACCCATATAGGCCAAAGAAGCTCATCGCTGAAGGAATTTGCAGCAGAAATTTTCAATTCCACTGATCGTTCCGCACATAAGATTAGTTGCTTGTGTGCAGATACGATTGTACCGCATGTGATTGTGTGCATTAGCGTGTCTTGAATTCAGAAGAACGCTACTTGCACATTGTTAACGTGATTTGTGTAATTTTTTTATTTTAAGGGAAGTAGCCTGATCACTCGGGGACATTCCAGCGATTGACACTTGCTGGGGAGGGTAAGACACTCCCACACGCCCGAGCAAGTAGACGTACGTAGGGGCCCTAGGTTGGGTACGGAACCTCTGGGAACTTTGGTCGCCGTATTGGCCAGCGTGGGCGGAGTTAAGAGGGCGGACCTCGAGGCAAAACCCCCACCGCAGCCTTACCCCGGACATTTTGGTTTTCTGTGAGGGTTGCCGGAGACCCTGATTGGAAGTCAGAGGTAGTGAAAGCAACGCCTGCAGAGATGGGGGCCACTTGTTCAGGTAAGGGGCGATCAACCCAGGTTCAGGTTGATTTGGTAAACCGACCAATCGGGTCGGCAAGATATATCATGTGTGAAAAATATGGTCATCACACAGAGACATTGTGCAATGAATGGGAAAGGATGACTGTGCATGACGGGGAAAAGTTTACCCGGGTAGGTAGTTTTAACCCAGAAGTGTTACAGAATTTAAGGAGAAGAGTTTGTCTAATTAAGTCTTCAAAAAGGCATATTAGACATTATGATTATTTAACATTGTGGCAACAGGAAGGTGAAATACAAAGGGGGTTGGCGCAAGCCACTGGATCTAACCCTATCAGGAAACTGATAGCCACTGCTCCCCCACCACCATACATACCTGGAGAGAAATTGGTTGCAGAGAATGGCACTCAGGGTCATGTTAAACGTGTAGAAGTTAAGGATAATGTAACCAAAGTAATTAATGCTAACACTAATCCGTGCAAGTTGTACCCTGTTTTGAACTTTCCCCAGGATTGTGACCAAGAGGATGAGCCCACAACAATATCAGCACTCTCCCTAGCAGCCACCATATCAGAAACAGCAGTAGGCACGACTCAACCCGTAAGATTAGCATCAAAGGCCCCTAGCGGAGGGACAGGTGAGGTCGTATCGACTGGTAAGTACGGCACCATGCACTACGCTGAAACCATTTCACCAAGTATTGTAGAATCTACACAGACAGATGTTATTAGACTTAATCCCGTTAGGGTAATAGCAGTGCCAAATGGGAAGACTGATACTTCAGGGGCAACCCCTATCAGAAACATCGCCATGTACTGTCCCTTTTCCCGAACGGAATTAAGGTCAATGATGTCTGAATTCCCTGATCCTAGAAAAGACTTAGCTGCATGTCAAAAGTATATTAGAGAGCTAGGAAATTCTGCAGAGCCAAATAACAAAGATTGGAGGACAGTTTTGAGGGCATGTTTACCCCCCAGTGTTGATCCGTTAAAGTTTATCGCTGATTGCAAGTTAGATGAGGAAGTACCACTAACAGATGAGTATAATCAGGATAATGTAAAGAGAATCAACATACAGTTAGGGGTATATTTCCCTGCAGTAGTAAAGTGGAATAAAATCTTTACAATAAAACAAAAAGAAAGTGAATCCACACCAGAGTATTTTCACCGGGCTCTGCAGGATATGGCTAGGTACACTGGTATAGATGACATTAAAGCAAATGTACACCACAGGGAAGTAGCTGTTTCAGTGTTAATGGACGGTCTAAAAGAGGTTTTAAAGAATAGAATACAAACCACTAGGCCTGATTGGAGAGGTATGTCGGTGGATGCATTGGGAGAGGCTGCTGCTGGGCATGATCGCAATATCATCAGACACAGGGAGTCACAGAGTGATAAGTTAATGGCTGTGAGCATACAGGCCCTCACTACCCGGCCACCTCAGCCCAGAACTGTGACCCCTGTGGGTAAGTCAATTGGTGTAAAATGTTATTATTGCCACAGAGAGGGACACATAGCACGTGATTGTAAAACAAAACAAAGGCAAAATTCATATCAATCCCCTAGACAACGACCTGGGATCAAGGACCGAAAGGGCGGAGCTATGAGCCACATGCAGGGGAAACAAAAAGGTATCCCCCAAGAAGAGACTGGCAAATCTCTGATAGTTCCCATCTACCCCCACCACAAGTAATTGCTGCCAGTGCGATTCAGGGAGGTCACCATACCCAATAGGGGTGTGGCCACACCTGTAATCTGCAGCCAGTGAAATTGATTGCAAGTCTTGGAAGTGAACCCGAGATCACAATTGATGTAGCTGATAAATCATTAAATTTCCTTGTAGATACGGGGGCGGCCAAATCAGTGATAAATTCGACAGTGGGCATGAGAACCACTGGTAAAACAATTCCAGCCATGGGAGTAACGGGAGTAGTACAGCACTACCCTGTTAGCAAACCAGCAGAGGTTACAATAGGGCCCTTGCATACCAAGCATTCCTTTTTGCTGGCTGCATCGGCACCGACTAATCTCCTGGGAAGAGATTTATTGTGTAAAATGGGGTGTGTCATTTATTGTACTCCTGAAGGTGTATTCTTAGACATACCTGAGAATCACGCTCAGGAAGTACGAGACATGCTAGACTCCCCATCAAAATTAATGTCACAAACCGTTATGATAAATAAGAGTTCATCCCAGGTAGAAGAAATGACATCCCAGATACCAGAGTCACTTTGGACTAAAGATGGACAAGACACTGGATTAATGGCAAACGTAGCTCCAGTAGTTGTGCAAGTAAAAGATGGTAGGATAGCTCCAAAAATCCCACAATACCCTCTGAAGCCAGAGGTGGAGTTAGGAGTATATCCCGTAATAGAGCGCTTGCTACAACAGGGCATTCTGGTAAGAACATCCAGCACTGCCAATAGTCCCATCTTCCCTGTGAAAAAGAGTGGAGGGAGGGGTTACAGGCTAGTGCAGGATCTAATGGGGATTAACAAAATAGTTGAGAGTCAGTTCCCCGTAGTGCCAAATCCAGCTGTCATCCTTATGCAAATCCCTCCCACTGCGAAATTTTTCACTGTTATTGACCTCTGCTCCGCCTTCTTCTCGGTACCTCTGCACCCCGACAGCCAATATTTGTTTGCATTCACATACAGAGGAGTCCAATACACATGGACTCGATTACCACAAGGTTTCATAGACAGCCCAAGTATATTTTCACAGGCTTTGCATGATTGTTTACAGTCTTTCCAACCAGAGAGTGGATCAGTATTGATCCAATATGTGGATGATTTACTACTATGTTCAGATTCACTGGAAGCGTCCCTGAAAGATACGAAACAGCTCCTGTTTCATCTTTCAGACACAGGACACAAGGTTTCCAAAGACAAGTTGCAATTATGCCAGACTAAAGTAAAATATCTGGGACACTGTCTGACACAAGGACTGAGACACCTGACCGCTGATAGAATTCAAGCAATTCGAGACATGACTCTGCCACAAACCCAGCAACAGATCAGAACATTTCTAGGAATGTGTGGGTATTGCCGTAACTGGATCCCAGGTTTTTCCATTCTAGCATTACCGTTGCAGGAGATGGTCTCATCAAACAAACCTGATCGGATTTCGCATACAGACGAATCCAAGATGGCATTTGAGAGACTTAAACAGTGCCTAACGCAGGCACCAGCATTAGGTATGCCAGACTATGGGAAACCCTTTGAGCTGTACGGAACAGAAAGTGCTGGTTGCGCGGCAGGCGTCCTAACCCAAAAGCACGGTGATGCCAGCAGGCCGGTAGCATACTACAGCGCTCAGCTAGATACGGTAGCGCGATCCCTCCCCACATGCTTGCGAAGTGTTGCAGCGATAGCATTGCTAGTTACAAAAAGCGAAGATGTAGTGCTAGGACACAACCTCACAATCCATACACCGCATGCAGTATCAGCCATGCTGAATTCTGCCCAAACCAGGCACGTCTCATCAGCGCGGTTTACAAGATGGGAATTGGCATTAATGGCCCCCGTAAACATCACCATAAAGAGATGCAGTGCATTAAATCCTGCAACGTATCTCCCAGGTGTGCCTGCACAGGCACAAAGGGTGGAGGATGAGAGTGATGGGGAAGGAGGATTTAATACAGGAAATGACATGCATGATTGTATGGAGTATTTGACCCAAAATTTCACGGCAAGGCCTGACATCAGTGACAACCCACTCGAAGATGTAGATCTTACTTTCTACACTGATGGTAGTTGTCACAGACAGACGGACTCGGGAGACTTGTGTACTGGATACGCAGTCGTAGATGACCAAGGCACCATAGAAGCAGAACCGCTAGGCCCACCTCACTCAGCCCAGGTTGCTGAACTGGTTGCCCTGACCAGAGCATGTGAATTGGCTAAGGGCAAGTCAGCCAATATCTACACCGATTCTAGATACGCCTTCGGGGTAGTCCATGATTTCGGAGCCCTATGGCGCCTCAGAAATTTCATGACGGCAGCTGGTACACCGGTAGCGCATGCAGCTCACATCAAAAGGCTTCTAACAGCGATACAGGAACCCGACAGAGTGGCTGTTATCAAGTGTAAAGCACATACATATAGTCAAGACCCAGTATCACTTGGTAACAGCCGAGCAGACGAAGCTGCTAAGTTAGCAGCTGGTACCCCCAGACAGACAGACACCACACAACTGATGGTATTTAATACCGTCAACACACAGAAATTGTGTGACATGCAAAATTTGTGTTCCACACAGGAAAAGGCAGTTTGGAGGGCAAAGGGATATGGCCAGGAGTCCTCAGGACTCTGGACAGATGGACAGGGTAAACCAGTGGCACCCAGAGCATACCTTCCAAGTTTGGCTGAAGCAGCACATGGGCTGACTCATCTAGGCAAGGAAGGGATGTGCAAGTTGGTAAGAGCATATTGGTGCGCCCCAGGATTTTCTTCCCATGCGGGAAAGAGAGCAATGTCATGCCTCACCTGCTTGAGGAAGAATATCGGAAAGGCAATACCAACAGAACCATCTCATATCCCACCTACAGGCGGCCCTTTTCAGGTAATACAAATTGATTTTATACAATTACCCCCTTGTCGAAATTTGAAGTATGTACTAGTTTGTATAGATGTGTTTTCAAATTGGGTCGAAGTATTTCCTGCGGCCACAAATACCGCAATGTTTACTGCTAAGAAAATTGTACAGGAATTTGTGTGTAGATATGGTATCCCTAGAATAATTGAAAGTGATAGGGGTACCCATTTTACAGGTGATGTCTTCCAAGGAATGTGTAAGTTGATGGGAATTGATAGTAAGCTGCACACTCCGTACCGCCCCCAGGCGAGTGCGAAGGTAGAAAGAGTGAACAGCACTATTAAAAATAAATTGAGCAAAGTTATGGCAGAAACAGGATTGACATGGCCAGAAGCTTTGCCCATTGTATTATACAGCATCAGAACCACTCCCAGGTCCCCTCTTAATCTGTCCCCTTTTGAAATTCTGTTTGGTCGACAACCGCATGTCATGATTAACCCTCAGGATGATTTGAAGTGTAACAATGAAGTGACTGTAAAGTATTTGGTTAAGATGAGTAAACAGCTAAGGAATCAGAATGATAATTTGAAGTTAGTGATTCCTGATCTGCCAGATAGTAATTGTCATGACATTGAACCTGGGGATTATGTAATGATACGGAATTTTCTACGCTCAGGTTGCCTTATCGACAGATGGGAAGGACCATACCAAGTCTTATTGATTAGCACGACAGCATTGAAGGTTGCCGAGAGAGAGACTTGGGTTCATTCGTCCCATTGTAAGAAGGTTGCTGATCCCGAGAGGTCCTGTGATAAGGAACAGACGGTAGAGGAAGTTGTATCACTGGAGTGTCTGTTTCAGGAGGACTGAGACGGCACCTGAGCATTGAGAATAATAAGATCATTGGCAGTTGTCGATTCCCTGTTCCCTTTTATTGTTTTTCTCCACTTCCCATCCCATCTCCCTCAATTGTTTCTTTCCCCCTTCTCATTCTTCTCCATTTCCTCCAATAATATGGACTTGCCCCAAGAGACTGTGATCCGGATTTTCCTGTTGACCATGATGTTGACCAGAGCAGTCTGTTCCGGCGAGAGTACCATGGAGGTCGAGAGAGGTTCTGGAATGGGTTCTGATGACAGAGATGGAGGCATAGATTTCCAAGAACAACATAATCACCGAGTACAGGCGAGTATCAGAAAACGATCTGGTAGCATTGACAATAGAAGAAATTGTGAAGGATTGTTAACTGAAGAGAACTGTATCTGTAGACTCTGTGACAGTGTAGTTGAGGATGGGTGTATCAAGAAATGTCAGTCCAGTTTTAATATCCACATGGACCGGCATCCATTGAGTGACTATCACTCCTTAGTGGGTAAAGTGTTAAATCAGACAGATTGTTGGGTATGCTCTCAAGTACCTCAAGACCATAGCAAATCAGGATTAGTGCCCTTCCCTTTAACTATAGGGGAGGTACTTGAGCTAAGTGGTGGGAGGCCGGTGGACAGGAGGTTTAATATCTCCAGTCCTCCTAGTTTGAAGCTCCACCAATATCATGTGGATAGATCCCTAGTATGTTTTAACATTTCCAATCCCCGAAAGCCGGGAAATTGGGAAGTGTCATGGAATAACCAAACCATGACCTTTTCATACAGAGCCGATAGAATGCCTACAGATACAGAACTTATACGCCACATAGCCGGTAGTGGAAAATATTTCCGATATAGGCATACCCTAGGAAGTAGGACCATGAGAGTTGGAGAGGTATCACCAGGATACTGTGCACATATCGTACAAACTGATACGTGTACTAAACAGATGGGAGAATTAGGGTTAGGAGATTTCATATGGAAAATGTGTAATATGGTAATGTCCTACTCCGTCCCATATGTTCTCCCCGATGATGCATATTTCATATGCGGGAGGAAGGCGTATAAGTGGCTTGCCCCAAACTCAGAAGGGTTATGTTATATTGGAAAAGTACTGCCTGAGGTAATGACCGTATCCCACACTAAAATGAAGGATATTCACCGCAGTGCCCAAGCTCCTTATACTCACACTCATTACGAACACATCGTTAAACGGCACCTAATAGAAAGAACAGAGCATCCGGCCTCTGACCTGATCAATGAATCCACCGGGATTCAATTCCTAATCGCGTTAGATATCACTCGCACCGCCAGAGGAGTGATAAATTATAAATATATATCTGCGCTTGCAAATTTATTAGACAACATCACTGAAATGTATGATGACACATTCAGGTATACCGGAAGGGAGCTCCAAGCTTATAAAACAGAACTGGTTCAGCATAGGATGATTCTCAATTATCTCACAGCTGTGACGGGCGGGTATTGTGTTACCCTAGCGACTCAGTATGGAATAAAGTGCTGCACATATATTACAAACAGCACCGAGGACCCGGCCGAGGTTATAGACCAAAAGATGGATGACATTTTGCAATTAAAATGGGAGTTCCGAAGGAAACACAATCTCACCCTTGCCGCTGTGGGTAATGAGCTGACCAGTTGGGTGTCATGGTTGAACCCACGAAATTGGTTCTCTGGTTTAGGAGAATGGGCCCAAGGTATTATCATTGATGTAGGCAAATTTCTTTTGTGTATTCTGGGTGTCATCATATTGGTCGGTCTGATATTTAGATGCGTTCGGGTTTTAACAAAGTGTAAACGTAGCGCCCCAGTGATGAGTTTAAGAAGTGAAGATACTGTAATAACAACGACTGATTTGGTTTATGACCCAACGATAGAGAAAATGTTGTGATGAAAATGTGATTCCACGGTCCGTTTCTTTCACCCGTTTCTCCTTTGTTTTCCTCCAAGGTAAAAAGACATCTGCTTGGAAGAAGAATTTGACAACCTTTTACACAGACAACTGATGGACTATGCCATAGACCCCCATATCCCTAGTACCTTTAATTTTACGCTAACCCAACACTTTTTGTAAGTCTATGGACATTGAAAAAGCTTTTTGCACACCGTTAATAGCAAAAGCCCAAAGAGACTACAGTCAACATGTACATCGAGACAAGACAAGACAAGACCTAAATCGGCAAATGTATATTAAACTCACATAGTTTATCACTGCATTTACCATAATTGTTCTTTATCTTCATCTCTACAACCTTCAGGTAATGACACACAAAGTCGATAGGGAATACAGGCACAGATATCAGCACTCACATATTCCCCCTATTCATGTATCATCAACTAAAATGTGCTCCCCCATTTTGTTGCAACCAAAAGCCGAAGAGAGCTCGGTAAAGTTTGACAGCCCATCCACAGACCCGTACCACGGGATAAGAAGGAATTCAAATGTATACTTCGCAATACCTCGAAGCTTGATTTAAAACACGTACGGCACGATGATACATGACCCCCCAAACATGGATTCATACACACATGCTTCTGCTATCTCACTAGGTCATACCCTTTTCCTACCTTCTCCTCTCCTCCCCTACCCAATCATAGAAATGTATTATACATGACATATATTTTTCTCTTTTTGAAATGTTTTAGAAAGTGGCAGTTATTGGTGACTGCCAAAGGGTGGACTGTCAGTCAGAAAAATATCACGCTACACACTGCCATATATGCACCTCATGCGAGTGCCTGCTGCGTGTGCATGAGCCCTCCCGTGCGTGCGCATACTCGCAGTTGCGTGCACCCACAGGCGCGCGGTATGCGCATTTACGGTAGAGTTTATGTTCGTCTAGCGGGCGACTCAATCGTAACATATTTTATTCATATAATGTATTTTGTAGATTATGGTCCCTTTGATAGAATCTGAAAGTTTAGTTAATGTAGTATGTTCGGGGACAAAGAGATCCCTCTTTGTTTGATACGAAGGGTCAGACAGGGGTTACACAGTGGTGTTTAGTATCCATCGGAAGAGAATATAATTAGCAATATTCCGGTGTTGGTTTGAAGCGGATTAATCGCTTGTGCGTATAGTTATGGACATAAGAAGTTTATGGACATTTACTATATTTGCACTTTATTACCCATGCGTCGGGAAACCCAGTTTCCCTCCCACCTGAGCAGTTTGAAATAGTCACAGCCCACCTGTATGAACCAACCTATGACCTTTTGTTATAATGCGAAGACGAATTCCTGTGTCCAATGAACAATAAGAATGTAGGGACCATTGTACTGTACTGTGTGTAAGTGTATATAAAGACAAGCCGATCTGGGCCAGCTCTCTATTACTCTCTTCAACGGTTCTAATTGCTGATAATCGGGAGCTGGATATCCAGAAAAGGCGCTTGCGATTGTTTCCCCTGGTGCGTAAGTTCTCTGCAACCATATTGTCTCTTATTTTATGTTATAAGCCACTCTCTCTCTCTCTCTCTCTCTCTCTCTCTCTCTCTCCCCTTCCCCCCCTTTAAATGTAATTGTATCTGTATTGTATTTTATGTGTAGTTATCCGGTTAGGTATTTTATGTTATCTTGGTAGTGTATAACTTGTATTGTATTATTCTTTTGCAATTGAACGTTCATTCATTTCCTTAAAAGGCGTTAGACCCTTAGACCGGTATTTGAGTGTTTATTATATTGCTAAGGGGTTCTCTGAGCGTCACATACGCTCATACAGCTTTTAAACTAACAAGGTTACACTGTGTTGCATTTACACCTTATCACTGCACAAGGGTTACAGTATAAGTACATTGTTTATGGTTTAGTTATAAAGGTTTAACACTGTGAGCGTCTGCGCCGCTCGTGATCTCCTCGTGGTCTCGAGCGTCCGCTACGCTGATAGCGTAGCATTACGGTAGTCGCTCACCTATAGTGTGCCCGATACCAACAGCGTATTCTCGCAAGCGTTTGTGTCGCTCGAGCGTCTCGCTCCCGATACAGCGTCCGCTACGCTAAGGGCGTACCCTTACGGTACCTGTGCGCCAATTGCGTACTGTGTTCTTTAACCTTTTAGCGTGTTTTATACAAGGTATAGAATAGGCATTGTCAGCATTTTTCAGGGCTGTCCACATGTCCTTAGCTGACACTTTCCCACTGACTATTGAACAGACATGCTGCTCCACAGCTAAACCTATTGTCCCGATGGCTCTGTCTACGCCATCTGGATTTGGACCTGCTCCTGGGTCTATTGTGACCATCCACAACTTTTTCCGCTTAAGCTGCATCTCCATGGCAAACTTCCATGTAGCATAGTTTTCTGAACCTTTCAGCTTAGCAAAGTTCATACTGTGTCCTGTGTTATACATCTTCTCTGCACTTGTATAAAATGTAAATTTAAACTTTATCTGTGTGCTCTTTTATTCTGTTATTACTCAAAACAGTCAGGGGTTAATCTTCAAGCACGCGGGGCTGTTCCCATAACCTGTTGGCAGAGTATTGCGGTGTTTGTTGCAGTGACATTACTCCACACACTGAGTTAATAGCAAGCAGGTTTATTTGTAATACACACAGGTGACTTGAGTATGCAGCAATAGTAGGCAATTAGTCTGTTATAACATACAGGGCAACACAGGTATTGGCGATACTAATCAGTGTCCTGATGTGGCTGCGGTATGACTGCGGGGATGGCTCCGGTGGTAAGGGACGGAGGACTGTGATGCACCGCCCAGCTCTATATTAGCTTCGGAGGTGCGGTACATGCAGTATGCGGAGGAACGCTGTAAGTCTCTCTCAGCTCACACATACGCTTCCACTGCGCGCTCTGCTGACACTAAAATGGAGGAGCTCTGGGTCATAACTCCACCTCCCTGAGATACTGGCACTAGGGGACAGACACTAGAGGATGTACCCATGTAATCCCATACATAAGGAGACAGGCACGGAGCGCACCATTTACCAACAAATACGCTGGATAAAGAAAGGTTATACGTATTATCCTCCATTGGAAAAGGTTAATTACTTTAAGACCAGTAAGATGGTTAACCAAAATAAAGGTACTTCTAGTGCCTAACTCTGAGTCAGATGCAGCAGAGATATCAGACGGAGCGCAGTGATGTTTACATCTGTGTAATTGCCGGGGTCACACATGCATCCTGATTTAGTACAGATGTGGATGCACTGTAGTAGAAATATGAGAGCCGTTCCTGTATGTTGACTGGGATGTAAAAAGGGTGGTGGGGGGGGAAGGAATGGGGAGTCTAAAAATATGTACAGAAATGTTGCGTGTTATGGGAGTGTCGGATTTGTGTCATGGGTGTGTCAGGGAAAGCGTTTTGATAGAATGACGATTAATTGCTAACATAAAAGTCCATTCTTAAAAGGAGAAAATGCACCTGCTATAGGGCGAGATTTAGAAATGTACATAAACTCAGTAGTTTGCAGACATCTCCAATGTTTTGAGATCTGCGCATGCTCAGGATCTGTACTGCCCATGTGAAGATCTCTGTCTACAACGGCGGTTGCAGTGTCCCGTAAGCAACAGCATCATTGACATACTGCAGCTGTCAGGTCCAGCTTTTACCTGTTTGCTGTGCTGCTCGCACCTTGTGGGGGATCTGAGTCTTGAGGAGACCGTCACTGCTTCTCTGCTTTCCCTTCTGTGGTCTGGACGCTCGGTGATCTAGGGTCCTGACAGCAGCAATACTGCTGCTGCTGTGTACTGGGTGTGCCATGTTGATTTCAATCAGATGACCACAGAGTCACCAATGAGAGTTTGAATTTCAAGCACAGACTCAGCTCTTCAATCCCAGCATAGCCAGGGGTATAAAAGGCCCACAGGTGCTTCTACAGGTTGCCAGAGCAATGTAGCTATTCCTGCCATGGCCCATGGCTCTTGATTTTTGTGATCAGCCTGCTGTTTTTTGCTACCAGTTCTATCTACCCAGTGAACTACTGGTCCAAGTCAGCAGTATATAGTGTGTTCCAGCTACCAGTTCTACTGCCCTGTGAACTACTGGTCCCAGCCAGCAGTATATAGTGTGTTCATGCTACCAGTTCTGTCTATCCGGTGAACTACTGTTCCCAGCCAACTGTCAGCAATATATAGTGAAGTTTCTGCAATCAGTTGTGTTTACCTGGTGAACTACTGGCCCCAGCCAGCTGTCAGCAATACCAAATGTGGTTCCTGTTTCCAGCTCCTGACAATTCTAAACTGAGCCCTTTCAGCCCAGCATCTGTGCCTATTAGTCAGTCCACCCCGGCAGTGCCATCTTAACAGCAGTGTGGGCCCCTGGTCACAGCAATGCACTGGGGCCCCTACCCATCCTCCAGTGGTAGGAGTGGGGGGTGCTATCAGCTTTAATGTCCCGCGGGCGGTAGGGGGTGTTCTATCTTCCACTCAGCATGTAGGACCTGGAGCAGTAATTTCTGCTAATTACTCCTTTACTGCACAAATGGCGCGGGAGAGAGAACACTAAACTGTAGAAGGGGGCATTGGGGTTAATGAAGGGGCCCCGGTACATGACTTCCAGGGTGGTATGGGGTGGGTAATACGTAGGGGAGGGGGTCAATAGAGGAGTGGGCTTAATATTCATCATTTTCTGGTGAGAGGGAAGCTTGCTTGACTGCAGATATATCAAGTTCCTGTAAAAAGATTTTTTAACTTTGAATGGGATAAATAATTAGAGAGTCTTACCTTTCAGGAGGGACTTGGGGATCGGAGTTTAGGAGCCAGAGCGATCCACCAACAAATATATAAAACTGCATATTAGGTGTGTGGAGGTGTAGCAGGGACCATCTTCTTGGAGGCTGATATCTCTGGTTCTGGGCATAGTAGAGACAAGCTGCCAGTGTCCACCAAAAGTGGAGAGTCCCAGCCTTTGGAGTATAGCCTCAGAAAAACTCTAAGTCAGACAGAGCCCGAGAGATCTGGCTGGGAAAAGCAATTAACAGGCTCGGATGGGACCATTGCTTTGAAGTCGGATATCTCCGGTTCCCTAGGGCTGATTTTCAAAAATCTGGTACCACTGGAAAGAGGGGACCCTCAGCTATCCGCTGAGGGCCCTTATACTCCTGGGGCCCTTGGACAAGTGCCCATTGAGCCCATACGAAAAGACAGCCCTGCACCCCGGCATCAATAGCTTAGCCGATTCCGGCCCGCATATGTACCTATTAGCCAGCCTAACCCGGCATCCGAAGTATAGACGGTTCCAGCCCAGCATCTAAAGCTTAGCCGCTTCTAGCCCAGCATCTGTGCTTATTGACCAGTACCAGCAGGCATCTGTAGCTTAGCCGGTCCCAATCCATGACAGCTAGCCAGTTCCAGTTTGGCACCAGTGTAATCCCCAAAAAGGGGTCTATTAACTAAGCCTTGGATGGAGATAAAGTACCAGCCATTCAGCTCCTAACTGCCATGTCACAGGCTGTGTTTGAAAAATGACAGTTAGGAGCCGATTGGCTGGTACTTTATCTCCAACGACTTTATCTCCATTCAAGATTTAGTAAATAGACCCCAAAGTTCCTGACCAGTAAACCAGCCCAGCATTCAAGTCTGTACATACTCTGCCAGTTTCCAAGTCATCCTAAGCGTAAGTACTACATATGCCTGCCCAGTTTCCTGCACACTAGCACCTCAACTGAACCAACCCTAGAGTCTTCCCTGAGAACACAAAAACCAACCCAGTAATCTGAGAGCAGCCATTTGATCTGACAGCAGTCATTTGGGGGCAGAGAAGGCGACAGCAATGTTCCAGAAAATGGAGGCATTGGCCCCATTATCTGGGTGTGCTGAGGCTAGTGACTGCATCCTTGGATGTAGCTTCACTGGCCCCATGTCAGGATCTGTGATTGGTTTGGACTCATAACAGTGGCCAAGGTGTTTGTACAGCTGGTGGGTGTATGGATAAAACTAGGAGGTCTGAGCACATTCCTCGTAATACGAAATAATCTTTATTAATATAGGACACAAGAGACAGACACAGCAACAGTCTCTGTTACCAGCAGGGCTGGTGAATATGATTAAGTAGAGGTGTCTGCATGTAGATACACAATAGAATGAAGGGTACAATAGCAGATAACCAGGAGTAGGATGTAGTGTTGGAGACCCATTTTCAGCAAAAAACATGCCCGATGTTAGCAGAGCTAGCCTAGAGCTGCCAGCTGACTCACGCCAGGTATCTCCTGCTGCCTGGAATATTGAAGCAAGATGTATGAGGACATATCTGTATCCAAGCAGAGGCATGGGTCACAGTGTTAGCTGCCGTGTGAGTGCTGTGTACAGGTGAGTTGGTTGTGCAGTAGTGTTTGGCATATATGTAAGGGGCATTATGTGTGTCATGTGTATAAATGCATTAATAATGTGTGTAATATGTGTAAGGGGCACTATGTGTGTCATTATATGTGTATAAGGGCACTAATAATGTGCGGCATATCTCAAAGGGACATTATGTGTGTCATTATATGTATAAGGGCATTAATAATGTGCTGCATATATGTAAGGGACATTATGTGTGTAATGTGTATAAGGACATTAATAGAGTGCGGTATATGTGTAAGGGACATTATGTGTATAAGGGCATAAATAAAGGTTGGCATAATGTGTAAGGTGCATTATGTTTATAAGGACATTAATAATGTGTGTCATATGTGTGGTATTGTTTGCATAAAGGCATTACTAATGTGTGGCATTATGTGTATAAGGTGCTCTACTGTGTGGTGTAATGTATAGAAAGGGCACTACTGTGAGATCTAATGTGAATAAAGAGAAGTAAGTTGTGGTGTAATGTGACTTCCTCCAGCATAGTATTAGAAGCCTAAGCATGATAGCACCTCTTGATATCTTTAGTAATAGGATGTGCAGTCCAGGTCCCCCCCTTTTTCCACTATAGTGGTGTAATGTGAATAAGGAGCAATTCAGTGTGACGTAATGTGAATGAGGGTCACTACTGTGAGTAGTAACATATACTCTATGGTTTCATTGGAATTGGGGGTACTACCTTCCTGGCAAGAACACACCCCTATTTAAAATATATGGGGTAGGTGTACCAATGAGGACTGCTATGGGTGAGGAGTGATGGTGCTGGGAAAGGGGTGCAGGGTCAGAGGCAGAACGAGCGGTGGTGCTAGGGGGAACCAGCAAAAATGTTGCCTAGGGCATCATATTGGTTAGAGCCAGCTCTGGCGGTGCCCATGTTCCAGTGGGGCCTGCTCCAATATGCAAAGCACTTCTGGAAAACCTGTCCTGCAGGCTAGGTGAGTGATGGATTGATGTGAAGCATCAAAGTTTAGTACACACGTGGGTTCTCTTAGTCCGATTGTGTCACCCCAGCTTGTGAAAATATTGGATATCCTGAGAAACCTGGGGGTTACTCAGATGACCAATGTTCCTGCAGAGTGAACCAATGGTACATCCTCAGATGCAGCAGCGGATCACAGAAGCCGGTATGAGGTGTCTATTTACACAAGATACCTCCTGCAGCATTACGATAATTTAGCACAGCCACTGCTTAGACAGACTGCTGTTTTACGGTGTCCATCTTTGAATTAGGCCCAGTATTTCTACACCTTCAGATGCTGACAGTGGGCATCTCACTCCTTGCACATTTGGACACATGGCTCTTTACCAGGGAAGGGCTTTGTAGCGGCATTAACATAAATGCACAGAAAACGCAGCCTCTGCTGTATCCGTATCCAACTCAGAATCAGCCTATTAGCCACCAATTGCCTTACAATAATAGGCCTAATTCATGCGGTCGCAAAGCGTCTACTGTACGCAAATCACTCAATGTTTTCTTACTGCACATGTCTGAGCCGCAGTGCACATGTGTAGTGAATGAATTGTGATGGCGGTCGCACTGAGGAGTTAGTTGCAAGTGACTAGAAGACCGTGTTTGGGGGTAGGGACAGGGATTGATCGGGTAAATGCAGACGTGTCATGGCCATTCACACTGGGTGCGCAAAAATTAGCAGTTGGATCTCACTTGCTACTGGAGAGCTCTCTGCATCCTGGGAGATCAGCTCAGCCTGCGCATCTACAGTGGCACTCAGACTCTGCGACATGACCCAATAAGTGACATTGGCACCGATGTACCAGCAGCTGTATGCTGACGGACAGAAATGAAGAGGCAGAATTGGGCATCCCTCTGCTCAGGTTAGCTTCTGCCCATATTAACATATAATCGCATTTGTGGATGGCAAAAGATAGCAACGGCAACAGCAAGAACAACCACATCTGAATTAGGCCCAATGTGTAATCCAGAAAGAAAAATTTAAATCCTGTTACAAACTAGAGATGAGCGGGTTCGGTTTCTCTGAATCCGAACCCGCACGAACTTCATGTTTTTTTTCACGGGTCCGAGCGACTCGGATCTTCCCGCCTTGCTCGGTTAACCCGAGCGCGCCCGAACGTCATCATGACGCTGTCGGATTCTCGCGAGACTCGGATTCTATATAAGGAGCCGCGCGTCGCCGCCATTTTCACACGTGCATTGAGATTGATAGGGAGAGGACGTGGCTGGCGTCCTCTCCATTTAGATTAGGAGAGAGAGAGAGAGATTGACCTGAGGCTGATACTGTAGAAGAGAGTGCAGAGTTTAGTGACTGACCACAGTGACCACCAGCAGTGCAGTTGTTTTATTTAATATATCCGTTCTCTGCCTGAAAAAAACGGTACACACAGTGACTCAGTCACATACCATATCTGTGTGCACTGCTCAGCCCAGTGTGCTGCATGCCTGCATCATCTATGTATATATTATATATCTGACTGTGCTCAGCTCACACAGCTTATAATTGTGGGGGAGACTGGGGAGCACTGCAGTGCCAGTTATAGGTTATAGCAGGAGCCAGGAGTACAAGACAGTCACATACCATATCTGTGTGCACTGCTCAGCCCAGTGTGCTGCATCATCTATGTATATATTATATATCTGACTGTGCTCAGCTCACACAGCTTATAATTGTGGGGGAGACTGGGGAGCACTGCAGTGCCAGTTATAGGTTATAGCAGGAGCCAGGAGTACATATTATATTAAAATTAAACAGTGCACACTTTTGCTGCAGGAGTGCCACTGCCAGTGTGACTGACCAGTGACCTGACCACCAGTATAGTTAGTAGTATACTATATTGTGATTGCCTGAAAAAGTTAAACACTCGTCGTGTGACTTCACTTGTGTGGTGTTTTTTTTTTTATTCTATAAAAAACTCATTCTGCTGACAGACAGTGTCCAGCAGGTCCGTCATTATATAATATATATACCTGTCCGGCTGCAGTAGTGATATATATATATTTTTTATATCATTATTTATCATCCAGTCGCAGCAGACACAGTACGGTAGTTCACGGCTGTAGCTACCTCTGTGTCGGCACTCGGCAGTCCATCCATAATTGTATACCACCTACCCGTGGTTTTTTTTTCTTTCTTCTTTATACATACATACATACATACTACTACATCTCTTTATCAACCAGTCTATATTAGCAGCAGACACCGTACAGTACGGTAGTTCACGGCTGTGGCTACCTCTGTGTCGGCACTCGGCAGTCCGTCCATAATTGTATACCACCTAACCGTGGTTTTTTTTTCTTTCTTCTTCATACATACATACTACGACATCTCTTTATCAACCAGTCTATATTAGCAGCAGACACAGTACAGTACGGTAGTTCACGGCTGTGGCTACCTCTGTGTCGGCACTCGGCAGTCCGTCCATAATTGTATACCACCTAACCGTGGTTTTTTTTTCTTTCTTCTTTATACATACATACTACGACATCTCTTTATCAACCAGTCTATATTAGCAGCAGACACAGTACAGTACGGTAGTTCACGGCTGTGGCTACCTCTGTGTCGGCACTCGGCAGTCCGTCCATAATTGTATACCACCTAACCGTGGTTTTTTTTTCTTTCTTCTTCATACATACATACTACGACATCTCTTTATCAACCAGTCTATATTAGCAGCAGACACAGTACAGTACGGTAGTTCACGGCTGTGGCTACCTCTGTGTCGGCACTCGGCAGTCCGTCCATAATTGTATACCACCTACCCGTGGTTTTTTTTTCTTTCTTCTTTATACATACATACTACTACATCTCTTTATCAACCAGTCTATATTAGCAGCAGACACAGTACAGTACGGTAGTTCACGGCTGTGGCTACCTCTGTGTCGGCACTCGGCAGTCCGTCCATAATTGTATACCACCTACCCGTGGTTTTTTTTTCTTTCTTCTTCATACATACATACATACTACGACATCTCTTTATCAACCAGTCTATATTAGCAGCAGACACAGTACAGTACGGTAGTTCACGGCTGTGGCTACCTCTGTGTCGGCACTCGGCAGTCCGTCCATAATTGTATACCACCTAACCGTGGTTTTTTTTTCTTTCTTCTTCATACATACATACTACGACATCTCTTTATCAACCAGTCTATATTAGCAGCAGACACAGTATGGTAGTTCACGGCTGTAGCTACCTCTGTGTCGGCACTCGGCAGTCCGTCCATAATTGTATACTAGTATCCATCCATCTCCATTGTTTACCTGAGGTGCCTTTTAGTTGTGCCTATTAAAATATGGAGAACAAAAATGTTGAGGTTCCAAAATTAGGGAAAGATCAAGATCCACTTCCACCTCGTGCTGAAGCTGCTGCCACTAGTCATGGCCGAGACGATGAAATGCCAGCAACGTCGTCTGCCAAGGCCGATGCCCAATGTCATAGTACAGAGCATGTCAAATCCAAAACACCAAATATCAGTAAAAAAAGGACTCCAAAACCTAAAATAAAATTGTCGGAGGAGAAGCGTAAACTTGCCAATATGCCATTTACCACACGGAGTGGCAAGGAACGGCTGAGGCCCTGGCCTATGTTCATGGCTAGTGGTTCAGCTTCACATGAGGATGGAGGCACTCAGCCTCTCGCTAGAAAAATGAAAAGACTCAAGCTGGCAAAAGCAGTAGCACCGCAAAGAACTGTGCGTTCTTCGAAATCCCAAATCCACAAGGAGAGTCCAATTGTGTCGGTTGCGATGCCTGACCTTCCCAACACTGGACGTGAAGAGCATGCGCCTTCCACCATTTGCACGCCCCCTGCAAGTGCTGGAAGGAGCACCCGCAGTCCAGTTCCTGATAGTCAGATTGAAGATGTCAGTGTTGAAGTACACCAGGATGAGGAGGATATGGGTGTTGCTGGCGCTGGGGAGGAAATTGACCAGGAGGATTCTGATGGTGAGGTGGTTTGTTTAAGTCAGGCACCCGGGGAGACACCTGTTGTCCGTGGGAGGAATATGGCCGTTGACATGCCTGGTGAAAATACCAAAAAAATCAGCTCTTCGGTGTGGAACTATTTCAACAGAAATGCGGACAACAGGTGTCAAGCCGTGTGTTCCCTTTGTCAAGCTGTAATAAGTAGGGGTAAGGACGTTAACCACCTCGGAACATCCTCCCTTATACGTCACCTGCAGCGCATTCATAATAAGTCAGTGACAAGTTCAAAAACTTTGGGTGACAGCGGAAGCAGTCCACTGACCAGTAAATCCCTTCCTCTTGTAACCAAGCTCACGCAAACCACCCCACCAACTCCCTCAGTGTCAATTTCCTCCTTCCCCAGGAATGCCAATAGTCCTGCAGGCAATGTCACTGGCAATTCTGATGAGTCCTCTCCTGCCTGGGATTCCTCCGATGCATCCTTGCGTGTAACGCCTACTGCTGCTGGCGCTGCTGTTGTTGCTGCTGGGAGTCGATGGTCATCCCAGAGGGGAAGTCGTAAGCCCACTTGTACTACTTCCAGTAAGCAATTGACTGTTCAACAGTCCTTTGCGAGGAAGATGAAATATCACAGCAGTCATCCTGCTGCAAAGCGGATAACTGAGGCCTTGACAACTATGTTGGTGTTAGACGTGCGTCCGGTATCCGCCGTTAGTTCACAGGGAACTAGACAATTTATTGAGGCAGTGTGCCCCCGTTACCAAATACCATCTAGGTTCCACTTCTCTAGGCAGGCGATACCGAGAATGTACACGGACGTCAGAAAAAGACTCACCAGTGTCCTAAAAAATGCAGTTGTACCCAATGTCCACTTAACCACGGACATGTGGACAAGTGGAGCAGGGCAGGGTCAGGACTATATGACTGTGACAGCCCACTGGGTAGATGTATGGACTCCCGCCGCAAGAACAGCAGCGGCGGCACCAGTAGCAGCATCTCGCAAACGCCAACTCTTTCCTAGGCAGGCTACGCTTTGTATCACCGCTTTCCAGAATACGCACACAGCTGAAAACCTCTTACGGCAACTGAGGAAGATCATCGCGGAATGGCTTACCCCAATTGGACTCTCCTGTGGATTTGTGGCATCGGACAACGCCAGCAATATTGTGTGTGCATTAAATATGGGCAAATTCCAGCACGTCCCATGTTTTGCACATACCTTGAATTTGGTGGTGCAGAATTATTTAAAAAACGACAGGGGCGTGCAAGAGATGCTGTCGGTGGCCAGAAAAATTGCGGGACACTTTCGGCGTACAGGCACCACGTACAGAAGACTGGAGCACCACCAAAAACTACTGAACCTGCCCTGCCATCATCTGAAGCAAGAAGTGGTAACGAGGTGGAATTCAACCCTCTATATGCTTCAGAGGTTGGAGGAGCAGCAAAAGGCCATTCAAGCCTATACAATTGAGCACGATATAGGAGGTGGAATGCACCTGTCTCAAGCGCAGTGGAGAATGATTTCAACGTTGTGCAAGGTTCTGATGCCCTTTGAACTTGCCACACGTGAAGTCAGTTCAGACACTGCCAGCCTGAGTCAGGTCATTCCCCTCATCAGGCTTTTGCAGAAGAAGCTGGAGACATTGAAGGAGGAGCTAACACGGAGCGATTCCGCTAGGCATGTGGGACTTGTGGATGGAGCCCTTAATTCGCTTAACAAGGATTCACGGGTGGTCAATCTGTTGAAATCAGAGCACTACATTTTGGCCACCGTGCTCGATCCTAGATTTAAAGCCTACCTTGGATCTCTCTTTCCGGCAGACACAAGTCTGCTGGGGTTGAAAGACCTGCTGGTGAGAAAATTGTCAAGTCAAGCGGAACGCGACCTGTCAACATCTCCTCCTTCACATTCTCCCGCAACTGGGGGTGCGAGGAAAAGGCTCAGAATTCCGAGCCCACCCGCTGGCGGTGATGCAGGGCAGTCTGGAGCGACTGCTGATGCGGACATCTGGTCCGGACTGAAGGACCTGACAACGATTACGGACATGTCGTCTACTGTCACTGCATATGATTCTCTCACCATTGAAAGAATGGTGGAGGATTATATGAGTGACCGCATCCAAGTAGGCACGTCACACAGTCCATACTTATACTGGCAGGAAAAAGAGGCAATTTGGAGGCCATTGCACAAACTGGCTTTATTCTACCTAAGTTGCCCTCCCACAAGTGTGTACTCCGAAACAGTGTTTAGTGCCGCCGCTCACCTTGTCAGCAATCGGCGTACGAGGTTACATCCAGAAAATGTGGAGAAGATGATGTTCATTAAAATGAATTATAATCAATTCCTCCGCGGAGACATTGACCAGCAGCAATTGCCTCCACAAAGTACACAGGGAGCTGAGATGGTGGATTCCAGTGGGGACGAATTGATAATCTGTGAGGAGGGGGATGTACACGGTGATATATCGGAGGGTGATGATGAGGTGGACATCTTGCCTCTGTAGAGCCAGTTTGTGCAAGGAGAGATTAATTGCTTCTTTTTTGGGGGGGGTCCAAACCAACCCGTCATATCAGTCACAGTCGTGTGGCAGACCCTGTCACTGAAATGATGGGTTGGTTAAAGTGTGCATGTCCTGTTTTGTTTATACAACATAAGGGTGGGTGGGAGGGCCCAAGGACAATTCCATCTTGCACCTCTTTTTTCTTTTATTTTTCTTTGCGTCATGTGCTGTTTGGGGAGGGTTTTTTGGAAGGGACATCCTGCGTGACACTGCAGTGCCACTCCTAAATGGGCCCGGTGTTTGTGTCGGCTACTAGGGTCGCTAATCTTACTCACACAGTCAGCTACCTCATTGCGCCTCTTTTTTTCTTTGCGTCATGTGCTGATTGGGGAGGGTTTTTTGGAAGGGACATCCTGCGTGACACTGCAGTGCCACTCCTAAATGGGCCCGGTGTTTGTGTCGGCCACTAGGGTCGCTAATCTTACTCACACAGTCAGCTACCTCATTGCGCCTCTTTTTTTCTTTGCGTCATGTGCTGATTGGGGAGGGTTTTTTGGAAGGGACATCCTGCGTGACACTGCAGTGCCACTCCTAAATGGGCCCGGTGTTTGTGTCGGCCACTAGGGTCGCTAATCTTACTCACACAGTCAGCTACCTCATTGCGCCTCTTTTTTTCTTTGCGTCATGTGCTGATTGGGGAGGGTTTTTTGGAAGGGACATCCTGCGTGACACTGCAGTGCCACTCCTAAATGGGCCCGGTGTTTGTGTCGGCCACTAGGGTCGCTAATCTTACTCACACAGTCAGCTACCTCATTGCGCCTCTTTTTTTCTTTGCGTCATGTGCTGATTGGGGAGGGTTTTTTGGAAGGGACATCCTGCGTGACACTGCAGTGCCACTCCTAAATGGGCCCGGTGTTTGTGTCGGCCACTAGGGTCGCTAATCTTACTCACACAGTCAGCTACCTCATTGCGCCTCTTTTTTTCTTTGCGTCATGTGCTGATTGGGGAGGGTTTTTTGGAAGGGACATCCTGCGTGACACTGCAGTGCCACTCCTAAATGGGCCCGGTGTTTGTGTCGGCCACTAGGGTCGCTAATCTTACTCACAGTCAGCTACCTCATTGCGCCTCTTTTTTTCTTTGCGTCATGTGCTGATTGGGGAGGGTTTTTTGGAAGGGACATCCTGCGTGACACTGCAGTGCCACTCCTAAATGGGCCCGGTGTTTGTGTCGGCCACTAGGGTCGCTTATCTTACTCACACAGTCAGCTACCTCATTGCGCCTCTTTTTTTCTTTGCGTCATGTGCTGATTGGGGAGGGTTTTTTGGAAGGGACATCCTGCGTGACACTGCAGTGCCACTCCTAGATGGGCCAGGTGTTTGTGTCGGCCACTAGTGTCGCTTAGCTTAGTCATCCAGCGACCTTGGTGCAAATTTTAGGACTAAAAATAATATTGTGAGGTGTGAGGTATTCAGAATAGACTGAAAATGAGTGGAAATTGTGGTTTTTGAGGTTAATAATAATATGGGATCAAAATGACCCCCAAATTCTATGATTTAAGCTGTTTTTTAGTGTTTTTTAAAAAAAACACCCGAATCCAAAACACACCCGAATCCGACAAAAAAAATTCGGTGAGGTTTTGCCAAAACGCGGTCGAACCCAAAACACGGCCGCGGAACCGAACCCAAAACCAAAACACAAAACCCGAAAAATTTCAGGCGCTCATCTCTATACAAACACAAAATGCCAATAACTGAAAATACAAAAAAAAAAGTGGAATATTACTTTTGTCTATTAAATATTATTTAACATTATGTTACAGCAGTGTGCATACAGTTTAACCTCATTTTTTGTGTTGCTAATATTTTTGATGGTAGGTTGTTGATAATCCATTGTTATACATACATTTCATAGTTTCCCAAATGTCTGAGTAGTTTACAGATAATTTCAGCATAAATAATTAATTTTCTATACCATGTAAAACAAACTTGAGCAAACCAATGGTAAATAGGTCAATGGTGGAAATTGCACTTACATGGGAAAGACATGAAACTGTTTCACCAATCATGCGCTCCTATCAGCAAGGTGCTACATTACTACTTATACTGGCTGAATTTTCAATACAGTTAGTAAGGATATGATAAGCCACCTAACACATCCTGAGCTACTGCCTACACATACAGGAGTATGAAGAACCTTATTATCCAATGACACCATATGCATAACTGCCAGGTTACTATGGTTTATATAATTCAAATTGCGACGAGCAAGCAAAACACTCCTTTGCCATTTTGACAAATTCTATGTGGGTGATTCCGACCCGATCGCTCACTGTAGTTTGTCGCAGCGATCGGGTCGGAACTGCGCATGCGCCGGCGCCGCAGTGTTCCGGCGCATGGTAGTCGTCATTGCCTAGCGATCGCCTCTGAAACAGAGGCGGTCACTGGGCAGGAGGGGGCTGGACGGCGGCGTTAAGCCGCTGTTTAGGAGGCGCGGTCCGGCCAACGCAGGCATGGCCGGACCGTTGGGGGGCGGGCCTCGGCGGCTGCGTGACATCTCACACAGCCGCTGCGGCCAGCGGCAGCGACGAACAACTCCCGGCCAGCCGCAGGAGTTGCGCTGGACGGGAGTTACTCCTGAATTACAAAAGCATCGCCGCTGTGCGATGCTTTTGTATTTGCGCGGGGGTGGACAGCACTAACATGTGGGGCGGACTAGCCCTGTGCTGGGCGTCCCCCCGCATGTCAGGGAAGATGATCGTAGCTGTGCTAAATTTAGCACAGCTGCGATCAACTCAAAATGATCCCCTATGTCTCTTCTTCCATGTAGTACGTGGGAACTCACCTGTGCTTCTATATTATAGGCACTCCACAGTGGCATCAGTATATTATGGCTGTATCCGCTCACATAGCCTTGGTGATGAAGGTGGCAATAGGTACTATTTTCAATAACATTCCTAGGTCTGCCATATGGCAAATGCTTCCTCTCTGCCTCATTTACTATGGAACAAAGGGTAGACACAGTTATAACCGGTATTATTAAATAAACCAATTTACAAGTATCAAATACTATATTCATGTTACTCACTGCTGGCTTCATCAAGGGTTAATCTTCCATTTAGCATGGTTTCATCAAACTGAAAATAAGCATAGTATATATTAATATGTTTATAATATGTAAAACATTAGGGTAAATTTACGAAGATTCGTGTTTCTGCCAATGTTACCCGAGATCAATCTCAGCTGACATCGGACATTTGAGAATGCAACTTTTTGAAGAAAATAAACCATGGTAATTTACTAAACTACCGTGTTTTTTCAATTTGAGTTTCCCGATGTCGATGTCATTCATATTGTTGTGCAGTGTTTTACGGGAGAATTTAGTAAAACAATGCTGGACAATGAATTCATTGTGTACAGTATTTAAGTAGTTAAAAAAAAATGTGAGGGGTCTCCCTTCCTGAACATAACCAGCCCTGGGCTCTTTGAGCCAGTCCTGGTTGTTAAAATACTGTGAATTTTTTTTGTAGGTGTTCCCAGTATTTTAAAAACCAACACCGGGCTCTTGGACCAGTCCTGGTTCCAAAAATAAGAGGTAAAAGGACGTAGGGGTCCCCCATAATTTTTAAACAAGCACCTGGCTCCACTAGTCAAGGAGATAATACCACAGCCGGGAGACACATTTATATAGGACCTTGCGGCCGTGTCATTAAATCCTCAACTGTATTCAGTATGATATCCCGGCTGTCGGGATCCCGGCACTCAGGAAACCGACTCCGGGATCCTGACAGCCAGAATACCGGCGGTGAGCACAGCGTGTCCCCTCGTTGGCTCGCCGCGATTCAGGCCTGGTGGTGACCGTGGGTTATATTTCCCCCCAGGTGGTGGCGTGGTCCACCACCCGAGTGGGGATTCCAGTATCAGTATCCGGACAGCCGGGATCCCGACAGCCGGCAAAATGAATGCCTCCCCCCTCAACTGGTCACCGATCCATGCATGGTTCTCCAAACACGCTAGCCAGAAGCTGGTCTATTTGAAAGTTCTATGTTAGAATTCCATCCTTTTCAGCAGTGTATGGCTATTGTCAGCAGTGATTGAGAATATGAATTCTTAGTAAATTCCTGTGTGCTATGAGGTGTACTGTATGTGAAAATCCAACCAAGGCCAGTATTTACTAAAAATCTGAGTTTTGCCAATTTGTGTTTTTTTTTTCTAAGTCCCAATCCGAGAATTCACTAAGCAGAAAACTCGGCAGTGTCTGGTCTATTTGTAATGGTTTGATTGGCAAAGTTCTGAAATACGAATGAATAGACCATCGGTCAAACGTGGCTGTTATTTCATACAATACGGGTATTCACTATTCATTCGTATTTGGGTGTTAGTCTCTGAGTGCTCAAGTGCGGGTCTATTTTTTTTCGATTCGTTAAAAAAAGCAGGAAAAAAATAGACCTGCTTTTTCCAGTCGAGTTTGGATAACCATGCACGAATCAGTGAGATCTGTGCATTGTTATCTATGGGAAAGGGTGTGTTTAGTGTCAAAAGTGAAAAAAAAATTGCGTGGGGTCCCCCCTCCTAAGCATAACCAGCCTCGGGCTCTTTGAGCCGGTCCTGGTTGACAAAATATGGGAAAAAAATTGACAGGGGTTCCCCCATATTTCATCAACCAGCACCGGGCTCTGCGCCTGGTCCTGGTTCCAAAAATGTGGGGGACAAAAGCGTAGGGGTCCCCTGTATTTTTAAAACCAGCACCGGGCTCCACTAGCCAGGTACATAATGCCACAGCCGGGGGACACTTTTATAGTGGTCCCTGCGGCCCTGGCATTACATACCCAACTAGTCACCCCTGACCGGGGTACCCTGGAGGAGTGGGAACCCCTTAAATCAAGGGGTCCCCCCCTCCAGCCACCCAAGGGCCAGGGGTGAAGCCCGAGGCTGTCCCCCCCATCCAAGGGCGGCGGATGGGGGGCTGATAGCCAAGTGTAAAAAATGTGAATATTGTTTTTAGTAGCAGTACCAATGGTGGGAACTTTGCGGTCAGCGGTGAGGTTACTTTTGGTCAACCGCTGACCGCAAATTTCCCACCATTGGATACAATGGAGCGCATAGGCGCTACATTGTATCTCTGCCGTGTGCTGCCTCACAGACACTACAGGAGCACACAGCCAATCAGGAGAGTGCCACGACGTGGCGCTCCCTGATTGGCTGAAGGGACCATCTTTGACAGGAGTCAGGGGGGGGGGTCCCGGCAGACGGGGAAAGGGGTCCCATGTGTAAACATGGGACCCCTTTCAATGCGTGGTCGGGTTTCCGTTTTTTTGTTTTGCCAAGTACGTGGATTATACAAAGGACAGAATCTACACTGGATTATGTGAGTATAATTTTTTTCACAGGTCCCCCAAGGATTCTACATGGAGAAGAGGACCGAGCCTCGTGGGAACATAGGTAAGTATGTATGTATGGAGGTGTGCATGTATGTAATAAACTTATACTTTCACGGTGTGTGTGTCCTGTTTTTTTGGGGGTATTTTTTTAGTAGTAGTACTACTACAGGTACCAGCGGCCCAGGTTTTCTACCGCATGCTGGTACTTGTGGTTCTCCAAGTACCAGCTTGCGGGGGAGACTTGCTGGGACTTGTAGTACTGCTACTAAAAACAATATTCACATTTTTTTATACTTGGCTATCAGCCCCCCATCCGCCGCCCTTGGATGGGGGGGACAGCCTCTGGCTTCACCCCTGGCCCTTGGGTGGCTGAAGGGGGGGACCCCTTGATTTAAGGGGTTCCCACTCCTCCAGGGTACCCCGACCAGGGGTGACTAGTTGGGTATGTAATGCCAGGGCCGCCGGGACCACAATAAAAGTGTCCCCCGGCTGTGGCATTATGTACCTGGCTAGTGGAGCCCGGTGCTGGTTTTAAAAATACAGGGGACCCCTACGCTTTTTGTCCCCCATATTTTTGGAACCAGGACCAGGCACAGAGCCCGGTGCTGGTTGATGAAATATGGGGGAACCCCTGTCATTTTTTCCCCCATATTTTGTCAACCAGGACCGGCTCAAAGAGCCCGAGGCTGGTTGTGCTTAGGAGGGGAGACTCCACGCAATTTTTTTTCAGAATTTTAAAGACTTTAAACACCTTTTTAAGGTACAGTACACAATGAAGCCCTGCACGGATCTCACAGATTCTGCCGGGATTCCTTGTCTTTTGTCAGGCAGTGTTTTACTCATCACTCCCGTAAAACACTGCCTGACATTACGAATCGCATCGACATAGGAAAATACGAATTGGGAAAAGTCGGCAGCTTAGTGAATGACCGTATCAGGATTCAAAAAGTTGCAGTAAAATGCACCCGATACCATTCGAGATCAAACACCCTTCAAAACGGCCAAAACACAAATCTTTGTAAATATACCCCCATGTTTGGCCGATGGTCTATTGATTCGTATTTGTGTGGACGGCAGGATATCTCAATACAAACTAGTAAAACTCTGCTGTGATTGCTGTTTAGTAAATTACCGAGTTGCATTTTTGTATGAAGATGCAAACTCGAATAAAATCGAGAGCTTAGTAAATTTCCCTAATTGACTGATAAACTCAGTAACACAAGAGACTCAATAATAACAATAATTTCTGAGGGGTTGGAGCTTGATTGGTTCATCTAACCACAGTGAAAAGGTTTCAATTACAATGAGATAGATCTTTGTTTTGTGAGCTTTTGAAAACTGTGATATGGTTGAGAATATTCAATATTCATTGTTTAGTGCTTGTGAGTTTTCCAGTACTTAAAGGGAAATATACAGAGGCGTATCTAGCACGGGGCGAGCAGGGCATGTGCCCTGGGCGCCGTGGAAGCCCCAACAGAGGGGGCGCCACCGGCACGGCCCGCTCACCCCATGCGACAGGGATTCCGCCGGCGCTACCTGCGGCGCTCTCCCTGTCTCCCCGGCTGCTGTGCCTGTCACACTGGACAGGCAGCGGCAGCCAGGAGCCTCCCCTCACCCCCCCCTCCTCCCTGCACATTGTACTGTACGCGATCGCGAGTGCGCGCGACCGCGACCTCGGAGGTGCGCGCGCGCGTGCGCGGCCTTAACAGGTGAGTGGGCTTTAATTATGTTTATATATTTTTTTTCTGTCGGGAGAGGGGGGTGCGGGACAGTGTGTGTGTGTTTATTGTGTGTGAGTGTGTGTTAATTGTGTGAGTGTGTGACAGTGTGAGTGTGTTAATTGTGTGCGTGTGGGACAGTGTGAATGTGTGTTAATTGTGTGTGTGGGACAGTGTGAATGTGTGTTAATTGTGTGGGTGTGTTAATTGTGTGTGTGGGAAAGGGTGAATGTGTGTTAATTGTGTGTGTGTGGGACAGTGTGAATGTGTGTTAATTGTGTGGGTGTGTTAATTGTGTGTGTGGGACAGTGTGAGTGTGTGTTAATTGTGTGAGTGTGTTAATTGTGTGTGTGGGACAGTGTGAGTGTGTTAATTGTTTGTGTGTGTGGGACAGTGTGCGTGTGTGTTATTTGTGTGTGTGGGACAGTGTGCGTGCGTGTGTGTTAATTGTGTGTGTGTGTGTGTGGGACAGTGTGCGTGTGTGTTAATTGTGTGTGTGGGACAGTGTGCGTGTGTGTTAATTGTGTGTGTGTGTTAATTGTCCCGGCGGTTATTGGCGTCTGTAGTGTGCGCCCCGTCCTCCTCCGCTGCCGCTGACAGGAGCGGCGGTGTGCGGCTCTCCCCCTCCTCCGCCGGCTCCGTCCTCCCGTCGTGGCCCTGCAGTGTGTGGTCTCCCCAGCAGCAGCAGCAGGTTAGTCTCTCTCTCCCACCCCCCTCCTACTCCTGCCCCCCCCCCCCCTCTCTCTCTCTCTCTCTTTCTCTCTCTCTCTCCTCCTGTGGATTGAAGTTTGTAAGTTTCATTTTTAGATGTACCCCTATTGGATTCTACTGGACAAGTGGACGTGATCGGCGTGGGATGTAGGTAAGTAATCTGTCTCTCAGTTTTACAGGTACCCCTATTGGATTCTACTGGACAAGTGGACGTGACCGGCGTGGGATGTAGGTAAGTAATCTGTCTCTCATTTTTACAGGTAACCCTATTGGATTCTACTGGACAAGTGGACGTGACCGGCGTGGGATGTAGGTAAGTAATCTGTCTCTCATTTTTACAGATTCCCCTACTGGATTCTACTGGACAAGTGGACGTGACCAGCGTGGGATGTCGGTAAGTAATCTGTCTCTCATTTTTACAGGTACCTCTATTGAATTCTACTGGACAAGTGGACGTGATCGGCGTGGGATTTAGGTAAGTAATCTGTCTCTCATTTTTACAGATTCCCCTATTGGATTCTACTGGACAAGTGGACGTGACCGGCGTGGGATGTAGGTAAGTAATGTGTCTCTCATTTTTACAGCTACCCCTATTGGATTCTACTGGACAAGTGGACGTGACCGGCGTGGGATATAGGTAAGTATGTGTGAGTGTGTCAGTGTGTTTTAATAAATTTTTACTGTCACGGTGTGTGAGTTGTGTTTTTATTTGGGTATTTTTTCTGTTGTAGAACTACAGGTACCGGCGGGCCCGTTATTTCCCTGCATGTTGGTACTTGAGATTCTCCGAGTACCAGCAAGCGGGGGAGGCTTTCTGGGCCTTGTAGTTCCACAACAAAAAACAATATTCTTTTTTTACTTACATGGCTATCAGCCTCCCATCCACAGCCCACGGATGGGGGGGACAGCCTCGGGCTTCACCCCTGGCCCTTGGGTGCCTGGAGGGGGGGTGACACACTCCTCCAGGGAACCCCGGCCAGTGGTGACTAGTTGGGGGGGTAATGCCACGGCCGCAGGGACCTACATAAATGTGTCCCCCGGCTGTGGCATTATGTCCCTGGCTAGTGGAGCCCGGTGCTGGTTTTAAAAATACGGGGGGACCCCTACATCTTTTGTCCCCCGTATTTTTGGAACCAGGACCGGACTAAGAGCCCGATGCTGGTTGTCTAAATACGGGGAACCCCTGTCCAATTTTTTCCCAGTATTTAAACAACCAGGACCGGCTCAAAGAGCCCGAGGCTGGTTATACTTAGGAGGGGGGACCTCACGCAGTTTTTTTTTACATTTTTAACCCATTCAGACCCTTCTCCATTAAGTTAATGGAAGCCCTGGACAACAAAATTGCATTCATGTCCTCCTCCCACTCCCTTCCCAGTCCCAAACACAAATTATTATTTTTTTCTATAAAAATGTACAATATATCACAAGTATGATGAGCAGGCAGGCAGCGGGCATTGGCGGCTTTGGACTGAGTTGCAAATTAGTGGCGGAGGGCTGGGTCAGTTGATGGTGGGCGAGTTTGTAACCCATTGGTGGTGGTAGCGGGCATCGGCTCAGAGGCAGTGGCGGGCATTGGCTCGGTGGCGGTAGGGGTCATCGGCAGGATTCGGCAGACATTATGGCTGTAGTGCCTCACCGCACATCACTGACTTCACCGCACGCCACTGGTGTGTGGGACAGTGTGCGTGTGTGTTAATTGTGTGTGTGGGACAGTGAGTGTGTGTTAATTGTGTGTGTGTGTGGAACAGTGTCAGTGTGTGTAAATTTTTGCAGTCCAGTGTGTGTGTGGGGGAGAGGAAAGTATGAGAATGTGTGTGTGTGTGTGTAGTCTGAGTGGGTGTGTGTAGGATTTGGGGGTGGCCAGTCTGTGTGTGTGTAATCAGTGTGTGTGGGATGTACTAATGGCCATTTACCGAAGAGAGATATGTATTAAACCACGTGCAATGAGATGCCCTTCTCACTCACCATCCAGCTGGGTGGGCGAGCCGGGCGGGTGGAAAGCCAGCAGCAGGGGCAGCATGCCGGATATCAGCAGCCGAGGGTGGGGGCTGTAAGGCACGTGTGGAGCCCAAAGCCGGAGATCAGCAGCATGTTGACTGGCAATAAGCAGCTTCTGCTTCCGCGTTCAACATGCTGCTGATCTCCGGCTTTGGGCTACGCAGGGTTCGGGGGATGGGTGTCCTCTGCCGGTGTACTGCAGCTCCAGGGGTGCGGGCTCCGGAGGCTTTCAGCGCTGTTGAATATCCAGCTGCCTCAAGTATGTACAGCCCGCACCCTCTGCTGCTGATATCCGGCATGCTGCTGCTGGCTGTCCCCCCGCCCGGCTCGGCCACACAGCTGTATGGTGAGAAGGGCATCTCAGTTCCTGAGGTTTAACACATATGCCTCAGAAAATGGCCTCTGCGGTAAACGATACTAATGCTTACCGTGACAGTAACAGCGGGTGAGGAAGGCGCACATCGGGATCCTGCAGCATGAAACAAGAACCCCTTCGGAGCGCAGCAGACCACACTGAAAAAGGTGCATACCCGGTGCGGTGCTCTGCATCCCGGGTGGTGCCGAAGATGTGGAGTGTCGGAGGTGGCAGAAGCGCCGCAGCTTGGGGTGAGAAACCGCTGCAGCCCTTCCGCTGCTAAACTCTGCAATTAGTCTATTAAGGGGGTGGGCTCCCCTCATCATAGTGCCCCACAGGCCATGTTAATTCTGGGGGTAGGATCCCCTAACTCTATAATGGGAATTTTGGCTCATATCATGTGCTGTAACGTGAATTTTGGCTCATACCGTGTGCTATAATGTGAATTTCGGCTCATACTATGTGGGGTAATGTGAATTTTGGCTCATTCCGTGTGCTGTAATGTGAATTTCGGCTCATACCGTGTGCTGTAATGTGAATTTCGGCTCATACCATGTGGAGTAATGTGAATTTTGGCTCATACCGTGTGCTATAATGTGAATTTCGGCTCATACCGTTTGCTATAATGTGAATTTCGGCTCATACCGTGTGCTATAATGTGAATTTTGGCTCATACCATGTGGGGTAATGTGAATTTCGGCTCATACTGTGTGCTATAATGTGAATTTCGGCTCATGCCGTGTGAGGTAATGTGAATTTCGGCTCATACTGTGTGCTATAATGTGAATTTCGGCTCATACCGTGTGCTATAATGTGAAAGGGGCACCAGTACTAGATAGTATAAGGGGTCCTACTACACTGAAGGACACGCCCCTTTTGAGTGACCGCGCCCCTTTTCCAGAGCGCGCGCGCCGAAGGCGCGCGCATAATTGCTATCTGCACTCTTTCATTCCGCCTTCAAAAATTCAACTTCGACCACTGCACCTACATCTGTACATACACACCCTGACATCTTTATATGCAGTGACACCGGTGGCGTCTGCACATACTTTCCTTTTGTATTTTTTTTTTATTATCATTTTATTTATTTGTTATTTTTATTAAAAAAAAAATTTTTTGGGGGGGGGCGCCGCCATTATTGATCTTGCCCTGGGCTCCAAAAACCCTAGTTACGCCTCTGGAAATATATACTTTGATCAATGGGGAAACATGAATCCCAATAACGCCATGTACAAAGCAGAAAAGACATAGGGGGTAATTCAGAGTTGATCGCAGCAGCAAATTTTTTAGCAGTTAGGCAAAACCATGGGGGTAATTCCAAGTTGATCGCAGCAGGAAATTTTTTAAGCAGTTGGGCAAAACCAGTGTAAAAATAAAGCAGCCAGTATTTACCCTGCACAGAAACAAAATAACCCACCCAAATCTAACTCCCTCTGCAAATGTTAAATCTCCCCCCCCTGCAGTGCACATGGTTTTGCCCAACTGCTAAAAAAATTCCTGCTGCGATCAACTTGGAATTACCCCCCATGTGCACTGCAGGGGGGGCAGATATAACATTTGCAGAGAGAGTTAGATTTGGGTGGGTTATTTTGTTTCTGTGCAGGGTAAATACTGGCTGCTTTATTTTTACACTGTAATTTAGATTTCAGTTTGAACACACCCTGCACCCAAATCTAACTCTCTCTGCACATGTTATATCTGCCCCAGCTGCAGTGCACATGGTTTTACCCAACTGCTAACAAATTTGCTGCTGCGATCAACTCTGAATTAGGCCCATAGGGGGTCATTCCGTGTTCATTGCTAGCTGCATTCGGTCGCTGTGCAGCGATGAGGCAAAAAAACGGCACTTCTGCGCATGCGTATGCGGCGCGATACGCACGCACGTCGTACTTTTACAGCGGCTGATGTAGTTTCACACAGGGCCTAACAAAGCTTTTCAGTCGCACTGCTGACCGCAGAGTGATTGATATGAAGTGGGCGTTTCTGGGTGTCAACTGACCGTTTTCAGGGAGTGTTCGAAAAAACGCAGGCGTGCCAGGAAAAACGCAGGCATAGCTGGGTGAACGCAGGGCGTGTTCGTGATGTCAAAACAGGAACTGAATAGTCTGAAGTGATCGCAAGCGCTGAGTAGGTATTCAGCTACTCTAAAACTGCACAAAAAAACGTTGCCGCCGCTCTGTGATCCTTTCGTTCGCACTTCTGCTAAGCTAAAATACACTCCCAGTGGGAAGCGGCATAGCGTTTGCATGGCTGCTAAAAACAGCTAGCGAGCGAACATCTCGGAATGACCCCCATAGTCCCACAGTACATATCTTTATGTACAAACACACAGACATGCCCTCTGCCTCACGTGTACATATGAGTGGAGTCACGTTACACTGTGAGACATGCCCTGGTAAAAATACTCCATGGCTAATTTGCATATTGCAATCTCATGATGGAAAGAGCAAAAAATTATTACAAAACCTGTGTAAATGACCTCTTCCGGAATATACTCATTCATTAACCTCACCTTTTACATTTTTCTTGTGAAACTCTATTTCGTTTAGCTTCATTTTTATGTTAAATCATGAAGGGATGTGAAGAATGTCTTTATTTCATGTTGACACTCACACTTTAATGTTTTTATTACATTGGTTTAATTTTGACTATAAATGTGCTTTCCTGTGTAAAGTGTGCCAAAAAGAGGCAATATATATTTCCTATGGAAAGTACATCCCTGTACCATCACCTACCATGATGTATAACAATCAAGTCCTTTTGGTGGTCATATGCCAATAATGGCATTAAATGTATAGGTTTAACTATGGTAAATAAGATTTATTAGAGCTTGCAAAAATTATTGTAAAAAAATAGGTGTAAGCTGCATAGTTGGCAGATAAATAATGATTTGGGTTTAGCTTAGCTTACCGCGTAATTGCAGGAGCAGCTTAAATTGGAGGTTGGCTGCATAAATGTGCAGCTTGATGGCTGGGATTTCTCTGCAGCATGAGTTGGATTATAGACAGGACTTGTCAGTAAATGGTTCAGGCTGCCATGTGTCCCATTGTTTGGAGCTGGTTGGATTTTAAGCAAATCTGTTTAAAAAGAAGTTATTGATATCAATAATTGAGAAACCTTATTCATACAAATAAAAACATTACCTTAAAGCAAAGTTGCACAACCTATTTGCTCGGAGGGCTACACTGGAAAATAATACTTAAGTTGTTTATTAATCATACTATACATATGTTATTAGTTAAATACAATGCGTGGCAGAAGGCAGCATTACACAAGTTGTACTCGGTAGCAGTTCTTGCCTCGGGCAAGCAGGCTTTTTGCACGGGGCACCGCTGTCCCCAGGGTGCCGCCGCCGGCGTGGCAAGAGCCACTACTGATCCCCGCTCCTGATCCCCTCTCCCCGGCTGCAGCAGGCGCCGTGGGCTGTGTGGGCGCCCGCTGCAGCCGGCTCCACTGACAGACACTAGAATAGAACCAACAAAGCCAGTGATCACCCAGATGGCCACACACGATAAGATTTTTTAAACGGTCCGTGTGTGGGCACGTCAACAATGCGATGTGCGAACGTGTGGGTTGTTCGTCACCTCCTCTGATCTGTTCGACATGCAGACAGATCTGAGGAGGTGACGAACGATGCCATGCTACTAAATGCTGCATGGCCCTGCTCTCCCTCCCACGTTGTCGCTCGTTGTTGTCCGCATCTGCAAATGTGTGTGCACTTGCCGATGCCGTCACCCCACTGGGTCCTGTCACTAGCGATATGTCGCAGGAGAACACATCGCACCATGTGTGAGCACCCTAAGGAAATGACCAACCAACAGGTGTTATGGACATGAAATAGACATTTTAGAGAGATGTAAGATACTGTTCTCCCTCTTCCTTTTATTTATACAGTAGTACAGAAATGAATCTTCACTAACATAGCCTCTTTGACTATAACCAGGTGTTCAACTCACACAGATAATTGAACTCAAAGCCCCATACACACAGGGGAGATGTGTGCTGAGCGATCTAGCATAGACCGCTCAGCACACATCTTTTCCCGGCTCAGCATTTGCATACCAAATCTAGAGCTGGCGATAGCGACACGCAGGACCGCGCATCGCTGTCGCCGGCACCCTACACACGGAGAGATCTGTGCTTAATTTCTAAGAAATCTAGTCAGATTGCTAAGAATTTAAGCACTTATCTCTCCGTGTGTACCCCCCTTAAGAGGCACAAACTAAGGGGGAGAGTTAGCAAATTTTGTTGAGAGATAAAGCTCATAGGGTCTATGTACTAAACCTTGGAGAGTGATAAAGTGGAGAGATAAAGTACAAGCCAATCAGCTCCTAACTGTCATGCTACAGAATGTGTTTTTCACAGCTACTGTAACTACTACAGCCTGAATGCTTATATCAAGCCATGCCAAACTCATCCACAGAACTGCCATTGTACTGTTATTATCTGAGATTTCACTTATTCAGACATATTTAGTATATTTATTTTCAGAAGTAACCATGCTTATTATTGGCACCAGCACTCTATCACTTATCTCAGTTGTGGATTACAGTATGGATGGTTGGTGCAATAAACCAGGGCTCAGGGCGGTACAGTAGTAGCCCTGGGACTATGGTCTTACCTCAAACATCCTTACTATAAGTATATGTATATCTACATATAATAAAACTGTAAGGGTTGTGTCTGCACATAGCAATTTTTTTATTAAATATACTTCTAGCAACTGTTTAGCTAAGTCATCCAATTCTGCTTTTGTGATACATTGTTATGGAATTATTACGTAGGCACTGCCGATGCCACACTTTCTGGAACTGTTTTTTTTATATTCAAGACTGAGCCACCGTGATTTGTTGTTCATTCACCATTATGCCCAATTGTGGGTGATAATAAAAGTTTAATTGTATGTTTGATTGAGTGCCCTTTCTCTACAATTCTTGTACACATATATATATATATATATATATATATATATATGTATATATATATATATATCATGTAGAAGCAGCACACACGTAAGATATACAGGACTCCTGGTGTCGTCCACAGTACTCCCCGGCTGGGAGTCCAAATATAGATTCAGGTAAGCAGAAACACTCCATTTACAAATGGCAAATGACACATCCGCCTGTACCATTTGCCATTTGTATACTGCTTATCTGTATAATATATATATAGCACACCTGGAATGCAAAGAGTTATATTTGTATGCATATATAAATGCAGGGTGGCCCATAAATGTTGAATACACCCTTATAATAAGAAAATGAGTGAGGAAATATTAATCTAGTGTCCACACATATGATATGGGAGTGGGAAAAAGCTTTTTAGGGTAAGTTTTCTCCCACTCCCATATCATATGTGTAGACACTGGATTAATATTTCCTTACTCATTTCCTTTTTTATAAGGGTGTTTCCACACTTATGGATCACCCTGTACATAGATATATATATATATATATATATATATACACAATCTATTTTGCATGAATGTCTGAATCAACAATCATTAATCAGGCAGGTTATCTTGACTTATGAAGTTTCAGTTTACACATTAGTCCAATAGATGGATCACCAAGATAAATACTACACGCTATGGTTACACATGATGTAAGTTAAAATACAGTATATGATAGAGTATCTGGTCATGCTATTTGCAACATTTTGTTGTTATGTTAAGTAGCAACAGGTTTTTGATCTATAAGATAATATTTGTTTGACTAAAGTGAACTTGTACTGGACTGTGATATTGATTGCTCCTTGAATTGGATATTGTTGTAAAGCATCTTTTTGTGTTAATCCCTTAAAGAAAAACTGTAAATATTGTGTACAAAGAAATGTTGTGATCAAAGCATACAATATCAAATATACATAACAATATTAGATACCACTACTGTCTTTGTAAAATTAGTTCCACTGAGCAATAACAGACATCCACGCAAGCCAAGCCACGGGCAAATGCTAGTTTCATATAACAGGAAACCATAGCTGTCTCATATATAGAAATTATACTGAACAGTGAATAAATGATGACATTGACAACTCACCACACATTAAGTTATAGAGTTCAAAATTATCAAAAGATTCTACTTCTGTTTGCTTTTTAAATCCTGGGCCATGTCCTATAAAGATCGCCTGAAAAACAGTAACAAATAATTTTGAACTCAAGGATCTTTAGGGACATTTATCATTCAGATGGGTAAGATTATTGAGTAGTGTGTAGACTGCGCATTGGATGTTCTCTGAATCGTTTCATCTCTCATCAAAAACGTTGTGGCTCATTTCTCAGATATATCAGCTGTGTACCTTTGTTAAGAATTAGATGTATTATAAGCCCGTTTGTGTTACGTTAAAAATGTAATTTGTGCCATATTTTCACATACAAACAGTACAGTTTATGTCCATAGTCTGAGTTGAGCTTATACTTGTGTCAATTTGCACTTGGAGAGATAGGCCAGGGGTGTTTATGTGTACAGTAAGAGCATAGAGATGCAATTCAATCATTCCACTTAGACATGCATCCACCTTTGACTTATACCTGCATAAGTGTTAATATAGAAACATATGTAAAATAGAGCTGGACCTTCTCCCACATGTGCTTTTTGGACAATTAGATCAGGGTTGTAACGGGTGTTGGTCTTGTGAAGCTGTACAGGGTGCAAAGCCGAGGGGGACCATGGACGCTGCTACTGTGGCACCCATTATAGTTTGTAGGGTGCCTGGGGAGGCTCTCCTCTATATAGAAATGTGCAGCGTGCATCCTTCCTGCTCTGACAACACTTGTTGTGTTACGTCATGATCTCACATATGCCGGGGATTAGTTATGCCAGCACAGGGTGTGTTGATACAATAGATTGTGGGTCATTTTGTTGTTTTACTAAGGAATGTGGGTTACAAGCCTAATTTAGGAGAGAAATTGCATGAGTAACTCTCAAGGGCTTTAAGTGGGATGCAGCTTATATTTAATGTGGTATAAGACATGACATAGGGCGAGATGTATTAATGAATGCATCCCGACAATGTCTTCCCTTCCAGGGTTTATGACCCATGTAAAGTATTATGCATGTGTCGCTATCGGTCGGCGCAAGCGCCAGTGGCCTCTATTGGAGTGTGATCACTTTGCATAAAAGGTGCCCATAGGCAATTTTCAGAGGTTTGACTGCATTTTTTTTCATTGATACATCCCGCCAATAGTGTACCTGAGTGGAATGTATCAATGTAAGAAATGTAGTCAAACCGCAGTTTTTGGATGTTTAAGGCAATACATACAGCTATGGATCCCCATATGTGTTAGAAACATCTACTGGCACAACAAGCCCCATACAATTCTATGGGGTTGCGATGTGTCCATATGCACCAAGCCCATGAATGCAATGCATAACTTTCCAGAACTTGTGCCCAATAGGTAACGCTATATCTATATGGCATCACATATGGGCTTCTCTCTGCAAAGTGGCCTGGGGAGGGATCTGAAGGATCCCTCCCTGATAGTGGCCACTAGTGCATGCACAGTCCAGGTCATAAACCCGGAAGTGAAGACATTGCTGGGACAGCTGGCTTTCCCGGAGCTATCAAGAAAAGAAGGATTATGAAAATGGCTGATGTTTCTGCAGGTGAGTATGCACATTAATGATGGTATTATAAATGTGATTATTAATACAACTCTCCCTCGGTCACAAATACTTTTCTAGGTATCAAAATGTTCTCTTTAATTAAAGACACCTATAGGTTTGTATCAGGTGAACTGTATATCGGACAGTGACAACTAATGTAGTGAGCTTGGTTGTAGATATTCTCCTGAAGCAGGAAAATTGGTAAATTCATTAAATTAAAACATGGCCACAAAACTAAATAAATATCACCACTGTACCATAAAATTATCATTTTAATATGAATTGTAAAGTACCTCCATGCTTTTGAAGCCATTGTCATATCCATGGTTCCCGCCTCCACAAAAGGTATATGTGTTGTCCCTATTTGAAATTAAGATACATTTATATTTTAAAACAATGCAGGAGAATATTGTTATTGTAATTATTTATGGGTGTTTAATTACTTTTATGAGGATAAAATTTGCATTGAGGCTTTCATTATGATCCTACATATCTGAAAACCAGAAGTAAACCAAAACCCTTCAATCAGGATTAGCATAGCAAATTAATTTTCTTGGAAATTTATGGTCACAGCTATTTGAGTCTTGAATATTCCCCTAATTTTCACTGAATTGTTTCCTACACTATCCAGCAAAAACATATAATCTCAGATTACAGAAGCATCTATATGGATTGAGGCATTATCTGTATTTCATTAAACATATATAATTACTGAATACATTTATACAATACAATGCTTTTTAAATTAGGTGCATGTGATGAGATTTTTTTTATATATTAATTATTATTAGAACTAACTTGCATAGATGAGTATGTACCCATAAACCTGCAAACACACACTGTCTATCAGAATCCATGAAAACCCGGAGTTCCACACTTCTACTGCAGGTGCAGGATGTACAGGTCTTGTTTTGTCTCCCTTAGAGGGAGCTGATCCCACAGAAATTAGGGCAATTGTGGTGAGACACAAGCCCTCTCACCACTGTAATGCCAGTTACCAGGGCTGTGTAAACTACCCTAGGACTGATGATCATTCACGCACAGGGTGGAGATCATTGTCACCCCTGATTGGTGTTTAATGCACACAGTGCGGAAACAGTCACCAGTAACAAGATGATTGTTCCGTGGTGACACTTTAGGTATTGACATAGGGTGAGTGTTGTGATCTACTAGATCTTCTCACTTATGCTGCTCACGTTTTATCTGGTTCACAAATCATCTTTTTTTACCCTGTTTGTAAAAAGTACATATGGAACACTGTAAATGGTATTGAAAGAATGAAAATGTATCTTTTTTGCTGCCAACGCCAGTTATAGCATTCTGTGGGCACTTCTTTGTACAGAAAAGTTAGTTTTATTTGACATCACTCCTGTGCTGCATTCAACAAGTAGCTGAATATTACTCAAAGTGAGTATATATCTGATGCTAAGAAGTAAGATAGGTCAAAATTCAAAAGGAAATATATACAATACATAAGATTATTAGTGCAGTTTTTTTACTATACCTTACAAAAAGCCACTGGTTGTCCACGTAGATGTGAACTTTGTCGATACGAATGTGGTTGGCATAATGAAATCGCTTAGGGAGGTCATACTTCATGTAAGGCTTGAAATGCTGACCTGTCTTACGACACTAAGGACAACCATAACACAAGTTAATAATTAGAATTTTAAATGAATAAGTTACGAAAACAATGAAAGTCTAATGATCATCATGCATGTGAACTGTGATAAAAACATAAATGAATATAGGAATCAGATGTGTATTGGATAACTATACTGGATTTCAAATTGAGTTCTACTGTAAGTAGGGGTGTGCACCGGGCCATTTTTCAGGTTTTGTGTTTTGGTTCTGTATCTCCTTAGTGTTTTGGATTGGTTTTGGCAAAAATGCCCTTGTGTGTTTTGGTTTTGGATCATAAAAAAAAAAATCATAAAAACAGCTAAAATAACAGAATTTTGGGGGTGTTTTTGTTACTGCAGTATTACTAAACTCAATAACATTCATTTCTACTCATTTCCAGTAAATTTTGACCACCTCACCAACATAGGCCAAAGCCTGGCTAAGCAACAGAGCAGCGGCACATACGCACGGCAGTTATTTCTAAAAATGTTCTACAAATTAGTACTGTATTAGCAATAAGCAATCGAACCAACTTGCAAGTACTATCAATAGAAAACAATCCAACACAGAAATTTCCTGAGAATCGTGTGTAGAATATCATTGCTCTAAAGTAGTTACCAAACAGCAAAGAAAAACAAAACAAAACCACGTGTAAAATAGCAACAGCAGGCATTGATGCCCTCTATAAGTGCACATGCCCCCAGCACATGCCTATTCGTAGTGCCCAGTCTATACCTCCCTCCTGTGGGACCTAGGTCACTGCTGACTGGCACCCTGTGCCCATGTAAAGCCCAAATCAATCAGCTGTTTTGTCGAGCAGCTCCCCAAAATCTCCCCAATCACAAAAACAGCATTCCGTATCTGCATAGTACAGTGCAGAATACTTTGGAACACACAGTTAAATATTGACCAGGTTACAGTTCTGGTCAGATTCAGCGCTGGTTGGATACAGTGCAGGTCAGACACAGTGCAGGTTACAGTGCGGGTTGGATACAGAGCGAGTCAGATACAATGCAGGTAGTATAGAATGCAGGTTACAGTGTGGGTCAGATACAGTGCAGGTGGATACAGGGCAGGTTGGATACAGTGTAGATGGAATTCATTGCTGGTTGTAAATAGTGCAGGTCGCATACAGGCCCTCATTCCGAGTGTATCGCTAGCTGCTTTAGTTCGCAGCGCAGCGTTCAGGCAAAAAAATGGCAAATCTGCGCATGCGTATGGGGCGCACTGCGCACGTGCGTCGTACTTTCACAAAAGCTGATGCAGTTTTACACAAGCTCTAGCGACGCTTTTCAGTCGCACTGCTGGCCGCAGAATGATTGACAGGAAGTGGGTGTTTCTGGGTGGTAACTGACAGTTTTCGGGGAGTGAATGAAAAAATGCAGGCGTGCCAGATAAAAAGGCAGGAATGGCTGGAAAAACGTAGGCGTGGCTGGGTGAGCGCAGGAACTAAATAGTCTGAAGTGATCGCAAGCTAGGAGTAGGTCTCAAGCTACTCAGAAACTGCACAATCTTTTTTTGTAGCTGCGCTGCGATCCTTTCGTTCGCACTTCTGCTAAGCTAAGATACACTCCCAGAGGGCGGCGGCTTAGCGTTTGCACTGCTGCTAAAAGCAGCTAGCGAGCGAACAACTCGGAATGAGGGCCACAGTGCGGGTCGGATACAGTGTGGGTCAGATACAGTGCAGGTTACAGTGCGGGTTGGATACAGTACAGGTCAGAGTACAGTTGGATAGAGTGCAGGTTACCGTACTGGTTGGATACAGTAAACGTTGGCTACAGTGCAAGGTCAGATACAGTGCAGGCCGGATACAGTGCGGGATACAGTTTGGGTCGGATACAATGCAGGTCGGAGTGCGGGTTGGACACAGTGTAGGTTACAGTGGACTGTTTGTTTTTACCCAGTTTTGTCATCTAATTGTGTCCAGTTGTAAAACGTAACGGAATTAACTGCGCTATATAAGAAACTGTTAATAAATAAATAATAATACAGTGCAGGTTGGATACAGTGCGCTTTGGATACAGTGTGGAATACAGTGGGATGATGAAGATTTGCCTCGTTCTAGTTTCCGAGTCAGGCGGTAAAACCCAAGCCTGACTCGGATCCAGGCTCAATTGGTGAAGTCCGGTAGGGTTCGGTTCTCAGAGAACCGAACCCGCTCATCTCTAGTATGGAGGTATCGGCAGTGCAGTGGTGCTAGCTGTGTCAGCAGTGCATGCGGTTTCCTCAGTGCAGGGATGCCGGCAGTGTCGGCAGCGCAAGGGTGCCGGAAGTGTCCTCACTGCAGTGGTGCTGGCAGTGTCTTCAGTGCTGGGGTGTCGGCAGTGTCAGCAATGCGGTAGTGCCGGAGGTATCCTCAGTGCAGGAGTGCCGTCAGTGTCCTTAGTGCAGGGGTGCCGGCAGTGACGGCAATGCGGGAGTGCCGAAGGTCTCCTCAGTGCAGGAGTGCTGGCAGTGTCGGCAGTGCCGGAGGTATTCTCAGTGCAGGAGTGCCGCTAGTCTCCCCAGTGCAGGGGTGCTGGCAGTGCGGGAGCAGTAGCGGATCTTGCCACGGGCAAGCAGGACATTTGCCCGGGGCGCCGCCTTCCGGAAGGCGCCGCACCATGGCAAGATTCGCTACTGTGCCCCCCGCTATATCCCGCTGTGTCCTCCGCAGTGAAGGGAACTAGATGCTACGCGTCTAGTCTCCCTTCCTGGAGAGGACCTTCCGAGCCCGGCACTGAGCATAAAAACGCAGACCCGGCGCTGCACACACCTCGCCCTGCTCTCCCTCTACTGATTCGCGGCTGCACTCACATGCCCCACCCACCAGCTCGCTGATTGCCTGCAGCTCTTTTACCCCGGCCCCCAGCTGGCTGGACGCACGGTGCTGCTGGATAGTGGAGCTGTCGGGCTCTGTGCTGCACCCCGGCTCAAAAGAGAAGCAGCCAGGTCGCCCTCCGCAATATGCCTGAGTGGTGTCTCCTCACAGTGACAGGTGCTGTTACTCTGCAACACGTTACCTGAGCTCTGTGGGTGCCTCTGTATCCATATTCACAAATGGGGGCACAACTCTACAGGGGGCATAACTGACCACACCCCCGGTATGAATCCACGCCCTATTCTCCGCCCAGGGCGCCAAAATACCTAGAACCAGCCCTGTGCGGGAGTGCCGGCAGTGTGGGAGTGTCAGCAGTGCAGGCTGCGGTGCTATTAGCGCTGTGGGGGCATCCATCTTGCCCCATTGTAGTCTATGGGGACACACTGGCTGAGAGCCGTGACAGACGGCTCTCTCAGCCAATCAGTGGTCTTCCATAGGCTACTATGGAGCCCGTCATCTGAGCCAAAACCTCAGGATCCGACAGCAGAATCCTGAGGTTTTGGCTTGCTTGGGGATTCGGGGCATGCAGGCAGATCCGAGCAATGGCTCGGATCGCCCCGGATCCCCTATGTTCGGGTGGGTTTGGTTCTCTGAAAACCAAACCGCTCATCTCCACTTGTAAGTACTGTATATCAGTGGCGTAACTACTGCCCCCGCAGCCCTCGCGCTGGCTTGGAGGCGCAGGGCTATGGGGGCGCCGCTACTTATTTAGCGCAGATTGACATGCGGACGAGCCATCCACATGTCAATCTGCTGTCTCCCTCCTTCCCTCCGCTGATGATGCTGCTGTTGCTGCTTCTTGAGGGGAGGAGAGCGCGCAGCGTGCGCCTCTCCTGCCCCTCTGTGTCTACTTTAAATTCGGCGCTGGCCAGTGAGCCAATCGGAGCTTGCGGTCCGGCAGCCAAGGCTCCCGATTGGCTGCCGGACCGCAAGCTTTGATTTGGTTCAATGATCGGCGCCTAATTGAAAGTAGACACCCGCACCGCCAGAGACTGAGCTGAGGGGCAGGAGAGGTGCACGCTGCGCTCTCCTCCCCTAACACTAAAACACAGGGCAACAGCAGCGCGGTAAGGAGGGAGGGGACACAGGACATATGTAACTGGCACTGGGGGCATATCTGAATCTGGCAGTGGCACTGGGGGTATATCTGGCATTGGGGGGCATTTCTGTATCTGGCATTGTGGGGCATTTCTGTATCTGGCATTGGGGGGCATTTATGTATCTAGCACTGGGGGCATCTCTGTATCTGGCATTGGGGGGCATTTATGTATCTGGCCCTGGGGGCATATCTGAATCTGGCACTGGGGGCATATCTGGCATTGGGGGCATTTATGTATCTGGCACTGGGGGCATATCTGGCATCGGGGGGCATTTATGTATCTGGCACTGGGGGGCATATCTGGCATTGGGGGGCATTTATGTATCTGGCACTGGGGACATATCTGGCATTCTGGGGCATTTCTGTATCTGGCACTGGGATCATCTCTGTATCTGGCACTGGGGGCATATCTGGCACTGTGGGGGCATTTCTGTATCTGGCACTGGGGGGACAGGTGTATCTGGCACTGGGGGCATTTATGTATCTGGCACTGGGGGCATCTCTATCTGGCACTGGGGGCATTTCTGTATCTGGCACTGGGGGCATCTCTGTATCTGGCACTGGGGGCATATGTGGCACTGGGAGCACAGCCCTAGCAACAAGCATTACCCTCTGGTTACAAGCACAACACCCAGCTCATGAAACCCCTGGTAACGCATATGACACCCTGAGCATGACAACCCCTGGCACTGTGCATGGAACCAAGAGCATGAAATCCCTGGCAACGAGCAGGTAATTTAAAAGTAATTAGAAGCCTTACTGTAGGTCTTAATGTGTAATGGGCATTGCGGTGTGTGGCATAGTGTGTCACGGACATTGCGGTGTGTGGTATAATGTGTCACAGGCATTACGGTGTGTGGTATACTATATCATGGACATTATGGTATGTGGTATAATGTCTCTGGCATTGCAGTGTGTGGCATAATTTTATAATGGGCATTGCAGTGTGTGGCATAATATGTCACATGCATTACGGTGTGTGCTATAATGTGTCAGGGGCATTACGGTGTGTGGCATATTGTGTAATGGGCATTATGGTGTGGCATTAGTCTAAGGGCCATTGCAGTGTGTGGCATAATGTGTAAGGGGCATTACTATAAGGAGGAAATATGACAAATAATGTTAGGGACATGAATCAGGATTATTTATTTCCCCTGTGGTGGCCAATGTCTCGGCGTGCAGGTTGCAAAACTGGGGTATAAGGAAGACTTTACCTGCATTGTCACGCCCCTTTCATTGAAGCCACACCCATTTTAGTGATGCCACGCCCCCTTTTCCGGCACGCGCATCTTCACTTTTATAGTGCCGTTTATGGGAGGGGCGGCGCCAGAGAATTTTTTGGCTTGGGGGAGAAAAATTCCTAGTTACGCCACTGCTGTATATTAATGATCAACATAGGTAAAATAAATTGATTTAATCTGTTCTACATAGCAGAGCTATCTCACAAACCTAAACTGCTTTCTACAGCGTAACTAAAGTTAAGTTAGAACAATGCAGACTTGCAAAACAATGCCTATTTTAGGCATACTTACCAACTGTCCTGGAATGTCTGGGAAAGTCCAGTTTCATGGGACTCTCCCGGACTCCAGTCAGAGTTGGACCATCTCCCACAAGCCACTAAATTCCTGCATAAAGTAAACCGCTTGGGGTCAGATGACACGATTTGCATCATCATGGCCCCACTCAGGCAGTCCCCTTCCTTCCTCAAATATAATCATACCCCAAACCTGACAACCCCCCTCTCTCAAATGCAAGCATTCCCCAGACCTGACAATATCCCCCTCTTTTCTCAATTATAATTCATTAGAAACCTGATAACTTCATCCCAGTTGCCTGGAGGCAAGATAAATGTTGTGTCCCCCTCCCCCATGAACTGAATAATTTCCTAGAATTGCACCCCCTCCCCCCTTAGACATGACAACCCCCTCCCTCTGAATTACAGTATAATTATTTACCAGAATTTACAGAGAGACCTCAGATCTATGGGGACGGCCAAATACTAAACTCGCCATCTCCTATTGATGCGGCCTCTTCAGTTACCTGCGGTGCGCTCTGCCCCTTCTTAGGAGATGAGACATCACGTATCATCTCAAGCCCAGTGTCCCACTAGCTAGTGCGCTGCACCAATAGAGGAGGGAAAGGAGGCGGAGACAGTCCAGCCAAGTGCACCACTCATATCAGCAGAGGGCATCCGGCATTTGTTTAAATTGTTTTTGATTCTGTTTAAGCAGGCTGCATTAGTGGTCGTGGCAGCTGCTGGTAACCACGCTGGATGCACCATCCTCCCTAGCAGCCTGCAGTGCAGCATGACCACGGTGTCAGGCTGCGCAGGCTGCACAAATTGTGTGGAGTCTGGTAGGGGGCAGACGGCCTTCCCTCTGGCCAGCCAGTCCCAAATACTTAATAGTATATGGGCCCTGGGATCAGATGTCACCCTGCCCCTGGGCCCAGCCCGCCACTGCTCCCGCTGATGCCTGCTAACACAGGCGCCACCAAACATCAGCGCAGGCACAAACGCAGCAGCTAACTGAAGCTGAAAGTAAAGTGATCAACAGCAGTCCATCCCAGCGACTCAGTAATAAGACATACAGGTAAATAAGAAATTCTTCACTTCGGAGGCAAGCCGCATACAGTATATTAGTAACTATGCCCAATAATAAGTATCTGGGTTGGCTGCATCTTGCAAACAGTGGGGAGCCAAGGTGAGGAATCCTGCTAATATAATCATTTTTTTGACCACTTTGTATATATAAGTATATATAAAAATGTAGGTTCATTGTAAGTCTCTCAATTTTTGTATGTATCTTAGAGAATGGCGGATTTGACTCCATATTAATACTCTCTCCAGTGTTGAAAGTAGGGTGGTACCGGGTGCTACGGAGTACCATTAAGAAATATGGTTGTGGTACGCAGTACAACCAGCCCACCACTGGGGCATAATTTATAAGGGGCATGTTTGTAAAATGGTGTCAGTGGCATAACTGTGTGTGACATAATATGTAATAGGGATTATGGTGTGTGGTATAATATGTAATGGCATTACGGTGTGTGGCATAATGTGTAATGGGCATTACGGTGTGTGGAATAATGTGTAATGGGTGGTACGGTGTCTGGAATAATGTGTAAAGAGCATTACGGTGTGTGGCATAATGTGTTATAAGCATTACGGTGTTTGGCATAATGTGTAATGGGCATTACAGTGTTTGGCATAATGTGTACAGGTCACTATGGTGTGTGGCATTATGTGGCCATGCCCCTATTGTCATGTAGCCACTCCCCTAGTTTTGTGCAACCACACCCCCTTATGACCCGTGACCATGCTCATTTTTACTATCAGTACCACTAAGAAAAAATTTCTACTTGCACCACTGACTCTCTCTAAAGTTATACAGGGATGGCATGAGTTTATAATATATCTCGAGTATATATTTGAAACTTTTAATATAGCATGAGTTTATAATATATTCACAGGCAATAGGTACATCGGTAAAGTAAAAGTAAATGGTGTGTTGCAGACGTCTGTGTGGGTGTGGATCATTAGATCGACAGTGTCTAGGTCGACCATGTTTAGGTCGACCACTATAGGTCGACAGTCACTAGGTCGACAGGGTTGGAAGGTCGACAGGGTTTCTAGGTCGACATGTGCTAGGTCGACAGGTCACAAGGTCGACATGAGGTTTTTGTTTTTTTGGGGGTGTCGTTTTCTTCGTAGAGTGACCGGCACAGATTACCGTTCCAATCGTAGTCCACGTGGATCGTTAAGTATGAAAAAGTAAAAAAAATGATTTTTTTCCCGTAAACTCATGTCGACCTTTTGACCTGTTGACCTAGCACATGTCAACCTAGAAACCCTGTCGACCTTCCAACCCTGTCGACCTAGTGACTGTCGACCTACAGTGGTCGACCGAAACATTGTCGACCTAGACAGTGTCGATCTTCAGACCGGATCCCGTCTGTGTTGTATCACTCAGAATATGATTTCATACAAAAAGAAATCAAGCACAATGTACTGTACATACATACTGCTCTCCCTCTTACACTAGGGCTGTGCAAAGTATTTAGCAGAATCCAATGACCTCTTGTGGTGCTGCCTGTTATTGCAAGGATCAAGGGACATACCGTACTCATTCATAAGTAATAAAATAAATAGAATCCTCTCTAAATGGGAATAATTATCAATATAAATGTTGTTTTATTTATATATATATATATATATATATATATATATATATATATATATATATATATATATATATACTGTACATACATCACAAAGCAGCTGAGGGATTCTGGCCCAAAGCAGTAATAGGTAACTGAGGTAACTGACCAGTTCTCCAGGCCAGCATATGCAGGTGGCCTGAGGTAGTGGAGCTGAGGTTCAGGCCTCAGTTTCACTATTAACAAAAACAACAAACAAAATTGTTTATGTTTACAAATTGAATAAATACTGTACTAGTGTATTGTATTGCATTATTATTACCTGTTATCCCCATCCTGAAATATTTGTTAAATAGGTTTCTCGATGTAAAAAGCATGGGGAAGCTTTCATGGTCCATAATTATCATCAGTGATAAAAAATATTTAGGCTGGAGGTAAACCCCTTCTTGTATTAGTACCGATAAATACGTACTCTGATAAATATCCCTATATCACCATAGGGATCCGATCGGGATCCCCATGGTCGGGATGCCAGTAGTCAAAATACTGACGCCGGATTCCCGACACTACTCGGAATGCGGTCACCGACATCCCGACTATGATCACTATCCTGGAAACGGAATCCCGGGGGGGACTTGAGTTAGGGTTAGGCTGCGGGGAGGGTAGATTAGGTATAGGCTGTGGGGAGGGGAGGTTATGTTCAGGCACCACTGGAGAGGATTAGGCTGCAGGGGGATGGGGGGTTAGGTTTAGGCTGCTGTAAGGGAGGGTTAAGGTTAGGGGGCCATTGGGAGAATTAGTAATTACACTTACCTTCCCCCTGTCGGGATTCTCGACATCGGTATGCCGTGGTTGGTATTCTGACCGTCGCCATCCCGACAGCCAGCATATCCATCCCAGCCCTTCCCATGTGTGAACAATGTATTGCTCCATTGTCTTTAATCAGTCAAGAGATTCATTAAAAAGGTTAGTTCATCAACTGTATATTATTCTTAAATTTTTTCCAGCAGTTACCTATAATTGTGGTATCAAATTAAAGCTATTAAAATAGGGTGAACAACAGAACTAAGAAGGTCAATCCCCCCTTGACTGACTTAAGGGCACTTGCGTTATCACCCTTGTTTGATTATGCCTGCCTGTTTTATCAATGCTCTATTGTCCACATCTGTTCTTGGGTGCTGGTTGAATGATTTCTTAGTGTCATATCCTGTGTACATATTTTTCTCATTTGCCGGTATTCAATTGCCCTCAGGGTTTGATTGGTGATACTATCTTCCTTGTTTTCTATTTGTTATTTGACTGTTTAGTTACAGTATCTATTAGGATGTTTGTCTTTATTATCTTTCAGAGTCTCTTTGGTGCCCCTTTACTCCTAGCTGGATGCACCACGGACTTAGGTTATATGCCCTTATTTTATTGTGTTGGGGGTTTGGTAGTGAATTGTATTGTAGCTAGGGCGAAGGGGTTTGTTTAGGGATCCAGGTATGCTGTATTTGGGGGTATACAGAGATGGGGGGTATATCGGGGGGGAAGTTGTTTTTTGTTATGTTTTTACGTCCATGTTTCAGAGCTAATGACAGATGTGTACTTTGTTAGTTTCATTTATATTATTCTGATATGTTTGCTATATGCCTGCCTTGAGCTGACATTGATATCAGAGCGGCCTGGTTAGGTGCTGGTGTATCCCCTATTTAGGCTGATCCTAGTGGCAGAGTTAAACTTTTAGTCACCATGCCAACAGCTATTATTCTCTTGGTTTTGTGGTGGGTGGACCTGAACTGTTCCTTCAGGTTGCTGTGTCATTACTGTCATGCCTAAAGGGGTGTTTTGTGTACGCAGTCTCTATGTATGGTGGTGGCTACTACTTGCCTGCCTTTGTTTATTTGCAAAGTACTTATCCCACTTTCTTCTTTCCATACTGTTTCTTCATATATGGGCTGGGATGTAATGAAGTCCGAGTATGGCGGCCATGCGGGATTCTGGAAGAACTAAGACGTTTTGTTAAAGGGGCAGTCATGTACAAGGCACGGTTTAGCCTTGTACATGATTCCACCTTAAAAAAAAGTCTGCGTGGCCGCAGAACTCGGACTTCATTACATCCCAGCCATGGTACCTGCTGGCCATGCATGATATTGAGTCCCTTATTAAAGCCTTGTATCTCCATTTTTTGGCATGTGTTTAATATGATGTGTTTTATGTTGGATTTCTCACATTTCTTATTTTCTTTTTATTTTCCTGTTTTCATATATACTGGAAAGCTAAATTATTCCTTATACTGCTAAACATTTGTCATGTCTCTTGTTTATTCTGTTTATTGTATGGTTATGGGTGTAAAATATAAAACGTATAAATGAACACAATAGAAAAAAAAATGTACAGTACTTTTTGTCTAGAGAATCACTCTATACGTCACACATGTTACAAACACTTATTAGAAAATAGATATATTCCTGTAACCTAGTGCAAGCGCTGGCTCACAGCCCACATATCTAACAGACTCCAGGACATGGCAAACAAAGGTTATAAAACATGATCTCTGATCTAAGTAAATAATACGTTTGTGCAAACACACAGATAGCTTTCACTCCAGAGTATAATATGAAATCAGCTCTTACTATTCAGTTAGTGGGAATCCTACAAATACACGTGGGCACATTTTGGGTAAGTTATCTGTAAAGGAGATGCTAGTTCTCTAAGTGACATGAGAAGTTGATTTGTCCTTTTTTCATATTGTCATTGGGCAAAATATTGAAAACTAGTCACCAACCTGTCAAAATGATGGAACAACATAACTGCAATGTCAGCATCGGTGGCTGTGCAACACTTGAATTGCTCCATTGAGAGCCATCTAGTGGCCGCCATTGCGCAAAACATTTGAATTCCCCCATGGAGGCGCGGAGCAGCGTTAGCCTTTTAATATATAGGATTAGGTAATGTTGCAGTTCAATGTAATAACTTATTCCAACACTATAGGTAGGTGGTGGTAATGTCTGAATGAGGAGGGGCATGTGGTTCATGTCAGTATTGTGTGTGTGTGTGTGTGTGTGTGTGTGTGTGTGTGTGTGTGTGTGTGTGTGTGTGTGTGTGTGTGGAGATGTGTCCTGTTCCCCAGGACACATCCCAGCTACAGCACGCAGGGGATCTGTGTCCCCTGCGGGAGGGCGTCTCTGACAGCGCTGGGACAGCTTGTCTGTCCATAGCGCCTGTCAGTGTGCAGGAGCGGCGGGTGTCCGGTGCAGGGATTACACTTTTCCCTGCACCGGACCGGAGGCTGCGGAGGCGTTTAAATGTTGGCGACCTATGGGAGCCAATCGCGGCTCCCGGAGCGGCTGCCAATCACAGACAGGTGCGGCGAGCCAATCTGCGCTCGCCGCGTCATAGGCCCCGTCTCCGGCATCTTACGTCAGACACCGGGCGGTAGCCGAAGACCGAGGGCGCGCGGAAGAAGACGGGCGGGAGAAGAGAGAAGACGCAGCCAGGAGAAGAGGACGGGAGGCCGCGCCGAAGAGCGGTGAAGCTCCGGTGGCCGTTGAAGAGGCCAGAAGACATCGGGCTCCTGAAGGAAGATGTCCAGCGGCGGCTGGACATGGAAGAGCAGAGGTGGCGCCGCTGGCCAGGATGGGTCAGCGGCAGAAGAGGGCGCCGGAGACCCCCGGTGCAGGTGAGGCCTCAGTAGGCAACTTCCACCCCCCTCCCCTCTTCCTCCCTAGACCATCAGGGACGGGCCTTAGGCCCGGGGCACAGTTCAGGCACTAGGCCTGTGGCGCAGATAGGAGTTTGGGGGTCATCATTCGATTTGGTGGTTTGGGCGTTAGGCCCAAGCCACCTCAACAGCGCGGTAGGCGGGCATTAGGCCCGAGGGGCATAACAGGCAATTTAGGTGCATATAAGGTAACACTGGGTACTAGGCCCAGGTCACCCAACGAGTGACAAGTTAGGCGGGCGCTAGGCCCGTGGGTAATGTCGGGCCGTGGGCCCGTGCGCAAATAGGGGGCGATAGGCCCAGGCAATAAGAGGTTTCCCCCGAAGGTGAATAAGGGTGGCACTGGGCGCTAGGCCCAGGCCACCCCCACGTGTATAGGCAGGCTCGCATGGCCTGAGCCCCACATAAAGGAGGGTACAGGAGCTGGGTAGGCTGTGCGGCGTCCACCCCCCAGAGTGCAGGTAGGGATATAAAGGAACAGCACCGTTTGATGTTGTTTTAGAGTTTGTGCATAGTTTGTGTTGCACCACCCACACTTGAGACAGCTTGAGGGCTTTGTTTATGTAGCTAGTGTAGCGGATGCACACTAGGTTAGAGTTAGGCCCTGCACGGCTGTTTCTCTTTGCCTCCTTACAGGGACCTGAAAGTGGAGAAGATCGGAGTACAAGGCGTAGGACGGTGAGTAACATCCGTCTGTGTGTTCCTTCTGTGTTTGTCCCTATCTGTTTCCCTTCCTTCAGGGCGAACGGTGAGCCCTGCACACCAGTGCAAGGTAGAATTTCCACCTGGTGCGAGAGTGCCAATAGGTGAAATTCGGGCTCTGAGGCGTACGCGTGGGATGACCCTCACCTAGCCCGAAAGCGCTATTTCCCTCGGTTCCGTAGGGCGTTTCGGTCCACAGCCAGGAGGACGGCACTCAGCAATCTCCTTCCTCCTAGGTCATCGTGTCCGCGTCCGACTGAAGATTTCCAGGTCCGTTGAAGGTTCCGGCACCTGAAGGTGAGAGAGTGCGGCGCCTGGTAAGTGGTGAACCTACACCTGCACGGCAGCAGGCACTACACGCACCGCGCCACCACCCCTCTTACTTGTGTGTGTGTGTGCAGTGGCGGATCCAGGGGGGGGGGGCACTCGGGCCCGTGCCCCCCCTGTCATTTGTGGCCTTCTGTCCCCCGTCCCCCCCCCCTTCCCTGGCGCGGCACAGGGAGATGACGGGCGCCCGCTGAGATTGTGTTACCAGCGGGCGCCCGTCTCCCTGCACAGCGGCAGCCGGAGGCAGGAGCTCAGTACTGAGCTCCGGCTTCCGGCGCTGTCACTGTGCGCCGTGCGCTATGGGAGAGACGTCAGTCATGACATCTCTCTCATAGTGCTGACTGAAGAGCGGACGCCCAGGGAGGAGGAGGACTGTAGCGGCCTGGAAGCAGGAATGGGGCTCGGTAAGTATGTTTTTTTTCTTCCTTAATGCAGCGGGGGCATCTACTGGGGGCAAACTACGGGGGACATTACTACTGGGGGGGCATCAACAAGGGGCATTACTACTGGGGGGGGCATTATAACTGGGGGGCATCTACTGGGGGCATCACTACTGAGGGGTCATCTATTGGGGGCAGCTACTGGGGGACATTTTTACTGGGGGCCATCTACTGGGGGCATTACTACAGGGGTGTCATCTATTGGGGCAAACTCATAGGGGGCATTATTACTGGGGGGTCATCTATTGGGGGCAGCTACTGGGGGCATTATTACTGGGAGGGCATCTACTGGGGGCATTACTACTGGGGGGTCATCTATTGGGGGCAGCTACTGAGGGACATTTTTACTGGGGGTCATCTACTGGGGGCAATACAGGCATTGCAAAAGGGGCACCACTAATATGGGGTCTATATAAGGGGCACTACCAGTACAGTGGACATTGCATAATGAGCGCTACAACTGTGGGCATTGTATAAGAAGCGCCACCTCAAATGCACCGAAGCCGCACGCAAATGTACTTGCCCCTTCCATGGTGCCCCCCCTATCATTTTCTTCTGGATCCGCCCGTGTGTGTGTGTGTGTAGGTGGGTGGGGGTGTCATCATAGCATGTGCTTGCCCTTGGGGCCAAGGCTTCATGCTACATCTCCACTGAGCCCCACACTTTCTGATGGAAAACTGACTATCAACATGTTGCATGCCATCATTTTGACTATGTTGATAATCTCACGTCAATCCGATGTATGTAAACATGTTAACTGTTGACTTAACATACCACACCCACGACCACATGTCCTTTCTTCTATCATTTATCCAGTGGCATCACCAAGGTGGGTGTCGCCCAGTGTGCCTACTTACCCTGTCAGCCCCATTACAAGACTTCTTGCATGTGACAAAGGTGCACACACTCATGAATGGGGGCGTGACTTTGTGTCTGTAAAGCCATGCACACGAGTGTATGTCATTTTGGGGGTGTGGCCACGTGTCATGCCTCCGTTTTCATCATGCAGGACAATCCCCAGCCTCTCTTCCTGGTCTCACTGCTGCTCTCTGACAACATCCGAGGGGGTGATACCAAAATAGCAGAGCAGCTCAGCCACCCAATGCTGTCTGCACACCCCTAGTGAGGCCACTGCCTTTATACTCCCCCATGTGGTCTTTTCTCTCTCTCCTTTTACATGGGACAGGATCTGCCATTGTTTCTTCTTTGAAGATCATTTCTTATGTTCCTTGTTGTATAGAATTACATTCTGGCATAGTTACCTACCCTCCCTTATTCTGCAGGAGACTCCATGAAATGGTAGCAATCTTCCTGACTCCCCGAATAGTCCTGCAATCTCCCTAATTGCACCTTACCCCCATTATGTAGATATTACATTCTTGGGGGGGGGGGGGGGAAAATAAATCAGAGATACATACCTTCACATGGATCATCATTGCCATCTCCCTGCCATTATCCCGGTTATAAGGCGCATTGATCCCTATGGCTACATGCTTTTTAAACAAGGTTTCTTGTTACCACTTTCAGTATACGGAACCTCTCGTAAAACACAATACACAAACAAATCCTGCAAATATCAGAGTCTTTTCTTCAACAAATAAATCTACCTGTACTGCTACATCTGAGAGGGGTATCCGGACTCCAGGTCGACAGCACAAAGGTCGACACACCTTAGGTCGACATGGTCAAAATGTCGACATGGACAAAAGGTCGACAGGAACAAGGTCGACATGAGTTTTTCACGATTTTTTTTCTTTTTTTTAACCTTTTCATACTTAACGATCCACGTGGACTACGATTGGAACGGTAAAGTGTGCCAAGCGAAGCAGTAGCGGAGCGAAGGCACCATGCCCGAAGCATGGCGAGCGAAGCGGTGCACTAATTGGGGTTCCCGGTCACTCTACGAAGAAAACGACACCAAAAAAACACAAAAAACTCATGTCGACCTTTTTCCATGTCGACCTTGTTCCTGTCGACCTTTTGTCCATGTCGACCTAAGGTGTGTCGACCAATTGGCGTCGACCTAAGGTGTGTCGACCTTTGTGCTGTTGACCCTCAGTCCCAGACCCTCTGAGAGGTGTGTCATGAAAATGACTTACATCTAAATGAGAAAGAAAAGATTTTTTTCCCCAACCTTATCCCTCAAGAAAGGGGCATTTTGATAAACAAGACTGAC